>NW_028074503.1:32293994-33493994 GCF_014824575.4 Sturnira hondurensis
AGACATGCAGTCCAATAGCTTTCCAAGGGAACTCATTTTAAACTGAAGGCAAATATCCCCATGATAACTGTCCACATCCCCCCCCCAAAACCTGCACGAGGCCTGGATAGTGCAGCTCAGCTGGCTGGGGCATCGTTCCATAACTGAAAGGCTGCAGGTTCAATCCCCAGTCCAGGTGTGTACAGGAGGCGACCAACTGATGCGTCCCTCTCTCCCTCTCTCCCTTTCTCTCTCTCTTAAAGCGATAAAATAAATGTCCCTGCATGGGGATCAAAAAAGAAAAGAAACCTGCATACGAAAGGCTAAAATTGGCTTTTTTCCTTTCCTTTGCAAGGAAGGCTAGCCAGCCGAGGCACAATTCCCTCCTTCCCTGTTCGAACGAGTGGGCACTGGAGTAGCCCTGTCATCCAAAAGACAAGACAATAAAATGCTTCTGAGTTTTCACCAAGCCCTGGTTATTCTCTGCCTCCTAAAATTTCTCTAGGGTCTGTCCCTACAACCACCCTGGGCTAGTGCAGAAGCAAGCAGGGCTGTTCCCAGAACTCAGAGGACCAGTGTCCCAAAGGGGACACCTCGCTGGGAACTGCTGGACAGACCACCACACACTAGGTCCCTCGCCTCCAAGCCAACCCTCCTGGGAACTGCGCCTAAGTGACCCCACCCCCCTCAGAAGGGCTGCTCCCCGCCAGGGCTTTACGTAAAACGATGACTCCTTTACCCTTGGGACAACTCAGGGAAGACCCCCATATTGCAGATCAAAAAATGGCAGCAACGACGGTGAAACACTTACTCCTGGTGCAGAGTAACTGGCAGAACCGGGACTCTCACCGGCACTTCCGGACCCACCCCCCATGCCTTGACCCACCCAGGGATGCCACGCCACGGTTTCCCACGTTCTACTTTCTCCTTATTCCTGACTGGGTGGGGCCCACGTGCCCACCAGGGTCTCAGGGTGATTACTTTACATTTCTAGCCTCAGCTGACCCATACCCTCTTCTCCATTCACCGCCCCACCCCCCGCCCTCTGGCTTTTTCCAGACTCTGTGCACATGCCGTTACCTCTGCTTTTCCTTCTGGAGGGCTTTGCATCGCCAACCCCTCCCCCACATGTCCCTCTTTGCCCACTAGGTGCACCTGCAGTGCAGTTCCTCACTTTCTACTGACACTGGAGGTGCCCACGGGTGTCCCCTCGAGTCTGCAACCTTCTCCAAGGCGGCAGCAGCTCCGGCTCTCCCACCACCTGCCCCTGTGCTCCCATAGCTTAAGCAGGGCCATGATCAGATGGCCTATAACCTTCAGAACTAGTGAATGTGCTCTGGGAAATCAGCAGTGACACAAAACCAACAGACTGAGGGGCTAGTCCCAGACTGACCCAGGGACGAGGACACTGGAAGGATGTGTGCGCACTTTTTAAAAGCTCTGCCTGTCAGGGAATTTTTTTTTTTTTTCCACCAAGCATTGAAGTGTTGCAAGCAGGGCTGAAGAGAACACCTAGGTATCTGCTTGCTAGCTAATGGGCTTAGGAAGGAAGCCTATTTGGATCTGAAAGGAGACTAGTGCAAACTCAAGGGTTACCCATGCATCACAGAAGCAAAGAGAGACAAACTGAACCCACGACTCAGTGTTTTCATTGGTGTTTCCTGGCGGCAGGAGGGGGAGCAACGGGGATATTTCAAAGAACCTTTTTTTTTTTTTAAACCACTCAGGCATCCATTCCTGACCTCGACTAAATCCTGACACCAACAGCAACGAGGCACAAAAAGCAAAGTGAACGACCAACCCTGACTCACCAGGAATCATTTAAAATGTAAAATAATGCTCCCGTGGAACAGCTGCAAATGCATTCACATTCCTGGGTACTCTGGAAATGCACAAAATGCACCAATATATATATAAATGTTATGTAAATTTCACCCCAAGCTAAGATGCTAGTTAGAACAAACAATATATTAAATCCATTTTGCTCACCTTCTTAGGACTTAGTGAGCCCCCAGGGACCGTCTGCAAGCTCAACGCTGGTCTTACACAATGTCCAAGGAGACTCACTCACAGTGGGGAATGGAGGGGTTCTCCTCTCTCCCCAGTCCTTGTCCCTGCAGCCAGCCCAGGCATTCGCAACAAACTGCTGACTACAGAGGAAGGCCTTCAAGAGCTGGGGAAGGCCCGTAACACAGGTCTGGGTTACGTTTCGGGGTGTTCCTCCCAGAAAAAAAAATCATTCAAATATATTTTCCAGTATGTTTTTCCTCCATTTACTCAATGTCTCAAGAGCAGCCACACCTGCTTGGGTCAGTTCAAAGATCCCAAGACAAAGGGAAGCCCAGCTGGTCACCCTTAGCTGACCCGCAGGGCACTGGGCACCCAAAAAGGCCACTCCATAGTCATGGGGATCAGCACCGGCTTTCGAAGCAACTTCAAATGAATGAGAAGCATGAATCGGAATGTTGCCTTATACTTAGGCACGTGGAGGGGAAACACAGAGCAGAAAAGTGTGTAGGAAGTCAGAAGCACGCACTATTACCAAGGCAGCCTCATGAGAAGGTCAACAACACACAGGAGTCTTCACCCATGACTTAAAAGTGGATTGATAAGGACTTGCTTAGTCTTGAGGTTCTTAGGGTTCCCACTTTAGCCATCAAACAGACGAGCTGAAACACATGTATCATTTGTAAGAACACAGGTCTTTTCATAAACATGTGAGGCTCTTAGGAAGGGTTTTCGGAACATTCTAACATCTTGCAGGTCATATCATTTGTGGGATGCCTACCGTCAGTTCTCCATTTCCCTGTCAGTAGGACTGGCTAAGGTCGTCCCCGTCCTTAATAATTTCAAAATTCTAATTAGCAAAACCCACGGACGCAAAAATATTTTATCTACTGCTACCTATACAGGCAACAATCATATAAAGACAAAAAAGAGAGAGTTTACACAAGTGGATGTGGACAGGAGGCCATGAGCCAAATTCCCTGACAGGCAGAGCTTTTAAAAAGTGCACACAAACAGTGAAACTAAGCTGACAAATAAGAAGCAAAGGAGGGACATGGCCCTCAGTCTACCAAGTAACCGCAGCGCCTGCCATTTTCACAGCACGAGGGGTGAATCTCTAGCGGTAAAACCACGGACTCCGCAGGCCTGCAGAGTGAGACCACACTGGTGGCCTGTGGTCAGCTGATGACATGCCCACTCTCAGAAGGAAAAGCTGGGGTGGGCAGAGAGTGGCTCCTGGGACATGACCGAGGTGCACGGGTGGCTTGTCCTGGCCATCTGTGAACTGCAGAGTCCTGCCCCATTTAGCCTCGTGGCTTCCCAGACCATAAAATGGGAACAATCCACTCGGGATGGGGTGAGCTCCTGACACCAGGAGCTCACATGTCCACAGTAAAAGCTGAAGCCTCTTGAGGACACTCCAGAGAGGGGCCCTGCAGTACAGATGACAGTCACTTCCAAGGCCGGAAATGGAGACTTCCTAGGGCAGGCTACAGATTAACAATGTTTATTTGAAAAAGCGTTTACTACCAGAGCCAAAAGTACTGCTAATGACCTTGACACCGTCTGGTTAAAAACTCTGAAGGAACTCTGGGCAGTCTAATTTCTATTTCCTAAAAACAGTCCTGAGAATTTATCCCTTTTCATTACGTATTACAAATCCATTATTAGGACTCCTTCCTTTCTGGCTCGTCCTACGTTTGAAAAGCATTCACTATTCTACTAAAGCGACTTCCCTCAAAATTACCTCATTATTCTATACTTGCCCGATTTTGTCATGGATATAATCACTACCATCATGCCTTCAGCAGCTATTTGCTGCACTATAATTTCCAGATGAATTTTTGGTGTGGAAACAACACAGCCACAATAAGATAATTAATTACAACTCTATTACAGCTTAGAGCACAGAGAGACTGAAATTAAAATGCCAACATTTTTAGTATTTCATTGTTAATATCATGTTCATCTTTATATCCAGAAATTAATTACTATGAAGACATTTACGGCTAGTAGATTTTGTTTCTGAATGCTGCTGCAGCTTCTTCTTGTGCTAGAATAACTATTTCTGCAACATTGGAAAACCCAAGTCCTGGAAGGGACCGGCACAGCAACGCCACGACTGATCAGACGTGGGGCTTCCACGGGGATCTGCCTCTTGGCAGCAGAATATTGAGCAAGCTCCTCAGCTTCTCTGTGCCTCAGAGTTTTTGCTCATCCAAGAACTGGTGACAAAAAAAAAAAAAAGAAAAAGCAGAATCTATTCCTAAATTACCCTGAGAATTAAATTGGGTAAATTACATACAGCTTCACAGAATATTCTGGATTTACTTCCTGCCAAATCCACATGAGCAATCATCTCTTTAACTTACAACGTATACACTCGATGCAAAGATATTCCGTGTTTAAAATTCTACTCAAAACTCTGCGATCTCACACTTTTAAAATGGGTAGGCCTCATGTCTTTCAGTGGCGGGGCTGTCCACACCTCGTGCTTTTCTTCCTGCCAACGTACTCAACTCCTGATTATTCAAAAGTCGGCGATGAGCACCAGAGCGCCTGACACATTCTCCGAAGGCATGAGAGTTTTCTCCCCAACCCCTAGAAAGGGGCCTTGTTCTCTGAGAGAACGGAAGGGGCCCAGGTACAGGACAGCAGGTTCTAACTAATCAGTATAGGGAGAGGCTTTGGGAGGCTGAAGGCACGGAAATGGCATTAGCAAACAAACTGCCTGGGAGGCCCAGGAAAGCCAAGGACCTCCCAGGGTCTTCTCCAAATCTGTCTTAATGAGCATCGCCTCATTCTGTCCACTCACAAGCATGCCTCGTGCCATACTCAGTGAATTTTGTCTCATTAATTTCAGACATATTGAAACTAATGTTGAGCTTCTACTGCTATTTTACCCACTGGGCCTGGGAGTGTATTTGGTTCCTGAAAACCTACCCAACATCTTACATGAAACCAAAGGCAAAACTCAGGGCAATTTGCCCTCATCTGACCTCCTCGCCACCACAATCTCACAGCATTAACTGGCCAGAGAGAAGGCTTAGCCAAGACGGTCAATGTCTTTTGAACTGTAGACAACTATAAACTAAGCCAACAGTGGTACCCAGCATATTATTCTTCTGACGGCAGGAGCATACTTCCACGAAGCCATTCTAAAACCTCTAGCAGGAAGTGCTCTTTCCCCCTCTGAATTCCAGCAGCACTCCATCCAGCACTGCCTGGCATGAGTTCCCGGGGTGCCTGTGAATTCCTGCTCCTACAGGGGTAACCTCCTAAAAAAGCACCTCTACATGGGTGGGTTAGTACCTTCCTATGAGGGGCATCGGGCCAAGAGTTATGGAACGTAGAACAGCATTCTGAATGAATGAACATTCCTTCATCAGCGGACAGCTACATGGGAAATAATGCTCAACCCATGCAAAAATGAATAAGCCCATGCACTAACAGCAATAACTCTTTTTAATCCTCAACCGAAGACATGTTTCCATTGATTTTTAGGGAGAAAGAGAAACATCAATTGGTTGCTTCCTATACACAGGCCGACCAGGGGTCAAACCCGCAACCTATGCAGGTGTGTGCCCTGACCAGGAATTAACCTGGCAAGCTTTAGAACATTGGACAATGCTCCAACCAACTGAGCCACAAGCCTAGAGCCATCAATAACTCTTTTTACTCATCATATGTCGATAGTAACTCAAGTTATGAGCATACAAGACATCTCAGAGAAAAGGAGTCTCCTTAACAGAACAAAAAATCTGAGGTAGCATACCTCCCTCAGTGGCTTCTAGCATACACCCTGGAGCCATCTGGGGCTGGGTTCCCATCCCAGCCCTGACATTTACTCATTTTGTGACCTTGGGCAACTCAGTCTCTCCATGCCTCTCAATTGCTGGTAAATAAACTAAACTAGCGATATCAATAGTACCTCCCCCATTAGACTGTGTGAGAATTACGCACATACTGTATGAGAACCACTTAGAGCCTGGCACATAATTAGTGCCATATGTGTTAGTTAGTCTTACTAGCATTGCAAAAATGGTTTCCATGGGGGGAAAAAAACACAAGAATCAGCTATCTGGCAGTTCAAATGCCTAGCAGGATTTTTACCAGAAAAAGAGACGTTGCCATCTTCAAATTGTCAAGCCAGATTTTCTCCATTTCCCGACAGGGATCCTTGGACTGGCAGGTAGGGTGAAACTCACCCGGGGGGTGGCTCTCTGTACAAAGAACTGAATGCCGTGAAAACGGAGCAGGCTCCAAGACCACTGAGCCCAACACAAAGCTTTCAGCCGAGGAGGGCTGGCCCACAAACAGCCATTGTCTCCACAAACAACCCTGCCGTTGTTGGCAGGAAGGGCGCCAAAAGAAGCCAGGTGACTTACGCATTTCGGTCGGGGCTCTGCGTAGACACAACCACAGACACAATTAATTGCGGCAAGAGAATCTAGAACTGTGTGCTGAACTAAGTCTGATAAGCTAGGTTTTCAGTTTAGCTGTTTAAAGGACACTCATCCACAGCACCTTGGCCGCACTACGCAACCATGAGTCCATTTCGAAGCCCGTCACATCATGCGGTGATTTATTTATTAATGGTGTGGGGAACAGCTGTGACTGTCGGGGAGCAACATCTGTCATTTCCCCTCAACATTGTTGCAACTCATTAAATATAAATTCCCACAAATATCTCAACTTGAACCTGTGTTGCAGGTACATATTCACAGAGTAAAATGGAAGCTGCTAGGCCACCTGGTGCTTTATCACTTTTTACTAAAATTATTTATAGCTCAAAACTATTCATTATTCACATGTCAGAATGATTAGAGTGGTAGAATAACAAATTCACACTTATCATCATCTTTTTAAAAAATCCTTGCCTGAGGACATACCCACTGATTTTGGAGAGAGGGGAAGGGAGGGGGGGAGCGAGGGAGAAACAGTGATGTGAGAAACATTAATTGGCCACCCCTCACACAGGCCCCGACTGGGGACTGAACCTGCAACCCAGGCATGTGCCCCAACCTGGAATCAAACCCACAACCTTTAGGTCCACAAGACAATGCTCCAACCAATTGAGCCAACTGTCTAGGGCTATCAACATCTTATTTTCTGATAAAAATACAAATTATAAATATTATGGCAATAAGATTGATACTACACAAGAACAAACCCCCAAAACAGAAATTTGTTTGTTCTGATCTTGATTCCAAGGTCAGAATCTGTTTTTATTCACTGTGGAACACTACTTACTTACACGGCTGCTTCAGGGAGGTCTCTTTACCCCAAGTGGGAGAGAAGATTAGGCAAGGTAGACTGATGACCAAAATAAACACCCCCAAACCTCACTGGCCTAACGCAGTAATGGTTTAATCTCTTCTTCACAGTGCATCTCCGTGCAGCTTAGTGGGGAGGCTCTGCTCCACACGGTCATTCAGGACCCAGATTCCTTCCACCCTGCGGCTCCATCATGCCCTCGGACTTCAGATCTCTCCGCTGCACCCCTGCAGCTGGTCAGCAGACCAGACACGAGCAAGTGCAGAAAAGGCACCCCACTCTTACCTGGCTCTCATCTCTATACATGTACTGTTGGTAAGAACCAGTCCTGCGGCCCCATCTAGATGCAGAACACAGTCAAGGACAGTGGTCATCAACTAGGGGTCATTTTGAGTCCTGGGGACATCCAGCAATGTCTGGAGACACCTTTGATTGTGACCACTGGGCAACCAGCATCAAGTGGGTAGAGTGAGTCCAGGGATGCTACAAACCATCCCACCAAAACCACCCTGCAGTCTCCCCACAACAAAAAAGTTACCTGGCCAAAATGTCGGTAATGTTGACATCTGTAAGTATGGAGCCAGACGACACTCAACATCTCACTGCTGAGGTCTACCACCATGTGCCACTAGCACACACTCTAATTAACCCCAACAAGTCCACACCGTCAACAGTTTGCTCATTCATCTGCTTCTCCGTTCCTCCATTCATTCATCCCAATTCCTAAAGGAGACAAGGTCCCTACAGACCATGCAGTCACGATGGGGCAGGGAAGCAACCACAGACCAAGTTACCATATGCTGGGGTAAGAGGGGTTAAACAGAGCAAATGGAAGGAAAATTAATTCTGCCTCAGGAGTCAGGGGAGGACCCACAGGGCAGGAGAAGGAGAAGGAAATCTCGAAGGAAGACTACACTCACAGCTCCCATCGAAATGTTGTGGGGGTTGTAGTTTGTTTTTGTTTTTGTTTTTGTTTTTGTTTGGTGTGGGGCAGAAGGGGGGTTTGTGGGAGACTGTTCCAGGGTAAGGGAACTGCATGAACCAAGCAGAGACAAAAGGACATAGTTTATTCCACTTTCCAATATGGAGGACAGCAGTCGCTGGGGTAATAAAGGTGGTCTTGTAGAAACGTCTTTTTAAATGCTGCATTTGCGAAAGCCTTCAGCTCCCAGCACCAGATTTAATTTCTCACACAGCTACATACCCCGGCCTTCTGTCAAGGGGTCCCTCCAGAAACATTTCACACCACCAGGCATCACAAACTTGTTAGTGTGAGGCAAAGCTTTGGTAAGGACCAGAAATCTCACTGCCAAGTCCCCAGTAAAACCCATCACCAACTCTTTCAAACTACGCAGCCTCAAAGTCAACACCAGATTGACTCAGCAGGTAACCAAAATCGTCCATCTTTGTTCCCAAGGACAGGCCAGTTTAGAAGTCAGACCTGTTAAATTACGTTACACTGAACCCATTCGCTTTTATTTTTTAAGTTTTTGCTTCCTTCAGTTTTTAATCCCAGCAGTGAATGTGGGGCCCAGGGCACAGTGAAGATCATGAAGGACACAGACTGCCAGGGTCTGGCACATTGGCTCTGGCGGAAACTCACCACATGACCTTGGACAAGTCACCTGACTTTCCAGGCTCAGCGGCCTCATGTCGAAAGCATGCAGCACTGAGCCTGAAGCATACAACAAATACTACTATCTTTGTGCTCTAGGAAGCACCCCCACTCCACCCCCAAAATTGTTATAAATTGTGGAATCCAACACAGGTTGGGAAAGAAAATATCTGGTAAAATTCTGTGTAGAAAATCATGAAGAACAGCTGCAACTTGCTTTGGGCAAAGATGTTTTTAATTACGGAGCTGAAATCATCACCATGTAAAAAAAGTTATTTTTTATTTTGAAGCGAGTGCTGAATTTTTAAAATACCATATTCCTATGCAATCACTTACCCCCTTATTCTCTTTACTCACTCTTCTTCCCTCGAACAGTTGCCTCTCTCTCTACATTTCTTATTTTAACTGTGATCAGCTTTGGGAAAACAAAGCGTATTTAGCTATTAAGTACTATAGATTATATTGAACAGCACCAGTCACCTAGCATTAAAAAGCCTCATAAAAGGAAGAAATGTGTTTCTTCACAAGTCAGAATCTCCAAGGAGAAGTTCCGATGAGGGGAGCGGACTGCAGAAGCCACAGGGGAGTGAGGGTGTTCGGAATCACTGCCTCCGATGGCGGGGCGGGCATTCCGAATTGCAGGGCAATTGGTCACCATTTCTAGGGTTTCACCTAACCGACCCCTTTCACCTTCATTGACGGTCTGGCAGAACCCAATGGCACCGCCCTTCGCAGTAAGTCGGAGGTAAGGAACGAAATGAGAGCCAAGGAAACTGGAAGAACTAGGCTGAATCCTGTTTAGACTGCAAAAGCGATTATTACCGCCCTCCTCACCTACGAGGAGTTCTGAGTTGTCTGGACAGCCGCTCCTGTCCAGTTTTCACTGCAGAATGGACTTGACCGCATGAGAAAGTTATTCTAAGGAGTACCTTAAAGACAGAGTTTGGCACCTCTACGGGCAGGTTCCGCAGATAAGGTGAAATAAATCTGGGGTAAAATCCAACATGTTCTTTTTACCTGTTCGTGAAGACGTTTTTCTGTAAATCAATGAACATACTAGAACGTATCACCACCAAAGGATGCAATTCTCAAAAACCCTATCAGTATTTTGTCATAAACCCAAGGTGAGTGAACTATTAAATGTTGATAGACTGGACTCCAGCGTTAGAAAAAAATAAGTAAACGACTGACTGTAAAGAAACACAAATTCTCTGGGCTGATGTTTTACATTCTGTGTACAGATACAGAGGTAATTTATTAAGTAGATTCTGTTCACCTAGAAGATTCCCCTTCCATAAAGAGAGTTTACCTTTTTCTTAGGTGCAGTCACAGACCATGAGGAAATCTGGCTTATCAGGGCCATGAATGAAGGTACCTTGGCATACATCTGATTACAGGGAAACCCACATTCCCACAGAAAGGGTGACGTAAACGTCTGGCAATTGCCTTCGGGCATTCTCTGCATCGGATTCACGGAAGTGGAAGCAGCAAGCTCATTACTGTTTCTGGCAATTCGCTGCAGATCAGCTTGCACCAACCTACCACCCCCAGGTAAACAGTCACACTCCAAAGAAGAAACAGGACACAAAGAGTTACCATTTGAGGCATGGGCTTAATACCAGAAAAATAGGTGGCTTATCTAAGGGTCTTATCAGTTGTCATTAAGGGAGTGGAACAAACTTGTCTCCACTCTCGAGGTTCCTTGCGGGTGGGGCTGGGGGGGGTCTAAATAATCAAACAGACATGAGACAGATTGCCTAGAGAAAATAACCAAATTGAATTCACACACGTAGGTGAAAGTCAGAGATGCCCCCTCCCCCTCACGCAGTGGAAGGTCAGAGACGGAAAGGGGACTGAGACACCCTGAGTTAGTGGTGGGTGATGAATCTTGGGGGCCTCAAAGGGTCATCGCAGGACAGTAAGAGCAGATGTTTAGTAAGTGAAAGTTTGCCCTGTCTCATAGGTGGGTCAAAAAATAATCTCTTACTATGGTCAAGGTCCCTCGTTTGAGTTCCTCTAGGTAAAGGGAGGGGCAGAAGTTTCTCGAACCTGAAGCTAAAACTGCCCTTAGCTCAAAATGACCTATATACCACAGAAGCACATTTCGAGGTGACCAGCTATGAACTGGCATACCACCAATCCCAGGAGTTAGAGATTCAGAGAGAAGGCATAGCAGTGAGTTGGAGTCAGGACTTTGGATCTCTCCACTCAGTCATAGGGAACAGGCCCGGGTCCCCTCCCAGCCCCTCCCTGGCACTTATGGCCTCGGCTCATGTGCATTACCAGAAGCATCCTAGCCACAAAAGGGCAAGGCAGCTCGTCCGCCAGCCATATGTGGATCTGCCAAGAAGAAAACAAATAGTCAAGGAGAGCATAAACTCACCCATAAACACACTCCAGACGTCAGGGTGACAGAAAACCCAGAGCAGGCCTAGGTTCCCGCATTTTCCAGTGAGCTCTCCAAGGGCCCAGCCTGAAATCCTGCAACAAGCAGCAACCCAGCCTGGACTAGAACCCAGCTCTCAAAGTCATTTCTGAAGAATACACTGATGCCGCATTCCTTCAACAAGTATTTACTGAGTGCCTGCTGTGTACCAAGTCCTGCGCCACAATCCTACCAAGCAAGTAGCAGTGTCCTTCCTTAAAGACCTGATGAACTGTACATTAAGATTGTCTAAGTCAAGCTTCTTGCCTTTATTAAACAGCTCTCTTCTTTAGAACAATAATCCTGTTCCAAAGAGCAGATTCATAAAGGGACACACAGAGCCATACTGCCTCATCCTGCCAGTCTCTCCTGTCTCTTCTCTTAGGGTGCCCATGCGTCTCACCATGCAAAGTGTCCACCAAGCCCGATTCAGGGTTCTGAACACCAAGGACAGGGCTCCTAAGGAGGGTGGCCTATTTACCCAGGTTCTCCGGGGATCTTTCTGGTTTTAAAATGACAAGTCCCTCCCCACAGGTACCCTTTCAGTCCTGGACAAACTGAGGCCAGGTCCTATGAAAGACAGGTCCCCCACAGGGCGCCTGTCGCTGGCTAGAGAGGGGTGAAGCCACAGGTAAAGAGAGGCTGGCGCCCTTCGGCTGTGGGTTGTCGCCAAATCAGCTTTCTCTGGCTTCCTCCCGAGAAGGCCTATCCGTTTTCTACCCTGGGCCATTTCACCAAAGCTCTGCAAAGGCTCTCCGGTGGCAACGACACAAAAGAAACCCTCATAAACATCAAAGGCTGTAGTTATTTGGATGTGGTTATCTCCGTGGCTGGTTTAAGAGCTTCTTCCCTTCAGACCGGGACTATTCATCCTGAGGTTTCCAGAGCCCGGCACAACGACTGGTGGAAGGCAGGCACTGAATGGAATGAACATTAATCCTAGCTGCTACACATGCGGTGTTTCTGATGTGTAAGGCAACACTTCATGGGAATGATCTCACACTTGCAATAACTCGGCGAGGTTGATTGTCCCCATCTTACAGATGAAGAAACAAAGGCTCAGTCAGACCTTATTTACTCCAGGTCATTATGGCAGAGCTCACACCGGAACCCACCTTGCTTTACGTCATTAACCACTGAACTGAATTCGGATAAAACAAGGTGGACCTGTCCGGTGAGGGATCAAGAATTGATACAGAAGGGTAGCAGACTCATTTCTTGTATCCTCTATCCTTTTGGTTTTCCTGGGGCCTACAAAGCAGAAAAGCAACTAAATTATCAATTAAATTCATATATTACACTGCCGCAAAGCACGGATGGACGTTAGAATTGTGTCAGGCACTCAATATTTAAATAAATGTAATAAATACAATTGTATACCTAAGTCACTGAAGTTCCCTTTTTCAAATGTTATGTTACCCACCACCATACGTGACCCACCACCATACGTGACCCACCACCACACGTGAAGAGATGGACCCTGAAGTGTTAGTGTGGAGCAGGAATGGACAGACAGGTTCCCTGGTTAAAAACGACCCTCTACCTGCATGGCCGAATTAGCAGTTACTCACTAAAAATGACAGTAATCCTTATGTCTTGGGCAAAGAAGGCACGAAGTCTCTAAACAACATGCAGAGATCTATCCGGTGCCACAACCACTTTTAATCTCATAATACCCTGCAAAGAGGCCATTTGCAAACCTACCCTAGAGCAATCAAACTGTGAAAGAATACCACACTCAATACTCCGTTTGAGGAACATTTATCTTAGCTCCAGTCACCATTTGTCAAGCTGAGAACATTTTAATGTTAATACATTCCCAGCCATTTTCTCCAAGCAGCTGAACACATTTCCTCTTTCATAAAAAACACTATCCATAATGATCAAGCATCCCGAGTGTTAAAAAACGTCTAGCATGTGGATGAGTATTTCCAAAAAGAAAGAAAGAAAGAGAAGAAGGAAGGTAGACCAGATGTCTATCACAAAGGCACTGCCAGCCGCAAGTTAATTAGGAAGGGAGATATGGTAGCCAGTTGTGGGCAATTGTTACCCCACTGGTGTCAAACCCTAACAGCTCAGTCTGCTGCTCCTTGAGACCATGTGCTGGCCTGGTGGGCGTAAAAGTTCTTGGGCTGCTTGCTCTGTGCCACCGAGGAGAGAGTGTTTTTGTTTTGCTGTTGTTTTGGAAGAAGCAGGCAAATTGAAGTTGAAAAAGCAGACTGTCAATAACGATTCATGTTGTTAGAAGGGTGGTCCCCAGTGAGACTGCTCACCTCTCAAGCATCGGTGGACACACTGTAGCCTGGCAGCTCTAATTTCATTCCATCTTTAATCATTATTCATGCAAGTAGGCAAAGCTCTTAAACATAAGTCTCTCGGCTTCCTTTAGAGTAAAAGCACCTATAATTTCTTTATCACTGTAGGTCAAATCATTTCTCTGGTGTGAATGACTATTTACTGAGACTTGACTTTGTGTAAACATCAGTGGGGGGCTAGAAGGGGAGGAGAATACAAATTGGGTCTGACCTCATCCGGTCTTGAAGGATCTTGCAAGGAAAGAAAGAAAACCCTGCTGGTCCTGAGCTCTACATCTGCCAGCTGAAAGGCCCCCTGGGGGCCTGTACCCCCCTCCCCCTCCCCACACTAAGCAATGACCAGAAGGGTTCTGTCCACCAGAACTCTTGTGGTATGTGGCCTGATGACAAAAGATGTCCTGAGACATCTTTTCAATACACCTCCCTTCAGCTCGAGTGGGTTTCTGTTCTTTGCAATTAAACAGACACAAAAAGGATGTCAATCTTAGGTGATAATACGAGACAACCTATAATCAGTGCCCTTTGTACAATGAACGAATGAATGTTGAATGAAATAAAAGATGGAGGCAATTTCACGGAAGAACTCTGGAGGAATGAAGGGCTGGTAAGGTCTAAAGTGACAGAGTTACCCTTTTTTCCTCTCTCTCATTTTTAGACAGAGGGGAAGGGAGGAAAAAAGAGGGAGAGAAACATCAGCGTGTAGCTGCCTCTTGTGCACCCTCCTCTACTGGGGACCTGTCCCACAACCCAGGCATGTGCCCTGACTGGGAATAGAACTGGCAACTCTTTGGTTCACAGGCCAGCACTCAATCTACTGAGCCACACCAGCCAGGCAAATTAACTTTTTAAAAAGTGCTAAGAGCAGCCCTGGCTGGTGTAGCTCAGTGGATTGAGCGTGGGCCTGCGAACCTCATGATCGCGGTTCAATTCCCAGTCAGGGCACATGCCTGGGTTGCGGGCCAGTTCCCAGCAGGGGACTCACGAGAGGCAACCATACACTGATGTTTCTCTCCTTCTCTCTTTCCTTTCCTCTCTAAAGATAAATAAATAAAATCTTTAAAAAAAAAAGTGCTAAGAGCAGAGTCCACCTTTAAAGATGGGGTATAGGGAGAAGACACTGTAGGCCACAGAATGTTCCAAAATTAAGAAAGAGGCTATGCAAAGCATTTTTGGGGAACAGTGGGTTAACCATCCCAGCTAATGAGGCATTTTGAAGTCAAGCAGAATGTAAGTCAAGGTTGAAAAGGAAGTCTAGAGGTCAAGCTGCAGGTAACTTTAAAGGAAAAAACAGACTTTCCCCCCACCCCACCCCACCCCCGCTCCCACCCTCTTAAACCAGAAGCGACTGAAGGATATAAAGCAAGGGAATGAACAATGAAAACAACCTACCATCCTGAGGGTGAGAGAACCTACAGCCCAGAGAGAAACAAGGTGCTCAGCTAGGATGGACGTGAAGGGAAAGGTGGGGCCTGTCACTTGGGAGGGAGCATTAGCCTGTTCATAAACAGAATACCAATATTAATAACAATGCTCCCTGTTTCCACAGTATGTGCAGACACTTTTTACCAGAACCTCATCAATTCTCACAGAGGCTCAGGGAGGAGTACAAGGAGTGTGATTATCTGGATTGATGAATGGGAACTCCGCCAGAAAAGTTACATTTGCTTGGTCGGTAGGAGTAGGACGGGGGTGGAGAGGAGCAGCAAGAGCAAAGAGAAACACAGGACACAACACCTGCAATTCCACTTCCAAGACTATGTGCCACCTGGGCACACCTGCATTTCCATCCCAGTAGTACATGGAGGTCTGACACCCCAGGAAGCCCTGCATGTGAGAATAAGTTTTATCACAGCAGAATGTTGGTGATGAGTTTAATCCATGCAGGAATTAGCTGATCAAGTGGTGAATGAGGCCTCTTTTCCCAGGCATCGGCTCCGCCCCCAGGGGAGCATAAGCAGCGCCCACAGCTCCGCCAGGGAGCTCCTCCAGGCCTCAGCAGCCGGACAGGGTCTAAGGCCAGGAAACGGCAGGCTGAGACCCGCCCAAAGGAAATGCGAGCCTCGTGTCCACCACTTGAGGCCTTCCTCTTTAGCCCCTACCACGACAGCGAGTCAACCAGAAAGAAAACAAGTGCTTATTTTCTCCAAACTGTGATTTCAATCGTGGAGGCCGACTCCCGGAACTCACAGCGCAGCTCCCAGAGCCAGGAGGGAAGGAGCAGGAAAAGCAACGCCTCCTCCCTTCCTTGGCTTTTGGCTTCAGCCTCAGTGACCTGTGACCTTGTGTCTGCCGTTCCAGGAACCACAGTCCCTCCACAAGTGCACCTGCCTGGACAGCCCTCTGCATTATGTGGGGAGTCATGTGGTCAACCAAAACAGAGAAATGCATTTTGGAGCTTCCCAAATATATTTCAAGGCAAGTCCCTGGGGGCTTAATTTTCCTTCTCAGCCCGGGCCTGGCTCGAAGCCCAACCTTGCACTGGCTCTCGGGGTCAAGGCTATCTGGGTCCCCTGCTGGTTTCCGGGCTGCTCAGCTCCCCCTTCAGAACCTTTGTGGGCACAGTCTTTTGTCACTCACTCAGGGGACGCTGGACCAGAGGGCAGCCGCTGCATTCTCGGGCCAACACTCATGTCCTCCAGTCACTGTGTCTCAGCCACTAACAGTCAGCTCACCATGTCACCTGTCTACAGAGAGCTGTCACTATAAAGACGACTTCAATGAGGTGGTTACTAAGTCAGAAGCCACGCTATTCTGTTCAATTCCATGTTCCTGCTAAACGTATTCATCAAAATCCTGAGAATTCTTACCCACGCATGTATTTATCACAACACGAGCCGAGATGTTTGAGTGACCAGCACTTCCCACAGCAAAATCTCTCCACAAGCCATTACCTGCTTGAGCTCCAGCTCTTTATGATGCCATTTCACAGCCCAGAACAGTTTGCAGGGAGAGCGCAGGAAGGAAGGCCTTCGAACCGCTCTGGTAGTCACCGTGGCTGCCGAGGGAAGTACGCACGCCCCCAAACTCTCTGGATGTCCTCTCTGGATGTCCTCCTAGCCCTGGGACCCAAATGACTCTTTCTGAACATCGAAGTAACCAGAGGGAGACCCGAGGCTGCCACACAAGCGTCCCTGCCCGTTCCAGGTCCTACCAGTTGCCCTACAGTCTTTGTTGGGCCACATCCTGGGTGATGCTCGGCCCTTTGCCATGTTTCTACCCTGAGCTGTGCCAAGCACACTCGGGAAGTCTTCCACAAGAGGCAGATGGGGAGGGGGAGAGAGCCAGGAGGTAACACCTCTCTGTTACATAATTCGAAGCCCCGAACCCCCTGAGAGCAGCCTCGGAGAGATCTCCTGGCCTAGCACTTCAGAATAAACAACTACTTGAAAGAGACAATTATAATCTTTTATTCTATCACCAGCGTACAGTCAGATTACGGTGGGATGGAACCAGATTCTTTAAGATACGTGTCATTCCCTCATTCAATTGACAGTTGTGTGATGCCCAATACCTGCAGAGCACTGAGCGAGGACCAGTAGGGACCCACTTTAAAACCCGGTCTGGGCCCCATCACCTGGGGAAGGCTGTAGTGCTGCTCACCTTCATCCTCTTCTCCCTTTTCAGTACAAGAAATACTGGCCTGTGGCTACATGGGGTCATAGGACTAGTCCTTGCCGAATGTAAGTCACTTCTAGGTCAGATCGTGTCAAGGCTACAACATGACCCCCCAAGTTCCTTTCCAGTGCTGCAGTGACCCTGCAAGCACTCTAGGGATATCACGTCCATCAGTCTGGGTCTTTGAGTGACCTTGATAAGCAGGGCTCACCTGCTGACCTCATTGGACACATGACATGAGCAAGAAACTGCACTCAGCCACTGAGATTTGGAGGTGCTTTGTCACTGCAAAATGACCTATCTTGCTGATACATCACTGTTTAAAAGAGAGATACCTGCAAAGTCCCCCTTCCTCATTTGTTTTCTAAATCGCATTATACAGAAAAGCAGAATTTGTTTCAAAATTTAAGGGCAGTAGGGACCGAATAAAACCTTGAAAGGTATATCCTGACCAATGTGGCTCAGTGGGTTGGGCATTGTCTCATAAAGTGAAAAGGTCACCAGTTAGATTCCCAGTCAGGGCACATGCCTGGGTTTCAGGCTGGTCCTTGGTTGGGGCACGTACAAGAGCAACTGACTGATGTTTCTCTCTCACATAGATGTTTCTCTCCCTCTTTTCCCTCTTCCCTTTTCTCTAAATATAAATAAATAAAATCTTTACCAAAAAAATCCTAAAAACCTTAAAATGCAGAGGATGCTGACAGGTTAGACAACTGGGAAGGATAAGGAATGGAAACAGAACAACCTTTCAACAACAGTGAAATCTAACCATTCGTGAAATTCAGCTGAAGAGTTTAAAGGCCAGGAAGAAAAGGTTGCCTTCTAACAACAGGTCCAGTCATTTACAAAGTAGTGAGGTCCCCAGTGAAAGAAGCATTCAAGCAAAGGCTGAATGACCACGTGCTCCCTCCTCACAAGTCCAACACCACTCTGTTACTCTCTCTAGCTTCCAGTGACCTTAGTTAGAAGGAGGTCACCATTTCTCCACTGCCCTGTAAGTTCTCGAAGGTGGTTAGTTTTTAAGTCTCCACACCCCACCTCCACCCCTGGGCCCTTATCACAAAGCCCATTATCTCTCAAATGCTTGATAAACATCTGGAATGGATTAAATGAACCCTGTAGAAAGCTCTGGAGGGAAAAGGTTGTTCTAACAACCTCTAGGGGCAACCTCTAGGGCTGCCTAACCTGGAGCTAAATACACCTCTGCAGACACCTGGGGGTGGGGGAGCCTCCACCCTAAACAGCAACAACAAAACAACCCTGAACACCAACACAACACTGGATTGTGATGTAACACAGTACACAATTCAAAACCACAGTGCAACCTAACACTGCACCATGGCTATCTTTTGTTCCTGGACATGCATTTACATGTTCAGGCAGCTGTTTTCCCAAGTGGAATTGTGTGTATGAGGTATTTATTTTTTTTCTATCTAAAAAAAAAAAAAAACCCACCACACCCTTTGTTTCTATTGCATTGTCACACTCCCTCTTACCTCATCACGTGGTTTTTCTCCTTGCAGGAATACAGTACACACCCTGCATTATTGCTGACATAAAAATTACTTGTCAAAATACCTCGCTCCTAACACCATCACAAATCGGATCTTCCTAAAGCCTCAGCCTTTGTTTTCAGCTGGGACCAGATAACTCACCTCCTTCTCCCCAGGCTTCCTGCCGGCTTGGAGAAGAGGGATAAATGCCAGTGTCATTTTTATTTCTTAAAGTCACCTTTCAAAACAAAACTACCCTGGAGGCGAGTGACAAGCCTTTCAAGTTATTTTGTTTTCTCTTTCTAAGGGACTTGGTGGCAGGGAGAAAATCTGCCACTGATAGCCTGCAGGGGCTACTGCTGCAGGGCAAGCGAGAGCACCAGCTACCAGGAGCTTTTGGCTCTCAGCAATCCCTCCTTCCTCCCACAACAAACCCGGCCCGTTCCCATAACCGTCCTCATCCTCTGCCGCTCCTGCAGGGCGCCAGGACTCTGCCCTCTAGGAGACAATGCCAATGCCAAGGTGTCCTCCTATGTCTGAAGGTTACGTTTCCATTGAGCTCTACCAAGAGAGCCCCAGATCTGGTTAGGTGGACATCAAAACAGAACTATCCTTGGAAAGAAAAGAACAGGCCAGAGTTTTTGGAAAAGAACCAACAACCTAAAGATAAAATGCAGACTGAGAGCCTAATGGTTCACAGCTTTTATAAATGGAAACTTAACTAAAGCTCTGTTTCTGTTCTTTCCGCGCCCCCACCCCCAGCAGCCCTCCCTTCCACCTCCCACTGACTTGCAGCTGACACTCTGATACTGCGAACACCATCGCAAGGAAGGGGTGGGGGAGAGACATTATTTCATAGGAAAGTCACTATATCTGACCTGTGCCCCAGCTGAGCACTGGTCCAATTTTCAACCAGCCACACTGATAGCTTTTCAACAAACGCTATCCCACTGAAGCCCAAATACATTACTACACATAAGAAAGCAGGTATATATCCAAAGCCCACGTTCAGACACAACTGCCTATCTCATCAAAGGGAAGCAGGTGGAATTTACACAACCCCCAAAGCACCCTGCCCGCCCTCAATGCCTTCCTCAAAAGGAAGGTTTCAAGTCGTTGGCAATTTCTTTCCAGCAGCCCCCTCCTCCCACATACAGCAACGGAATGGTGTGATGCAGAACCCGCCCCAACGCCCGGGCAGACACCGTTGGCCCAGATGACCCACAGACACCCAGGCGGCCACCCAGATTATCGGGAGTTACCTGAATCTCTCGAGTCCCTTTCATCCGCTTCTGCACGATGACATCCAGTGGAAACACTCCGCGTTTGGGAGGCTCGAGGCTGACGCGCAGGAAGCACAGTTGAGTCCGGGCTGGGTTCAGCCTGCAGTGAAACACAGGCAAGGGTTAGATACGCGCAGCAGAGAAAGACATCCGAGCATCCTGCCCGCCCGCGGCGGGGAGCGGGTGCCCTGGGCTGGTGGGGGGGGGGGGAGGCGGCGGAGGTGAGAAGGGCCGGTGGGACGAGGAGGGGGTGGACCGCTTCCTAATTGTCTCCACCGGAGACAGAACCACCTCCCGCCACTCCTCTGCAGTCTCCCCCGCCCCCAAGTTCTCCCCTGGTGGTAGCGCTTTTGCTAGCAACGGTAACCCCTCAAGAAAGAAATTCGAAAGAAATACGAGAAAGCGGAGAATAACATCTTGGGGCAAATACATACTGGCAAAATATACCAGGTACGCCCGGTTAGGTGGGAATGCGGGGCGCCCCGTCACCCGGCCAGACAGACCAGCGCTGCATTCGGGAGCATCCCTCTTTCCTTCACGCCATCTGTCACCTCATCAAGTCACTGTCACTCGTTTTGCCGATTTCTTTACTCTTCCCCAAACCATGCCACGCTCCCCGCCCCCACCGCCACCCTAGGCGGGATGGGGGTGTGGGGCGCCGCTTCTCGAACAGCGTCCGTCCGACCAGTCCAGCCTGCTTTGTCCTGCCGCGGCCCTTCCAGGAGCCAGAGCCCCAGGCGCGTGGGTTCACACAAAAGACACCCCCAATATCTGGCCCACCACCGCGTTCTATCCTCCCGGGAGGGGCCTCGGGGCCACAGAGGGGCGCGCGAGGGCAACTTCTGCGTGTGGGGAAAGCGCTCAACAAGGGGCTTTCGAGAGGACCTACTCCAGTGTGCGCGGAGTGGAGGCACAGCTGGGGCGCGCATGCATGCACGTGCACCCCGAGGGGCACGCGCGGCGCGGGCGAGACAGCTCCTTCGGACCGGAGCTCCAGGGGGCATCTGAGGACTCAGCAGAGCCTCCGACAGCGCCGTTCCCCATCATAAACCAAGGCCCCCTTCCCCAACCGACAGCCCAACTCCCACCAGCGCCAGGGACAAACGCAACTCTAGAGACCACCTCCCCACGCCCCGGGGCCCCCCCCCCCCCCCCGCGTCCGTCGCCCTGATCTCCCCTCCTCGAAATCCTTTCGGCCCTACCACCCCCATCCACCGGCCAAAAGGTATCCCCAACACACCAGGGGACGGCTCCCCCTTCCCGCCTCCCTGCTCGGGTGCGTCTGCCCTGCGGGCGCTGACATCCCAGCGTGCCCCTCTTGCCTCCCCCGAGTCCGGAGGGGCAGAGCAGAGAAACAAACCGAAACTCACCAACCTCTCTCAGCGGCGGACTCGAGAGTGCTCTACAGAGGCGGCAGCGGCGGCAGCGGCGGCAGCAACAGCAGCGGCCGCGGCGTCGCCGGGTGGTCCCGCCGCGCCCGCCACCCGCTCGACCAGACGTGCGGCGTGGTGTGCGCCCAGCGCCGGGAGCGCGGAGTCCGCAGCCCCAGCTCTCGGCCCCGCCCTGGGGGAGGCGCCCCACCTGCCCCTACGCCCTCGCGCTCCCCGCTGGACACTGCCGCCCCGCAGCGAGTGGGAGCATTTTTTTATTACCGCCCAGACTAAGGCACCAAGCGAGGGGTCGGGGGGCCGGGCTCCGTCCGCGTGGCACCGCCCCTGCCCCGCGACTCCACCTCCTCCAGCTCCCACTGCACCCCCGCCCCGCGCCCCCAGCGCCCCGCATACACTGCGCACTTGTGCCCGGAGGTCAGTAAGTGCGTCCGGAATCGCATACCACCCCCAGGGTTGAGGAGCAGCCCACCCTCCCTCCCGCCCGCCCTTTCTCAGCCTCGCCCCCAAGGGCCCAACCTTAGTGGGGGTCCTCGACGTCATCGTCTCCACCCTACAGGTGGGACCTGAGCTGGAATCAGGTGTGAAAGGAGGCCGAGCTCAGCCGGCCCGAGGGCGGGGCGGAGGGGGCGCTGAAGCCAGTCGGCAGTTCCGGACCAGGGGACCGAGCGAGGGAGGAGTTGAGATCGTCTGGTTTCCAGAAACTGCGTGGACCCGCGTATTGGCTGACCCTTAAAGTTCACGTAGTCCGGCCAGGGCGAGTCCTGTTTTCGTGGTCAGGAGGCCCAACGCCCCGCCCCTCTCTGTGGCCCCCCTGAGTGGGGTAAGGGGAGCAGGGAGGTGCGAGTCCTCAGGGTTCTGTGACAGCGCGGACCAACCAACCCCTGGACCACCCTAATCTCCCCCTTAAAACCAAATTTCTGCTCAGGGTGTCTAGTTACCCCAAGAACATGGTCTCTTGCTTCTGGCATTAACTATAAAATAGGAGAATGGAGGAGGGAGGTCGCTGGTAGAGGTTTCCATGTCCTGGCGTCTTTTTGAAGGGTTTCTAGGCAGAATGAAGGCCCAGAATTGTATGACTGTGCAAGCGAAGCCTGCCAACTTTCCTGGACTGCTGCGCCAGTTCAAAAGAGGGGTCCCTCAGTCTTCACCCGCCTCACTAGCCCTTCCCAGCTGCCTGAACTGAGCTGTTTTCAAGTCCCCCAAGGCGGGTCCCAAAGGAAAGAGCGGCTGTCTGACCTCTCCCAATAGCTCACTGCAATGCTTCTGCCAAGAGGGTGAGAAGGAAACCCTGCGAACCAAAGGGAGCTGTGACCTACAGAAATTCCTAAGGCACTCAAGTCAACCGACTGTTCTGTCTTGTCCCACAAATATAGCCTGTTAGTAATGTTTCCAAGCACATACAGAAGTCAGTCGCCAAGAAACGGGTGAAGCTTGGTGACCGGCCATCCTTTCCAGGACCTCATTGATACAGCCTTTGCCTGGCTCATCCCTGAAGTCATGGCCTCTTCTGTGCACTTGGCTGGTGTGAAAGTTAATACATGTGTCCTGAAAGCCTAAGGGGTCTTGGAGTAGGAAACGTCAAGAGTATTTTCAACCTCAACTTTAGGGTGGAAGAAAAAAATTTTTTTTCAATGAGAAGCTAATAAGAGTATTGAAAACTCTGGTGTTGGCTGGGGGCTTGGAACAGGACGGTGAGTTAAAACAATCCAAGATTTTACTAGGAAAATTGAGCCCAGAAATATTATGGTTATACAAGGACAACTTTAAAGATTACTTTTAAGAAGCTAATTTCAGGGACCAGTAATGATTTCAAAATGTTTACACTTTTTTCAGCCACTTTCAAAGCAATTCAGGATTCAAGCATTCAGCAGGGTGTGGGGTAAATGTGCCTTCCTTGGCCATTCATTCCCAATGGCCGGTGTTTTAATTCACATAGCATCATGGGTGTTCTACCTTCTGTCCAGTCTTGTAAAGCTGTCACACAGAGAAGGTTAATTAACTGGGGCAGTGCGGGGCAGGCAGCAACCGTTTGAGGCAGGGGAAGAACAGGCAACAACATGTCATGGAAACAGATTCTTACGTGAGACAGTTCCAGGAGCAAGGCCACTAGGACCAGGCCTAGTTCAGAGCTACAAGCTCAAAGCTTCAGAAACCCATTCCAGACTGAGACTCTGTCCATGCCTAGGGGTGAGATAGGATCGAGGCAGCAACCCAGGTCTCGATAAAGCAGAGTGGCAGGGCGGGGCCCCAGCACTGGGGAATAAAATAAGGAGCAGACAGAGGTTCGTGAATTCATTCCACAAATATCCCTTGAGTTCAGACTGTGTACTGAGAACCAGGCTCTAGGGTTAGGACAGAGAAGAAAATAGACCCAAATTCCTGCCCTCACAGAATTGACAGTCTAATGGTGGAAGCGGGGAATACCAGCGTCATAAATTAGTAAAATACACTGTGTTGCAGGGGGAAAGGGGGGAAGGGCTTATAGAGTCTTCATTGGGAAGGGGCTGACAGTTTAGCTCCAGGGCAAGGAGGTGCCTTAGGAGCGGAGGGCTGGAGGAAGGCAGGGAACGAGCGAGCCAGTCCACAGGGAAGACTTCCTGCGGTTATCAGGGGACACGGGGACACGGGAGGACCTGAACAGGCAGACCCGGGAGATACTGCAGGCTCGGTTCCACACCACCACAAAGAAGCAAGTTGCCCTCTTCTTCTGGTGGAGGGTCTTGCCTTCAGTTTGTAACGAGCGCAATATCTATGAAGCACAATCAAAACCGAGTGCAATAAAATGGGGACTGCCTGTATTTCCCCAGGGGCAAAGGCTGAGATATGGACACTGGGTCTCCCAGACCGTGGTCAGTCAGACCAACAGTCCTAATTCATGCTTCGTCACCTGAGGTTGAATTAAAGCTGCTTAAATGGAGACAGGGCTGAGTCCTTATCTCCTGTACCCTCAGCAGTGAGCACAGGTACCTGATCAATGTTCATTGAGCTGAGCCCTTAAATCTCCCAGGATGTGGACGGGGCCGAGATAAAGGTGACCCCATAATGCCCAGGGCAGCACTACAATTGGGGACGGCACTTCCACACACACACAAAAAATCTCTGCATCTCTTCCATGGTTTTTCCCATCTGTCTTTCTGATCCGGGCAGGAATTCGCTTTCCAGCCACACCTAAGGCTCTAGGTGGGTGGGAGAGAACGGAGCAAAGGAGAGAAGGAGGGAGGAGGATCAGGACAGGGAAACACACCCTGCTCCCTGCTTTCCAGCCTAAAGATCTAAATCCTGCCCCATAGCGAGGGCGAGTTTTCTCTTCGACACGGCTTGAGGTTTACGCGTTAAATTGCATCTTGAAACAAAGTTATAGCAATAGTTGCACGTGTAAAACAAGTGGGTTTTATGGGACATGAATATACCTAAAAATTTTACTTAAAAACATTGAAGCAGGCACTCATGTTTATTTAGACCACTTTTTTTTGGTTAATTTTTAGACCACTTTCCTGTGCCCTCAGTGAGAAGACAAAGGAGGGTCTCTAACCAACTACACTGTCATCCTTCCTCATAGATGATTAACCCGCTGATTTGCCTGAAATAAAAAGTAGATTTTGGCCTCTGCCTCTGGTTTTTGACACTGAGCTCCTAAATCCCTTGGAATTTCCTTGGTGACAGGAGTAGTCTTTTTGTTGTTCTGAGGAGGTGACTCTGGGTGGGCTTCTGGAGGGGGCTGGTCACCAGAAAGACCAACCTAGGATTAGCAGCTTGGGATTCTCAACCCCACCCTCCACTGTCCAGAGAGGGGAGAACTGGCTGGAGTGGAGTTAATGATCCATCATGCCTACGTGAGGAAGCCTCCCTAAAAATCCCCAAAATGTTGGGTTCGGAGACCTTCCGAGTTGATGCACACGTGGAGGTCGGGGGAGAGGGGTGCGTTTGGAGAGCCCCTGGAAGCTCCGTGCCCCTCCCCACGCACCTGGCCCTGCACAGCTCTTCTGTCTGGATGCTCCTCTGTATCCTTTCTCATATCCTTTTGTAACGACCTGGTGAGCAGTAAGTAACGGAGTTCCTGAGTTCTGTGAGCCGCTCTAGCAAATTAACCAACCCAAGGAGGGCGCCGTGGGAACCTCCTGTTTATAGCCCGTCTGTCAGAAGCTCGGGGGACAACCTGGACTTGGCATTGGCGTCTTGGGGTGGGGAGCAGTCTTCTAAGACTGAGCCTTGAACCTGTGGGACCTGCCACTGTGTCCAGGTAAATGAGTTAAATGGTGGGACACCCAGCGGGTGTTGCAGAGAATCACTTGGGGGGCGAAGGGGAATCCACGTATTGGTTGACCAGAAGTCTGAGAAGTAAAGAAGAAAAACATGGGAGGAAAAGTGAATTTTTCTCCCTCAATTTGAAAATAACTTTTCCCTTATACGATATTTGCCCCCCTTAAAGTATATTTAGTCTTTTAAAAGCCTGAAAGAAAGACTTCAAGCACATGTAGTATAAGATAGTTTAGTAATAATGACTGCTAAATAGGGTACACATATCAAAACTGGCTTTTATTTTGGGGCCCTGAAACCCATCCCATCGGACCAGTTTCTCTGATGAGGACTTGCAAGAGAGCAACGCAGTGCACCCGGGGCACAGTGTCTAGGGCCAGGCGCTACCCGAGGACTGCACAGCCTCCTGGCCAGAACCCCAAAGTGCCCTGGAGGAAGTTTCGTACAGGAGCTACATTCAGGTTGCTTTTCTCCAAGTGGGGAAGGGCTGAACGAAGGCACGTCCCTTTTCCTTTAACCTCGTCTTTGATAATGTACAGCAGGCATTCCAAACCAGCTGGTCACAACCATTTGACCACATTCACATAGGCACCAATCAGTTTGGATGGTGGCCGTGAACAAAATGGACATTTTGGTGTGTCCTGGCCGAATGTCAATGTAGTCCATGATGTCACCGCCCTCTGGACACCCTCTTTAACAGCAGGTATCTGGTGTTTTCTCATCCCATTTGTACCATTTGGGTTGAGTAATAAAGTCCTTATACCCACCAGTAAGTTGCTAGTGACTTTGCTGTAAGTGTAGTACAGGGAAGTCATTATAAACTGAATTCTGCCCACTCCTGCATGGTCAACGTGAGACATAGCTCTCACTGCCGAACAGTTTGGAGTGACTCGGTCTGATCTGCCAGGGAAGGACCAGAAGGTGTAGCTGCTCTTGGCCCTGCGTCATCTGTCCTATTCGACTTCCCTCCAAGCCGACCACGCTTTCTGTTCATCCGAGCCATTCCTCCTGTTCTCCTGAGACTCCCTTCCCTTCAGCTATCGGACACTTGGCATCTCCTTAGCTCCTGTACTCATCTGGCCACGAAACCAACACCAGACAGTGAAATGGTGCAGCTTTGAGACAGGAGAAAAGGAATAAAAGCACAAGGAAGTTTCACCACCATTTTTCAAGACCCAAGTCTAAATCCAATGTCTTGCCACACTGATCCCCAGAAGCCAGCACTGGTTCCTGAAGGATCCATTGTTCGGGGCTTCATCCCTAGCCTGCAACTTACCCAAGTTGACCTGGCGCCTCTGTACCTACTGCAGATCCAGACCTGACTTCACCCAGCCCCTTCTCGCCACTGCCCCTGCCCTCTGCCAAGACCGGCCAGTCATTCTAACAAAAGGGAGCAAATGTGTGTTGCCACTCCTTCTGGATCCAGAGGATCAAGTTAGGGTATCCCCGGTGGTCAGGAGTTGGGCGGCAACCGCTGGCATCGCCCAGAGGCGAGACCCTGGAAGAGGTCAGCACAGGGCAGAGCCTAGTAGACTGTCCTTCCCGTATCTTTTTCCTCTTCTTGCTCTAGTGCCTTTCCTTTGCTGTCACTGCCCTTCCTTCCCAGTGGGTGAATGTGCTGGGCAGAGGGATGGAGCTAGGCACCCCTGTTGGATGCTCAGTCTTTCTCCTTCAGTCTCTTCACATCTCCCCCTTCAGAACGCCCATAGCAGTTTGGGCGCACAGATTCACATAGATCAGGTTCACAGAGATTTACTTGTTATCTTCACCCAAGGATATATTTTCCCCATTGATCTCAGAGAGAGGGGAAAGGAGGAAACTTCAGTGTGAGAGAGAAACTTCCATCGGCTGACTCCTGTTGTGCCCCAACCAGGGATCGAACCGGCAACCCAGGTCTATGCCCTGACCCAGGGTCAATCAAACCCACACTTCTTTGGTAATACAGGATGACACTCCAAACAACCGAGACACCCGGCCATGTGTAGATTATTTTAAAGAACAAAACTCAGTAAAGAACGTAGTTTTCGTTAGTGAACGGGCTGTGGAGCCCATGTACCTGATAGTGTTACTGACCATGACCGTAAGTGTTTCCACTCCCCCTGGCATAAATCTCAGAATGATCGTCCCCACTTCAAAGACGAGAAAACTGATGCCCGGAGAATGTAAGCACCTTGCCCAACATGACATAACCAGTAAACAGAGACCAGGAACTGGACCCAGGTCTGGGGAATCCAAAGCGCTGCCCCTGAACCGCTGCATCAAGAGTCTTCCCAGTGACCACAGAATTGAGGCAGCTCTGCTTGATTTGGCTGAAAATCATCTCAGTCTCTCCCAAGTCTCTTCCATGGGGGTTCAAGGTCAACAAGTGGCTTCCGAGCCTGACACTGTGGCTCAAAAGGCATTTAAGAACTTTACAACGGTGACAACAGAGTATAAAAGCAAGTATTGGGCCCTTCAGAGTGTGGGGCCCTGTGTGACTGCACATGTCATAGGTCCATGAAGCCAGCCCAGCCAACTCGTATAATCCCAGGAATCATGGGAAATAGACACCAGCGGTTCTACCATTTGGCAACGACCTCACATCCACGCACCTCCTAAAGCATGCTTGGGAAGCACTGAAGGCCCAGTCTGTGTTGTGCACATCTTTGCACTGGAAAATGTAGAGGCAGAGAGATGGGGAAATTCAAGGAGTCTTTGGAGATTGTATTTAACGAGAACTCATTTCTATGAGCTTCTAGATGTTCAGCTTCTTGGTTGGCCTGGTGTCTCTAGTTGTTTTGCATTTCCCCACAGCACGGGGCTGACGCTGTGACATGATAGCACTCAAAGCCTTTACTGGCTGGCTGGCTGGCTCACTGGCTCCACTTGGAAAGTAGAAAATAAGCTACAAAAAGGGGGCTCTTTAAAATTATTTATTTATTTGAGAGAGAAAAAACATTGGTTTTGTTATTACGCTTACTGATGCATTCATTCATTGTTCCTTGTCTGTGCCCTGACCAGACATCAACCCCACGGCCTTGGCACATCAGGGTGACACTCCATCCACCTTAGCTGCCCAGCGAGGGCAGCAAAGTAGTTTGAGTTTCTATCTGAGGATGTCTGGAGTGGTGAACTTCGTTTGGAAATAAAAAACAGCATAGTTTTTTAATGTTTTTTTTTTTTTAAACAGGACAGTTTTTGAGCAAAAGTGGGATTTTGAAAAGCTGGCCTGGCCCTGGTGTGGAGGGTGAGTCGAAGGGGCAGAGGTGGCGGAAGTGAGGCGCACAGCTGGACAGCCATTACCCTGGTGCCCAGAAGGTGGCCGGGACTGGAAGGGACTGGCCGGCAGAGAGAGTGTGATACTCCTAACAACAGCGCCTAATTCTTTATAGTTATCACGCCTTTTCACACGACCATTTCATTTGCTCCTTCAATAACCCTGCTCAGGAGGGGTTATCACATTCTACAGAACTGGAAATTGAGTCTCACCACATGTAAATGATTTCCCAGGGGAGAGCATGTCAAGGCCAGGCCAGCAGCAGACCCCAAGGCGACGCTTTTTCTCATCACCTGTAGACACCCTGGACCACATGTTGGAATCGCAATAATATGTCTGGGTTCCACCCCTGAGATTCAGATTTCATTGGTCTTGAGTGAGGCCCAGGCAAGGGAGTTTTTAAAAGCTCCGCAGAGATTCCAATTGGCAACAGGCACCAGCCAGACCACTTGCAGGGGGAGGGGGCAGTGAGGGGCGAGTTTGGCTAAAAACTGGAGACAATGGGGAGACAGAATTGATGAGACTTGACAACTAATTGCAGAAAGATACTAATGTGATGACAAAGTTTATAGCCCGAAGAATTCACTTCAACAACCTCATCTTGCCCGTCTCCAGGGGCTGCTTTCTGCGGCAGCAGCTGCCTTCAGGGTTAAAAGAAAAATTTCTCCCTGTGATCTGCAACAGCCATCCGCTGGTGCCAGCAAGTGAGGGCGTGACAAATTGGGGTGGTGAGGGGGGATGGCTAATAAAGCAGAGACATGGCCAAGGCTTCCTCTGGATCATCCCCTTGGAAACAGGCCATGTAAGTTTCCCCTTGGGTTCCCACAACTGTCCCCAGATGAGTGTGGTCCGTGGGAAAACAACCAGGATGGCGAGCGTTCTCATAGCATCTTTTTGTGACCGAATATGGAGACCCGTCTGCAATTCGGTCTCTGACCCTGCTCCAGCAACTAGGCCATTGCGCTGTTTAAACTCGGACAGTTTTACCTGATGAACTGCACTCTCTGCAATGTTTACTCATTTATTTTGATGCCAAGGGAAACTGAGGCATCAGCCCCTGCCTGTGACCCCCCCCGCCCCACTCCACTGCTGATCCTATCAACTGACTCTAGCTGTCGGCCACACCCCTGCTGACCACAAGTCAACCAAACTACCTCCCCACAGTTCTTACCCCAGAACCCCACTGGCTGACCCTTGCAAGCCCCACTGCCCCCATCAACCAGAGAGTGAAAGATGTACACTTATGATCTGGTTTCCCTGGCAAACCCTCAGTTTGACTCTCGCTTTTAAAGCCCTCATCTCCTCTTCCCACCTCCGAGTGTGTCTTCAGCTCAGACCAAAGGCTGCCTTCTCCAATTTGCAAGTCACATCAGAATGAAACCGTCTTTAATTCCTCCACAGAGTCCTGTGGAACTTTTTGTTTAGGTAGGAATGATGTAGCAGTGCCACCCCTGAGATTTGAGGCGGCCTGTTAAGGGGAATGGCTGGAGGGGAAGATGAATACAGGAGCCAGAAGTATTTGAGATGCTGGTAGCATATGCAGGTGGAAAAGGCCAGTGAGCAATTGGAGATGTGAGACGGAATCACTGATGTTAGGTCTGGGTTAGATTTTAAAGCAGTCCAGGTGGAAATTGGTTAAAATCCTAGATGTGAATGAGATCACCAAGGAATACCACAAAGGAAGAGAAGAGGGCCAAGGACCAAACTGTGCTCAAAAAACTGGAGAGAAAATAAGCAAAATAGGCCATGGCTGAAAAATTCAAGGAAGTAAAAAAAATGAAAATAACACAAATTAGAAATGATAGTGTGCTGCCCTGGCTGGTGTGGCTCAGTGGATTGAGAGCTGGTCTGCAAACCAAAGGGTCACTGGTTCGATTCCCAGTCAAGGCACATGCCTGGGTTGTAGGCCAGGTCCCCAGTAGGGGTGCACAAGAGGCAACCACACATTGATGTTTCTCTCCTTCTCTCTCTCTTTCCCTTCCCCTTTCTCTAAAAATAAACAGAATCTTAAAAAAAAAAGAAATGGTAAAATATGCAACAACAAATATGGAAGGAAACTTAAATATAGTAGCATATACTTGGATGTGGAATTACCATATCATGTTCAACACTTTGTTAATAAATTTCAAATACTTGTAACTTTATAAAAAATGTAAATTTCCAAAAATTGAAGCCAGAAATACAAAATGTATTGTATCAAAAGCAGTAAAATAAGCTGAAAAAAACAATCAAGAAACACTTCTCCCCAAAAGGCTCCTGAATCCAATCATTTACTAATAGTCTTTCAAATTCCTCAGGAATAAAAATATACATCCTACTTAATTTGTTCCAGAGCATGCAGAAAACGGAAATTACTCCATTAACTTTGTACTCCTTCCCTTCCACTTTCTTTAGCCCCTGTCTTTCACCATTTATTTATTTTATTGGTCCTTTACACTCAGTTAACCTCATATTCTATCAAACTCGCTACCTCAGAAAAATGGTTTAAAAAGTGTTTTCGCTTCTGAGTTCGAATAGGCTGTGAAACATATTTATAGATAAGATGTAAACAGAAAGATGTTTTTCTCCTCCTTCTTCAAAGACCAAAGGAACCGCACAGCACGGTCTCAACGTCAAAATTCCTGACTAAATGTCAGCTATGGTGGGTAGTCAGGTGCTATGTCTGTAGGGTCCTTGGCCAAGGTCAGTCTTTGACTTTAAACTTCACATGACCCTCTTTGCATCTCCTGCTTTGAGTCTAAGGTACAAAATAAGCTGTACAAGTGCCATCCTCTGGAACATTTGTTCCAGTCCTTGGGGGTTTTGCTTCTCGACCATTGTCATCAGTTTGGCTCAAATAAATTCTTATGAGACTTTTTCTGGGTCTGGACATTTTTTCTGACACATTAAAGTTCAAATACACACACACACACACACACACACACATGTTTTTTCATGCACTCTAATGTTAGAAGGAAGGTACAACTCAATTTTTGTTCCTTGGAGCCAACCACTGTCACTAGCACATAGTTTACCCTTAATAAATGTTACTTCAGCCCTGGCTGGTGTAGCTCAGTGGATTGAGCGCGGGCCTGTGAACCACACGATCGCAGTTTGATTCCCAGTCAGGGCACATGACTGGGTTGCAGGCCAGTTCCCAGCAGGGGACTCACGAGAGGCAACCATACATTGATATTTCTCTCCTTCTCTCCTTCCCTTCCCCTCTATAGATAAATAAAATCTTTTAAAAAATAAAAATAAATTTTAAAAAATGTTACTTCAAACTACATCATATCACATCGGATTGAATCTAGCTAAAATAGAGGGGTAAAGGAAAAGCCACGGGAGCAACAGAGGAGAGCAATTTCCAATTCCGCCTGGGGGAATTAGAAAAAGTCAAAACAGAAATAACACAAAATGGGTTTTGAGGAGTTATACATACCATTTGGACAATGAAATTTAATTGCATGGAGCAAACGTTTATTTAATTTTAATAATAAATGCTTACACATTTTTACACTGTATTTTAATTTTTGAAAAGTGCTTCCAGGCACTAAATAATTGAGTTTTCTAGATTATATTCTTTAAAAATCATCACATTGATTTAAAGTTCCCAATAGAGTAGTTAAATAAAAATATAAACAGCCCTGGCTGGGTAGCTCTGTTGGTTAGAACATCATTCAGACACACCGAGGTTGCAGGTTCAATCCCCAGTCAGGAAACATACAAGAATTGGCCAATAAATGTATAAATAAGTAGGACAACAAATCAGTGTTTCTCCCTCTCTCTCTCCTTCCCTCCCTCTCTCTAAAAACCAATAAATAACAAAAGAAAAGAAAATATAAACAAGTTAAAGAAGGGACAGTGCAAAGCTCAGAATACCTCTCCATATTCAGTCCACGCTCACTACCCAAGAGAGGGCAACGGGTACTAAGGCGAGACAGATGGCCTTGATTCTGCCTCTGACCAATGGGAACCCTGGCGTCAATGTGGACACCAGCAGTGACTTCCACACACACCAGGGAGACAGCCTGGGAGGACACTCAGATCCTCTAGGCCCTAAAGAGTAAAATAACAGCATCCAAAGGTCAATATTGGCTATAATTTCACCATTCATTTTTTATAGTCACTTCTTTCCTAGGAAATGAATTTCTAAGAATTGTGTTGATCTCTGATGAACTCCGATCATGAGAAGTGAAATTGCTACACAGGAATCCACCTGTGCTACGACACACGAGTTTGTAAAAAGATATGTAGTGGGACATTTCTGGTTGTCATATGTCATGAGGACAGCCCCAATGCTGAGAATAATAGGAGAAAAATCCCTGTGGTCCACCTCCGGCTTATGTAGGAATGATTAGGAATAGGAAAGAGTAATTCGAGAAAGTGATCAAGTGTCAGAATGACCGCTTCCGTCCACTCCTGGCCAGAAGTGGGAAGCCACCAAGACCAGCTTATGGGTGGGAGTGGGGTCTTCGAGAAAACAAAGGGAGGGCGAGGGAAGCAGGAAGGGGAGGGAAGAACCGGTCCTTTTCAGCCCGGTCCTGTCCCCTGCCTAGGGCGAGGCGGAGGTGGGGAGAAAGCAGCTCTGGATTGAATGGGAGACTCAACTTTTGATCCAGACTAGAGGAGACATTTTGACTCTTGAAAGTGAGTCACAGCTGCCTAAGGAAGAGAGTTCTCATAACCGAAAGCCACTCAGAAGCAAGGAGGTGCCGCCACGGGTCATGGAACAGAGATCCGATAGAGCTGCGAAGGGAAAAACAAATACCGCCGTGTCCTGTTTGTATCCACCAGGATCATTCCATTCACTCAGCTGGGTGCACAGTCTCCAAACATTATCTCATTTGTCCTAACATGGCCAAAATAAATATGCTGTTACACAGTCGATTCTGGTCTCTGTTGCAATGACCTAGTTGGCTTAACTACAGGGTATTCAAATAATTGTGCGAAAGTCAAATACAATAAACAGCTACAGAGTAGGGTAACTGACTGACCACATATAGCTAGCTACAGCGTTAGACTTGTCTCTCTTTGATCTCAGGCTATAACCTCCAATAAAACGAAATAATGAAATTTAGATCAAGCTATCATTAACATGACATTATGACTCGTGTGCATCATCACAACCTGGCAGACATTCAGCATAATTGTTATTTTAAAGGAATGCTTTTGGTTTTCCACTTGGGTTCGGGACAAGGGACTAACCTTAGTGATTAAGGAGGACAAAGTTTAGCTGGAGACATGAACTTCATTGAAGGTAATAGGACAAAAGCCATTTTCTCAGGCTCTCTCTCCCAGAGCTGGCTAGACCCTACAAACATGACTGACCCGAATTGTTTTATGAGTCTTTACTCTCAGGACTGGAAAATTGCTGGAAGCACCCTGAAGGTGTAGAGGCTCAGAAACCCAGGCAACAGGACAAACCAGACCACAGTGACCACTGGACCCCGCACCCAAAGACGACCCGGAAACAAGCTGCAGCCCAACCGAAACATCCTGCTCTACAGCCGCCCCATCACCTGATAAAAAGTCACAGCCCCAAACCCTCAGGGCTGCGGCTGGGGCTGGCGCACGTCTCCAGCCCTGTCCCTCCCTTGGGACTGTGAAAATGAGCCCTCCGTACTTCCTGCTCTGCGAATTCTTTCACAGCCACGTCATTGACCACCCTCACATAAGGCCCCAAGTGTCCCAAGCCTAAACAACTTTTTGTGAGGACAAGGTGCTTTAGGGACGTAATCCAATGCTTCCACCCAAAGCTGTGGAAATGGCCTCCCGATTTTGAATCACTGAGATGCCCGGGTCTCCTCCATCACCTGGAGGCACCTGGAAGCTGCTTCTTTTGCTGAATTGCTTTCATGTTCACCTATTGGAAAGGTCAGTGATCCTGACCAAAAAATAAAAATAAAATAATAAAATGTAACATAAAATAAAATAGCAGGAGGTGTCTGAAGAGAGTAACTAACAAGATTTGGAATGCTTTATAACTGTGTGGTAATGACAGAATCTACAATGATAAAAAGGCCCACAATTTGAATATACAATCCCTACTTACTCCATAAAGCTTGTAATCTAGAGGCCAGCTTACTTACAAGGCCTCCACCCAGCTCATGTAAGAGGATTCAATTATGGGCACACTGGAGATAAAATGAGAATTCTAATATGACTATAGGTCAATGGTTTTTCAATTGTTAATGCATAAGACTCTGAAGGCATATGCTGAATACATAGTCCATGAAAGATAAGATTAAATAAGCAAAAAAGGCAATTTACAACCTGGGGAACAGTTTTGAGTTCTCATGGAACATTACGACACGTGTCCCCTGGCCTCTGACCCCACAGGGCTGCACTCACAGCACAGGAAAGCGGGCAAGGGAGTTAGTTTCGCTTCATGGGCTCGGAACTGGAACAAGGTGGTTTGTGGGAAAGCTTTGAAAGATTGAAAATATGAACCACAGGCATAGACACAGGGCTCCCGAGGGCGGGGGTGCCCCTTAGAATGAGATTTACCCCAGTGATGTTACAAGATCGTGAAGATAAGACAGTTATTTGTGCTAGTTGTATGCTGCCCACTTCTGGAAATGAGAAAATCCTGGGGAGCCAGGGGGTGGGGCGGGGGCGCGCTTTCAGTCTGACCTGGCAGCCTGTCGAACAAGCTGCCAGGCTGGCCATGGCACCCGAGAGAGGTCATGCGCACAGCTCCCCTGTAGGCAGTGCAAGGACGACCTTGGCCATGGTAACTAACTGTTAGAACGTACTGGGACACAGAGGACCTACGCCACTGCCTGTGCTGGAACAAAGACAGTCTGCATCAGCGGCTAAATACATGGCCCTGAGATTCTCCATTATCGGAAGTAACTGAGGTATAGCCGCAGGCATCCAGCTGGAAACCAGTTGAATCCTCACTGCCCCTTCCCTTTCAGTGGAGCTTTTCCCAGAAATGGGGCCCATCAATCTCCAAACTTTCTGTCCTAAATCAGCCATCCCTGATCAGTGGACATTGCCTTGCAAACACCTACACCCAGGACACCTGGGGCAGATCAGCAGGGTGACCCACCCTCCCCAGGGGTCTGCTACACACCCTTAGAACCCTCTACCCTTTCCCCTTTTTGGACTCGGCCCACCTGACTGCAGTGTCCTGCCTTGAATAAAAGCCCTTAAATGGAACTTTTTGGCTCCCAGACCTGTCTTAGCCACCACGGCTACCGAACGCTAACTTCCCTACGTTTTTGACTGTGGCCCCTCTGGTTGCTCACCCTGAGACGCCCATCTGATAACAGCACGGAGAGGAGACAGGCGGTGAGTTCTCCCTGTCAGTGTCACTGCACACGCGCAGTAGAGATGCACACCTCCCAGAGGGACTTTGCTCCAGCCTCCCTTCTAGTTAATGGTCTAGAAACAAGAGAGGCGGGTGGGTTGGGTTACAAAACTCACTGGAAATGGTCATTACAAGCTCTCAGGTTCTTTGATTCTCTGGCACCAACTGGGTGTCCAATAATTCCATTCTCACACTAAACCCCAGGAGTTGGCACGTGGAAGTAAGGGCTCAGTCCCACAAGACTGTCCTCACTTCAAACATGAGTCACAAATGGGACGCCCAGCCTGCTCACACTTCCCTGCAACTCGCCTACAAATTTCAGGGTTCCCACCCCCCACCCCCTTTCAAGTTCAATAGTTTGCTAGAAGAATTCACAGAACTTGGGAACATGTTTACTTACTAAGAGAGTTTATTATAAAAGATACCAGTGAGCAGCCAGTTGAAGAGGATACAGGGCAAGCCTGGAAGGGTCCCCAAGGCAGAGGCTTGTGTCCTCGGGGAGTTCCGGTGCACCTCCCTCCCGACACAGAGGTGTGCTCACCAACTTGGAACATCCCTGACCTCCCTCGTTTGGGATTTTTGAAGGTTTTGTTACTGTCAGTGTTTCCCTAGATTTTGAGAAGGGGAGCAAAAGGGACTTAGACATTGAGCTTAATGCCCTGGAAAGAAGAAGCCTGTTTGTTCCACCAGGAAGCTACAGTTTGTCACTCTTTTCACTCTCCAGTGGACCACAGCATCTCTTGGCCAGGGGGATTAACACACCTCCCTTCCCTCCTCTGTTCTGGATTACTGGGGGGAAGAGGTGCGCAGGGGGAGATGATGGATCATAGTGGTCTGTCAGTCTAACTAGGGTGTGGGCCTATCCAAGCCTTTGGAAACTTGGGGAGCTGATTGGGCATTTTGAGAAAGCACCTGGATCTTCCCAAACCAAGCTCTTGGTCATAACCCCAGGAGAACAACGAAGCATGCTTGCTCGCTCGCTCTTGCTCTCTCTCTCCTCTGACCCACACTGACACAATACACACACCTGTTCTCTCTGGTGTGCAGCAATGCACTACCACTGGAAACACATGCTAAGCTAGCTGGATGCTGGACCGGACTGTCCTTTAATATGGAGCAGAGACTCTGGGCGGTGGCCTTCATCTTGGCCGTACTGCAGACAAGACTAGACTTTTTCCATGGCGAGACAGACAGAGATGGGACATTGGGAAATTAGGAGAGGAACCCCTTCATTGTACATCCTCAATAAATTACAGCACAGACCCACATCCTCCCTGGAGGGCCTCACGGAATTCTTCTCCTTTAGACATCGCCAGAACCCCACTTCCACCTATAACAGTTTCATTAAGTAGGCGTGGCTGATTAAACCATTGGCTATTGGTGATTAAACGCAAAGGCCAGCTGCTCTCTCCTCCTCAGAGTTCAAGGAGTTCCAAACTTCTGATCATGGTTTGCTTGGTCTTTCTGGCCCCCAGCCCCCATCCTGAAGCTACCCCCACCTGCCTAGAGTCCCCTGGTTAGCAAAAACTCAGTGGTTGAAAGGAGTCACTATGAATAACAAAAGATGGTCCTATCACCCCGCAACTCAGGAAATTCCAAGAGATTGAAGAGCTCTGTGCCAGGAACCTGGGACAAAGTCCAAACCTATATCCCTGATTATAACACCACGCTTATCTAGCAGGAACCTAAACGGGCTCCCTGAGCTCCTCTGGTCCAAACCCACTGGCCCACAGTCAGGTCAGATGAGCCCCCCAGCACATTTAATAGGGATTTCAATGTCGTTCCACCAACCGTCCCTCGAAGACCATCACAGGTGTGAGACACGGCCTGGCACAGGAGAGGCAGGCCAGGAGTGAGTTCACACCCGTGGCTGACACCGATTCCGTACACTGAAGAGCCCTGACTCTGCTTTGTCCCGTGCAGTCCCGCTAACTATGCCGTGAAGTAGGACTCATGTCCCAGGTGTGGAGCAGCAGGCTTAGGGGAGTTGAGGTCACGAGTTAGTAAGTAGTGGGAAGTTGTTTGGATTCAGGTCTGCCTCACTCCAGGGTTCTTTCCCCTGTACCAGGCTGCCTCCCAGCTGTCACGAGAGAGCAGACTGCTGTGGACAAGCCACTGGTTCGGAATTAACATATTCTGCAATGAACACAATGAAGCGTTGTCCCCTTATGGTTGCAGGTTCAATCCCCAACAATCAACCAATGAGTGTGTACAGAAGTGAAACAAAAAACTGATGTTTCTCTCTCTCTCTTAAATCAATAAAAAAAAATGCCTCCGAGAATATGGCCCTCAGGGTGGTATCTCTGGTTCCCGTGAGTGGGCACCTTTCATTATTGCAGACATCATGAACACAACCACAAAAATGTTATTTAACTGAAACAAAATTTTTTAAATCAAATTTCATTCAAAATAAAACCGTGTTAATTCAGGTGCCACTAATTCATAACCAATGGTATATGAGTAGGACTAGGCCACACTTTCCCTTTGCCAGCCCTTTCCTAATAAATCAAGAAATTAATTGTATTGTTGTGGGAGATTTATATTCATTACCGCGTTCCAGAACACTTCATTATTGTCCATTAAAATTCTGATTTACTGGGGAGCACTGGGGGTGGGAGGGCGGGCTGGGAATATAAGACAGAAAACTGTACTTGAACAAGAATTAAATTAATAAATAAATAAATAAAAATAAATAAATTCTGCTTTACTATTTTGACTATTATCATTATTATTATTCTGAAGCCATACTTGCAAAACCTAATAGAAAGGCAAAATCTAGCTCCTACTATATGTAATATAGTGTACAGATATTAGGAATATTTATGCAGCAAATATTTGCTTATTTTCCAACATTTACATAATCAATCTGGCAAGTGCGTTATTCAAGGCATACAATTTCTGCATACGCAGAAAAATCTATACTTTTGTGGTGCAGTCAATATAATTCTTACAAAGAATGTGGTTTGAGTGGTTATTTCCTAAGCAATAACATCATTCACAGCAAAAACCACAAGTCTAGGATTCTAGTAGCACTGGGAGTTAAAAGTTATTTAACAATAAAGCTCCAGTGAGACCCTAAGGGTTCTTCCAGGCTATGAAATACGCTCAGTTGCTCCATACGTACAAAACAAATAGTCTCCTTCATGGAGTATTTGCTAGAAGAAAAGATTCCGTCCCCCCCCTTTATTTTAGGCTCATATGAGATGTGAGTCCCCTGGCCCATTGCAGGCCCATGAACCACCTGGACATCAGAGGCCCCCTGGGACAGTTGGGCCTGTAAAGGCCTGAGATGGATACAAACACATTCGGAGCCCCCTGTGTGGGTTTTCCTGTTTAAAAAAAATCTGTTTGATTCTGTCTCAATGTGGATCCAAAGTTGCCCACAGTAGTGATCGAAATAAAGTTAGATTCCATAGCAATCTACTAAAATGGAGGTGGGTTTTGTAAAAATACAAGTAAATGTTAGTATCAGTGGTTTAAGACGGACAGAAGGGAACAGTGAACAAAGCTCGGTGGTGGGAAAGGGGCCCCACGACCCCTTGAAAGCTGCGATCCGGACGCCGCCCTGGCCGGCCCCGTGGGCGCTCTCTGGGCGGGCTGCGGTGCCCCTTCCTCTACTCGTCTCAGGCCCCCATTACAGGGGAGAAAAATGATGCCTGGTCGATGAATTTGGAATCCAAGAGGCTTCACGACACCCTAAAATGTTAATGCTGAGGGAGGGAGGGGAGTGGGTACCTTCCCCAACCTCCCATTTCGCAGATGGTACAGAGGAGCAAACTGGGGCCAAAAGATGGTCAATGGCTTGTCCGAGTCACACAGCAGGTCCCCCAGAGAAGCTCCTCCTCCCCGCCAGCATCTCAATCTACGTTCTATGTCCCTGCTGGGGGGTGAATTCCATCTGCACAAAAACATGTTTGAGCCCTAAGCCCTGGGACCTTATTTGGGAACAGGGTCTTTGCAGATGGGATGTAGTTAAGATGGCATCATACTGGGTCAGGGTGGGCCCTGATCCAGTGACTGGTGTCCTCATAAAAGAGGGAAATTTGGGCACGGAGACACAGAGGGAAGAAGACCACGTGAGGACAGGAGCAGAGACTTGCAATGATGCAGCCACAAGCCAGGAATGCCACAGATTTCAGGCAACCACCAGAAGCTGCAAGAGGCAGGAAGGACCCTTCACTAGAGCCTTCAGAGGGGATGCGGTTGTGCCAACACCTTGGACTTCCAGCCTCCAGAACTGTCAGGTAATAAATTTCTGTCATTCAAGCCACCTCATTTGCAGTATTTGTCATGGCTGCTCTGGAAAATTAACACAGTAGCATTCACATGTAACAGCCTCAGAATTCATCCTGTGTGCACGGTTCCCAGGGGCAGGAGTCCCCAGCGAAGATTCACAACTAACTGTAGGCACACAAAGCACGTTCATTAAGCATTTGCCAATTTCCTCAGTGCCCCACCTGACCTCATTGAGTCCTCGTAACTATGTAATGATGTATGATTCTCCCCATCTGAAAGATGAGGAAATAGAGGTTTGGGGAACTTGAAGGAACTTCTGCAGAGTCAACAAACCAGGAAATGCTGTGCTGGCCAGGGGGCCCAGTTGGCTGAGTGTTGCAGGTTCGATTCCTGGTTAGGGCACATACCTAGATTACAGGTTTGATTCCCGGTCAGGGCGTGTACAGGAGGCAACCAACTGATGTTCTCTTGCACGTCATTTCTCTCCCTCTCTCTCTCTCCCTCCCTTCCTACCTCCCTTTCTCTCTAAAATCAATAACCATGTCCTTGGGTGAGGGTTTAAAAAAAAAACAAAACAGTAAATGCTGAAGCCGGAAATTAAATCTGGGAATGTGTACCTCGCAACCCATGCCTTTTGCACAATCTCGGGCCAGTGGCATATGGTGGGTCACCCACAGGCTGTGCGACATGGCAGCCCCTCACTGGAAACCATGAGGCTGCCACTGCTGTAAACAAGTTGTCTACGAAAAATTGTCGGACATGCCAGTGTCATTTCCTATGCCACTAAAAAGTCAGAGAGCGACCGACGGCAATAGTTGGCCATCCTTACCGAGCATGTCTCCATTCCCATGCGTCCATGAGCAGCCCATCTCCCTCACAACAAACACACACTGTGGGGTTCCGTCCTCCAGCCGCTGCCTTGAGGCTCTCGACGCTACTCAGGGAACCAAACGCCAGCGCTGCCCAGACAGGGCTTCCCAGGAAGCTGTGTTTGAAGTTAAAAAGACTTTAGTCCTTGCCTGAAAAAGGCAGAAAACTTCCCTGCGGTTTACAGACTCCAGCCCTTCCGCCAATTTAGGATTGTCCCCTGAGTGTTAAAAACGCAGCTCAGAAGACTCAGGGCAGCAGCCCACGAAGGGGGCCCTTTGGATGTCTTCCCGCTCCCGCGCCGCCCCATCCCCCGCCCCCGCAGGCAAAGGAGTGAGACCTCCAAACTGCCACCCCGAAATAGAGGAGCACGTTTCCCAGGCGCGCTCCGAGGACAAGAAAAGGGATTCGATTCGGCTTCCCGTTCTTCACAGCTAGGTTTTGGGGCAACCACGTGGTTTCGACAGGCACGCGGGACGTGGAATCAGCCAGAGTAGAGGCAGGAGGGGTGGAAGGGCCTGCAGTATGCAGAGAGCAGGAAGGTTAATGCAGCCAAAGCTGCGCGCGTGTGTGTGTGTGTGTGTGTGTGTGTGTTCACGGTTCCTGACCCACGTGCACAGACGTGCACACATGCAGTGATAGGGGCAGCACTGGCCAGCGGTGCTGCAGGGGTAGATGGGTGCAGCTGAGGCTCAAGCGTTTACCAAGAAGGCCCCCAGAGCGTGTAGTTTGGAAAGGAACAGCTGAGGCTGAGAAGGGAGGCCTGGGAGGAAGCCCGCATCCACGAACGAGTCCCGTGTTTGAAGCAGACCCGGTCCTGGGGGATAACAGTGCGCTCTCTCTCTCCCACTACAGTTTCAATAAAGAGGCCAGAGGCTTTCCCACTCAAGCGAATTAACACCTGATGCCAATGAACATTAAAGCCTTCATTTTGACCCCCAGTGCTCCCTCTTCACTAACAGTCATCGCCAACAGCCTGACCCCAATGCACAGTAACTTCACGTGTCTCGCAGCCAATAAAAGGGTTTTAATTTTAAAAATTCTTCTATGACAAATTTAGGATCCCTTTTCCTGTGAGAAAAATTTTAATAGAAAAAGAATTCACCCCCTACACATACCCCGTTACAAACGTCCACGGAACTAATTTTGTCCCGCCCACAGATTACCCCTGAACGGGAGGGCAGCAGATGTTTCCTACAAAGGGACAAATAGGAAACATTTTAAGTTTCGCAGGCCTCACAGTCACTGTCTTACCTACCGACTCTGCAGTTGTCGCCTGGCAGGAAGTAAATAACACACATAGAGAGAGCCTTCGGTTTATGAGATTCGTTGAAAAAGTGTGGGTGGAGGTCAGAAATGGTGGCCCCTGGAGGGGACAAGTCCAGAGAGAGAGACAGAGACAGAGAGAGATGGAGAGCAAGCAGAGGGTCTCACCAGTCTTGAGTTTGAATCTTAAGATTTTATGGAAAGCCTGACTGGGAATCTTCTCTGCCCTCTGAGCTCGAGGAACGCAATCTCAGTAATCCGGTCTCTGAAATGTGCGTCATCAGGTCAGTAAAGGTGTGTTGCCATCCAGCTCATAAAAGCAGGAGAATCCCTGACTCAGAATCTCAGCATCCCCAGCACCTTGGTCAGGGGGAAGCCCCACTACATGTGTCTTTCTAAGTAAAAGAAGCTGAAAAAATTACATGCAACAGTGAATTTGACTTCAAATGCGGAAAGAAATCTTAACAGAAACTGTAAACGCTGGGAAACACGGCAGCCATTTCATTTCAGATTACCTTTTGGGTTTCCACTAAGATAATTTCTTCATGTCATATTTTAAAAAATCTTTGGCTGGTAAATAATGGAGAGAAAATATTTAAAATTAATCAAAAATAAAAGAATGCAGCCCTGGCTGGTGTAGCTCAGTGGATTGAGCGCGGGCCTGCGACTCAGACGATCGTGGTTAGATTCTCAGTCAGGGCACATGCCTGGGTTGCAGGCCAGTTCCCAGCAGGGGATGCATGAGAGGCAACCATACATTGATATTTCTCTCTCTCTCCTTCCCTTTCCCTCTAAAGATAAATAAATAAAATCTTAAAAAAAAATAAAAGAATGCAGAAAAGTGATATAAGGCTCTTATCATTGCTGGTACATGGGCAGAGTGGCATTTTGCATTATCACATCACTCTTGGTGTAAGAGTTTTGTCACCAGAACTTGTTTTTTTGCCATTGTCTCCTGTTCCTTCAAGCTAGTCTGCCGTGTCGGTGGCAAATTTGCACGCCAGTTCATCTGGAACCACAGTGCTCTCTCTGTCAGACACCTCCTCTAAAAGGCAGCCTGCTACGCTGGGATGCACAGAAACACTTCAGTTCTCACAGACTCATACTCAGGGCACCGGCACGTAAACCCTGGCATTCTGACCAAGTCTGTTTCAGGAAATTCCCAGAGAAAAATTTAGTCGCAGCAGAAGGAGTCAGCAGTCCTAACGATGATCCAGAAATCTGTACATGGATAGAAATGCATGGCTGGTGAGCACTGTACCAGGGGCCTCTGCAAGGGGAGGACCCGAAAGTTGCAGCCTCGCGAGTTTTGCTGCAAACCCACCCCTGACCTTCAAAGTCACTTGGGTTAAGCCTCGTATCAGCCACACATCCCTGGTGGTTAAACAGCCTCTGCATGAACAGTACTGAGTTCATTATCTCCCCAGGCAACATGTTCCATTCATAGGCACTGTGCTGGTCAGGGATCCCCAGAGAAACCGAACTAAGAGAGGATTATGTATACAAGCAGCTCACACAGCTATGGGGGCAAAAAGTCCCGTGACCTGCTGTCCTGTCTGCTGTCTGCAAGCTGATCACCAGGAGCGCCTTCGTCTGAGGGCGGAGAAAGCCTCCCAGCTCGAGCAGAGGGAGTGGCTTCTCCTTCCTCCACCTTTTTGCTTTACTGAGGCCCTCCGTGGATTGGGTGGTGCCCACTCCCACTGGCGAGGGTGCTTTCTTTTACTCGGCCCACAGTCTCTTCTGGGCATACCCTCCCAGACCCACCCAGACACAGCACTTCACCAGGCACCCCTGAGCCCAGTCAGGCAAACACATAAAACGAACTATCCTGGGCACCTTGAGTTACTACAGAATTCTTCCTTGTGCTAAACTGAAACCCACATCCTAATGCCCGTCACCTCGTGGTCCTAGGTCTCCCCTTTGAATAATGAACCTACTCACTCTTCCACATGACAGTCATCCAAACATCTGAAGACAGTGGTCACGCCACCCACTGCCCTAATTTGGGTTCCCTAAGAAGCAGGTTGTCACCAGGATTGGTTCAAATACAAGCACCAGTTCCTTTGGGAGGTGGTTCTAGGGAACGACAATCAGGAGAAGGGACTGAGAGGGAAGGGAAGGTGCACACTGCGGGTGTCATCCAGCCAGTCACCCCTGTGGACAACCTGAGCGCAATCCTTGGGCAACGCTGGAGGCCAGTGTGGAACACAGGCCTTTGAGTAATTCCCACACAAGGCTCAGGGAGCTGGGGATTTATACAAGAGCCCTCATCGGCTTTTAGCTGAGGGCTACTCATGAGAGAAGGGCCCTGGCTTCCAGAGAAAACCCCCAGGCAGAGGTGCACCTGCAGAACTCAGCCAGCCTGCCCCACCAGGGTAGGGCCCACGGGGGTATATATGCATGGCCCATTCTCCAGGACTACCGCCCTGGGGTCTCCACACAGCACAGCTCGGGGTCTCTTCCATCCTATTTCATCACGTGGTTTTGCCTTAACTAAACGTAATACTCCATGTGTGACCCTGCCCTCTCATTTCCCAAATTTCTGGTCCCAGAAAGAACATGCACAACAGAGAATAAGCATCATCATTGATCAAAGGTAGACTAAAACATAATCAGGTGCAGCCACAAAAGCAGCTAAGAGTATTTAAGCAAATATGACAGCGGAAGTAGCTTGGGGCAGACATGACACAGCATGTCTACTGGGGCCTCCCCCCGAACAGCTTTGACCAGAACCATCCCCAGCTAAGTCAACCGGGAAATTCTATTTTCTTTAAAAATTCCAGACCTGTTCATTATTTCACTGATCACCAAAAAAAGGATGCTCTTCTTCAGTGCTGTTATGTAAGCCGGATCCGCTGGTCAGAGTATGCAGAATGCATGAAAAATTGTCTCTGTTCATAAAAACGCGTTTGCCTTAGCTCATCAGAGTGAGCTTTGTGCCACAGAGTGACAGAATTCTTTCCTGTGATTCTTTAGAGTCTTAAAATATGTTCACCATCCCTGGCTACTTTGGTCTTCAGAAGGTGGGTCCTAATTCCCCTCCCTCTTATCCGCCCCAAACATGGGCTGTAGGTTGGTTCTAGCAAAAAGCACATGCCAGAGGCGACCGTGCGAGAATTCTGAGAGTGGGACATGAAAGGTGTTGTGGCTTCCGCCTCCCCCTCTCAGGTCACTCTGCCTCAGGAAGCAGCTGTATGGAGAAGTCCACGTGGTGAGGCACTGAGGCCCCGCCTTCCGCCAAGAAGAGCAACAGGAACGAGTTGTCCTGGAGGCAGGTCACCCAGCCCCTTCCAACCTTCTGTGACTGAACTTCTGCTTGACTTCTTGATGGCAACCCCGTGGGAGACCCCAAACCAGAGGCAGCAGCAAACGCCTCTGCTGGATTCCTGACCCTCAGGACCTGAGCGAGATCACCCACAGCTGCGTTTGCTGTGTTTGGGGGTCACTGTGCCACAGGATGGGGACAGATAATGAACACACGGAGAATGCAGGCATGGCCAACTGGCCTTGTCGGATAATAATCACAGATTGTGAGCTTGTCACCTGAAAGTGGCAGAATTCTTTCTTGTGATTGGCGTGCAATCTCCCTGTCCTCTAGTTCTTAATGGAATTCTAAATCATGTATCACTAAACTTTCCATCACCATTACTTGAATTGCATGTTTTTACCCGTCTCACTCCTGCCGCCCCAACCAGTCTTGGCAACGTAAACCCTCCAATCACCAATGGCTGCACTCCCAGGACCTGACTGCCACCAATGGATGGCCCGGCCACCCTGCCCCAAGAGCCACAGGCTACCTTTCTTCCCCAGAATGGGGCAGAGGCAGGGCCACCAGGGTGAGGCTTTATTTTGATGTGTTTCATTAATTATCTTTTTTATACTTCTCTTTCTAGCCCCTTTCCAAATGATCTTATAATAGCAATATTTGGTGCTAGCCCACAAAAAAGCAAACAAAAAAACAAACCAAACAAACAAACAAAAGAAACTCTCCCTGTCTTTGATGCCTTGTGAGCAAAATAATAAGAAACAGCCCAGCCAATTCCACTGACTCTGGCCGATTCGTGGGTCAGCTGAAACGTATTCCTGCACGAGGCCTGGGTTCCCCCTGCCTCCCAGACTGCTGTGGGAAGTAATAAAACAGGGAGTTCAGGCAGGGAGCGGAGGACTGGCCTTTGGTCCCTGACGGAGCATCTCTGACGACAGCCCCCAGGCTTCTCCTCGCAGTGGATCGAATCTACCTTGTTCTCTCCCCCACCAAACAGCCGCAGTTGCACGTTATTGCTTGCCAGAACTTATTTTTCTTATACCTGTTTGAACATCTATGAGAGAGGAAAGGCTGGTAGAAGGAAAAGGATACTTTGCTGTTGTCAAGTGATAAGTGACTAAAGAATCCAATGCATCCTGACACCAGGATCGAATCAAGGATATTTTTTCCTACAGTTATGTCAGAACTAGAGAGTGAAAGAAAACACTGTTGTGCATATAAATATATATGCTCATGTTCTTAAAAAAATACTGTTTGCATCACTTGGAACTTCCAAGTCCATTAGAGTGTGGCTCATCACAGTTTCTGTAGTGTAATTGTCCTTCAGGAAAAACAAAACAAAACATGTTTGACCTGGTAGTAAAACTTCTCAGGGTGAGTGGGAGAGCTCATGAGCGTCTCAGGTGCTGATTTTGCACCTCTGATCCTGGACGCTCAGCTGCCCCAAAATCCAGATGCCACTGGACTTTTATTGGTGCCCAGATTGAGCCTCTTCCATTTGGGTGCTCATCTGTCGGCCTTTCTTGCCTTCCCAATTTACACTCGAAATGGAGATTCCACAAGCCAAGTGAGACTGGTGCATTTCAAGGGTTCATTCCAACCACTTCCATTGTTCTGTTCATTATGAGTTAGGTCCAAGATGATTCAGAATCTGTGCCCATACTGAAGTTATTCCAAAATGCTTTTTCTGGGATAGATGACTGTTAGAAAGCCTGGTTCACAGTAGGCACTCAGTATACGTTTAGGGAGCCCTGGTGTATATGCTTGGTATGTCTTTACTGAGATAGTTTCTGTTTTCAGTAGACAGTAGAAGCAAGAGGTGCCTACTCTGTGACCACTGACTCAAGGTCTCCTCAATAATAGGAGCACTAAGTGGCATTCCTGAAAGGGGTGAGTTCCCCAGCTTCTTTGTTATCACAGCACATCCCATAACTGACCTCCTCAAAGGTCCACCGATGTCAGAATGAACACGCTGGAACCTTACAGTTCCACGAGGATATAAAGTTCAGGAGTCCGTCTGAGCTGAGAGGGCCTTTGTAACACGCCCCCTTCTGTGGACTCCGGCACCAGCATGATGAATTGGCCCAAGAGGGTTGCCTTTTACTAAAATGAAGGGAAAAGAGGGGGAGGGAGGGAGAGGAAAAGAAGAGAGGGAGCGAAGGAACGTCAACTCCAAACTCAGCGTGTTCATGGGGGTACATGAGAGAGAAATGGTGCAGTGTGAAAACTGAGCTTTTAAAGTTTCATCCTAGGAATGGCCTTTTCTCCCCCCCGATATGAAATGAAACTTTTCCATCTCCTTATTCTGGTGAAAGAACTGGGAAAGGCTGGGGAAGGATCTTTCTTTCAGAAGTCCACTCCAGCCATTCAGAGCAAAGGGAAGGGAAAATGCCAGACACACTCACCCATCATGATGCACCTCATCTCCTTTTCAGCTTTCTACTCTCGCCTCTGTTACGGATCTCTCACCAACCTCACCTGCACCCCCGGACTGATGCTGAGCATATTTATAATGCTGACACTTGCCCTGTCTAAAGACACTGGTGCTTTAGCACTGAAAATACGCCATATACACAGGATTTCAAAGAACTTTATGACTATTAATGAGGTGTCTCAAGCTAAATATTTCAGAAATTAGAATAGGTAAGGAAAGCAAGCTTTAGAATAACCAAAAGGACAACTGTTGTCTCCAGTAAAAACGTAGAGATTTCATCTGGACAGTAAGGCTCCCCATCACATTTAACCGTTTGCTGTATGAGCGGGAGCAGGGGTATCAGTTGGTAGAAGGTTACATGGTGGCAACACGCAACCCCCAACCACAGTGTAACCACAGAAGCAGCTTGACCTGGTCTACCATGTTTGACGAGGTGCAGAGGTGCCTTATGGCAACAAGAGACCAAAACTGCAAGTCATGCAGGAAGGGAATGAGCAGGGAAAGAACTTCAGCCTCCAGCTATTCCTGGAACCAAAGTCCCATCCTCCCCTGCCTTGCATGGCCCCAGGGGACTAAAGGACCAGGACATAACCGGAACCGGAACACCAGAACCCCTGAACCCCTGAATCCCTGAAGAAACCAAGGGTTCTTTGTGCTGGAAGACCTGGTGCTGATGCCTGAGACCAGTAATGGCCAAGCTCAAGGCCCTGCAGTTAACTCACCCACCAGCACTTTCAGGCACCTGTTCCCCCAGCCCCTTCAAAGCCCTCAGCCTGGTCCAGCGAGAAGGTGGGACTGAGGCACTGCTAGGTCTTTCATCTTCTCAGTTGGCACCTCCTCCATCAATGAACCTTCCTCACTCCCAACCCTGGTGTTCTGAGTGTTGACATTTGAAGCACTGGGAACATGGCCTTTGCCTGGGTAACGGCCAAGTAGTTTGTAAAAACTAGGGTCTATTTCACACTCACACCACGTGTCTATCACTGGGCGGCCATGGCTTTGTGCCAGGTCACCCCATTCTCAGGTTCCTGCTGATGAAGTAGTTTCTGTCTTGCACCAGATCAGTCTCATTACAGAGGGAAAGATCACACAGAAAATACCTTGCTGGCCTAAGGGAGTGGCCCTGACCTTTCCACTCAGTGTGTTGGCCAGAGCAAGTTCAAGGGCTCTGTCAGTGGGATGGAGGTGTAACCCTCACACGAGGAGGAAAGCCTGTGGGTGCTATATAGTCATCACAGTGAGAGGCCTCTGTCTTCTCACTTGTGAAAAGACTTAGCCTAAGTCATCTCCCAGGTAAAGCTTATGATACAATAGTCCTGTGAACCACCTCGCCATAAAGTAGAGCAGTGTGGTCATTATTGTCCATATCTGCCCACTGTGAGGACCATCAGTGTGATGATTTCCCATGAAAGCAACAGGCCAAGGTGAGAGCGGCTTCTTGTTCAAGTCATGGTCAACTCAGATTTTCTGGGAGACGCTTACCAGCAATGACCAGTATCCTTTCTACCTCAAAATGTTATGATACTCTAAGGGTACAGAAGGGGTCCGCAGAGCCTGGGAATTTTGTGTGAAACACTCTTAGCCAGGATTTTCCTTAAAACGTGTCGGCTTCATAATTATACTCAAAATTTCAAAATGCTAATCGAAGTCTGCTAACCCTGTCCCCAGAAATCTTTGCTCCTGCAGCTACTTTACCTACGAGGTCGTAGAACCCCACCCAGTCTTGGCTTTAGGACAGAAAACCCATGCATTTTCAGTTCCCTTTCAATTCATCCTGAGTCACATAATTTACCTGGTTGGGCTAAAATGGGAGGCTCAGCATTGCCATCAGAACCGTTTTTTCAAAAATCAAAAAAACAGGTGTTGGGAGAAGAAAAAGGACTACAGGTGATTAACAAGTGATTTATTATATCCCAGGTTCAGAATGCCTTACCTGAAATCCTTGGAGCCAGATGGATTTTAGAATTCGTAATTTTCAGGTTTCAGAAAGGCAATTCACTGTATGGGCTATACATTATTTAACACCTCTATCAAGCTGTGAGGCTAGACCCGTAATCAAATACATTAAATATTCCAGCATCAAAAATGTATCAAGTATAAATGCACATAAGTATAAAAATAAAGATAATAAATAACTTTATGTGTGTTCAGATCTAATTTTTTTCCCCATATGAGTTTGCTGCAAGCTTATAATAAAATTCTGGGTTTTTAAAACTCTGAGAATTTGGGAATTGTGGACAAGAATCTGTGGGCTTGTATTTTATTTAGTATTTAAAACAGTCCTATTTAGTGATCTACAGTATATATATTAAGTGAAAAAAAGCAAGCTGGCTAAAAGCATGTATATTATAGTACGCTACCTTTACTTGGGAGGGTGCTGAGTATTTGCTTATATTTTTGAAATTTGCATATACTAAAAAAAAAAAGAAAGAAGAAAAGATTAACCCGTAACTAAGATGATGGAAGCAAGGGGAACAGGGTAGAGAAGCCTGGAATAAAAGCTAGCCTTCTCTGAGAATACCTTGACACTAAAGCAAATGGAAATTTTAAAATCCTTAAGAAACTAAATCAAAATGAAGCAAACGAATGGGCTACTGGAAAATTGAACAATAGCCTAACCACACAGGGGGATTATTTCAAGGACTCTAAAGTACAGAATTAAAATGAACATCCTTTAGAGAAGTATAACCTAAGGACAAAAAGAACTATTAAACAATTAAACTGTTTTCAGTGATCATACCTGAAAGGGTCAGGCCAGTTCCCCAACCCGCCAGACTAAGACCCAGTTAGGTCAGTTTTCCACCCACTGGACTGCCCATGACTCAGTTGTCCCGACTTGCTTGGCAGCCTCAGGCTCCATCGAAACTCTCCCCCACCTCCCACAACAGACACCTGGCGCCAGCCGCCACGGCCTCACGGTCAGACTGATCCTCCTGTACCTGGGAACAGCCCGGCCCTTTACCTAACGCACTGTCCCAGGTCACATCCTGGAACCCTGAAGCACCCGCCTGGAAGTACAAGAGACTAACCCCTTCCCTTAGCCCCTCACCAACCCCTCGCTTTTTCTTTTAAAAACCCCACTCTTGCCTTCCCTGGGTGCTGCGGTGGACCTGACTCAGCCCGCCTCTCAGCGCAGCGCCACACAGAGGCCCCTGGATTGGATCACCTGGTTCCTCCCGCCTCTACTTCCTGCACATTTCTAACAGCATTGTTGGTGGTGGTGTGGCAATTGTTATCATTTTTATTTCTCACCATGTTGAATGGTTTTAGAGAGAGAGGGTGGGAGAGAGAAGGATTAACATGAGAGAGAAACATTGATCCCTTGTCTCTCCAAGTGCACCCATCAGGGATCAGGCCTGCAACCCAGGCATGTGTCCTGACCTGCCGTGGAACCCGCAGCCTTTTTGGTGCATAGGGCGACGCTCTAGCCAACTGAGCCACCCAGCCAGGACGCAATTGCTATTTTGAGATTGTCGTCTGTGTATTCTGAGATAAAGCAGATGAGTAAATACGCTGGTTCGAGGCGGGATCCAGGATTTTCAGTATCTAAGAAGGTGGTACAGATGAATTATTTAAAAAGTTAGGGAGAAAAAAAACCCAAGTACGCAAATTTGGGTTGAAAGTATCAGTATGAACGCAACAACCAGATGAAAAGTAAAGTATCCCTAAGTAAAGAAGAAAAAACAAGGAGGGAAACCAGTACTTAAAAGACTTTTTAACACACCAACCAATTATTTATGCATGAATTTCCGTGTTCTAGCCATTGCTAAGACCTTGAGCCATTGACCATCTCAGAAGGAATGAGCTCCGAACGGTGATGAGATTCTGGTCACTAAAAGGAACAGGGCTTCTTGGACATATGATTGATTTTGGATCTGGGGCTCATTCCGCCTCCTGCCTTACCTTGGTGCTTCCCTCATGCGCCCCACCGCCCCCAATCCCCGGGGCACCCCCCTGCCCCTCCTCTCGGGAGCTCTGAGTGACACAGTATCTCTTCACTGGAGACTGTCTTCTGATCTGTGGGCCTCATCACACCTGAGCAATAATATTCCCCACACTTTAAAAACACCTTGACTGCCAGAAACCTCTCCAAGACAAAGAAATTGCAAGGGAATTCACCTCAAATTAAAAAAAAAAAATTGCAAGGGGATAAAATGAGGAGGGAGAATCTTTCATTAAAAGAGCCATAAGAAATGCGGCAACCAACTGCAACGTATGAAACATGTCAACCCAGAATTTGAATCAATTCTTAAAAATATTACAAGACTAATGGAGAGAGGTGAACGCTGACTGGGTAGCAGATGTTTGATATTATGGAGTCACTGATTATATGTTTTAGGTGTGATTATGGAATCATGGGCACAGTTTTTTATGAAGACTTTATTGTTTAGAGATTCATAGTGAAATGGTTTGAATGACAGGATGTCTGTAATTTAATTTGCAATAATCTGGAGTCGGGAGTGGTGTGTAAAAGTAGAATAAGATTGGCCTAAAGTGATAAGTGCTGAAGCAGAGTTGTGAACACAAATGGAGTTTATTATGTATACTGTTTTTGCTCAATTGTGAAATCTTTGAGAAATTTCATTAAAAAAATTAAAATCAAACTTTTTTGAAGAGTGTGTTAACTGCTCCCTTTTTTAGAAAAAGGAACGGTAAGTAAATTAAGAATGGCTAAATAGCCCTGACTGGTGTAGCTCAGTGGCGTGAGCGAAGAACTGCAAATCAAAGGGTTGCTGGTTCGATTCCTGGTCAGGGCACATGCCTGAGTTGTGGGCCAGGTCCCCAGTAGTTGCGAGAGGCAACTACACATTAATGTTTCTCTCCCTCTCTTTCTCCCCCTCTTCTCCTTCTCTCTAAAAATAAATACATAAAATCTTTTTTTAAAATGTGTCCAATTGCTAAAACATGACGGAGCCAGAATCCACACCCAGGAACGCCTGACCACCTACCCTCCTCGCCCTCCAGAGGGTGCCCCTTGAGGTGTCCCCTCCCAACCCATAAAGGAGAAGATCCGTTTTACCTTTGTCCCCAGGGCACTGGCCAGGAGCAAGTGGGACCCTTGGGCTTGTGGCAACACCAGGGCCACATGCTGGGATCCCACCACTTGGTGCCTCTGGGTCATACCCCACCCCCACGTTCCCCAGCAACACAGTCCTCAGGACTTTTTTTTCTTGGTTCCCCTTTACACACCCCATGGTGCCCTGCAGAAAGCGCACCAAAACATACACACAGAAGCGAAGCCTGTCGCCTTGAGCATGCAGGGACTTACTCCCAGGATATTTTTGAAACTTTCTTTTTGCCAGTGGCTTCCAGGGAAACAGAACCTTTCACTCCCAGCTTGTGAACCACATGAAATGATCTCACCATTTTCCCTGCAGTTTGGACTCCACACACCAGCTCCCGGCCGGACGCCCTTCCCCAGACATCAGCCTTCCCTCTCAGTGATGCTCGAATGCTTGAAAAACCATACCTGATGTCAACGACTGTCGAAACCAAAGGCCACAGCGTCTCCCACTAATGTTCAGGGTTCAAAACTGTGCCACGGGCTTTAGAATGTCATCCCCATGAATCCTTACACACATCACCAGCGGATGAAGATTTGGTAGCGCCGAGGATGTTCAAAGACAGACAATGGTGGTCCCAACTAACCTTAGCCTTGACAAAGGACTCAGGAGACTGGACACTAATATGAGTCTTTAAGTATCACTTGGTCCTGTCATGTGTGACTTTTGAGCTCAGCCCCAGAGAAAAAACAGTCACACGTGTACCAGTAATCTGCTCTTGCCAATGTTTTCCCAATACCCACCATCAATCAGCACCAATAATTCGTTCCTTTTTCTGAAACCAGCATGAGGGGGTATAGAACTTGTCTGGACATCACACAATATGCAAAAGTATTTGGGAGAACCCTTATAGTCAGAGCTCAGAAAACCTTCTCGAACTTTCCCTACATGGAACAGAACACGCAACTGGGAAAACTACGGTTCTTCCCCTTATTCCTCTCGCTCCTTCCCCCACTCCAGGCCCACCTCCTGGTGTTTGCCACTGTTTCTCTTCACTCGAACATCAAACACTCACCTGCGCGCATCCACCGTAAACGTCTCAGACCACCACGGGGCAGAGCGAGCGCTGCCCTCTCCTGTAAGCATTTCACCATGTCCAGACTAAATGTAGAAAGTTATCAACAGCCCGAAAGGGTTAGGGAGTTCTCAGATTCAATTTTTTCATTCTAGACTTTAAACTCTTTCCTAGTTCTGGCACATGAAGCCCTGGGCCTGGAGAACAGTATCTGCTGTGGATACGAGTTACAGAAAGAGGTGCAGGGCTGGGCTGCGAATCAAGGTTTAGGAGTCAGTGTCCCCTCCCCGCCACCATCCTCTTAGCCATCAGCCAGAAACTATGACCTTAAATGATTTTTTAAAAATATTTTATTTTTAGAGAGAGGGAAAGAGAGGAAGAAAGAGAAATATCAATGTGTGGTTGCTTCTCATGACCCCCAACTGAGGGCTTGGACTGCAACCCTGGCATGTGCCCTGACTGGGAATCGAACCAGTGATCCTTTGGTTCTCAGTTCAGCACTCAGTCCACTGAGCCGCCCCAGCCAGGGCTTAAATGATTTTAATCCTTTCATTTCGGCTGTTTTCATTCCTCCCCAGACATCAAATATGGCAGCACCAGGTGTCATATTCATAAGACCCTCATCACCTACCATGTTCCCACTTCAAAATTAAAGGCATGCGTGAATCTTTGACAAGTGAAAGGTTTTTCTTTATTTGATGTACAAATGCTATTCCAAGTAATTAATTCACTTAATGTATCTATTATTCCTGTATGAGTTGGGTCCCAAGACCTTTTAGAGGTTGACTTTGCTTACCTGTAAGTGCCACTGTTCCTGCTCTTATTCTTTAAAACTCCTCTGCTCTGGCTCTCCTGATGAACCTCACTCCTGGCCCATTCTTTGGGTCACAGGCCTTAAGCACAAATGTACCTTGAAGCCACTATCACTTAGCAGCAAGTTGCTTTTGCTTGTGCTTATTGCTTGCATCACCTCTAGTTTTGTTCACGAGACTGGAAACTCTCCAAGGGCAGGGAGGATTCTACCACTTGATCCTCTAGGCGGAGCTTAGCTCTCAGCAAATGCATAGTGACTAGGTAACTCATGGTAACTCATGGCAATTGATTATCCAGGCAACTGTCACAGGGTTTGAGATGATGGTTTAATAGCAATCACCTGCCGTGAGGACCGCACTCACAGTCTCATCTAGGACCTGGGTTATCTTCGTCCAGACAATACTTATGAATTTTGCACAAGATTGCTGTCATCTCGACGTTACTGTTTCATGAGATTTATAATCTTGCAAACCATTTGTCTCCAAAACAATGTGGAAGATAAAAGTAATTTCAAGTAATACATTGAAAATGTTCTGCCATTGATATGTTAGGACAACCATCCTCTAAAATAAGGAGAGACATGTTTGGGAAATATCTGAAGCTGACAGCAAGATAGAAGGAAGAGCCAGCAGGCCTGAGCAAGAATGGACTAATTTACAACAAGGCAATTTTCTCAGGATCTCACTGCAGATTACCTAGGGCCCATGGAAGACAGGCCTGCCTACCTTTCTCACTCTCAGACTCTCTGGGAGAGGGGCTTAGAGCTAGTCCCCAACCAAGAATAACCGCTCCTCAACCAGACTTCGAGCTATGTAATAACCCATTACAGCACGTGAGATACAGTAATTTTCAGGACAAGAAAAAGGCCAACAACCAAGATATTGGGGTGGATGGGGGCACAGCTACAGAAACCTCATCAGAGCAGAAAGATGACTCATTCACTCCTTCATTCAACAAGCATATATAACCTACCACGTGGCAGGCACACGTCACGGCCTTCAGTAGCTCACCGTCTAGGGGCAGAGAGGGGCCCAAACCCATCACAGGGCTGTGGACCATCCCATGTGATGCAGGCGTTGAACAAAGGTCCACCTCTTGCCTCGGCCCAGGCCGTACTCCCTCAGTCAAGCTTGGAAGCTTCAAAAATGCCTTAGCAGGAAGCATTTATTTCCCCAGGGACTTACCCTCGAGCCCCACCCCCCAAAAAGGAAATAAAACCCTATAATACAGCCCTGGTAAAGTGTACTCTCTTGGCCTCTAATTCTTCTGGGCAGTGACAGCTGTTACCTGAAGGACAAAGAAAAACAGGGGAAGTCCTGGGCACCGGAGGCCGGAACTGCTGATTTAGTGAATGTGGGATTTCTTGGATCCCTGGAAATGGTAATGTGCCTTATGAGTCACTAGCATAGCGCACAGTAAGCAGTAGTTTCCAGAGTTAGCCAAATGCAGGGGGGCGGGGGGGTGTTTTTGTCAATGAACATTTTTCTTGTTGTACAAACTCAGAAGTACTGCCCTAGGGCTTTCCCAAGGCCTCTTCCTCACCATGCCCCCTTCCAGAAGGAAGACTTTGGGCTTCATGTAAGCACGGTACAGAGTAGAACATCATGGGAAGGCAGGGTTCTTTAAAAAGGTGGTAATGCTGGGAAAATAGAAGCAGGAAAAGAGGAAGAAAATATGAGATGGATGGACTCCATCCAAGAGGCCCCAGTATCCACAGTCAGCGGGAGCTGAGCAGGGCAACACACGGTGGACGTCACTCCTGCCTAGGGTGTCCAGGTGTCTGAACCCACTCAGTGGCACAAAAGACACACAGAGAAGACAGACAATCGAAATATGCTCGTTGATCTCAATGCCCAAATACGACGGTCCTACAGAAGGGTATCCACCCATTTCAAAGACCAAGAGATGATGGCTGGTAGATTTTTTAAAAATTATTTCTTCCTTGTTCAGATACGTGTAGCCAAACTATTTTCCCAGCTCCCAGGATTAGACTCTGTCTCCTGCCCTTAGGGTGCCCTACTTGAAGTTTACAAATCGGAACACAAGGCTGATTTCCTGTTTCTCTAGCAGGACTCAGAAATATGCTGATGCAGCTTAAAAAGCACACCCGTAACCCAGAGGCTCGGGTAGACTACCTTTAGGTGCATCAGAGAGGCCTCTGCAAAACTGGGGGGTATGGACGTGGTTCTTGCCCTGGCTGCATGTTGGAATCACATGCAGAGTCCACCCTTCACCACCCTCTCCCCACCCACCCCCCGCCAATCTTCAAGCCCGCCCACCCCAGGTGAATTAAGTCCCCAGATTCCCCAGAGGCGCGACCTGACCATTGTAATTTTTAAAACACCTCCTGGTGTTTCTAATGTGCAGCCAGAACTGAGCAGCACTGTCTAAAAAGCCCAGCTGGAAGTCACAACAGCCGGCTGCCACCACCCTGCCTCCTTTTGGACACGCAGGGTGTTAACCACAGCTCGGTCTGTCAGAACAAGGTACCACAGACAAAGAAATGGGTTTTCTCACAGTTGTGGAGGCTACACGGGCTCCCAGGTCCAAGTGCTGGCGGGGTGGGTTTCTGCCGAGACGGCTCCTTGGCTTGCACAGGGCCGCCTTCTCTCCGGGTCTTCCTGTTCTTCGGGAGCAGCCCTGACGTCTCTCTGTGCGTCCAAATTTCCGCCAGTCAGATTGGATTAGGGCCCAACCTGCCGGCCTCATTTTAAGTTAATCACCCTTTTAAAGGCCCCACCTCCAAATACAGTCACACCTGAGATACTGGGGTTAGAGTTCCAACGTGGGACTGTTGGGGGAGACGAAACTCAGCCCAGAACGGGTGTGTGGTAGGAAACCCCAAGGCTCCAGGAAATGCTGTATTTCATCGTAGCTGCAGAACTGACACTTTTTCCTGCTTCCATCATAATCAGGCATGTGATGTAACACAGGGGAAAGAAAGCCTTTGCCCCTGGAGATAAACCAAAACTAAGAAATTCACCCTGCCTAGTTATGGCACCAAGATAACAAAAACTTGAGTATGTCCTATCAATCTTAATTCTCTTTTTTAAAAAATGGAGTGCTTTATCTTTGATTTTATAATAATGGTGTCTATAGGTATAATATACATTTTGAGAATATGATAGTCATGTGAACATTTTGTCTCATCATGAACAGAAGAATAAAGACTAACGTAAGTCACATAAGAAATACAAGTAAAATATGAACACAGGCCAATGTTTAAAATTTAATAATCTTATTATTTTTCCACCAAACACCTGTTGTGCTTTTATTTGGCATATCAATCCTTTTGAAGTTTCACAACCTTCCATATTTTTTTATTGATTGATTTTAGAGAGAAAGCGGGGGAGGAGAGGGAGAGAGAGACATCAGTTTGTTGTTCTGCTTATGAACTCATTGGTTGCTTCTTGTATGTGCCCTGACCAGGGATCGAACCCACAACCCTGCCATATCCAAACGACACTCTAACCCACGCAGAGCAACCTTGCACTTTGAAAGTGAAGAAAGAACTCCCTATTTTTTTCCCCAATGTTTGTGCTTCTGAGTCTTTTTTGCAGGTCTAGAGGTTCCAGGGCGCTTCACCCGAGGAAGGGGCCTCACCTGCCAGAGCTGACTAAAAAGCGTCACCTGAGAACACTTGCGTCTCAGGTGCTGGGTGAACCTGACCGTGTTCCGGCTCCAGAACGAACCTCGGGCAGCAGCAGTGCCCTTCTTTCTCTTCCTGCCTGCGGTTTCCTGGCTGTTTCCATTGGTGTTTCTGGATCACGTCTGGCTCCGGTGCCGTCGGAGCTCGGGCAGCCACTTAGACCCTGGGGGTGACTGAGCAACAGGAAATCCAGTTTCTGGGATCTCTATCTGGCGCCAAGCAGTGGAGGGGTGTGTTTCTCTGTCTTGTTGGTTTCTTTGTTTGACCTGGGGAGTCAAGTCCCTTCTGTTGTTGAGATGCTGGTGCAAACATCCTATGACACGAGATGTGTTGTAGAAATATTCTAGGCTAGCCACAAGGTTTGGTATGAAAGCAGTACCATCCGGCCCTGGGCAAGGAGGCACTAACTTGTGGTGAACTGATTTTCTTGGGCCCAGTGGAAGATGAGCTGGGGACCAAAGGGCATCGTAGAGTGGGCGCTAGGCTTGGGGCTAGGCCCAGCCAAGAGCACCTCTCCTTCTGAGAGGTCACATCCCTCCAGAAAACGTCCTGGGCCAACTGGAAAAGCAAACAACCTTCTCTTTCTTTTTCCTTTCTGATTTTATTATTTGTTTTTAGAGACAGGGAAAGGGAGGCAGACAGAGAGGAAGAGAAACATTGATGAGTTGCTTCTCACATGCCCCCAACTGGGGAACCTGGCCTGCAAAAGTGCCTTGACCAGGAATCGAACAAGCAAACCTTCCTATTCTCAGGCCGGTGGCACTCATTCCACTGAGCCTCACCAGCCAGGGCAAGGAAAACAACCTTTTGAGATTTTCAGTGGCTGGGCCTGTCAGCTTCTGTGCTTTATTTATTTATTTTTATCTCTAGCTGAGGTTATAAAACTAAAGCTACTTGTAAGGGAGAAAATTTTTTTCTTTTTCTAACTTTACAAAAGGAAGGTAATTAAATATATTATTTATCATAATTTGTATGTGTGGCTACTCCTCCTTCTCTTCTTCCACTTTTCATTTTTTCCTCCTTTCCAAAAAACTTTCAGAAATTAATGGGGTATAAAAATCTTTCATGTAGTCAGATCAAAGGGGAAAAAATGAACAAATTACATTATGAAGTCATATTTTCAGGGCACTTGTCTTGATTGGCATGTAGAAACACAATTTTAAATAATTTCAAAGGTTTAAAATTAATTTAAAAGTAATCACAGAAAGAAATAAAATTTTAATGTTTTCATTGTGATAGTTCTTTAAGAAAAAAACTCCAGTCCTGGCTGGTGAAGCTCAGTGGATTGAGCGCGGGCCTGCGAACCAGACGATCGCGGTTTGATTCCCAGTCAGGGCACATGCCTGGGTTGCAGGCCAGTTCCCGGCAGGGGCCAGTTCCCAGCAAGGGGTGCACGAGAAGCAACCATACACTGATGTTTCTCTTCCTCTCTCCTTCTCTTCCCCTCTAAAGATAAATAAATACATATTAAAAAAAAAAAAGAAAAAAACTTCAAAACCTTGATGAATCTAGAAAAAATTAACTCTCAGACAAATTAATAGCCTTAGTTACAGGTTATGAAATAAAAGACAAAGGAATACTAAAGAACTTCCAACATAACTTTAAAGAATTTTTAATACTTGGTTTGTAAATATAGATGTTTATAAAGAATAAGTCTCTTTAAAAATTTAAGAAATAGTCTTGCTCAAGCTGAAAATTTTCATGCAAAGCCAGTCTTACTGATTTTATCATAATGCAAAAAAGAATATTCTAGCTTATGCAGAACTTGGGTTTATTTTATCATGGCAAGAAAACCTAAATAATTTGAATGTGTAAAGCTTTATGAGTCAAGAAACTTCTTGTTATTATAAGAATGCAAAACTATTTGTTTACCTAAATAAAAATATAATAACCAATGTCCTTTAAAAGGGTATATTCTTGTTAAATGTTCATAATTGTATATATCATGCATCCTTGTGAAATTCTATACCCATAAAAAGTCCTTATTTTAAAAGTGAAATGAAATTCATGTAACACAAAATTAGCCTTTTTGAAGGATGTAAGTCAGTGGCATTTGGGACTTTCGCATCGTTGGGAAACGGTCAGCTCTACTCGGTTCCAGAACTACATGGGGTTCTCATTGTCCCAAAGAGACAATGAGACCTCGGACCCATTGAGTGGTTACTGCCGATTGATCCCTTTCCCTGGCCCCGGGCAATCACAGTCTGCTCTCTGCATCTGCAGATTTACCTGTTCTGGATGTTTCGTATAAATGAAATCATACAATGTGTGGCCTTGTCTCTGGCTTTTTCCATTAGCATAATGTATCTGAGGCTAACACATTGCAGCATATGTCAGGACTTCATTCACTTCTATGGGCAAGTAGAAATGAACTCTCCTTACATATGTATGGATAGACCACATTTTGTTTATCCATTCATTTGTGATGAACATTTGGGTGTTTCCACCTTTTGATGACTGCAAATGGGGCTGCTATAAACATTCTTGCACAAACAGTTGTTGGATTACCTGTTTTCAAGTCTTTTGAGTATATACCCAGGAATGGAATGTCTGGGTCATACAGCAATTCTATATTTAACTTTCTCAGCAACAATCGAATTGTCTTCCACAGTGGCTGCACCAATTTACATCCCCCTCGATTAGCTTTAAGACTGAACTAATAGTGAATTAAGTGATGAGTATTTATCTGATACACCAGTTTTACTATACTCTTGCCATCATTTCACAGGTTGAACTAGACATACACAAAAAAGTACCAATAGATGTACTTTAAGAATTTTTAAAAAGATGTATTTGATTGTAGATATATATGCAAGATGATAGGTGTACTTTTTTTACTTGTCTGATTTTGTTTTACACAAAAGAAAATGAAAGGTGATAGGAGACGATATGAGGACATAGCACAAATACAGAAAGAAATAAAAAACTAAACTTAGGAGCCTGGGTTTCTAATGCCTGCATATAATGAACTTGAAAGGAGCAAAGACGCATGTTAGAAATTTCTGCAAGGTTGGCTCAGTGATAATTGATTTTTGATTTACTCATAAGGAGAAAAAAGCTTGTGCATCCTTTACTACCAATTGTTTCATAGCTAGTAAAAGAAGAGAGTAAAATAAGAAATTGGGTCTCTTTCCATTAAATCAATAAATCATTCCTGGAATATATAGAATGTCCCTAATAAAAACAAAGGAAAAAAGGAAGAGTTAAAAAGTGTTCTTTGCCCGGATATCAATGGTTCTCTTTCTTACTAAAATGCTCTGTACCCTGTCATTTTAGTCACCCTTTGGAAACAATTTTAATAAACGTCTTTAGTTTTAAAATAGAAATTTAAGTAATTATTCTTATGTGTCAGTGTGTTTCCTTTAACCATTACCAGAAAGGGTTTCTTACCCTCAGGCATCTATGGCTAAGCCTCATAGCATGTCCCTTCTGATAACTTTGGTATTTCCTCTCTTAGATTCAGAACCTAATATCAGAATGCCAAAATTGTAGAGAGGGTGAAAAAGGTGAAGGAATTAGGCAAAAGCCAAACAAACAAAACTCACAGACAGACAAACGTATGGTGACTACCAGAGGGAAAGGGGGTGAGGGAAGGTAGAGGGGCATAAATAGTGATGGAAGGAGACTTGACTTGGGGTGGTGAACACATAATACGATTGTACACAGGAAACAAACATAACTGTATGAATGAATGTCACCCCGATAAATTCAACAAAAATATTGTAGAGCTATCCATTGTACCTACATTATCTTGCCCTGGAACACAGTTGCTCAGATAAGATCTCAAATTCCTTTCAGTCCTCCGGGGGCACAAAGGTGGGACTGCTTAAGGCCTCCTGGAGTCAGGGTGGGTCACACCTTCAGTCCCTGGAACAATGGCTTTTACATGCATTGATGACTAAGTTTATTAGCTGTTACTTAAACTAAAATGTTCCCACTTTCGAGTCCCCCATCAATGTGGTGTGCTTGAGTGTTATACTGGTATGTTACAGAATTACATGCTTATGATTTGGTAATAAATAATTTTGTAACAAAGAGGGGCATTATTTGTGCCGGATCCTGTAGATTAATTTTTAAAGCACACCTCTATTTTCTATATATATATACTCTTGTCAAATGATGACACCCAGAAAACACTTTGAGGCGCAAATTAAAGACCCTGGAGATGCAACAAAGTCCTCACTGTTTATAAACTGTTCTTACCCTCAGGATAAGCAATAACTACATCTTTATAAATCATTTGCTTATTGTCCCTCAGTAGAAGGTGCCTCTTTTCTGCATTCTCTTATTAGTGGTCATCACAGCAAATAAACCAGACCCTTGAGTCTTGTTCTCCACCGGCGCCTTCCGCTTTCTGTGTACACTCCCCTGAAGGCCCTGCTATAAGAACAGATCAGAAATTCAGTCTTTTGGGGGAAAAAAAAAACATCAGAAGAGCTTCAGCAAAGCACTGAGGCAGAGAGCAGTTGAAACTGCAAGGACTAGCCAAGATTCAGGGGCATGAGCTCCCCATTATAAGGCGACACCAACACCCCACTCTGTGAGACTATCAGGTGACTGAATCAGGATTCCCAGAACTCTCCTCTGAAAGCAAATGACTTCATGGAAATAAACTGTTTAATCTGAGATCAGCAAAACTCAAATGAACTCCCTAGAACTAAATGAACAGAATGAACTGATTTAATTGTAGCCAGTGTACTATTTTTACATGCACACATGAGGAAAACATTTCTTTCTTCATAATTGACCTCTGATCCTCAATTTTTTTAAATATTTTATTTATTTATCTTTGGAGGGGAAAGGAAGGAGAGAGAAAGGAAACATCAATGTATGGTTGCTTCTTGTGCATCCCCTACAGGGAACTGGCTCCTGTCGGAAAATGGCCGGCAACCCAAGCATGTGCCCTGACTGGGAATCGAACCGAGATTGTCTGGTTCACAGGCCCGCGCTCAATCCACTGAGCTACACCAGCCAGGGCTGATCCTCAATATTTAAAAATGTACTTAAGTATTTAATTTTTCTATTGCTTATGCTGCTACAGTGGATCCCGCCTGTTCTCACTTTTCCCACCTCCACCCAGCCCCACCCTCTCCTCTGTCAATCCCTGTAATATTGTCCTTGTCCATGGCTCATGTATAAATCTGACCCCTGATTTAACATTTCACACTGTTATGCTGGTAGGAAACACTCTTTCCACAGTACCTTGTTCCAACCATACCCTCAGGTTCTGGGGTGGGGGTGGAATCCTATAAAAGATCCTAACATAGATTATAAACTAATAAATCAGGAGGGAAGACTTACAAATAATGATTCTGTAAAAAATAACTTTTTAAAATGAGAACAATGGCTACACATGACTCACAGTGCCTTCACTGATTCCTACACTCTGTAACCATGGCATCGTTTACATAGGTTCAACAAGAAAGCCTTCTTTTCCAACCAGAATACAATTGGACAAATCAAATCAAATCTCTGCCAGGATCATGCCAGAAATCCTGTCTGATTCGGTGAGACAGCCGGGGACAACGCCTTGGTGCAGGGAACGAGGCCTTCAGTGTCTTCCCACGGCCGGATCTCAACTGCTCAGAGGTCATGGAACCCTGCCTCGAAGGCGGGCCTGAAACAGTGACAGACAGGGCCTCATCTGGGACCCATGAGACCCTGATACGCTGTGACGGTCCTTTTCACGTCTGGGTCCTGGGCTGCTGGGGTTCTTGGTAAACACCATTTCTGGGTGTGTCTGTGGGGTGTTCCCAGATGTGATTAGACTGTCTCTGTCCTGGGCGGGTGGGCCACTTCCAACTTGCTGAGGGCCAGGGTTTTCCCGCCCCTCCCTCCATCTCCCTGGGCTGGGACAGCTGTCTCCCGTCCACAGAGAAAGACTTGCAGCATCATTGCTCCTGGCTTTCAGAAGTAGCTTTCTCCACTCTTGACATTGCAGATCACGGAACCCCCTGGCCTCCCGGATCCTGGGATCCAATTCCTTATCATCTACCTATCTATCTTATCATCTATATACCATCTATTTAATCTATCATCCACCTATTACCTATCTGTCTAATCTATCATCATTCTATATCTAATCTGTCATCATTTATCTATTATCTATGTGCCTATTTTTCTCTCAATCTCTTATTGGTTCTGTTTCTCTGAAAAGCCCAGAATCATACACGCACTCAAAAGTCAAAGCTGCCGCAGGGAAGCCTGGCAGAAGTGACTGTGATTGTTTTTGGTTCATGACCTCAACAGACAAACTGACAAGAATAATAAAATACATGCAAAATGCAAAATCTATTCCGTTAGGGGCTTTACAAGTCCTCCAGAGAGAGGGAGCTCTTAAGGCTCAATATCACGTTGCTCTAGTTTTTGTTTTTGTTTTTGAGAGGATCTTTGCATATTAAATGTCTGTTATTCCTGTGAAAATTAAACTCACCAATAAAATAAACCGTCATGCTAATGATACTGAATAAGAAACTCACTGAGCATCTTGTATAACCGAATCCACACCTGAGGGGCAGCAACTTGGACAAAAGAGGGAGTTGGGAAGCAAAACAAATACTTTGCTCTCCTTCCACTGTGATTACGGATAGGATGGGCCACAGTCAGGAAACAAACAAACAAACAAAAAAGAATTTGCACCTTGAGATAAACCAAAAATAACAGGGTCACTCTGTCTCTGTCTGGTCCACAAGATAATAAAAGCTTGAGCAGTTCCTACAAACCTAAGCTCTGTGAACAATATACAGGGGTGGGCAAAAGTGGGTTTACAGTTGTCTGTATGAAAAAATATATAGCACAAGAATAAACTCTGTGTTTTGCATAGTCACAACTGTGAATCTACTTTTGCCTACCCTGTAGAGGTTTCGGCCTGACTTGCCCAATGCCAGTGCATGTGAATACGATGATCCCGTGAAACAGTTCCTGTTTTCCTCCGTGAGCAAAAGGACACGAATTTGCCCGAATTGTAATCCTGTGGTTTTCTTCCTTTATTTGGTTCTTTACTTGGAGGGTCTCTCCTTTTGAAGTCTGATTCCCTCCACCTCTTTGCAAGTTAACTTGTTCTCATTCCCTTTTTCTAAATGCTTTTGTCTGTTGGTTCTAGAAAAAACTTGGAGAAAATCGCCACGCTGTATGAAGCAGGCACTTCCATGGATGAGACCTGTAGGGTGCAGGCCGGTCGTTTCTGAGGGTGCACAGCCATGCGATCAGTAGAGGGGGCCGCCTGGCTGCTGCCTCTTCTCCCCTCCCAGAGGCACGGGAGCCACACACAGGCTGCAGAGTCACTGCAAAGAGAGCCCACCAGCCACCTCGGTGGAGGGCTAATTAGCTACAGGGTGATTGCAGGGGAAGGTCTGTGAAAAGGAGATGTTTGTGTTACAGCCACCAGACGTCAGGAGACCCTCCATGCACTTGCTTAGAGTCCAGGCCTCACTTAGGGACACCTGCAAATTCTGCCCAGAGCAGCCTGCCTCTCAGGACATTTCCATAAGATCTTGTCCCAGTTACAATCAGGAAGCATGGCCCCTGGTCCCTGGAATGAGCTAAAGCAGGAGAAGAAAAAAACACACTGCTATTCTCAGCTTAATGGTGAGGAGTTTTAGACTCTATAACACAAGAGATCCAATTGTGTGAGGGCAGCAGGTCACAGCCTCCCGGAGAACATCGCTCTACGGAGCCAAATGTCCTTCTCAGAGGGACCCCGTGAGTACCCAATCCCAAAATGAGCCTCTGCATGCTCTCTGTCACAGAGGAGCTCCAGTCTATCTATAATGACTTTAAACCATCAAAGGTGATGTTGAATGCTCTCTCCCAAATTTCAATCGTAGCCTTCGGCACCCTGTGATTTAGCCAATGGCAGTTCTGTGGCTCTTTGGGGACAAAAGGCCACCTCCACAGGGCTGGAGAGGACACCTGTACCACAGCAACAGGGAGCAGAGTGGCTCCACGTCACTTGGAAAGACCCAGGTGACGTGGAGTGTTTGCTCTGTTGCCGCGGCGTGTCACCGGGTTGTTGCGTCCCTTGCACCACGCTGTCAGAAATGTCTATACAGGACTTCCTTTTTAGTCCACAGAAGTTACATATAATGGCATCCCTCCTCTTGACACGGAACAGCACCCTCAGTAAAAGTGAAATAAGTGCCGAAGGCAGGGAGAAGCGTGTCACCGACCGGTGCCTTCAGCAAGGGTGACTCTCAAGTACAGGGTGCTGAGTGAAAAAGGCAGATGCACAGTGAGTGTACATGGCTACGAGTCCACTCACGGAAAGTTCTACAATGGGCAGAATTAATGTGTGATGACAGAAAGCAGGGAGCGGTTGCCTCTGAGTGGCATCACTGACCAGGAGTCCTAGGCTGAGAAAAATGGTTTTCCCTTAACTGAAATGTTGCAGGTTCAATTCCCAGCCAGGGTATGCATCTAGGATGTGGGTTCGATCCCTGGTCCAGGGCCATACAGGAGGCAACCGAGCGATGCTTTTCTCTCTCATTGATGTTTCTCCCTCTCCCTTTCTATCCTCTAAAAACAGAGAAAAAAAATGTCCTCAGGAAAAATAAAATAAAGGAGACCCCACGGAGATCTCTAGCCCTTTTACCACGTGAGGACACAGCAGGGAGATGGCTGTGAACCCAGGGGAGGGCCTTTACCAGAATGTAACCGTGCTCCTGCCTTGGTCTTGAACTTCCCAGCCTCTAGAACTGTCAGCCACAGATTTCTGTTGTTTGTGAGCCTCCTGGTTGGTAGTGTTTGGGTACTGCCATCTGAATGGACCGAGAAACTATAATTTATGCCTCGACTTTTTCATGTTTTTACAAAGCAGGTCGCATGTTTTTACAGATGTGGCCACTGACACACACAAGATCTAAAGTTGGGGCTAAGGAGACCCTTCTCTGTGGCTGAGGACTCGTGTGGAACCCCGTTTCCTGCCCTCTGTCTCCCCAAATAGCCCAACATGGCTCAATGTCAGGTGTTGCCCCTCCCAGTAGGGTGGCCGTCCCACTGACCCTGTGGCCCCTATCTTCTGTGTGCTGTGTAGAAACGCTGGCATACAGCCAAGGTGACCGCTTCTCTGTGTGCTCACCCGGCCCAGCAGTACCATCTTCTTGTGGTGGAAGCGTGGCTGGGTGCTCGCCATCCAGATGACGGGCACGGCTTGGCATCTCCCTGCACCCGGGCCCCTCTGGCCATTTACACTGAGGAACAAGTGCCCCAGCCTGGTGCAGTCTGACCTGCCTGTCACTCACGGCCCCTGGAGCACAGCCCACCCACACTGCTGTTTAATTTAATACATTTTCCTTCGTTAACCATAATATCCGAGTGCTAATTGGTGCCCCGGTCATGAGTCACCGAGCGTGATAGGACCTGAAGCCTAAGAGGAATGCGAAACCCTGGGGCTGAGTCTGATTCTCACGGAGATGCAGACCTCGGCCCCGCCCCCCGCCGCCCCCCCTTCCAGCAGACGCTGCTTCTCCATCTGGCAGTGGCTCCTGCGCTCCCCACGCTCCCATTTGATTTGTGTTCTCAGTGAAGGCGGCTCCATTTATGTAAATACAGCAGTATTTACCCGGATGCCATTGGCCCATTCGGCATCGGCACTGGGATGCTAAAGCAGAAAAGACATAAATCTGAAGATGTCCTTTTCCAACCTTAGAAGCAAAACTCTGTGGCAGGAGAAGCACCCGTACGATTTGCTCTCTGGGGCAGTGATGTTTTTAAAAGGGAGCGGCCCTGGCTGGTGTGGCTCAGTGGACTGAGTGTGGGTCTGTGAACCTAAGGATCATGGTTGGATTCCCAGTCGGGGCACATGCCTGGGTTGCAGGCCAGTCCCCGGCAGGGGACTCACGAGAGGCAACCGTACATTGATCTTTCTCTTTCTCTCTCCTTCCCTTCCTCTCTAAAGATAAATAAACAAAAAACTTTTTTTAAAAAGGGAGCAGAGAGAAATCCTTCCCACTGGTTTCCTTGTGTTGGCCAGACCCCTTGCCACATCTCTGAGACTTGAGGAAAATCATCACCTGGGTTTTATTTTTGCCCCATAATACAGACCTGTGGCAAAGGAAGTTGGTATTCACACTCCCTGAGACTGGGCAATATTCCCGGAGACCTGGTGTGTGCCCTCAGAGGGCTGGCCTGGGGTGTGAGTCTCCAAATGATGTTTTTTCTCTCCAAATAATTGTCCTTGTGGGTGCTCAGTCAGGGGTCTTCTCTCCTAAAGCACCAGGTTTAAATTAAAATCCAAACAGAAAGGAAATGCTACTCATTTTTTTAAAGAGAGAAAGAGAGAGAGGAGAATGGGGAGGAAAAAGGGAGAGAAATGTTGATGTGAGAGAGAAATATCAATTGGTTGCCTCTTGTACACCCTGACCAGGGATCCAACCCATGACCCAGGTATGTGCACCAACCAGGAATCGAACCTGCAACCTTCGGTTATGGGACAGTGCTCCAACCAAGCCAGCCACACCAGCCAGGGCAATCCTACTTATTTTTAACCACTTAAATATAATAGTTTTCTGTGTCTGTATTAATTCTGTTCATAGGCTTGGCAGGGTCAACCAAATCATTCTTTATTTCCATCAAAGTTTTACATTTACAAACATGATTTACACTGTTTCAGTTTCTTAGCCCTTTTGGAATCTCTGAAAGTCGGAGAAGAATTATATTCCCATTTCATATGTGAAGCAAATGAACAAACAAATGAAAGGAAAGTCAAGGTCACTTAGCAAATTTATGTGTGAGGAAAAGCACTGTAGAGCCTAGGGTCCAAATTTCCAATTCACATCATTTCTTACGTTTTACGGGATACTATGGTTTCATATCCATTATTTCCCCATCAGCGACCCCAAAGGATCATTGGAAAAGCCACTCACCATGGATACCAGACGGGCCCAGGGCTCCTCCGTGCGGGTCCGAAGTTTCCTGAAGAAAAAGCCCCTGCAATGGATCGGCTTCACCGGCTCCGTGGAGGTTGGTTCCATCGCTAGCGTTTTGCAGACAGTGGTTGTGTTAAATTCTGCCAAGCCCCCAACGGTCCTGTGTAATAGGTTGCCCTTCAATGCCACAAGCCTACTCTTTTCCCATTTACCCGAGAAAACATGAGCACTCGTGACCTTTCCTGTCTCTGCTGTGTATGGTTAACAGACAAGGGGCGTTGGTGTGGACACACACGAATTTTCACTTCGAATGCAGGATCCCTGCCGCGTTTCCCTGAAACATCCATTCATGGCAAAGTTCCCAAATGCTACCAGCTGTGACAAGGATGATATCGTCAGTGGCTTTAAACTGGAGCTTGCCCCTCTGGTGAAGGAGACCTCCCTCACACCACCTGGGGACAGCAATGCCTGGGACAGCCAGTCTCCTCTCTCTTGATGACAGAAGGGCCCACACACTGTTGAGCGAAGAGAGAGACGGAAATTCTATCGGCTCAAGAGTAGGCTGCAGAGCTACTCTGATTCCCAAATGCTTATTCTCTTTAACCGGCCAGTTGGTTCCAAGGCATGACCTGCTGCCATTACGATCGCTAATCGGGGTGCTTCCTGCTATATGACAAATGAACTAAAACTCCTGAGCTGGTTTCATTTCCTTTAAAGCCTGCTCCTTACAGAGAAGTACCAGCCTTCAAGCTTATTAACACGGGAGTGTGGGCTGCTTGTCACCTGGGGCAAAGTCCATTCACTGTAAGAGAACTCAATTTGCACTCTCTCCCTGCCCCCAGGGGGCTTCAGTGAGGCTCCACTGCTCAGCCAGGAGCCTGGTTACTGTGAGCTCAGCAAACTCAGGGAGGAGGCGTGGAGGGAGAGAGCGGGAAAGGTGGGGAGCAGGCAGGATGGTGGTCCCCGGAGCGTGAATCTTCCAGGCTGCCCATTCTCCTGCCTCAGCAGAAGCGGAGCTTCACCCAACTTCCCCAAGGCTGCCTCTTAAATACAATTCCCCACCTCGGAAAAGTTCACTTTAAAGCAGTTGTTGGAAGTGCAGACTGCACCCGCACCGTGCACCTCCAAAACAGCATCAGCCCTGGCTGTCCCCCCACCTTTCACCCCCCGCCCCACCATGTTGTCACTCTTACAACTAGACAGGTCTGGCCCCCTCCCACTGCCATGAGAACGGTCTCGGGGCAGAAAGACAGATGAATGTTCATGCTTTTAGAGACCCAGTGTTGCAGGGGTGTCCACCCTTGTGGCGTCTCTGGGCCTCAGTAGAAGAAAAATTGTCTTGGTTCATGAAAGGGTCAGGTCAGTTCTCAGCCCGCCAGACTGCTAATGACCCAGTCAGGCCAGTTTCCAGCCCTTTGGACTGCCTATGACTCAGTTGTCCCCACTCGCTTGATAGCCCGTGGCTCTGTCTAAACTGTCTCCCCAGTGAGACACCTGGCGCCAGCCACCATGGTCAGACTGACCCCCCTGTACCTGGGATAGCCTGCCCTTTCCCTAACGCATTGTCCCAGCTCCCAACCTGGAACCCTGAGGCACCCACCAGGAAGTACAGGAGACTTATTCCTCCCCTAGCCCCGCACAAACCCTGCTCTTGCCTTCCTCTGGAGCTGAAGTCAACCCCCACTCAGCCCGCCTCTCTGCACATCAAATAAAGGCACTTGGATCAGATCACCCAGTCTTCTGGCCTCTGTTTCTCGTGCATTTCTACCAGGCCACACATTAAATACATTGTGACATGGAATCACAAAAATATCTCATCATGTTTTAGGTAAATATACGATTTTGTGTTCAGGTAGCCATCCTGGACTGGAGAGGAATGAAATGTAGGCAGGGTTTCAGGCAGTGGGGACCAGGATGCAGGGCTTGGATAGACATAATCTGCCTCCACGTTGAAAGGGCCAAGCCAGAGCCATCTGCTACTGCGGGCCCATTTGCTGAGCAGGCTTGTGACCTTGTGAAACATGACTGCCCTTTTATTCCTCTGAACTTGTCTCCAGGACTAGAAATGACTGGAAGCAGGAACAGATTTGACCACTCCCTGCAGCCACAGGCAGAAGATAAAACTGTACCCTCAGGTTACCTGCTGCAACAGCCTGGGGGCCTCACAATAGGGCCCCCCTCCCACCCTGGTTGAATCCAATCAGAATCCAGTGAAAACTGAAAGCCCCCACCCCTCAAGGCTGGTGGGTCTAGCCACACCAGGCCCCTCCCTCTCCTTTCTTGGAGAGTGAATAAAAACTTCATCCTCTGCAGTGTCTTCTCTTCGGGAATTCTTTCACAGCCTGCGTCACCAACCACCCTCACGTACGTCAAAGGGTTCAACTGTCTGAAATTACCTTCCCTCACACCGCCTAGAAATATTTACTCTGTACAGAAAGAAACAACGACCTTGCACATGTCTGGGGGGGCCACACAGGTGAGATGCCACCCACAGCTCACCTGAGAGTCTTGGTCCAGTGCTTTGAAGTCCCCCCCCACCTCCTGGGAAACCTGGGAAGGGTGCTCTGAGGTCCCCTCCCAGCTCATCCCCACCTGGAAGGCTGTCAGGAGGCAGTTCATCCTCACCTCTCAGACTTAGAAGAGCTGTGAGGTCCCCTTGTTCATGCTGCCTTCGAGGATCAAAGGCGTGTGGATCCAAGTGCAATGCTAAGCACTTGAGATGATGCCTCAATGGGCAAAGACTGCAGGCCTTGATGAAGCACAAGCCTGGTCAGTTGGATATGGAAGACAGACATTAATCACATGATTACAGGCATGAATATAAACTGCAATGGCAATGAGCACAACAGGATGCAGTGCCATGGGGGTCCGACCCAGGGAGATCAGAGAAGCATCCCCTGAAGAAATGAGACTTAAGCTGAGAGCCAAAGGAGGGCAAAGTCGAAGAGGGCAGCATGTGCCAAGCCCCTGTGGCAGGCGCCGCAGGGGGTCTGAGGCACTGAAGAAAGCCAGTGTGGCCAGAGTGCAGAGGAAGGACAGGATAGATGAGAAGAGGCAGGAGCGGTGGGTGATGGACAGACAACATGGGCCCTTCCACCCTGAGGACAGAGTTCTGACTGTGCTGAAAGAAAAGTGAGAAGACAGGAAATTGGGGCGGTGGAGTAGCGGCGCTGTGGTTAAATGTGAGTTCCAAACCGACAGCCGTGTGGAAAACGGACCAGAATAAGGCTGGAGAGGACGTGGAATGGCCACGTAGAGGCCCGTGACAGAAGACAGGACCCAGGTTCCGGTGACCTGGTAGAATGGGAAGGAAGGCACAGGTCTGAGGGCCACGCAGGACACAACATGGGCAGGACCGAACTGAGATGTGCCGGGCAGGTAGGAGCCCGTTGGGTGCAGAGGGGAGATCAGTAACTGGGACTCACGACACTCCACCCTCCAGGTCCCAGGGAGGGACTGGAGTAGCAGGCGCGGAGAACTGGAGAATGAATGGCTTTCCTGTCTCCAGAGTAAGCGTGGCTTGGACAGGATTTCACAAGGGCTGCGAGTCTTGCCTTTGCTACCATTTCCACATCGGCCTCTGCCCAGACACTCTTCCTTCAGGTGGTAGCTGCCCCCAGGTCTCACGGGCTGTGGATTCTGCAATGAGAAAGAAACATGAGGCCCAACCTAACACCTTTGTTTTCAGCCGAGGTTTGGGCGTGAAAATACTGCCCAAGACTTTTGATGTGGTTTTGAATAAACAATAAGTTTATTCCCTCAAAATGGGTCCTATTGAACACGTCCCATGAGACCCTCTTCAATTGTTTGGTGAAATGAATTTGTCAAACACTGTATACTGTGGTCTGCTTCTGGATATTCATGATGCTCATTAGCATATTAAGGGTTCAGAGAAGTGCTGCAGCAAAAAAAAAAAACCCTTCTAAATCTAGTTTCCCTGAATGGATTTTTTCATCCTCCCAAATGGTGAGGTACAGACCTTAGGACCCACCCTCAGGCCTATACTATTACTTCTGTATTCCAACTACATATGGGCTGGAGAAGTTTCTCGGGCCTGTCCTTTTCAGCATCATCTCTGGATTCTTAGTTTCCAGGGTCCTACCCAGGACTGTCTCATCCCCGCAAAGGGCTCTGGGCTCCACAGTCACCAGTTGCTTCCAGATCCTGAGTCTGTTGCTAAGCGCAACCAACACCAGCTACAATAGAAAAAAAAGCAATCCAGATAAACTGATTCACACTAAAATGTGAATGACTGACAGCTTACGACATCCTCATCCGATCTTTTCCCAAACATTCCCTCATCAGTGAACCAACACATTTAGAGCATGTCAGAGAAAGAGGTTTTAGGGCAGAAGAGCCACTGTGTAGAACAGACCAGCCCTGGTACCTCCTGTCATCTAAATGATTCTTCTCCAAAAATCTTCCCTTTCACCTACTCTTAAAAATCACAGGATCTATAAAATGTCCAAGTTTATTCATTATTTAGTCACCCACTACTCAGCCATGCCAGTCTGTGTCAGAGAACCATTCATATTTTTCAAGGTCATTGTCTGTGGTGAGGAAGGCCACTGGGAACCAGGCCTGTGGTACAAGTGGCTTCTGAATATTAGGCATTCCCAAACACATCTCTCTGTGACATGTTTACTTGTATGATGTCCTGACAACCCAGTGGAAAGATAAAAATGATATTCATGCAGTAGTTAGAGGACTTTTTCAAAAACCTGGGATGAGACAAGTATCGTCATTGTCACCGTTTACTAGCATTTTGGTGGCGAGCATGGTCCCGCATTGACCTCTGTACCCTCTTGGCTCTCTGACGCATATCTAGACCTTTTCACTGTGTTAACCTTGGTTTGCTCATTCCTTAAGCCTCTCATGAATGTGACCCGACTTAATCAGCTTAGCCAGGGTTCTCGGGGCTTCCTTAGCTCCAGCTGGATTAGAGAAGAGCTACCAGGCATTTGCTCAGTGCACACTGAGCCCTTTGCTATGTGGACTCTTTGGATGTTCTCTTGACACTGGGGAGGGGGGCAGGGTGTGCAGGGTGTCATGGCACAGGGCCACACCCTCCACGCTGAGCCAGTGGCCCCTCTTCTGGGAAGTGACATTCTGCCACTTCTTTCTGTAGGGAAAACTCTTCAGCACCACGCAGATTGTCAGAAGCCCCTATTGTTTCTAGTCAGACTGTTTCCTTCCCTGTAGTGTTTGTTGGACGATATTCCCTAACTGCTCCCTGTTCACGCTGCTTTTTAGCCCTGCAAATGTTTCTGACTTTTCCGCCCACCCCAGCCTAATTCACCGTAGGCTTGGGTGCTCTGGCCTGGTGCCGAATGCCTCTGAGGTTTTCCTCCGGGGCTGTAATCAGCCCCCACTCTCGGTCTGTCCATCTGTCTCTCACACACACCGCACACCCCATACACACCTACACACCATGCACATACCCCCGACCCAGGCCCAAAACCTGCTTTAGGAAATGCTCTAAGAAATACGGTGGGATCTGGGATAATTTAGGCAGAGCAACAGGACCTGAAGCCTGACAGTGTTCCTGGAAACAGAAGATCCTCTGATTGCCAACAGTTTGAAGTCTTCAAGTGCCCACATATTTCAAGCCACTTTGCCAAACAGCTAAAAATAATGCAAGGCCGCATTACTTCAAGTCAGATTTTCACAGGCCTTTATGAGAGGGGTTCCCTCTGGCCCATGTCCAGGTGGAGGGGAAACTGCCAGCAAAGCGTGGGGGGAAATAGCTGGGTTGCTCAGATAGTGCAGGCAAGACCAGGTTAAAGAATGCCACGTTGACGTCATCCACAGGAGCCACACTATGGCTCTTCCCCAGAACAGCGCTGCCGCCAGCTTCTCCAGGACTGGCCCGCATGGAACAAACGAGCGTTGTTCGTCAGCGGGTTAGCGCGGCAGCGAGGAGTGTGGGTTGTCAGGTGGGGAGGCGGGGAGTCTGCCTTTGGCGCAGTGGCAACACGTATAATTACACAACGTAGCCTGAGGGGACAGAAGAGCCAGTCCAAAAATAGATACCATTCTGAAGAAGAAAGCCTCAGAGGCCTTCTTAGTTCTGATTCTTTGCTCTCAAGAAATTAATTGTTAGTCTTTCAGTTCTCCATGCATGACGGCTTCAAGTCTAGAGGAATGACAGCTGTTTCCATTGGGTGGACTGTGCCGGAAGTCACACGGCCAGGGACAGCTGTGGGAGTAAGTGACAGGGGATTCTGTGGCCCCTTTCGAGAGAAGGTAGTTGGTTTGGAAAGGTGACAGTGAGGGCCTGAGGAAGGGTGGGTGTGAGTAGGGGAGGTTTGGCCCCCCTACCCACCCACAGCCTGGCATGACGCAGCCTCCCACCAAATTGGAGGAAGGCACATAGGATGGCTGAACAGGGGAATAAAGTGCCCCCAACTCCCTCTAGTCCTTCACCATCTCTACCCTCCTGGCTGCGATGGCCAGGAGCAATTCTTCCCTCTCCCCATTCAAATCAGATTCAGTCATTCACACAGGCACAGGGGGCAATGGGCAATGAAAGGGGTTACAATGTTGTGGATTGCAGAGCCTAAAATAAGGAGGGAAGTGTGACTCTGAAATGCTCAGCCTTCTGGATCTCAGTCACCAAGCCACTAAAGGAAATTTCCGGAGCCCTCTCTCTGGTCTACAGGCACAAGCTGTCACAGGCAGCTTGCCTAAGGACTCTCTTAGCTTAGTCCTGTGAAGCATGACAGTTCCTTGTTATGAAAGCAGGGAACGGGACCAGGCCACTGCTGGCCTTGCCAACTCCGCCATGCTCTGGGTCCTGGGAGGTTGAAGGCTGTCGTCCAGCCATGGGAGGACTTTTCAAAGGCTTGGAGAAAAAGCGAGCAGCCAGCCAAGGAGACATCCCTCGGGGAGGCCCTGGGAAGCAGGCCTGTCTCTAGGTCACAGAGAAGCCCCAGAAAGCAGGCCTTGCCAGCTCTCCTAAGAGTCCACCTGGCCCAAGGCAGTGTGACCAGGCACAGTGAGGTGCGATGGCCAGTCCCCAATGTGGCCCCTGTGATTCTTGTGTACCCCACACCTACATATACATATGAATAGGGCTGGCCAGAGGGACGAAGAGGATGTGGCAGGACTGACGGTCTGGGACTTCCACGCTGCGTCATAAAAGACAAGGCATCTTCTGTCTCCCTGTTGAATCAATCTCCTCTCACTCTTTATGAAAAACAGCATGAAGTTTCTTTAAAAATTAAAAACAGAGCTACCACATGACCAGCAATTTCACCTCTGGGTATTTATCCAAAGAAATCCAGAACACTCACTGGAAAAGATACATGTGGCACTGTTTACCATAGCCCAGATAAGGAAGCAAGCTAAGCATCCCTCAGTAGACGATTGGATAAAGACGACCTGGTACATACGTACAATGGAACATTATTCGACTGTAGATAATGAAATCTTACCATTTTCAACGACATGGATGGACCTAGAGGGTGTTATGCTAAGCGAAGTGGGTCAGACAGAGAAAGACAAACACCGTGTGATTTCACTTACATGTGGAGTCTGAAGAAGAAAATAAGTGAACAAACAAAACAGACACAAAGCCACGGGTACAGGGGTCAAACTGATGGTCACCAGCTGGGATCAAGGCTGAGGGATTGGGTGTGGCTGAGGGAAGGGATGTCAGAGGTGAAGGAATGAAGAAGTACAAGTTTTCAGTTATAAGCACAGCTGGGGGGACATCAAGTACAGCCCAGAGGATAAAGTTAATATAATATTGTAAAAACCACGGATGATGTCAGGTGGGTACCAGACTTAATCAGGGTGACCACCTCCTATGTTATATAAATGTCTAATCACTGTGCTACACACCTGAAACTAATGTAATATTGGATGCCAGCTGCGATTAAAAAATAAAAATAAAAGATTTTAAAATAATGACTTCAGCTCTTTAGCCCAGGCTATTTTTTTTTGAAGGTTTAAAAGTGTATTTACAGATGCTCACCCAGTACAATCAACAGCATGCTGATCTGATCTGTGCCAGATAGTTGAGTCGATTTCCTCACCGGAACAACCCCATTCCCAGGACACCCGGGCCTGCTGAGATGCCTGGATGTGACGGACACCTCACAAAGAGTGGCTCAAGGCCCCTGACCTAGTTGGTGCTGTCTGGGCTTCAAAATCACCCAGAGTCTTGGCACCCGCCCTAAAAGTAATTTTCCCAAACAAAGACCAAGGACCTTCCCACAAAAGACCGAACTCCAGACGGAAAAATAAATACTGAAAATAAGAAGGGGAAAAAATGTAGTCCCCACCCCTAAAGAGGATTTATAAAAATTAGTGCCAAATAGTCCCTGAAAACCCAGCACACCAAAATGTTAGGAAAAGACACAGGGAGTGTGTTAGAAGTTCTGCCACAGGCATGTGAATGCCGGAGAGGCCTCTCTGAACATCGGCGTCGCCAGTATTTCTTGTAGGTTTTATTAGTCTGCACTTAAAACACAGGAAAATTAGGAGTGACACTCAGGCCTAAATATTTTTTTTTCTCAAATTTCTGGTTTTTTGGAGCACGGTGGTGACCAAAGAAACAGGAAGGGCCTGTGCACCGAGCCAGGCAAAGTGCTGCAGAGGCACCCAGCAGCTGGCGGAGCTCCAAGGACACCCTGGTGACCAGCAGCCCACAGCACGCATGCACTGCCTCATCTGACACCGACCACACCTGTGTTCCTGGAACGACGTAGATACAGGGAAAACCAAACTCAGAAACCGGTATGTTCCCTCGACTGTCCACAATAATTACTGCTCTTGAAGTCACACACACACACAAAAGAAATTGGGGCCAACACAGTGAGGGGCTAACACTGGGTTATTTGTAAATAGAGATATTGTGTTTCGGATTATCTTCAGTGCCCGTCACCTGGCTCCCTATCTTGGTGACCTCAATAAGCAGAGATAATGTGGGTGGTATCATAGGTGGCTGCCCCGTGGTACGAGGAGAATATAGAAATGACTCAAGAACTCCCAGAGGGTGAACTGTTTTTAGTTAAAAGGGATCTAGTTCAAATTGGACCACTGAGTCAAGGTTCTTTCTGATCCTCCCAGCAACCGTCCTGTGGGCAAAGCTAAAGCTGGAATCCTAATCCCTGTTTTGTACTTCTAATTTTCCATACTTCCTTCTGTGGAAAGTCAGTTTATTTGGGAGGCTGCCCTGACTGTAGTATCTGACTACTTCTGTGTGGTCTAGATGTCAAACGAACTTGGCTGTGACCTGCAGTCTACGCAGAACCTGAGAGCACTCGGCAACCATGTGGAAATGTCTGGTATCAGAGAGGAGGTATCTCCAACCACGTCAGCCAGAGATACTTATGTAACATTCACTCTCAGGGAAGAAAGGACATGGACCCTTCCTTCTAAATGCAGGTGTGGATGGAGAAGAAAAGGGGGTGGGGGACCAAGGAGTGGGAGCTCTCTCTGAGGTGCCTACGGGTCAAAGGGAAGAGCCCCAGGGAGGTCACAGGATATAGGAAGGAGTGAGTCAAGGGCAGCCCAGAGGCAATTCATGCTGCTTCACAACGTTGCCAAGGGCAACGCTGAATCTGAATGCCACGGCCTCCAGGACGGCTCTGTCTCGCCTACCTTCAAGGCTCCGCTGTGCTCTTCCTCTGGGTGGAGTGGATGACATCATTGGCAAGTCATCTTCCATTACGTCAGGAGCTCCAGGGACACGCAGAGATAGCAATAGAATTTAGAAGTGACTACAAGGTAGTGCTCCTTGGGACCCATTCCCAGTTCTGCCACTGACTCCCGGGGTGCCTTTGCCACTCCCTTGGCTGTCAGGGCTGTTTCCTGAAGATGGCCATGGTCATGCGCAGGGGGAGGTGGGTCCAGGCCCTCTCCTTGCTTAGTACCCAAACTAAATGTAATTTTTTTTTTTTTTTTTTTTGCAGGATACAAGTAAAGGGAAAGGCAGAGAGGAAGCATGAAAAAACCCTAAGAGAACTGAGGTTGGAAAGTTCCCTCTTCACATTTTTTTTAGCAAGTTATTAAGGTGAACATCATATAACATAAAATTCATCTTTTTCAAGTGAGCAATTCAGTGAGGCTTAGTTCATCCCCCACGCTGTATAGCCGCCGCTTCTACCTGCTTCCAGGACCTTCGAGACCCTCTGCAGTAAAATCCCGTGCCCAGCAGGTGGCCCCTCTCCCTCCAGTCCGGCAACCGCCAACCTTCGTTCTGTCTCCATGGATTTCTCTCCTCTGGATATTTTGTGTAAGTGGCATCACCAAATGGTGGTCACTTGTGTCTGGCTTCTTTTACTTAGCATCTGGTTTTTGAAGTTCATCATGTGATAGCATCTATCGCTATTTTCATTCTTTTTTTGGCTGAGTAATACTCTGTTTTAGGTGCATAGCACATCATCCATCCATTCACCTGTTGATGGAGGTTTGGGCCATTTCTACTTTGGAGCTATTGGGCTCCACTCTGGAAACCTCAACCCCCTCACCCCACCCTTCCTCACATCCACTCCAGGTGTGAGTTACAGTGTAATACCCTAAGTTCCTGTCCCAGCCCTGAGCAGGGTTGTTCTCTTCTATTTTCATGGGTGTGTGTGAGTGTGTAACTTTTACACAATTTAGAAATTATCTTCAGCATATGTCCAAACAAGATGCTCAAATTTTCAAATCAGAAAACAAATACAGCAGTAATTCTGACACTGGAAAAAAGAGGCAGTCGCAATCTTTAACGGTTTCCTTAGTAACCCTCTATCTCAACAACCTGGTGTTAAAATCCTCTGAGTTCTTCTCTCAGCATCCAGGGGGAGGAGACAAGCGACGGGAGGGTTCCGTATGCATGGTATTACGTCTTTTCTCAGGATGGAACACAGGCAGCAAAGAGCAGAGTCTATTGGCTCCCAAGCCTAAAGTCAGCATTTAAATTCCATGAGGATGAATGAACTAAAGGAGATCATTAGAAAAAGCCATCTAAACCACAGCTTAAGTGGCTGACGGCCAGCAAGGTCTGAAATGGTGATTTTCACGAAGAGTTCTTCCCGCTCACCACACCAGCAGAGCAGGGTCACCCGGAACCTGGTGAGAAATGCAGGGTATTAGTCCCCACCCTACACTGAATGGGAAACTCTGGGGCTGGAGCCCAGTTGGAACTGCGTGCAGCAATTTCTCCAGGTGATTTGATGCGTGCTAAAGTCTGAGAACACTAATATCAAAATGCGAGGATTGCTCTTAATTTAATACCTGGGCTCTTAAAGTAATACTTTGTGGTATTTATTCCACTGGAGGATGTTCTTTTCATTAAGAGCATTTGAACATTAAAACTGGGCCTATATCCCTGACTGGCGTGGCTCAGTGGGCTGGGCGTTGCCCTACAAGTTGAAAGTCAGCAGTTTGATTTCCAGTCTGGGCACACACCTGGGTTGCGGGTTCAGTCCCTGGTCGTGGTGTGTATGGGAGGCAACCCGATAGATGTCTCTCTTTCACACCAATGTTTCTCTTGTCTTTCTCCCACCCTTCCCCTCTCTCTAAAAATAAACAAATAAAATATTTTTAAAAAATTTAAAAAATAGGGCTATAGAAGCTGCCAAAATGATTAACCATGTTGACTTCTTGCGGTCCAGGACTGAGTGTTTTCAGAAGGGTTTGGGAAGTACAAATGCCACCTGCACATGGTGTGTCAAGGACAGGAGCTGGAGGAATGAATGGAACTAGGAAGGCTCTTCTGCTGGGACGGCTGCCACTGGGCGGGCGTTTGCAGCGTGTGCCTGTTAAATATGGCCACTGCGTCCTTGGCCCAGCGCTTTCGGGGAGGGGTGGAAGTTCACAGAAAGGGGCGTGTGGTTCCCAGTAAGAAAAGCAGACCTTCGTTTTGGCTTTTGTTTGTGTGTTTGTCTCATGTATTGATTTTCAAATACATTTTTACAAGTAACAGTCTGGAGAAATTCAGGAAAAATATTAAAAGGGTAAAGGGGCTCAAAGACACGGTGACCGCAGGAGATTTGACTGTGGCTGGCGGACACACAATGCAATACACAGACCATAGAGCTGTGCACTTGGTAATCCTTTTACCCAAGGTCACCCAACACATTTAATTTAAAAGAAAGAAATATATTTGCATGGTTACCCAGTACACACTTACATATCTGAAATAGAAAAGTCCCATGACACTGTCCCTCCCCTCCTCTCATGCTACGCGTGCTGGTATCTTCCTCTTCCATTCAGTTCCATTTTGTTATTTTCTCAATGGCAGCCACCGGTCACTAAGTTGCCTCTGTGACCCACTAATTGCTTGTGGCTTTCCCTCTGAACAACGCAGGTCTGGACCATTCTTCTGCGAACACTGGGAGTTAAATACAGTTTTGTGTCCTGGCCTGGGACGCGAACCATCGTTTCTAACATTGTCCTATTGCAAAAATGTGTTCTTCTTTCCAAACAACTGGATTAGACTGCAAGGTGGGGGACTCAATCGCTCGATAAGCTGGGGACGGCCAGAGTCTAACTCGGGACCATTTTATATGAGGAGCTCATTTGGACGAGGACAAGGGGAAGCTGCCAGTCTCCCTGCGGCCGTCCTAATACACTTGTCTGCTTGGAAACGGAGCTTATCAGGAAGCAGCCAGCCTTAGCGTTTTGCGCCACTTCTTCTCCCTTTGAAAAAGGACTTAATTTGAATTTCCGAAGACAGCACAGTGGCAATTCATTTTCCTCGGGACACGTGGATCGGAAGGCACTGTAATGTGACTGCTATAAAATATAACTCAGTGGACGCCTGAAGGGTTTTCTGGAACACACCACCAGGTTCTGTTCCTGGTGGCCCCAGTTCCGGCTCAGACAAGACCTTTCCCATCCTGACTGGTCCTGCAGGGCCAGAGGCAGGCAGCGTGGGAAATGGCCCCCCATCGGCCACGCTATGTCAGAGCCATCTTTCGGAACTTTCAGAGTGTCATTCAAAATGACAGAGCCTGGCCTTCTTTTGAGGGGCTCCCAAGTCTTTTTACTCTGTTTTATGTAAATTTGAACAGGGATCGAACCTATGAACCCTGAACCATATGTGTGTCCGTGATGAGCTCAGGCTTCCTGCAGAGACCTAGAGGTTAATCATTTTATGAAATTATTACTGAAAACATTGGGGTTTGGAAGTACATGGGGGTACCTTGCCAATTTTTATCATTTGTAAAGTAGAATCTATTATCTTTCACTTTTTTCACCTCCTCAAAAATAAAAGCTAGATATCTGCTCTTACAAGATTGAAAACATAAGGACAGGCAGCTTCGGTCTAGGGCCAAGACACTAAAGGGCACAAACACTGCTGCTTCTGGACCAGCCGACAGGTCATCCCAGAGGCTCTGGGCAAAACCCAAGGCCTCTCCTCCAGGAGCGCATGTGCCTAAATGTCACCAAACTGTATTTATCCTGTGCCTTCTGCCTCAAAGCGCCCTGGGGAGAGAGCAGAGGAGGGCCCTATCTGTGACAGGGGTGCTGTGAAGAAGATGTCAAGAATCCTTTCTTGGAATAAGAGATCCCCCTTATTCCATCATCGTTCCTTGGGCCTCCATGGCTGTGATCTCAGGCAAATTTCCTAACCTTGCAGGCAACCTTCAGCCCCCTTATCTGCAAAGCAGGTATCAATGTACCCACGCAGGATGGGCACAAAGAGAATTCATTTAGCTGACATGTGAGAAATACTTAGCACAGTGTCTGGCACATATTAAGCTAATCAACAAATACTATTTCTTTCCCTTTCCCTTTATTTTTTCCGGATCCTCATTTTAAAAGAAAAATTCAAAAAATATCCCATCGGGGCTTCCGATCCAGGATGGAACAGGGGGCACGGGCATTTGCTCTCCCTCCCTTGCTCTGCCCCTCTTGGCCTTGCCACTCACCGCCCTGGAGATCCCAGGCCACAGCAGTGTGGGAATAGCTCCCCGGTGGCCGAGAGAAGGGGAGTCGACAACCACCAGGCACTGCAGTGGAGCGAGGGCCAGCTCTGACTGACCACAGCCTCCCCAGCTCCAGGACCAGAAAGGGAAACAAACGAAGTTGGGCATAAAGGAAAGAGTTGGTTAGGAACAGTCTCTTTCGATTGGCAGAGAAGTCATGACTTTGAACTTGCCAAAAGGGAACAATACTCCTAATACGTGGTGTGACAACAGATGATTGGTTTTCTGACTTTAAGAACCCACTCATGGAAGATGCCAGTATGATTCCACAACAAAGAGTGATGTTACCAACCTCGAAGGAGGTTGGATGTATATTAAGAGAAGGGCTTCGGAGCTGGACCACCTGGGTGTTCATCCCAGCAGCTCTCTCACTGAGGTTCCTGTTCAGTGACGCCCAGAGGGCGTGGGATGTGTGCGTATCTGGAGGAGTGCATGCCAGGCAGTGAGAACAGCAAGGTCAAGGACACAAAGGCAAGAGTGAGCCTGGTATGTTTCAGGGGCAGGTCTGTCCCTTAGCACGGCAGGTAGGGCAATAGGCTATGAGGTCAGAGAGTGTGTAGTCGTGGCCGTAAAATAATAAAATTCAAGAGGGAAGAGTGAGTGAACAATGTGTTTGCTAAGTCAAGAGGTAGTATATCACTTAAAGGGGTTCTCGTAGCTCTCAGGAGAACGACGAACGGGGGCTGTTCAGAGTGTGTCCGACTCTGGGAAATTGCACTGGAGGTAATGGTGCATTTTATTCCTAAATCTTCTGCATAACAACGAACCCACACGCAAAGAGAGAAAGGGAACGTGCATTCACTTTGGCTGTGATAAAAGGGAAATGAAATTAAAAACTCTCCAAGCGGAAAAAAAAAACGTATTTGTCTGCAACGAAAGTGATCATAACAGAATTTGCATGATTTTAGGCCCCTGAGGTAATTCAACAGCAAATGTGTCCCAAGCGGACTCTTTACCTTTGAGATTTTGCATTTCCCCAAAAGAGCCCTTCCAAGCTTCTGCTGTTTTCTTGGGAAATGGATTGTGCAAATTAATTTAACACTTCTGCTGGTCTTGCTCCATAATCGCCAGGCTTTCGGTCCTGAAACCCTTAGGGTCTTTGGTCTCCCAGAAATCAGAGGGGGGGCTCAGTGCAGTGGCCCCAGACACCCACGAAGATGGGGATAAACAGGAGCCACTTAACAGAAGGGGAAGAATGAGGGTCTCCAAACGGCCCCTGGGCTAACGATGCCCCTGGGAGACCGGAAAAAGGAAACCAGCACCTGTGGTTAGCCAGGAGGCATCTTCCCACAAACCAGGGAGCACCCACGCAATCACGGAGGCTTCTGGAAGCTGCTCACCGCCCATGTCACTCATAATGAAATCAAGTGTCACTGTCATTCTTTCACAGAATATACAAACAGCAGGTGAGTTATCATGCTAGCAAGTCATCAGAAACTCGCTTTTGAGTTCACTAGAAGCCAAGCTACGTTTCCCCTTCTGATTCAGAACTGAAGTTCTAGTTGCCTGACAGGCAAGGGAAAGAGAAACTCAACATTCAGAATTGCGGTTAAAGAAGATCAGACAGGTCTGGCTGGAGGAGGGAAAGCAGGTTGATGGGATGATCCTGCCGATGCTCCCGTTCTTCAGTGAGGTGGTGGGTTCACAGGAGTTTCTATCATTCTGTCGTTATTTACACAGGGAATGAGTATATGTTTCGTACGTGTCTGACTTACTGATACATTTTTAAGGAAAAAATATAAGTTGCCTGAGAGACATCTGTCGCATGACTCTACAATATCATTCCATTTTTTTTCACTCCATTTCTAAATAACACTATGTTAAACCTTCCTGTTTTACTCCCCTTTTCAAGTGTTTCCACAAACGTTTCAGTGCTTCAGAAAAGCCTGGTTAGGTCACAGGGGAAGAATGGGGATGAGCATCAAACCAACCCAATTCAATGCGGCCTCTAAGGCTCCCGGGTTCCAGCTGTTAGAGAGCCCCTTCTCCCCCCATTGCAGTCCATCCTGGGCATGGCCTTAATCGTGTCAACAGTGACAGTGTTTCACAGAAAGACACCATCGTCCTACCACCTCTAGTTTGGAGAGCACGCTGCGGAGTAGTCAGCACTGACCTCGTAGAAACAGTCACCGTGGACACAAGAAACGCCACAATTCCCTTTCTGTAGCTGCTGTGCCCGCTCCCACACCAAGTCCCAGAACCGAGGACCTTGGCATGGGCGGCCCTGGGACCTCTGCTTGCCCAGCTCGGAGAGGCCGATGTGGAGGCTTAGGCAGGCTGACATTCACAGACATGACTTGACCGTTCAGAGGACGGTCAGGGAAAGAAGTCTTGCTAAACCGGTGCCGTGACCAGCGCCACGAGGTCTGTAATGCAATCAAATGTGCCCTGAAACCCAGGGGGCCGCAGGCCTTGCTGTAGCCTGCCTCCAAGGTTGGGCATCAACCATTGGAGCTCTGGGTGTGCCCGGCCCTCCGCCAGCAGCAGGTGGAGTCCATCTCCTCCTCCGGCATCCAAACTGGCCCTCCAATTTGCCTCAGTCCGCAGGAAACAGCAGAAAGTCAGCAAGTGGCAGCTCTAGGCCTAACCCACTTTTACTGTCTTGAAACCTTGAGCCTCCAGAAAAAGTGGAGAGACTGCGTGGAGAGAGAGAGAGAGGTGTGTGTGTGTGTGGGGGGGGGGGTGGCTGGTGGGGCTGCAGGTCTGCAGGTCAGGGAGGTTCCATGGCAGAGCCCATCCCTTGCCTCTTCCAGCTCCTCTTGGTTGCCAGCAAACCTCGGTGTGTTTCTTGGCTGACAGCCACATCACCCGTGTCTCCATCTCGGTTGTCACGTGGCCTTGTATCTCCCTGTCCTCCTCTGAGGACACCAGTCCTGTTGGATGAGGGCCCAGTCTCCTCCAGCACGGCCTCATCTTAACTACTGACATCTGCAAAGACCCTTTTCCAACTGACACCACGGTCTGAGGTTCTGGGTGAGTGTGAATTTGCGGGAGACAGCACTTCACTGGGTACAGAGACTGCCTGAAGGTGCCCACCCCAGGCAAGCTTCCAGGCCCTGGCAGCCGCAGGAGGGGAGGGCAGGGCCGTGAGTGACTTGGTCTGTTCTCTGCCCCAACTGCAAAACCATGAGCCAACGAACTGCTGGTTTTTCAGCCCCTGAATGTTGAGGAGGTTTGTTGCCCTGCAGAGGTAACCAGAACCGTCCTTCTGAATCATGAAGGAGGCGATTCAACTAATCATAGATTTGAATTACTACTAAACTGTTAACATGTAAATAAAGTGACTGGTAAAGGGACGAACACACTGAGGTTTTTGCAAAAAGCTACTGTAGCTTTCCTGAAGTGTCCTCCACACGATTTCATTAAATTGTTTTTCTCTACCCAAGAGTTTCTGAGAGGTGAATTCCTGTGTAAAATGAGAAGGAAAAGAGGGGGCGGGGTGTTCTGGGCCTCAGAAGGAACCGTGAGTTGTTGAGTAGCATGGAAGGAATGTGAAGTGCTCTGAACCAGAGAAGCGAGCTTTGTTCTTGGGAAGGACACAGGGTTCACAATATTTGGCTGACCCAGGGGAAGAAAAAGTAGGGGAATCGATGGCTACAGCTGATGTCCTCGTCAGTGAAGATTAGGAGGTGAACAGACCAAGGGGTGGACAAACATCAGAGCTGGCCCTGACCGAGTGTTCACTCCCTCAACTCTCATCTCCACAAGTTCAAGCTTCCATCTTCGGAAAGGGTTGCCTCAAACCAGATGAAGAAAGAGATATGCTGCCAATGTTCCAGAACCACCACCCACGACTACACAGGCCTGGCAAGTGGCAGTCTCTCGTGACCCCAGAAGTATCCAGGCCTGGTATAAAACATTGAGTGAGAAAATATAAATCGGGGGAAAAAATTCTCCAAAATGGGATGGATCGTGACTATGGTAGTCCACTGGGAAAAGAATCAAGAGCTTCCCACGGAGCCAAGGGCAGAGCAGACTCAAACTTAGGTCAAAGAGAGGAGTCCTTTCCACCTCCTCACTGTGACTGTAACTTTCTTGAGATGTCCCTGTGCCTCTGGGCATTTCAGGTTTCTCATTCAGAAAAGGGGGAAAATAATACCCTACTTTGTTCAGAAGACCATTGTGAAAAGCATGAAATTATAAATGTGAAATCTCTTTGAACACTTGGAAAACACATGGCAAAGATAAGGATTCGTTGTTATTATTCACCGTGTATTCAGCACATTCACAGAAAAAAATATTTTCCACAGGGCCAATTTCAGATATGGCTGCTGAGAGGGAATGGCTGAAGAGGCCTGTTGACCCGTGGTGGCAACGGCAGCGACAGCAGCCACGGTCTCAGGCCTCCACTTCCCACTTTCAGCCCCGTCCAGGAGTCCCAGGACTTTCTACCGTGAGGTGCTTCCCTGGCCCTGCTCCCAGGTACTATTTACCATGCACGGGCCTCCAGTCCGAGTCCTCCAGGAAACCACCCTCCTGGGATCTCCACTCTGGCTTCGCCTGTCACCTCCTATTTACTGACGAGTCAAATGCAGACCATTGCCAAGACGAGGCTGTGTCTGGAGCACATGTTTTCTCCTTAGGGTCTTGATTACCAGCCAGTTTGGCATCTTACATGAGGATGAGAAGAGAGAGGACTGAACTTATCGTTGTACACGAGCATAAAGTCTCTTTACATTTGGGTTTCCAAGCAAATCTAAAAGAAGCCAATCGAATCCTGCTAACCATGCAGGAGACAACTTACAAAAATGATGGCATCCTTTCCAATGTCTTCTAGTATCGACAATGTTCTCCCTATTTATAAACAAGGTCGTTGAAGGTCAAATCTTCGGTAACTTGCCTACAGCCACGGAGCTGGAACGCAGTAGAGCCAGAATGGGAACCGAGGTGGCCCGACTCCAGAATTCAAACTCTCGCTGTTACACAACACCTTGCTTGGAATCCTTACGTAGGGAGGCTACACCTGATGGTGAAGCTTGCGCGTTCCTTCCAAACCATGCTTGTTGGCGGCTGTTCCACCATCTCGGTGAGCACACAAGCTGTGGCGTATCTGGTCTTTTGGTGGAAATTTAGTCCTCTCTGTTTCACTTCTTTTGCCTATGAATACATTATGTAATGTGTGTCCTTCTCCCCCACCTTTTTGGTAACTAATTTCATACTATTAGCCCTTCCATATTCAGCCCAGTGACTTCTTCAGTGATGGTTACAATGAGAGTCCAAATTCCTAAGCATGGCATTTAAGACTCTCCAGGGTTCCTGTCCCATCTCCCCTCACCCTCCTCCTTTGCCGAAGGACTGGGCGAACCACGTTAAAAATCGCAACCTGTGGGCCCCACGTCTCCATATGATGAATTTTCAGGTAGAATGATGTTCCCATCTAGGGTTAATTCTTATCAATATATTTTTAAAAATCACTAATAGATATTAAGCAGTTACCCGGGACAATAATTTCCCAGGCTAACTACAACATTAGGATTCTTGGCTGTTGGCCAAAAATGCTAACTCGGTATGAGAATACCGATTATCTTGTTTGATTACAGGCTTTGATTGCCAGGAATGCATGGCTTTTAAACCATGCACTCAAACTGCAAAGTAAAATAAGTCTCGATAAATGCAAATTCATTTATAATGTTAAAAAAATCTTGAAAGCAACATGGGGTCGGGGAGAGGATAGGTCATAAAAGTCCTCCTTGGTGATAGAAAGCTTAGGAACCAATCGACCTTTATTCGTCCTATTTTATCTCACTCTTCTGTGAAATCCTTCATGGTGTTGGCAGCTCATATAAACACTTCTTCCTCCATGAACTCTTCTCCTATATTAAATATCACAGAGCATTAGTCTCTCCTTGTTTTTCGGTCCTATGACACGAGGTATATGCTGTTCCTACACACATGTGCATTTCCTTGGCTCCAAGACGCCATCCGTTACAGCCGGCCTGATTAGTCTATATCCCCAGAGACAGAAAAAGCACCGCCAGCTAAACAACAACACGCCATCTTGATTCCCGCACGTGAAAACTTAAAAGAATGTGTTACAAGTGGATGGATATAGTATGATCAGTAATCTGCACTTCGTTTCCCTTATTAGAATATTAAGAGGGCACTATTATGCCATTTTCATGTGTATTTCCCCAGGACCTTCTCTTGTGCCTTACATGTGGTACGTATTTAATATGTGTGTGCTTCACTGAACTGTCAGCTTAGAACTGTCCTGAAAGACTGCCCGAGCTGCGTGACGCTAGGCTCTTAGAGAAATTTCATCATCTATTTCTGCCTTTTGCATACATTTATAGAGCAGACTGGGCTATGAATTCCACAGGAAAGACAGCGTGCAACCTCAACAGCCTCCTCACCGACCTATCAGTTACAAGTAAACATTTTCACTAGAATATTATTTGTTAGATTTCTATCAAGCTTTTTAGTCAGATAACTTGGAGTGCTGTACAGAGAATTTCATAGTTTCTAATCCCCAACTATTTACTTTTGAAAAAGTCTGTTCTAAATGGACAGCTCTGGCCTCGGTCCTTGGAAGATACCATATTCTTGAAGAACCAATGGCTGTCTGGCTGGACAGGTGGACGGTGTAGTGGTTAACCAGCAGTATGCTAACGCTCATCACAAACTCCAACAAAACCTCACACCATAGAACCATCCACGTTTATTTAGCTCGCATGGTTGGCTGGGTGTCCTGCTCACTTGGGCAGGGGCTTACCCATGTACCCGGGAGACAGCTGGTCTAGGTTGGGCCCAGCTAGGGCAGCAAGGTGACAGTGACTCTGCTCCCCACACCCCTCATCCTCTCCCTGGGGCCAAAGGCACAGTGTTCTCATGGCAACCGTCAGAGCACACAAGAGCAGCAGAAACACACGGGCTTCTGCGACCTCAACTCAGAACTGTACGCTGTTGCTTTGGCTGCATCCAGCTAGCCAAGGCAAATAATACAACCAAACCGAAGTCAAGAGACAGGCAAGTACGGCCTCCTTCTTTGGAAGAGGGCTGGCAAAGCTACAGGAAGGGCTGAGAAGCGGGGGTCAGTGATGCGATCGACTCAGCCATGCACAGCAACAATGGCATCCCGCACATAAATACTGTGCATTTTCACAAATGTTTTCTCATTTAATTTCACAACTGGAGCAGAAGGGCAGAGCAGATACAACTATTCCTACTTTCCTGAATAAAAAGAGGGACACTTGGAGAACCTAAGTAACCTATTCAAGATACATACTGTTAAGTGACTGAAGTGGAATTCAGTCAGAATGATGTTGTATGTCAGCCAGACAGGTACTGTTAAGGGATCGGACAGAATTCAGAGCCTCACTACAGTACTTCTTTGTGCATTGCCACATATAGTCCACAGTGGCCACGGGGTCGGTGTGTTTTCAGTAAAGGGCTGGATCAATTCAGAGGAACAACAGTATTGGGCTTTATCTTCAGGAACAACCAACCACACCCAAGATTTCTGGGAAGCGTTCTCTGGCTGGTTCTAGGCGACATACATAAACAAGAATCGTTGCTTGTTTTCCTGTAAACACATTCATCTGTGAAGAGATCAGGCTAAGAGCACAAAGAATGACGGGAACCCAAATTTGCAGCAGCACCGAGAAGCAAACAGCACCACACATTGAGGAACTGCTTATGGGTTTTCTGTCTTCAACTGATTGGCAAAACAAACAAACAAATAAACTGGTTTGGGGTGGTGAACTGCAACGTGTTGGAAGTAATTGGTTTAGTAAGGAAAGGGGTGTTAATTTAGAAATATTGATTCTGCTACCCTCCTGGTGGATTAGACAGAGACAAAAGGAAATCAGAACTACCAGTGACGTGAGAGTGCATAGCTTTAGTGACGGTCACGTTTGTTGCACAGTCAAGGCACTCCGAAAAAGACTGGCACCTCACTACCTACTCATGGCCATTTACACACAGAGGGAGAAAACCTGGGTCAAGGTCACCTAAAGAAAAAGGAGTGGGGGTAGAAAACAGGAACCTAATGGAAACTCCTAGTGAATGTCCATGACCCTACCAATGATGTCTAGTCATCTCCGCCACCCACTCCCTGCTCCCCTGCCCCGCCCCCACCCAAGAGGGTGAGGGCCCTGTTATTTGATCCAGGACCATCCTATACTGTCCTTCTGTTGCTTTATGTCAATTGCAAACTAGTATGTATTCATGTGGCTATAATGCATATTGCGCCCTAGACTGTAAACCTTCGGAGGGGAGGGGAGTATCTTTCTGGTTCCTCTTCCGTTCCCTAGGACCTGGGACATGCTTGCCACATAGCAATCACTCGCTGCTATCAAATGAGAGACTGATTCTGCCAAACCAAGTTTTACCCCTTCTGCCTCCCTCCAGTATGCTTTCTGTGACCCGGAAGGGAATGGAGGTACAGGAGTGGAATGCGGAGTGGGGGGCATGCTCTTGACTAACTGTCCTAGCCCCTTCCAGGGGTTTCTCCTTGAGAAGAAGGCCCTTCACATAACAGAACAGCACTGGGGGCTCTTCCCCTTCCCACCTCTTTCCTGTCTCCTGATCTCTCACCACTGACCTCTCAGGGCATTGCCCTTCCATGCTTTTCTTTGGGTTCCAGGAGCACATTGCAACCCCATCTGCCTGGGGACCACCGCACACACTGCCCCCTCTGCCCTGAACTCTGTCTGTGCACGCCCCTGCCCCCCCTTAAACAACTCCCCTCCCAGCTGCAAGCCCAGTGTCACCTTGGGGAAGCCTTGCCTGACTCGCCAGGCTGGGGCGGGCACTCCTTCGGCATCTCACAGAACCACACATGGCCGTGCTCCCGGCAGCACAAACCGCAGCGGCCACTTTACACTTGTTTGCATGATCATTTCACCATTACATTCCTGCTGAACGGTAAGCTCCATGACGCAGGAACTGTAATGATTTTTGCTCGCCATCGAATGCCCAGGACTTAGAACTGTGCTTGGCATTCGGCCAGAACTCAATAACCATGTGGTCAATAAGTCAATGTGGTCAATAAGTCAGTCGACAGAAGAAACACACACGCCCCTCTTTTCTCTTTTCCTTAGGGATGAGTCCCTAAAGGCAGTAGATCTGGTCCTAAGAGTAACTTCCTATTGGTTATACCAATAAATTTGAATTCAAGTGACCTGGGCTTGAACCAACAAACAAGCCCCCACCCACTGCCCGTAGTTCTTTGCTAATGTGTGGCAAGAATTTAACTCGCCACAGGCCACCCCTTAAGAATCTTCTGATTTAAAAAAAAAGACAGAGAAATATCTTGTCTCCCCAGCTACAGCTTCATGCAAGGTATCACTTCTTACGACCAAACCAATCATTCGTGAGCCTCCTCTTTGTACCTCAGACAGTTATCTGTTTACCACTTTCATTTCACACACCCCCACGTGCACCCTCCCACACGGCCCCAGCTTGTTTGCAAAGAACGCTGATCGTGCTTCCAAACAACACTGTTCCCACATGCTGGTGATTCATTCCTGCCTTCCTGCCTTGCTCCATTTGTTTCAGCATCGGAGTTTAATTCTAAAGCTGGTACTGTGACAGGAAGTGACTCGGGAGGGGGGAAAAGGAAGAGGGAGGCAAGAGAGCGAGGGGACAAATGAGAGGGATGTTGCTTATTAAACCCACAGCTTGGGGCGAGGCTGCCAGATCAGAAACACCCCTTAAGGGAATACCAAGTTCCCGCTCAATGCCCCCTTCCAGTGCGGAGCAGGGGAACGAGGAAAACCGGAAATGAAGAGAAGGCCCCCCCTTTCCGGAATGACTGAGAGTCCCATTATCTACATTCCACTGGAGCCAACATTTGGTTCCGGGGCTCACCTGTGTGACATTTGGAAAAGTTCGAAGCATACCAGCAAACTGTCTCCAGAGAGTATTAATGAGATCAAGGAATGAGTCCAGTGATTATTTATTACAACTCAATGCATGACCTTTTAATGGAGTAAAATGTATGTAAATACAAAACTAACTTGGGATTCTTGGATCATTGATTCCTTCAACAAATATTCTTCCACCTCCATTATGGGCCGTGGCTCTTTCCAGGCACTGGAGACGCAACAGTGAGAGAAACACCTCTCCCTGCCTGCACAGAGTTTCCGTTCTAATGGAAGGGATTGACAATTGAACAGCCAAGCAAGAAAATGTACATCAGACGTTAATAAGTAAGGAAGTGAGAAGGACAGAGGATTAGAATGCACAGAGAGTGAGGCTGGAGGGCTGGTATTTTGAAAAGCGGTCAGGGATGGTCTCATCTATCAGGCGAGCCGCATGGCTATGGGAGGGGGGGGGGGAAGAGCAACCCCAGCAGATGGAGTAGCAAGTGCGAAGGTCCTGAGGCAGGGCATAACTAGTGTGCTTAAGGAACATCAAGGAGGCTGCCATTGCTAAAGTGGAGTGTGGGAGATAAAGAAAGAGGCGGTCAAATGAAGTAGGGCTCTGTAGTCTACTATGAGAATGGTGGGTTTTACTCTTTATGAGATGGGAAACAACGGAAGGGTTTTGAAAAAGTAGTGACGTGGCCTCGGCCAGTGTGACTCTGTCGGTTGGGTGTCGTCCTGCTAAGGGACAGGCCACCAGTTCCATTCCCAGTTAGGGCACGTGCCTGGGTTGAGGGTTCAGTCCCAGTCGGGATGCCTATGGGAGGCAACCTATGGATGTTCCCGTCTCACACTGGTGTTTCTCTCCCTCTCGTTCTCCCTCCGTTCCCCTCTCTAGAAATAAACAATAAATAAATAAAATATTTTTAAAAAGGGTGACACGACCTGCCTTATATTTTTAGAGGGTCGCACTGGCCACCATGTTGCAACTCGACCACGGGGCCTGGGGCGAGGCCAGATGCAGGGAGACGCATTAGACAGGAGGCCACTACAATGACCCCGGCAAAGAGGTGGCGGGTCTCCGAGGCCGGGCTGTCGCAGAGGAAATGGTAAGACAAATTGGTTTCCAGGAGCTGCTGTAGCCAAACTCCCCCCCAAACGTGGTGCTTAAAACAACAGAAATTTCCTCTTTCTATCCTGGAGGCCAGGGGTCCAACATCAGTGTCGCTGAGGCAAAATCTGGGCACCAGCAAGGCCGTGTGTGTCCCACGGACTGCATGCCTTGTCCCTCGCAGCTCCTGGCGGCTGCTGGCTTTCCTTGACTTGGGGCCACATCACTCCAGGCTTCAAGGTCAGCCCTTCCAATCTCTCTCTGTCCCATCGTCACATCCCTTTCTCTCTTTGAGTATCAAATTTTTCTTCCCCTCCCTCTTGCAAGAAAACACAGGACTGTATTTACGGCTTACCTAGATAATCTCCCACCTGCAGCTCCTTCAGGTGACCAGCCTGTCCGAGCCCCTCCCTGCCCACTTTCTTAGCCTTGTAAGGGGAGAGTCACAGATTCCAGGGAGGAAGATGTTAATCTCTTTCAGGGGAGGATTTTCAGCCCACCACAGAAGTAACAGACTACAGATTTTTTAAGAAGTAACTAATGGGATTTTCTGATAGATTATTTGTTGGGTGGGGGAGAGAGGAATAAAATGGGATCCTAAGATTTTTCAGGACTGAACATGGGGACTCTCCCTCAGAGAAAGATTTTAGAAAGCCGCAGGTCAGTGGCTGATGTGACTGAATGCACTGAGTGCCGGCCTGCAAACTGAAAGGCCGCTAGTTTGATTCCCCGTCAGGGCATATGCCTGGGTTGCGGGACAGGCCCCCCCTGTGTTGGGAGCTTGCAAGAGGCAACCAATTGAGGTATCTCTCATGCCTCCGATGTTTCTCTCCCTTTTCTTCTCCCTCCTTTCCCCTCTCTCTAAAAATAAACAAATAAAATCTTTAGCCCTGGCTGGTGTGACTCAGTGGACTGAGTGCTGGCCTGCAAACCAAAGGGTCATCAGTTAGATTCCCAGTCAGGGCACATGCCTGGGTTGCAGGCCAGGTCCCCAGTGGGGGCCACCTGAGAGGCAACCACACACTGACATTTCTCTCTTTCTCTTTCTCCCTTCCTCCCCAGCTCTCTAAAAATAAATAAATCAATAAATCTTTAGGGAAAAAAGAACCGGTCAGAGAAGGAGATAAAGAGCTCAGTTTTTAGATATGTTAAGTTTAAAATCCTACTGAATATCCAAGTGGAGATCTAAGTGGAGAGTTAGACATCAGTCTGAATCAGAGGAGACCACAGGGATTACGAACCTGTGAATCATCAGGAATTTGTCTCCATTTGTCTAATCACATCCTTCAGACTGTCATGTCCTCGTCTTTTGGTGAACAAAAATTCCTAATTTTAACATGAACACGTTCCCGCAAAATCAATGGGTTTGGTGCCTCTGCTCCCTTCTAGAAGCCCTGTAGTTTTCCTTTACCAGTGTATTGGAATCGATTTGTTTAAATGCGGTGTGAGGTTGGAGTCAACATGCATTTCCTCCCTCATGGGCATCCAATCGATCTGACACCGACCACTGAAAACTGCCTGTCTCTCTCTCTCTCTCTCTCTCTCTCTCGCCACCCGGGGTGTCACTTCCTCACACAGCAACACTTCTGTGTGTGAGTTCACTTCTGCGTGCTGCTTTTTCCCACTGCTTTACTGCTTTATCTCATACAAGCATCACTGTGGCTTTCAAATAGGTTGTGCCAACTTTACTTCTCTTCAAAACGCTCTTCATGATTATATCCTGACCCTTTCTTTTCCCATATAAGCTTTAGAACCAGCTTGTTGACTTCCACAAAATGACCTGTTCAGATTTTGGTTGGCATTTCATTGAACCCCTAAATTAATTTGGGGAGAATTACTTTACATGTTGTCTCTTTACAAATATTCTCTCTTCCAATCCATGAATATGGTAAACCCTTTCATTTATTTAGATCTTATTTAAGTTCATCTAATAATATTGGTGTTTTTAAATAAAATAATACTTAAAAACTTTCCATGGATTTGTTCTTGGTCTTTTGAGTTTCGATTGCAAATGGTATTATTTTAAGTTTCATTATGCCCGCAGCACAGGGTTGAAGAGAAATAGAGAAGTCAGCATCAGACTCGCTTGTCTCGGTCACTGTCCTAGGCAGGACGCCCAGAACATTTCACTATTAAATATGGGCTGCTGGCACTAATTTTTTTCCTCTACTAATTTCCCTTCTTCTCCTTCATCCGTTCTCCACCTTCCATAAAGATTTCTGAACTTCTCTTGTACATTTTCCTTATCTCTTGTATTCTCTTTGTCTTTGTGTACTCATTCATGTTTAAGATTTCTTTAGCTTAGTTAGGTTGTAAGAAGGAACAAAGATAAATACGTGTTTGACCTGCCCTGCCAAATGAGAAGTCCCCCAAGAGTGGACATGAAAAGATCCATTTTTAAATTATGGGGTACTTTATCGTATGAAAATCCTGCTGCTTCCTAAATGGGTAGATTTTTATGCAAGTTTTTTTTTAATTTTCATAGATTTGAAAAAGTGTGGGAAAGAGAACTACGTCATAAACATAGAATTGTAGCTTCCTTAAATGTTAAAATAATAAAGACATTTCATTTCATGATCATGGGACTTGCACCTTGAGGTGCCAGAAGCCGCCTTTATCTCAAATGCTTTTCTTTAAAGTTAATATCCTGCTTCTCTGGCACCCCCCACCTCCCGCAGGAATCCCTTCAGACAACCCTGAATAATGGCCATCCAACCTTTGCTTAATAAAATACCTCCCACGCTGAGGAGTTTATCCCTTCTCCCACAGGCAGGAACCAATATTTCTCTCACTTCCACACTGAAAGTGGTATCACTTAGATTTGCATTGCACTGAAAATACCAGAAAGCCAACTGAACAGTGGCTTTAGTAAAGCAAGGGTTTTACTCTCCCCCCCCCGCCCCATACTCATCTGAAGACATGTTTACTGATTTTAGAAAGGGGGGAAAGGAGGGAGAGAAACACTGACGTGAGAGAGAAACACCCATCGACTGCCTCTTGCGCATGCCCCCACGGGAGACTGAGGAACTCACAACTGAGGCCCCCTGACTGGGAATCCACCCTGCAGCCTTTCAGTTTACAGGATGATGCCCAGCCAACTGAGTGCCACCAGCAGAGTGACTCTTTGCATATAATAGAGTGCAGGCTGCCTGGGACGGGTTGGCAGCTCCAGGGTGCCATCCGTGACCTGCTTACTTCCGGCTGTCTGCCCTTCATTCTTAGGCTGTGCGTGCAGGGCCTTCAACCCCATGACTACACGAGGTCTCCGCACACATACCTCCAGGCAGCGCTCCTTCGAGTCAGCCTCACCCGCTGACTCTTTCTAAGGGGCATACCCCGAGGCCTCAGCAGACCACCGGCTCTTACATCTCCCTAGCCAGACTGTCTCACCTGGCCACACTGACCACAAAGGTTGAAGTCGACATTTTATCAGACCACCCTGAACAAAACTGAGGTTCGGTTATTACAAAGAGACAAAGACGATGTTGGGTCAGTGACCAAGAGCGTCTGCCATGAGAGTTTAGCATCTTTTCCTTATTCACTCCTTCCTACCAGACAGACAAGCAGTCAGAGGCTTCGGCAGTAGCTCAAAGCTCAAGAAGCTGACCCTGAACTATCAGCAATAATGGGCATGGGGGTAAAGTCAAGTACAGAGGAATCACCAAGAACATACAGAGGAGGCAGAGCTTCCCCGGGAAGGAAGTTCAACAAAGGCCCCACTGGGGCACCTGCAGCTGGCCCAGTGGAGCCGGGAGGCTGGGAATGGGGAGATCAAGTTGAAGACCAAACAGAAGCCGCTGTCGGCCATGTTAGCTGGCCCTGGGGGTGGCTCATACACACTCGGGGGAACAATTCCATTCGCTCCACCTGCATGTAAGAATCACGCTTCCTTCACTCTGTAAGTACTTGAAATTGCTGTTTGCCTGTTTAAGTTTTACACTCACTAGGGTTACCTATGGCCATCAGCCTGAACTCGTACAGCCACCAGCATCAGTACATGCAGGGACACAGTCCTATTGACCAGCCATTACTCCAGGAATTTCATTTCTTTGTGGCCCACCACAGACTCGTACCCTGTGCCGGGCCCTGGGCTGGGTACATGGCTTGTTATATCATTTATCCTCACGATGACCTTCACACTGTTGCAGTTTTAAAGCTGAGAAACCTGGGGCTCCAGAGGGAGCAGTCCTTTCTCCAGGGCCTCACAGACTGCCGGTGGCAGGGCCAAGGTTCAAGTCCATGTCTGCCGGCCTGATTCGGAAACCACGTGCTTGTAATAAAAGTTCCTACGTGCTGCCTTGGAGCCAGAAATACACACACACACACACACACGACCCAGAGGTGTCGGGGACCTGCCCCAGGTTGACAGTCACAAAAGGCACAGCGGAGCCCTAGCAGCCTCCCAGGACCTTCTCCCTGCTCCTTTGACACAAACGGCATCTGCGGGACTGATATCTGGCGCTCGGTGGCAGAGAAGCCCCCTGGTTGTCACAGATGGGCACTGTTTTCTAACGCTGATGGGCAAGAGGTGCGTGGCATCAACCGCATTCAAGTTTTTACTTTTAGAGGAAGAAAACCAAACAGCTTTGTAAATACTCCCACCCCGAATGTGAGGAGTTGGGGGTACTCAGCAGGACCCGGCTCCAGACACGCTTCAGTGTTACAAGTTTGCTGAAAATCAAACACGAGGGAAAATGTCTTTCAATCTATCCTCATAGCCTTCCTGCTGCTTCTCAGAGGAACCAGTCAGGAGGCCAGAGGCCCGCTTGTCACCGCAGTTGTGATCTGTCCTGCAGGGAACCCTTCTCTGACCTGCCTTTTGCCACGAGACGCCTGCCCCAGCATGTCTGGAGTCGGCCTTGGCCTGGCGGGCCAACCCGGACAGGACCCGCCCTCTGGCGCAAGCAGCTGGAACACTGGACAGAGTACATGAAATCACGGTTCAGAAGTCAGGCAGAAGGCAGCACGAGACGGTGATCCCCAAGAGATGGGTCTCACGATGCGCTTTCTGACCTCAGCTCTTTCCAGACTGTGGCTCAGGTAGGGGGGAGGGGCTGGGCGCGGGCAGAGGCAGGACAGAGAGTTCAGCGGTAGGTAGGTCCCACTGAGCTGAGGAGACCGAAGTGAAAAGTTTGGGCCCGGATGACAGTCCCACCAAGACCGACGTCAAACATTACATCTGTGAAATGCCCCCAGTCCCTCCGCCTTGTCAGAGCGATGAGGTTCCCTTCCGAGCTGCTGCACGCCGTGGGACACAGGCATCAATCACCTGCACCACAACAGCCCGACCATCTGCCTGTACATCCGTCATTCATTGGGCGTGCGGGGTGCACAGTCAGAACACAGTCGGCCTTCGGGAGAGGAACAAACGAAAGAATTACGCAGCCTCCTAGATCGTCAGGAAGAGCACTCCAGGCTCCAGAAATGTGAATATGAAGATGTACATGACAGAATAAGATTACTGTTATTATATCCTTTTTCAATAGACAATTCGAAAGTAGGCAGAAAATTAAAACACGATGAAACAAAAGGTCTGAGCAGCCAATCTGAACAGACCCAGGACGATCGATTCCAAAGAACGGCTCATGTGGAAGCGACGCCGGCCCTCCTGGAATTCCAGAAGCAGCCGAACGTTCCATGTGTCTCACTACTGCAGGTGCTAGGGCCCGAGCACTAACCAATGACTTCAGATGGGTCCTGGCACAAGGGCAAAGGTGAAAACCAAACCTTTCCCACTGGAGAGGAATCTGCTTTTAAATTGTCTTGGGTAACAGTTACGTGAAGTTTGTTACTTTAGATGCCTATTACTTCAAAACGTACCGAACATGCTTTGCTCACACGGCGACTCCCAACAACCTCCGTAGCCCTGGGCCTGTTACTGCCACTGTCAAAAGGCCTTCTGGGATGCGTCTGCTCCAGCCGGGGACAGGGCAGGCACGTATGAAGTAAGAAGGAGGTGGCCCCTTCGCCGTCACAGAGCGCTGCGGGACCTTCACTCTTGTAAACATGCCTAGCCGTGTGGCCTGAGGGGGACTTACCCGCAAGGGACGAGCTTTTAAAAAGCAGGATGATAAATGGTTGTTTCTATTTAAATAGACCCCCCCACCCCCCAGCACATGTCTCATCCCAGTGGCATCACTGGTCTGCTCTCCAGGCTGTGGCTCACTTGGGACTCCACAACCCACAGAGGGACCCTGCCGGACAGCCGGGAGTCACTTCCAACCCTCACCCCTTGCTCCTAGACATGACAGTGACGGCGATGACAACCATGCCCCATGGGTTTCAGTGTTGCATGTCCCTGGTTCTCCTGGGGGGTTGGGGGGTCTCTCTTGGCCAATTGTGATGGCAGAGATTCAAGGCAGCATCGGGCCAACCGAGGCATGGCCCCAACTGGATCCTCCTCTGAGGCGTCCGCAGCTCTGCAAAAATAAGTCAAACCACCTTAGGGACAGGCTTAGGGACAGGCTTAGACCAGCCAGACCTTCTGCTCTAGAAAGAAAGGGAAGAAATTCAAGGACTTCTCATTATTTTGGTGGTAGTAGCCGGCAAAAAATAGCCTTGACAAAGCGTCAGGAATTTTCTGCTTAAAATTTTTAGAAGCAAGTTCATCCTCCTTCTTGTCTGTATCATGATTCTAATGATTCAAGCTGACAAGGATCAGCAGGAAAGGAATCAACAATTCTGAACAGCACGCCCTTTTGCAACTGAGCTACGTGAGAACCTATGAAGTCACTGGTGTTGTCACTGTCCCTTTTATAGCAACTGCCTGATTCTGTTCCCTTAGCTCCTTAGAATATGGAGCGAGCAAGGCCAAGGTCTCAGGTTTGCTTCCCAAGTACAGCAGTGACCGACCACCAGAGGGAGAAAGGAGAAAAGTCTTTGTTGGCAGCAACGCACCCCACTCCTGAAAAAGCAAGTCCATGCGCTTGCCTCTGGGTCTGGGTCGGGGACGAGCTCCGTCATCTCTCTCCGGGTGACAATAGCACAGATGTGACTCAGCTCTGGGTGGTCACCAGAGGCGAGGACCTAGGAAGAGCTCAGGCACCACGGGCAGGGACAAGCCACAGATGGGGCCAGGAGGGGCTGCGGGTGGCCCGGCCAAGGTCACTTCCCTGGGCCGCCTGGGTGTTTGTGTCATCCTCTCGAGGTGCGCAGTCCCTCCGTGTTGACTGGACAGGAAGGGGCAGGAGGAAGTGCTGGAGGGCGGAGAGGAATGTTTTGCTCTCCTGGTGGCTCGAGGCCATTTTTCCTTTTATTCGGGCCCTTTTGGGTAAACAGGCCCAGAGAAGCCTTCAGACTCGAGCATGTTTTCCTTCTTCCTCCTCATACCCTCAGCACCCTTTCTGCCTACCTGCCAAGCCCCAGGAGGTGACTGTAAAGTCAGGGTAGGATCTCAAACCAGCCTCAGAAAGGACACGTCAGGGCTCAGTGAGGGGAGAAGGAGAGGGAAGGGGGCTAGGAGGATGGCAGGGTAGATAAATGCATGAAAGGAAGCGACTTGTCTAGAAGGAAAATGCGTGTACTCTGTTGACAGCCAGTTGAACTGGCTCTGTGGAGGTGAATGTGAGGAGGTGGAAAATGGGGTGTTACCTTTGGGGACCATCACACTCCTGGACGTCACCAAGAAAGAGCAAGACCAGAGCCTCAAAGTGCCATAAAAGCTGCGGGGTGAGGAGGGGGAGGGACACGCAGGAATGGGAAGGGAGCAGAGTCCTCTGCAGGAAATGTACAGACTGGCGTTTAATTAAACACCTAACACAGTGACAGCCCAGTCCACCGTGTGCTGGGCCGAACTCACGAAGCCAGACCCGAGATTCAGCAGCTTGGGGTACAAGTCGGCGGCCTCCTAGATAAATGAAGGAGCGGGTTCACTAGATAAACTAAGGGGGCCCGTGAACCTCCAGTTACACAAGCTCTCAAATGCAGGGGACCCGGGGGGTGGCTAAAGGCTCTCACCTCATTATTCTTTCGCCTCTGACCCCAGGAAACGTGGTCGGCGCCGAGGTCCCCGACGGCAGCTCCTACATCAGACTGCCTGGAAAGGAGGCCTTGTAGAGCACAAAGTCAGTTAACATCACACAAGACTTGTGGCTTCACTGGGGAAGCCTTCACTCTGGGCCTGCCCCTGGGACGGTGCCAGGCCGTGCCATGGCATGAAGTGGCATGTCTCATTTGTGTCAAGTCTGGACCAAGACAGGCGTGGATGTGGGTGGGGGGGCTCCTGTGGGGAATCCCGTCCCCCATTCGGCATCCGGCACAGGCCCCTCAAGACAACATTTAGAGGACAACCAGATTTAACACAAGCTTTCGGCTTTCTCACTGCCTTCCGGCCCCTTCACATAAATACCAAAAATGTTCAAGGGAAAAAGAAAGTCTGAGGATCTCTTTACTACTAGTACAAAAAAACAAAAACAAAAAAACATGGCAGGAATGTTTCAGAAAGCCAAAGCATCAGCAATCTTGGCAATAAAGGGTAATGAACTCCACCTCCAGGGCCAGTGCTGGTATCGTCTGTTCACATAGCAGGTGGACCATAGGCAGGTGACCCAGTAAGTTACGGGTTAGCCGCATAGTCAGAAACGTCGCTGGATTCTGTAGACTCCCCCCCACCCCCCACATGGATGTCTCCTGGAAGTGTCATAACAAATGACTGCAAACGGGACATTCACAACGGAAATTTCGCCTCTCAGGTGCTGGAGGACAGAAGTCCTAAAAGTCGAGGTGTTGGCAGGGCCGAGCTCCTGGGGGAGGATCCTTCTGGCCTCTTCCGGTTCTGGAGGCTCCAGGTTCCTTGGCTTGTGGCTGTACCACTCCGCCTGCGCCTGCGCTTTCACGTGGCCTCCTCCTGTCTCTTCTAAGGACACCTGCCTTAGGACACTGAACTTGTGGCCCACCTGGACACTCCAGGACAACCTCCTGTCAAGATCTTAAACTTAATTATATCTGCAAGGACCCTTTTTCCAAATAAGGACCTATCCTGTGGAAGCCACAATTCAACCCGCTACACTAAGTGTACTCTCAACTTCTAGGCCTTTATGAAACGTCAAGTGCTTAGAAAACAGACAGCTGATACTCACTTCCTTTCTTTCGAGAAGGGAGGAAACTCATTGTGCTTTATACACAGTCTGGGAGAAAGCCGACACACGCTCCAAGTGAATGTTGCGGATCTGGTTCCAACATGCCCCACGCCACTTGCACAGGCATAGGCAACTAAAACACGTTTTCCTAGTCATATGATTTACACTGGTTATCCGCACACCACCGAAAAGTCTGGTGTTCACCCCAGATGCTTAGGTACAGTGACTACACTTTCAGAAGCAAAAATCTACAAATGCTTTTATGTACATTTCAGAACAGAACAGAGTGTTTAGGGGGGAAACTATCTTTAAAAAGAAAAAGTCTAATACTAGTGGTGGGATCTTGGGCAAGTTCTTTAAAATTACCCCATGATTCAGTCTTCCCATCTGCAAAATGGTATAACCTGCTTCACAGGTTTGTTAGAATTAAATAGGTTAGCCCTGGTAAATCTTCTGGAACAATGCCTGGCACATCACAAGGGCTCTATGTTTTATCACAAATGTTTAAAACCAGAAATAGAAATCACAGTAAACATTACAGTGAAATATTTACGGACACATTCGAAGTGTGCATATCAAGTGAAGGTCTAGGTGGCAAGTAACAGAGATACTGACAAATTTTTTAGGAGGTGAATGACTTGTGGAATAACTGGGGAGGGTTACAAATCCGTGGGAAGGGACCAAGGGAAAATGGGCAACAGAAGAGGTAGCCACGGGGCCTGCAAGGAACGTCGCCGAACCATTCTGTCCCGCTGATTGCATTTTAAGAAGCATAAGGTAAAAAGCATACAGCACCAACATTTTCAATTGAGCTTTGGACTTGTCGTCCTTGTGTTCTTAGACATACCACTGAAATGAACCCCCTTTTATTGACTAAGTACGTGATGGGAGAGGACTGGAATATCTCAATTTAACTTAGTCATCAACGGCTCCTAAATCTCAGAAATTTTCTGTTCTAGTTCGAAACTCTTGGCAAGAACTCTGACTGGTTGGGTCAGATGTGCACCCCTCAGCTAGTCAGCAGATGTGAGGGACCCAATGAAACACCAGTGGGCACCCATCAGAGACACCGCATGGGCCTGCAGAACCTGACACTGAACTTGAGAACTGATGGTGACTGCTTCATGAAGATGAAGACATTCACATCTAGGCCAGTTCTAACATGGGGAAGAGGGAGGAGGGACATGATGGAGAGGAAAGAGGGAGAAGTGAGTGAAACAGAAAAACCACGGAATGCACAGAAACTCAATCTATAGCAGCGAGTCACGAGAAAACAAGGCAGTAGTTGTTGCAAATTTACTTTTCTGGTAAAGAATGTTAAAGTATGAAGATGGTCCCAATTCTGCTGGGGCTGCGGCTGCTGCGTGGTGACAGGGATGACCACCTGGTAGCATCGGAGGTCCCCAAAGGAATGACCGAAGGATGACAGGCGTCATTTATGTGGAGGCAAGGAAATCGCTGGTGCCTTTTCAAGTTTTCCCACATTAAGGGCAGAAATGAAAATGCCTTTCCAGCTCTCGGGAAAACAAGATTCGGTGACGCACACAACACCCTCTTCCCGCGACAGACTGAGGATTTACGTGCAAAGGTACACGGGGACCTTTCCGAAGTACGCTGACCTTAGACTTTGAGGCAGGCTCTGCGGTCAGGCCAGTGGACGTTTTTGGCCACCTCCTTCCCTTCACGATGCCTACACTGAGCTAAATTCCTAAGAACTGCCGTAAATACACCTGTTTAACTTTGACAAAGGTGCTGCTCAAATATGTTTGATCAGGAAACCCTTTATATTATGACAGCTTTTTGGTAAATTACAGACAGGCTGCAGTCAGTTCCCTAAATCCTTAGGGTTTTGTCCAAAATTTATCCACGGTCCCTGTGGCATTCCAAGGCTTTTCTGTTTTCTTAACCTGATACGCCATATGCCCACTTTAATTATTACAGCAATTCCTATTTTAAACCATGGGATTCAGTGAACGTGCTGAGTCTTCACTTGGAAATCCAGGACTCATCATCAGGATGAAAAAGTAAATGCCTTAAACAGAAATGTTTGACTGAGATCTTCTTTATTTTTTTTCTGTTACTCAATATAAAAACAAGCATTTCCAAACGCTTTAGGACTCGAGGAGCTGAGCAATAGGAAAGCCCCCAAGCTGCCTCAGGTGACTCTGAGGGGCCCGGACAGAGCAGCAAGGCGAACCCTAGCTGCAGGCGCTGACCTGTTTTGTAAACTCACACGGACTCAGAACAGTACCTGAAGAGCAAAATAAGGACGGAGCACCGGGCACCTTTTACAGTGTTGTAATAAAATATTCATCAGTTCTTCTGGGTGAAAATTTGGGAAAGGATGAAAGGCAAAACTGATATAAAAGGAGCATTCGTATCGTCGTTGTCTCTGGCTTGTGAAAAAAACTGACCCAGAATCCTTTGAGGCAAGGAGAAAGGTCACGGGCTCTCTGCCATTGTCCCCGCCTGCCACAGGGGCCTCCTAGCGGTCCACCTGTTCTATGTCGCAGACTGCTGCATGAGGCCTCACACTGGGATGAATACGTCTTTGTTTTTTATACTATAATGCTTTTGCTGCTATACCACAAATTACTATCGAAAGTGAATTATAATTATATTTCATCATAAATAGAAATGAAGAAAGTCCATACTGCCAAATTGATTTTTGAATCTTCTCAATTGTATTTGCCGCGGGGTAAGAGGGGAGAACACGGGAGACATCTGTAATAGTGTCAACAATAAATAAATAAATAAATACATAAAAAGAAAAGAAATTGTATTGTTCACTACCCTGCCAATCTGAAAAATCTTGTCATTTGTAGAGGGCTTCCTCATCATTAATGTGAGTTAGAAATACTATAACTTAATTCAAAAGTAATTATTTTTTTTAAATGGGACTCAGACCAGTGCGGCTGAGTCTCAGTCACAATCCTCGGGCGTGCCCAGGGCACAAGGCCAATGCTACAGTGACAGTAATGGTCACTTGATGAAAAAGCCAAAGAAAAATTACTTTCAAAATATTTTGTCCGCAAGAATTAGTTTACAAATAGAAATTAGACGTAATGAGAGGACTTTGGGCCTTTGGGCTAGAATCTCGCAACCAGTAAGAGAAGCAATTTTAACAGGGATCCTGAGGGCAGCGTCAGAAAGTCTAACCGTTACTTGAACTCGGCCATGGGGCACTCTCCCCGTGGGTAAGGCCATACCTCGCCTGCCCGCCCCCGCCGTGGGCAGGCTGCCTTTGCCCTTGTCTCCCCGCACCCCCAAGGCCCCCTTCTGCTCCTGGGACTTGTTTCCTGAGTCCACACAGCCCAGCTGGCTCATTTCTACTATCTCTGTAACTTTCTAAGTAAACTTTGGTTTCTAAAAAAAAAAAAGAACTATGTAAAAACAATGCCTAATAAAAGCTATGGAGTTAACAGAAACTGAATGTACAGTTTTAACGAATTTCTAGCTCTCGGAAAAACAAGATTCAATGACGCACACAACACCCTCTTCCCACGACAGATCGAGGGTTTACGTGCAAAAAGGCACATGGAGACATTTCTGAAGTATGTTGACCTTTCAGAAGGCAGACTTTGCGGTAAATTCTCAAAGTCCTTTTAAAACGAATCCTTTTTTTACCCTTTTGCCCCTGGACAAGATACCAAGCCTTTTTTACTTTTGTATTCCCAGAAATTCCATGAGAATCAAGAAATAAAAGAAGAAAAGAAAAGGTCAAGCCTGCACTTGGGTGGCTGGCTAGAAAACCCTCGAAGCAGCGCTAAGACACACGCTGCATCCCGAAGAAGAACGACCAACCGCTGCGAACGCTTCTGCTTCTCCAGAAGCCCCTACAAATGTGAGTGACACATGCTGAGGGTCTGTCACCCCAGGGTCAGGGTGCAGTAGTCCCACCTACGGGCAAAACCAGTTCTGAGACTTGGCAAGTATTTACGGTGCCACCTGGGGATTTCCTTCTAGTTCAGCCGTCCACTTGACTTTGACCATGATCAGACAGGCTGCAGGAGCCTTGTCCTCTGTGCACACAGGGAACCTCGAGGTTGGGGACGATTATGGCAGGTGCTCAGAAACATCCGGAAGAAGAGCTGCCAGCTCAGGGAAAAACGGAAATGGAGAGAGCTTCCCAGAGACGCCATCACTACCCGACGCACGCAGAACCGAAAGAAAACGGAAGCTCCTTTATTCCAGACAACCCGTAAGTTCCCAATTCCACATGAAATCTTCTTTACAGGAGAATATGCCACACAGCAGTTCCCATCTTCCTGCTGCGTCCTCGGCGAGCTTTCAGTGGAAAAGGACACGGAGAAGCAGGACCCAGACGCTGAAGGATGGCTTCGGCGACATCAGATGAGATGGCTTTTGGGTTTGCCACACAGTCTGAGTTTCCTCGTCGTGAGCAGCTGGGCCAGGGCGTTGAGCAGCACGAGGACAGTGGTCATGAACATGACAATCACATAGTGGCTGATACTGCGAAGGAGAGACAAAGGTTACGGGCAGACAGAACTCACCAGAGGGCAGGCCTAAGATGCCTCTAAACAACGTTTCTCAATGTGCACGCAAAGGCACAGAATTCCAAAGGATGTCAGTGACCTTGAAAGAGGTATCAAAATGTTAAAAACACATTTGTTAAAGAAATAGTGATGAGCGTAAGTAAAACTGTAGTATGTTATGAAAATGTCTCATTGGTATTAGCAGTGACTGTGTCTTTGTTACCAATAGAACTGAATTTCAAAATCCAGGTTTTAGAAAAACAAAGAAAAGTTTCCCTAACTCCTGGGCCCTTGAGTCACGTCCGGACTCAGCGTGCCCACCGGTGAAGCACTCTGACATCTCAGAGCCATTCCACACGCTGATGTCAGCGAGAACTCTGATGGCACCACCGGCGTCGCCGAAGAAGAGTGTTGCTCAAACTCAAATTCAGCAACATCACAAGTTTTAGTCACGGAATCTAAACAAAGGGGAAAAAAGAACCCACATCTCTTAATTAATCTCAGAGTCAGAGAGACTATCTCCCTGACTTTTGGAAACAGACTGAATAATGAATACTCTTAAAATCACCCCGCCATGTTTCTTGTGTATCAGCGATAGTAAATGTTTGGTCTCTTTCCAAACACAGAAATTGTACTGTCTACACACAACATGGTTTGACGATAAATGGAGAAGCATGGGAAGAAATTGAGGGTACAGATCCGACACACGTGTAATAAAGCAGAGGCTTCCCGCACCAATACTGGTGCAGATTGTCACGTTATTTATTTACAGTGCCTACCCGAGTTACATTTAACTGTCTACCTCTGTGATAGATTCACCTGTTTTATATCCTTCAATGAAGGAGGGAGAATGGTTTAGCAGGCCTGAAACTGGGCTGACTGGATGGAGGGAGGCCATATTTTCTCCCCTGTCCTGGCTTCCACCGGTAGCAAACTGTGCTGGTGCTGGTGACAGAAGCCCCGACCCAGGAGTGGCTCCCAGGACAAGCCCCAGGGGACGTGTCTTCCCACAGCTGACAGGGTGATTGTTGGGTGTGAGTTAAACAGGATCACCTAGAGCCCCTGGGAGATTAAGGGAAAAGGGAGAGGAGGCTGGCAGGTCTCCCCGCACCTTGTCAGTAACTCCAACCCAAACGTCCGTTGCTGGCCTAGGCCAGACCAAGCCGAGCTCTGCATGCAGTCCCGTGGAGGCCCACAGGCAAATCCCCACCGCTCCGCATCCTGGGCCAGGAAAGAAGGGCCTCTCACTCTGAGCGGGTTTGATTTTTTTTTTTGGTACTGTTACAGTCTTTAAGCCAGAGCATCCATCCAATGGGAAAGTGCTAGTTTGGTAGGCTCACCTTTGGGAAGGCACAGGTTAGGATTTTCTTATCTGGGATGTTTCTCTAGGTCCATCTTATAAAGTAAATTCAAAGGAGAAAAGACAAGTTGGCTAATGAAAACTAGAAACCAGAACTAGTTATGTTTAGATCGGGGTCTGGTCTAGGACAGGCCTCCTAACCTAAAAACAAAACAATAAAATCTGATCCTTAGTTGCTACACAAGTATTAACATTAAGAAAGATTTTTGAAACTTTTGTTTTCACTGTAAAAGTAACGCAACAGGATCTTGGACTCGTGCCCTCTGCCCTGGCCTGCCAGGTCCGGGGACAGGGGCGATGACATGTCTTTCCCTCCCTGTGGCGCTGCTCAGGGCCAATGCGAGGCCTGGCGGGCCTTCAATTAGTATTTGTGAAATAACTATTAAAGCCAGCAAGGTATAATGAAAGGAAACCAGAGAAACTTCTGTTTTCTGTTATCCTGGAAGACTAAATCAGGACTTAACTCAGACTCCCCTGAAACAGAAATCATAAACATATAATCAAAATCAAATGCTTAAAAAAAATCCCAAAATGTTTAAAGAAACGAGGAGCGTCTCTACCAACGTGAAGTAAAACCAGCCTCCAAGACGCTAAGGCATGAAGATGACTGTCGTGCAGGCATCAGAAGTGACGGAACCGTGGAAGGGAACAGACGGCCCTGGCCACAGGGACGGGAAGGATCCCCACAGGAGGCCTGCTGCTCGGGGGGCTCGCTTCACACTCGGGCACAGGTGCGACTCGCTCCTCAACCCGCCAGCCCTGACCGGACACCTGTCCACGAGTGTTCCTAGGCTTCCAGTCAAAGCACGTACCGTCCAGTCTTCCCAGAGTTTTGTCGTCTTCCTCCTCTCTATGGAGGTGACCTGACTTGTTTTATTGAGAAAATACTGAGAGCAAAGCGAGAGAACCTCTCACCTCACTCCTACTAACACACCCATGTCCATGTCCAGATGCACCCCCAGTGCCACTGCCTCACGCAGCCCCCCTTCTGTTCCGGGTCCTGCTCCAACGTTCCCACCCAGGGCTCTCCTTCTGCAACTGCCCCTCCTTCTCTAGAGCAGGCATCTCCTCCACCACACAGACCTGCCGTTCCTCTCATCCTACAACCAGAACACTTTCCCCAGATCCCACGGAAGCAGCCTAACGTAAGGCATTTTAAATTGGGCACGTCCAAAACCAAGCTCTTAATCTCCCACACCTTCTTCCACCCTAGAACCTTCTCCATCTCTGGAAATGGCTTTACCATCCACTTGGTTATTCAAGATACAAAAAACCTGGAGTCGCCCTCGATTGTTCTTGTCTCCCAGCACAGCCAGTCCATCCACAAATCCAGAGACCTCTTTTTCAGAAGCTTTGCACACCCAGCCTCTGGTCACCATTTGGAATGGTGCCCCTAGGCCAAGCTCCACAGCCTCTAAGCTGACCTCCCTGCCCCTCCCCTCGGTCCCTGCAGTCCCTGCGCTATGGTCCCCACACGAGGGCCGGAGTGCGGTTTCAAATCGTGCAGCGTAACAAACACTTCCCTGCTCAGGAGTCCAACGCACAGCCTTACACTTGGAATAAATCCCCAGTTCCTCACAATGAATGGCCTTTGAGGCCGTGACACCGAAGGCCTGTCTTTCTGAACTCCTCACCACGTTTCTCCTCACCCTACTCCAGTCACCAACCCTCTGTGTGTTCAGAAGTGTTTAGTGACATGGCGGAAATGGTCATTACAGAAAGTGAACTTAACCAAAAAACCCAGGAGACCCAAACTGCATAGTGTGTGTATCTGCACATAAATTACAGCTAAAAGGCTATGCACCGACATGCTGGGCAGAGGTTCCGAGACACTGAGTTATAGGTGACTTGTTTTTCCCTACGTGCTTGATAATATTTTCTATAATAAGCTTGTGGCACATTCCTATGTATGTGCTGTTTACAAATTATGGTAGGCTTAGCCAGAGAACTCTTAGGCTGCTGCGTTCATACATATTCAACTCTGTTCCTTCCAGGATATTTCAAAATCTACACTGGTTCCCAAGATCAAAATCCTTAACCCAATAAGCTGGACTCATGGTCACGACTTCATGTTCTAAGAAGGGTTACTCCCCATCCCAGCAGCTGACGCTTGGAGTCAGAGGTACAATGAGTGAGGAAGTGCAAATGGCCCAATCTGGAGCCTTGAGGGTCAAATCCAGGAAAGCTACCTGACCTGGGGGAAGACCAGGCCGGAAGTCAGGGGCCAGGAGGATGAAGCAAAGCCATGAGCACTGTACAAGTTCACACTAGAGAGAGTAAACAAAACGCAGCAGACCCACACCCCCGACGCTGTTCAGCAATGAAAAGGAAGAAGGTGCTGATAGATGCGGCATTAAAAATAAATGCCAGCACTCATTATGCTAAGTGAAGAAGAGGCTGATACAAAAGGTTACACGCTGTACGACTAACTTGACTGAAGTGTCGAGAACCGGCAGACCTGCGAGGCAGAAAGCATACTGGTGGTTCCCTGGGGCGGGAAATGAGAGCGAGGGTAGGCTGTATTCAGGTACGGGACAATTTTTTGGGAGGATGGAAAATGCTCAAACACTAAATTGCACAAGTCAGGAAATTTGGTGAAAATCACTGAATTGATTTTTAAAAATCAGCTAAATCACTCATAACCTTAAAATGATGAATTTTGATAGGTAAATTATATCTCGATAAAGCTTTAAAAAAAGACTACATTCTAGACTTTTATCGTTAAATTTGATATTGCACTTAGGCCTTTTACCACTTTTACTATTTTAAATTATTTCAAAATATTAAATATCATGATCTCTTAACAAATTAAGTTTTGTAGAACCAGGAGGAGATGTATCCTCAAACTCAGGGGAAGTCTGTTTATAAAAGACACAGCTCACTCATCTCTGTACACTGGCCTGCAGTGACGGTTCTTGGCTCATTTATGCCAACGCCATTGGCAGGGACAGTTGTGAGGCTCGTCATCCGCGCACGACTGAGCCGTAAGGTGTTCAGCTCGTCCCAGTTTCCATCAGTCAGGTCTGGTGTCATCTCAGCACAGCAGAGTTAAAGGAGCACCACATTTCAACTTGAGATGCACTCAGCAGTTCCCACCCTCCCCCTGTGACTATTCGACATCCTTTAAATCAGTGGTTTTCAAGGTGCCCATGTGTGATGGTGGAGACGGGGGCCGGGCTGTGGAGGGGCCTATGGAGTCACCAGGCAGGCCTCTGTGACCTGTGCAACGTGACAGAAGTCTGACTGTGTTGTCCCAGCTAGGGGACTGGGCAGGAGAGGCAGGTCGTACTTGTCAGATGTACTGGGGAAGAAAAGGTGGAGACGCACCGATTTTAATAAAGCTCAGTTTTCACTGTGAGAGTACAGATATTTTATGGTGCTTAATCATTATGTTTAGGAGGACATTAACATATTACTGGGCACACTCATAAGTTTTCATTGTGTCTAAAGAGAAGAGATATTTCAGCTGTCATGTGCATTTTAATAAGGCGTAACAACAGTGCATGTGGAAACCGGCGAAGCCCAAATCAGCACTGCTGCCCATCGGACTGCAGTTCACTTCCTAACAGATACATTTAGAACATAAATTTAAATGTTTTTATAGTCAGGAAAATTACCTCAAAGGCTTTTTCCTCTAGCTTAAAAAATGCACTTCCCTCAGTACGCCATATAAAAGGCACTACTCTGTAAAGTTTATGACCTGCTATGAATGAAGACAGTGTGAAGATCAAAAGAAAAGAAAGCACTCCCTTTAACTCCCTCAGCCCCAGGCAGCTTCGCGGCCATTACAAGAACACCTGGGGCCACAGGCTTCTCCAGACAGCACCGAACCTGCACCCCCATTTGGGCTGAGCACACTGCAGACTCCCCTTACGAGTCTCAAGTTCATTCTGGTAAAGTCTTGTTGTGGAGATGCATTTGAAGTCTATTGGACTACACCCATAAACAGATACGCTGCCTGCTGCCTGGCACTGCGGTCTTTATTTGTAAAGAAACTACTGTGTATTAACCTGAAACTAACAGCTGGGGACTCTCTCAGAACTACCTTGAGCACCCGCTGACCTAGACCAGCCACCATACTGACTTTAGATCTTCCTACTTTCTCACTCCACACGGTCTCCCTACATCTCGTGATCCACAGTGCTCTTCTAGACCCTCCAGGCCTGCAGTGTTTAACCTCCCCACCCGCCACCCCAGTCAACGAGTCTTCCCTTACCCTGCAAGGTTGAAGTAGGGGCCTTGACGAATGTCTGCACAGCGAGAACACCTTACACGGCCTGTCATGACTCTAGTTCCTCCTCCAGGCTGAAGCTCCCTAAGAGCCTCGTGCTGTGTTCTTCATTCCCAGCAACTCCCCACATACATCTAGTAATCAGTACATGTTTGCTGGATTGGATTTAGATCATGGATATTTAAAAATGCTTAAAAAAATAAATAAATAAAATAAAAATGCTTTGTGTTTTATATGTGTTGCTACTGGTAATTACAGTAAAATTCATAGTTTCAAGAAAAAAATTGCCAGGTAAAGAGAAGCCTCAAGCTAATCGGAGAAAGTCCAATTCTTCATTTGTATAATAAAAATTAGTGATGCACATTTACATGTGAAGATTATATCCTCTTTCTTCCCTGGCACTTATTTCGAGCCAAGTTAACACAAAATTCTGCCATCAAAAAGCCTCACATCCATGTCCCCAGGAACTTTATCTTAAGGGCCAAACAGGCAACAGCGACCCATCGGCCCATCAGTGGGTACACATAATGGCTTATTTTTCAGCTTCCAAAAGGAAATTCCGGTTCATAATAGAACCTGGATGAACCTCGAGGACATTTTGTTAAGGGAAAGAGTGCAGTCACAAAGAGTCAAATGCTGTATAATTTCATTTGTATAAGGCAACCTCCAGCGGTCCAATTCACAGGGACGGAAAGAACAGTGGGAGGGGGAACGGGCATCGCAGTTCCAGGGGCCAAGTCTCAGGGGGGCGGAATGGGGGGCGGCGATGGCCGCAGAGCAACGTGAATGCACTGAACGCCACCGGGCTGTACATTTTAAAAAGGTTACATTTTAAAGTTTATATTACGTCTACTTTACGACAATTAAAAATAAAAATGTCTCACATGCAAAAATGCCATATTTTACTAGGGCACTTTCCAAACAAAATTCTGACCTGTGTTTAAAATGAATATAAATCAAGCAAATTACGGAGAGAGTAAAGAGAGGTATGGCAAGAGCAAGAAACACTATGAAGAATAAAAATAGAGCCACAGAATAATGCCAATAATAGCTTCCATTTATTGAAGCTTATTAAATGCCAAGCAGTGTGCTAAGTGCTTTACATGGATTAATTCATTCGAAGTGACTATGAGAAGCAGGGGAGAGATCAGGGAGATGGAATCACTTGCTGACGGCCTCGCAGCTCAAGAACAGAAATAGTTCAACCCCAAGTGCTGGGCTCTGAAGCCCAGGCCCTGACCCACTATCTGATTGGGCAGAGGGGCCGGAGGCCTGGTGAGGACACATGAAAACTTAGGAGTGACGGAACCCAAATCCACAGTCTACCAGTACCTCTCAGGTGCCTTGCACCTGGAAGGTATGGAATGGAAGAGATTCCAATCAGATGGGGGAGGCAGACACAGATGTGAACAGCAAGGCAGCACAAGCCAAGAGCTTCCTACGAGGCAGGAAGAGACGACAGAGCGTCTAACATGGAGTGTCTCACTCAGACCGACACATTCCTGGCAACACAAGCCCTGAACAAATATTGACTAAATGAAATAAAACGAGCCTACAAAAATATATTCCATCTTCCAATGCATCTGAAAACAGCAGCAAAAGGATCAATGTGTTTTCTTCTTCTTACAGAGAAGAAATGTGTCAGACTACGGCAATCACTGACACTCAGACCACAGTGAAGAGGGACCTGGCTTTGTGTTCAGACCACCTGTGTACACAGCGACGGCACGGGAGTCCACGTTAGAGGGCTCCCACGTCACAGGCTGGAGGTGGCAGATCATTAGCATGTGAAATTTGAACTGCCACATAAAATTCCCACTGTAACTTGAGTGGTTTCGTTTCTCTAAAGCAAGACGGAGAGATAATGAGGACAAAGACTGTGGAGTCCAGTCCCCTGAGCACCTGGATTTGGGCAACATCCCTTCCCACTGTCCTGCAGGCCTCTCCCCACTTAACACCCATGAACACATCACCCCAAGAAAACATTTGCTAATGGATCAATGCCAAGAACTGGAGAGATGGGTCTCACTTCTGGAGCCTTAAATAATTGCTACTTGCTATGCTTACCTCAAAAATCAAACTGGCATCTTGTTTACTAAGGTATTTTAACAGGGTGCAGCCAAGGGGGAACCCCAAAAGGGATTTGAAATGGGGTCCAGAACTCGAGGTGTCCAGGAAATATTAGAAAGACATATAAGATGTCCTCACCCCTTCCCCCTCAGGTGTGAGTTGGGGGAAGAGACAAATGGAGCAGGGCCATTGAGAGCTGTTTTGTACAGCAAAGGCTTTGCAGCTAACCTCTGGCATGGTCATTTAACTTATCTGTAACCTTTAACTGGTTGCACAGATATGTTAAATAGCTGTGGCCATGCTCTGAGCCAGGAGGATGGAAGAGACTTCCATCCAAGATGTAACTGGGAGCAGGTCCCCCGGTGACAGCACCTGCATGAGAGCTTGGAGATGATTGGCTCCTCTACATGGGGCCACACCTGCCCAGACCCACAATGGCAGCCCAGGAATGCTGGCAAGTGTAACTGATTGTGGGAGGAGTCGGAAGTGGGGCTGCAGAGGAGGACAGTGCAGGGATTTAAAACCCAGACGCGGCAGCCAATGGGAGGGCCACGTGCAGCTCTGCAGAGGGAGCCATGCGGCTTTGCCAGGGTGGGGACCCCCACAGCCATGTGAGGGAGAGTAAGCACCACGTGGCTTCCAGGTGCTGCCTTTGGCCACGTGGCCTGGGAAGCAGGAGAGACTTTGCCTGGAAAATGGGTACAAAGAACTCTTGCCAGTGGACCATGAGAAGGTGCCACACGGCTTAGAATTAATTAGAGATTCTGCCTGGATGGCGACACAGCTGACGTATCAGCGGCCTGGATCCCAGACGTTTGCTTCTTTTCTTGAGTTACGATACCTCAAATTAGGGCAGGGGGTAAGGAAGCACTTATCTGTGCGTCTGTGGGTATCCCAAAGGACTTTGATATTTTAAATGAAGATGTTAGGTCACTAAGACTTTAAGTCTGTACAGCATTAAATACACATTTCCTTTCCTTTTCACAAATCTCTGGCATTGAGAGATGTCTTTCCTATTGGCGACAGACATAATGAACCTGTGTGTGTGTTGTTCTGTAACAGTTTTTGGTGTCCCTGGGTGGGCCAAATAATTGCCCCCCTTGGCCTTGTTCTGTAACAGTATCTACTTACATTTTCCCCGAATGATTGAGAATTTCTGTATGAATACATACTGTACCTTGTTCCAATATCAAGCCAGCTGCCGTAATCCTTGACCAGGAAGAAAAAATGCTGTAACAACAAAACAAAACAAAAACAAAACAGGGTTCCATGAAAAACAAAGGCTGTTTAGACTCAGTTGAAAACCAATGCTGTTTTAGGGTTATGTTTCAGATTTTGACCCCTCAGAATCACTGCAGAACTGGAATCATAAGAATGTGGCTCTCAATGAAATTTTGCCTTGGGCTAAAGTATGCAATCGTATCAAAGCCAGAAACATTACCATTCCATCGAATCAACACAAAAGTGACATTTGTGGATAATTAGAAATAACGAGAACCAACTTTAAAACAAGGCATCATATGATACGAAGGCCTCAGTGAAAAGAAGCCACAGCACCCATCCGTCAACCAGTGTCTACGGACCTCCTGCTACGTGCTGATCGCTGTGTTAGGTCCTGGTTCCTGGACGTTATAATCAAAGGCATGATCTGTCAAGGCACCGGGCACACACGCACATGTGTGCGATGGGTGTGCCCCCCCAGAACACACCGGCCATTGTGGGGGCCCAGAGGAAGGGGCACACACCCTGCCTGGATTGTAAGGGAAGGCTGTCCCAGTAAAAAGTCCAAAAATCCATGTGAAAAGTGCAAGTCAGAGGGAAGAGGGAGCTGTGAGGAGTCTGTTTCTGACAGAGGGAGTAAACTTTACAAACATCAACGGTCCAGGTAGAGGCTGGCAGGCCCCAGGTGTGGCTGGGATAGAGAAACAGGAGGGACAGGTGAGAGACGATGCCAGGCACAGATCGCTTCCTAAGTTAAACGAAACCATCTGATTCTTTATATGAACTTTGAAATCAGAGAATTTAAATTCTCTTCTATAAACATTCTGCCTATTTGCCACTTTGTGACCAAAACTGAAAGCTGATTTGTCCTAATGTTACGTGTGGTCAATTTCAGAAATACACAGGCATGCCTTGTTTTATTACACTTTGCTTCATCTATTGCTTCACAGATAGTGTGTGTGCTCTTTTCTTATGTAAACTGAAGACAAGAGGGCCTCCACCAAAAAAAGGACTATGACCCCCTTTACTGTAATGCTCCCCTGTAATGGCGGTGGTCTGGAACTGAACAAACCTGCAGTATCTCTGAGGTCTGCCTGTACTGAAGGCCTAGCTCCGCACAGCACAAAAATGCTCTCATCCAAATCTAACCACCAGGAGCCTGATGTGAGAAGTTGCAGTCATTGCTGTCTCTAATTGGTTCTCACAGAGTCTGCTGTGCAGTGAAGAATTAACCACACCCTAAGAGGGGTCTGTCTTTTGCCCTCATCTACTAAGAGGTGGTTTCTGGGCCCTTGGGCTGCCATGCCTGATAAGGAATGTTTTGTCCAGGGGGCGTTGGTCACTGAACAGTCTAATAATGTGACTTTTGGGGGGGGGTTTGGGCCACATGGTATCAGTTCTACATGTATAAGGACTGGAGATTAAAGGTCAGCCATGGGAACAATATGCTATTGAGCGCCAGTGACGTCCGGACCCCAAGGGCCTGGTGGCCCAGGCTGGCAGTAGTACTCTGTCTTGTCCCACGCAGACCCTGGAAGAGCAATGCTGCCGTGGCTCTCCAGGGAGAGGACCCTCCTGGACTCTGCCCTCTGCATCTCTTCTGGTGGTGGATCTTACTTAGTGTGCTTCCCTTCCCTGGAAGACACCATACCTGCAAATGTCACAGGCTCCACTGAGTTCTGTGAGTCCATCTAGTGAGTTATCAAGCCCAAGGGTAGTGCTGGGAAGCCCCTGAACTTGCAGGTAGAAAGTTAACATCTTCCCACTTGAAAAGCTCTGCTTCCTCTTTCCTTCTGCTCCTCCTTCCCTACCTATTTTCCTTTCTTTTTCAATCCGAGAAAAGAGTTTGAAAAAAATTTCAAGTAGGAAAATAATGTATTGCCTAAATCTAAAGTTAGCTCTTCTGTTAACTTTCTATGGAAGTTTATTCCCGACCCATGCACCACGGAGGACTAGGTATAAAATGACAGATTGGAATAAATCAAGGAAGAAGACTTTTGACACCTTAACAAGAGCACTCTTACTGCCTAAGTCACATAAAAAGAAACTCATCTACATGTGTAAATGATTCCAGTATGTATAGCTCAATACCTAAAGATTTCACATACGGAAATGCACTCTTATTTATCTTGATTAAATTAACTCAGCATCTAGCTTCTCAATCTTATTTATAGTGAATATTCAAGAATGTCTTACCAAAGCCATAATGTCTGATATGACGAGAACCATGAGAAAAATACTGGAAAAAATAAACAAAAATTATACATATAATACAACAGGCATGTTTTAAAACCACATTAAAATCAAAATGAGCCCTGATTGGGTAGCTCAGTTGGTTAGAGCACCATCCCAGTACACCAAGGCTGTGGGCTCAATCTCCAGTCAGGGCACATACAAGAAGCAGTCAGTGAGTGCATAAATAAGTCGGACAGCAAACTGATCTCTCTCTCTCTGTCTGTCTCTCTCTCCCAGAGGCTAAGTCTAAGGTCAAGGCGTTGGCCTGTACACAACAACACAAATACATACATACGTGCACAGACACATTTTGACAAGCCTTCTACTCCTCATCCCATATGTCCCAGCTCTTTTTGTTTAAACATTAATTAAAATCTCTTCTAAAAACGCATCCTTTAATAAGTGCGCAAGTACCATTAGTTACCAGATTTTTATTGTATCTAGGTATCTTTTATGGGATACTGAATACGTATAAATGCCTTCAATGTTAAATTTATGTAAATATTCTGAACAATACATAAAATTAAACTAAAAGCCAGATTTCTACTACTTTTAAACTGGGAAGAAATCTGTTCTTTATTACGGCGCATGCATAATAACATGCTAAACCAAGTTCAAGATTAAACTCATCAAGAAAACATGCAAATCTGTGATAATATTAGTTACTTTCAGCATTGAATATGCCAGTTTGATTAAATTATAACTGAACTTCGAAGAAATGTCATGTTTATCTGAAGTATCTTTCAGAGAGGCTGGTATGCCCAGCGCTGATGAGGCAGTTTTTTTCGGTAGAGGCAACTCTACCCAAAAAAACTGTGGAGTTGACAGCTTCTCTTCCAGAGGCCCCACTGCTAAAGACCCACTACTCCAGAAACACCCCCAACGCAGAAGGAATACTTCCCATCTCGTTTATCAAACACGTAGAAATCACAACTGAGAAGCTGTGTATAGTACTGACATTTAGAACAGCTGATTTTAAAACATGCAAAACAAAATAATCTTAACACATTCATCTAACGCATGTTTAAGAAATAAGCCTCCTCCACCAGTGAGGACGAAAGCCCTCGTTTGCTGTGCAGGCGCCGATGTATCTGTACATACGAGCCGTTCGCTGCGACGACTGAACACCTGTGTTTTGCTGTTCTGTGGGGGGCTCTTCACTAGCTTGAGTGGTCGCCTAATGACATGTCGAGGCTGGGAAGGCACATTTGCCCCTAGAGGCCCTGATTTCCTGACTTCCTCTAGTGAAACAACTCCAGTTTAAGGGCAAAGTATTTTTTTTCTAATTTTTATAACAAACAATCTCTGTCACAGTGCCTCAGTGACAATCACATGAAACAACCTCACTTGCTTACTCTCATTTCCAAAAAGTGGCAACCCCGATGGTTCTCACACATTCCTCGTACCTTTTCGATGATAACCGGGTGGTTAACTGAATGGCTTCCAACGCGCACATCACAAGAACAAAGGGGATTAAAATCTGTTCAAAAGAACAACAAATGATGCCACACTGAAGCACTTGAGAAGCCTTTTGAAATATCATTTCTGTTTATAGAAATGTGTCAAATGACTCTTCTCTGTCAGTGAAGAGTAAATGCTGAAACACAGCCACGACACCAGTGACGTGCAGAACAGGGCGGCTGCGTCTGAAACCCCCATCGGAGCGCAGGCAGCGTAAGCAATAACACGCATCGACACCCACTCCAAATAACACCTACTACAAATTTCTGTTCCTCTAACTCCCATTAGTGGCCACGTTCAAATGACCCCAAGAGGGTGTGAAAGGACAGAATGCCCAAGCCAAACAAATTATGGAGCCTTGTAATCTGACTCCCAGATCCCTGAACCCATCTGCTTATTCGATACTGTAACTCCATAAACATGATTTGGCTGCTTTACCATGGCTTTTGGTTGATTTATTTTAATACTAATTTATTTGTTTATAAAATTCATACTCATTGTAAACATAATTTGTTTAAAAACCACAAAAAGGAAACTAAAATTGATAGTGGTTGGAAACCCATAATTCAGAGCTAACACTGATAATATTTTACAGTACTGCTTTCCAGTGACCAGTTTAAAAAAATATATATATGTGTGTGTGTGTATATATATATATATATATATATGCTTGAAATTTTTTAAAAGAGGAGAGTGAGAAGATATAGAAATGTTTAAGACTGTGTAAGGCACTGGCCAGCGTGGCTCAGTGGGTTGGAGCATCATCCCGAAAACTGAAAGTCTGCCAGTTCGGTTCCTGCTCAGGGCATGTGCCTGGGGTGTGGGCCGGGTCCCCAGTTTGGAGTGTGCAAGAGGCAACTGATTGATGTTTCTCTCCTTCTCTTTCTCCCTTCCTTCCCCTCGCTCTAGAAATATCTAAGTAAGAATTTTTAAAAAAACTGCACAAGATCCATTTTCAAGTAAAGGATACACGACCAGAGTAAAAAGTTCAGGGGGACCTCCACTTCCAGCCACATCAGGCAAAAGAAGTCATCAGTACATTGTCAGTAAAGCTCACTGAAGCAGGAGAGAGGTTAAAGATGGGGCATTCTAATCAAAACTCTTGTTTTCTTCTTTTTTCTCTTGTTTTAATTAAAGACCCACAGTCTTTAACAGACTGAGAAAAAAACTACCACCACAAAAAATATAAATTGAGATTAAGGAAGGAATACCTGTCCTAAAGTGAATGCAACACGAGACAATGAACATCTTTTTAACATTTCTTAAAATTAACATTTGTGTTAGTGCAATAACAAAAAAAATGGTATTAATCCTATGAAGAGATACATTCTTTTAACACTACTGCTGTGATCTGAACGAAATGTAACTGGCTTTTTGGCAGATATTAGTTACTTTATTCAAACAAATATACACCGTTTGTGCTCTGTATTCATCAATTGAACTGACCATGGGTTGAAAATACTTTGGGGGGAAAAGTTCTGTTATTGCTGATGTGTGCTATGCAGATAGGCCTACAATGGTTTTATCTGTGCTGAAAATGTAGACTTTTTTCTTGTCATTATTGCCTAAATAAAACATTAGAACAACAAACTGCATAGCATTTCCATTGTATTAGGTATTATAAATAATCTAGAGATAACTAAATTAATCAAGAGGCTGTGTGTGGGCTACATACAGATACCACACCATAGTCCACATTCCACAAGGGCCGTGGATTTTTGTACCTTCAGCGGAGGCGGGGGGGTCTTGGAACCAACCCCCCTCAGATTCCAAGGGAGAACTGAACTAACTACGTCAAATGTACCAGGCGCTACGGTGGAGGGACTAAGATAAGTGTAATGGCCCCAGAGACGAAGGGAAAGCACATGAATTAAATTCCACCAGCGAGTGTGAACCACTAATAAGCCGATAATTAGTCACTATATTGGTATCCTTAGCACCCAGTGGGTGTCTGGTGTGTTACTGAATGTAAGCAGTTGACATATTTATTGAATGAATGAGTCAATTCCAGGTACACGGACTAGGACAAAAGAGTACAACATGTGTACAGTCTTGTGGCTGGGAATGTGGGTTGGGGAACTTCCTGCAGTTCTGATCGCAGTTCTGCACTGCCCGCAGGCTCGCATCACCTCTGACAGCACTTCCTAGGCTGACACAGGACCCTGCTCTTCTGAAGCTAGTGAGCTTAAGAGCAAAGCCAAAAGATCAGTTTATATCGTAGAATAGAGGCCAGAGGGTCCCACCTCCCATCCCACAGTGCCTGGGAAGCTATCTTCTTTCCATGCCATTTGCCTTTGTCACAAAGACTATATATAATCCCAATGTCACATAATGTTACAGAATCTTAATGTTACAGTGAGTTCGTCACATTAACCAGTATCTTAGGAAAATAAGAAAACTGACCTTCCACAACATCAGCGCTCCCATAATAAAAGGATTGAACACGGTCAGAAAGCAGTAGACGGAGGCAAGATCAAAGCTAAGGAAGCAACATAAAGAAAAAATTTTAGAATTCACACTGCGCCTTTAAGAGAATGTCTACTAAAAAGGATGTTTTAATGAATTCCCTGGAATCTACACTTACTAAAACACAAAGCGTACATTGTATCAAGGAGCATTATAAAGCAGCTACAATGAGTGGGGCAAGCCCTGGCTGGTACAGCTCACGTTGGCCGGGGCGCCGTCCCATATACTGGAAGGCGGCAGGTCGATTCCCAGGCAGGGCACATGCCTGTGTTCCACATGGCCAGTATCAGGGGCAACCGACCGATGTTTCTCTCCCTCTTCCCCCCTCCCCTATCTAAGCATGCTCTTGCGTGAGAATAAAAACATAATTTGAAAGTAGCCCTGGCTGGTGTAGCTCAGTGGACTGAGCACGGGCCTGTGAACCAAAAGATCACGGTTTGATTCCCAGTCAGGGCACATGCCTGGGTTGCAGGCCAGTTCCCAGCAGGGGACACATGAGAGGCAACCATACATTGATATTTCTCTCCGTCTCTCCTTCCTCTCTAAAGATAAACAAATAAAATATTAAAAAATAATTTAAAAATAAATAAAATGAATGAGGTAGGTGTATATGAGCCAATAACATACCAATCTCCAAAATATATTTTTCAGAATAAAAAGCAAGTACAAAAATCCCAATTGTATTACTTTTTAGAGAGATATATGTACATACATACATACATACACTATTTTTATTTAAAATTACCTGTTAATAGAAGCGATATTTCCAGTTCCAAAAAACGCTGTCACTAAGAAGAAAACCTAACAAGAGTTAAGGAAATCCCAAAACAAGACAGAATTTAAATAAATTCCTTTTTCACTTAGAAAAGACACGCCTCTTCTACTATGAGGCTAATTTGCTTTCTAGGCACAGCAGAAGGAGAAGGCTGAAGATGGAGCTTGGGGAAGAGCATCGTTCACGATCAGACAAAGGAAGAGTGAGTTTAAGTGAAGGAGAATAGACCATCTGAAAAGCTACGAAGAGAACCTGAATCATGTCCTGGAAGCCAAGGGAAAAGAGAGAGAAATCAATGGAGGTGAATGCTATCGAGTGGTTAAGTAAGACTGAATAGACTAGACTGTGTGCCGTCAGGGAGCCCTGCCGCCCGAGAGAGGCCTGGCAAACAGTCACTGCGCTGCTGTGTGCCACCCGCCGTGTGCCCGGCACTGTGCTGGACCTGAGGACACAGTACCTGAACAGGGAGGAAACACTAGCAGCAATTACAGACTTTTCTTTCAAGGAGCTTGGAAAGAAACAGAAAAGACAAGATGAAGTGACAATTGAGGGGGATGTAGAGTTCAAGGAGAGAAGTGTTTTATTCATATATGCTGAGTGGAAGGAGCCGACAAAAAAAGAGAGGCAAGGTAAGACTGAGAGTGAAAGTAAGAGGCGGAGCAGAACAGGAGCTCACTCACTCTCTGGCCCTGGAAGGTCCGCTCCAGCAGCGGGCCAAGTCCAAAGGGGACACCTCCCTGCGACTTCTCAAAGCGGGTCAGCCAGCCCTCCCGAAGTGAGACTTTACCCCGTCCTACGGCCTTTCAAACTGCTAATTCTGATAACTTTCACACGGAACCCCTCAGATGTGACCCACACCCTGAGACACAGCTGCTGCAACATGAGTGTAGTATAAGTTAACACACACAAAAGGACACAAACCAAACCCCTGACAGTGGTCTCTTCTGGGCAAAGGGGATCAGACAGGTGCTGGGAGCTGAGACTTTGACTTTAGCTGAAGTGTTTTAATTTTTTTAAAAAAAGTATGACATGTGTGATGAAATATTAACTGTTAATATTCTGGATGGTAGAAACACACACACACACACACATATATATATATATGTCATTATTTATGTCATTCTTTATGCTTTTCTGTAGTTTCAAAGTTTTTTAAAAATGTGAACTATGAGAAAATTATGATTGAGAGGGGGGTTAAATGTCCTCCAAGGAAATACCGCTATTAGGTGATGGGCAGAAACACCTTCCCCCTGTTCTTACTCCCTTAAGTGGGCGGTTGCAGCAACTTAACAGCCCACACGAAGGATACGAGGAAAAAGGCCCTTCGGACGTCATCCGGACAGAGCTGTCGGCACTGGGTCAGGTCCGGGCCGCCGCAGAACCGGAGGCTGCTGACCTGCAGGCGACAGGAAGCATGAGGGCACCTGCTGGCAGCTCACGTCCAAAGGCAAGCGCACGTCTGCGCCACAACCGCTGGAAAGATGCTGTGTGTTAACAACCCAAAAAATCAGCAATGAGTCTTCTCCTATAGCTTTATCACACCTTCATACAGTCTGCCAAAAAATAAAGTATGTTGCTAATGAGATACTGAACAGGATCGCAGGATTGCTGTCTGTGCAGTAAGAGTGAGAATTGAGCTTTTTCTCAGCCTCTGTGAACGCTTCCCTTTTAAATCCCTACATAATTCACTTTTCTATGGCCTGACTGGTCAGAGGGTCCTGATCTTCTCAAATCCGGGCATGGCATGATACTAAAAAGTATGATGAAACTGGATATTTATCTCTTTCTTTGTTCTTCTGTTAGTTCTATTTGTAGAGAAATCACTTCCTTTTCATAAAAAAGCAAAATACTTCTGTCTTTGGTAAAATAGAAAGTCACTCAATTCCAAGAAAGGCGCACTCTTGCTTGATGACCCCCAACCCCACAACCAAATGTCATGGGTAAGTTTAAAGGGAGACTGCCCTCACCCCCACTCCTCCTGTAATTAAATTGTTCAGTAATTTCTTAGGGTGCTTTAATACTTTTTTCTAGAAAAAGGAAGACCTGTCTTCAGTTAAAATATAGAACTTAAAAATGACCCAATGAACCTTACTTTTAAATTTAATATTAAAGTTTTTAATATTCAATATTGAGGATAGTCTGACCATTTACTTAAATCTGATGAAAATATATTGTTTTAATATTCCAGGACTAAACATTAAAAACCAATAATTATTCAATATACTTCAATAAAGTTTCTTTTTATTGAAATACATTAGTCGAAATTATCAACTACTCCCTTTAAATTCAACTGGAACCAGTTAAGGATAGATCAATTATGAAAGAGTTTTTCTGCAATATTCATTTTATCTGACCTCAATGAAACTGTAAATATTCTATCACCAATTTCTAATAATGACCTTGGTACTAAAATAAAGGCAAGAGACGTCCATTTAACTCTCTCTCAGGACAATGAAGGCGTCCTTCAGCTCCGACTGGCTCTCAGTCGGTTCAGAGCACACTGGAGAGTGAGCAGGCTAAGACTCGCTCTGAGGCCGCAATCACTAAGGAGATGGAATGAGCATTTTGGATTTGGATGACTAGAACGAGAAAAACAACACAGGGAACATGAATGTCACCTTATAATCAAATTCATTAACTGATTTGTGACAAGATAAATATTCTCAGATGTAAAGATAGAGGAAGGTAAAATAAAGAACACTCCTTCTCCTCCATTCCTTCACTGATGTTAATCTTTTTTACAGCAGTGATTCTCAAATAATCTCTAAGAAAAGCCCATCCTACATAATGCCTACGAAACAATAAATTGTGCTTTTCTAAGTCAAAAATAGCCTAATAGGCTAATTATTTAGCTTAATTATTAACTTAATTACTAATAAATAGCATACAATTTTAAGTAGAAGTTTTGATGAAATAACAATGCAACTTCCTTATGGAATGGAGAGTATTTTAATGCTTTCAAATAAATGCAACAACGATTTTGACAAGCTACCTTCTGTTTACAGGCAACACCAGACTGCTGCAGGCTCTCCTGTTCCATGTGTATCCAGACAAACATCAAACAGGCCAGCACTAATGGGAAGAGGGCTTCATGCCTACAGGGTGGGGTCGGGGGGTAAAAGTGGGAAGGCAGGAATAAAAGGGAAAAATGTACACAAATTAAAAGTCAAATTGATACTGAGAGGGCTTTTTCAAAATTAAAACAATCCTGATAACATTTCTAAGGCACAATATCACAAAACTTAAATTTTCTATGTTTTCCAGAAGAAGAAAGTAGGAAAGAAAAGTAACATTTAAATATCAACCCCAACACCATTTTTTGGAGATGGGTAGTCTTGAGATCACGCTGAGTTTAAGATAGTGGAGATACTCAAATATAACTCATAGAGCATATGACAGCACACAAAAAGAAAGTATTGAGGCGAAGGGAAGAGGGCAGCTCTGGAGTTACAATCATTGCTACAACACACCAAACGAGCAGGACAAGGGTCCCAAACTTTTTAGAGAACAGCTGCCATACAGGAACATGCAACTCTCAAAAACAACAGAAAAAGAGCCAATAGATCCATAAAAATATGCTCGACCTTACTGATAACTGATACGGAAATTAAAACCACAGGGAGATAGTATATTCACTTACCATATTTATCCAAAGTTTTAAAAAAATGCTGACAACAGTGTACTGAAAGAAGAAACCTCACCTTTTCCGTATAGGCAGAAAACACTTTCCGGAAGGCGACTGAACACTACGCATCGAGAATCTCAAAAACATTCCCGCCCCACAAGCCAACACTGCCACTTTAGGAACTCCCCGAGAACGTGATTAGGCTTGCACTGCAGCCCCCACGCGAGTGTTGCCGTCCTGTTGACTGAAGGGAGAGACAGAAGCCACCTCCGCTCCACAGGTGGCTGTGCAACACGCACCTCTGTCTAGGCTTGGGTGGGATGTGGGCAAAGGAGACGTGCTCGGGCGATAACCCGGTGACAGAAGCCTTTCTTGTCCTTTCCGTCTTAGTCTGGGACAAGGGTCCCACCGCTGCAATCCCCAAACACCGTGGACGGTGCACGTCACCCCGTTCATCCCGTGTCCTCCGGGCACTCCTTGCTGCTTTGTCCAATCTCTGCGTCAGCCTGGCCAGCCTGCAGGCCCAGCTCACAAGCCTTTGCTGAGTGAGTGAGTCACGTACCCAGCTGGAAGTGACCAGACAGCCAAACAAACCAACCCAAACCCTAAAATTCCATAGGTCTAGAAATAGTGCTGTAGATTTCCTCTCAAAAACTATAAACTATGATTACTTCCTTTTGTGAAATGCAGATGAATAAATCTGACGAAGACAAACTTCCTACGGGACTTTACTTCTTCAGACAATTACTGTCTTGGATAAAGTCTGCATATCTGAATTAATAAACTGGAACACCAGTAAAATGGCATTGTGGGCCCATAGTGTACGTAATAAACAGTACTAAATCAGCATCTCCTAGCTTGGCCTCTGTGCATACGGAACAGGACTGAAAAGGCATTTATTTAGTTTTGTATTCTAGTGTGTGAGGGAACGATACAAACAAAATCAGAGGGAAATTTCAGCCAACTTAGAACTATTTTCAAGTACTACAATAGCTTCTATTTGCATAAAAATAATGGAAAATAAATCTTCTTTGTTCATAAAATCAAGGATACATTGTTAGTAAGAATTTAGGATTACTTTACTGAATTGCTATAAAGTAATAAAACTGCGTTTCTTTGAAACATCCTGTAATTCTGACTGTGCTCTAGTTTCCACAGAGAACCCACCAGGCTGCCCGAGAGAGCGACGTGAAAGGATGACGTGTGGACTACGTTTTGTAAAACTGATTTGACAATGAAAAAATGTACTAATTGAAATTATTGGACTGTGTTTTGGGCTACCTCTGTTCAATGTTTTTGCAAAAGTAAATATACTTTCTAATGTTGAACATATATTTACTAATGATTCAGTAAGGTCACACTCAATATTCTGATTTTAGGTGTGAATTTTCACTTTTTATATTTTCTTAAAACAAATCAAATGTACTTAGTATAATCTGTTTTGGTATCTGTGATGACAAATTGATGATTTAAAACACTATAATGCATATCCCTCCTGTTAGTTACGTGACTAACTCACACTACATTATGAAATACTTTTTCACTCAAAATTCAACTTTAATCATCCATTTTTCTCCCTCCTCTCTTAACTTTTAATCCAGCAAACCAGACCTATGTTTACACTTATTTGCATTTTTTGATCTACTACACATTCCTTCAAACCCATCTAGTGCTTTCAAACTTATGCGGTGACTGTGTAGAACAGGCATAGATTTCTGAACCATCTCAAACACCAACTTCCTAAAGCGACCTCTGAGTGTGGTCTCTAATGAAACTCATGTGTCACCCCAAAATGCTGGGTCAGAAGAGAAACAGTTTTACATTCAAATTTCTCATCTAGACCAAAACCTGTGCATGTTCTAATTCATATATGCATTTATACACTGACAGATTCTTACTATTTATTCTATAATTTCACCAATAAGTGGACCATGGTAAAGAGTTTTAAGGTCTCATTATCTTTGTCACTCTTGAGTAAGAAGAGTAAGCTGACAGGTTGCATGTTTTATTCAGAAGTTCAAAATTCAAAGTCTGACAGCAAGCCTACCTGAAGACCTTAGTAGGTAACTGGTGAACTGTCACCAGTTCATATGACGCCTGCTCATATGACACCTTCTCATATGACACCTTCACTGCTGGGTGCCCCGGAGCGGTGTACGCAAAGAGAGGTGAACAGACCGGAGGCGTGGGGCGCTCTGGTCAGAAAAGGAGGCTCAGCACCCACTGCATCATCTCCTATCTGGGGAAGCCAGGAACTCCTGGGACGTCAGGGTCGACCATGCAGATTTTGAGAAGATCCCTCCAACTCTGAAAGTGAACCCAAGCCTTGGACCCCAAATAGCTTTACAAAGTCATCTAATGTGGCAATGACCCACCGGCAGCATCATGGTCAACCGCTAGGTTCAGTCTAAATAAAACCGAATCCTACCTTTGGGCCGAACTACGAGCAGTGGTTACGCAGGTTGTCTGCTCTGTTTGGTGTTTGTTACAATGTGCACATCTCTCCTCCTCATGAGAATTTAAGTAAGGATGAAATGAAACTCAAGAAGAGTGAGGAATTTTCTTCTTCTAAGTAGACAGGGGGACACACGTCACTGTTTTCACTGAGTTCAGAGAACGTTCCAGGGCCTGCCCCAATTCAGGCTGCTAGTTTCTGTTTTTCTTTTGCAAGAAAATTTCGATCTTAAAAATGCATCCTCTGACTTTTGGGAAAATAGTCTAAAAGTCTTCTGAATCAAAAGGAATATTTGGACTATGATATATGTAAGAGTGAAAATATTAAATTCAAAGAAGAATGAATAAATCAAAGCATAAAGTACATAAAAGAAATGCAACAAAACCTAAAATTCTTCTCGAAAGGGTCGGGTCAGTTCCCCAACCCGCCAAACTGCTCCTGACCCAGTCAGGCCAGTTCTCCACCCACTGGACTGCCCATGACTCAGTTGTCCCGACTTGCTTGGCAGCCCCAGGCTCCATCGAAACTCTCCCCCACCTCCCACAACAGACACCTGGCGCCAGCCACCACGGCCTCGTGGTCAGACTGACCCTCCTGTACCTGGGAACAGCCCGGCCCTTTACCTAACCCACTGTCCCAGGTCACATCCTGGAACTCTGAGGCACCTGCCTGGAAGTACAAGAGACTAACCCCTCCCCTAAACTCTCCGAAAGCCTACACTTTTTCTTTTAAAAACCCCACTCTTGCCTCCCTTCAGGGATCAAATAAAGACACTTGGATCAGATCATTTGGTTCCTCCTGCCTCTATTTTTAGTGCATTTCTAACATTTCTAAGTCATTGTTTTAGACTTAGAATACCTCCATAATCAATCAAAATTTTCTAATACTTAAGTAAAATGACAACTTAGCAACTTCACAGAATAAACAGAAAGACACAGACAATAGGTAATACCGAGAAAAGAATCTGAAGATTATGATTCAAGTCATACAGCTCTTACAGAACAGAAAATATTTATGATTAAGTCCTCAAGATTTATACAACATTTTCATTTCCAAGGTTAAATACTCATGGAGAGATGTCAATACATCATTTAAAACTTGCCACTGCAAACGAAAGGTTAGAAACAGCGTGTACCCTGTGCTTAGAAGGAGGTAGGTGGACATCCAGGAGACGAGAATGCTGAACAACCGCTCCGACAGGCCCCTGGAGCTCAGCAGAGGCAGGACAAGGGAGGAGGCTGCGGGGAAACAGACGGACACGTGGGGAGGTCAGTGCGAGGCACCTGGCATCTGTGAGTTTAGAAGCCCTAAAAATCTACAACCCCACATGCCCCCGACTGTTTCACAGAAGGCTGTATTTACTTACCCTCATTACTTCTGTAAGAAACTTCCAATGCCATATTTTTAATTAAAATGACATTTCATTGTTTTAACCAGATCTGGGCTCAGATTTTCTCAATTTATATTCAGCCTCACTCACTGTAATATTAACACCTAAATGAGTAACTTATGTTTTAATGTAAATAATAAAAAGTGTTATTCAAGTTTCAGCAACTCTTCTCTTACTTAGGTGTTTAGTTCAAAAACCACTCACTCCTCAGAACTTGATTTCTTCCCTAGCCCCTGCCTCCTCCAAGCTTTCCCACAGCAAAACCTCCATTGAGGGCTGCAGTGTGCTCCTTAGCACGCTAGGAGACTGAAAGTTGTGATAGGAAGAACCCTAACAAACGAGGCAACCATTCCCTGCAGGGTAAGAAAGCAGGCACTTGAGTGAGAGAAGGACAGGTGAGAGGAGAGGGGAATGGAAATGCCCACGGCTGCCTACCCCACTAGTTAGGATGGCCACCTGCCTGGTGTTCAGTTCTTCTGCAAAGGGAGACAGGCGACGGGGATGGAATCCTGCAGGAAACACTCATTAAGTGTTTAACTTTGGGGCAAGTTTATTAACAGGTGGGCAGTATTTCCATCTGTGGAGTTGAGATAACATAAAAAGGTGGACAGGTTTGAATGCAACCTCACCTACGCAATGCTCTCTGAGCACAGCGCCTCAGACACAGCGGGTGCTTGGTAACTGTTAGCTTCTGTTTCTGTTACTAGTCAACATCTACTAAGTTAAATGTGAAGACAATCTCATTCCAAGTCAAGTCACTGCAAAGTTTAAGACCATGCAAGTTATATGTATAACGCCCTTGCACAAATAGCCTCTATTTTTTCAGATATGTGGTTCTAATGATACATATTTCAACACAAAGAAATAACATAACATTTCTTACTTAAAACCCAGTTCAAACGAGACCTCTTCTGTAACGCTGTATGTTCTACCCTTGTTTTATACTTTTCTCTAAAGGACCGATGAGGTGCTAGAGGAGAAATAAGAGTCTCCATTCCGAATGACAAAAGTCAGGACCAGCTTCATAGCACGGAACCGACTTGTGGGTCAGAGCATGTCGATAAAAATGCTCACTGGAGCCAGCTATGATAAAGCAGTGCCTGCAGGAGACCTCTGGAGACACAGCTGGCCCACCTATGAGTCAGCGATTTCAGGCCTCATACATGTGGTAGGCAGCCTCTCACACCTAGATCTCCTAGTCCCGAGGAGGAGAGGCCGTGTTTAAAATACTGTATGTCCAGCCTACAGGAGGAGAGCCACTTCAGATTTGAGGACATACGTAGGCTCAAAGTAAAGGATGAAAAGAGATGGTCCTTGCAAGTGAAACCAAAGAAAGCAAAAGGCAGTAGGAGTTCTATCAGATAAAATGGATTCTAAGCCAAGAACGGTAAAAAGGCACAAAAAGGGGCATTATATAATGACAAAGAGGTCAATTGGTAAGATGCAACAATCATACCTACACATGCACCAAAATATATTAAGCAAATGCTAGCAGACCTGAAAGGAAAAACAAACGATACAACAGCAGGAAGAGGAGACAAATACACCACTTTCAGCAACAGACAGATGATCCAGAGAGAAAACCCCCAAGGTCACGTTCGACTTAACCACAGGTCGATAGATTAAATGGACCTGACAGCCATCTGGAGAACACTCCACCCGACAGCCGCAGGACACACTCTTCTCAGATGTGCCTGGGGCATTCTCCAGGACAGAGTGTACGGCAGGCCACACACCGAGTCCTAGCAAATTGAAGGTGACTGCTAAAGTCGCACCCAGTGCCTTCACCGACGACTAGGCTATGAAACTGGAAATCACAACATGGGGAAAGCGGGAAAATCTACAAATATGTGGACATGACGTAACACACTCCTGAAGAGTCCTTGGTCATTGAAGAAAGCAGGAGAAATTTTTAAAATTCTCGAAATGAAAGTGGAAACCCAACACGCCAAACCTACGGGACGCTGTGGAAGCAGCTCTGAGCGGGAAGTTCACAGTGGTGAACGCACACACGAAGATAACGGAAAGGTCTCCAATAAACAACCTGATTCTGTGTGTGTCTCGTATCGCAGCAACACACAGGGTCCAAAGAGACAACTGAACAACTACAGGCCACCACACTGGATAACCTAAGATAAAGGGTACATTCCTGGAAACACACAACCTACCAAGAGTGACTCAGTAAGAAACTCAAAAATCTGAACACACTAATAATAGTGAGACTGAATCAGGAATCACAAACCTCCCAACACAGAACAGCCCAGGACCAGATGGCTCCATTGGTGAATTCCACCAAACACGTAAAAAATAATTAACGCCGCCCTGGCTGCATGGCTAAGTGGATTGAGCAACATCCTGCAAACCGAAAAGTCGCAGGTTCGATTTCTGGTCAGGGCACATGCCTGGTTTGCAGGCCAGATCCCCAGCTGTGGGTGTGTGAGAGGCAACAGATCAATGTTTCTCTCACACAATGATGTTTCCCTTCCTCTGTTTCTCCCTACTTCCCCCTCTCTCTAAAAAATAAATAAAAGAATATTTAAAATAAAAAATAAAATGCCAATAAAATAAAAAATAATTAATGCCAATCCTTTCAAACTCTTCCAAGAAAAACTGAATAGCAGAGAACAATTCCGAAATGATTCTGGGAGGCCTACATCACCCTGACCCCAAAGCCAAAGGCCATGACGACAAAGAAACTGTAGAACAACATCCCCTTCAACAAAACAATGAAGACAGATGCATACATTCTCCACAAAATAACAGCAGACCAAATTTCACAGCACATGTAAAGACTCATACACCATAGTAGGGTTGATAGAAAGCCAGGCTTATAAGGTATACATCCTCTTAACGCCAGAAGATAAAAAGGTGCTTAAAAAATTGGGGAGGCCTATTTACAAGCCAGCCTCAAGGGGCTCTCTCTGACCAAGTCAGGGACAATTAGAACACCAAAGTATCAACAGTGATGCACTATAAATCTCGGAAAAAAATAGGAGCTCATGAGTCCACCATCATGAATAGATGAATGAATGAATGAATGAATGAGTGAAGGACTCTTAGAGCAGAATGCCAAGTCTTTCCGTAAATGCGGTGGGAATGTTACAGCTAGAACATCATTTCATAGCCATCACGACGGGGATGGGGTCAGGAAACTTTTACGAAAGAACGCCAAGTCTGGGGAGGCATTTTAATGAGAAGGACATTTGATGGTCTTAAGAGTGTCTCTGTAGAGCTGGCTTAGTATTTGCATGGGAGGAGGGAAAACAAAATACAATTTTCTATTCTGGAAACAGATTTTCATCAGATGTTAACAAATGTACAGACTTATTATCAGGTCATAAATATTTAACAAGTAATTCTTATAAATACATGAATGTTCATAAAAGTTCTAATTTTCTTGGTCAAGTGTCAGCAAGAGATAAAAATAATAGCTGGTTATTATTATTTTCCTGAAACAAAACTATGTCTTTCAATAATAATAATAATAGTAATAATAATAATAAAAGATGCAAATGGGTCACTTTAAACTAGGACTTGACGTCAAGCTGCCCCACTGGGTTCGACCGCCTGCTCACCTAGGATCACCCAGCTGGCGATCTGGTTTGCGAGAGGCAGCCCTTGCTTCTGCAGCAGACTGTTGTGGGTGCTGTACACAACGTACATGGCCAGCGCAGTGCCCAGCATCTGGAGACAAACACAAACCAGGCAAATAAGAGAGGAGGTGGCGAGAGACTGACCTACGTCAGAACACTTCACAAAGTGCTTGAACGGCTGCAATCTGGCAATCTGCTACTGGAATGGGACCGGCTCACCTTCTTGTGGCCAAGGCTGGGTTAGGACTCTCACACCAGGCAAAGGCCATCCTTTACAAGCACAAAATGAGGCATTTTACACTTCCAAGGGCATTTCCGCATATGTTATCACACAGTTTCTACCTGGAAATATTCGTCATTAACCTCGACATTTTCCGAAGTCACAGAAATACAAGGGGTGGGGTGTGTACAATTCAGTGTATTGGTCCATGTCTTCCACCTCTGGGCCTCACCACATCATATCCACTTACTCATTTAAAATGGACTTGTGGCCCGAGTCTTCACGTGGTGTTGGGAACACAGGGAGTACAATATTCTTCAGGGACCGTACACAAACTAGTTGGCAAACTACCGCTTACAGGCCTGGGGCCCGTTTTTCGAAATACTGTCTAATTGGATCATGGGCACTCCTGTTCATTTTCGTGTTGTCTATAGCTCCCTCTGCATTGCAAGGGTAGAGATGCAAATTTACAACAGACTCTACATGGCCCTAAAGCCTAAAATATTCACAATCTGACTCTAGAGAGAAATGTTTGCTGACCCCTGGGCTAGTGGACTAATTGTCATTTTAAGAAATGAGCTAAGTTATGGCTGTGGACAAAGTAAAGTTCTTAGAGATCAAATTAGCAACCTTACCACCAAATCCTGGAGCTATATTTAATTTACTCTTACAGTTTTTGTGAATTCAGAAAGAAAACATGTTATCAATAAAGCTCCGACACAATCCTAAATGCTTTCGATTGTAAGACACATTTTCACTTCAGATATGATGAGGTGTACAAGATACGACCTTGGAATCAATAGAAAATATAACACACGGCACAGGAACGGGCAGACGTTAAGGAAGTGGATGTAAAAGGAATCCCGCAGCAGATCCGCCTCACACCGAGGGTGTTTCTAACAAACCCACAAGAACATTCACACATGACATTCCCAGCTCCTGCGGAGCGGGCTCCAGACGTGCTCACCGTTCAAGGGTGCGTGGTCACAGGCGGACTCTGGCACAGCTGCTGCGGGCCTCCCTGAAAAGCCCGCACGTGCCCTCTCACATGAAAGACACACTCCGATGGCTTCACAGGACCCCTGACAAAGTATTTCTTCTTCTCTTTTATGTCCCAAGTGATATCTTAAACCGAAAACTCTCTTCTTAGCTAGAGGGCACCGGGCAGCTTACACACGATGGCATCTCAAGAACGGTGTAACCAAACACAACCACAACAGACGTTTTGGCGCGTCACCTGGGTAAGGCAGGGCTGACAACCTGCAACTCACCTGTGACAGATGTAACAACAGCTTTTCATTTGCAAAGCCATCTTTTCCTTTTATGAGAGATGTTCCAACAAACAGGGACAGCAGCAGCAGCAGCAGGCCTGCACCCATTCTGTTTGCAAACACAATTCACAATTTCAGATTTTCCTCCGATGTTTACTGAACACACAGCAGTGAAGACGTTCTACTCTGACGGAGCAGCTCTCGGTTGCTTGGTGGGATCAAGATGAGGTAGTAAAATGGATACACAGGTGTAACAGGAATAAAAATCTTAGCATAAAGATACTGTAGGGGTCTTGTTATTTGTAACTTCTTACACCTTTTAGATATTTTTACTTTATTTCTAGAATTTGATTTTTAAAACTTTTGTGCATACCAACTACCACAGTTGTTATCCTGACTTGGACAAATTAGTAGAAAGCAATGTAAAAGATAGCCAAACAGTATTTAAAACATACATACTTTAACTATGAGATCTTATACATAAAGGATCTGCATTTTCAATTCATGGTATTCCCAGCAGGACAGACTGCTGCTTTCTGTCATTATTAACCTTGTCACTGTCCTCGGCTGTTCCCGGCTAAGGTCACGAAGGCAGTACGAAGGGGAGGCACTGGGATAGTAATAAAACGACAGGTCATACATTTTCAGGGACACCGGTACAGTATGGCTCTGGAAGTTGAAGGGAATAAATATCCGGGAAGTGGGGCACTAATGCTGAGCTCTTTTCTCACCTTCTAAAAATCTGAGCGACACAGCACAATCAAAATTATGTTGAGGACAGGAGCTGGAGCCTAGCAGTGTAGCAGAACTGAGAGAAAAGGAGCAAAAAGGCCACGCTCGGGGAAATTCGGAGCAGGAATGCCCAGGAAAGTGCATCTTTGTTTTTGGTTTTGCTTTCATTTTCTAACACTCTCTTTGAGAGTCATAAGGGGAAAAAGGAGCAATGCATCCAACATGAATTACATTAAAACTTGGGAAAAACAGCCATGTACAATCAAGATTGTTTGTTTGCTTTTGCTTTTCCTTTCCTTTAAAAAAATAATTTGATATTTTAATGCACTGGCAAATATGTTTTTACTGTAGACAACTGGAGTAATAGGGATATTACAGCTGTGTTGCATACATTTTTGCTTTTTCCTTTCATTTTAATCTAAAATGTTTGCATACCTGTCCCGGCATTGTAATTTTCTAAAGAAGTGAGTCGATGTGAGAAATCAAGTGGAGAGTAGAAATCTCTCCAGGAACCAGGAGTGGAAACACAGAGGTTGCAAATACAACTACGAGGAAACCAACACAACCTCGATCAGAGGAATGCAGACGAAAAAGTACAGAGGGAAACACCACGGTCTTCAAAATACAAAGCCGGTTCTTGTGCTTTTACCCCCTGAGCTCATCTGCGCTAGAACACGCGGCTGGTAAATTTCAACAGAGGCCATTTATACAGTATCTTCTCCTTCTAGCATACGGTAAATTCTCACCTCCGTCGGGATTTTTTGAGCAAGACAGGTAGGCAGAGGCTGGTGAGGGGAGGGAACGGGCTTTGGAAGAGCTCACAGAGCAACAGGAAGCAAGAGGTAAATGAAAATATTTTCATTCATCTTCTCACTATAGTTTATGACAATTGCAAAATGTTTTTTACTTTGTAACACTAATAAAATAAGTCTTAGATAGTATGGTCTTCGAATGCAATACAATTATTTTGGACTTGGCTAATAAACTGATTTCCTAGAATAATTCCTGATCTATTCCACATTGGTATTCTCACAGAACTGAGATTACTGTGTTAATTCATACACACTTTAAAATTAACACGGTACTTAAATGTCATTTAATTAATCTTCCTTCAATTAAAAAGATATTACCTAATCTATTCAAGATTATGTTAAAATGCTAAAAATATTGCTTGTACAGAGTTCTAAAGAAAGTAACAAAGATGACTATATAGAGGACGAGCGGAAATGTTACTTGAAATAATGATCTTTCAGCTTGCCAAAACACACCTGCACACACGCAGCAGGCAGCTTACTTGATAATAATTTAAAAGGAAAATTTAAAGAAAAGGTAACCATTACTTTACAGATTTTTTGGATCTGTTGAGAAGAAATAAATACAACAGCCTCACGGAGCATTCAGGGAAGGTGTCCAGGGTCTGCTAATAGTCACGGTGTTAAATGAGGGGCAGCTGTGAAGGAATCCGAAGCTTCCTCCCTTGGAGAGCTTTACCTTCGGGTCTCGAGGACTTAAGGTGTGGACCCGCACAAAGGCAAAGACGGAGGCTAGACCAAAGGCTTTCCAACCCTTTTGTTGTGGCAACACACCTTTCTACATGAAAGCTTTCCTGGATTCCCCAGTATACAAAGGACAGTGAAGCTTCTGCCCTTTTGGGGGGTGTGCTGGGGTGGGGCTGGAGGTGGTAGTTTAAGTCATCACTGTTGGGCACAGTGTCCTTCCGGTGAAGGCCCAGAAGCAGCTCCAAGGATTTTAGTGTCTTTCGGAGTCTAGGGCAGAATTATGACTGATGGTTTGATATTAATATTCTAACTTCCAGTTTGTTCATGGTCAAGATTAGGTTCCTATTTCGTAGTGTTGATTGAGAAGAACAATTGTATTGAAAAGAAAAGAAGTTAAAATACTGTTCGTACACGAGAAAGACGTCTGGCTTCCGCCCGACAACAGGCATCAGTGGAAACACTGCCAGGAGCAGACAGAAGAAAACCCAACTCAGCGAGATGCTCTGAAATTAAAAAAAAAAGGTATCGTCAGACAAATATCGTAGAGAAAACTATCTTCAGTGTTTCACGGACTACATAGCTGTGAACCATTTAAAAGGAAAACGCAAAGGCTTGTATCAGGTTACCTTAAAAAGTCATGGAGTTACAACCTGTGAGGGATCAGTGAAGTCGCAGGGAGTTTGCTAGGAATGAGTATTATTTAACTCGCACACACCTGGGAGACGGGCTGCATTACTCACAGTCTCGGAAGGGGAAAGTGAGCTCCGAGATGTTCCGTATAGGAAGTATCAGCCTATGAGCAGTAAACGAAGCAGACCGCCTTCTAACCTGGGCCTGGGGCTTCACAGCCCGTGCTCCTTTAATTCACAGTGTGCCCTACACTGATTATATCTATAAGCAGTTTGGTCTACAATCATGAACAAATGACTGAGCTCAGGAGGAAAATTAGCAAAAATGCTTCTGCAATTAGATTACACAAAAAATGTCAATAGTCCCATTGAGGAATTTTACAAGTTTTCAGGGTGGAAAGAAAATATTTCTCTCTTCTTGCCCCCTCCATCGAGAAGTATCAAAATGGAAATGTGACTGTATTCCCTGTAGAAGCACACTGTAATTCACTATCTAGTTGAAAGAAAAACTTCAGGAGTAATTATATTTCAAAGTAATTTATCATGACTACACACTTCTCCAGAAAAAACAGAGGTGGCTCGGGACCAGGAGCGAGGCGGTGCGTCTGCCTGGAGCTCCGGGCGCGGCCCTCTGGCCCCTGCGCGGCTCTGGGCGTTCCCCTGCCCTCCACGCTCCGCCACTCAGATACTCAAGGCCAAGGCGGTCTGGCGGGAGCTTCAGAGAGGGCGCAGCAGCTCTGCTTCCTGAATGTTTCAGCCGCCAAACGACAGGTTCATTCTGAGATGAAAGTCCGTGTGATCCACTGAGATCTCAGGGCGGCCTCAGCCCTCCTGTCCACGGGACTAGACATTCCACCCTTTTCTTTGAAAATGAGTACTTCCCTGATGTAAAGACAAACCCAAACGAAGTAGCAACTAAAGTGTCCAAGGCCAAAATGCGTACTTATACCTTTGCTCGAGTCCACAGCTGAGTGATAAATGGCCACCCCGCAAATACAAGAAGTCCAACGGTCAGCATGTGGCGGTAGAAAAAACTGAGGACCTAGCATTGCATTCCAAAGGAGAAATAAAAGGTGAGGTCATTTCATGGAGTTAGGCACCTGTGGAAGGCATACGAACATGCCCCGATGTGGGAAATTACTTACTAACACTTCAATTCCCAGGGCACAGGCTAATAGGTATCCGACGAAGTGACTCGGGGGCAAGGTCAACAGTGACGTGACAAACTCTTGAATAACTTGGTATCTGTTTAGCAAGATTATTGATAAAAAGATTACTTATACAATACATTGAATTTAAAAAAGTAGGCCACATACAGTAAAAATAAAAACTTTGTGCAAAACTATAAAGTCTGGAAATTTTTAATTCATAGGTTATTTTACAGTGAAGGGACTCTCTGGTAGATTTGTTTTAATGGCTTTACTGACCTAAATCTTTTTATAAAACCTGTCGGTATTTTAGGAAAAAAATGTAATTTCTGATAATAATCACAAAAATTTTCTTGTTTTATAAATTATTAGTGACAATAAATGAGTCTTGTTTGATCTTAGTTTAACTATATCTATGTTTATATAATTACAGACAAAATATGAGAAATAAAATATAATGAAACAAAATGAATAAAAACTGAGAAACAATTTTTAGTTCACCAAGGTTAATCTTTTACTGAAATCTCAACTGTCTTAATGAAATAAAGGTAGGTTTTCCTTATGTGGGTAGACCAAATCCCCCCTCTTTTTTTTAAAGAGAGGGAGAGAAACATCAATCGGTTGCCTCCTGCACACCCCCGACCAGGGACCCAGCTGCAACCCAGGCATGTGCCTACACCAGGAATCAAACCAGCAACCTTTTGGCTCACAGACCAGTGCTCAGTCCACTGAACTACACCAGCCAGGGCTGGGGAAAATAAATCTTAATTGCACTTTTTTACTGAACTAAATAACCTTTTTCAAACCCAATTTAAGATGTCACTAATTATATAGTAATTATAATTAAATATGAATTCATAACAATGCAAAATGTATTACATACTTGAATACATTTTATATTTCGCTACTGAAAAAAATTTTTAGCATTTGTAGTGCATTATTAAGTAGGTAATTATAAAATGTCAGTATCACAGGATTTATGACCTTTTTCCTGTTTTGAAACAATGGCTATATAATATCAAAACTATTAAGGTGCCAAGTAGGAGACAAAGCTAACACCAGGCAAAAGAAATGTTTCTTTCGTTCACAATTGTGAACAAGCACAGAGAACCAAGAGATGATTTTGCAAAATCAGCTAGAAGATTGTTTTTAGTGTCATTTACTCCATTTTAAAGTTTTTAGAATAAAAGGTTTTATCCTTGCAAAACCACTCGGGGTTCTGTAGTAGAACAGAATTTCCTGAGGATAAAACCTTTCATCCTGACAACTTTAAAACACAGTAAACGATACTAGAAAAAAATATCTGATTTAAATGTGTGTGTCCAGCAGCCCCACTCCGTTCAGGTGAGGAACGGCATGTTCTTTCGCCGGTGCCACCTTGCCTTATCTTTTAAAATGTTGATGCTCTGAACTCCTTAACTTTTATTTTGGATATTTCTGGTATTTTAATATTCTGAATAGCAACTCTCTGTGAAGGGTGGAAGAGGCGGTCAAGGCTGGAGCTAACAGAAGTGAGAGCGAGGACACACACCGCCTGTGTCCGGGCAGACGTGCCAGCTGCCCCCTGAAACACCCTTGCTCCGGGCTTGCGTGCCGGTCTGTGTGCGGGGGCTGGCTCGTCCAAGGATGCCCAGGTGCCCGAGACCAAGTGTAAATTCCAGACTACTGTGCAAATACAGAAACCAGCAAGATCTACAGCCCGACTCTGGCTGCTGGCGAACGTGAACCAGCCCGACTGCAGCGTAAGAACCCCCTGAAGCACAACCAGTGAGGGGACACTTAAAGGTGGAACCATGGCACATGTGAATAGCATACACTGACCATGTGTGCACACGTAGATCTGATTTAATACAAACTTTCCTTTATCTAGGTTTACGAGATAGCTAGGAAAGGACGGGTAAAACATATGGGAAAAAGTGCAAGTTTCTTTGTGAAACAGGAACAGACACTAGAAACTGAGATAAGTTCAAAACGTGAGCTACTCTTGGCACAAAACAATAGACGTTAATTACTTTATTTTTACTCCAGATTTTTCTGATAAAAGACACAGAGAAAAGGAAACAAGGTAAGCGCTTCTTAAGGAAATACAGATAAAGTCAAAAAAGAAAGGTAAAATAAAACAGGATACTTACATGCAATGTTTATGCTGCTACAAATGAAGTGAACGGGTGTGGGAGTTTGAGGGTATCATAGATGTTACCATGGCTCACGCTACAGAAATGTAGCGCATTTTAAACACAGACTTATCTGACAGTAAAGTGCAAAACAAGACAGCAAGATGTGTTACTCACTCTCTCACAACCGCGTACCATATGGGCACTGGCAGCAGGCAGTACACATAGTAAGTCCATGGGCAGGCTTGAACCAGCAGGAAAAACACCATTAAAATGCCAACAGCTGCAAAACCACATGGCAGGAGACAGCCTGGTTTCTGGAAGTCAAACAAAACATTGAAACACTTCCAAACTCATGCTAATTGATAGGTTTTTAAGAGATTTTATAAAGCAAAGAAAATATATTTCTTTCAATGGTTCTACAACTAGAGGATTAATCTAACAAATGCATTTAAAAAAATCTGCCATTGGAGAAGCACAGCACGGAAGAGAAAGCTGGAGAGCATGGGTTTGTGATTAGGCAAGTCTCGATCTGAAAGCAACCGTGTTCCTAATGTTTGCTTGCAAGTAAGTTGCTCCCAACTCGGAACACATTTCCCCCGAGTAATAACTTAGTAAATGTTGGCTAAGTTCCGTGACTAGCTCACAAAAGCCCATTTAACCCACGATAAGCTGTGGAAACTAATCATTTGGAACGATGCTCCTGTGTATTCAAACCCCAGCCTGACATGCTGCCCACGCTTCTCTCCCCTGGCCCATCCAGAGTGGCTCATTCAGTCACTTCTCCCTCCCAAACACCTGCAGGACAAGGAGTTCCTCAGTGTAGGTCACCAGTGGTGGCCCGTGCGTGGGTGCTGCCACTCACTCACTGTGTGACTGTGACTGTGAGCAAAGTACAAAACTCTTCTGAGACTTAATTTCACCCCACCTATAAAGTGGGAACAACAATTCCCCATGTATTTGTCAAGGCAAGTAGAGCTTAAATAAGATTATGTAAAGAGCTTAACCAAATGCCTGGCATATTACTACTGCTTACTAAATAATGGGTGCTACTGTTCCCTTCGTTTTCATTCGCTCCTCCTCCATTTCGTCACGGCAGGGCCCGCTGTCATTACAGAAACCCATCAGTAAACAGCAGCAGAGGTGGAGATGGGGGAGACGGCACTGGGGGGTCCCTTAGCAAAGGGGGTGGGAAAGGAAGGGGCAACTCTCAGACAGTCAGACAGGGTCGTAAAGTTGGCGCTGGCTGAGGCAGGCGCTCCGTAAGAGAGAGCTAGGACCTGGTTCACATCATTTCGAAATAGGGAACTAACGAGGGAAATTTAAAAGAGTACCTACAAAAACACTTAAGGGGCTTTTCTAGAATCAGTACAATGGGATATAATTATCTCAGCCTTTGCTACATAATACATAACAACAGACATTACAAATGACAGCTACATCTAGGCAACTAGATCACACGGAATTTGGTTCAGCTGGAGTAAAAAGTGAAAGGATTTTAAATAACAAGAGTAGGGATGTTTTCTCATTGTGAACTGACAAAGCGTGCTGTGCACATTGTAATTACTCCTTCAACCAACAAACACTCCTCAGTTGCACACTGTTAGCCTTCACAGGTTTAAACCCCACAGGCAGAGCCTGAGTGGTGGGACTTGGCATAAAATCCTTAATATTTTAGGATTTTACTCACTGATAAGAAAACAAGGGAAAGGCATGTAGCAAATAAGGATAGTTGGCTCTAAAGCAAAAGACACCGGACGTGGCAAAGACAAAGGACAGGAGTACGTAGCAATTACATGCAGAATTCAGTCAAGGGGAGTGATAGCAACTTCTGTTCAGAAAGAAGAGAATACTCATGCAGACCTGCCTGTAATAGTGATAAGTGCAGAACCACCTGCGTAACCTGGGGGACACTGTCACGTAGAAGTGACATACACTTTGGAGTCAGACCTACGCTTAATTCCAGTACAGCCATTCTACATGCTGGGCAACATGACTAAAGCTTTAGCTCGTACAGTTGGCCCTGGAGGGCTCTCTCTGCGGCGAGCTCACCTGCACTCCCTGCAGCCCGCTGGACCTCAGCCAGAGCAAGCAGCAACTTCAACTCTCGCAGGAAGCCGGGCTACCTGACTCCCCACGGCCCTGTGCCCTCTCTGCACATCCTCTTCCTCTTCTCCACTGGGCTGTCCCACTCGCCCACCCTCGGAGGTTCTGCTTGGGCGGAGATCTCCGCACAGCCTCCCGACACACGCCTGCAAGCACCCCACTAGCGTGCATGGCTGCCACCGCCGTGCCCCCTAACTGCGCTCTCTGCGGCCCTCAGAAATTCGGCAGCCCACGGCACTTCAGTCTTCCCTCGGAACTGTCCAGGGGCTGTCCCAGCTCTAGGCAATCAAGTTGCTGAAGAGGAGCCAGGGAGTTTTTCATAAACAGAAGCACGGGGTTCAAAGTACTTTAATGACCTCAACTGTCAAGGTCAGTTCTATGTGCCCACTTGGTAGGCCACAGCCTCCAGTCAGTCCAGTCGAGGTGTTGCTGTGAAAGAATCTTGTAGACGTGATCAAAGCCTACAGTCGGCTGGCTTTAAGTAGGGGAGATTATCCTAGACGATCCGGAGGAGGCTGATGGGGATCTGGGGAGCCCCAGTTGCAGGGGTTAAGGGCAGCAAGGGAGGCTTCACTGAAGAAGACACTGCACCTGTCGAGGCAGCTCTTGCCTCCAAGTGCCAGTCTGCCCTTTCCCGTGGACAGCCTTCCAGGCTCGTACTTGCCCAACTGGCCCCGCCGCCCACAGCCACGTAAGCCCTTTCTCACCCTGCATCTCTTCATGCATGGCCCCGCTGGCTGTTTCTCTGGTTCAAACTCAACCGACGCACCAGCTCTTCACTCAATAAAGTTCTAGAGTTGAGCATTTGAAGCCTTTGATTACTTCAGCCTCGTCTGCATTGTCAGTATTAGCCCTCGAACAAAGTGAACTATTCTACCCAAAATGAACTATTTATTTTAAAGGCAGCATGGCATGGAAAGAGCATAGATTTAAAAACATGAGTTCTGCCGCGAAACACTGGTGTGTCCCTGATGACAACACGTGTCCCTCCGAGCCCGAATTCCCCCACACAATAATAAAATCCACATGTTGAGAACAGCTACCACTAAATTTCGGGCAGTGTTAAGCTTACCATGTGTAAAGCACCCAGGACAGCCCTGGAACAATGAGTCTCCATAAATATTACTGTTATCCAGCTTTGCCTCTGTGTATAGCTTTAATTTGCTTTTTAAAAGAATCCTCACCTGAGGACATGCTTATTGATTTGGGGAGGGTGTTGTAAGGGAGAGGGGTATTGATGAGAGAGAGAAATATCAATCAGTTGCCTCCCCCACGCTCCCTGGCCAGGACCAAACCTGCAACCTAGGCATGTGCCCTGACCAGGAACTGAACCCGCCAGGGCCACTTAATTAATTCTCACCCTTTCCCTGCAGTCTGACTGTTAAATTCCATCCGGGACTTACCCTTTCCTGTCACCATCACCCTGGCTACAGTGAGCTCTCCCTTTTTTAAACTACGACAGTGTTTGTGTCACAAACACATAACATGTACTAGAGCTGTTAAACATTAAAGCTGCCTTTCGTGATGCGGTGTAGTGACCTGCACCCTGACAAGGTGGTTCCGTGTGTGCACGTATTACTGACTCTATCGAGTGCTGAGCTCGTGAGGGCAGAGTCTGAACTGTCTGCTTCTTTGCATGGCCTGTGTAGTGACCTGCACTCGACAAGGTGGTTCCGTGTGTGCACGTATTACTGACTCTATCGAATGCTGAGTTCGTGAGGGCAGAGTCTGAACTGTCTGCTTCTTTGCATGGCCTGTGCAGCGTATCCGGCATTGTTCTGTACTTGCAGTGAGACACTCGCTGCACTGTCAGATGAATGAATGAAGAACTATCGGCCGCGAAACCTGCTGACACACCAGTCTAAGGACATGTCGTCTCTCGGACCTGAACATCAAGGAAAACATGAAAAGAAAGTATGTGCACGAGAGTGCTCTAGCTCCAGACCTCGATTCCTCCCCATCCTGGCTGGGTGTCCTTTTGGAAGTTACTCACACAGCTTCAGTTTCCTCTTTTGTAAAGAGGAATTATAATGCCGACTTGTAGCACCACGACAAGTTTAAAGGGGCAAAATAAATTTCACAGACCCAGCCGAAGGCCTAGATATATTCATCACTAAAACATGGCTGTTTCTGTACCCTTTCCTACCATATAAGAAATCATTCCTGCTCTAGCCAATTTCACAACATTCAGATAATGGATACACTGAGGAAATTACTTAAGATGCACTAAAGCACGGTAAGAAACTGGAATGAACACTATTGCTCTTCCTTCCATTACAGAGGAATGCAGTATAAAGTTGGAAAAAGTTACCACTGGAGATCCTGTAGTATTATTACTACTAATACTCCATCTGGACATACTACTTTGTAGAAGAAAAGCGGTAACGATCATCAGAGAACGAAAAGGAGAACACTGTGAATTCTTCCTGGTAAACAACGGCGAGCGGTACAGCTTAAAAGAGTAAAGTGTTTTAACACAGTAAAATCATATACGCAGTGTTTTCTCAGTTAATAGGAAGTATTATTAAAGAGGCCTTTTTGGTATTGAAATTATAGTAAACTAGGGATTAATTCTTAAAATGAGGATAAAGAGAAAGTTCTAGCTGAAAGGAGGTAAAAATAGTTCCAGGAAAACATAATTAAGGGGGCATTTTGAATAAGTGATTGTATTGCTTTCTAGTTCCTAAACTTTTAATATCACATCGAGTTAAATATATTGCTTTGCAGTAGCTTTCTGACCACCAGTATTAGAAAGATATGGAATAATTATGACATACTAAGTAATTATGAAAGAGAAAATGAACAGTTAATGCCATACGAGAATTTAAATTATACAGCTATCTTTATAGCTGTCTTAAGTTAGAGAGCCGTTATTATTAATATACCCTTTCCCAACTAAAGAAATAGACAACCGAGGGAAAAAAGACCCAGTACGACAAAAGACAACAAAAGCTAAGAGTTAGCCTAGTACAACTTGCCCACTGTACGAACTCACTACAGCCGAGCTGATCCATTTCTCCCCTCAGCCTTAGTGACTTCACACCACCATCCGCGTCGTCATGACACTTCCCACACGTACCTTGACGGGTTTACCAACACCTCTGGTAGGGCCGGAATGAGACTTGATGGTCAGCAGAGAAGCATAAGATGCCCATCCCACAAAACCAAGCAGCACACTGATGCCCAAAAAAAATCTGTCGTAAGTGTGATAATACGACAATCCTTCCAATGCGAGATCAATCAGCTCCTTGCAAAGCAAGACCTAAGGAGAAAGAAAAATACAACTTGCCATGTGGAATGAATAAGAAACCTAAGACTCAAAGGAAGAATATTAAAATTGAGTAACTGCAGATAATAGGTCAAAATATATTTTAATTTTTTGAGGATCTTCCTGAAAAGTATAAGAAAAACTTCTGAATAAAATGAATTTTTAAATCTTGGTAAGAGATGGCATCTTGAATACAAACTATGAGCTATGCAGTGATTCAAAATGACTCATTTTGTGGAAATTATCTTCAGACCACATTAAAAAAAGAATAAAGGCTCTCTAATACAGGTCCCAAATAATGGAGATGCCCACGTGTATATAATTTTGGACTTTCTCAGATTACCTGAATCAGTTATAAAACATCATTAAAATAGCTTAATATTTCAGAGGAGAAAAGCCAATCATTTTAAAACCATGACAAAAATAAGTATTAGAAATGCACAGTATTACTTAGGCAATTTCAGAAACTGAAAATAGCATTCTTTCCTACTTTAAAATTATATGACAACTTAACAAAGAGAAAGTAAATGAAAAGCATGGTGGGGTAGGAGGTGGGTAAAGGTCAAGCTTCTTCATGAGTCAGCAGACTTCAGATGGTGTGCTGGTAATTCCAAACATACAAAAAGATCACACTCTAAGAGACCAGGCATAAGCAGGGAGACAGAAACTTGGATTACACCTTTTCATGGAAGACAATAGCAACTGTTCATTTCCGATGCTAACCCCAAAAAGGTCTACCCACAAGCCTGGAGTTAAGACAAGCTTGCTTGTGGCCAAGGCAGCTACTTTGGGAAGTCCCCCCTTCCCTGAGGGTTTGGGAAACCTCCCCAGCCGGCCTACCTTGCCTCTCCCCACACCCAAACGGTGATCAGCTATTTGTATACGCAAGGCCTGCATACTTACAGCTTCATCAAACTTCCTCTGTTTTATGTAAGATCGTGCTTTTCTTAAAATGTCAAACTGTTTAGAATCAGAAAGCAACCTACAAAAGAAAAAATAAAGGTTAGGTTTAAAGTGTTTCCTTCATTTCAATTATATATTTTTTCTTAAATGAAAATTAAAGGCTGGTGAAAATTGAGAAAATAAAAAACAAAGCAAAAAAAAAAGTAATTAACCTGGAGCTACACTGTATTATCTGAACTGGCAGACTACACTCAGGACAGTTGGGTAATACGTCACTGTGGAGAAGAGCAGTACTCTGGCTGACAAAGGGCTTCTGACTAACTGAATAATTACAGGCACAGCAAACAGTGATCGAGTCCCACCACGCAGCCCTCCGGGGCCCGTGACAGAATGACTGCCGGGGCAGAGCCATGCCAGCACCTGGGACCTGCGCCCGACGGGCACTGCAAGTGGAGTGATCAGGTGCCCCAGGCAGAGCCTATCAGGCAGAGCCTGACCAATAAGCAGTGAACAGTGGGAACCTACTGGACCTTCTTCCCCCGATGCTTACAGCTCTCTGGGTCCCCCTGCCTTTCATTTCTCTTCCCACCATTTCCCTGCCCTGGTTTTACCACATGAGAAATACTCCTAAAACTCAAAGAATCTATCGCTGAAGATGTTAAGTTCATGGAATGTAGAGACTGAGAAAATATCACCAGAACTCAATGACCTGACTAAAATAAACATATTTCAACACAAAATCCAACACATTTTTCTTAACTAAAACCTATTCTCCTAAACTGAATACCTTTACATTTAAAAAGTGCAAAAAAGTTATTTAAGGATATAGCAGGTTAGATCACGTAAAATTGGTATTTTCCTATGTCAAAAGCTAGCAAACTAAACTTTGGCGATTTCGTTTGGTGCAACATAACGGGAACACACATCTTTCCACCTGGCCCGAGCAGCCTCTGAAAAGGTAAGATTGAGACGTGCACAAAGTCAACCTTCTGAGCAATACTATTAATTTGGGTGGGGTCACAGACTTCTTCCAGAAAGTGAAGCTGTTCAGAACATGCTTATACCCCAAAACCTTACATAAAATTTTGGAAAATTCACAAACCCCAGAAGCTCACCCACAAACCCTCCTGAGCTCTCCAGGAGGCCCCAGTGACCCACAGCTGTGCCCACATCTGGGGCCCCCAGAGCCCTCAGGCCAGTGTGTACCACCCAGCTCTTCGTCCAGATACCTTTCGTTGGGGGGTATTGTCTCTAAGTCTTAGAAGTGGGATGACTGAGCCAGAGGGCACAGGCTTTCAGTGCTATATCTAAGTTAAATTTTCCAAATTCTGATAAAACCCTGCTAGTTAATCTCCTTCCCTGTGTTCTGATCCACTCTGTCTTCTAGCTTACATGAAACTGATACGGGCACCCAACCATCCACCTCACCAGTTCTAAACTTCCCAGATTCTTGGTAACCACCCCCTCTATTCTACTTAATTTCCCCCTGCCCCAAATGTACACCCCCAGCTACACAACCGTCAAACTCCTCCTCCGTCACCAATCTTGTATTTGCCCCTGAGTTCCCATTCGTAAAGATCCTCTCTGCTCTGCTTTCCAAAATCCAATCCTCATCACTCCAAAACCCACCTCACTCCATTAGCACTTCGGTGTGGTTTAACGAGCAATTTATTGATCTTCCCTTGAATTTTAACCTCCGCACGGGCCATTGATTATTTCTGTTAATATCCACAATAATACTCAGCAAAGTGCTAAGCATGTAAAATGAACCAATAAATCGTAATTGATTAAAATGCTATCAAAATATTGTGGGCCTAAAAAAAGGAAGAACAGAGTAATATACAGGGCTGTTTCTTAAAGCACCTAATGATTTGCTAAATTAAATAAAAACGTGAAAAGAAACCTGGTCTGGAACTAAAGTCGTTTTTAGGACTTAGAGGTTCTAAAAAGAATGAGAGAAAAAATATTCTAAAAAAAGAAATACTTGTTACATTAATTACATGACAGTATATTATATATAGACTACATTCTATGTGGAGTACTTAAGTAAGGACACCAGAGTCAGGCTAATCTATGTTTTTCCTAAATGGACTTTGTACAAACTTTGGGACATACCAAAGGTTCAGAACATGTCTGGAATTCAGCACAAGGTTCTGCACAACCTGAACAAAGTCGAAGAGAGATCTGGTGTATTAGAGGGACACGGGTCAGTAAAAAATACCTCGTGTGAACGTGAGGAGCAGAAAGAACTGAAAATACAGAAAAGACCATTGAAAAACACCAGTCATTGTGTGAACAGGACATATTCCGATACATATGCTCCCCGAAGAGGAAGTCTGGCAGTGCTATTTCATGATAACGGCAACACATTATCCGTAGAACATTTCTACATAGTAACCTGCTGGGGAAAAATTCCTTTATTGACTAAATCCTTTACATTGAAAACATCAAATTTTAAAGGAATCTATTAGCAACATGTTATAGTTAGGCAAAAAGGAAGTAAGAGAAGTGAGTATGGATTGTATACATTTCTTTGCTGCGATTGCTATCAGTCCACCCATTTCCCAGCGTTACTTGAACTTGGTAGAAGAGAAAGTTGTTTCTCAAGATTATCAAAAATTTCATCATCAATGATTTAGGGTGACCTAGTGTTTGGAGGACAAAATCTCCATAAAAATGCTGTCATTTAAAGTATCACATCTTATTCAGATTATTACTACAAAAATAGTTTGCTTGCATTTACACATATTTTAGAGATACTTAGTGATATCTAGTCCATTCCTTTTTAGAATATCTTACATTAAGAAAGTATTTCAAGAAGAGAACGACAAAGAAAGCAGGATAAAAAATTACTCTAGAATAATCTGCATTCTTTAGACTGGCCAATAATATACAATTGTGTAAGAATTGAGTACATGAGTGATTTTCCATGTATGCGTGTATGTGATGTGTGAAGTTAACCTGTTTAAGTTCCAAGGCAGTTTTAGGTCAGAAAACTACACTTCCAGCAAATATCCAGTAAACCAGGTAAGTGAAGTGGTGGGAAGATTGACATTAAAACCAGTACTTAAATGTGGTCTGAGGAGGAACTTTTAATCATGACAGCCTACAGGAAGCAAATATATTAAAAGAAACCAAAGTATTTTTTTGCCATTTTAGTAGCAAACAGGTTTATATATTTTGTTAAAGTTTAAATTCTCTGAATTACAGTGAGTTTTAAATAAAAACAAGTTTTAAATAAAAATATGTTTTTGTTTCTATTGGCAAGGTAAAATAATCTCCTTCCCATTTTCTTTTTTCTAAAACCTTTTTATTCATTTTTTTAAAAATTGTTGTTCAAGTACAGTTTTCTTTTACTCCCATCCCAGCCCCCCCCCCCCAGTGCTCCCCACCTCCCTCCCATTTCCACCTTAGTTGTTGTCCATGTGTCCTTTATATTAGTTCCTGTAAATCCTTCTCCTTTTTCCCCTGAAATTTCCTCCCCTCTCTCCTCTGGTCACTGTCTGCCTGTTCTCTATTTCAGTGTCTGGTTATATTTTGCTTGCTTGCTTGTTTTGTTGTTTAGCTTCCTGTTAAAGGCGAGATCATATGGTATTTGTCTTTCAACACCTGGCTTATTTCACCTAGTATAATGCTTTCCAGTTCCATCCATGCTGTTGCACAGGGTAGGAGTTCCTTCTTTCTTTCTGCTGCATAAAATTCCATTGTGTATATGTACCATAATCAAATCTTTCTTAAAAGAACTTTCTTGTTCCTTTCCCATCCCACAAATTTTTTCTTTTAAAATCTTTCTTGTCTTCCTTTGACCTCTTTAGTACACACTTCAAAGTGTTTTTTCTCCTTTTTAAGACCCAAACCTTTCATGCTTCTCCTAGTCATGTGGCTCTACCTGCTGGTCATTCCTTGGTATTACACCAGTGTCTAACGACACAATTGTAGCTTTAAGTTTCTTTTTTTCTTCAATTCTATTTTGAGAATAGCTACTTTGTGACTTTTATTCTTTTTCATAGGTCTTTAAAATATCAAAAATAAAGTGTATTTATTTTTTTAAAGAATAGGGTAAAACAGGGTGTACAATTACCTTATGCATCTACTGGACCCTTTTACGAGTAAGAGACTTTAGCAATCTTATTTCTCCTTTTTGATGAAACATTTGACATTTTATCACCCTAGAAATTATTACATTATTCATCAATTATTAATTCTGGAAAACACTAAGACAATGGAGGGATGGTGGAGAGATACCATGAAAGAGACCTAGTAATGCTGGTGAAATTGATTGTGTAGGTCAAATCTCAAGATTATGAATTTTGACATGTCAATATCCTAGGTAAATGTCCTCAGACTTAAGAATCGGCGACTGAACAACGTATTTCTAAGAAGAAAAAGAAAATATGGTGCTTATTCAAAAGGGAAGGGAGTCTTTGCACTGTTGTTTGTAACAAGAGCCTGAGCTGTTTGCAAAAAGGGTGTGCAACAACTGTACCCTTTCATCTTTACCAGTCTTTATGTGCGTGTTCGCTGGCTGTAGTTCCTAAGCAGACAATGCTCACATAGGTGCACATATATACTGGTGACTGAAAGGAAACAGATGGTGCAGAAGTGAAAAAATTCACTAGAGTAGAAAAAGGAAAGAGTATATTGTACTCAGAGGGTAAATGGTGAGAACTGTGTTTTTCTGGTACACTGAGTATATGTAACAGGAAAAAAGGATATCACATAAGAACAGAAATAAAATATCCAGGAATAAAACAATGAGAAATGGATATTGTGGAGAAAACTAAAATCTTACATAAGGATGTAACAGAAAATATAAATAAATACATGTTGGACGGTAATGTTAAATATTGTGACAATGTCAATTCTCTCCAAATTACTTCCTAAATCATGTATAATAATGAAAGAATCCTTTGTATAACTCAAGATGATGATGATTCTAAAATTTACATGAAAAAATAAATTTTTGTTCATGTCCATGATTTATGATTTTTGACTCATGCCAGTGATGCAAACACTTACTTTTTGTTTCTTGTAAAATGCTTTTATCAAAGCAATATATACATATAATTTTTAAAAATCAAAAGCAATCCAGGAGGGCATAGTGACAACCAATAAATCCCTGCTCCACTCTTCTCATTTCTTAAGTCCCAGAGGCAGGCACAAATACTTTCCAAGGGTCTGTTTTTACTTATTCTGGTAATTAGCTCCATGTGTCTTAATAATATGCTTCCATCACTATGATGGCCCAAGGCACTTTCTGCTGTCTCTTCCCCCTTCAATTTGGTGATACCACTCTTTCCACCTCCTCTGTTGGCTACGCTGGTCACTAACCATCTGCCCTCCCCTCTCGGCCATCGCCAGACTCTGCACATTCTATCTCGTGAGGATGGCCGCATCTCCACCATTCCACGAGTAGTCCTTTCCCCTCTGCCTTCCAACCTGTAATCCTGAATACGCTGTCAAGGTTGGTCACATTTGTATTCTAGTCTGTAATTTTAAGGTGTCCTTACTTTGTCTATGGTTTCGCTGCAAAAGCTGAAAACCAATATTTACATTATTATTTAAATTCTGTTCACTGAGTAGCAAAGTTCTATGCTATAATTAGATTTCCTTGATCCATGTGCCAATGTTCAAATGAATTCCCTTTCTCCCTCTCTTTTTAAAGATTTTATTTATTTTTAGAGAGAGGGTACGGGAGGGAGAGGGAAAGAAACATCGATATACTAGAGTAACATGGATCAGTTGCCTCTCACATGCCCCCAACTGGGCCCAGCCTCAACCTAGGCACGTGCCCTGACCCCTAACAGGGAATCAAACCAGCGACCCTTCAGTTTGTGGGATGATGCCCAACCCACTGGACCACACTAGTCAGGGCTGAATTGCCTTTCTCATACTTGAAGCGACTGTTCACAATCATGTCACTTCTTCAGTGGCCTCACGATTGAAGCATGGCTGCTTGTATACTTTGAAAGGTTTCTGTTTCCCTGAAGTTTCCCATCCTCCTTGTTTGGGAGGATGCAGCAATGTGTGCCTTCCACGTGCTCACTGTGCACCTCCCAGCTCCATTCTCAATCCATGTACATCGTGAGATTCACTTCATTTCACCCGAGGTCTCCTCACTGCCTTCTCTGTGGGACTTGCCTCCCATTTGGACCATTCTTGCATGGTTGAGCCTTCCCTAAGTTTCCGGTTGTGTTACCCTTTTTTTAAAGAATGCATCCTGTACTCTTTCTCATCTTGTAAAGTTTATGTTGCTTTTTATTTTATGGATACAATAGTGTCTGAGATATTTCTGAGGAGTTTGATAATTTTAAGTTCTTTTCTGTTCCTTCAATTATCTATTTCCTCAGAAGTCAATTCTTCCTATGACCTTATCTTTTGTGGTTATGCTGCAGGCTTTCAATGGTGATTTTTCAAGTGCAGACAGAGCTAGCAGCTTTGCCCCAGGGTGGGTGAGCCTGTGGGTGGGAGTCAACTATCCCTCTGAGCCCCAAGGTTACACAAAGCTCGCAGTGGCTCCGCAAGCAGACGCTGAGCATCAAAGCAGAGCAAGTTCATGGTGTGTCAGGAGGCCAGGTAAAAGAAGGTGGGCAGTGTGCACTTGAACCCCTTACAGAAGAGTGCTTCCCTGACCAGTCGGTCTTTCTATTGGGTTGGCCAAAAAGTTTATTTAGTTTTTTCTGTACAATGGCTCTAGTAGTGCTCAGTTGTCTTTAATTGCATTCAAAACAATTTTGTTAGGTTGTATTGTCAGCTGTCATATCAATGTGTATTTAAAAAAATTATCAAAATTGGTGAATTTTTGTGCAGCCATTTTAATATTGGTGATGGTAGAAAATACTCAACATTTTTGGCATTTATGCTTTATTATTTCAAGAAAGGTAAAAACATAACTGAAACACAAAAAAAGATTTATGTACAGAAATTGTGTATGGAGATTGAACATGTTGAAAGTGGTTTGCAAAGTTTCTTGATACTATTGACATTTTGGCCAAATAATTCTTTGCTGTGGGCTATCTTATGCATCGGTAATTAACTGCATATGATCATAACTTGCAAAATCTCCCTTTTGCTTTGACTCTGCTCCCCTGCACACACACACACACAGAGGTGTGCAGTCACAGTGTTCACAGGGAAATATAGTATTTAAGCTTTTCTAGTTTATGAACACCACACTCATGTTACATAAGTTGTCAAATGCAATGCCAAGAATCCATCCAATCATGTCCCTAACATCTGGATTTCAAACAGTTTCTACTTGTTCTGGTCAAGAGCACAATCCTTCCTAACTAAATGTGAATCCCTGCCAGCCGGAGATGCATTTCAAGGAGGCCGAATAAGCCCACCCCAGCCAGTACTGCAGAGCCAGGTCTGCGATGCAAATCTCCCCATCCCAGAGCCAGGAAATGCATCTTTCTGGGATGCAAGAGAGCAAAGTCAGCTGCCCACCGAAGTCTGCTCCCCTCTCGCCAGAGCTGCGAGTAGATGTCCGAGTTTCCCAGAACTGTATCATTGGCCTTTTCCGGTCAGTTCCTACCTTCTGCCTACCTAGAGCCTCCAATAATGTGCATTTGTCTTCACCACCATCTTTATGCCGATGGCTCCAAAACCTTCACGATCAACTCTCATCTCTATCTTGAGATTCCCATTTCTAACCAACTCATTGATGTCTTCAGTTGTAAGTTGAAATTCGTCCTCGCCTCTCAAACCAACTCTTCTTTCTTTCTATAACCCATACGGTACCAGTACCTTTCCCGTCAGCTCCCAAGCCAAGCGTCCTCACGCCTTCCCAGTTGATCCCTGTTGGATTTATCTCCTTAAAGCTTCCCGTTATCTCTCTGCACCCTACACTTCCCCTACCAGTCACTCGAATACATCTAGCTCGCATCTGGCTCATTACTTAGGAAAACGAGGGAAGAGACTTCCGTTTTGAAGTTAGCACTAATGCATATAGAAAACACAAAGTTTCTAAGTAACTGATTTATTCTGTCAGCATTCAAACTCACTGAAAAATCACTTCCTATAAGCTAATAAATAAAAAATACTTACTTAAATGGTGTAAACAAAAATGGTAAAGTAACTTCTTTTTTCTGAGACATTTTCACCTGGGAACCAAATAGGGAAATATTTAATTATATTAGAAATGAGGAAAAAATCAACTAATCTCATTTTGAAATACAAACATGCATTACAATGGGTCTTCAGGGATGGTTAACTACTTGGAAAATAAATGGAATTTTGTGTTACTACATTATTTCATAAATATTTAAAGAAAAATTTAACGTGATCATTCTATTGCAATAAACTGAGAATTAAGAATATCAAATCTGCAAAAGAACATTCTGTAATGTAATTAAACTTTAACTCTTAGAAAACAAAAGCAGCCAAGCTGCATCAGCCACTTTAAGACTAACAGAGTTTCAGCTCAGCGGTCACCTTTGTAACTTCCTAATGCGCACACCAGTGTGCGTGCGTGGGACAAGAAATGTTGCATCACTCATGTGGCCACTACGGGGGCAAAGGCCAATTGAGAAAGACGTGGTGTGTGGTCTTGAAGAACCTGTGCGAGTCTTACAACCAGGGAGACCCCTCAAAGGTAATGCTGCGTCTTCACGCTGACTCACAGTCGGTGAGTTTAGAACGGCATGTCCCGTTTTACCTTGAACTGCTCCAGAATCTGCACTGCGTTTGTGAACATGCTCTCCGCTCTGAAGGCGCCGGTGCTGTTGAGATAACCCACAGGGAGGATGCCCTGTGCGTGGTAAATGCTGGTTAACGTTCGTATTAACAAAGCTCGGCCAGTCTTACAGAACAAACCAGACTGACCAGGGAAGCAATGAAGGGAAGACGTGGGGACAAATGAGTTACTGGAATAATAAAACAAAAGAATCTTTCTTTAAAGCATAAGTGGAAAATGTTCCCTTATTTTTCTCACAAATAGTAAATAAAGTAAATAAAACAAAAGAAATGAATTCAGTTGGATAAAACCTAACGCTTATTGAAAATTACTGTGTGCTGGGCAGTGAACTAAGTGCTTTGCACACGCGACATCCCTACAGTGGGCCACAACCAACATGCTTGAAAGAAAAAACAGGACGGTAAGAAATGTGAGAGTGTACTGCACATTTAGGAGTGAGGGTTGTTTTGTGAGACTTTTGTTATCGGTGACACAGACACACACCCCCTCAACTACAGGCTCACTGTACTCAGTATTCTGAGTTAATTTCTTTATTTGTTGGATTTGAAGAACTGATAAAAATAGCTGGCTGGAATGATTTTTTATTTGTGTGTTTTCTGGATCCACTTCCATTCTTCACAGCACTGCCATCCCATTTGGAGAACTCTCCCCCATGGAAGGAGGTGGTGAGTCTCTAAGCGGGCCCTGCCTTCCCCACTGCAGGGCAGTCAGGTGACCCAGGCTGGACCACTGAACCGGGCAGCACTGGAATCTGACCTGCGAGCACCAGGGAACAGTGCTCGGCAGGGGCGGTGTCACTCCCCACAGTGCAGACCACACTTCGGGCCTTCCTCCAGGGTCTGCACAGCTCTCCCGGTTCCTGCTCGCTGCCAGGCTGGGTTTTGAACACGCCTTTCAGTCAACAAACCACCAATATCTTTGAAATAAATTTCCTTTAAATGGATTCAGTTTCAACTGCTTGTAAACAAAAATGACGCTTTTTTCCTCGATTATAACTAAAATACAAATATAAATCTGTACACATTTTGGAAAATAAAAAAAACTTACAGAAAAGCTATTAGGCCTGTTCTCCGTGTTGTAGGTAACACTACATATGCAGTTATAAAGTACTACAGATTTAGAAAAAATGCAAAGGAAAACACAGCTTCAAATGTAACCAAAGATTACTCAGAAACATAAAAAGTAGATTTTACTGTACAACATACTGTTTCATTCTGAGAGTTGGTGAGAGAATTCTGCTGCTTACCACTGAGTTCAGGGGAAAGGGGACCCCGATGAGAGAGGCCATCAACGGCGCTACGTCAGCCTGCAAGCAGAAGGGGTCCGGCTTTACAAAGTCTACAAACATCAGCAAAATTCACTCAGTGCAACTATGTTTTGTAATCTAAGCAGCGTGTTTGTTACAATCCACTATCTCCAAACATTTATTTAATACACGTCATATACTGATCTTGAAAAATGTCATTTCCTGGAGGTACACAACCTTATGAAAAAAATTTGAAAAGAAACCATTCATAGCTCCAAATGTAAAACACATTAAAGCAAAATGTTAGTTATCCTAGTAGCTAAGAACCTGACCACTTCATATAACAGATTTTCAGTATTAAGAAAAGGATGCCTTAATCAGACAAAAAAAATACATGGCAATAGTAGACTTTACCTGAGGAAATGCGCATGTTAACTAAAGAAAGACCATCGGGAGGAGGCGTGGCCGGGCAGTGAAGTCCAGAAAAGATGCACCAGGCAGGAGGCCCTAACGTGGGAAGGCCCCAGACACCCTTTTCCTCCCCAAGTCCAATTTCCCAGACCACTCTCCCTAAGAGAACCAGTCACTTTCATTTTCCTAAATATCACTGCCTGTTTTTATACTAGGCGTTATCATTTTTTAGGTAGTAAAGTGCTTGGATGTCAGAACGCCCGGTTTCAAATCCTTGCTTGTACCCAGGGTAGGTCAGTTAACCTCTCCAAAGCCTCAGTTTTCCTACCAGTTAAAAAGTAAATACAAGTCTCTCCCTTGCAGAGTTATGGCAAGATTGAATGAGATTAAATGGGTAGAGAACCTGGTACCCAATAACCTGCGATACCTGATGGCTACAAATGCTGCTGTGACCACTAGTTACTGGACCTCTCAGGGGCGCCGTGTGGACACTCCACCCTGGGCGCCGTGACACCAACGCCGCTGAGGGTCTTCAGTCTCACCGTGGGTCCTTTCCAGACCCTTTCTCTGCTCCCCCTTTAAGGCTGGCGCTTGGTCCCAGGATCTCCATCCTTCTCACCTTTTACTACCTGGACCCTCTTTACTACGTGCCACCTATAGGAAACCCGAAAACTTCAGTGGCCTCCTAACCGCCTTCCCCTGGAAGCCAGGGCAGGCCTCCTCTAATCTGGCCTCCTGGCTGCAGCCCCAGGAGTCCCACACAAACAAGTGGATCATGCCCCTCTGGGGTTGAAACACTCGTGGGCTTTCCCAAGCTTTAGGATTAAGTCCACTGGAGAGGCCCTGCGTGGTCTAGCACTACCTTCACCCCAGGCTCTGCTGCCCTGCACGCCAGCTTTCTGCAAGGTCCTTCAGCACGCCATGTGCCCTCTGAGCAGAGTTCTGTGCACGTGCTGCTCCCTCGGCAAGAAAAGCCCCTTGGCCCAGCAACTACTATTTATTTTTCAATCTCAGCTCAATCCTCAATTTCTCAGGAAGCCATTGCTGGCTACACAGGCTACCAGATACAGAAGTGCCCCCTTTTCAACAGGGGATACGTTCCAAGACACCCCTGAGGATGCCTGAAATTGCAGAGAGTAGCAAACCTATATATGCAATATTTTTCCCTACACACACATACACTTTTTCACTTGAAGGAAGAAGCACTTGAAGGCTTCTCGTTGGCATGTGCGAATTGCCAGCATCCCTACCCTCACATCCCGGGGACCATGACTAGGGGAAATAAGGGCGACATGAACAGAGCGTGGTGAAGCTGCCACAGTGGATCTGATGACTGAGACAGTGATGGACGGGCAGGGAGCGTGAAGCGGCTGGACAAAGGATGATTCACATCCTGGGCAGGACGGAGCGGGATGGAAGGAGATTCATCACACCATTCAGAATGACATGCAATTTACAACTTATCAATTATTTCTGGAGTTTCCCGTTTAGCATTTTTAGACTGTGGTTGAACATGGGCAGCTGAAACCACAGGAAGAGAACCTGTGGCTGAGGGGGGACTACCGCACACTGCTCGGGGCTCCCGGGGCTCCACAGGCCTCTTCTGTAGTCCTCACCACGGCTCTGATCTTACGTCTGTTTGTGTAATTGCTTGATCAGTACCTGCTCTCATCCCGAGAGAATAAGCTCCCCTGGGGAGGGATTGCGTCTGCTTTTACTCACCATTACAGCCCTGACACGATGTTGAATGATAATGTTTGTGCAATGCTTAAACCGTACTGCAGACGTCTACATAATAAAGTTGATGGAAGAAACGCATAAATAAATTCTCATCTAATGTAGATCTGAAGTGAGATTGCTGAGAGCAATAGCCGAACCTATATTCAGGTTTTCATCATAACCCAGTCTGGCTATACACAAAACATGCTTTTGTTTTATGGTCTTCAAGTTATTCCTATCCCATTGACAGTCACTTTTACTGCAAATGAGTAAGTTGCTATTCTGATTTTATACACTAGCACTTATTTGGCAATACACATCCATGCTGAGGAGAGCATTCTCAGTGTGCTGAGAAAGAACAGGCTCCCACAACCGCCGGTCTGCAAAGGTAAGCTCAGACCTGGGTTCGCCCACCACAGTGAGGGATGTCAGCTGGGGAGTGGGCCAGAGAAGGTGAGACATGCCTGCCTGGAGGCCGTATGTCAGTGATGCCCGGCTTTCTACAAACAGTGAAGATGGCTCTTTACACGGCATACACTCAGTAATGAGCGTTGTGGGCTTCCCATTTACAGATGACGCCACCAGCCTCACGTGATGAGGTTGGCCACGCATTTCCCTGTAATATGAGCTTCCTAGCTGGTAAATTTATTACTCTTGCCACTGTTTCCCCACTGAGTTTATGCGGATCCTGGATAGGATTAAAGATAGAATATGTGTTAATAAAGAGATGGTAACTGACCCACTACAGGAAAGAAACCTATAATGAGATTTTAATAGACCGGTGCTTAAAGCCTGCAGCAAGGCAACCGTGACGAGGAGGCACAGAAATTTAACGGGCAGGCAAATTGCAATTTACATATAATCATTTAATTAGCCATTGTTATTTGGAGGGAGTCTTTTCCTCTGAGTTTTACTTGAGGCTTTTTATATTTTGTCAAAAGAAAGATTAGTTGGGTTAAGATATTTGCACTGACAGGCCCTCCCTTGGGAACTGAAGTGTTTTGAAAGATCATTTATCATCATTATTATTAATATGTGTTTCTTTTCAGGGTTTTTTTGGGTCTAAATGTCTCCCTCACAGGAAATAAAAGCAAATTTGAACATGATTAAATTGAGATGAATACCTGATTGATGTCTTGCCTCTTGTAGTGCTCCAACTTCCAGTCTGAAAGACATAATGAGACACAAGAGCCGATGTTAAGACTAAAAAGAACGGGTCACTTCATTGTTATGAGTGCTCAATGCTTAGTGGAACACGGAAGTATCGGAAAAGTCTGTTTTAAGGCAGTATGAACTAACTCAAAGGATGCTTAAAAGGCAGAGCTGTATGTTTTTAAAATGAGACTTTTAAAGGAATGACTACAAAATATTTGGTGTTTTCTGCGAGACTTTATTAAACTTTCAAAATGCTCATTTGGAGGTAACTGTTTCAAAACACCAAAAAGCTAGTGAACGAGTGGTGGAACCGAAAGGCACAATGATGACAACTGTCGGCAGGACTCCGGCTCATCCCAACCCCATTCCAAGGGGCTGTCCAGGCACTTTCCTGTAGCGGCAGCTGCTTGCAAAACACTTCAAACCGAAGCTGTGACTGCACCTACCTTCAATAATCCCCAAAGTTCAAAGAGTACAGTAAGCTGCTATTAAAACTGCCATCAAAGATAACCTCACTCCTCTCTTTCTACCTTTCTATAAATTCAGAAATTTCAAAAAACAGTAACCAAAATAATTGAGAACATGTCTTTTCTTTAAAGATTTTATTTATTTACTTTTAGAGAGAGAGGAAGAAAAGGAGAAAGAGGGGGAGAGAAACATAATGTGTGGTTGCCTCTCACACGCCCCCAACTGGGGACTTGGCCTACAACCCAGGCATGTGCCCTGACTGGGGATCGAACCTGCGACCTTTTGGTCCACAGGCCAGCACTCAGTCCACTAAGCCACATCAGCCAGGGCCCTTGTCTCGATTAATGACTTTAAGATATATTACTGAAAGGCTTGTAAGATATTTTATGATGAAATTTCCTTTAAAAAGCCAATAAAGTTTAAAATATGTTCCCGCTTCTATTAGTTAGCTACTATAAAATTCATGCCAATCACCTGTTGAGGAAAAGAATATTTCCTTTCTCTGTAATTTATAATACTTAATATTCATGTAAGAAAAACTACATTCTTTCTGTCATGATTCTTGAAGGCATGTGATTCTAGAACATTAATCCACTGAAAAAATCAAATGCCATAATACAGTTCTATCTTCTAAGTACAAACATACTGTTTAACCTAGCTTCTACTTAGATGTCATCGAATCCATTTACCACAGGGCACTGGAATATAAAATGATGCAACTGCATTGGAAAACGGTCTGGAATTCTGCAAAAATTAAACATAGTTTCATATAACCCATTTATTCCATTTCTATGAATCCAGACAAGGGGAATTAAAACATATGCCCACACCAAAACTTTCACACAGATCTTCATGCCAATATTATCATAACAGTCACAAATGTGAAAACAACCCTAATGTCTGTAAGATGACTGTATAAAACAATATGGCATCTACAGCAACGAAACATTATTTGGCTATAAGAAATAAACTGTGAATACATGCTACAACCTAGGTGAACCGTGAAAACATCATGCCACCTGGGAGTAGCCAGACGTGGCTACAGGGACTGCTCCCATTATACGGCACGCCCAGAACAGGCAAATCCCTAGGGACACAGAGTAGATTAACGGTGACGGGGGGGTGGGGGCGGCCACAGGAATAACTGCTGACGGTTTTCTGCAGGGAGGGGGGCTGTGAAATACTTTAGAGTTAAATAGTAGAGGTGACTACACAGTCTTGTTAATGTACTCAAGAGAATAAATTATACAATTTTAAAATGTGAATTTTATGGTATGAGAATTATATCTCCACTAAAAAATCCACAAAAAGAAAGAAAGGGATGAGTCAATTTGAGTCTGCATCCCTGGAGGAGGTTTTTAAAAAAATTCTGGGCCTCACCCAGACTCGTGGAATCTAGTCACAAGATCTCAAAATCTACATTCTTAAAATATCTTTATTTTTAGAAAATAAAGCCTTGGATGAGCCTGATGAAACTAATCCAGAGTAAGGTGTTTGAAAGGAATTTGTTTTGTCCAATCAGGAAAAACCTTGGTGGAACGCTGAAGAAGAGCCTCACCTTAATTCTTCTTCTCCAGGGACTGAGAGGCGAGGAAGGCCTGGGCAAACACAGAGAGCCTTCAAAAGTACTAGAGCCGGGGCACAGTCTGTCCGCTTGTGAAACAGCAGTTACTGCATGTGGGAGATTTACCTGATCATCTTTGCAGGCAGGATTTGACTCAGGGTTTAATCTACAGCCCCGTAAAAATAAGGAATGTGAAGGGAAAAAAAAACCCAACAGTGTCATTCATACTTGAACTTTCATAAGGCAAATGATTAAGACTATATATGCTGAATATTATAAATTAAGCAATAGGAACTATATAAAAGTAATACATAGAAATACTAATGGCACAATATCAAAAGGAAAACTATTACTTGAAAGGGATTATTTATTTATTTATTTTAGAGAGAGGGGGAAGGGAGGAAGAAAGAGAGGGGGAGAAGGATCCATCAGTTGCCTCTTGCATACCCCCAACTGGGGACCTGGCCTACAGCCCAGACCTGCGCCCTGACTAGGAATCGAACTGGCAACATTTCAGTTTGTGGGACGATGCCCAACCCACTGAGCCACACCAATCAGGGCTGGGAAAGAATTTTTTAAAATTTAACTTTGGGTTTTTTAAAGACGTGATATTTGTAAAGACAATGAAGATAAGAGTTCGTACCTTTCAGAAGTGTGTCATTAAACCGCTGAGCCGGCACTCTTTGGGGAGACTTAATTCCAGCCCCCCACGTGACGAAAGGAGTAAAGGTCTCTGAAGGGTGACCAGCCCCATGGGAACCTACAAACAGGACACCAAGAGAAATAAGGCAAGTCCACATGAACTAATTTTTACTTAAATGCTTCTTTTTTAAAGACTTAAAGTGACTCCATCTATAGTTAATTCTGGCCACCACACTCCCAAACACTTGCAATTCTGTATAACCTTTAGTTTCAGAATATTCCCAGAGCCGGGCAGAGCAGCAACAATAAACAGGCACAAACAAACGAACAAACAAAAAAGGCAGAATGTCTGCTGAGAAACTCTGGTTGAAAGAGGAATGAGAACACTCCCAAGGAGACATGGGGAGGATGCCCCGGGAGCACCTCCGAAGGCAGAAAGAACAGGAAGAGCGCTGCTGGGGAGGAGCCAGCCAGGCTGGGGCAGCCCACCTGGGCCAGGTCTGCTCTGGGGAGGAAGGCAAAGTCGCCAGATGTTTCTCTTCCAGGCCCCTCTGGCTGGTGCGGCCAAAGGCCTTCACGAAGTGGGACCGGCTCACTAGAATCCCAGAGGCTGACCTCATCTTTGCCTCACTGTGTTCTCCGCACACACTGGGTTTTCCTGGGGATGCCCACGGCGGGGGGGGGGGGGGGGGGGCNGGTGGGGGGGGGGGGGGGGGGGGGGGGGGGGGGGGGGGGGCAGGACTATTGAGGGTCAGTCTTCAGTAGCAACACCCTGACCCCGCCCCCTTTGCCCTCACGCACATCTAACCCTAGGTAGACAAGCATTGGTCGTTTTTGTTTTCTCCTCCCTACTTTTCCCCAAGTTACATTTTGGGAATACAGCCCTTCTATAGTTAGAAGATTCTGTATACAAGATCAGAATTTTTATACTAACATTTTAAGCATACGATTATGTGCTAGACACTTTGCAGGCACTAAGACATGGAACCCCCCTCAGCAGGGCATCTACGGGCTTCCTTTACCACGTTCATTGTGAAGTGCACGCTGCTGAAGACCAACTCACCCCAGTCTGTCATTCCATGGTCAGAGGTAAAGATGAATGCCGTTTTCTCATCATTTCCATAAAACTCCTTAAACAGGGACACAAGCTCTTTAACTCCTTCATCAACTATTTTAATATTGTCCTTATATTCCCTGTTTAAAAAGAAACAGAACACTTTAAATTACGTTAATTTGGAAAAATCAAATTTATTCAACATGAACACCCAACATTCAAAGTCAGTAACTCCTGAAATACTTTCGGATTTCAACTTTAATATCTTAAAACCAGAGCTCTTTAGATTGTTAAAAATAATGTTTCTTCTGTTTAAAGAAGCAACCGAATATGGAACAGTTTTCCAAAGTGATTTAGGAGGAGGGTACTGATTAGCAAGCACATGTTAATGAACGCCTTTCGGTTCACATCTCTCAATGCAGACTACATTGTCTTTGCCACTCTGACGGGCAAGTGTAACCATTTCAAGTACAGAATATTTTCATCCCTTAGACTGCCTGTGGTATACAATATTATAATGTAGTATCATATCAGATACGTTCTGAACAAATTACATTTAAGCTTTCTATGCCTGTGCACTTAAAAACTGCAGGGGCAGCCAGGCTGGTTGAAGGAGGCTGGCTTGGTCGGAACTCTCTACTCGCTGAATCAGTGTGACACATGGACGGAGAGGAGCAGGAGGGGCCCAGGACTGGCAGCCAACCAGGAGACTTTACAGCTAGACTAGTCTAAACTAACTGAACTGAGTGCAAAACTATGACATAGATTCTTCCTCTTTTTTATGGTCTACAAAAGTGAGAAAAATATTTGCTATTCTATATAAGGAATACTACTGAAGTATAGAATACAAAACTTTATACAGTGATTTGCTAGATATATTACTGAATAAATGGAACACATAAGGAATTATATATTTTGTGATATAACACCATAAAAAGGCTTTTTATCTCAAGATTTACTGAATTTCTAAAATATGTAAGTTTCTTCTCTTCCTTGACAAATGAGGAATACAGAAATGTGTGTTACTTACATTAATCCGTAGTCTGACCATAGCACATGTAATTTTAGCTTCTAATATCAATCTACAGTTCATATAATTGAGAACCTGTTGTACTTTACAGTTATTTAAAATATAAATATAACACTACTTTAGAGTTATTTAAAATATTGTTGTGATAATCACAAAAAACCCTATTATAATATTTCAAAAGTTCAAACAGAATGGTTGTTTCCCACAAATACAAGAAATTAAACACAGCATTAAAATTACCTCGATGTTGGTCGGTGAGCATGTCCATTTGTATCTATTCCTAGTAAGTGTAAGAAAAAAACGATTTTCTCTTCGTTTAGTTTAGAAAACAACGATTGGTTGTTCCTGGCAGCATGAAAGAATTCCTGTATGTAACAAGTCAGTTAAAAAAATTAGTGCATTTCTTTTATTTAGAAAATAATTCTGATGAACACATTTAATTAAATTTATACATAATCATGACATTATCTTATTTTTTAAAAATGTGTCCTTGGGCCTACAACACCAGATCCCTGTCGTCACCTGAGACCTGTGTTCAACAGGGAGGGGCTACTTTCTGTGGCAAAAAGAGGTTAGAGGAAGGAGATCTGATTTCATGAAGATCTCATAGTATTGAATAAAAATAGGAGATTGAAGGAATATTTTGACGAGAGCCAGAAATAAAGCGGCACTAGTGGCCTTAAGGGCACACAGAAGAGGGTTACACCTGAGTCGGGTGGGGAGTGGGGCAAAGCAAGCGGAAACCAGAGACGCCCTCGTGGAGAAAACGATGCATAAGCCGAGTTTCAAACAGAGATTCAACCTGGGTAAACTTTATAGGGCATTATGTGAAGTGAGACGCACCGGGCAGAAAGGGACAAACACAGTATGAGTTCACTTCTAAGAGGTAACTGGGACGACAAACGCACAGGAACAGAAAGCAAATGATGGCTGCCAGGGGCTGGGGAGCAGGGTGGGGGTGGGGAACAAGTAGCTGTTGCTTAACGGGTGTGGAGTTTGCTTGGTGGGATGAAGACCATGCTCTGGAGACTGGCCGCACAACAGTGTGGATGTACTCAACCCTACTGAACCTAAACACTTAAAAGTGGCGAGGACAGCGCATTTTACGTTATGCGTATTTTACCCCAATTAAAAAAAAGTGAGTAGAACTTTGCATGGATCTGTAAACTGCCTGGCTTGAGTCAAGCACGAGTCTCGGGCAGGGAGCAGGGTCCGGGTGAGACCCTCAACCCCCTCTCTGGCCTTATCTCAACCCCGGCTCCAGCCGGCCCTGCTGCCGGTCTAACTCCCCTTCCTCGGACTCCCTCGGGTCCAGGCCGCTCTTCCTCCAGGGCCCAAGAGGTGCAGAAGGCCACTGGCAAGCCAGACCCACACTTGCCGGTCTCCCGTATTTCTTCAGAGATCACCTCAAGATTCTAAGGAAGAATCCTCCTTAGAATCCTCCCCAAACCGTTCAGTCTGGCTCAGAGTTTTCTAAAGACACACTCTCAGTCCCTGTATTCTTCCTTCACACTGTTTGCCACTGTGGATGGCTTCCCATTTTTGTTGCTATGTATACATTTTATGGAGACATGGGGAAATGTTTTTTTTTTCTGTTCGCCAACGCTAACAACGTTGAAATAAAGGAGGGGAAAAAAGGCATAAAATCAGGTCAGCCACCAGCTATATATGCCCATCTACAAGAAATCAAATTCGTGATTTCAAGCATTTTCAGCTGTGTAAGCCAAGGGCCTTTAAGCAGTGGCTAACATAAGTAGATTATACTAAAACATGATCATTAGCAAAGAAATTCACTATTTTCTTAAAGAAGTTTAATTTCACTTGAAAGTTTTCCCTGTTTACAAAAGTCTATGTTACTTGACAAAGGAAAATTTCAAGGAGAAAGACCTGGTGAAAGAGTGTTTATCAAAGAAGGCGGAGCACCCAGGTCCTGCCGAGCAAACACAGAGACAACGCAGACACACGCCGAGGAGCCTGTTGCAAACGCGTGAATGAAAAAGGCCACGTTACAGAGAAGTGCACAGCGTCAGTTCAAAAGGTGTAACTGGTGGAAAGAAGAACCATTACGGCACACTCAAGGGAAGCCTCTTTCAACACATAAGTTATAATCTGAAGGTAAGAAACAATGGATTGATAGAGAGGAGAGAGCCAAGAGCCACAGTTGAGATTTTCCCACAACTTTTGATGAATTTCCACTGGATTCCTGGTGAAACTGTGATAATTGTTACTATCAAATAGGGAAACAACTCTTAAATGCATAAATACGTTATTGATTAATTTGCTAATTTGTTTTTACTTAACCTAATTTTTACTTAAAGTACAATTTTTTTAAAAAACTGCTTTCTGTACTACAACTGCATTCCATTTAAATAACGTTTTCAAAAGGCCCTCACCCACCTCACATGGGCTGCTGAGGCGAGGGGCGGTGAAGCCACACCTCAGGTGACAGAGCAGACCGGGAATGAGACACGGGTCAACCCACGTCCGGCCCAGGGCTTGTTCACTCTCAAAAACATGTATCATGAAAGGTTATCTTTTTGAAATTAATTGTTAAACTTTTCTTTAATTGGCTATTGTAGAATGTACAATTTCTTAGTAGCCAGTCTTTTAAAAATAGTGTGCTACAACATAGAATTTTTACGTTCAGGCAAGTAGAAAACAACTAAGACGCATTTACTAATAAATCAGTTTCTAGCACTTGAGGTAGAAATAGCACGCACCTTAACACGATCAAAAACCCATGTGTCCAGTTTTGAAACGTCCTGGGCACCAAAATCCTCACTTTCTGCATCATAACTATATGCAAAAACATGGTTTCCTGTGGCGCCTGCAAGAAAAATTTGGGGGAAAAAAGTTACCAGCATTTAAACTTATAATTATGAAGTAGTCATTAAAGATTTCTATGAGAACCCAGCATTTTTCACAAAGCATTTAGTATTATGATGGGGAAGATAGAGAGGAGAAGAATAATTAACATTTATTTTACGTACCACGGACCATGCTTTGCACACACGCTGTTGCGTTTTGCTCTCACAATAACATGTTTTAATTTTAGAGAGACACTACATGTAAGTTAATTACCTTGCCAAAGTGACAATACCGATATACAAAAATAAACACCAAAATTTGTCTCCCTACAAGAATTAAAGTACTCAAAAAATTTTTTGTGTCTGTGTCAGGATGTTACAATCTAAAACAGATGAAGTCATTTCATTTACGAAACTTCCTAAAGCAAGAAAAAAAGTTCAAATATTCACTTCTCTTACTCATAGTACATGTGTAAAAGGGGGGCCCCAAAACCCAGAATTTATTTATTGAAAATTGTGTATTTATTCTTATATGTTTAAACTTCAGTCACCTTCATAGTACTCTGCATTTGATGCAATACACCTATTGAGATGTTCTTCCCATGCTCAAAACAGTTTTTGAACTTGTTGATTTTCATGTCTTTTAGTGCTTCTGCCATTTATTGTTTCACCTCCCACAGTGGCAAAATGTTTCCCTTTGAAGACTTTTTTCATCCAGGGAAATAAGAAACAGTTTCTAGGGTAAAGACTGGGTGAATAGGAAGGGTGGGGCATGGGGTCCTGCCGAAAACCGCTGAACACTCAGTGCAGTGTGGTGGGTACGCTCATAAATCGCCCACCATGAAATTGGCACATTAAGAGTCTTCAAAAAAAATTCCCCGAAGCTGAACACAGCCTCTCACAACAACGCCAGCTGGTGCACTGATACAGATGGGTCCTAGAACACTCACCTAGCAGGGGAAGCCTGTACTACTAGGGGCCTTCCCTCTAGAAGATAATTCCATCTGGGGGCACGGGGTCCCCCCTCATATATTTCTCAATATTAAGGGAATAAATATTGCTCATTGCTAAACAGCTTGACAGAGTAAACAAATATATTAATCTTATACGTTTGCAATATTTTACCAAGAATCCAATCAACTAGTAAACTTCTGAGTTGGACGGGCTCTTAGAGATCACGGGGAAGACCTAAAATAACGATAACGTCTTATGACCTCAGTTTAGCTCTGTTAACATTGGCTGTTCCCCTGCTCAGCCGTTCTAATTCCCGGTCCTGAGGACAGATCGGAGCCGGTGTGTTGGCTGCCATAAGAAATGGGACATTCCTGTGGGACCGCCCACAGCTCGGGCTCGGCCACTGGCCCGGTCCTATCAGCTTCAGCCAGAAGCAGGACGCTGGAAGCCACAGCAACTTAATCCATCCGCACCACCACGGGTCCCCCAAAGCCAAACTGCTGTCCAAAGAAGGGAGTATGTAAATGGCAAGCTGTTTGCAGGCTTGTTTTTTTGTGGTTATTTTTGGGGGGGGCATGCCCTACATAACAATGTTCTCTGAATAACATATATAAAATCCTGAATATGTATTTGCTTTGAAGACATATTAATCTTCAATAATTATAGTCAATTATAATTACACCTATGGCTAAGTATAATGTTACAAAACCTTTTTGTTAACTGAAATGACCAATCATTCTGCCCCCACCAAAAGGCATTTAATGACATAATATTGAAATAAAATCCAAGTGATTTTAGGAAGTAATGCTAATTTTGTAATCAAAAGATGTTCTAATAATTGCAGATTCATACAAAGAAACAAACACAACAAATCTAAATGGCAGGATCTTGAATATATAAAAATAGGAATCATAAACATAAATTTTAGTGTTTATATCTATGTGACTATCTACTAATCTCTATTTAAATGTTTTCTACCAACTTCTTAATTTATCAACATAAAATAAACCAGATATCATGAGGAATTATACAGGCACTTTGCTAAAGGTTTCATAAGAATCATCTAATTTAATCCTAAAAAACAACCTATGAGATAAAACCTATCATATTTACAAAAAGGCAAACTTAAGTTCAGAGTTCTTTAACTTGCCCAAGATTATAGAGCTGTTGAACGTCAGTGCCATGTATCATTTCATCGAGTCCAAACACTACCAACCACACGATGTGCCAGTATTTCAAGTACAACTCAGAGGGAAAAGTCAAGTTGACACGTCTATTCACTGCAACACCCATCCCTATTTCAGAAATGTTAACTACGTTAAAACGTGTCTCAAAGTCAATAAAACCTAGTATATAAGAAATTACCCACTGGCTCATTAACCTATTTACCGTCTGAGAAAATAGCACTGGCGACCCTCACCTTTGGCGAACATAGACACAATGTCTGGGCTTCCCCAGCTCCACGTGTACTTGCTTTCATTGAAGAGGGAGTCAAATTCTACAGGGTTTTCTTTCCATCCTTCAGACACGTGAGGGAAGAAGCAAATAATAACAACAGTAACATACACACAGTGAGATATTACTCTGGCCCCCAAAGAAGTATTTTTCAAATAATAACAGTGAGGACTAATCACACAACAAACGCAAAAGTGAAAATAGATTTTGTTACATATACCACGCTATGATTTTTTTAAAGCTTACAACAGATAATTTACCTTTTACTAAAATACACAATTATTTTGAACTTTTGAGAGCTAACATCTAGGAATACCACAGATCCACCCAATCACAATCTTTCAAGAGTACAGGATGAGCCAAGACTAAAAGCTGAATTCTTGAGTTAATACCAGTGTGTGTTTATATGTAAGGCCCGATAAAATATTTATGAAAAGTATCTCAAAACGTGCTTCACTTGTGCCGCGACTCGGGGCAAACGAGCACTGCTGACACAGAAGTTTTCCCGTGACAGAACCGTCTGAACAGGCAATACCTTTGGCAACCGCGCTGACATCCTCGTAAAACCCAGCGATCACGGCCACGTGGCCTGGCCGAGACTCAGTTGGCACCCGCGTATGCGAGACGCCCCAGCTGCCTTCCTGCATTATGATATTCCTGAAAGACATCAGCGATGAACAGTGAACACAGACTGCACGTAACTGCTCCGGTAAGGTTTGGGAAGAGTAAGATGATCACAGGAGTCAAAACCAAAGAAGTCGGTCAAAATTTAAGGATGAAAGAAATCCTTTTAAGCCCAGCCAAGCCCAGTCCTCGCCTTCCTACTGGTGGATGGACAAAGAACCACCCAACCTCTGCATGGAATTGAGACAAAATATACCACTGTCATTTGAAGCCACAACTTACTGAAATGGTTTGTAACATAATAAATAACTGACACACACAATAAAATCCTACCCTGGTAAATTTTTATTAGGTGTGATGATGGTATTATGGTCACTCAGGAGAAAGTCCTTGTTCTTAACAGAAACTAGCTGAAGTGTTTAGGAATAGCGTTGTAGTACCTTTTTTACAATTTTTTTATTTTTAAAAAATTTTCAATTACAGTTGACATTTGGTATTATTTTACATGAGTTTTAGGTGTACGGCCCCATGATTAGACATTCGTACAGTTTATGAAGGGACCCTCCCCCCAGATAAGACTAGTGCGCATCCGGCAACAGCCCTGCTGACCATATTCCCTCTGCTGTACTTTACGACCCTGTGGCTATGTTGTCACCAGCAATTTGTGCTTCTTAATCCCTGCAGGATCTCTTCCCAGTCCCCTACCCCCACTGTATCTGACAACTATCAGTTTGTTCTCTGTATTTATGAGAACCTAATATCTCGCTTTCCAATTATTCAGGAAAAAAAAAGTAAGCCTGTGTGTGTGTGTGTGTGTGTGTACTGAAAGGATGCAAATATGAAAAAAGTTACAAGTTGTTAAATCTAGGTTATAGGTATATAAATGTTCATTATACAATCCTTTCAAATTTTCCTGTACTTGAAAAAGTCTCAAAAAATTAAGGGAAGGGGAAATGACTACACTACTAAGTAGAAGTTACAGTATATCCCTAAATTGGAGATTAAAACAGGCAAAACGTTTCCTTTGCTAAAATGTATCAATATTTCTTAAATTGTATCATAGTGATTTGCAAAATTTTGGAAAGCAAGACCACCAGCAATGCCTTTGCAGGGGAAAGGTCGGCAGAGCAACTAGTTACAAAACACTGAGTTGTAACATGTTTTAAGAGAAGTGCTTGGCTCTCCAAATGGTCTGTGTAAAAGTATCTGTAAGACTACGCTGGGGTGACAGCCAGAGGGAAAGGGGACATGGAAGCAAGTAGTGGAGGTGGGCAAAAGGGGTGAAATGGGACAGAGACTTTTCTTGAAGGGGTGGGTGCACGACACGGTGCGCCCGTGAGGTTTTGTTGAGCTGTGTGGGTGTGCGAACCAACATCACCCCAATCGATTCCATTAAAAAAAAGTTTAAGTACCGGTTTAGACACTTTTAGTATTGACTTACCTCATAATAAAGCAAATTTTAGTAAGATACACACAGAATAAGTAAAAGGCTTGAAAACCACTGAACCGCATATTATGAAAGAAATATTTTTTAACTCTTTAGTTATATAATGAAAACTGAACTTAGACAGATAAAGGCATAAAGAAATTTGGACAGCTCTGCTTAAAAACATTTTGATCAGTTCAGATCATACTAGGTCTGTCTCAGTCGACGCGCTTACCTAATAAACGGCGCTCTAGGATTTCCGTTTTCATCGAATTCATGAAGCGCGTCGGCCCGCAGCCCATCGGCAATGATGAGCACCAGCCTCCGTGCAGGGGGAGGCAACGGCGTAAACTGGGGGGTCATCCCATGAACCAGGGGAGAGGTAAAGTAAATGTCAAAGATGGAGGCGAAGAACACAACGTGCACAAACAACCCCACAACAAAGAAGAGGAGCATATCCAGGGCCTCTAATTAACCTTCAAGAAAAGCTGAAAGAGGGAACAAAGTTAAATTCGGGTAAACCTTGGTGCAGTTACAAACTTTCACAAGGCTTGATGACTTTGTGTAGCTGTGATATATAGTTTACAATACTGCATATCTCACAACTTCATTTGTGGTGGTAACAATGAACACTTTTTAATAATGAGGTGATCCAAAAATGATGCATGATAATGTACACTCAAGAAAAAATAAAATGTTCAATAAGCAATTAGCTCCAGTGAACTATTTATAATAAAATTAAATGTATATGAAGCTCCTAAAAACTAGTATACAGTCAGATCAAAAAACAAAGAAAGAACTAAATGAGCGCTAAAGAGAGTTGGGGTGCAGTCAAATCAAATCCTATATAAAATAGAATATATAACTCCTGGTGCTCTTGGCTGCCCATATGACAACCACCAATACTCCCGGAATTTTCATATCATCTATATGTGTGAGAATTTCTTCCAATGTTTGCTTATCGGTTCAGGAGACTTCCAACTTTTCTCCACTATCAGCAAGTTGAGTAGACAACATGCATTTTTTGTCCAGTTAGCTAAATTATAGGAAAGAAAAAGAAGTTAAATCTCATCTTTGCTTCAGAAAATTTGTACTCATTAAGGGAACACAGTTTTTTAGTTCCCTGAACAGCAAAGAAGAAAGCAGAAGGTTACAATTATTCAATCAATTAAAGTGTTCTGTACCCATATGATGTGCATAGTTGTGTGTGGGGTCCTACAGAGACAGGAAGAAGGCACAGTCACAGACCTGATGATCTGAAGGGCTTACAAATACTTAGCAAGGGAAAACTAGGCAATGTGAAATGAAACATTTAAATAATTCTGTACGACACCATGCAATTAACTGCCGAGATCAACCTGTCCATGGAAGTGTGTTCCAAGTCAGTCTAAAATTTGCCTTTGTGGGTGAATCCCTGGAGGTTGAGAACAACATACTCTAACATGTCTTTTTCATAATGAAACTGCATTAGTTACATACAATGACCCTTGGGTGAAAACTTCCAAAGAAGAAATAACTTTGATTATAGATATCTATTATTCATCCTGGCCTGAAGAATTACATCATGGAAAGAAAGGTTGACACAATACCCTGCAAAGAGCTTACACATTGGGGAATAAACCTTATGAAAGCCAAGCATGTAACAAAAAAGGGAAAGAGAGCAAGGGCCAAATTATGGGCCACTTTTTTTTTTCTGAGAAAATCAAGAGTAGCTAAATATCAAAGATTTTCATAAAGTATAAAAATCCCTCAGTGAGTAGATGCCGTCCTGCAGTCTAACTTAAGGCTGTTGGAATAAATATTCTGCTTTTTCTAATCTACATGGGTTTCAACAAACAACAAGCACCATCTTCATAATGGCATTCTGAATATAAAAGTAAGACAATCATTCTGATAAGTTTAGAAAATACAGAAAAGTTACCCATAATTTGACAACCTAAACAAAAATCTATTAAGTTTCTTATTTTATCCTACCTACATTTTTAGAGGCTCATAATTTCACGCACTGATTTTTTCCTTTATTATACATGAGCCCTTCTGTTATTACAAAGAAAACGCCTTCCTATGCAATGCACCTTTATGCATTCAGTCTGCGGGGTGCATCTTAATTCTCTCGATCATCCCCACATTGTGAAGCATTAAGGTCTCTTCCAATTTCACTACTAACAGTCAGTGTGACAAATCTGAAGCAAGCCCTGTCCATTGTTCCTGTGCCTCTAGGTGAACACCTTTGAAATGCCTCTTTTTAAAAAATATATTTTATGGATTATGCCATTACAGTTGTCCTATTTCCCCCCTTCATTCCCCTCCACCCTGCACACCCCCTCCCTCACCACTGCCCCCCTTTAGTTTATGTCCACGTGTCTCAAGTTCTTTAGATTCTATATTTCCCATACTATTCTTGCCCTCCCCCCGTCTATTTTCTACCTACTGTCTTTGCTACTTATTCTCTGTACCTTCCCCCTTCTCCTCCTCCCACTCCCCTGTTGCTAACCCTCCATATGATCACCATTTCTATGGTTCCACTCCTGATCTAGCTGTCCTCTTAGCTTGCTTTTGTTTTAGGTGTGGTTGTTAATAACTGTGAGTTTGCTGTCCTCTCACTGTTCATATTTTTTATCTTCTTTTCTAAGAAATGCCTCTTCTTAGACACCTTCTAAATCACGTCCACCTGCAGTCTGAACCAGAAACCGAACCTTTTGCTTTGGTTCATAATGACACAGCTATGTCTTTCACTATCACTGTCTGTCTCTATCACTTAACCATAATTTCATCACAGCAAGAGAGGGCTTCTCCAGCACTCATCACAGTCCTCAGCACTTAGCAAATGTTTACCAAATTATTTAGGATTATCATTTCAATGGTGTGCACTATTGCCACTAGAGGCCGCTTCACTTCTCTTTTTATTGCTCCAGAACACAAAAACTGTAAAGATTCAGGATACAGAATCGCATTTTATTAGATTTACTGAAAAAGAAAACTTTGTCATGATTCATGACAAAGTTAGAAACCTCTCAAAATAACTAAATAACTACTAAAAATTTTAAGACACATATCCATGTACCAAATAAAAGTTTTTGCCTGAGAAATGTTTGCTATACATTAAAAAAAACAATAAAACATTAGATATTTCTAAAACTTTAAGTCAACCACGACTCCCATTTAAAATTTTATTTGTAGTTATTTTAAAATTTTTAAAGCCAAAAATTATTTTTAGACACAAAAATGATTGAAGTACCTGGGGGAAAAAAGCAATCTGGCACATTTTCATCACTATGACACAGACTGCAATCATTCTCATTATTCAATGAAACATTAGCTGTAAAGACCCATATTAATGCAAATCTTGATAAGCGGAAAAATATTCCCAATATATTAACAATAAATTATTGTTAAGCAGAGATCAGCAATTATTAATATTCCGGTGTGTGCTACTTGTTACAATTTTAAATTGACAAGTAAACTTCTGTATAGCGGAAAAGCAAAGTACTTACGGAGAAGACTAGCCAGTTGGTTTGTTATGGACATGGAAGGTCACATCAACAAATCCAAGAATCTAGGATATAAAGTAGAATCAGAAAACTAGATTTGTACAGGAAGCCAATCATGAAGGACTTCTATAGCCCACCATTTACAACTAACTCTCTGAGGAAACATGTAACGTCTATGTTCAACTATATTCTAGAAGTCAGACTCTAAATTAAAGCTATGTTTTTCTGCCCCTGCAGACTTAATTGCTTTTTCCAGTTGATATTTATTTTATTTTTAAAAACCTGCCAAATATTTTTAATTTATACTAATATTGCACTAAATGACTGGCTATAATAACATTTATGATACACTAAGCACCAGGCTCCGTGACCAGCACATTCCTAATTCTGCGTACTTTCATTATCCCTTTGACAGATGAATGTAAAGTCCCTAACTTAGAGAAGTCCCTAACTTTTTAAATGTCTCACAGCAATTAATTGGTACAACTGGGATACGGACCTTTATCAGGAGGATCTCTTCCACCTGATAAGAACAATCCTCTTCAGGGACCCTAAGTGAAGGAAATTTCTAAAATTCCTCATTACAGAGATGGAAAGATTACATATAAACTGCCCATTTCTAATCCTGCCCTTCCCAAATCATCCCTAATCCCTCTCATTTCTCCATTCCACAGCCTGGTTCCACTCGCAATCTCTCTGGCAAACTCACTTAGAATAAGGATCAGCAATCCTTTCTGCCAAGAAATATGTAACCGGATACAGCATTAGTTATTTTTAACACCATTTTCCTAACCTGGGATTTTTTTCTTCATGTTTTTCTTCAATACATGTCACCGAAAAATATTGAGAATTCACACACCAAACGCTTACATTCTATAAAAAAAATTTCACATTCTTAGTACTAACAATGCACCAAAAAGTTCTGGCAAAAACAAAACAAACAAACCCAAAGCCTCATTCAAATGAAAATTTTAGTTTACTGAGCCTGAGTACACTAAAATGAAAGCCTACACTTAAACCTGTTGGCATACCTTTGCATGTAAACCAATAACCTGTCCGGAGGTTATGTAAGAATGCTCTGTTTTAATTTTTCCACAGAGCTAAAGGAGTTACTTTACTTCTGGGATGTAATATGTACCTTACCTGATAACATAATGACTGCTACCTATTTACTTGGGTGCTTAAAGGAAGCCATACAGAAAGAAAGGGAATCTTAAACCCGTGAAAGTAGCAATTTATGTGTGAAGAAAAGAGAAACTCTCAGGAATAGCGCTCTAATACCATTGGCTAGAAACTAATATCCCCTTTACCACCTTGGAGTGCAATCAAGGAATGACATAAAAGATAAACGTCGAATTTCCAAATTTAGTACACTTACTTTACGTGCTAGTATTTGATAAAGTCAAAACTATCCAAATCATCTAAGTTTTAAAATAATTAAGTTTCACTGTCAATACCTGCATTCCAGCCTAAACGGACAAGTTGCAAGGCATAGTGGGAGAAGAATGGCTTTTTGGACGTTAATAGAACTGCTTTTAGTTCCTTTGAATATTTATGAGTGAAGTTGACTTGAATAGGTCAATGAACATTCCTAGGCTTAAATTCACTGATCTCTCTACTGGATGGCACTGTATCTGGACTGGATAGGACTGAAGGGTCCTATCAGTCACTGATCTCTCTACTGGATAGGACTGAAGGTCCCTTGTAGTGCAAATTAAGTATTAAATCTTAAGTGTTGTGCCCCTAACAGTTTGTTACCCAAGTCGAAGCTATCGGGGTATTCACAGACCCAAGCAAATACTTTTTCCATTTACTTTGCACCTTCCACGCCCCACCCCACCTGCCGTTTCATAGCACTAAATCGAGGGCGAGAAGACGTTCCCAAGAAGTGAAGCAGTCGGTGCTATTGCCAGGCCTTCAGGGCAACCAGGCACGTGGCTGGGAAGGGAAGGAATATTAAAAAGCCAAATTCTAACTCTTGCCTGCGCACCCGCTACACAGGCAGGAAAAATGTCACCAATTAGCAGCAAAAAGAAAGAAAAAGTAAAGCAGCGTCTGCGGGCGTGGGGCCAGTTTCGGTGCCTCCTACCTCTGTGCATTGGTCCCGGATTTCACCTGGGACTTTTCCCGATCAGGCCTGATCCGGGAATGAGGCCTCCTCAGCTCGAAGGCAGGACCCAACTTTGCGGCAGAGTGCTCCTCTGCCCCCTGAAAGCAGACCCAGAAGAACGTTCCGAACTCAGGATCATAACCGCATCTCAAGCATGGAACTCCCCTCAACACTTACCAGGTCAAGGACTGCTCTCGCGATAACTCCAGGACCAGTCCTACGTAACCTCTCCTCCGCCTCCTTATTCCCCTGACCAATGAGACAGGAGCGGAGGCGGGGTTATGCCTTCGAACCTAGAGCAGCTTTGCTCGCGGGTGAGTGAACCGACCGGGCTGGGGCGGGGCGGGCGCAGGACGGGGCGGAGCGAGCGGGGGCAGGACGCGCCCCATTTCTCGCGAGACTAGAGACCAGGAAGACGCCTGCAGAGCCCAGCTGCTGGTGCAGCAGAGGCTGAGACAACCGGTGCAGCTGCGTCCGGACCGGCTTGCTCTGAGCCTACGCCTCCTCTCCAGGAGGGGAGGCGAGACGTGGACAGTTTCGGGCTGTGGAGGTGCGCAGTGCCCGCTGAGGCTTAGGGGGAATCCAGACTGCGGCCTGTCAGAGGCAGTCAGGGAGGTACCCACACGCCTGACAGAATAAGATGGCGGCGATGGTGCCTGGAGGTAGTGGCAGTGGTGGCGGTGGCGTGAATCCATTTCTCAGTGATTCCGACGAAGATGATGAAGAGGTAGCGACCACCGAAGAGCGGCGGGCAGGACTTCGTCTGGCTTCCGGGGGCGACCTAGATCCTGGCTCTGCAGACTCGCTATCGCCCCAGGATCCCGTGCCCTTAGGGAGCAGTGCACGGCCAGGACTCCCTGGGGAGGCGGCGGCGACAGCCGCGGTGGCTTTGGGGGGCAGTGGGGAGACCCCGGCCCGCTTGTCAATTGATGCAATCGCGGCTCAGCTGTTGCGCGATCAATACTTGCTGACCGCCCTGGAGCTGCACACCGAACTGTTAGAGAGTGGCCGCGAGCTGCCTCGGCTGCGCGACTACTTCTCCAATCCCGGCAACTTCGAGAGGCAGAGTGGGACCCCGCCGGGGATGGGGGCGCCGGGGATCCCCGGAGCCGTCGGCTTTGGAGGTGCTGGAGGTCGGGAACCGAGCATGACGTCGGGCGGGGGACAGCTCAGTAAGTAAACGGGGCCTGCCTCTCTGGCAGGGTTGTTAGGATTGTGGGGGAGGGTTTTTCTGGGCGGCCGCTGAGTATTGGGAACGTTTTAGAGAGACAGTTGCACGGGGCGGGGGTCCTTGGCGGTGCCAGCCGAAGGATCCGGCAGTGACTGCTCCCTCCGCCTGCCTCCGTCCCTTGGCTGAACTTGCACTGGCTCCCGGCTCCCGCGTTGGAGTCGGTATCTATAAACAATATTCGGCGTTTCTAGTTCACCGGCCTGCAGACGGCTCCCTCGCAGACTGGCTTATCGCTTTAATCGTTTTTCCTTTTTCTCCAATTTCCTGAATCGCCACTACCAGGAAAGAATGTTTCTTAAATTATTCACAGTAATTCAGTCAAAGAATAGGAAATGTTGTTCTGTCCTCAAAGTCAGACTCACTAAAAACCCTTTGTCTTTGGGAGGGCTTTCTCACTCAAAAAAAAAAAAAAAAAAAAAAGATTGGTGGGTGGCGGGAGGGCCAACAGCATAAAATGTGTTCTGTTGAAATATAGTCAATTTAATTCAATTTCGATGCCTTCATTTTAGTAGTTTCCAAAATCACAGGAAGTCTACGGAGCGGAGTAGGCAAGTTCTGCCTGCCATCTATCTGGTGGTCCCACCACACCGCCGCCTTTTCATTCTGCATGAGTGAGGAATTTAGTTTTCAACCTTGTTAAAATCATTTTTAGCAGCACAGAGTAATCGTTTACCCCATTTTTCACATTCTGTTTATAAGCGCTTCTTACGGCGTCAAAAGTGCTCTCAAGGGGGTGTGTATAGACTGGATTCCCAGTATCTCCTTTGGGGAGGCATCTTAGATTTTCCCTTACGAATGCTAAGAGATATTTCAATGTTTACATGAGAACAACTGGAATTTCCTAACAAATGTTAAACATGCAGTTTTAAAATTGTAGCCTCACTGATTACTTGGTGTCTTCATACTTTTGGGAGGTGCCAGAGACTTACGGGGCCAAACTCAGGTGAAGTGGAAGGGGCACAGGGTGCATTTTCTGTCAAGGTAAATCCTAAGCGGTTGTCCCTCTTGGATGTGGAATGTTCTCGGTTAGTGTAACTTCCTTACTCGACGTGTCGAATAACATTCCTCTCCAGAGATTTCTCGTGGCTGGCCTTTAAGACTATAAAATGTAACAGGGCAGTAAAACAAAATTGTTATGTACTTGGGGGTTTTTGTCTGTTTGACAGTTTTTATGTTATCTAGTAATGCTTGTCACCTGACAAGCCCCGGCCGCGTCCTCCAGACCCAGCTCCGAGGACGTCTGTGTGAATACTTGTCACACTCCCCAGGTGCACCTAGTTGCCGCCTTCCGTCAAACCTCAGCCACGGAACACTTTTGTATCTGATTTGTCAGCCATAGCATTTTCTTATCAGATAGTCACTTCTTCACGGACATTTTTATATCCTTACATTTTGTGCCGCCCCTGTGCCTATTGGACATAACCAACTTGCATCAGCTGTATTTTCTATTGTGTTAATGTACTGAAATGCTTTATTCATACTTTGTAACTTTATTCTATTTCATTTAAAAGAATTTCTCAATCTTTTTGGCCTACCTTAGTATGGTTTGATATCACTGTTTGTAGTGAAAATTTCTCTTAGAAACTTTTTGTAGAGAAATAGTTGTTCATAATTTAGACTAAATATTTTAGCAGTATTTTAGGGTACAACTTTCTTCTATTTGCCTTTGCATTATACATTTTTATAGTTTTTGAAATAAGTCCTGTGATTTAGAAAAAATCACAATTTGAGCACAATCAAATATTCATGTGCGCTTCTGCTTCTCTGTTATCCTCATTTATCTGCACCTGTTTTAGGTCCTGGAGATACACGAATTATATGTATACACCTACACACACACACACACACACACACACTCAAGAATGTTTAACGGCATCCCTGGCCTCTCTGTCCACTAGGTAGGTGCCAGTAGCAACCACCACCAACCTCTGCCCCCCAGGCTGTCACAACCAAATGTGTCTCTAACCTTGTCCAGGGAAGGGGAGGCAGAATTTCCTGTCTGAGAACCATTTCTATACATAAGTTTTGCCTGTTCTAAAATTGCATATAAATGGAATCGTGGAGTATATATTCTTTTCTGTCTGGCTTTTTTTGCTCAACGTGTTTTTCAAATTTATCCATTTTTCAATGTGAATTAGTAGTTATTTCCTTTTGTAGTTCATCCATTCCTGTTAGACATTTGTGTGTGTGTGTGTGTGTTTTAAGTTTGGAGCTGTATGAATAAAGCTGTCCTGAAAGTGCTTGTACAGATTTTGTGTGGACATACTTTTTTTTTGGGGGGGGGTGATATCAAGAATAGATTTGCTGGTTTATATAGTTGGTATGTAGTTAAGTTTATAAGAAACTGTCAAACTGTTTTCCAAAGTGGTTGTAGCATTGAAAATTCCTGTCACCGATATATGAAAGTTCAATTTATATTCTACATCCCCAAACACTTGGTATTTTCAGGCTTTTAATTGAACTCATTCTAGTGGGAGTGTTGTGGTGTCTCATTGTGGCTTTAGTTTTGGTTTCTCTGAGAACTAGAGATACTGAACTCCTCTGAGAGGAGGAGTTCTCAGAGGAGAGCTTATTTTTGCTATTAGTATTTCTGCTTTAGTGAAATGTTTGCCTATGTCTTTTCCCTGAGTTTTTAAAGTATGGTGTTTTTGTTGTTTTTTTGTCCCACTATTGAGTTGTAGTTATTGATATATTCTGGACTGATGTCCTTTATCAATATGGGTTTTGGAAATATTTTTCCCAGTATGGTTTGCATTTTCAGTTTTTAAAAGTATGTCTTAAGAACAAAGGTTTCTCATCACATTGAGTTAATTGGTGTTTTCTTTAATGATTCATGCTCTTCGGTCCTAATGTGGTAATTTTATTTGTGAACCTACAGTCTTTTTGAGTAACATTCCTCTTTCACATTTTCTGTTTCGTAATCCTACTTTTTCTCTACACATCTACACATCTCATTGAGCCCAGGGTTCCCTTTTTATTACTGTCAGCACTAAGTGGCCATAATTACAGTCTTCCAAAGTGCCCGTCTCTTCCGCTTTACAAAGCAGTTCCTACCTGTTAGATTGGAGTTGGATGTCGTGCTTCCTCTGGTTTCTGAGAGAGAAAACATCAACAATATTTCTAGAAGTTACCAAGTTCATTGCTCTTAGCTGAATGAGACTTGCCACTATTGTCAGGACTATATACTCGTACTTCCTTAAATATATCTGTTATATACCTGTCACTTTTCCTGCCCGTGCCTTTCCAGTTCTTTCAAAATTATTATTAATTGTTGTGGAAATTTATTCATATATTTTCACTGCTTAACAGTGATTTAAATATAGTTAGTGTTCAGTATTTTGTATTGATTGATATATTTCTTAAATTGTGTGATCAATTAAAGATTGATTGTAGGGATCCAAAAGATTTTTTTTAATTGATTTTAGAGAGAAGGAGGAAGATGGAGAGAAAGAAAAACATCAATTTGTTGTTCCACTTATTTACACATTGGTTGGTTGATTCTCGTATGTGCCCTGATCAGACATGAAGCCCGCAACCTTGGTGTGTCAGGACGATGCTCTAACTAACTGAACATCCTGGCCAGGACCAGGATCCAGAAGACGTTTAATGCATGTTCTTGATGGAGAAGCAAGACTAACATATGGAAGAACTACAGAATAGTCTTCCGAAGCAGGGATAATGGCATAAACATTCAGATACAGAAAAATCACTATCTGTTATGCTAATGAATGGCCCTTGTGGAGAAAGTAAGGCTTCAATTCAACCATCAAGGATGACCGAAATTTTGACTAAATAGTAACTGTATTATTTGGCCAAATTTAGACTCTTTATCCTGAGCGAGGAAAGGAAAAGGAAGTGAGGTTAAAGAAGAGATAATATTTATTTTATATTCTGCCTCATTTAAAACAGCTTCTGGAAACATGCTTACCATTATGTGGCTCCCCATTTACTGTAGTGTTTCCATCTGGGTGGCAGTAAAAATGCACAGCGATGTTTTAAGCCATTGTGGTACTTGGGCTAAATGGAAGCAAGACCGGGGTATTAATCAGGGAAAACACACTTTGTTTCTGTCAAAAATTAAAATTGCACACTATGATTTTCAAATAAGTGAGAAGTGATCTCCAGAATGTATGCTTGTTTGTTTTTTTAAAACCTTGGTTGGAACAAAAACTTCCAGAAATTGGTATATTTTCATTTTGTTTATTAGTATTTTTAGATCCCAAACTAAATTTGGTTAATTTGGGTTTTTTATGGTTTTTAACAGTGTCCCTTCCCATGGTTGTATGATGGTCCACTGAAAAACAGCCCTTACTGCGGTCTAAAAATATACTGTTAATATAAACTACAAATATCTCTTGAGAAAGGGTTTATACAAGGTGGGGCAAAAGTAGGTTTACAGTTGCTTATGTGGAAACTAACACAATAATTAATAAAAATAATACTAGAATAAACTGTCTTGCATTCTCAAGCTATAAACCTACCTTTTCCCCATCCTTCCATTAACAGCCTATTTTTTTCCTTATAGGTAGTTGTTTTCACTGGCTTCTACCAGTAAGTAGAGAATTGATGATGAATAATGGTTTCTAAATAACTTTTTTTAAAGTTTTTATTTATTTTTAGTGAGAGGGGAAGGGAGGGAGAGAGAAAGGGAGATGAACCTCAGTTGGTTGCCTCTCGTATGGGCGCCTCTCCACAAGCCCCGACCAGGACTGAACCTGCAACCCAGGCAGGTGCCCTGACCTTTCAACCTGTGACCTTTCACTTTGCGAAATGACATGTGCCCAACCAAGTGAGCCACACCGATCAGGACTGTGGTGTCTAAATTGTTGATACCAAAAGCATACTTGTTGATTTTAGATACTGTTCTGCTGTGTGGCCATATTTTGGGTGCAATTTTTTGAAATACAGTTGATATATAACATTGTATTGATTTTAGGTCTACAACAGAATGATAAATGTATATATTGCAAAATGATTACTACAAGTTAACATCCATCACCACACATTGCTGTATTAATTTATATTGGGTATTGTGATTGCCTTCGAGAAGAGAAATATTAGGGACATGAATATGTTATTTTTAAATTTTGAAATTCATAAAGCAATTAAAATGGTACTTAACTGTGCTTTGTCAATATTTGCAAGGAAATTTTGTAATGGGAATTGACCCTTCCATTCCACCATAATTGATACCTAATCCTATGAGCCACAGGTGGCAAACATGAGGCCCACGAGCCAAATCCAGCCCTCCACCTTGTCTTATCCAGCCTAAGCACCTTGTTTCTACCCAGCATCAGTCCTGTTTTGGAAGGAAATCCTGAAAATGAGCTAATAATGCTTAGGATAATGTTAACACAGATCTCTTATAGGATATATTTAGCATGTTTCAAGTGGACAAAACTATTGTATACCTGTAGTTTTTTATTGCATTGTGTGGGGATCTCGTAAATACATATTCTGTGTGTGTGGAAGTAGAATTACCATTAGAAAAGCACCTGGCAATAGTCTTAATGCTTCTGGTTTTTCTGGTCTTGAGTAGAGCTCCTTCCTGTAAGCCTCCTTTTACAGTCACAGTAACAGCTGGAGGTTTTTATTTATCCCCTTCGGGGGTAGACGTGTAAGGACAGTTGACCGAAGAATGTAAGGTGGAATGATGAGGATCGCGAATGTACCACCAGGATCTCTAGTCATATTTTACCATTGTTCTTAAAGGTGAATATTTGCATTTTGTACCTTTAACAAGTCACAATAGTAAGGATGCGTATTTTTGTCTACTAAACCCTTAAATAAGATGACCGTATCAGAAAGGTAGCCTGTATTGATAGGTGTTTTATGAATCTGTGCTCTCAATGGACTCTTTAATCTCCAATTTTATTTCTATAATTTATTATAGACATGCTTGTTTACATTGAAACAGTTGGGCCAAAATTTATTAAAATATTTTGAAATAAAGGCATTAATGACTGAAAACAACCCCATGTCCAACAGTAAAAGGACTGATTAGTTTAAATTCATAATCTGTGTGCTGATATGGAATGATCACTGAGTTATATTATAAATCGAATAATTTAGGGTGCAGCCATTATGCATATGTTTCCGTTTATGTACAAAGACAGTAATTTGCATACGCCTTGTGTATTTTAAAAGGATACATGCAGAAGGAGTGTAAGCAATGATTGTTGCTGCAGAGGAGGGTTGCAGCAACAACCCTTTCATATCATAGCATGTATCATCTCTTAACTGGCAGGACTGGGATTCCAACCCAGGTCTGCTCTGTTTCCATCCCACCACAACTGCTGTTTTAGGTCAGCTTGGGGACCCAGCTCAGCCAGAGTTCTCAGATCCAGTAAAGTACTTTCGTAACTCATTCAGAGTGCGTATGTCTTACTAACTCAGAGTAGCCAATCTTAATATAGAAGGCAAATGCAGGTAGTACAACACTGATTATTTAAAGAAACAAAGTGACAGACCGAACCACCACACTGTGCATAATAAGGCAGTGTGAATAATCTGCCTAACACGTGATTGAATTTCATCCAGGTGTTCATACTGTACAGTACTCAACTTAATCCAAGTCCAGACATGCACATGCTACCTGATTGCAGGATGAACCAAGCCTCGAATTAGAGCTGCCGTATTTCACCATCTCTAATGCGCTCCTGCGTATACGGTACACCCAGGTTTTTGGCCCACGCCTGTTTTGGGCCACACGTTTGGCCCACAAACAAAAAAAGTTTCTGTTTTAATTTTTTAATTCAATTTTTTACTTAGGTATGAAACAAATTATTATATTCCAGGATACTATTTTGCATACTAATATGGTTATTGCTTCCTAGCAGTACACTTTTAATGAATAAGCATAAATAAAAGAATTAAAAACACTTATATAGGTACAGAATTAGTACTACCCATGTATAATGTGCATCCTTATTTTTCCCTCAAAAATTTGAGCAAAAAAAGTGCACGTTAAACACAGCAAAATTCAGTAAATATAGTTACCAATTGTTCTGAATGAAATAATTTTACAAGGCAAAATTAGTTCGCCCTCTCCTCCTGCCCACCCCCACCCTTCCATCTCTGCTCCCAGGCATCCTGCAGAGTAGGTTGGTCATCTTGGGGGCAACCTTTGCCTGCTCCGAAATTTGCCTCACATCAGCAGTGAGGATTTGGCGTCATCCTGAATCCCTGTTTTCCTTGCTCAGCAGTCCAAGACATTGCTGTCTCTTTTTCAGTCCTGATGCTTTGCTGCACGCTCGCGTCCAAGTTTCTAGCCTAGGGGTGGAGCATGACTCAGGCTCAGGCTCACAGTGGCGAAGACCACACAGTGCAGTCATGGGTGTAGCCTTCTTCCAGAGTTCCTTACCCATCATCTCAGAAATCCCCATCAGTCAGGAAGGACATTCAGTTGTCTTTGAAACCAGCCAGTCCTGTTGTAGGCAGATGAGATCACTCAGAGTAGTGTCATCATACTTTTTATGTTATTTCTAACCATCTATCAAGTTCTACGCTTGCGTGCTGCCATAGGTCAGGCCTTCAGCTCACATCGGCACCACCAGTTTTGGTCTTGTAGGTGGTGTCTTTAAGCTCTCCATCCTTATTCTCAGCTGATTTTGAAAGCTATCTGCTCCTGTCAGTCTAACTTTTAAAACTTTTAAAAATTGCTTCCTCCAGTTGGAAGCAACTTACTTTCCAGCCCTTTTTTGTTAGTAAAATTATGTTACAGAAAATAAGGATGTATACACCTGTTTTGGAGTTTTAATTTTCCCCCATTTTTGTGGAATATATGAAAAACTGCTTTAAAATATTTTATTATGAATATAATAAAGTTCCCCCAATAATTTTGCGTCTTCATGCCTTTTGCACTAATACAAAACCTGTGTCCTACTCACAGTACTAAATGCCCCTTCAGCATGTTTTATACTTTACACAGTCCCTTCATCCATATCATTGTTTTCCTCTTCAAATGCTTATTCTCTGTCTTCCTTTTCTTTTTTCTAGATTCTGTGTATTCCTAAAGGGAGGTTTTTTTCTCTCCCTGAAGCTTCTCCAGCCATAGTGATCTCTGAGTCCTCTGAACTTTTATATGTGTGTACTTTTTGTCTCTAACACATATGGAAGTTCATTGCATGGAGACTTGTGAATAAATTAGTGTTACTGAATACTTTTTGTGTTAATGTATTAGCTGTCTAGGTTTTATAAAAAAGACACTAGTTGGAGTTCATGTCTCATATGTCTTTGCCTTTTATCACATGTGATATACATGCCTAAAGTAGATAATTTATAAATGTTTTTATTTAGCATGAATGTAGAAGAGATTGAGCATGTTTAGTTATCCCTGTATCACCAATGCCTAATATTGTGCCTGGCAAACAAGCTTTCAATAAATGTTGAAATTATGTCAAAGAAATGATCTTTAGGTAGTAGATCCTAGAAATATGTAAGCTTGAAATGTTCCTGGTGAAAATTAGCTTTTTCTGCATGTAGCCTGTTTTCTTAGCTCTGTCTGAGCAAAGTTGAGTCAAAGCTGGTTTTTCTGGGACCATTCTCAGTATCAAGCCCAATTTACGTGTAGGCGGTCTGAACTTGCATACTGTTGCATTATCGTCCAAAGGAACTAGTGGTTTAAAGCTCAGGCTTTGGCATCAGAGAGCTCCAGTTCATGTTTCTACCTGTTTCAACTCGGACACTTCCTAGTTGTTGTACAACTGTGGATGATAGTCTGTTTGCTTTACTGTGGATCGCACATGGTAGCAACTCCTCTCACAGCAAATGTTACAAAGGTTAAATGAGTTATCTGAAAAGTTTCTGGCCCAGAAAAAGTGGTCAAAGATGTTAAGTATCAAAATAACTACTGGTATTAATAATAATCCTCTTTACCCAGCAGCTATTCACATGGTAAAATCATCCAGCATTATAGAAATTTAACTGAATAGTTTGCCAATAAAATGTGTGTGTAAGTCTCTTCCTAAGTTTAAATCTTTTGGCTTTGAAGTTTAGCTCATTGCGGAATCTTGTCACAAAGAAAAGATAGGTCTTGAACTAGGAGACTTGAATTCTATTCCTTACTTGCTCGCTGATGAATTTAACGTTTAATATGAAGGCTCTGATTGAAGCATTGTTATCTTGTGTACATGGCTTAATTCCAGCAGTTTGTACGAGTTTACTTAAGGCATGGACTTCTATCTTTCTGCTTCCCACTGTGGGCTAGTAAATATTCATTGAATGAACACATAGCCCAGTTTTGCTCATCTTTGGAAATGAGAGGGTTGGTCTATCTCTAAGGTTACCTCTCTCAAATATTTTGAATTTAGAGGTCAATGTAATGACCCCCAGCATTATTGAAGAATTGAGAATCAGAAAATATAAATGGGAGTTTTGCCATTGACAGATCTTTTAAGACTTATTTTTAATTTAAGTGGATAGTATAATAAAATGTTTATGTATAACCTCTGGTTTTAAGGTAAGGTAGATTTCTTATCTTTTTATTCATTAAATTTATATGCTATGTATTTATTTTTTACCATAGCATTGTTTTTTAGGCATGGTTCAATAAATGACTTTTACTGAGAGAATTAGAACTTTAAAGGTAATTAATTGCTTGATATTATTTTTCTCCCTGTATTTTAATTGTGAATTGGGTACTTTCAAGATTTTTTCAATATAAAGTATTGCTATTATGAAAATTATTAAATGTCTTTGGAGGAAAGATATCAAAGTACATACAAAAAATTCAAACAGTACAGAATATGTGGTGGAAAATTTTAATTCTCCTGAGTCAATTTCTATTAATAACTTACTGTGTATATTTAGAAAATAATGCATATATAAGCATATACAACATACCTATGTGGATTTTTATATCCATATGCTTTAAAAATGAATCTTTAATATTTCAGTGTACCTTTCTGTCAGTAACCTGCTACACAGTGGCCGTTCAGCAAATGTTTCATTGAGTTCACTGACACTCTGTACCTGCCTGCCAGCAGGTACAGGTTTTTCTGATACATTAACTTTGAAAGTGCTATATAATGTCAATAAAAGATACCTTCTCAAGGGTCTGAGACTAATTTTTTTAACTATTGCAAAAGCTCGTTCTGTCATCAGTACTAAGGTATTAGGAGTAAATATAAATAAGACGACTTAAGTATTGATTTATAAAATCAGACCAATTTGCAAACTGTGATGAAAGTCCCTGATCATGCAGTTTCTGAGTTATAAAACGAATTATTATTAAGAAGTTATATAATTCTGGAATTTGAAGAAATGCTGGTATATTCACATTAGCATATGGTAGCTTCTTTCTCAATGAAAGAAGCTAATTTTTCCAAACTCTTCCTTTATATTGGAGTATTTGGCAAGGCATTTGTTTGCCCTGGAAGAAAATTATAGCTGCGTCTAAAGAAGCATATTTATCTTGGAGCCGTCATGTTGCCTTCTAGTTGTTTTAAAATCCAAAGTACATTTTATTGACAAAATCTCTTAATCGGTCAGTCCAATAAAAGTGTAAATTACTTTCTTCCATAAACAATTTTTTCTTCTGACATGGTGAAATACGTTTTAATGAATTAGGACATTAATTTTATTACATCATAGTTACTGTTATTTAAAAAGTATCAGAACTCTTTTTCTTAGAGAATATAAAGTCATTGGCTTGAAACTAAAAAAATTTGGAATATAGTTTTCAATATATTAAATTGTGTTTAATAAAATTAAACTGTTTTCTTTCCCCGAGGACTTTCCCTGCTTCATAGATGATTTCTTTCAGGGTGTAATGCAGTGTTAATGTGTAGTGATCAAGTAGGCTGTAACTGTGCTTTGGTGTATGATTACAAATATTACAAGGAAGAAGAGAAAGAAATATTAGAAAACTAACAGATGGCTACTTAACATAATAAAAAATACTTATCTGAAATCAAACGACAACATCAATACTTAACATTCCGTGAAAATCAGTAGTATGGTATTACAATACCAGAATTTTGGCTGATACAAGTTCACCCTATTTGGTGTACATGTTCTAATACACAGGTTAGAGACTTCAGAATAGCTAATGAGTAGCTCAGGCATGTGACTAACAACAGAGAGTACGGTACTTAAGTGGAGTTTCTGGTTAGGGCAGTAATCGCCAGATAAACTAATATATCAGGAAAGTCAAGATGTTGATACGTGGTCAAAGAATGTGCATAGAAAATTCACACACACGCCCAACCAGGTAGAGGGCCAATGTACTTTTCAAACAATCAAAGAGATGCCTAGTTAAGATATGATTGTATATAGTATGTTAGATGGGTGAGATTAAAAATAATAATTGGCCACTGCTGTTATGTGCTGCTGATGGAACTCCGATTGCTATGTGTACTTACTTTGGAAAGCAGTTTAAGAAATATGTGTCAGTAGCCTTAGTGATACGGCAGGTGCTTTATTTTTAAAATATGCTTTTAGAAAATTACATATGAGTGATATATATTCATTCTGTTTTTATAAGAATCTCTATACAACTTAGACATGGCAAAAAGTTCATAAAAAGAATATCTAAAAATGAAAACTTAAATGATATCTGATCATATCCCCAGTTTTAGTGGAATTGGGATAGTTTAGTTTTCTGTGCACCTTTGTTTTTTATAATTATTTATAATATGTGTATTATATTAGAGGGTAAACTTCTCATTTATGGTGTGGTATGAAACACTGGAGAAAAGTGATTAGATTAACGTATTTTTGAAGAATGAACATTTTAGGTACTATGTAGTAATCTAGGAACTCCATCTTATAATGGATCATATTAGTTATTTACTAGATAGGTGTATTTATAGGCCAGTGGTTTATTTCAGTCTGTCATTTTACATTTTCACCTATTCAAATGACGTATAAATAAAAAGCCTCATACATCTTGGGTTTACTGTGTCTTTTGATCCTTTTGTCTTATACTTGATTTTGCACAGTGACCTGCTGTGCAGGCTTACAGTCTGGGAGCAGTTACTGTCTAGGTTTGCATATATGTGCTCCATGATGCTCGCATAAGAAGGAAATTGTCTGGTGACACATTTTTCAGTTCTAGAGTTTCCACTGGTATTTTTTATAGTCTCTATTTTTCTGCTAAGATTTCATCTCCTTTTGTTCACTGTGTGCAAGTATTCCTTTACTTCACCAGGCATAATTGTAATAGTTATTTGTAAATGTCAGTCTACTAATTCTAACTAGCATCTGGATTATTTTGTGATTGATCTCTGTTGACAGTATTTTCTCTTGAAACTGGCTCACATTTTACTTGTTGTATGTCAAGTAGTTTTGTACTGTATGTTGGGCAGTGTGAGTATTACTGTTGTGGAGACTGGATTCTGTTCTGTGTTTTCAAACTTAATTTTTTTAGCAAGAAATTATCTTGTTGGACTCAATCTGCAAACCTTTGGGCAGCAGCTCAAATTTTTATTTTTTCCTTCCTTCCTTCCTTCCTTCCTTCCTTCCTTCCTTCCTTCCTTCCTTCCTTCCTTCCTGACTAGATGGACTGGTTGCAATATGCACTGTGTGTGCACTATTCAGAAGTTACCCAGAAATTTGGGCAGGGAAACATCAGGTTTTTTGTATGAGTATTTTTGGCATGAGTATTTTTACCTCAGTTTATTGCTCTAATAGAATTCCAGTTAGAATCATAGTTTTATTTGTTAACTGGAAATAATTGTAGGAAATTGATTTCCACTACAGTTTGATAAATCTGTTNATGTTGGGCAGTGTGAGTATTACTGTTGTGGAGACTGGATTCTGTTCTGTGTTTTCAAACTTAATTTTTTTTAGCAAGAAATTATCTTGTTGGACTCAATCTGCAAACCTTTGGGCAGCAGCTCAAATTTTTATTTTTTCCTTCCTTCCTTCCTTCCTTCCTTCCTTCCTTCCTTCCTTCCTTCCTTCCTTCCTTCCTGATTAGATGGACTGGTTGCAATATGCACTGTGTGTGCACTATTCAGAAGTTACCCAGAAATTTGGGCAGGGAAACATGAGGTTTTTTGTATGAGTATTTTTACCTCAGTTTATTGCTCTAATAGAATTCCAGTTGTTAGAATCATAGTTTTATTTGTTAACTGGAAATAATTGTAGGAAATTGATTTCCACTACAGTTTGATAAATCTGTTCATTGTTTACCTTCCTCTTTATTACAGATAGAGCTGGGAGCATCAGTACTCTCGATTCTTTAGACTTTGCAAGATACTCAGATGACGGTAACAGGGAAACAGATGAGAGAGTGGCAGGTGAGTAAGATCGTAAAGACAGATTTGGATTCTTTGACATTGCAGAAATTAGGAAATGACTCGAGGAATTCTTTTTCTTCTACAACTTGGTATGTTAATATAATTATATAATTATATAGTTGTACAAAATTACTTTGCTGATTTATTGGCTGCAGGGAGCATCCCAGCCCCTAACATCCCCTTCCAGTGGTGCTGGGTCTGACTGTGCACTCCTGCAATTTCCTGAGTTCTCGCAGCCAGCAGTGGACAAGCGTGTAGTTCTAAACCTGGTGTAAAACAGCTTTAAGTTGGCCAGAATGTGGTGCGAAGGTAGTTGAGCCTCGGCCTTCACCTTCCTTTGACTCTCCAAACCAGGGCTCATACTCAGGGGCTGTATGCCCGTGCAGCTCTATGAGAATTGATTCAAATAGTTGAATACTGATTGTTGAATAAAACTTCGTCTTGAGTTCCCCAGGTATTCCCTGTCACAGCATCTCTCCAGAAACTTCTGACTTTCCTGTGATCCAGAAAAGAGAGGGTTAATGCTAGGTACAGCAGGGACCTCCAATAAGAAGACCAACAGCATTCTTTCTGGTTGCTTGGTTACTCATTCTAGTCTCCTCCTCCTGCCCACCCTCCCTCTAGTTCTGCCTTCTAAGCATCACCATTGGATCTGGAGAGGCCTCAGAAGACCAGTTGGTACCCTATTCTGCCAGTTGTCCCCCTGGAACTGCCAGAGTAGCAGTGCTGGCTCTCTAAGGGTCAGATGTGTCGCAGCTTTCTGCTGCCTCGAAACTGCCACTGCTGCCATTGAAGTCATTCGTGAGTGCCTTGTAGGAATTGTAGGTTTCATAGGACATTATTTAGGCATTTTAGTATGTCTGATTAGGCTGGGACGGACATGGGGAGAACAGACAGACACCAGTTAAGTATTTTGATCTCCACTACAAGGTGGGCTCTCCTGGAACAAGAGAGGTGCCACGCAGGACAGATGGGGCCTGTGGAGTCAGGGAACCCCACGATATGGATGCTTCTCTTGACCAACGCTGTCGGATTTTTCTTCCATTTACTGGGATGAGTTTGTTAAAACCTACCTGTCACGGTCATTTTGAATAAAAGCAAGTGCTGATTTTTATACAGGACTTGCTGCATTCTAAACACTGTCCCGAATGTAATAAGATTACCACCGTCCTCTCCCGGAAACTGAGGCATGTAGAGTGACCGGTGAGGACGTCAGTGGCAGAAATACATGCTCATGGCAGAAATCCTAGGACTGAATGGCCGACGGCCCGGCAGCAGAGCCCACTGTTTGCTGGACCAAGTGCTGTTCCTTAGCGTGAAGAATGAGGTTTGACCTGAGTAAAAACGGTGTTGCATTATATGGTTTGTAGTCTTTGCTTGAGAATGAAGATACTGAATATTAAAAGCCTCAGAGAGTATTATATGAGTTCAAAATGAGGTAGTTGGTTTTAGTTCAACAGAAGCTAAGAGAAGGTTCAGCAATGTAAGCGATAGCAACACCGTTTGAATGGGGATGCGAGTAGAAGAGCTTAATGCGGTTCTCCACATCAAATCATGAGTCGTCACAAGCATTATTAATTGACAAGTGTTTCAAAACGGCAAGTCACATCAGTGATATCTAAAAATTCACAAATCAAGTGGAAATTATTTGAATGACTTTAGGACTGAGTTATGCCATTTTAAGTAGCATGCTATATATAATTATATAGTGAATATTATATATTATATATTTTGCTATATATTAAATATTCAACACATGGCCTTTTGGTTTATCAAGAGTAACCAGATACATCTAGTTTTATGTATTGTGTTACTGTTCAAATGGTCCCATATTAGAAAATAACTTCTACCCAGAAATTGGACATCTAAATATATATTTTTTCTTTTTTGCATTTGAAAATCTAAATTTTAGATTTAGTTAGATTTAAGAGATTCATCATTCTCATTATTTAGGCATTTTAGTATTTCTAATTAGGGGAAGCATTATTGATTTGTTTTTTTAATTAAAATTTTATTTATTTACCTTTAGAGGGGAAGGAGAGAGGGAGAGAAACATCAATGTCTGGTTGCCTTTCCTGCGTCCCCTGCTGGGAGTTGGCCTGCAGGGAACCAGCCTGCAACCCAGGCATGTGCCCTGACTAGGAACCTAACCACGATCATGTGGTTCGCAGGCCTGTGCTCAATCCACTGAGCTACACCAGCCAGGGCAGCATTGTTGATTTAAAAGAAAATGTCATAATCAAGAAACTAAGAATGCAATGTTTCAAGTACATTATAGTTTTCACCGTTTTATTTATTTATTTAGTTAGTTAGTTATACTTTTTTCAAGCACTTTGTGGAAGAGAGCTTGTACACAAGGGAGCTGACCAGAAAAGGGGAGTGGTGCTCCCTGGGGGTTCTTGTGGGCAGTGGCCTCAGGGACCTCGGGGTGGCGTGGCACTGGGGCATGAGGATGGAGTCCATTGTTTCGCGGTTGTCATCTGCCGGAGGTCAACCCAGGGGTGATCACAAGGTGTTTGCCATGGTCAGTGGCCTGTGAAGTGATGAAAGGCCGGATCTCAGCAGGAGGTCAGGGATGGAGTCTGCCTTCGGTGTGCTGCAGCGGGAGCTTACCTTTTATTTTAAATCTAGGGTTTAAATCTAGGGGTTCTACTCGGTCTCTATGTTGGGGACATGGAGTAATGCGTGGTTACTCCATGATGCTAGTACAGAAATACATGCTCTTTCATCTTCTTTGGAAGAGGGAAGGAAAACATGTTCTCAGTGAATAGCTTTCAGACTTCCAGTGCTTTTGTACTATTGCTTATTACTGAATCAGATGTGTGATATGTGGGTGAAACTTTACAAAACAGTTTTAATTAATCACAATTTCCATTTCCATAAAGTGACTCTTCGCTAACCATTGGTAGTAACTTAAAAGCTTATATCAAAAGACCAGTAACCCCAAAAGGTAATTCATGTCCCTGCCTTCTGTCATTGAATCACGGGTACATCTAAGAGAAAGAAAGAACAAAAATCTCTTTATTATTTTTCTGTACCAGTCTTGGGCAGAAGGAGGTTACAGATAACACAAGTCTTGAGTTCACTGGCCCACCATGCAAATGTGGGGCATGCTCCAACCTTTAATCTTCTGTTATTGTTTATCAGATGGTAGATACATTTGTTTTCAGCATCATTCTTACCATCATTTCCCTAGATTTAAAAGTCTGATGTTTTTCAAGTCTCTGTAGTGTTCTTTCAAAAAGGAAGAGATCTGTAAATGAACAACTGTTTATTGAGCACCTGCTGTGTGCACCTCTTAAATTTTGAAGTTTTCTTCATATTGTGATGGAGATTCTTTAGATCAGTTTAGGCATTTTGAGCGTCTGCAGTATGCTAGGACTATGTTATACACTGGATATAAAAATATGCAATGGATTGTTTTTATCCTCAAGGAATGTCTACTGAAACATGTCTATATCTCTCATGCAAATAAATATTCAGTACTTTGGACACAGTTATAAGGATCTGTCTAAGGTTCACATGATCCATCTTTTAGCATCAGAGTCTCTGACTTTATTTGTTCCCATATCTCTACCTGTTATTATATTCTCTAGTTCACACCTGAACTTTTTATGTTACGACCTAGGGAACTACCAAAACCACTATCTGATTTGTGGGAAAGAATATGAGAACATTCTGAAACATTACCGGTAAGATCTGAAACATTACTGGTAAGATCATAATGTTTCAGATTTATTATACATGGGCATATACATTATAATGAGTATATCCATTATTATGCTCATTCATTCAACAAATATTTGAGTGCTTACTCTGTGTTTGAGGTATTATGCTGTTCTGGGGATGACAATCAAGAAAAAATAGACAAAGGGAGGCTTTATGAAGCTTAAACAGTCTGTTAGACATCCTCAAACAGCATTCGGACTCTTGCCTGTGGGGATAACCTGCCCTCTGTCCTGGGTGAGAAGCAGCATCGGTAACCCTCATTGCTTAGCTATTGGCCCACAGCCTACATATCCAGCTTGACTAGGGTTAAATAAGCCTACTTGTCTTTCTGTTATTTATTTCTCCCCTGGTATGGTACTTTTGTTTTTCTTATATTGAACCTTACTTAAATCTTACTTGTGATTTTCTGTGATTTAAAATAAAATAAATAACATCTTACTTTAAAGGCAGAAAACCTTTACTATGATAATAGATTGGTGTAATTTGTATGATAAGTCACAGAGGTCTGAACTAGGATAGAATGCGGAGACAACCGAGATGAATGGTTATGTAGAGGGTCACTCAGGGTTGGAATCATTATGGCTTGGACTTTTAACTAATGTGGGGGGAAACCCAAGGGGTAAGTGAAGAGTACACTCCAGGTTTCCTGTTGGGTCAGCTGGGTGGGTAGTGGTACCACTAATGAGAGAGATCGAAGGGGTGATGGGAGAGCAGATTTGTCAGGAAGATGGTGAAATTCATTTAGATGGGATTGAATTCAGAATTTAGGAGGCATTCAAGTGGGCGTGTGCAGGTGGTGATTAGGTAGGTCTTTATCTTGGGGAAATGGTTTAAAGATTTCTGAGTCCTTAGAGATGGTGATAGAGAAAACCGTGAGTGTGGATATCATCCCAGTGGAGTGTGTAGAGTAGGAAAGAGCCAAGGACATCACCCTGAGAACCAGCACCTTTGAGATGAGTGATGGAGGGATCTCTATGAGAGAGCTCGGGAAGGGGAAACAGTAATGGAAAGAATTTTTTTTCTTTTAAGTTTTGGCGATGGTTATTTTTCTTTGTTATGAAGACTATAGAAAACTAACTGTCTCCAAACTGTGGAGATTGCATCTTGCTTCCATTTATTTATTTCTCACTATCTACAAAGTCATGCCTGTCTTAATTCTGTAAAGCCAGGAGGGGTGCTGATGGAACTTTTTGGGATTTTCATATTATTTTAGGAATAGATTTTTATCCTAACTTGTAGTCTTAAAAATTTTTTTCCTTTTCCTAGAAATGTTTGTGGGATAATAAAATAAGTACTAAAGCTGGGGAAATGGTATTTTATTATGAGGTTAATTACTGATATTCAGAAGAAAAAGAAAATCCAGTGCTTGAAAGAAGATGATTTTATGTCTACCATGAGATGTCGGGGTTTGCGACTCTGCCCGGTTGGTTTGAACTCTTCCAAACTGAACAGGGACTGGAATGAAAAATGCGTGACTGATCAGTGTTACAAAACAGGTCTTCCAAAATAATCTTTTGCGTTTTGGTGCCAAAAGGAACTAAGATTAGCAGGTATCTCAAGGTACTATTAGTAGTGTATTAAATTAGGGCACCAAGGGATTGATACTCTTTTCTGCTTTGCAATGTGACATTTCACCTTTGGTGTTTCCGTGGTCAGTGGTGCGTCTCCCAGGTCAGGAGACCATGATCTGTTAGCCCTCAGGTACCCTTGATATCACACCAGCGCTGTCCAGCCCTGGTTGGGAAATAACTGTTCAACTAATATGGAGTTGCTTATACTGACTTGCTCATTAATATTTTGGTAAGATTGTAATAAGCATTATTAGAATATACCTACATCTTTGCAGTTACTACTTTAGTTCCAGTAAAATTGCATTCAGTGGTGCTGGGCTTCCAGAGGGTTGTTATAGTGGAGTGAACGGATGGGTCATTGGTTCCTACAGTGTTCTTTAAAAACATCCTCAGACATTTTTATAAAGAACTACAATATTTTTAAAAATCTTGAAAGTTGTTTGGTACAGGGTATCTTTTTACATGATAGTTAATTTTGAGCTATAAGCCAATAGTTTTTAAGAAAGAAGAGACAAATTCATACATGTGTAAATATAGCTGTTCAGACCTTTCTCGTGAAACTTGCTCATGTAACTGCAGTTGATCATACTGTCCTTTATGGAGATAATGCTATAGCTTCAAAGATATGCCGCTGTCGTTTAAACTATATATTGTATATTAAGAAACATGCAGCAGAGTGAATTCATTTTGATAAACATGATCTGTTTCAAAGCATTGGTAACTTCTAATGACATTTGGCAGTGTATATGTAGATATGCATAAAAATCTAAATTCTTGCCGTCTGACATGGGTTTTTCTGGCTTTCTGTGCCTTAATCATTCAGTGTTTTGCTCTTGGTCACCTATAGTTGCACCAGTTAAATTTCAGTTTTTTCATAGTTTGTGTTTAAACCATTTTTTCCTTTTTTTTCTTCATATTTCTGTCTCTGGTGCAGGGCATTTCTGATCTGCAATTGTTCTACAATATGTATTAGTAAATTGTGATACTGGAAGCATAATATGTGAACTCATTTTACTTAAGGTATAGTTAAGTATTTTTAAATCAAAATCAATTACTTTGTGTTTGAAAATTTAAAAAAAAAGTAAGCCTATTCGGTACTTACCTTCCACTCTAAGTGTGTGCAGTTTAACTTTTAACACGAACTCTTAAGACTTCCCAGAAGTGTAAGTTTTAGGGAAAATATTTTAACTTCGTTGCACAGAGATGCTTGCAGATCAGCATTGCTGACGACCAAAAAAGAAACAGTACCTCCATGCCGTCTGATTTTAGTTGTGCCTCCGTGTGGTTGCTGTGAGATTCTGTGCATCAGAACAGTCGGCCTTCACATACTACGTGCCATTCGGTTATGGCTTAAGTTTCAATGAAAATATGCAAACTGAGTGAATCCTGATTTTTCCATATATTTCTATAGCTTTGTTGTCTCTGATAGCATCTCATTTGCCATTCTTTTTCTGTTTATTAGTCAATCAGGGAAAAAGTGCAATTTAACTTTCTTAATTTGCTAGTTTTTATTCAGAACTATTTAAATACTATAATTTTAAAAAGTATTTAGCTGTGACAAAGACGACTTAATTTTCCTAGAGGTTTACTTCACTGCAATGGCTTTGTTCGTATCTTAGAGCAGTGTTGATATATTTTAAATAGAATTCCCGGTTAAGATACATACAGTTAAGTCTTGCTCATGATGGAACACTTTCAGAGCCATATTTAAATGTTTCTTCAGTATTAATGTTTATCTTACAGTCAGACTCCACTAAAAGGAGAACTTTTTGCATTTCAGTAGTACCTCTTAACATAAAAAAACACCTATTTGAAGAGTTATCAGAAACGTTGAAATTCTGAGTAATTTTAGTTAGTATCTGTAGATAACTACACTTTTAGAATTGTACTGAATCTTTTGCTTTAGAATTATCTTAATTAGAAATTAAAAGACAAACTGTTTATCCCTTTTGGCTTAACATGAAACCTGTAAACCCTTAGAAACTTAAAAAAAAGATACATAGTTAACATATCTATACTTGTTTGTAAATATCATATGCTTTTGTGTAGAACAAATTATAGGCTTCCCAACATTTGTTAAATATTTAAACTATATTCCTTCAACAATTTAATGGAGGGATATATTCACTAATATTTTTGTATATTGACTTATAATACTATTTAAATAATGGTTTTAAAAATACATTTTACTTTTTAATCTTAAGATTTTCTTTAAGTATTTTTGCTTGGATTTCATCTAATTTTTGTCTTTTCCCCTAAAATTATATTACCGAGAACACGTCCTGCATTTCCTTTCCTAGAGTGTGACAGAAGCACCCAGATTACTAATATTTTCATTTACCTAGATGAGAGTATGCCATAGATTTTGTTTTTAAATAGAACTGTTCCTTGTCAGACAGCTAGAACATTTTATCAGTAATCCCCTGAATTCTAAAACTATGGAAAACATTCACCAGTTTGCTTGCAAATCAACTCTGCTGCATGCGTTCACAAGTTTCATAAAGATTGCATGCTTTCTGTTTTCAATACAAATTGTATTTTTTTTTCATACCCATCCTTGCTTTTTATTTTTTTATTTTTGTTTCCCTTTTCTTGGTTGGATGCCTGTGTGTGTGTATTCCAAATCCCTGTCCAGTCCTGGAGTTTGAACTACGGAAAGCCAAGGAGACCATTCAGGCCCTCCGAGCCAACCTGACAAAGGCTGCAGGTGGTATACATAAAATTTTTTTGAGACTTTTCCTTCTTTGACAATGTAGAAGTAGCTGAGATATTTTCAAATGTAAAGTAGTAAAATATTATTTATATTTTCTTCCACCAGAACATGAAGTTCCTTTACAGGAACGAAAAAATTACAAATCAAGTCCTGAAATTCAGGTAGGTGACCAACAGGTACCAAAGTATCTTCCATGTGAAATGGTAGCATGTGTATTGAAGGAGGAAAGCTTAACGGTATTTTATCTTCTCTTGCTTCCAGGAGCCAATCAAACCTCTTGAAAAGAGAGCTCTAAACTTCTTAGTCAACGAGTTTTTATTGAAGAATAACTACAAGCTTACATCAATAACCTTTTCAGATGAAAATGATGATCAGGTACAGTTACATTTTTAATAGTGATTTATTTCCTTCTTAATTTAAAATGTACTTAATTTCTCTTTTATCTTGTTTCTTTAATTTTTTAAAGTTATACTAAACTTCTGTAAGGGAAGTTACCACACAGTATCTCCATGCCTACTCAGAATAGGATTCTATCGATTTATAGATTTCTTTTTTTTCCGTAAAGACTTCTCATTCTTTCTTGGTAGCTTTTTACAACTACATATAATCTGCTCAGATTTTCATGTATTTATAGGATGTGCTGGGCTTTTTCCCTTTAAATAATACTTAATATATATGTATAAAAACCTCTTTAAAAGTGCTGTAATAGTTAAGATGATAAATAGATAATAGCAAGTGCAAGGATATCTTGAATAAGAGTGTGAATATAAGTAGTATCTTGTTTAATATGAGCCAACTTTAGAACTTCATTATTTTTCTGATAAAATTGTTTTTTTGTTATTTTATTGCCATTATCCCAATTTTTCCCCCTTTGTCCTCCTCCGCCCAGCTCTCCACCCCGCCCACCCCTGCTCCCACAGTCAGTCCCCACACTGTTGTCCTTGTCCACAGGCCATTCAGACATGGTGACTACTCCCTTCCCCTTCTTCCCACCACTATCCCCCTCCTCCCTCCCCTCTGCTCACTGTCAGTCCATGTTTCTGTGTCTCTGGTTCTGTTTTGCTTGTTTATTTTGTTCAGTAGATTCCAGTTATAAGCAAGGTCATACGGTATTTATCTTTCACCAGCTGGCTTAGTTCACTTAGCATAATGCTCCCCACTTCCACCCGTGCTGTTGCAGAAGGTAGGAGTTCCTTCTTTCTGTTGCACAGCATTCCACTGTGCAAATGTCCCGCAGTTTTTTCTGGTAAGATCTCACTAGCAAAGAAATGATGGCTTATTTTAGTGTTATCTCTCAACTCCATAATATTTTGACTTCTCAGTGCTAATGGATTAGTTTGAATCTTGCACATTAGGAAGTAAATACCAAAGAGTTTGTTATTTAGAAATCAGGAGGCCATCATTTTAAATCAGGTATATTCCATTAGTATGAAATATCCGTGGGTAGTTGAACAAAAGCAGGCATTCTCAACGGGAGACAGCAGTTCAGTTACTTCCTCAGTTGTTCTACGTAACATTTTACAACAATTCTACATACCATTTTACCATATCAACTCCAACAACATGTAAAGTACTGAAGATTTACCCGACTTCAAGGTATTGTAGTCAAGACAGTCTTACTGGCATAAAGGTAGACAAATGGATCAATGGAACATAACAGAGTGAAGAGATTGACTTACATTAGGTGATCTTTTGATTTCTTACAAAATGCAAAATAAATTCAATGCAGAAAGCATAGTCTTTTCTAACAGTTGATGCTGAAACACTTTGATATTGATATGCTCACCAAAAATGAACCTCAAACCGTACCTCATGCCATAAACAAAAATTAATTCAAACAGACCATAGATTTAAATGTAAATTCTAAAGCTGTAAGACTTCTAGAAGAAAACAGGAAAAATGTGTTGCAACCTTGGAAGGTACACCTTTCCTCTCCAAAACCATGGCATTTTTCAGCAAATTTGCTCTCATCAAAATTACTAACTTCTACTTTTTGAAAGCCACTCTGAAACAAATGAAAAGATAAGCCATAGATTGAGTGAAGTATTTATAAGTAACTTACCTGATAAAGGACTTATATCTAGAATGTATAAGGAACTCTATAAACTCAGTAAGAAAACAACCCAATTTTTAAAAGAATGGACAAAGGATTTAAACAGATGCTCCCACAAAGAACATGCATGGATGGCAAATACAACCTTTAATCATTAGGGAAATGTAAATTACATCACTATGAGATACCATAGCACACTAATTAGCATGCCTGTATTAAGATTAAGACTGTAGTAAGCCTTGGCAAGGATGTTAAGCAACTGGAAATCTCATTGCTAGAGGGAATGCAAAAGAGTACAGTCACTTTGGAACACACTGGTAGTTTCTTTCAAAAGTTAAAACATCTACCACCTGTATGAACTGATCATTCCTAGATACTACGATCCAAGAGAAATGAAAGCATGTGTTCACACAAAGACTATACAGTATTAATAATAGCTTAATTTGTAGTTGCATGAATCTGGGAAATAACCCAAATATCCAAGAGCACGTGATTGGATTAAAAAATTCTCATATCCTTTCGGTGTAACACTACTCAGAAATACAGAGGAGTGAGCTCCTGATTGACACAACATGCATCAATCAGAAAATCATGAATCTGGATGAAAGAAAACAACAGTGTGCTTACTGTGTGGTTCCGTTCATAGGGAATTCTAAGTGTAAAGAAACAGAACGGTGTTTGCCTAGGAACAAGGCAGAGGGAAGAGTCGCAGAGGGGTCCGGGGGAACTCTGGGAGGGGCAGGTTCACTTTCTGGATTGTGGTGGTCTGTCCGGGGCTGCGTACGTGTCACAATCTAGCACACTGTATATTTTAAATTAGCTTGCGGATTTACTTGTGCGATTTATGTATGTTAATTATAACTCAGTAACACTGCTTTATGAGAAAGGCAGTGGACGTGTTTATCAGTGACCTGTCTGTTAACCATTAAGCAACATTTAGTGCTAATTTCGACTGGCCTGAAGCCAATGCTCTGAAGCCCTCACTCTTGTCAGTTCAGACCTTGACCCAAATTTGAGGCTTTTCACCGTTTCTTTTCCTATTGCGTTCCCCCATTTTATACTGTTAGTGCCACTTATTGTTACCCTGGCTGGGCTGTAAGCTCCCTGAGGCTAAAATAATCTTTTTTTCTTTAAATTTGTATTTATTGATTTGAGAGAGAGAGAAACATTAATACGTTGTTCCAGTCATCAGTGCACTCATTGGTTGACCCTCGTATGTGCCCTGCTGGGATCAAACCCACCACCCTGGAGTGTCGGGATAACCATCTAGCCAATGAGCTGCCCGGCCAGGGCCAAAATAATCTCCCGTTCATCTCGGCGTCTGCATCTGTAACACAGTACATATTCGTTGTTGGTTTTTTCATACTTGTGTCTGTGTACAGTCCGTCATTGTCACACTGCTCTTTGCTTTCCTCCTGCCAGTTTTTTCTTTCATGACTGATTTACCTCCCATCCTGTCTTTCTTTTATGCTATTTGAAACTTATTTGATCATAAGTGAACTTAGTATATTTTCAGCTTCTCTTCAGTATGTCCTTTTGGCCCCAAATCAAACTTGCCTATTCACTGAGGACGCTGTTTCCTCTGTTTCCCCAGTAGATGATGACGCATTTCCCCATCTTAATTCCAGACGCCCCCTGGCTCCTAACAACCTGCCCATCCCCCGCCGCAGGGAACAGCCTCTCCAGGGCCACCTCTGCACTTTGCCTCTTGCTCCTGCTGCGTCCGTGTTTACACTCCTTGTCCACCTTCCTGATCTCTCCCTGTTTTTCACACCAGTCACCGCTCCTGCCTTCTGCTTTTTCTCCCTTATCCATTCTAAGATTGTAACTACCCTCAGCTTTCTTATTAGCTTTTCTTCCTCCCTCATCACATTCCCTTCGCCTATTCATTATAATCATATATAAACAGAAGGGCTTGCGTCTCCCTGAACACTTTTTGTTCCTTCAGAGCTTTGTGTTTCTGCTCATCTCTCCCCTTGCTCCTGCAGTAATTAGTTCCCCAGTGCTTTCGCTGCCATCTGCCTCGGAAGTTCCTCTCCTTTCCCCAGAGAGTGCCCAGGTCACCAGGTCCAGAAGCCTTTCCTCACCCTTGCCTCCAGGCAGAACGGACTCCTCTCTGAATTCCAGACAATCCTTCACTCGCACTGTGTGTGATTCTTAGACTCCACTGTCTTTGTGTCCCTGCGCCTCACTGTCAGATTCCCTGAGTGGTGACAGTATTTTTTCCCTGGGTCCCAGGGAAGGGTGGATAGCTAATAAATAATGAGTATAGGTGGATAAAGGGTCATTTGAATAGTAGTGTAATATTCATTTCATAACTTTTTTAAGAGATTGAATTTGTTTAGCAGTTGGTGTAAGCCACGGTTTGTGTTATAGCCTTAGATAGGCATTATACCCATCTCACAGATAACTTGCTTAAGTTTTGAGTGGATTTATAACAATAATAATAAGCGGAGACAGATAGGAATTTTACAGTTGGGTCTGATTTTCTCCCTTTTGTAATACCTGTCTTATATCTGTCTTACATGTAACCCTCAGTAATAGCTATTCCCACTATTCATAAACCCGCAAAAGATTGAGAGTGTCACATGTGTCACTTTCAAATGAATGTAAATTATAACTAAGTAGTAAGATATCAAGTTAATACTAAATCCTAATGTATTAATGGACAAGACGATGACAGGACACTGTATTTGCATGTGAATGGTTACTCTGGAACTTTATAAAGCTCTTTGTAACATATAACAAAATTATGATTATGTTCAGCTTTTAAGACATTAGCAATGAAGAGTAAAATCTCAAAATTGCATGATGAAATTGCCTGAGTTAAAAATTATTATTATTATTATTTAGGATTTTGAATTATGGGATGATGTAGGATTAAACATCCCAAAACCTCCAGATTTATTGCAACTCTACCGAGATTTTGGAAACCATCAAGTGACTGGAAAAGACCTTGTGGATGTGGCCAGTGGAGTAGAAGAGGACGAACTAGAGGCCCTCACGCCGGTTACAGGCGACCTTCCTTTAACCCCGGAAACCCCTCATACTGTAGAGGTGAGCGATGTTAACTAACTAGTCAAGTCCACAGAAAGTACTTAAAGTACATGAAAGCACACTATGAGACCTTGAGTTTCTTTTTTTCCTCCCGTTTTTATTTTAGAACTCTTTGCTTGTACAGAAATTAGAAGATAAAATTAGTTTACTAAGTAGTGAGAAATGGTCTTTGATGGAACAAATCAGAAGACTTGAAAGGTTAGTACTTCATTATCATCTCTAAAAAACTTAATTTTATCATGAGATTATAAATAATAAATTATAAATTATAAAAAATAGCATTTCAGTTATCAAACATAATTTTTAACATTATAATACTTCTGAATGAAAGTTTTATAATTGCTTTACATATTAATATGTCCTGACACCCCCCCTAAAAATGTTACTAAATCAATGTAGTGACCTCATAATCAATTATGTCTTAGAACCAAGGAATAAGATATTTTCTACTTCTTTGGCCCTGAATCAAGGCCAGCAGTTTGCTGAAGCTGCTGGTTTCAAGCAGGAGCCTAAAGCAGTGTCTTTCTGTGGTCTGTTGGCCATTTCAGAGCTTAGGAAATGTGATGGTCAATTCATTAGAAAGAAACATCTGGGTAAAAAAGAAAAAAAAAGATTTTTTCTACTTCTCCTGAGTTGTGTTAATATCAGTAAAATAATTCCCCCTCATTAGTGTCACACACATTTATCACTTATTATTTCATTTCTTATGATAATCCTGGGGGTTAGATGGAATCATCCATATTTTGCAACTGAACAATCAAAGTTAAGTGTTAATCCAGAGCAGTTTCTAAGGCCATTTTTATGCTTCTTTGGTAAAAATTTATAGCTTTTAGGTACATGGAGCATCAGCATATCTACTATGGGAAAGACTGATCAGTGCCAAACCATTTCTATTAATGTTACACTTTTAAGGAATTAAACCCATTATGAGGTTTATGCTATTGTCTAAGTGTTTAAAAGTTGTCGGATAATTTTTCTTTCCTTCTACAGTGAAATGGACTTTCTCAAAAATGAACACTTTGCTATTCCAGTGATTGCTAACTCTGTGCAACCTTCTTTGGATCAGTCTCTTCACAAAGACTCTGAGGACAGTGGACAGAAACCGGTTATAAATAGTTCAGATGAGGGAGAAAACAAGGACACCCATCTTTCAAAACCCGACGAAGTTGATTCCACTGTTCCTAAACAGGGTTTCCCAAACTCTTTACCCAGGAGAGAAAGAGAAGAAATACCGTCTTCTCCAGCAAGTAACAACACAGTCCATTTTGATAAACCCAACAGGTGAGTGTTCACCCTGTGGTCTGAAATGTGCCTTTCAGCTGCTTCGTGCGTTGTCGGAGCGTGAGAGCTTCAGTTCTTTGAACTGCTTTTGCAGGTCAGAGGCATCAGTTTTTACATTGGTATTAACGCATAGCAAAGTACATGTCACAAAAAGGAATATCACGACCTAATTACTGAGTTAAACTACATTAAGGAGGCATACACTGTAAATGAGGTAGGTCCTGTCTTAGCTCAGTGCCTGCACCCATAAATAATATGCGTGTTGCTCTCTACTGCACACACTCTCCCCCACGCTTTTTACCCTTTCTCTGCGCCTCTGTGTCGCCAGACTCGGGGGAGGCTGCGCTGGTATATCGTTGCCCGTGATAAAGAGGGAGCAGTTCTTCCTCCTCGCCTTTTTTCCTGTGTCTTCTTCCATTGTATCATCAATAGTCTCTTAACTCATTTACTTAATGTTTAATATCTCTCAGTGATTGAACTCAGATGGCAAAAGCCTGGTCCCAACCCTTCATGACCATGTTTTCTAGTGAAGGAGACAAAACATAATTTTTAAAATGTTTAGGTTATAATATGAAAAATAATTTCAAGAAAGGACTATTTAATTAACCTTTTTTAATTTGTCAGGCACAGTTCTAAGTGTTTTATGTGTACTGACTTATTTTTTAAAGTTTTTTTTCAATATTTTTAAAAAGATTTTATTTCTTTGTCTTTAGAGAGGAAGGGAAGGAGAGAAACATCAATGTGTGGTTGCCTCTCATGGCATCCCCTACTGGGGACCTGGCCTCCAACCCAGGCGTGTGCCCCAGCTGGGAATCAGCCTGTTGGTTCATGGGCCAGTGCTCAATCCACTGAGCCACACCAGCCGGGGCTTTATACTGATTTATTTAATCCTCACCAATATCTTATGCTGCCTGTGAGCTTCAAAGCCATGCTTCCTTCAATTAAACAGAGGGATCTTATACCCAGTGTTGGGATATAATAGGAAAGCACAGTTCGTAGATACTCATTGTTAGTGAGAAGTGTTTGGTTGGTTTTTTTTTTTAATTTTATGTATCTATTTATTTTTAGAGAGGGGGGGAAGGGAAGGAGAAAGAGTGGAAGAGAAACATCAAGGTGTGGTTGCTTCTCATGTGTCCCCTACTAGGAACTTGGCCTGCAACCCAGGCATGTGCCCTGACTGGGAATCGAACCCGCAACCCTTTGCTTCACAGGCCCGTGCTCAATCCACTGAGCTACACCAGCCAGGTGGTTGGTTTGTTTTTAAGCAAAGCTCTCCATCCATGAACTGCAACTTTTTGTGTACCTCTAAAGTACATTTTTTGTTTAGGTGTTACGGTGCTTACATAGTTGAAATGTAGCATTTATTTTAATATGGGTAAGATACAGTGATAAAAAAATTTGTGTTCTGATACTCAACAATAATGGCATTTGTATAGTAGTTCTTTAGTCTTAGGAGTACTTCCGTACATATATCCTTTGATATTCAAAAGCCACTCTCTAGAGAAAGATAATTATTCAATATGTTTAACTAATTGTTGTAGCTCTTAACTATGTGCCAGACAGTGGTAACAAGGAATAGAATGGTAAGCAGAGTGTATGGAAACCTGTCAGTCATAAACCTTGCAGTATGAGAGAGACCGGCAATCAGGCAATTATACTGAAGTATGAAAAGTGGTAATATGAGAGAAGTTCAGCTTCATTGGGAGCACACAATCAGTGCACTTAAACTAGTCATCAGCAGGAAAGATTTCAGGGAAGAACTGCTACCCATCTTGAGACCTGATGAGTAGTACAAGTTGACCAAGCAAAGAGATAAGAGGAAGAATATCCCATCAGGGGAGAACAGCATATGCAAGAAGATGGTGCATATGGGGAACTAAGAAGAATTTAGGAAGGGTTAAGAAAGAATGCAAGTGAGAAGATGCCCAGAGGTGAAGTTGGAGAATTAAGCAAAGGCTAAGTCATAGAAGACATGCTAACTCATCTTAGAGGGCTAGGACATCACGTGGCTCAGTTTGAGAAAGAGTCCTGCAGGGGAGAGGCAACTGGAGGGGAGCAGGGTGGCAGGGAGGGAGACAGAGAGCATCTGTGGGAAGAATCCAAGTGAAAAATGATTGAGGCCTGTCCTGTGCTGATAGGAAGTGGATAGGTCTGCAAAGTAGTTACCTGGTAAAGATTGATTTAATTTGGGGTTAAAGAAAGTGTAAAGGCTGATTTGAAATTTCTGGCTTGGGCAAGTGTGTGGACTATGGTGGTCCTCTTTGCTGCAAAAATACGAGAATGAATATAAATGAGCAAATAAGCTCAAGCTTGGGCATGCTGCTCTAACTCTGCTCTAACTATTACCGAGTGCCACTTTGTGTAATTTTTGGTGAGCATGTAAAATCATAGGTATAATTTCACAAATACTACTACATAGATAGACCGGTGTTGTTTTAGAAACATAATTAGGTTGATATTTTTAATTACAAAAAATACGCTAAAATAGACCATGAATGTTGAATGAGCTCCTTCACTTACCTTAAATTTTACTTCTTTTGTGTGGATCTCTAACTTTAAGGTTTATTGTTACCACTATACAGATCTGCAGAACTTTAATTCTCTCAGCCACTGACCAGCTCAACCTTTGTACCCATTGTTTACCTTTCTGGGACCACAAAGAACTGGAGAGAAAAAGGTTCTCAGGTTTTGCAAGTACTTCCTGTCTGTAGTCGGTGACCTGCTATACTATTTCATGTTTGACCTACGAGCATTTACTGGCTGTTCATTCACATACCATCAAGCTGTTCTGAGAGCAGTGGTTATTGCTGGTTTTTCCCCCCTGGATAATTCTCTAGGGAGGTGTCCTTCAAGGCATCTGCAGCTGAGAAATCCAGTTAACATCTGCGGGGTGGTATCAACGCAGGAATGGGAATTACAACACGTAACTTACTTTCTCCTTAAATACCTGTGGTAACTGTTTGGTGCTGTCCTTTTCTTCTAGGAAATTGTCTCCTGCTTTCCACCAAGCACTGCTCTCTTTTTGTCGAATGTCAGCAGACAGTCGGTTAGGATCAGAGGTAAATGATACCAGATATTCTTACAACTTTCTTAAAACATTATAGTTTGTCATCCAAAAACAGCTGTGATAACACTTTTAAATCCAAGTCTGTTATTTAAAATAATGGTCTAAGAAATAGTTCCTAAAATACTTAACTTTTAAGGAAGGTAGTTGATTATTTCTGTTCTTTGGATTAAAGCTTTGTTTAGTATTAAAGTGACTTTTTACAGTCTTTTTTATTTGTTGTGTCTGCTAACATGGTTATATGCCTCTTGTTGGCATAATTCAGAAAACCAGTGTAAGTGTTCATGTTCTTTATATTTCAGTTATTTTTAGATTACTCCATTATTTTATTAGGAATGATTGTCTTCACTGAATTTGTTAGCTCTCAGATTAACTTTCCTCAAGTGCGTTGTAATTAATTGTTCTTGCACTCATCTTGACAGGGTATTTTATATAATTTTCTTCTCCTACCTTTATACACACCCCTCCCTTTCTAGCTGTTTTCTGGTTGATTCCGCTTGCTAGGCCGCTGTCCCACAGTGCCACTGAGAATATATGTGAAAGAGCTGGGGGTCGTGTGGATGCAATTCTGCCAATCCTCATTGTAAGACTAGGTCAGCCTCCTTGGGCCTCCCCTTGTATGCCGCTGCACTGTACAAACTCTCCTTAGGCAAAGAGTGTGGCTTTGTGGACATCTTCTCAAGAACAAAAAAACTACTGAAGCTGCCCAAGTCCCGAATTATCCTTACTTGTTCCCAGAACTAAAGCATAGTGGGCCTCCCTGTCTAACTCCTTGCTTGTTACTGGTTTTTAATCCATTTTTGGCCTGGAGAAATGTTCATCTTGTTTGGTAACACCCTTGTTGTTATTGTTGTTACCGTCGTCATCATCCTAAGTTGTGGTTGTGGTTGTGGGTGTGGAGCAGAGGTTTAAAGCACTTTAAGTACCACTGTCCACAGAAGTTCTCCACGGTCCCCATGTATTCGTTGGTTTTCCAGGTGTCGCGGATTGCAGACAGTGAGAAAAGTGTCATGCTGATGCTGGGACGCTGCCTGCCACACATTGTTCCTAACGTGCTGCTGGCGAAGAGAGAGGTGAGACACGTAGAGTTTCGTCACAGTGATCTCATCATGTTGTCCATTCTTTGTCATTTTAAAGTTTAGTGTTATGTTTTTATTTTGTTAAAGTCTATTACTTGCAATCATATTCTTACTTTTGTGCATGCATCTCTGCTCCTAGAGAATGGTTTTACACCTCTGTCAGGTGAGTTCAGTAAAACTGCATGGTATTCATGTTGTTTCAGTTTTGCTTAAAGCATCATTAGCTTCTGCAACACTAACTAGTACTGTAGGTCCATTCACGTGCCATGAACACTGTCCGTTTTTACATTACCAGTTAACTAATTTATTTTATCTCTGCTCTTGGTAAGATATGCTTGTAATGTCTACAGAAATAGACACTGTTGAAAATTAACAGGGACTAAAACTATAACTCTTAAGTGTACTTTTATAATAACTATTATAAATGCTAGTTCTATTATATTTGTTCGGCAATAACCACACTTGTCTTATGATGATAGAATAGTTATAATATTGACTACAATAACTTTTGAAAGTACCCGTTTTGTTTTTCTTATAGCTAGCCTGTTCCTGACAGATGCTTTAAGTATCCAAAATACAGGAGCAAATATACTTTAGTACCTATATATAGCCTGTGTTATGAGCCTAAGTACTATAGAATGTTATCTTTACAGTTATATTTAGCTAATAAAAGATTAATGAAAAGTTAGTTGTAACCTCACTTAAATGACAGTGAATGATTTATTTACAAACAAATTTAATTATTTATTTGAATTATGATTTTTATAAAATCCATTTCCAGTTTACAAAATTGTTTATGAAAAATGGGTTAGGAATATTTTAGAATGTACCATGTAAGTTTCTTCTGTTATATTCTTAATGTAAATAATAGTATCATAATTCATGGGACCTACAGTATGATAGGTACACAACGCATTGGCCAATCCAATGTAAAGCTTATCCTTATCTGTTTTAGCATAAGAAATTTGTACTGATCCTCAAAGAGTTATTTGTAGAGCTTTAAAATTTTTTATTCCTATAAATATTTTTCATTAAAAAAATAAAAACGATCTTGCTGATGGTTATATTTTGCCTATTATTTAAATGTAGTTGTGAAATATTAATAAATATGGAATATTTTCTACCTCTTGAAGGATCAGTGTCCAATTTCAGATTGTTTTGCAGTTCTGCCTGGCAGAATGGTGTTTGAGCTTCTTTTTCTTTTTCTTTTTCAGCTTGTAACATAATCCATGCAATGCATTAATGTTTGTGTTCCTTTTACTGTTTCCTTAATTATAATCTTTAAAATATGACAGAAACCTAATTATTATGAGATGCAATATAAGCTTTTCTATATTTTAATTTTTCCATTTTTTTCATAAAAACTCTACCACTAAAACCTGATTGTACTGCATGAAGTATTTATAAACATGCGTCATCAGTAATCAGATACATTATATATAAATACATATAAAAACGTGCACAATACATATACATGTACAAACGTACATTTTTATTTGGTATGATGTTTACTTTTCTGGCTGATTGTAAGTTTTTTATATTTAAAGAAGACTTATAATTTCATGAAGAATTGATCATTTATTTTTGTTTGTTGATTTATTTGTACCTTATTCTATTAGAAAATTTGCCATTTATAGGGCATCAAAGTTGTATTCCCTCAAAATTAAATTGGTAAATGACAAAGTATAACTTGGTTCGCTTTGAAACTAATGCCAGGGCATAAAAGGATAAAACTTTTATTTTACTTCATCCTTTGATGTTAGATTACTTTTATTTACTATTTTACCTTAGTTCTTTAAATTTATATTTTTAAAAAGGTCTTGTGGTTGAAGGATTAATATTTTGGTTTTTTAAAAAATTGCTCAAGTTTCATGTATTCTGTTATCAGTATAAACCTTTGTTGGTATGTAAATACAACTAAAATATCCTTCAGTAAACTGGTCATAGTGATATCCTAGCTAAATAAATACATAGAACATTGGAAACAGGGTTTTAAGTTTTGGTTAAGTAATATGTTCACAAGGCTTAACATCTTTTAAATATAAAAAGATACACAACAAAACTCTGTTCTTCTGTCCCTGCGGCACCGTCCCACATGCATATACCCTTATTAGCTTCTGGTGCAGTCTTAGCAGTCATTTGCCCCTCTTTTTAAATTGGATTGTCTTTGGTTTTGAGTCATAAGAACTCTTACAATTCCAGATGTGAAACGTCTCACATAGGATTTGCAGAGAGTTTGTGCCATCCTCCGGGTTGTCTTTTCATATTTTTTGTTGCTGTTGCTTGTGTTCTTTGATGTCACATCTAAAATTTATTGCCAAATCTGAGGTCAGAAATATTTACCTTATTTTATGTTTTCTTCTAATAGTTTTATAGCATTAGCTCTCATATTTAGGTCATTGATCCATTTTGGGGTTTGGGGGGGTGGTTTGTATGTGGCGTAAGGCAGGAGTCCACCTTTATTCTTTTTTATGTGGTTATCCAGTCTTCCCAACATCATTTGTTAAAGAGAAAATTGTTTTTCTATTCGATGGTCTTGGCACCATTGTCAAAATTCGATTGTTTCAGTCCTGGCTGGATAGCTCAGCTGGTTAGAATGACTTGCTGATATGCCAAGGTTGCAGGTTTGATCCTGACAGGGCACATACAAGAATCAACCAATAACCACATAAATAAGTTAAACAACAAAGTGATGTCTCTCTCTGTCTCTTGCCCCTCCCCCTTCCTCTCTCTCTAAAATCAATGAATACAAATTTTTAAGAAATCAATTGGCTGGCGTGGCTCATTTGGGTGTCATCCCACACACTGAAAGATCACTGGTTCAATTCCCGGTCAGAGCATATGCCTAGGTTTTGGGCTCCATGCTCTGCGCCTGGTTGGGGCACTTGCAGAAGGCAGCCAGTGCATGTTTCTCTCTTTCATAGATGTGTCCCTTCCTCTCTCTATAAAATAAAGACAAAAAAGTCAGTTGGCTTTACATGTTTGGATTTGTTTCTGATTGTCAGTTCTGTTCCGTTGGTCTTGATGGGTATCCTTATGCTTATACCACACTTACGTTTACTAGTGCTTTGTGGTAAGTTTTGAAATTGGGAAGTGTGAGCCCTCCAACTTTGTTTTCTTTTTCAGTATTGTTTAGCTATTCAGGGCCACTTGCAATTCCATATGAATTTGATGCTCAGCTTTCATTTATGCAGTAAAGGTCATTGGAATTTTGATAACAGATTTTTGTACCAAATCTGTAGATCACTTTTGAGAGTATTGCCATTCTAACAACGTTAAGCGAACATGGGATTTTTTTTTCATTTATTAATGTCATTAACTTTTTTTGGCAATGTTCAATATATAAGTTTTTCACTTCCTTAATTTATTCCTAGGTATGATGTTCTTTTGGATGCTATTATAAATGGAATTACTTTTTAAATTTCTTTTTCAGGTTGTTCATTACTGGTATATAGAAACAAAATTGATAATTGTGTGTTAGTCTTGTACCTTGCAACTTTGTTGAATTTGTTTATGAATTCTACTTGTTTATTTTGTGGATCCTATGAGATTTTCTATATGTATACAATCATATTATCTGCAAATAGAGATAGCTTTGCTTCTTCCTTTCCAATTTGGAACGTTTTTTTGCTTTCTCTTGTGTAACTGGTCTGGATAGGACTTCCAGCTCAGCGTTGAGTAGCAGTGTTTTGAGAAAGCAGATATCCTTATCCTGTTCCTGATCTTAGGAGGGAAGCTTTCAGTCTTTTACTACTGCCTTTGATGCAGTAGTTGCGGGTTTTTCACAAATGCCCTCTACTATATTAAGGAAGTTTCTTTTATTCTTCATTTGCTGAGTGTTTTTATCATGAAAGGGTATTGAATTTTGTGGAATGTTTTTCTGCGTTGATTGATATGAGGATTTTTTTCCTTTCATTCCTGTCGATGTAGTGTTGATTGATTGGTTTTTCATATGTTGAACCACCCATGCATTTGTGGGGTAAATCCCACTTGGTCACAGTGTATAATCCTTTTAATGTGTTGTTGGATTTGGTAATATTTTGTTGCAAATTTTATATCTAAATTCATAAGGGATATTGGTCTATCATTTTCTCTTGTTGTGCTATCTTTGCTGGTCCTGATAACAGCTAAAGACAGCCTCTTAGATTGTGTTTGGAATTGTTCATCCTCTTCTATTTTCTCGGAAGAGTTTAAGTAGGACCAGTATTTCCTCTTTAAATCCGTGTTAGAATGCACCAGTGACGCTGTCTGATCCTGGAAGTTTTCTTTGTTGGGAAGACTTCTGTTGGTGATTCCCTGTCTTTGATCGTTATGGGTCTCTTGCAGCTCCGCTGCTTCTTGATGGTTTTGGTAATTTATGTGATTCTAGGAATTAGTTCATTTCGCCTTGATTGTCTGTTTATTGGTGAACTATTATTTGTGGTGCTCACTTAGAATCTTTTTTATTTTTATAAGGTTGGTACTACTGTCTCCTCCTTCATTTCTGATTATAATTATTTGTATCTTCTCCCTTTTTTTAGCTAAAAGTTTGTTAATTTTGTTGATCTTGTTAAAGAGTTTTGATTTTATTGATTTTCTCTATTGTTTTTTATTTATCTCTGCTCTGATCTTTGCATTTTATTTCTTTCTTTCTGCTGGCCTTGGGTTATTATGCTCCTTATCTAGTTTCTTAATTTAAAAAGCAAGGTTGTTGACTTGGGATCTTGCTTCTTTTTAATGTAGGCATTTGTAGCTATAAATTTCCCTCAGAGTACTGCTTTTGCTGCATCTTATAAATTCTGGTATGTTGTGTTTTTCATTTTCATTCATCTCAAAATATTTTCTAATTTCCTTACTGATTTTTTTGACTCATTGGTTTAATATCCACATATTTGTGAACTTTCAAGTTTCCTTTTTGGTATTGATTTTTAACTTCATTATGGTTGGAAAAGATACTTTGTACGATTTCAATCTTTTAAAAAAAATGATGAGAACTGCCTGTGGCTTGACATATTGGTTGTCCTTGAATGTCCTATGTGCACTTGAGCAGAATGTATATATTTTGCTGTTGTCAGGTGGAGTGTTCCGTATATGCATGTCTACTAATGCCAGTTGTTTTATGGTGTTCGATTCCCTACTTCCTTACTGATCTTCTGTCTGCATCTTTTATGCACTACTAAAAACAGGGTGGTGAAGTCTGCAAGTGTTATGGTAGGGCTGCATTATATTTGCAGAGCCACTCTGCGCAGATGTGAACAAACTCAGATACCTGATCTTGTTTCCATGGCTTTGCACACATGATACCGCACTGTGTGCATGGTTCTCTATTTTGCATTTTTCCATGTAGCACTATGCTTTTGTGTCCTTCTGTATCAATATATAAAGACTGTTCTCATTCTTAAGGATGCATAATAGCTGGACTTTTATAGTCTTAGCATGTTTTAAATTTGTTTTTCAAACTTTATTGGCCACATATGCTCTCATTATGAAAGACATTTGCTTCATATGATAGCATATAATTACATATGCATAATTAATATAAAAGTTTTACAAATCGTTTTCACTAATTACAAAAAGTTAAAAGATAATATCAAAGAGTTTATAAATATTTTAAAACAATAAAGAATATACCTAAATAAACAATAAAAATGCTTTTCATTAATTATTCAATTGAATTTGTGACCCACTGTTTTAAAGGGAATGATATAAAGGTTAATTAAAATTGCCTAATAAGTTAAATGTTTTATTTTTTATAAAAGTGAAAAGCACAGTGAATATGTAGATATTAATGTTACTGGTTTTTGTTGTTTTAAAGAAAGGTAACAACCTCACTTAATCATTGGGTCACAATTATAGCACTTTCTAAATTCAGCATACAATATTACAAATCTAAGATGCCATTGATTGTAACATTGGTGTACCTTTAAAAAAAGAATTTCAAATAAATTAGGACATATTCTCCATTTTTAAGGTACCAATTTCAGAGATGATAAAAAGTGAAAAAAATTTCTTTTATGTTTGAAATAATTATAGTCACTTTTTACCAGCTTGTATTTAAAAAGACTTCCTCACCTATTCATTTTGGAAGAAAAACTAATAGGATGAACTAGTTTTCTGTATGTAGCTTATATAGTAGTTCATTTTCGTAGGGTGGATGAGGAACTTGAATCTTTCAAACCAAATTACAGAATAAATATATGTCATTTGATCTATGTACATAGTAAATAGGCTAATTAAGTTGATTTTTTTTACAGCCTGCTGTAAATGTGTTTGAAGGGGAAATTCTGTAATTTAAATGAAAGATATCATAAAGGATTACTTCTAAAACATTTTTATACTGATATATCTAAATTTAACTCATTTTCATTCTATGCCAGGAAAATATATGCCATCAGCTGGCTGAGGTGGAAAAATAATGAAGGAAGCCTGTGCCTTGAATGGGGGTGGAGCGAGAGGAAGCGGTGAATGAGTCCAGGCTTTCATTGTGGGGTGCGGAAAGTGTTTCAAAGTTAGATTGGTGGTGGTTGTCCAACTCTGAGAGTACTAAACATTACTGGATGTATGCTTGCAATGGATGGATTTTATGACATGTATATATCTATATATATGTGTGTGTGTGTATATATATGTATATATGTGTGTGTGTGTATATATATGTATATATATGTATATGTATATATATCAGTCATTAAAGCAGTAAAAGAAGAAGAAAGGAAAGGAGCGGACCAGTTCTGTAAAGGTTTTCAAAGTAGTACCTCTGGAGACCTGCTTATCTTCTGGAAACCAAACTTTGTCCTTATACCTTGTCATTCGTGTGTGCCCCATGATAAACCTGTGACTTAGGAGTAGTAATAGCCCCAAATAGTTACAAAGTAGATAAACCTGATCGATCTTCTTACCTGTTTAAGAAGTTGTGTGTGTGAGAGAGTGTGTGTGAGAGAGAGAGAGAGAATTTGGGGAGTAAGTCACATGCTCTTCAGCAGTATCAGCTTTTAAGTCATCTAAGTATTTTAGTTAGGCCTCCTAGAGGTTCAGGCTCAGGAATTACAGATATTAATAATTCTAAGAATAGATGTTTTAACAGCCCTTGAAGTGTAGAACTTTTCCAGAGGTGAGTAATCTTGTTTTTTCTTATGTGAGTCTTTTCAATGTTCTGTTATTGCATTACGTGTTACTATCAACATCCTGACATGTTTCAACGGAAAATCTAAATCAGAGGGAATCATTACTGGATTTTAAATTATAATTAATTATTGCTTAATTCCTAGACAGAAGACTAGATGAAAAAATTTTAAATGACAACTATCTAACATTTTTCACCAAAGCTTGAGTTAGAGGAAATAATTTTAGCAGAACCGTGAGGGCAAGCAATGAACTGTAATTTATTAGATTAATGTGTTGCCTTTGCAGAACCACAGGATTTCACCTCTTGACCTGAAATACTCAAAACATTTCCTCTCGGCATTTGAGCTAAATGTAATGTTTTCTGTTTTAGATTCCTTTCAGATCTTGGTGCCATTATCTTATCAACATTTCCTTGCTTTTTTTAAATGTTAAAATTTGCTTGATCTCATTTCCTACTTTATTTCTCCCACCTTAACATCTAACTGCATTGTTTTAGATCCTTTGGGATACTTTTTTTCCTTCTGTTTTTGGAGTTTGAACACACATTAATCTTCATAAGACTAAGAAAACTGAGTAAAAAGATTCATTAAATCAAATATAATGACATTTACTATCTCTAAAATGATTTATTTATTTATTTTTAAAGATTTTATTTATTTTTAGAGAGAGGAGAAGGGAGGGAGAAAGAGAGGGAAAGAAACATCAATGTGTGGTTGCCTGTTGTGTGCCCTGGTTCCCCACACTGGGGAACCTAGCTCGCAACCCAGGCACGTGCCCTGACTGGAACGAACCAGTGACCCTTTGGTTTATAGGCCAGTGCTCAATCCACTGAGCCACACCAGCCAGGGCTGATTTCTTCATTATCATTAGAAGTTATTTTGTTTTTTTTCTTGTGAAACTGAAAAGAGAATTAACATGCACATCTTTAGCCATATTTCAGTTATAAAATTCTCTGTATTCATGTATGATATAAATTTGTTCTTTCATTAAGGATCACTAAGCCTGATGATTAAACAAAAAGAAAATGTAAGTCACAAAGAATAGACAGCAACACAGTTATTTTGATATGCTTTTTAAAAAAAGATTTATTAATTTTTAGAGAAGAAGGGAGGGAGAAAGAGATAGAGAAACATCAATGGGTGGTTGCCTCTCATGAGCCCCCTGCTGGGGACTTGGCCCACAACCCTGGCATGTGCCCTGACTGGGAATGGAACCGGTGACCTTTTGGTTCGCAAACCAGCACTCAGTCCACTGAGCCACACCAGCCAGGGTTGATATGCTTGTTTTTTAGTAAAAGAAGCTAAGTATTATACTATGTATTTTAAACTGTGTGTATGGATGTATTTGGAATTATTTTAAATATCTTACCTACATTTCATGACTTCATTTTTAGAGAGGAATACAATTGAAAGAAAATGTAGTACAATAATGTAAGAGTATATACAAAGTGGAGGAAAGGTAGGTTTATAGTTTGTGTGGAAAATAATATAATAACTAGTAAATAATAAACTGTTTCACATTGTCACAACTATAAATCTACTTTTGCCCCACCCTGTATGTTGAGATAATAGGAAAGAAAGAAAAAGGGTTAAGAAGAAGCAAGAAAACTGTCAGGAGAGGAAGATCTGATGTGAGGGGAGAACGTATAAATACAATTACTTAGGACCTTACTTGATTTTTAGTCATTAAAATGTTTTATCCCCCTGTGAGTGCCTTCTAGAATAAGAGCGTTTTCATTGTCAAGGTTCTCCTCTCATTGGGGTGTCCTGACGGTGGGTGCAATGCCTTTAGTCCTCTCAGTAATGTCATTGACTCTGTCATTGACTCTGAGCAGCCTAACCAGGATCCCTAGGATCAGGGTAGTTCCTCGAATACAGTCTTCTACCCTAGTATTTTGCCAAATGTTGTTTATTTTCTCCTACAAAGTCCAGACTCATCCATCAAGAATCAGTCATATTAATCCTCTGGTTGAAAACATTACCTAACAATCTAAGATGTATATACTCTTCCATTCCCAGTGCAAAATTATTTTTCCTGATTATTTATTTTGCTTTTTCTTACTCTCTAATCTGAAACATGGGGGTGCCTAAGTAAATTTACTCTCAGCTACCTTTGTACTAGTTTACATCGTTGTGTCTTCAATTTATACCAGGCCCTTATAATGTCAGAGTAATGTGTAAAAAGGATTTAGAAATAATGGAAAGGGACTGGGAGTCGTGACTTAAAGCTTCAGCCTAAACTCTAAAAGCCGTACTATCTGTTTCTAAAGGGGCATCTCCAAAATAGGAAGATACTTCTCCCAAAGTCTAGACTCTTCTTCAGGGGGTCGAGCATTTTTACATAGTGGTCAATTCCTCCATTAGCTCTGCTGACACTTTTTGGTGGTCAGGAGGTAGGTGGGAAAGAGAATGGACCACTAATCATTGTGCTTTTCTCACCACATCATAGTGATTTGTTTTTAAGTCTGCAAAATACTGTTTCTACACTGTGGAGGATGTCTCTCCAAAACTACTTTATCACTTTGGGGCTTTTATTCTAATTAGATTTGAAAATTCATTCCAAATTGAGAAACATTAATGTCTTTTGAATATACTTTAGAATTTAGTCTTATTTTAATTAAAATATGAAGTAACTTTAATTTTGAAATATTTCTTTGAAAGAGAACGGTAAGGTTTTGTGTACTACTTTCTAGAAAATATGGAATTTACCTCTGCATGTTGAATGTGCCAAAAACAAAATAGTGTTTAAAGTTTTCATTTCAATGCAGAACATTTCTGCTGACGATCTGTAGCACCACTGGGAGCCCTCCACGGCTTGGGAGATGCTCATCTTTTTTTTTTCCAATTAGCTACCAGTTAGGTGCCGAGGATATAAAATTAGGAATTGATGTGGACACCGGCCCACAGTGTCCGATGCGTTATGGATGAGATAAGATAAATTCACTTGGACTACTGAGTCCTGTGGAGGAAAAGGGATGGCATGGCTACTCTCTCAAGGGGAGAGCGCCTTGACCCTTGCCTTGACAGGCTTTTATTGGCTTTCTAATAGCATACATCAAAGAAGGTTCTCATTCATTATACTTAGGTTTGCTTTAGGTAATTACTTTTTACAGAGAGCAGTGGAAGGGATGTTACTGATTACTTCTTATGGATTAACAAGAAAAAATGTTGCAAATGCAAGAGAAAGATAAGAGTAACAGGTCTTGTTACACTTCAGTCCTTGGGAGGATTAGCACAGACTTCAGAAAGTTACTTTAAAGATACGCAGTAAACATTTTCTGCCTGAACTCAGGTTGAGAAAGTTTTAGCCAGAACAAGTCACAAAGCAGCCTAGGTATAATTAGGCCTGATTTCCCATGGGAGAACTCCTTCGTGGGCGTGGTCCTGTGTGCCAACTTGTTCCCCACTGGTTTTCCCCGTGGATGCTGAGCTACATTTCCAGTCTCGCAAAGCAGTTCCCTACAAGGAATTATATATAATTTTAATAGAGACAGATTATATTACACTCATGAAATGGGAAGAGTTGTCTTTATCTTCTGTTATCTTTTTAAATTGTTTTAGAATATAGTCAACTTTTACAAGTTTTTTTAAAACATATTTTGAGATTAAAAATGACTTTATCAGATTGCACAGTAGTAAGATGGAGGCTTATCTGGTGTAGAAAGCAGTAGACCCTTGGAAAATGTGCTGGCTCCGAAAACAAAGTTAGTCGACTCCTAAGGAGCTTTATTACGATGAGATTTGCACTTTCTGCACAACCCACACATAAATACACGAGTGATTTGTTTCATTGTTTTCTGTTGAATATCCACCTTACAAAATGACAGTTTGCTCTCTTGTAGACTGAGGTTTATTTTACTTTAAGTGTCCATTTGAGAATAGTCTGGGGACAAGAATGCATGCTCGGCAGTGCGTTTTTACGTTGACCTTCTCCGCCCTCACCTTTCTGCAGGAGTTGATCCCCCTCATCCTGTGTACAGCGTGCCTGCACCCTGAGCCTAAAGAGAGAGATCAGCTTCTCCACATACTCTTCAATCTGATCAAGAGGCCAGATGATGAGCAAAGGTCGGTAGGTCTCCTTCTTTGGGAAACGCATACAATTAATCCTGCTCATTTGGCATCAGAAGTCGCCCTTTAATCCAAAGGCCTTCTTCCCCGTCCCTGTTGTAATGCACAGGGAACACTGGCTCTGTTCGCAGTGCCCTGCAATTTGTCACTCTTGTTAGCCCAGTTACTCGTGCTGAAGTGTGCATTTCTGTGTCAGCTACCTTAGGACTTCTAATTCAGATATTTCTTTGCCTTTATTTCTAATAAAATTTGAAAGAAATTTTGAATTTCTTTCAAATTATTTGAAAGAAACAATTACTATTTCTTTCTTTGAAATTATTAGAAAGGCAAAGAAACTTTTCTTTGAAATTATTAGAAATAATAAACGTGTGGTTTCTGAGAAGGCCTAAATATCTACCCAATGGCCTCTTAATAGTTACACTTTACAAGAAATAAAATATGTACTATATGAATTTTTGCATCACCGGGCTCTCTTTAAACCAGTTACTATGTGGTGAAGGGGGTAGAGTGCCTTGTTTGTTTGTTTGCTTGTTTTGTTCTGAGACAAGCGCCCACAACCAGGGATGCCTGAGTGGAGAAGTAAGCAGTACCTGAGTGTGGTGAGGGGAAGATGCCCACGCATCAAGGTGACTCTCCGGAAGCCAGGGGCAGGGGACTTGATCAAGTGTCAGCTGCCCCAGAGAGTAACCCTGTAGGAGGAAGGTGGCGCTGTCCCAGTGTGGATGTGCAGAACACCCTGCAGGCTGGCAGGTGGGCTGCGCACCAGTGGACAGATTTCCGCAAAAGGATGTTTGCTTATACTTTTCCAAAACAATGGGGTTATATTTTACGATTAGGTAAGTTTATGTAATTTCAGTACTTGTCCATACCTCTTCTGGGAATGCTGGAAAATTAAAAGTATGAACTATAAAACAAATCAAGCTTAAAATTTAAAATACAAGGAATCTCTCAGTGAAAGTTGTAACTCAAATGAAATGAAATAGTTATATAGACTTAACAACTCTGTGAGTATACGTCTCTTTCCTGCTCTTTCCACAATGTGTCTGAGCGAGTGGAGAAACATTTCCTTTGCAGGATCCAGTCAGGGTGCTGGTCAAATAGAAATAAGGAAAATTAAACCACTGTATTAGGATCATTCACTGCAAACTGAAAATGTTCTGAGGACAATTTGATGGTGCTGTACAGGAGAATTAATATTATATTTTTCTCCTTGAAAAATATTACTCTCTGTTTTGGTAACAAAGGGCCAAACCTCTAGGTCTGTGGTCCATTTTCATGCCCTGCATTTGCAGCTGAGAGCTGCCACCTGCTGGCCAAAAGTACCTGGGCGGAAATGCGGCAGGAATGAATTAAGCGCTTGTGTCCACACTTCAATCTGTAGCCTACAGAAACATGATTATTCATTAAAATAGTCTCATTAACGGATCAACTATGTCTAATGTGAATAAGAAATTTAAAAAGCAAAAGTTTTAAGTTGGCATAATATGTTTGACATATAATCAGTTGTCCCTCTTTAGTACTTTATGAATCTCAGGCATCTTTGATCAGATCCTAAGAAAAACTTAATTTTATGCTCAGTAATGGTGCTTTTGGCCCGTTCTTTGCTAACAGCTGTAACCGACACCACATTTTTAGCTTTGTCAAATACTAGGCAAACAGTCTCTCTCCTCTGACTTTCTACGAGTAGGAGCATCTGTTTCTAATGCTGTTAATAATCTGTAAGCCATCTGACTTCCTATTTCCAGCTGTATTTCAAAGCTGTCATAATTTTTAGAAATTTGAATCTGAATTCTGCTAAAAAGTTTGTTTTGAGAAGCCTTACATTATTTTAATAGTTTGTATGTCTCTAGTATAGTGATGGTAACTCATCACTTAAAGTCATTGCATGTAAAGGTTTTGTACGATGTGTACTTCTTATAAATGTTTGACATGCTTAAACTTCACCAAAGTTCATTTATTATAATTACCAAACATTTATGGAATCTCTGTGTACTCCTCCTCATTATTTTAAGACACTAGTGGGGGAAAATGATAAGGTATTAGGAAATTTTGGGAGGGAGCAGGCAGCTAAAGTAATATATGTAAAGCTTGGGAATTTCTTTTTACACTTTCCTTTTATTTACTTTATTTGCCCTTCTAAAATAAAAGGACATAAAAAAGCAAAGGAAAGTTGAGACCTAGGCGTAGAAGAGAATGATACAAACGTAAGGGGAATCAGGTCATTGTGAGGTTGTGGGCAGAAGCAGCTGCAACATGCAGTGAAGATGCACTGGCCCCGCCCTCCTCTCCTTGCCGTCCACACGCTCGTCGTCATAGCTGATTCGGCTAAACTGAGTAGGAATGTAGTCATTCTGCAGTGTGAGTTACATTGGCATGGTCTGAGAAAAGGCAGTGAACACTGTGTGGGATTAATGTGCTGATTTCATTGTTAACATCAATTAAACATTCTATTTTGGTTTTCCTCGAAGTTGGATACTTAAAAGTATCTGTTGAAAACATTACTTCTTCACCCCTCAATCAGGATATACTGTTTTGAAATCTTAGACAAAGTAAAAAAAACTCAAAAGTTTTCATTTCAAGTCATTTTAAATGGAACTTCATTCTGAAGAGAAAAATCTTATTTAAAATTTTATACTCTTTAAGTACAAGTGAAGTTATTGTATTATTTATATATTGCTCTATAAAAAATTACTCCAAAAGAAAGAGGTTATAACAAATTCGTTTTTATGATATGACTTGTGTGGGTCAGTGAATTTGGATCCCCTGCTCCAGGGTCTCTCACGAGGCTGTGACCGGGGTGTTGTTAGCTGGGGCTGTCGTCATCTCCAGTCTCCCCTGGGGGACAGCTTGCGTCTCAGTCCACAGCCTTGACTGGCCATGGCAGTGTTCAATTTCTCATAGGTCTTGGGACAGAGGGCCTCAGTTCCTCGTGCCTTTTGGTTGGAGGCTGCCTTTGACTCCTTGCCACATAGGCCCCCAAATAGCATAGTACTACATCAAAGCCCGTGAGCTGAGAAGGCATTAGAGAGTCCTGCAGGATGGACATCACGCACTTCTGTAGCCTAACTCAGAAGTGATGCCCATCACCTTGCCCGTCATCGTGTCCAATAAAAGTGAATCCCTAGGCACAGTCTGCACCAAGGACGTGGACACCGAGAGATGGACATCGTTGGGAGCCACATCCGAAGCTGCCTAATGCCATTTTACTAATTTGACACCACAGTCTGTAATTCTAGAAGTTCTGGGGTAGCAGTCACTGATAGTTTTAGTGGCTACAAACAGAAGTTACCGGAGCTGAAGCATTGGCCATATGCACACCCTCAGAATGCCTATGTGGGAAGTTAAAGTAGGCGGTTACGAGTTTCAGCGTCACACCAGCAGAGATGCCCTTCGTACCACATCTCACAAACGGAGCCTCCGCTGCTGGAGGAACTTGTCCTGAGGGGTTCGCTCTCTTGGTGGAGCCTAGTCCATCATTGGAAGTGTGTTTTGCTTGTACGAAAATATTGTACTTCATGTGTATTACAGAGCTGACTCTTTTTAACCCTTAGTCCTGGCTGTGCTTCCTAAAGCGAGGGCAAGTCCTCATGCATTTGTATCACTTTCAGGCAGATGATACTGACAGGCTGTGTGGCATTTGCACGTCATGTCGGACCAACGCGCGTAGAAGCGGAGCTTTTGCCGCAGTGCTGGGAACAGGTGAGTTACTCTCGGGGTTTTCCCTGGTCGTTGTTCTCTTCTACGTTATTGTAAACGTTCGTATCTTTTTTGAACGCCACTAGGAAATACATAGAAGATGAATTATGCTGCTGTTTGCATAGCCCAGCGCTGTGATTTAATAGTGCGTAAGAATGCTCAGGGATGCTTTACATTATTCATTCTTCCAACAAAAACTTAAGAAACATTAGTTCCAGTGCCAGGTCCTAGGGGTACAGTGGAGAATAAAACACAGTGACATCCCAGTGGGAAGATAAGAGAAAACAAATCAATATTTTCTTGGTGTTTTGTAGTGTTACAAGCCAGAAAGAAAATAAAGCGGGGAAGGGGAAGGGAGTGATGGGAAGTGCTGTTTGGAAAGGGTGGTCAGGGAAGGAATCTCTGAGGAAGGGATGTTTAGGCAGGGATGCGAATGAAGTGAGATACTGAGTTCAAGAGAGAGCAAGAAGGCGTGTGTGTGTTTGTGGGTGGGCGAGTAGGTAGGTAATAGAAATAATATCTTGTGTATATTATATACTTCTATATATTAAGCTACAGAGAGAACATAAAGTGTAAACCTTTGATTTAGGAGGTTCTGGTATTTAATTCAACTCATTATATATGAATAATACTTTGGGTTTTATATTGAATGTTAATATTCCAGTTCACTCTGGAACTGAGAATCTTGACTTTCTAGACTTGATGTTTAGGTCATTGAGGAGCTTATTTTTTCATCTTATAAAGTTGGATTTCTTATTGATGAAGATAAATTTCATGACCTTATTTATAATAGTGTGGTCACTTACTCTTAAAAAATATATTGGTGTCTGGAATATCACTGAAGTATATGGTCCTTTAGAATTCTGTTACAATTTTCTTGAGTATTCTTTTTCTTTAACATTTTCTGGAGTTATCTGGATCAAGTATGTAAAGTAAACATTATATAGATAGTCATACTTACCTCTGACAGCTTTTAATGTTATCTATAGATTATGGTACACACTAACTTAGGGCGAGATTTTAATCACTGAAAGTCAAATTAGCTTGAACACAACACATACAATTCTGTACAATTATTCACATGTACACTTAATTTTTTAATAATTACTTTACATTTTTAAGCTTTATTGAGGTACAAATCATATATATAACTCACCCATTTGAAGTATACAATTCAGTGTTTTTTAGAATATTCACAGAGTTTCGCAACTATCACCACAATCAGTCTTAAAACAGTTTTATCACCCCCACTACACAAACCCTAAGCCCTCGAGCTTGGTGTTATTGTTTTGGCTATTTTGGGTCCCTTTAATTTTTATATGAATTTTAGGATCAGCTTGTCCGTTTCTGCAAAGAAGCCAGCTGGAATTTTCATGAGGGCTGCGTTCAGTCTGCAGGTCATTTTGGAGAGTGTTGCCATCCTAACCGTAGAGAGGTGTCCAGTCTATGAATCCGGGATGTCTTTCCATATATTTAGGTCTTTTAAATGTTTTTGACAATGTTTTTGTAGTTTTCAGAATATACTGTATGTATGTTTTTGTTTAATTTATCCCTAAGTATTGTCTGTTTGTTGCCTACATAGAGAAATACATTTGGTTTTTGTGGGTACATTTAATTTTGAGACTCACTGAGCTAGACTAGAGAAAAGCAAAATGGAAGTTTATGTAGAGCACACGTTAACATTCAGACTTTTCTACTTTGCAGTTACTATTTCTGAATGAATTCAAAGATGTCAGTTAAAAACATCCCTGCCACCACCTCTTCTGTAACTGGACATGGTATCGGGGGTCCGTCGAGCTGCCGACCTCCAGTTTGCTGCCCAGTAGACTGCTATATAATTTCTTTTCTTAATTTTAGGCATCCAGTACCTTAATGAATTATGTCACCTTTTCATATGGGAGTGTGAGAACAGATAAACTTCTTTTCCAGTCAAAGAAAGATTTATATTCTATGAAGAAGACATATGGGAACAAAACCCAGTATGTGTCGTTTTGTTTTGTTACATTTTTTATTGTGGTTCAGTGTAGTCATTACAGTAGCAAAGCCCCTTTGTTGTGTACTTGCAAACACAAACGAATGGGAGATGGCTTACTTTAAAAACAGAATCTCACCCTTACTCATGGGCTCTGCTTAAATCATTGATGAACTCACTTCCTAATCCCTTGGGTAAAAGTGAGTACCGATGAGTCATTCCTGCCATGTGTTACAAACCACATCGGTAATATTCAAACCTGGGTTTTCTAAGTGTAAAAACACACCAGTGTTTCTGCGGAAGGAGAGAGTTGTCCCCAACAGTCAGGAAAGCCTGGTCTTAGGCAAGCGCACCATGGACACCTTGCCAAATTTTCATCTTTGCTTCATCCTTTTTTCTTCAACAGGTAACCCCTGTGAGCGCGCGTTTCGGGGTTTCCTTATTCCTGATCCGGGTATACACAGGGATGCCCAGAAGTGGAAAAGGAAGGAGCCAGATTGCATTCTTAAGTGGATTTGTGGTGAAAAAGAAAGATCTTTCGGAGGAAGAGAGAATATATTGTTGACGCTTGGTTTCCTTTTTACTGTAGATTAATCACAAATACCCAGAGAGACGGCTACTTGTGGCAGAGTCCTGTGGAGCCTTGGCACCGTATCTTCCTGTAAGAGTTGTCCTTTTTCTTAAAACCTTTTTTTTTTAATGGTAGAGAAACCTTTTTTCAAGTCTCTTAACACATTTTAACCCAAATTCTCCAATGGCTTGCTGTCCCAATGAAAGAAAAGTCAAAAGAAAATGGTCGCCTTGATACAGTATGGCATTGCAGGGGTTGACCACTGATTGCACGAGTGTAAATACGTAAATCAGCTTGTTTCAGTGGTTCTCAAAGTGTGGTCTGAGCACCCTGAGAGGTCTCTTGATAGTCTTTTTTTTTTCAATTTTATTTATTTAGAAGGGAAGGGAAGGAGAGAGGGAGAGAAATATCAATGTATGGTTGCCTCTCATGCATCCCCTGCCAGGAACTGGCCTGCAACCCAGGCAAGTGCCCTGACTGGGAATCGAACCAAGATCGTCTGGTTCGCAGGCCCGTGCTCAATCCACTGAGCTACACCAGCCAGGGCCTGACAGTCTTTAAAAGAGGTCTCTCAAGTGGAAATAATCTTCATAACAACATTAAAATAGTTTTTGTCTGTTTCTCTGCTGACATTTACACTGTCAGTGCAAAAGCTATAATGGGAGCCAGTGCCGCTGCACTGACACCAGTCAGGGCAGGGACTCCCACACGTGCCCCTTGACCCTTCGCCGTCTCCTCCAGAGATGCCCGCCTTGTGTCAGTAGTGCTTAATGCGTACAGGAAGTAAGCATCTGTGCTCTCACCAGTTCGCATTGTTATGTACTTTAAAGTTTTCTCGCCCAACATTCATTATATGATACATCGTGTTCTGTATCTCCAACAGTAAACCCTAGTTACAGGTTCTCGTTTGGGTGTCTGTATATTTTAAAAATGTCTCATACTGTTAATACCTCTATAGCTTGCTGCTTTCAGCACTTGCGTTTTCGATTCTGATAGTGTTCAACTGCCCCCACCAGGGTAGCATGGGCTTCAACTTTTATCAGCAGTACCTTGGAGTTCTTATTTTCCCACCTTTCACCAGAAACTGGGCATGAAGAAAAATTTTTAATGTTTTTCTATCTTATAGGAAAAAGTTGGTATATTATTGTTATTATAAAGCCTGTATGTAAGGTACACATGAGTGAGTTTGAGCATCCTGTGATTCATTATTCCGAGATGGAGGTGAACACACACACTGACAAAGGACAGGGAAACTGCCCCACACTGCTCCTAGTGCTGGAATGCTAAGCAGTGTTAATGATAGACGGTGTTTCCTCCATGGGTCTCCGGCTGCCTTGTACCCCACTGTAACTGGTAATAGTAAAATCTCAGTGTGGTCATGGCTTCAATGAAGTGGTACCTCCCAGGTTGTCCTGTGGGTTCCTTGCGGCATACTGAAACTAACTGCCGCAGTCGACCTCAGCCCAGGTCAAGGTGAAGGACATACCGAGCTAAAATGTGCGTACCTTGGTCCTATGGCCCATGCTGATACCAAGTAAGAAACTAATTTTTAAATCAGTCTTAGAGTTAAGACACTTTAAAGTATTTGAGGGGAGGGGGCAATTTTTAGCCTAAATGATAGATAAACAAGGCTGTACCTAAAAGCATATTCACCAACCTAAATGTGACTAAAATTTGCCAAAGTTACATTTTGGCAAATATATTTTGGCATATATATTTTTGTTTCTAAAAAGTCAAAACAAAAACTAGGTAACTTAACAATGTCAGACCTCTGCATACCAAATCACACTGTACATTTATAAAAATGATCACATCTTTTTATTTCTATTTTATTCTAACTATCATATGTAGAATGGACCTCAACAAGTTTTGGGTTAAAGAATGCTTATAAATTAATCAAGTTACAATAATAGTACAAATAAGGAAAAGAAGAGCAAGACTTTGTAAAATGATGGCTTAGCCATCAGTGGGGCTAAGCCATTAACATTCTTTACTGTAGAAAAAACTGTGTGAAATTCAGACACAGCAGTGGGTGACATCATATTAAATAGTAGCATCTGAATTTACCAGTGCAATTCTTGTTAAAGTACTTTACAGGTTTACTCTCATATTTTACCACCCTTATTGAATTTTTTTCAGTTCTTCAAAAAATAGAAACAGTAGGATTTTATAATGTTCCCACACTCTTACTTCAGGCAAATGCTGAAATTGCCAAAGTGCCCTTCGTAACCCCCCTGTTGTTACACCTCTGAGTGCCTTGTGCTGAGCAAACAGGCAGCTTGTGTGACAGAAGAGTCACTGTCCAGGTACAGCAGCAGAGGGTTGACTTGCCAGAAGCGCCTGTTCCTGCTCCTGTAAGGGTTTGCACAACTCAGCAAAGGTAGACAGCACACCGGGAGGTGATTTATTACTGGATGCAGCGCACAGGTGGTTACCTTTAGAGAGGGAGGGAGAGAGTGGGATGGTGCTTGAGTATACTTGTAATGTCCTGCCTTTGAAAAATGAGGAGGCAAATATAGGGAAATGTTAATGTGTATTTCATCTGCATTTTGAATAGATGGGTGTCTGTCACGTTTTCTATATTTTTCTGCTGGGAGTGTAAATAAACAGCAAAAAACTTTTGTACTTATTTTCAGAAAGAAATCCGTAGCTCCTTGGTTCTTTCAATGTTGCAACAGATGTTAATGGAAGATAAGGCAGATTTGGTACGAGAAGCTGTGATCAAAAGCCTCGGTATCATTATGGGGTACATCGATGACCCAGACAAATACCAACAGGTGTGTTTTTCAGCAGGAGCCCCATTCCCTTCGTGTTAAAATTCCAGGTGATGTTCCAAGTCTCATTCAGATAGCCTGCACCCTCTAGCAGGGATGGCAGTTGGGTCAGCCTTGACCAGTTGGGGTTGGCTGCCTGGTTTCAATTCTGCAATTCAGAAGAAAGAATGCTATGACTCATTTACACAGGAAACTGGCAGCAAGCGTGCAGTTCACCCCTTTTTCTCCTTTGTTTCCTTGCCAATTTATACATGAGCTTTTCTTTAAAGAAAACAGGAAGTGTAGGATTATAGATGGCTTTCTTTCTTAGATTGTTTTCTGAAGGTGTTGCAATTGTGTATTTGTTGTTTTTCATTGCATTTTTAAAGTTTATTCTCTTAAAAAATTACATTTTGCCTGTTTTGAGGGGGTTTTGGTCATTGTTGCTATTTTGGCAGGGTTTTGAATTGCTGCTGTCAGCCTTGGGTGATCCCTCAGAAAGAGTGGTTAGTGCAACACATCAAGTATTCCTACCCGCTTATGCTGCCTGGACCACAGAACTTGGGAATTTACAGTCTCATCTGATACCCACGTTGCTGAACAAGATTGAAAAACTTCTCAGGGTAATGCTTCCTTTGTTTATATAGTTTCTAGACATTTAAAATGTGTGTTCCAGGGCATCTTAACAGAATATTGGGGAGCAAGGCAGAAAGTACCACTTAGCTGAGCGTCCTACTAAACTACCGAAAAAGATTCTGTTGGGCTGCAGCCAGGAGAGGTTTGCGGAAGCTCCGCCTTGCTGCAGCTGCCGGGGAAAGGTCGTGGGTCTGAGTCTGCCTGCCAAAACTGCGCCTCTGTGGGGCTGCTCTTGGGCACTAGGGCACTATTCGTGAAGCTAGTGCTTCCTAGCCTTTTCTGAAGACTGCGTATTTTAGAAAAAGTATCAACCGCAAACCCAAAATGCAGAGATAATAGGAGTCTCAATAGGAGTCTCGCAAGCATTCTTATTTACATTTCCTCACTGTTTAAAATGAACTCTTCATTCTTTCCAAGTAAAAAAATTGAAAGGTTGAAGAAACAATTGAAACTTCTTGATGTAATTTTAGTCCTAAAAGTTTATTTGAGTCTAGAAAAAAACTAACATTTCATTTCACTAATGCCTTTGTATGCTACTGAGGTAGCACTTTATATATGCAATATATTATTTCATGTGGAAACCAGTGTTTCAGTATCTTGGGGTCCCGTAGCTGTCAAATGATGGAACCAGGATCTGATACCTGTCTCTGACTTCAAATTCTTGCTCTTTCTACACCCAAATTTGAAAGGCTCTTAAATAAAGCATTATAACAGTTCTGCCAGTGGATATGTACATATATTAAAATTCAACTGTTTTTTCTCTAGATTTCTGAGTGAGTATTAAAGCAAAGCTATAAATAGACAACTAGAGTAAAATATTCCTTTTTATGAAACCTAGGGAATTTTTTGAAGTACTTTTTAAAAAAACATTTGCATTCCTTCTAAGAGTTATCCATACCTGGGTTTTCTTGTTTTGTTTTATAACATGGCTAATTTCACATTGCTACTAAACATGTCTGCAGTTTTCATCATAGACAGTAGCTCTTCAATGAAGAAATTAACTTGGAACTGGTGGTAAATGACTCATCTAGAGTTGTTATTTTATAATATAGTAATGACATCTCAATGGATTTGAATAGCAGTAAATGCTTTCATCTCTAATGATTCTAATTTTACTTAAACATTTGGTTAAATGTTATATACTGAACCTCCTCACCCTTTTTTTGCTTTCTCTTACCTCTCTCTTTTGTTTCCCTTTGCAATGTCTTCTCCATTTTATCTCTGCGTTCAGTTGTCTCCAAGTGCCTTCATGCCCTCAGCTAGAGGTGTCCCCAACTCTGTAGGACGCAGGGGAGGGGAAGCAGCAAGCGCTGCTGCCAGTGTGGCCGGCGAGCCTTTGAAATGGCTCCTGTGGCTCACCTCAGTTTCTTTGTCCTGACTCAAGAAGAGTTCCAGACATCTCAGTGGGAATGATCGATGGTCACCCCAAGGCTCTCCGTGTAAACATTCTAGCACCTTTGACACATCTTCCCGTGCTTAGAGAAATCGAGATGCCCGGACATCCCCATTAGGTGTTATGCCATGAGCCTAACATACAGATCCTCAAATGTTTTATTATTTGCCACAGAAAGGAAGAGCATTATAAACACATCATTTCAAAAGACTAAAAATGAGCTTCCGCCTCCTTGTGTTTCAGGAAGGAGAACACGGGCTGGACGAGCATAAGCTGCACATGTATCTTTCTGCCTTGCAGTCCTTGACCCCGTCTCTCTTTGCGTTGGTGCTGCAGAACGCACCTTTCTCCAGCAAGGCCAAGCTGCAGGGCGAAGCGCCACAGATAGAAGGTACTGACCGGAAATCGGGGAGGGGAGATGCAGACCATGAGCAGCTTAGCTTCCCAAAGAATTGCTTTGCATTAAAATTTTTAAAAGCACTCTACGTGACAGCATAATTACTAAACGTATCATACATATATGTGGAACTTTGTGGTTGTGGACCTGACATGAATGAATTATATGCCTTCATCTTTTTAACCATTATTATCATGGTACTATTTTATAATTTTATACTTTCCATTCTCAACCTATACTTTTTTTTGCAGCCTTGTTTTCAGTGGCAGAAGTGTTTTCTTTCATTAATAGAGCTGAATCAATTAAAAAAACCTGGCGCTGGTTTATGAAGTTTTTCATTTCCACTTTTTTCATCTTTTTCCTTCCCCAGCTGTTTCATCTGCTTTGGGGGAAGTTGCATGTATTCCTATGTCCTTGAAAAGAATATAAGCATATGTGGCAGAATTTTCTTTTTTTATCCCCAAAGAAAGAATATGACTAACTTTCAGAAATATGTGAAATTGATAGCAAAAGCCACTGTTTTCCTCTGTCGGTGTCCGGCTACTCAGTAAGTGACCTTTGCCCCACGGCACTCAGTAACCCACGGACCCTCCCCAGGGTAAATGGTCACCACGAGCTGTCACTGTGTGTGAGGCCCCCGTGCAGCTTGTTCAGATTTGTGAAGTTGTCCGTGCCTCTCCCTGCCTCTGAGTCAGAAAAGAATGATAACATTGAGAACATCAGCAGACACTTGGTTTTTTTAGAACTGCAGCTTTCATATTAAAAAAAAAACCACAGCATACCTGTACTGTTGGGGGTAGGAAGCACTGTGTCCAGCGATACACGAAATACAGCTGACAATGTGTGTGCCGTTTGAATGTCCGTTTTACGTAGAAAATTGAGTATGGATGGGGTAGATTAAGTATTTTAAAAGGATATTGTGGAGGAGAATGAAAGTTCACACCTCACGGTAAGTCCCCACTGCGCCCTCACAGCGGGTCCCTTTAGTTCTGCCCCTTCACTCACGGAGCCACTCCATCTGCTTAGGGACGTTCCTGTCTTTCTCATTTCCTCTTTTCCTTCTTCCTGCAGTAAGTCTTCACATACCTATTTTACTTGTAACCATTCCATTATTTTTCAATAATTTGCCACTATTTTTGAAGAGACAATATTAATTTTACCATAGTATAGCAGATTGTAACCAATAGTTTGAAATTATGTCAGACCTGCTGTGACATAGAAATATGAAGTGCAGATATTACACACACCCAAATCTGATTGATTCCTGGGTTGAGGTAGTGAGAATTAAAGCAGAAACCTCAGATCCTGAGGAATACCAGGGTACTCAAATTGGTTTCTTTGTTTATGCCGTACGATAGCAGATGGGTGAGTTCAGCTAGCAAGGGATAACTTTGTCTATTCTCAATGTGTTGCTTAGACCCTTGCACAGCACCGGCAAACCATAACATCTTAATACAGTCTTTGAGCATTTTAAAAATTTGTGTGTTTTATGTTTTCTTAATTTTTAATTATCATTAACTATTAATATGTTTTGAGAAAACGCAGTCCCTGGCTGGTGTGGCTCAGTGGATTGAGTGCCAGCCTGTGAACCAAAGTGTTACCAGTTCAATTCCCAGTCAGAGCACGTACCTGGGTTGCAGGCCAGGTCCCCAGTAGGGAGCACATGAGAGGCAACCACACATCGATGTTTCTCCCTCTTTTTCTCCTTCCCTTCCCTTCTCCCCTCTCTGAAAATAAATAAATAAATATAATCTTTTTAAAAAGAGAGGGAGAAAATGCTGCATCTTTATTTGTGTCTTTATAGGGTGTCAGTCTCTATGCAGGAGTAGTTGGGGCCATTAGGAGTTTCAGACTAACAGGTAATGAATGAGCTGTTGCCATGCGCTGTTCACTACACGGCCTTCCCAGAAATGCTTCCTCAGTCACCTGGGGTCAAACAGTGATCTATAGGATCATAAGTCCAAACTTTAAATATAGTGATGTACATTGATGTTTTATCGACATAATTTAAGAAATAATTTTAAAAGTATATACATGAGACTCCAGTTAATAATATTTTTTAAAATAATGAATTAACCCTGGCTGGTGTAGCTCAGTGGATTGAGTGCAGGCTGTGAACCAAAGGCTCACGGTTCGATTCCCAGTCAGGGCACGTGCCTGGGTTATAGGCCAGTTCCCCAGTGGGGGCCATGTGACAGGCAACCACACATTGATGTTTCTCTCCCTCTCTTTCTCCCTCTCTTCCCCTCTCTCTAAAAATAAAAAAATCAAATATTAAAAAATAAAATAAAATACTGATTTTAGAGAGAGAGGGAACCATCAATTTGTTGCTCTATTTATTTATGCATTTGTTGGTTGATTCTTGGATATTCCCTGACCAAGGATCGAACCTGCAACCTTGGCATATTAGGATGATGGTCTCACCAACTGAGCTACCTCGTCAGGGCCTTAGTTAATAATATTCATAGGAATTATGTCTTATCTTACTGCTTACTGGTTTTAGTACTTTATATTAACTTAATATGTATCAAGTATGAAAAAATTTTTAAATAAGCATTTAGTGTTAGAGATTAAATACTTAGATATGTTCAGCTCAAGCTTTATTTTATTTTACATCATTATTCTTTGGTATTAAATAATTTTCCCCTGCTTTTAGCCTATTAATATATTATTCCCCAAAAGAAACATTTTAATGTATTTATTCTTTCATTGACATAAACAGTGTGGTGGAATTAAAGGTATATCTACTTTTTTATGCCAGATTTAAATCTGTATTTAGCTAAGATCTTATCGCTGGGCCAATTTTCATCTAACCTAAATAAAATTTTACTCTTCATTGGCAAACTAATTCATTTATAGCATTCATTTGTAACTATTTAGTCTCATAAATCTTAATTTTTGATATTTTCATTTTTTATTTTTTTAAAATTTGTGATTTTTTAAAAGATTTTATTTATTTTTAGAGCGAGGGGAAGGGAGGGAGAAAGAGAGGGAGAGAAACATCAATGTGTGGTTTTTCTCCCGCATGTCCTACTGGGAACCTGGCCTGCAACCAGGCCTGTGCCCTGACTGGGAATTGAACTGGCGACCCTTTGATTCACAGGCTGGCACTCAACAACTGAGCCACACCAGACAGGGCAATTTTCGAGATTTTTAAATGGGACAAAAAATTCTTTTTTTTTTTCCTGAAAATGATTTGGTTAATTTATCTCAGTGTTATATTTAAAGTTTATAATAAGCTAAATAAACATTAGGAGATAGGACTTTATTTTCCTTCTGACAGAAGAGATAACTTTCCAAACTACCATTCTCTGCATGACATATTTTGTTTCTATTATTTACAGTGACCAGGTTCCCCCGGCCTATGTCACCCCTGCAAGACGTGTCTACCATTATTGGAAGTCGCGAGCAGTTGGCAGTGCTCCTGCAGCTTTATGATTACCAGCTGGAACACGAGGGTACCACCGGCTGGGAGAGTTTACTGTGGGTTGTCAATCAATTGTAAGTTCCCGCCTCCGCCTCCGTATTGTTCGGTTCAGTTGCGTGGAAGATAGCTCACTATATTTAGCCCGGCCCTGAGGGAGGAAATGTAACAAAATATAAAAAAAAAGAACCAGAAATAACGTAGCACCTCTCTGGTCGGCTTGTTTGGGAGAGGAGAGTCCCACCACTGGGTGTGTAGTGGTTTGTGTATGCAGACGGCGCTGCTGTGTTGTGGGAGGAGAGTCTGTCCGCGGCCTTGTTGGTTCACGGTGGTGATGGACTTGAATCCTCACCCTGACTTCTCATTCTGAGGCCAAAATGGAGGCTGTGTTAGCCCAGCTCTTGTGTGAAGCATAAAAATTCATCATTTTCAGTCTCATGAACTCCATACTCAGAATCCTACCATTAAAGTTCCATATATTTTATGTCAAGCAGTTAAAATTTATATTAAGAAGTTTAGAGAGTAGAGTGTAAACTTAAGATCTCTTCATAGGGGCTCAGCCAACTCCTTTGCGTTGTAATTTTACTGTCTATGAGAAGCAGGACGGTAGTTATTGTTAGATTTGCATTGTTTCAGCAGTTGGCAAGGAAGCAGTGACTCGTATGTGCCCCTGTCTCTTTTTCTTTCTGTTCCTGTTCAGGCTGCCACAACTTATAGAAGTAGTCGGCAAAATTAATGTTACTTCGACTGCCTGTGTCCATGAATTCTCCAGATTTTTCTGGCGCCTTTGCCGGACATTTGGCAAAATTTTCACAAACACTAAGGCAAGTACTTGTCTTCCCTGTTTTCTAGTATGTAAGCTCCCTAAAAATGTAATGTGTTAGTCAGTGCTATGACAGTAAGTAAGTGCATGAGCCTTTCCTCTACTCTCATTATCTTCTAGTATCTTAGAAAATGGGGATAGTAAATGAAAGTCTGGTCGGTGATATTTTTGTCTTTATATCTGAGCTTCAGAGGATGATTGAGGCTCAGTTTACTTTGTATCCAGATTTGGATGTGAGACCTATTCACTGTTTCAGCATAGAAAGCATCAGCTCGGGAAGTCAAGTGCCACCCTTTGAATGTGCTTCCGGTACTAAAGCCCCTGACCGTCCACACAAATTGGGGGGCAGTTATTTGCTCAGTACATGGTAGTCAAGACCACGGGTGACGTTGGAACCAGAGTGGTTTGTATAGACTTGCTTCGAGGATACCAGCTCTCAGCCCAGCATGGACACTTGAGACAAATGCTGCATACGTCAGTCACTACTAAAAGTGTCGTTTGTCACATGTGTCTGTCCAGGTTGTTTTGTAGTTTTAGGTATTAAGGCTTCAATGTCCTTAGATCTCAATTTCTTATTTTAATCCTGTTACTTCATTTGTCTCCATGGCATATTGTTAAGCCAGTTCTTTAGAGACCTTATAAAAGCATAAAACTATGTGGTTGCTATTATCAAATGTTAATCAAGACGTTTAAAAGTTAAGACTTCTGTGCAGCTCCTTACTGTTAAATCTGGATTTTCTGAAACACTTGGAGCAAAACAGTTCAGTAGAGTGGACTAGAGAAAATTCAGAAAATGGGTTGGAGCTCTGTTTTGTTTGTGACCTACGTAGTATCATTTATCTGGGCTTAGTCTTTCCATGTGTAAAATGAATAAATTGCTTGTCTTACTGTTAAGTGTGATTCTGCGGGTCCATCTTTACACAGTGATCCTCACCTCAGTTTGACTTGAGTATATAAGTTAGTATGCATGGCCTGCCAAAAGGACAGGACAGCCAGACCCTGATATTACTGTAGAAGAAACGAGAACATTTTACCTGTTTTACTAATATCTAATTATTAAAAAAATATAATTTGGTTTTACTGTTCTCACTAGTGGCAAAAATTGTTTGGCATCGCCAAAGTAGCTACTTTTTTTTAACAACAGTAAGTAAGTGTTCACTTTAGCACTTAGCAATAAGTGGTTGACTTCAGTGACCCCCAAATTGGACTCTGTGATGACATTCATAATAAAATATTGAAACCAGCATTAGCTCTAACTTCAAAGATTTAAGTGAAATTCAGTATTTGACATTTACATTTAAATGTTAAGAAATTTAAACTAAAAAACTAATCTAAACAACTGGATATCACGTAATAAATATGTTACTTATTGCATACTTTGAATGAATGCCATTTCCTTTTTGTTTCTTTTAAATACAGCAAATGGGGTTTTTTTTCAATAATTTTGATCATATAATATCTACCTAAATAACCTTTCCTATCATTAGGCTCGGTTTTAGGAGGTAATGATTTTTGAGCCTTTAGAATCATCTTGAAAATTAATTTAGTGAGGGAAACCAAAGGCTTTTCAGAAAATAGTTGCTGACCTGAATTGATTTTTAAAATATTTTATCTCTTAAATTATTATTTTTAGTAACTTGAATCCTCCTTTATCGTAAGCCACTTAAGAACTATTACATTTCTAAAAACTTGAACCAATGGTTTAAAACAAAATAAGTAAATAAACATATATAGTAGCAGTAAGCATCTTATTTACTTACTCGTCAGTTGGTCCATGGACCTGAGACTTTTTGGATCTTTCTTTGGGTTGCTTAGGTAAAACCTCAGTTCCAGGAGATTTTAAGATTATCTGAAGAGAACATTGGTAAGTTTATTACTTTTTAAAGCAATTGTATCTCTTTATTCATGAAAAGTACTGTTTTCATTATATGCAAACTGTAGAAGTTAACTAGCAAGTACAGTTGGGGAGGAAACTTCTACGGCAGAGCGCTTGCTTGTACCGCGGTGCCACATCCGGTGGCCCTCTTGTGAGGCGCTGGTGAGACTCACCTGCGGTTTTTGGAGAAACCGCGGGCCTGCCGGGGCAGCTTCACTCCCTTGTGTCAGGGGGTCTGGTTGCAGCCCCACTGGCTCGTTTGTGCATCTAGTGTCCTGTGTGCTTTTCTGGTTTTTAGGGGTAAACTGTGGGCCGTGTTAGGGAAAAGTGTGTGGCACCCTCCTTTTGTGTTTTTTTTAATGTACAGATCAATAATTTTCAACCTTTTTAGTCTCATGGCACACATAAACTAATTACTAAACTTCTGTGCTATATCAAAAAATACATATTTTGCTGATCTGACAAAAAAATTAGGTACCATATTTGCCATGCATAAGGCATACTCGCGTTTTTGGCCCAAACTTTCAGGGAAAAATTTTTTTTGTTTTAATTTTTAAATCAGTCATTTATTTATATTTAGAAACAATACCGATTATTGTATTCCAGGGTATTTTTTTTGCATATTGATATTATTGCTTTCTAGAATTACACTTTCAACACTTGAGCATAAATAAAAGAATGGAAAACGTGCATAGAGATATAGAACCAGTACTACCCATGTATAATGCACATCCTTATTTTTTCCCTCAAAAATTTGGGCAAAAATGTATGCATCGTATACAGCAAAATACAGTATAATTTCAGTTCATTCATACCAGGCTTGTTGTGTTGACTGTTGTCATTTTTTTATATGACAATCTAAAGAAAAAGAGGTCAGTGCCCCTGATTAAATTGTCCAGTATTGCATGTTTTAAAAATTCTTGTGGCACACTAATTGAAAATCCCTGGTATAGATAATTCTTATCTCAGTCCTACACTGGAGATTTGATATGAGTGCTCGAGAAAACTCTGTCTTCAGCTCTCTCAGATGTAGTTACAGAACAAATAAGTCCTTTTCTTTTACATTTGAAAACATTGATGAGATTTTCTTTTTGACAAATGCTTCCCCAAGTTTATATTTAATAGTTTCATAAAGGGTTAACTTGGAATGCCTAATAGTTGGTGTTATCTTTTAGTTAATTATTAATTCTGATGATAAATTAAGAATATTGACATATTTTAGAAACTTACAAGTTTTACAATTATTAGCTATGAATGTTTAGCTATTTAGATAGGAAGTGATGACTAACCCCTGTATACACAGTCCATAACTGTGAATTCAACTCAAGTTTGTGTTCCTACCCTCAGAGTTACCTCGTGACTGCACCATATTCACACTCAAGTAACACCAGTAGTCCCTCAAAGGGAAAATCACTCTTGCCAAGGGCATAAATACATCTTAAATACTAATTGATATGAAATTGGAAGTTTCTTTTTTGCTAAAATTCCTTCAGGACCTTTTCCAACTCAGTTTCTTTCTGAAGAGAATTTAAAACCATATGAAGATAGGAAGTAGAGTAATAAAAATACTTTCAGTACTAAAAGGAAGTATGAAGCATTTGACACAGTGCCTGACGGTCAGTGAGCTAGAGCTGTGGGCGCTGCACAGATAGGGACTGTACTACCGGCTCCAGAGCCCTTCCTTTGAAGTCACCTGAGGATGACACAGTAAAACAGCTGGCCTCCCAGGAGTCTCCAGGTCTTCTTCTGCGGGTGGGTGCTTTCCCCTCCCCCCGCCTCACTCGGCCTGGCTGAAAATCCCGGGAGAGGATGCAGGAGGGGCCTCTGGAGAGTAACTGATACCGACGAGGTACCTCCTTTTCATCTTATCGAATACTACAGGTTGAAAGCATAAACATTCAGGAAGACCTGCTTGTATGGGCACTTGGGGGGCTCATAAAGGAAGCTCTGACTTCTGATTATGGGAACAGGAGTATAGCATCTCAGTTGGGTTTTTAAAGTTTTGTCCCATCTATGAAAAATACTTATGCTAACAGCTTTGTAAAAAGTATTGTTATAACTTTACAGCGAGTAGACATGTGTTTTAATCAGTTATTTTTCAAAGTAATGATTATATTTATTTATAATCCTTGTCACCATTATACTTTTAAATATAATTTGCATTGTGAATTTTTGCTTTGCATTTAAAATATGCTTGAATTTAAAAATTATTTTAATAATTTTAGATTCCTCAGCAGGAAATGGGGTCCTCACTAAAGCCACCGTCCCCATTTATGCAACAGGAGTTCTTACGTGTTATATTCAGGTAAGGGAAAGGTCCTTTGACTAGAAAATGTAAAGGTACTTTCTATTTAGAAAGATACCTAATATTATGTCTTTTTATCATGTGTATAAGTGAAAATGTTACCCATAAAGGAAAACAAAGTTTATTTATTCTTTTTTATATCTTTCTTTTTTAAACATTTCATTTATTTTTAGAGAGAGGAGAAGGGAGGGAGAAAGAGAGGAAGAAAAACATCAATGTGTGGTTACCTCTGGTGCACCCCCCTTGGGGGACCTGGCCTGCAACCCAGGCATGTGCCCNAATATTATGTCTTTTTATCATGTGTATAAGTGAAAATGTTACCCATAAAGGAAAACAAAGTTTATTTATTCTTTTTTATATCTTTCTTTTTTAAACATTTCATTTATTTTTAGAGAGAGGAGAAGGGAGGGAGAAAGAGAGGAAGAAAAACATCAGTGTATGGTTACCTCTGGTGCACCCCCCTTGGGGGACCTGGCCTGCAACCCAGGCATGTGCCCTGACTGGGAATCAAACCAGTGACCCTTTGGTTCTTAGGCCTGCACCCAATCCACCGAGCCACACCAGTCAGGTCATATTTAGTCATTTTATTCAACCAATTATTTATAGTGGAGAGCATATTTGAATAATAAATTCCTGAGTGAAATCTCCATTGAACAAATAAATTTAGAGATGGTATACTTCTTGATACTGTTAGAAGTGGTAGATTGCACTTATTTAGCAGTTTCCTTGTGTTTCATGATGAATTTTTCTTAAACAACAAAGAAAGCACATGTGTTAGGTAAGGCAAAACACAAAATGCTGTAGAATACTTCCATCATTTTTAGCAAAGTCCTTTTTTAAATTTATCTTTAGAGGGGAAGGGAAGGAGAGAGAGAGAGAAATACCAATGTATGGTTGCCTCTCATGTGTCCCCTGCTGGGACCTGACCCACAACCCAGGCATGTGCCCTGACTGGGAATTGAACTGTGATCCTTTGGTTAGCAGGCCCATGCTCAGTCCACTGAGCTGTGCCAGCGAGGGCCAAAGTACTTTTTAATCATATTTTATTTTTTCTAATTGTTAGTGCATGATAAATTATCCCAAAACAATAATGGCTTGTTATAACCCATTTATTTGTTCACAGGCTTTGCTCAGCTAGGTGTCTCTTCTGGTGGTCTTCCTGGTGGTCACTCATGTTGCACTCAGCTGGTGGCTGGCAGGATGGCTGATCAGTCTCCATGTAATCTTAGATCTCTCTCTCTTCACTGAGCCTCGGGAACAGCAGGGCTAGATGTGACATGATGGCTCCGAACGCCTAAGAGTGCACAATCGGAGTTTGTTCGGCTAAGGCTTAGGCCCAGAATTAGCACATCACCACTACTGCATTATATCAATTGAAGCAAGTCACAGGCCTGGCCAGGGTTTAACCAGGAGAGAGCTGAACAAGGACGTGGATGAGGAGGTGTGATTCACTGGGGGTCCCCAATGTAGCAGACTACCGCTCTCTGTGTAACAGTAGGTGAATAATCTGTGACAAAAATTAAGGCAGATTAGTCATTTTCATTGTGAGGCAAGTCCCACCAGTAAAGTGGAAATATTGACTCATGATAAAAGCTGTTTTGGAAATTAGAATGTGGCAATCAAAAAGGAAGACCTTTTTTCCTGAATTTTCCCCAATTTTTAGTAACATTTCCTTTACCTTTTGAATATAGCAATTTGTATTTATTGTACTTTTTCCAAATCAGATTTGACCCATCATGTAATATTAAAATATAGTTCTGAAATGTCACACAATACCTTGCAATAGGAGCTCCAACTCTGTTAAAGTAGCACAGTGTTCTTGTAAACTTTTCTACATTAGTTTATATGATGACCCCGTAGTGTGGTCCCATGGGCTGAGTTCGTGGAGGTAAGTGGTAGCGCATGCCAGGTGCAGTGGTGTGCATACATTTTCCTTTCCCTTTAACTGTGGCAGCTGTTCCAGTGCATAAAGACAACACGTGTGATCTCAACATTCTCCCCTGCACGTTTGTTCATTTGGACCACGTGTAGTGTTTTAAAGCATAATGAAGTGCCAAGTACAAGGTTTGCCTCATCATAGGCCCTCAGTATAGATTTGTCAAATAAATGGATAAGGATTTGTCTTTTGAGTCACTGTGTGAAGTCCAGCTATCTGAAGATAACCTTTTAGTTTATTGAAAAATGCGAATTGAGGTAGCTCTCGTAGATTGCCTGTGTTACTTGTTGTAGAAAACACATTCCAGCAACAGCTAATATGTTTCTTACTAAACAACATTTTCTGTCAAGATAGATCACTGCCCTATTTTCTTTGGTAAACAGTAACTACTTTTGAATCAAATACATAAGTAATATTTCTTGTCTTGATACTTCAAAAATTATAAAAAGGATTGTAGTAAATTTCAAGTTTAAAAAATACCCATGCTCATTTAGAAGTGTATTTTATAGCTCTTATTTCACAGTTAAGTGTTTTTAGATTTTTAGTTTGTTTAACACATTTATATACACTCTTTGCCTGACCTAGTAAGCAACTGAAATGGGCGGGATCACTATGTCATTGTAGCTCTGATGCTGACTGGTCAGCGTGTAAACTTTTCTCTAGGAGACGGCAGGATCCGAACCACAGGTGGCGAACAGAGGCCTGAGGACCGAATCTGGCCTTCCGCCTTGTTCCTACCCAAAGCAGCGCGGAGCTCCTTGTCCCCAGTTAAGGAGCATTTCCATTTACACAGTCCTAAAATTACTTTTGGCCCTTTGAAGGCAACCATGAGGCTGATGTGGTCCCCAGTGAAAATACGTTTGACACCCCTCTGATCTCAAACTGCTATGGCCATCCTCATTCAGCTGATCTTTCCTTTTGTCAGTTCCTTATCACTCCCTCATTCTCAGTTTGTCTGTGCAGAGAAAACAGTAGGTGGTCATCGAATCTTACTCATGGAGGCTATTTATTGGTGACCTAATATATTCCTAGTGACAAAAACCTTGACTCTGATTTCTTCTGTATTTTCTGATAGAATATCAGACCCCTTTCCTTTTAGATACAGGTTAATTTAACATACAAGGTTACTTTTTCTTTTACAAAGTTATTTAACTTTACTAATTTAGCAGACTTGCTTTTTTAAAGCATATTTCTTAATAGCATGTAAAAATAGCTATGTAAAAAAAGGACAATTTTCTCATTATGAAAATGCTGGTTCGTTAAAGAAAGTCTGAAAAATATAGATTATTTTTCAATCAAAAGAAATCAACTATTTCTTTTAAGAACACAGTTGTCTATAGTTCAGCAAGCATGCAGCTTCTCACCACTAATGTGTTGCAAATATAATTTCTTGCACATTGATTTTCTACTCTTAGGGGGATAACTGTTTTAGCTTGTATTTAAGTATTTAGAGTTAAAATGAATGAGAAGTAAAATTGGTAAAATAAGCCTTAATTAGAGACTGTACCTTTTTATATTCTGAACCCGGACTGTCTAATAAAGCCTTCTACAGTGATGGAAGTTGTATGAATGTGGGCTGTCCCAGAAGGGAGCTGTTAAGCACTTGAACGAGTAGGAGCTAGTGCAGCCAAAGAACTGAATCGTATATTCTGGTTACTTTTGAATTTAACTTTAAATATCAATAATCACACGTGGTGTACGGCTACCATATTGGACAGTACAGGTCTAAAGCTATGAATTAAGATAAGATAGTCTTTGTCTTCATACCATGTGCTTATAAATATCTTTAAAATGCTTCCAAATGAAGGTATTTTCTCTTTATCTGGTAAAATTTCCTAATGATAGATAAGAAATTATGGATTTAGTTCTGCTGAATTGCTTGGAAACTCATTACCAGTCTTTTTCCTCTGTAGGAAGAAGACCGAAAACTGTTAGTCGGATTCTTAGAAGATGTGATGACCCTGCTGTCCTTGTCGCACGCGCCTCTGGACAGCCTGAAGGCTTCTTTTGTGGAACTGGGGTAAAATTAGAGCCGCCGTCTTTAAAAAGTTACATGAGGTTTCTATATTGGATTTATAGCACACCTATTTTCAGTCTAAAACGATTGGCACATGTGCTAACTCTCTTGGTTTTGAGACTTGAGGTTTGTTTTTGTTTATTATATATTCTTAATATTTTGTAAACAATACGTTACAATAAGACAGTGGGGAAAGGGCACGGACTTATATTTTATTTAAAGCATTTGAAGAGATAAAATCAAGTGCAGATCTGAAGAGAATTTAGTTTCCCCCAAGATGAACAAGGAGCCCAAGTGAAACCCAGGTCATTAGGCTCCCGTTTCTATTCCATTTGATTTGCCTAGTCCCACTCGTAATCCCGTCATCTGTTTCTGAAGTAGTGTTAATCCAGTCTTCCCTGGAAACGGACTTTGCATTTATTAATACTGCCCTGCATTGTGATGAGTTTCACAGCCAACTTTCCCTTCCATGTAGATGAGTGGAATCGATGTTACTTGATCCGACAACCACCATACGACATAGAGAGGACATGTATTGCTTCTCTGCTTTTGACAGACATTTAGATCCACAGAGACTGTGAATTACCTATCTGGCTCTTATTCTTTCTTTTTTTTCTCATAGGTACATTTTCTTTTTGTTTTGTTTAAATAGTTTTAACTTTTATTCTATTAAAGATTGGAATTTTTGTCATCATTTTAGCTTCGAGAAGCTAAAAGAATAATTTTTGAGTATGCTTCAAGTTTATAGGGTGACTTTTTTAAAGAATCTTTAAAAAAGATTAAAGACCTAACCCATTACACTATACAAAGTAATTCCATGTTTTACAAATATTTTCATCACTAGTACTCCTTAGGAATGTAGTATTTCTCAATGCGCCCAGAAGGCCTGTGGCCATCCCTCTTACCCCTGACTTTCTCCCTTGCAGTGCAAACCCAGCCTACCACGAGCTACTGTTAACGGTTCTATGGTATGGTGTCGTCCATACCTCAGCGCTTGTGCGGTGCACCGCTGCCAGGATGTTCGAGGTACGCACCCCAAGGCTTCTGCTAGTTCAGGTTGCAATGGTTGTCTCTGGAAGAGGGAGAAGGGAAAGTTTAAACAGAAGAGGCTCTGCATGCTATGTTGTGTTGATGTGTATTTTACAGTGTCTAGTTGTGTACTGTGTGATGGAGCAGAAATTTAGCTTTAACATAGTTAAGAAAGTTTTCTAGTCTTAATGGTTCCTCGGATGCTATTCTGTTATCACTTTCATTTCTCAAATTTTCTTTAAGTCTTATTTTAATTTTCATCCTATGTACATCTTTCCGACTATACCCTTCTATTTACTAAGGTACATGGCTACTAAAATAAACTAAAGCAATATAAGGTATTTTCAAAGTCATGAAATGTAGTTATATTTGTGAGTAGCATTAAAAAATCAGTTGTCACAGTTATGGCAATACTTACTTTAATTACTCCTCCTACGCTACTCCCTCGCGTGTCATAGCCAGACAGCCTCCCTGTAGATTCCCAGCCCATAGGTTTATGAGAGAACAGACTGTTCATGTAGTTTAACTAGGTTGCCTTAAACTGCCACCTCCCTAAGTTAACTGTGACGATCAAGGTACCTGTCCTTTGTACCTGTCATAGAAGAAATTATCTTATCACCTAGATATATATATATATATATATCTAGGTGATAAGATAATATATATATATCTAGGTGATTATATATATATAGGGTCTGGCACAAATCCGCTTTTTTATTACAAAATCGTAAGTGTGGAATTCTGTAACATGACAGTATCACACTCACACACAGCATGTGACATTCTAGGTGAAGTGTTCGGGTTAAAACCGAATATTTACACCTGTAGGATTACCCGGCAGCCCCACTCAAGCAGGCGCTCCTTCTGCCTGTTTAGAGTTTGAACACTGAAACTGCCTTGCAGTGTTTCCTAGTGCCGTCGAGTCCTGCCGCAGAGCCAGCCCGCCTGGGCTCAGCCTCTGTCTCTGCCACTTGGTGGCAAGTTCAGATGTCTCTGCGCCTCAGTTTCCTCATCTACAAAATGAAGATGATAATAAGTATCCATCCCAAAGGGTTTCCGTTCATACTAAGGATCAATACTTACAAAGCCTTTAAAACAATGTCTGGCACATAATAAGAGCTTAATAAATGTTAACTATCCGTATCATTTTTTTTTGAGTTTATGCTATTATTTCACAAAATAATGTAATAGTTTAGGAAACCTATTTATCCAGACTAAAATGTCCCAAATATGCGAGCTATTCTGAAAATATCTTAAATCATTTATTTCTGTAAGAAAAGGTGGATAATTCAGTTTTTCCCAAATTTCAGGATTTTTCTACGGCTTAAGATAAATTGCAGTTGAAGGATAGAGCTCTGATATATTTAAAATACATACCTTTGAAACTTTTAAATATATAAAATGTATTGGTGCAATTTAAAGAAAATTTCATTGTTATATGGAGGTTGAAAATTCTCTGTCCATATTATTCCCTCAGTTATTATACATGCTTGATCAAGAAAAGTATAATCAGATGTTCTTTGTCAAGGTGAATGCCAAATTAAAGATTCAGTTTGATGTCCCTCTGGGCGTAAATAATTGTTGATCATCCAGTACCCTGAAAAAGAGTAATTACCGTAAAAGAATCAGAGTCTTTCTTCAGCCCCTTCCTTCCCCCAAAGAAGAAAACATCCTTTTAAATGGCGAGCTGTTTCTTTAGCAGTTTATTCTAAGAGTCTAAAAACGATTGCTTTTAAACCATTTGTTTCTAAAATGTATGTATGGACTGGCAAAGCAAATTATGTAGGTCGAAATCATTCAAATAAATGACATGAAGCATCCTCCCTTTTTACTTGTTTTGGGATTTTTTCCTGCCTTGTCCCTACATGTGGCTTTGCCAGGTTTGGTTTCCGTGTTTGCCGTCAGTGCTGGTCTGGAACCTGTTTGTGTGAACGCAGTTCGCCCTGCTCGCTCTGGCTGCTGTGAGCTTCATCAGACTCGTCTGTGATCAGAAACGGTCACTAGTACGAGCGTGCTAGTAGGAAATTAGTGGGAAAAATGATTTTCTTTTTGGTCAATGACCCTTATTTCGAACAAAAGTATATTAAAGTAATAAGTATATTTATAAGGTTTCTTTTGATACTAATAGTTTTTGATTTACAACTAAGCCTCCTCCCCCTCCAGAATAAGTTTATTTAAATTAAAACATAAAAACAGGACACTTTAAATATTTAAAAATACTTCAGTGTAAGACTAGAAATTGTTGAGAAGAATGTAAGAAACGATATGCCGGGAACATAGTATGAGAGACTTTAGTGAAACTGAACACGAAGTTTAGCTCTCGACTTTGCAGACAGCTGCCCCAGGAAACGCTGTCTGTCGTGTTATCCTCGCTGACAAACAAAAGACAGTGCGTTAGTCCTGGAAGCAGCAAATTATTACTGAAATTGATTTATAAGGTGACTTGATCACGTGACTCCCAGTGTGACGAAACGGATTTCCCACAAGATGCAGGAAAGAACTTCACTTAATGACATCACATATCGATCATACAGGAGTGAAGCACATAACTAACGTGCCGCACTCGCAGCTTACAGAAGACACGGGCTTTTGCACAGATGTGATTGAGTCATTTTCTAGCCTCACTTCTCAGACCGTGGACAAGTTGTTCAACTTCTTGAAGGCTCATTTCCTCATCTGTTAAAACATCCATAATACTCATACTTACCTCATCAGGTTTAAAGATCAAACGAGATATTGTATATGGTGTAATAATTGATAGCTCTTAAATTTTGCTTTCTGATATTCCAGCTCAATAAAGAAATTAGACTTAAAAACCCCAGAGCAATGGAAAATTAACGAGATTATCCTTTCTTTTTTTTGTAATGCTTTTTGGCTGGCACAAGATAGCAGACATTTCAAGATACACTTAAGTGCTTCAAATCTAAGCTACCTTATGTATAAAATGGTACAGAGATAGGAGTTTTATTTAACAGTACTTGAACTTTTTTTCCTGTCTCTTTGTATTGATACCTGACATCATTAATGTCTAAGGTAGCAACAGAAGTTCTCAGTCATTTTATTCCTGCATAATTACCCATGTTTTTTTTTTTTGTAAAAATTTTGAGATAGATGCCGATGTGAATCCATTGTTAAAAGGTAACCGCTTATTGTAAAATGAAGACTCTTCCCGTGAAGGGGCCTCTGCCCCTCTGAGGCACTGGGTCGGAGGACCGTGTTGATATGTGCCCGGGCTGGGCCGTCATTACTGAAAAGTCGACGGCATCTTTTATCTTGGCAGGAGGACTTGTTCCTTTACAAAAGAACAAACTGGTCAGCATTTAGGGTTAGTGTTTACATTCTGACATTGAGAATTTAGGATCCAGAAATTGCCCTTCTCTGTTGAACTCATAAAATTCAGTGATTTTTATAAAAATAAGATGCACATTTTGTAATATCATCCTCTTGTTCTATGATGTAAGGTTGGCTGCCAAATGTATCATTTTATGATTAGATTACAGAGATGGGTCTAAAAGTGCACATCTTACATACTTTTGGGGGAGTTTATGTTTGGTTTTATTTTTCATTCTTCATTTATTTATTCTTTTTGAGTTTCCCAAGTGCAGTACAATGTTTGCATTTGCTACTGATAAAATCAACAAAGTCACATTACAACAACTAACAGCACAACCACCCACTTCCCATTTCGGATTCTGCCAAGAGACTGAACTGAGTCCCGGTCAGTGACCAGTGCAGTGCCACCGAAAGGCCCTTCCTTAACAAAATGGAACCAATCTTTATGTGTAAAAACCTCACAGGAAGTGACAGGCTCTTCTAAATCTCTACACACGTTCCTTTGGCATTTGGCAGCCATGCTGTTCATACACTGGAGAGAAATGTAAAACAAAGAACTCTTTGTAAATGTTAACTATTTGAACCAGTCAGAAAATCTTTTATTGCAGTCACATTGGTTTATACCATGATATAAACTTTAGGTGCACAGCCTTGTACACGACATCTTAGGTGTGACATCATGCTCACCACCAGAAGTCTAGTTTCCATCTGCCACCGTGCAATAAAATTTTTTTTAACTTTTTCTAATATAGCACAAATCTGAGATCCTTGGAGTACTCATTATATTGATAATTAAACTCATGTTTCTTGAGTGCTTAGTCTCGGCCAGGCACAGTATTTAGGTGTATCATGTGTAATCAGTTGCACAAGTGTCCTTTAAGGTAGATGAGAGTATCACCATTTTCAGATGAGAAAACCGAGTTTCAGGAGATTATGTAATAATATGTGTAAGGCCACAGGGCTAGCGAGTGGAGAGCTAGAGTCTGAACCCAGTCCTTATCCCCATGTTCCATCCTTTCCACCAGGCTGTCTTATGTCTCTGTACTTCAGAAAAGAAAGCTGTGTGATAGAAAAGGTTGGGGATTTTACTGTGCAGTGTTTAAATTAACCTGCTGTGGCACAATCAGAAGCAATTTAGTGATGGCTGCTAGCCGTATGAGTTTTGTTTAAAAACAGTCCAGTTTGTAACTTGTTGGTCATAATAAGGTCACCAAATTTACTTAAAGGATTTTAACCATAGAACCCAGTATATGTCTTCTAGGTAGCTTATTTTTAAAATGAAGCTTTCTTTTAAATTGTGTTTCAATTGAACGTGAAAATTGCATAGACTATTTGACCAGAAGTACAAACTGCCATTGAATTGGTGACAAACTCTTTGTGGACTGCCAGGCTATTTAAGCTTTATTTTCTGCCTAAGCATTCTCTGCCTTTATAATGCACTCTAGTAGCAGTATTTGCTTAGCTTCTAATTTTGTTTTTGCTTTTGTGTTTTCTCTCTTTCTCTTGGTTATTCCTTTCTTCCTCCGTGGCATTGTGTTTGCTCTTAACATGCATCACCTGTGAATACCCCCTGCGCCGACCAATCAGCTGTTGGTGAAGGGGGTGAATGAGACTCTGGTAGCTCAGAGGGTGGTTCCTGCTCTCATTACTCTCTCCAGTGACCCTGAAATGTAAGTGTGGTCCCTGCCTTCTACATTCAGCATCCCTTCCAAAATGCGCCTGTCAAGAAGTGACCATCGGCTTTCAAATTCATTGACAGCTGTATTTGTCTCTTTAAAGTAGTACCATTGGAGTATGCTTATTAGCTTTAAACTTTATCATACTTAAGATGTTTATGTATCCTTAAGTCAGCCTTCATAGTAAGCTTAATTTGGAGGCCATATATTTAAAAATATATATTAGTAGTGTTCTCAAAACATTTCCAAAACTTACCACGTGCTGATGGACTATTTCTTCCAAGCCGGGAAGGGATGCTCTGCTAATCTCACTAACATTTTGTTACCAGTACGTATAGTGGCATGAACCAAAGGCCTAACATTTTAATGTCGCGAGTAGGTGACTAAACCAGGAAAGGCCAGTCAGTCTGCCTGCCCATCCTCAGTCACAGCTAACCCAGTGCTCATTCCAGTTTACCAAACCATTTTTTATTGCATGTTGACTGGTTTACAGCTGACTCTTCGAGGCATGAGTGAAGCGTTAGTTGACAAGCGGGTTGCTCCGGCCCTTGTTACCTTGTCCAGTGATCCTGAATTGTGAGTGTCACAGACTGCGACCTTCAGTTACCCTGTCCTGCCTTTTTGAGCATTCTTCTTGGTCTGCTTTTTTAAAATTTAATTTGTCATTGCTAGAGACCGATACAGTATATTTACATTGTACTTTGATATAACTTATACTAACAGTGTTTCATCTCAAAGAAAGCTTCAGTTTGTTTCTCTTTCAATTCTAACAGATCTGTCAGGATTGCCACAATTCCAGCCTTTGGTACTATTATGGAAACAGTTATTCAAAGAGAGGTAGGAGGTGATTGAAATTTACTTCTGTGTATCATTGAGATGATGATAATACATTACCACACACGTACCCGGTGATGGTGGGGGACAGGGCATCCTGCCTCATTTCATTTCTTAGTGTGGCCAGAGGAGGATCTGAGTATTTGAAAACATGCTAGTCTGCCCAAAGTATATTTTCCCGAGGAAACCTCTAGTCTCTCTTCTCAATTAGAAAATTGACTGTAGGCCAGCTCTCAGGTGTTCTATTTTAAGCCTCGCTGGGTATTGCAGTTTTGGATAATCCTTCAAACCAGACCTAGTTCCAAAGCCCTCGACTGTCCCCTGGACTTCCGGGCATCTGCATCGGTTCCTGACTGCCAGTTGGAACGGTCTTGAAGACCGTTTGTCAGATAACTTTAGGAGCACAAACCTGTGTTGGTGTCACAGATGGAGGCTGGGGGGCACCTCTGTTCCCCTCAGGGTATCACTGACACCAAGCTGCAAGGCCTGGTCAGGTACCGCATTGCAGCACACACTGTTGTGACAGTCCCCTGCTGGGCCTGCTGCAGATGATCAAAGTCTTCCTGCCTAGAATTTTATTTTGATTTAATTTCAAGTTTATTGGATTCTATTTGCAACATTAACTGTAAGACACTTCTCAAAGCTGGTGTCAGAGCGTCATTATTTGTTATCAAATTGGGCATGTCCTTATCCAAACCAGTGTTATATGAAATGTTAAAGAGTCTTCTTTAAGAAGATCAAAAATATGAACAATACAATGGCAATAAATACATAGCTATCAACAACTGAATCTAAAAACCAAAATAAACAAGCAGAACAGAAACAGAATCATACATATAGAGAATGTTTTGATTGTTGCCAGATGGGAGGGGATTTGGGGGCACAGGCAAAAACAGTGAAGGGATTAAGAAGTACAAATTGGTTATTACAGAATAGTCATGGGGATATACAGCATAGGGAATATAGTAGCCAAAGAGCATAAAATATATGCATGACCCATGGGTGTGGGCACAGTGTGGGGATTGCCTGAGGTAGTGTAGGTCGGGGCTGGGTGGAGGGGGGAGAGGGGGGAAAATCGGGACAATTATGATAGTGTAATCAATAAAATATAATTTTTTTAAAACCCTGTAGATTAGAAGATAAATTATTTGTGAGCATACTACTTAGCTATTGAAATGTAAAACAAGATTTTATCTAATAGACATTTATCAAAAAAGAAAAACTATCTTGTAAAATTCCTTTGTCATGTAGATTTTTCATAACAAAAATTAAATAACCTTGTTAGTTATGGAAAAAATTGTCCTGTTCTTCACTTATCATTCTGCCAAGCTTGCAGTTTTGGCAGAATTTCAACATATTCTTAAATCTTAAAATAAAAATGTCTTTTAGGGAAATGTGAGTAAGATATAAGTCATTAGTGACTCACTGCTTTCGGAAGGTGAATAATTGGGTAACTTATACTGTGATTTGTTTTAAGAATTCTAATTTAGATACAAAATATCATTTATCTCTTTTTTCCTAAATATTGTGGGGTCTTTTCATTTGTTTTAATGGTTTTTTGGGTAATAGTTTTTTATTTTCTAAAACAAAAAAATGAGGAATTAACAAGCATAAAAATGTAAAACACCTTCTGAACCAAAAGACTAAGTAAGTACTTACTTAACTTCAAAGTTTTACTGCCACGTGGATGTAGAGCTTTTGAATCCAATGCCGCCAGCCCTGTGTGATGTGTGCCCCTCTCTTTAACAACTCTGCAATGTTTAATATTCCATAAATGACTCTGCGATGTCCGATTTTAAGTTGCTGGAGAGAGTGAAAATGCAGTTGGCTTCTTTCCTGGAAGATCCTCAGTATCAAGACCAATATTCTTTGCATACAGAGATCATAAAAACGTTTGGGAGAGTTGGGCCTAACGCAGAACCAAGGTTCCGAGACGAGTGTAAGTTGCATTTTTCTACCTTTTTTCCTGAATTGTAATGTCAGATCACAGCCAGACGCGTCTTTTAGCATTTTTCATGGGCTGAAGCCTTTTCCCACTTTATCTTCCACCAAAAGCAGCAAGTGAAACAAGCTGGTAATTGGGAATTGACTGGGTTGCTTTTACTGGCTGGTGTCTTACATTCTGTACTGATCGCCGTAACACAGGTGACCGGTAGCTCAAAGAGCTGCAAGTTATTTTTAAAACGTTTCTTAATAACGTATAACTTAGTTTTAAAATACTGTGCTGCCTTATATTTAGAGCTTATTCTTATTTTTAAAGAAATTTTTGTGTTTCTAGATATATTGCTATGAAAAATAATGCATTTCTTCTACATAGCGTGTTACTCAGCTATGATATATTACTTTAATTCGAGGCTTGTTAAATGATCTCCAGGGTAATCTGCTGAAACAGTTTCTTATGTTGCTATAATGTCTCCTGACTGAAGGCCTCAGCCTTCAGTCGTCACAGTTTATAGCGTCAAAGCTTCCAGTCATTGTCACTGCAAACACACGGCAGTTGTCACTGCTGTACTTCAGTCCTATTATTCTTAGCAACTTGACATGCTCTAAAGAGGGGCATGGGTTTGGCTTCTTAAGTCAGTTTGCCTTCCAGTACAAAATCGGACTTTCCCACTGACCAGTTATTGCATATCCAGCCTGGTATTTTTAAGATAAGAATCATCGACAGAAAATATTGTCACGATTACAAAGGGTCTGTTGAGGTCATGAACACTTAACTGAGCTAGAGAAACAATCGTGAGATGATTTTCCAAGGCGCAACATGAAGAGAAAATAACAGTAGTTCATAATTAGTTAACAGAAAAAAGGGTTGGTATTTTAGTTAGCAACAGGAATAATTGTTCCACAGGACGTAACAGATTTACAGGTGACCTTAGTGCAAACTCGGAAGGTGCCTTGATGGACTTGGTGGAGGCCATAATTCCTCTGAATCTGGGAGAATAAGCCTCAGCTCCTGGATCCAGGGGTGTCCCAGGCTAACAAGCAGTGAGTCTTTGGGGTGCGACATGTTGAGTTGATAAGTCTCTGAAAATGATCTGACCTTGGAGATTTAGGTGCAAAAGAGATTTATGTGTCACAGAGAAGAAAGACATTTTCTTTTCACAAACAGATAGAGGGTAAAAGTTCCTACTGCTTGGATAGGTACATTAAACCTTTATCCTTGAAGCCTTCTACAACTTACTGTATACCCAACAAGTATATCTTACAGACGTTTTTCACATTCTGGCACAACCAGATTTTTTTCTGAGACAAAATTATTTTTTCTTTTGTACTTACTGTCCAGTCAAATGACTTCCCTTTGACTTTAAAACTTTGCCTGGAGAAATTTAGTGCCTGTGTCAACATGATTAGCGGCAGATGGAGATAAAGGCAGATACTGACAAGGGTGCTGTGTTGTTCCCCATCTGTGTTTGTACATGATTCCTCTGGGAAGCTCAGAGGGAGAGCGTTGAGGTGCTGAGTGGTGATGTCTTCCTGGGAGTGGCTTTTTGGATATTTGCTTCCCTCTTTCATAGGGGACATTGGTTCTTCCAGGGGCCCTTTTTCTTTCCCAGCTCTTAGTTATCACAGGACCTACTGGTCCTCGTTTTATTCCAGGAGCCATTTGTTTTATCTGGAACGTGATACAGCTTTCTGTTCATTTGTTTTCAGCCGCTTTACTTTAGAAAGCTCTCTGAGAACGTCGTACATTAGGGGGCTTTCTAACCTGGCAGTTGTACGTTTCCGCTTAGTTTTTTTCAAGGTTTTTTATTTCCGATCTGAGCCCATTTACAAAAAGAGAGGACAAGATTACCTTAACTTTGGCTGTTGGATCTATCCTGGAATATTTTTTGAAAGTTTACTTCTATTTTTATGAAGTCTCCTACTGATTTATTTTTATTTTATTTGCAGTTTTGAATTTTTGTCCAATCTGCCCTTAAAAGAAAGGCTTCTGCAATAGCCTTATGTTGTGTATTTCCTGTTGCCCACTGAAGGTCAGTTGTAGAATTATGCATATCTAGGCCATCAATTTCTAACCATTTATCTCCATCTGAGAGGTTAAAAAGTGAAGTACTTGGTACAGATGTGGTATAGCCCAGGACCACATGTATAGAACAAAATGTTGAATTCTAGAGTAAACCTCTGCCTCTCTTCTGAGATATGGGAAGATTCTTTTTTTATTTTTAACATTTTCACCTAAGGATATGCGTATTAATTTTAGACAGAGAGGAACCGGGGGAGAGAGAGAAACATCAGTGTGAGGGAGAAACATTGATCGGTTGCCTCCCGGCCACGCCCTGACGGGGGATTGAAACTACAGCCTAGGTATGTGCCCTGACTGGGGATCGAACCCACCACATTTCCCTGTATGGGACGGTGCTCCAGCTGAGCCACTCAACCAGGACTTGAGGAAGACTCTTAATCACAGCTTTTAACTGGCTCTAGACCGGAGTTTAAATAACTTCTATACATGTGATTTCAAGTTGAGAATTTTAAGAGGACATTGCGTAGTGCAGTTGCCGAGTTCCTGGGCAGAACGTTTAGGGAAGGATCGCCGTGTAGCTGGTCAGAGAAGGGGCGGAAGGAATGACGCGGCCGTGTGTCAGTAGGTGAAGTGCCAGGTGGGCTCCGAAAGGTCTGGGCAGAAGTGAGGCAGACAGTCTTTGAGAGAGACTGCCTCAGAGCCACCGTTGGTGGCTGCTCTGTTCATTAAGTGGCCTCGGCTTGCCAGTGAATGAACTGGAGTTTGAACAACTGCATTGAGAAATCAGGACTGTTTGGAGTTTTTGTCCCCTAATCTGTTTTAGAGCTTCTCTTGAGTCCATTGTCACTAATTTTCACAAGTCAGAAGGTCCCCTAGGCCCTGGCTGGGTTGCTCAGTCGGTTGGAGTGCCACCCTGATGCACCAGGTTTCAGGTTTGATCCCCTGTCAGGGCACACACAGGAAACAGCTAATGGATGTATGGAACAAAAAATGGGTGTTTCTGTCTCTTTCTCTCCCTCCTCCCTCCCTCCTTCCTTCCTCCTTCCTCCCTCCTTCCTCTCCCTCTCTAGAATCCATTTTTTTTAAAGTCCCCTAAAAACAGCCACTGTTGTCCTAAGTTTTTGTGTGATTTGTTTTGTCGTGTACTGAGGTGAGCATGGAAGTTGCGTTTATAGTGCCTGGTTATCGAGGAAGCAGGAGGCTTTTTATTAGGAGGAGGTGGTGGCTTTAATGTGCACAGACTCAGTGCAAACGTACGAGAAGTCACTCAGTCGGTCAGAAGTGTGTGCTTGTGAACGGTGTTTTGGGTTCCCCAGCCAAGCCAAGAGTAGAAAGGGGCCATTTGATCAACAGTTTGGTGCTTGAAGACCCTGGAGCCATTTCCCCAAGGAGCCCTGGTCCCAGTGGGAAGCGGCATGTACTTAGAAGATACAATCTTAGGCAGTGGGGGGACTCACTGCTCCTGAACTGGTTACTGTGTCTTGGGCCATCACTTTTATTTTAGCAGCAGGTTGTCTGCATTTTTGAAATTTTACATTATTAATTGAGATATAAGATACTGTGCCCATTGAGTGACTTAAAAACTCAGCTTCCTTTGCTAGTTGGCATTGGTCTTTGCTAAGAATTTGAAAAACTAGAATAATAGTTTTATGAAGGTGTGAAATAATTTGATGTTGAAAAAGAACACAGACACTGTATCTTTTGTTTAATAGCACTGGTAATGCCTGATTTCTGTAAAGAAACTTATATGTAAAGACAATAACACAAAGCGGAGAGTGCTCACATTTGTTTACTTCGTTCTCACTCCTCACACTGGGCAGCTGGGCCGCAGCGGGCCGAGCAGTGCGTGTGCAGCCCCGAAGTCGGGTCGGAGTGCAGGGCTGCCGTCTGTTCCTCCCAGACCCAGGGCACGCACATTCTGAGAAGCACGCGCTCTTTTTTAGTAACAGGAAGCAGGCCCAGGGCGGGGCTAATCTTTTGCAAATCATCAAGAGTGAAAATGAAATTTTATGAATTAAGATGAAAAAATATTTTTTAGGATGTACGAGTGTTGGATAAAAACGCAACAATTTCCGTTTCTTTTTCAGTTGTTATACCCCACTTGCACAAGCTAGCCTTGGTGAACAACCTACAAATCGTGGATTCTAAAAGACTGGATATCGCTACCCATCTCTTCGAAGCCTACAGTGCACTCTCCTGCTGCTGTATCCTTGGTTAACGCGCTCGTTGTTTGTATAACCAGCCTTGCAGGGAACCGACTCAGGTTTTAAAGGTGAAGATGTAGAATTTTTCCCTTCAACTTACATACATGAGGATTGCAGAAAATTAAAAACGTGATCTGATTTGCCCCACTCCGTAATCTAGCCATCTCATAATTTCACAAGATAGTTTTAAGTCCTCTGGGCTTACATATTAAAAGTAGTGACTAAAGTTTTATGTATGCTGATCAACTGTATAACTGAGCTAGAAATGGATTATAGCTGAGGGTTCTGTTACTCAGAAGAAAACCTTGTCTGTGTCCTGGCGTCGGGGGTCTTCAGTGAATGTGTCCTCGTCTGCGTCCAGTGGGGCACAGTGAACGCCTCTCGAGAGAGGCCGCGCTTGGAGAGAGTGTCGTGCCGGCGCGGCCGCCGTCTCCAGGGCGGGTGGGGGTGGCAGCAGGTTCGGGGATGGTCAGCCCCTACCGGACACTGCACTTTATAGATGATTGAAGTGAAGCTTACGTTCGTGACCTCTGTTTCTCATCGTTAAAATGCAAAACTGTGACTGCAACGAAGAGCTTTAGCTACCCTCCTAAATGTTCTCTTTTGTAAGCCTAGTAAAATAAAACAAAGAAGGAAGTAAAGATAAAAATGAGCCAAGTGAATTCAAGCTCTTAGGCTCTCCCACTGAAAGGCAGGTGAGTTCATGACAGGGGAGATAAATAAGAGATCGACAAAGGGGTGCAAGGCCCAGTGCTCGGACAGAACTGTAAAAGTACGTGCTGGACGACATAGCCAGAGCATTGGATTATGATGAAAAGAAATGACAGTAGAGAGAGGTTTCTAGTGATCCGTGGGAGAAAGAGGACAAAGGAGGAGTTTCGGGATTAAAAGTTATCGTTTCATATTGTTATATAGCAGTTTGAAGTAATAAAGTGAACAGATCATTGTAAATATGACAAATATGTTCCAATAGGAGGTTGGTTTTGTTCAGAATCAATCAAATGGATAAAGTAGAAACAGCTATTTGCTAAGGAGCCATGTTATAACTTGAAGTTGGATGTGTGATTGAGAGCATTTTACTTTAGGAATCTACAAATTACTCATCTGCATGGTGTAAGCCATGTTTTTTATAATATAGATTATAAAGTGGGCAGAGATACCATATTTGGATGATTTCGTTCCTCAACTATCCATGAGTCCATCTTCTAAGTTTAATTCCACTAAAAAAGAGAACTTACTACTATTTTTGATTTATCTTGTTGGCGTTTTCAATGTAGTAAAGCTAGAGGAAGCCAAAAGAGGAAGCGACGTCCTGAATTAGCAAGGAAGAGCTCTTCAGTAGTGGAGGGGTGGCAGGACCCTCGTGAGAAGGTAACAATGGCGTGTCAGAGTTGGCCTCTCAAAGGAAGAAAACACGGGTTAGACCTGCTCCCTGGGCTTTGTATGGGTAGAGGTTCGAAAACTGAAGCGATGCCACTTGCACTCTTTAGTAACAGAGTTTCTAAAGGAATGTGCCTCGAGGAAAATGAATGGGAAAGTCAAAAGGGGAAACATTTACGCTCCATAAAGCCAGGTTTTCCAAGGGGGCAAGGCAGTGGCTCCTGGAGAGCACACGGCCGCCCGGAAGGAACGGCAGTGTGGGCCGAGGCATGCACGGGTGTCACGGAGTGAGCACAGTAAGAAGTCTTGGCACCGGTGCGGCGAGAGGGGGAGGGCCGTCCTCACCACACCCTGTTCGGGGGTGAAAGGCTAAGTACTGCGGGAGTGGGAGCGCCTGCTCGTGTCGGCAGGCCAGTGGCCGCTCACGGAAGCGCACTGTCCACGTGGGTTCTGCTGTCCCAGGGCGCTCTGAGCTGACGGGACGCGAGAGTATGCCTTTCAACTCTGACATGTTCTAACGAGGACATAGAAGAACTGCAGTGTTTAACATTCAGCATAGTGATAGGCTAAGACATCATATTTTTTTAAATTGTGAAGAAATTTAAAAACATTTAACTAAATGAAGAGATGGCTTGGGGAGGAAAAGACAATTTAAAAATTCTTTTAGAGGTTGTCATCGTAGAAGAAAGGCCAGGCGTGCTGTGACTAAGGTGCAGAACCAGCACTCCCAAGCAGAGGCCGCAGAGAAGCAGGTCTTGTGCGTCAGGAAAACTTTCTGAGCGAGCTCTCTAAGAATGCAGCCGTCCGTCTTACGAAACTCCGAACGTTCAGTCATTGTCAGCAGTCGGAGGCTCCAAGGCCATTGTGCGTGGGTGAGGCAGACACGACTCCTGATAGGAGACAGGACTGACTGACCTCTGTACGTCTCCGCCTCCTGACAAGGAGTGTTTGATTCTACAGTGAAAAGGGAGAACCACACAGTGCGTAGGAAAGAGGAAGAGAGTGAATTCCCTCTTACCTCCAAATAGGGCGTCTGCAGCTTCTCGGTCCATGACCGTGTTTCTAGGTCACAGACTCCACTGCTAATGCAAAAGTTGCTTACCATCCCCACACCTAGAAAACAGGACTGTGGGGCCAGTGGGCTGCAGGCCTCTCCACATTTGTACAGGCTCGGTGTTTTAAGTCCTTCCTTATCTGTAGGAAGCTTGTATAAAAACAACTTTTATTTTTTATTTATTTATCTTTAGAGGGGAAGGAAAGGGGAGAAGGAGAGAAATGTCAATGTGTGGTTGCCTCTCGTGGGTCCCCTGCTGGGAACTGGCCTGCAACCCAGGCATGTGCCCTGACTGGTAATCGAACTGTGATCCTTTGGTTCGCAGACCCGAGCTCAATCCACTGAGCTACACCAGCCAGGGCTATTTTTAACTATTTTTAAGGCCATAATTATGTATTATGTATATAAAACACTGTTTTTTTTAACTTAATGAAATGATAATTTTTTCCCAAAAAGACTGATGTAGTCATATTCATAAAGGAACTCAACTATTGGCATTTTTCACTTTTAATATTGGTATAATATTAAAAGGAGCTATTTTACAATTTTTTAAAGGCTTTATTTATTTTAGAGAAAGGGGAAGGGAAAAAGAGAGGGACAGAAACATTTATGTGGGAGAGAAATATTGATCAGTTGCACGCCTCCACCTAAGGGCCTGGCCTGCAACCCAGGCATGTGCCCAGACCAGGAGTCACACTGGCAGCTTTTCGGTTTGCAGTGTGATGCCCAATCCGCTGAGCCACACCAGTCAGGGCTAAGAAGAACTATTTTAAAATAGCTAATAATTGTGGTATGGTGTGAATATGTCAGAATTGATGTGAATAAGCAAGGTGAATTGTTTTCTTGAAAAATGCATCTGCTTTCCTGATTCCTTTTAATGCCAAAATAATCAAAAGCAACTAAATCCCAAAATGACCAGGAAATATACTACTAATAATATTACAATAAAAGCTCTTACCCAATCCAATTACAACCGATAGTAGATCAATTTCATAAGATTGTTAAAACAAGAAATCAAAATGTTATATACCAAAGATAACTTATTTTAACTTGAAATAAGTGAAAAGATCTTTTACCAGTCTTTTGATATAGGACTGAGGAATCTCTTCTATGAGTGTTGGTTAGAGCTAAACATCATCTTTCTTAGACCACATCCATAATGTAATTGTCTATGATTTTCAGCTTTTTAAAAAATCAGGAAACATTTCTGATACTGGACATAGAATTTTTTCTAGGGTGATGTATTTCTACTAATCTTTTGCCATTCTTGTACATACATAATTAAACAGCAATGTTTAAAGCAATGGCCTTCAGCGATTTTTTCTAAAGCTTTCGATTTAATTGTCATGGTAACACCAGTTCTCTTTTTATATTGACTTTACTCATTTAAACATCAATTAAATTACATGATTTAATTTTCACATTCATTATTTCATGTTTATAAAACATGTAATTACATAATGTCACAATAATACCACTGACAAAGAGATTTGAGGGAGTAAAGTGCATTGACGCCTGATAAGTAGTAACTAACTCAACAAGTGAGACTCATGCTTGGGGAAGCGTGTTTACTCTCGGCCATCTGCACGCTGTAGGCTGTATTTTAGAGAGTTGCTTTTATATTGTTCTCCTGTTCTGTTGGACATACCAGCTTTTTGTTTTTCAATTCCCTTAACTATGTTGTCCGAAGTCATTTCGGAGGATTTGATGGTTAATCACTTCCTGCCCGGCCTCAGATGTTTGCGGACTGACATGGAGCATCTCTCCCCAGAGCACGAGGTAAAAGCTCCTGCGGTGCTTCAGCCACTGCGATTACCAGTGGCTCGTTCACACGTTTTAGTATCTGCAGTTTTGTCTTCCCGTGAGGCACGATCATCCCACGCTCCACCTAATTTCTTAAATCCAGGTCGGCATCGCTCTTGGGTTTATGTACCACTTAGGAGGGCTTGAGCAACTGCTTTGACCTCAACTGTCCCTGAGTCCGTTTCACCCTCGAAAGCAGGGATAACTGACTCCTTTACTCCATGTAATTAGAGTGTAATACGATAATGTGCGTGAAATACTTTCAATCGATAAAGAGCGATACAGCGTTATCTCCATCAAATTTCGTAGAAGATAAATTTCTATTTTCTGTCTCCTTTTCCTCATAACTCTTTCATTCTATTTGTCTTCCTGCTTCCCCCAAAACTCCGTCTTATTTCTTATTCTGCATCTTCAACATACCTTTCTATAGCCTTTCTTTAATCTGTTATCATAATTGACTCTCCCCTCTTAGAGGAAGCAAAACAAGACAAAAACAAATGCATTCCTTCATTCCTACCTGTATTGCTATCTATGCCTTTTTCACTTCTGATACTGTTAACTTGTTTCTTGCTTTCTTTTTAAAATAGTTTTGATGGGGATTTATTGATTTCAGTTCTTTTCTAATATTGAACTTCCAGCCATGTGGATTTTTCTCTATTCATTTCCTGTTTTATTGATTTCTGTTTTCATCTTTATTTTTTCTCTCTTTAGGGTTTTTTTTTATGTTTCTCTAATTTTTTGAGGAAGGTTAGATTCACTTTTAACTTTTCTTATTATTTAACTTCCTTTTTAACTTTTCCTTATTTCTAAAACATGAATTAAAGGCTGTTCAGAAAATCTTCACCTTGGCCGCTAGTTCTCCTCACCTAACTCCGTGTTCTTTCCAAAGCCCTTATCACCTTCTAACATGCCGTCTAATCTCTCTGTTCATTTGTGTTCATTGTCTAGGACATAGGAACACGTGTGCACCAGGAGGGAATGTTGTTTGTTTTATCTGCTGCATTCTCTGTGTTTTAAAAAGTGCCTGGCACATAGTAGGTGACAGATATTTGTTGTGTAGGGACCTCCATGCCCAGACATAGGCCAGAATGTTCAGGAAGGCCATTTGTCCCTGGTCCGGCTGCGGGCCACAGAGCAGCAGCTTCGCAGCCCCTCTGCCCTTTCCATCGCCCAGTCTCCCCGCAGAAATGGCGTTAACCCTTAGATGCCCAAGATGCAGTATCTCAGACGAGGCCTGGTCTCTGCTGTAAACCCTGGGATAGCCCACCTTGCTGTTTGTGCCCTGGAGGAAGCAAGAGTATGTGGGACAGACCAGCTTTTCCTGAGAACATCTGTGTGGCCGTGGTGTGCGTGTGTGTTACACGTGTGGATGTGTACAAGTCGACCCTTTAACACTAGGTGGAGGGGGGCGCCGAGGGAGAGTGGGACTCAGGCTCAGAAGGGAGGTCGGTGAAAATCAAAATGCTGGTTCTGCACTTGGCACCTGAGGGGCCGACCTAATGCAAATTCCTTTAACAAAGTAACTGGCAAAACTTTACCATTTTAATTAACATGCTAGCTTATGGAAATATTAAAAATTAAATTAAAAACTTTAACCATAGTATTTCACCATGTCAGCTATATTTCACTAAAGTTTTGTTTGTTTGTTTTAATCAGGTTATTTTAAGTTCCATGATAAAAGAATGTGAACAAAAAGTAGAGAATAAGACCGTCCAGGAGCCTCAGGGGTAAGACATTTCATTCTTTGTTTAAAACTTCAGGTTAACCTTAGTTTCTCTAAATTTTCTGTACATGGTAATGGTGTTTTATTTTGTGTTATTTTGTAGTCATTTATCTGGTAGACAAGAAAATTCCTTAGATCAGCTGTCTCCAACTGTTAGTGCATAAACCACCTGCTAGTGCATAAACCACCTGTATCAGAATTATCTGGGGAAATGAAAATTCAGAATGGAGCCTTGGCTGGTATAGCTCAGTGGATTGAGTGCGGGCCTGCGAACCACACGATCGCGGTTTGATTCCCAGTCAGGGCACATGCCTGGGTTGCAGGCCAGTTCCCAGCAGAGGGGACTCAGGAGAGGCAACCATACATTGATATTTCTCTCCTTCTCTCCTTCTCTCCTTCTCTCCTTCTCTCCTTCCCTTCCCCTGTAAAGATAAATAAATAAAATATTTTTAAAAATTCAGAATGGGGTAGAGACCTCATTCTCTGTCCCTGCTGCCCAATGTTCTTATTCAGCCTGGGGATCTGTGTGTTTAAAAGCCTCCAAAGAGATTATGACGTGTGCGGGATTTGGGAATCACTGGTCAAATTAGTTTCTTGGCAAACTAGTTTCTTGTGACAGGAGTTTGTAAGCTGTAAGTCGACGCACTGCATGAAGGACTGTAAATTTGTGAGTGCTGTTCTCACATACTTCTAACCAAACTAATTAGGACTTAGAGATGCAGTGAAATTAAAACACAGACGTAGCTGTAAAAGAGTGAAGTTGGGCATGGAGGAGAGGAAGTAATTACAAATGGACTGTGTACTCTTAGCTCTTGCTGAGATAACCTTGAACGGTTAATCTTAAATGGAGTCAGTTACATAATAAGCTCAAAGGTGTTTCCTTTGTCAAGCTGACTGCCAGGAATAAGTGCTCCATCCTATCAGGCAAGGTACACACACACACACACACTGTCCATGATACCATTACACACACACACTCACCCCTCCCACCCCAGCACACACGTACACTCACTCATGCCTCCAGCACACCTGTACACATGCCCCCACCCCCAGCACACACACACACACATGCACGCTACTCCACAGGCCCAGAACACACACACACAAGTAGCCCAGTGAGTTAGATAATAGACTTATTTTCGTTTTACAGATGAGGATTGTGTCACTGGTGAGGGTGAATAACTTACCCAGGGTCACACAGCTGGTAAATGACAGCCAGGATTCGGTCTCATTCCCAACTTGCTCCTACCCACAACCGGCGCTGCTTCCTTTGATATGGAGGACGGCCCTGAAAGCTCGAGACCCGGTGCGGTGCCTGGTCCCCCCACAGGTGTGAGCTTCCCTTTCTGACAGCAGGTCGGAGTGCATTTACTGAGGACGTGGAAACATGGGTATTTTCCCTTTTTTGATTGCTTTGCTTGAGTTTTAAATTCTCTTCTCTAGCTCAATGTCGATCGCTGCGAGCCTAGTGAGTGAAGACACAAAGACCAAGTTTTTGAACAAGATGGGCCAGCTGACCACTTCGGGCGCCATGCTGGCCAATGTGTTTCAGAGGAAGAAGTAGCCGCCACAGGGACGCCCCGGGAGACACTATGATGGACCTCAAGCAGACTGGTTCCTTGTACTTGAAGTACTGCCTTTTGTATTTCTTTGTTTTGTGTCCTTGAATTATACTTTTATCCTAACCTCCAAAGATATTTGCACTGCTTTTGATTATTGCTGTATATCTGTTAATTTTGGAGTTATAACTGTGGTGATAGGAGGTTGAGTCTGTACCAAGTGAGTCCCTCTTCTGTGTTCTTGTCTTTCAGAATATTTTTTATACATATATAGCGAAGAGGTTTTTTTTGATGGGATGATAGCGAATATCTGTATTATACACTAAGCTATTACAATGGTACTTAAAATAATGTAAATTTGAAGTCATTGTTATAAAGTAATTAAAGTGGAGATTACGTAAGTATTTAAATTATGAAAGAATAATGCAGACTTTTTATTGTTTCTTAACCGACTAGAAAGAGCCACCAGCATTACCCTGTGCCTTTTGGACTTCGGTTTGCGTCTGTGGGGACTGTGCGCATTCCATTCACACAGCACCCGTGGTGCTGCGGTGAATCCGAACTGCAGGGCCTGCAGAGAGTGGATAGTAAGACACTGTCACCATTTCAGAGCCCTGGCCAACATTCTCTAAGTGCTATTTAAATCTCCCCAGCACTCACACGCACCCAAGGGACTCACCTGAGGAAAGACAGCACCTACACGCGGGGAGTGGTGACCATGGGGACTTTTCAGACTGCCGTGTATTTGACCCAGATAGTCAAAAATAAATGTAAGTAAGAAGAGCAAGTCATTGTGGACATCTTCTCCAAATTGAAATGCGAAAGAAAAAATGGTTCGAATCTGAAACTTAACCTGTGTGTAAAACATTTATTCAAGATGTTTTCTGATGCTTCCAATCTTAGAGGTGATCCTTTTGTTCTGCGTGTTACAGAGAAGTACCATGTTACGGACATTCGGGGGCTGCTCTCTTGCCTCCAAACTAGAAATGGCATTGGCTGTGTTATCACTGGTTAGTCGACACCCAGCCCTTACATTTAGAGGCTGTTCCTGTGTTGGACGCGCGTTCCATAGAGTCTTAAGTCACCCGCAGGTCCGTGGAGCCAGACCGCCGCCTCTGAGGCACCGTGGTGAAGCGGCAGAGCCGTGCTGGACGTGGGGGCGGGGGGCGGGCGTCGAGGAGTTAATGTGCGGCCTTTTTGGAAAATGGACATTTTAATAGAGCTCTCATGTGAGCACAGTCAGTGCATGCAGGTGATTCTTCTGCGTGTTGTGTGCACTAGTTTCCTTTGCTTGGGACAGAGCTGGATCATGACCGCTTCCCGAGACAGCTACCTTATCTCATTTTCGAGCTTATGAAATAAGTTGCCACAGGCAAAGCCATTTTAAAAAGTTCATTCCAAATTGTTAGCAAACTAGTCTCTGAAAACTGTTGGATTCTAGGCATTCCCGAGGAATTGAAAGTGGCTACCTTTCATGTCAAAAACGTGGATCTACTATAAATAAAATGTTTTTGCATACTTGTTGTGTTTTTGTTTTTGTCTCTGTAGACACTTTCCCTTTGAAGTGCTTTGTCTACATCCAAGCAAAAGGAAATGAGAAAGCATACAGTCATTAAAATGTACTAATACATTATTTCAGGAATATAATCCATACGAATTACTTATTCTAAGTTTTACTATAAAAGTGTTGCTATAAAATTAATACAGTTTCAGAGATGATTTAAAGAAAAGTGATTAAACTCTCATTTGCTTTGAACTATAGTAGAATAAATGGTAGCTACCAGGTAAATGATTCTAATGTATTTTTATTGTGCTAATTTTTATTAATTTGCAAATCCATTTATCTAATTGCTAATGATTTTTTAATAGTCATCAGCTAGCAAGATATACAACATCTAAATGGCAGTGAGACTTCACTTTTATTTCATTTTGATTTTTATACTAAAATATGCGTTCTTTTTTTTTTTTAATTCTCACCCAAGGATATGTTTTTTGGCATTTAGAGAGAGAGAAAGAAACATCAATGTGAGAGAGAGAGACATTGATGTGTTGCCTCCTGTACTTGCCCAGCTGGGGATCGAACCCAACCTGGGTATGTGCCCTGACCAGGAATTGAACACAGCCTTTGAGGGGATGGGACTGTGCTCCAATCAACTGAGCTACCCAGCCAGGGCCAAGGAAATCGTTAAATAAAAATTTCTTTTCATTGTAAGACCAGCCTATACACCACAGTTAGTATAAACTTAACACAGTATAAAAACATTTTTTGATAGTATATAATTACTTAAGTTCAGTGTGGCAAAGATTGTAAATTAGCCCTGGCTGGTATAACTCAGTGGATTCAGCATGGGCTACAAACCAAAGCATCACCAGTTCAATTCCCACTCGGGGCACAGGCCTGGGTTGCGGGCAAGGTCCCCACCAGTATGGGGTGTGTGAGAGGCAACCACACATTGATATTTTTCTCCTCCTCTTCCCCTCTCTCTAAAAATGAATAAATAAAAATTTTTCAAAAAGAATGTAAATTACTTGCTTTTTTCCTGGAGAGTCTTCAATAATATCTGGAAAATTCCAAATCATATCTGTATAGAAGACAGTATTAAACTATTTTAGTCCCTTTTATTCCATCAAAGACTAACCCATTATATTTATTTCATTTAGACCGTTATATAGATTTCTTGATGTATATAAACTGGCATTTCAAGTTATGTGTTTTAGATATTAAATTTCTTGTCAGTGATGTTTTTATGGTTATTTATTGATAGCAGTAAAAAAATTTAACTACTTATGGAAAGGTAACCATTCCTTGAACTGTTAATATTTGCCTTTCTTTGTTCATAAGCCTCACGTATAAATATTGAACCTTAGAGGAATACATCTCATAATGTAAATCATTTTCTAATTTATTTTGATATGGATTTCACAAACATAATCACCTTTCTAACATGATTTCTGTCAACATCAGAGAGCATGGAAAAAACAACATACTCGCTATTCCTCATAGGACTTTAGAAAAATTACATAGTAGTAAACCCGAAAGTGTTGTAGCATTTAGAAAGCATTATGAAAGTTCAGAATGGAATTAAAATTTTGAAATCATTGAATAGCTAAAGCATGGGTAGCTGGATAACCCCACCCCACATGTTTGTTTTCTAGTGAGTGAGTAGTTAAGTGTGCCAGGCGTGAGTTCCCTAAAATTGCTGTAGAAAGCAGTCACGTGAGTGTAAGTGGTGGAGCAGCAGCCATTCCAGGTGGCAACTGGGAGGAAAAGGGGAGGAAGTGGACTCCTTTGTCATAGGGGAGAAAGCAGAGAATAGATACGTTTGGGGTAAGTTGGTCGATTCGGTGGTGGGAAGATTAGGGGGTTTCCATTTAATTCCTCGTATGTTTTCTCAGTGAGGTGTGAAGCAAAGACGTTATTAACTCAGCTGGCACCTGGAAAGTCTCGGAGGTTGGAGGAGAAAGAAGGTAGATCAGGTTCCCTTCGAGAAGGGCAGAGGGAATTATTGAGTGCCTAGTAGGGTTGCCCAACAATTTTGAAAACCCAGCTGGGGACCGTAATTATGAATCGAGAGAGAGCCAGTTCACATGATTTTTTTCCCCTCCAGCTGTGATCAGCTGTTCAGGAGCGGATGGGAGGTATCCAGAGAACGAAGTATCATTAGGGCTGGGTTTTCTCGGCACTTCAGAGGAGGAGGGACAAGGACCTGAAAGCTCAGCAAAGGAATGGTTACAGTGACAGACCATAGGATCCCAACTGGGCGAGAGGAAAAAGATACTGGAGTGAGCGGGGACTGGCTGAGGGATGGGTCTCAGTAAAGTCGCAAGTATGTTTTGGTGAGAATATTCGAGGCAGTGAATTGGAAAGATACTTTGGTGGGGAGTAGAAGTGAAAAGCGGGTACCTGTCCTACCCCCAGGCTCTAACGTACAGAGGTTTGTGAGAACAAAACTAAAATCCTCCACTTACGAGCTTAGCAGGGAAAGCCGTGTGTTGGGGTCTCTGGGACCCAATTAGCGTGAGCTGAAGAACAGGTGAAAAGGCTGTGATACAGATGAGACACCTGAAGACAGACGGTGCGTTTCCATGGGCCAGCGGGTGGTGAGGAAGGGTTCAGGGTTCAGTTCCTTAGGGGGTGTTCAGAGGCACTGGAGGGTAAGAGCTCGGGTGAGAAAAGGCTGGGCTCCTGGTGCTTGAGGTGAAGGGCCAAGATGGTGGCTTAGCCTGGCCCTCTGGGCAAGCGTGGTGCTCTGAACTTGAGGCATGGGGGCCGTGGGCATCTATTCTCCGCAAGTCACAGTCTTTCTGATCCTAGTGGAAAAGAGTCGAGTTTCTCACGAGGATAAATTTTTAGCTGGAAGGTTTGTGTGAGGTATTCCTTACCAAGCAGGGGATGTTCTCCTCTATTCCTAGTTAACCGAGAGTTTTTATCATGAGTGGGCATTGGCTTTTGTCAAATGCTATTTCCATATCTACTGATATAGCCATGATTTTTCTTCTTTAGCTGCTGGTGTATTGCATTAACTGCTTTTTGGATGCTTGAACTAGCCTCACACACCGAGGATGAATCCCACCTGGTCATGTATATGATTCTTTTTATACATTGTTGGATTCCATTTGCCATTATTTTGTTGAGGCTTTTTGCATCTATGTTCATTAAAAATATTGATCTTCAGTTTTCTTCTAATCGCTTTGTCTGGCTTTGGTGTTTAGGGTAATGACATCCTATAGAATATGTTCTCTGACCACAGTGAAATGACAAAAAAGTAACTAGAAAATAAAATATGTTGGAAATGAAGCAGTGTGCTTCTAACAAACCACAGGTTATGGAAGAAGTGACAACAAAAATCAAAAAAAAATTTTATCAAATAAAATTCAAAAATGTCAACACTTGTCAGATGACTAAAACCGTACTTAGCAGGAGCTGCACGTACAGGTTCACACGCGTAGATTGGAAGGGCTTCAGGTCAGTTGTCTGATGTCCATGTCAAGAAGTCTGAGAAGAAGCGCAAAGAAGCAGCAGCAACATCAGAAATTAATACAACAGCATACAGTGGAGAAGATTAAGAAAGCTGGAAACTTCATTCTAATTAATTGAATGGACAAACTTGATTAAACCCCAATAAAACTCAATCAAGAAAGAGAAGGTATAAATTACCAATGTTAGAAATAATAAATCTCTACAAACCCTGTGGCATTAAAAATACAGGATACAATGAATAACTAACTATACTAATAGAGTAGAAGTTTAGATTGGAGGGGTGTCAAACTCATTTTCACTGGGGGCCACATCAGCCTCGAGGTTGCCTTCGAAAGGTCCAGTGTAACTTTAGGACAGTGTAAATGGAACTACTCCTTAACTGGGGGCAAGGAGCTCAGCGCTGCCACTGGGCAGAAACAAGGTGCCGGGCCGGATAAAACCAGGTGGAGGGCTGGATTCCGTCCACAGGCCTTGTGTTTGCCACCTGTGGTTTAGCTGGAATGGACATACTCCTTTTTTATTTGTAAACTACAAAAACAAACTACCAAAACCAACGTGAGAAAAACCAAAATCCCTGTAGTTGTGTATCAGACAAGTTGAACTTGTTTAAAACCAGGCCGCGAAGAAACTCCGACACCCAGACGGCTGCGTCTCTGAATTCCACCAAGTCCAAGTCCTCGCTGTGTGTCCCAGTCTCTCCCAGTAGAACCCTGACGCCGAAACCTGACAGGACCCAGTTCAGAGAAGTGAACAAACAACAGACGTGGAAACTCAACCTGAGTGTTAGCAGTCTTAATCCACGAACATAACCCTCATACCCTTCCAGTGAAGGGTAAGGTGTTGAATAAACTGTGATGTATTATTACTGTTCAGTGATGACGCGGATGACTCATCAGTGTAATACTGAAGAAAAACATACACGAAGTAGTACACACTCCACGCAGACTATTCACGTGAAGTCCAGAAACCAGACTGATCAGCGGTGTTACAATTGAATCTATCCAGAGGGATGAGGGCAGTGACTAGGAGAGAGCATTAGGGGCTTTCGTGGTGTGGGTAGTGCTGTTCTCATGGTTTGGGTGCTGGCTGCCTGTGTATTTTCATTTGATGACCACCTTGATGTGAGTTAAACTTCCATAAACGTATTTTTCAAAAGAAACCGCTCAGTCTGGGCCGTGGTCTGTTGAGGCCAGTCTGAACTTGGCTGTTCGGAAGGAAATGCTTTCCGTCAGCGTGGGACAATGCTTCTTCCACAGTTCAGAAATGTATCTACGTTGAACACTGAATCTGTAGGACTCAAAGTCTTGTCTTGGAGAGCAAGTGAGATGGGTTTCCATGTCTAGAGTTCGAACGTTTTCATACATGTTCCATAAATGTTTCACATTGTTTTTGGATGTCATTCGGAAATAGTACTGAAATCTTAATTTATCTCCGGATGAACACTGCTTTAGCAATGCTTGACTTTTGTTTCAAAACCAGTTTATGGGCAAGATGAGGGAAAGAGCTAAACACGAAAGGATAGGTAATAAAAACATTGTAAGTTTTCACTGAAAGATTTGTAAGGTCTTATGTTCAGTTAAAACTTGACATTTTTAGGTGTTCTCTTTTGCTCTGTGCCCAGTGACAGTAACTATTTTTATATCGCTATGTGAAAAAGTTACATAAATTGATGAATTCTCATGCTTACTGGCATGTCATTAATGAGGTCGTGCCTCTGTTTTGGGTGCTTAAATGCAGACTGTTAAAATGCAATATAATACAAGCTGTTGCCTAGAACCAAAATGATTGTCACACTTTTATTTTACCTTTTTACTTCTGAAAACTCGAGTTCATGCAGAAGAGGGGAGTGGTGGGGATTTCCAAGGTGAGGTACACACTAATCATAAAAAGGTTTTTAAATAAACCTGTAATTCCTGTGTTTGTGCCATACTTTCTTTTAGCCCAGTACAAATAATTCATTATCAGTGGAGTACTTTTTATGAAATTGAAAACTTTTAACTTCAAACAATAAATACTATTGTTTGAAATGCATTTTACAGTTATCACATATAACCAAATTTAATTGTACATGTGCTTGTACATGTGGCTGGATTTTTCATCACGAGTAACATTTAAACTAGTTGTCCTAACTGACAGGCACCCCTTTCGCTAATGTGTGTTCATCCTTCACTTCATAGAGAAAAACTAATTTTTTTAAAGTTAAGCTTTTTTTAGAAAGTGGATTTAATATGTGGACACGGGCATTCTGTTTCTCAAAGTGCTTCTAAAACCAGCACGCTCACCTCTGGGGCTTTCCAAGCAGAAGTTTTAAATCCCCTGATCTTTTTTTAACAAAGAGGGTGATGTTGGAAGTGTGCCAGGAGCAGGCCGTGGCATTTTCACGAAGGACCACGGCGAACGTCCAGTTCCTGTTAGCGAAGGCACGATCCCGTCCACCTTCTGCACCGCCGCTCCTGCACACGCAAGGTGAGGACAGGCCAGGTCACCGCACATTCCGCCGCCTGCGCCCAGAACCGTCCCTTTCCTTCCTTCGTTTACTGAGCTTTCCCTCTGGACTGTTTACACAGCTGCCCATTAAAATGCAAAAGTGCTTTTTCTTCCATGCAGATGAAATTTAGAAACATCAAGAGTAAAAATTAGTAGTTTCTCCATTCCCTTCTGCATCGCGCCTGTTACTGAAATGTTTGGTGTTGAGTGAGGCAAGACGCACACTGTGAGCCAGACAGCCAGAGCCTGCCGGGCGGCCCTGGGCAAGCCACTACCCTCTGTGCCTCAGTTTCCTCTTGTGTAAAATGGGACTCAAACAGGATACCTTGCAAGGCTATTGTAAGGCTTACATGAACTTGTAAGTATGCTAGTAGAGTTTACTATTACTATTGTCTTTCCAGAAACTTCTATTCATGACTACTGTTTACAAACATGGGGCGATATTATTCTGTGACTTGCTTCTTTTACTCAATATGCAGGGTTGAGCAAAAGTAGATTTACAGTTGTATGTGAACAGTTTATTGCTATTAATTATATATATTGTTTGTGTTGTTATTTCATACCCTTGTGATTTATCTTTTAGGTAACGACGGCTCGTAATTTAACCTACTTTTGCCCGCTACATCTTTCCCAAACTACTTAACCTTCTTTAATAGCTGCACTGTTGTCTGTATTATGAGGGACCACATTTTTTTCTACCATTTCTATATTAATAAACATTCACATTTTTCCTTGTGTGGTTTTCCAGAAATGCTAAGGTAAAGTGCCCTTATACTGCCCTCTGCACATATCGATATATTGGATTCCAAGGTATGGAATTGCTTTGTCCAAGGAGATTGGCACTTTGAAGTTTTTTTGTCAACACCACCGGATTGCTTTCCAAAATGCGCCCATGCGAGTGGGCAGTGCGTGCACCAGGCGGCACAGCACAGAGTTACTACACAAAGAGCAGTGTGAGTGACACAGGACCGAGGTCAGGGAGTCGGGTGGAGGTGTCCAAGGTGCTCACAGGCCCTGAAGTGAAGTGCTAGAATTTTATCTGAAGGTAGACTGTGATCATTTATAGGTGCAGACTCGTATTATAATCTTAGCACTGAAAAAATAAAACAAGGAGGTATATAAGGTAACAGTAAAGAAAAAATGGAATCCTAAAAAAATTCTCAATTGGAAAGATGAAAACAAGGAACAAAGATGGAACAGAAACAAGTAGCAAGATAGACTGAAACTCCACCACATGCACAATCACTCAGGTGGAATGTGAATGGTCGAAACACTCCAAAGGTAGAGACGGTCACGCTGAATAAAATGAAAAAACAAGATCGGTTACTGCTACCACGTGAAAGCAGGCGTAGGTAACAAAGTGAGGGAATGAGAAGTACTGGGCGCCCGCTCATAAGAACAGAGCCGGGGCTATGTAACGGATCAAAGCAGACTTCAGAGCCCCGTTTTACTATCCATCGGGGACATGCAGTGGTCATCACGAAAGCATCAATGAGTCAAGAAGACATATTCCTAGATGTTTATGCCTCTAATCTGAGCTTCAAAACCTTGGTTTCGGGGGGTTGAGGGCGGCGGGTGGAGGAAACAACTACAAGGAAAAATAGACCAATCCACGATTATTGTTGGAAACTTCCCGTTTTCTCAGAAGACAGAAAATCAGCGTGGGTATTTCAGCCAGTTTAAACCAAATGACATTTATAAACCTCATCACCCTTCGACTAGGAAGGCAGAGTTTTCCCAAGCGCTCAGGGACTGTTCATTCACTAAGATACCCTGTGTGCTGGGCCAGGAAGATAAGGCGAGTAGGTAGGTGGGTAGGCCTGTCACTCCAAGAAGTCAGTGCATTCTGTGGACATGAGACAAACATTTTCACTCCAAAAGTTAACTGCACAAATGAGTGGGTATGCGTGCGCGTCCAGCATCGACCTGGACCGTGGGGGAGGACACACTCCTAAGGAAGGAATTACAGGCGCCCCACACAGCTGGCTGGTTCTTGGCCAGGAAATAGACGGGCCAAGACCGAGCCCCTATCCGGGCCAGGGGCGGAGGCGAGGCAGGCAGGGCGCCTGGAGGAGAGAACCTGGCCAGCGGACTTGGAAGATTTCAGGAAGCGTGCTGCAGGGATGCCGTGGTGATCTTTTCGCTCAGTCCACCTTCTCGTTAATTCCCACTGCGGGGAGGCCCCGCCTGGAAGGGCTGAGCGCACGGGCTCCAGGCGGGCGGGGTGCAGGGGCCAGGGTGCCGGCTGCCTCCCCAACCCCCCCCCCACCACCACCACCGAAACCTGGGGTGCAGCAGGCTGGCCCGTGTCTATGAACTTAAGAGACACCCGGTTCAGGTCGCCGGCAAACCGCGTGCAACGGGAAGAGCCGAGGGGAGGGACCTCCGGGGCTAAGCCCCATGCCCCGTGCGGCTTCGACGCAGATCGTCCCGCTGCCCTCACTCCCAGATGCCGGGGTCCCTCCATACTCCCGGGCAGCAGGCGCTGAGCGAACAGCCCCTCCACGCCGCGCGCCCGAGCACCACCTGGCGGGCGCCGCCCGGCCCGGCCGGAAGGGGGCGCCGCGAGGGCGGGAGGGGACAGGTGCCCGGGCGGGGCGGGGCTCGGCGCCGGCGGGGCGGGCGGATCCTAGGCCCCAAGCAGCTGCCGAGCGGTCTGGGCCGCAGAGGCGGCAGAACGCGGCGCCCAGCCCGCCTCTCCGCGCCATGGCCCCAAGCGCCTGGCGGCGCGGCCCGCTGCCCTTGCTGCTCACGCTCTGCGCGCTCCTCGGTCCGCTGCAGGTAAGGAGGCCGCCCGCGCCCCGCGCCTTCCCGGGAGCTGGGGAGGCGAGGGGGCGCGGAGGTTGCGAGACGTCTTGATGACTGGACCGAGAAGCGAGAGCTGAGTATTTGGAGACAGAAACGGCAGAAACCTGGGGAGGAGGTTACTCGGGTCGGACGGTGGCTAGAGGGAAAGGGCGAGTGAATGGGCTATTGGGGGCCTGCTGGACCCCTGCACTGAGCATGGGCACTTGCTTGGAAAAGCCTACTTAATGTCAGGCTTTCTTGTCATTCATTTCCCCCGAAGTTTCTGGAGCACCGAAGGTCCCACGCACAGTCGCTGTGGGAAGACATAGCCCTTGCCCGCGCGAGCAGAATACGCGAGGGAGAAGCCCGAGGCGCAGACAACACCCACGTTAGGGAACCACTGCTAAGTCGGGCTCTCCGACCCTTCGGGGTCCCCGGGGAGCTCTGGGTCGGTCCCTTCACCTGGGCGTCGCACCATCCTCCGTTTCCCTGCTCGTCTGCAGGCTAGAACCACGCTCGCTGCGCGCGCCGCGAAACCGAATTGGGCAGTTTCTGCAGGAAAGCCGACCTTCTCCCCTCTCTTTTTTCTGCCTCCCTTGCCCTCTCCGACTTCCCCCGCACGCAGGTGAAGGTCCACCTTTTCAGGTTCTGGCCCCGGATAACCCTAGAATCACTTGTCCTCAGAACCCCTGGTTGATGTTAGGACAAAATACTGTTTGCAGTGGGAGAAACCAAGGTGCACGCGGGGCTTCAAGCCTGTGGGGGAGCCAGAAACGGCCCTGCGGTCCTGGAGCTCAGCCGGGTGGGGCTGGGACCCGAAGGCGCCGCGGGGCCCTGCCAGGCCCGCCCCCGCCCCAGTACCCGGTGGCTGGTGGAGGGGTTCAGAGTGCTGGGGGTGCCACCCACACAAACGCCTTCTCAGTTTGTCGTGGTCCTCTGGGAAGAATGGCCTCTACCAGTTAGTTGCAACTGAATAAAGTGAGGTACTGGTTTTCTGCCCTCGTGGAGGGGCGCTCTCGGGTGGCGAGCCCGCACCGCTACGAAAACCGTGTCCGCTTGGACGTCCCTCGGAACGAAGGGTGAGAGGGGGCGCTTTCCTTGGTTTTGGCAGTTTCGGATTTCCCTTCTCTGGAATGGGCTGAGGCTCTGTGACCCCCTGATGCAACAAGGCTCAGAACCCCGTGCAGACTCGGAGAGGTGTTTGCAGAACCAACTGGGTTTGGGTGAGGACAGGGGGAAAGCCAGCCTGGGCCTCACACCGTGACAGAAATAGCACGGGTGTGCTGGAGGCTGGAGCATAAAATGCTCGAGGAGATCCCGTCTGGGTCCTCGCTCCTGCAGGGGTCACTCAGAATGGCCGAGGGAAAAGAAAGCCGGCTTAATTAAGAGTTCGGCAGGTTGGGCGGGGCGCTACCTTACTTGAATTAAAAAAATCAGGAATCCTGTGAACAGCTACTTGCTGGCGGAAAACCTGCTAGCCACAGAGATTTAAAAAGCATCTCCCATTTTATTACAAAACTACCCACACGTGCATAAAATGCAGCACGTTGTAATAGTAACAGCAAATGCTGTCAAAACAAGGTTGTTTTTCAGAGAGATCTTTCAACAAGGGCTGTTCCCCCTCCCTTTTCCTTTTGGCCACTCGAGTTCCATGCATTTTAAAATCATACGTCAACAGAAAACAGCCAAATGATACGGGCTTCTAATCGAATGCTATCATTTATGTCCAGTGTCCCCGCTGGAAATCCACTAACTGTGACAATGGAAACACAGTATCAACCTCCAAAGACACTGTGGTCACAAGTGCCCTGCAGGTTCTACTACTGCTTCTTTGGCCAATCTGTTATTGAAAGAAAGAGGGGAAAAAAGGAACTGTGTTGGCTGGTTATAGGTGCTGGTCATCACGTGCTGCATTGGCAAGGCTGGGCACAGCGCTTTGCCTTGTTGGGGGTGGGGTGTGGGTTTTGTAAAATAGTTGGCAAAAAACATCTTCTAGAATACGCTTCATCTGCAACTGTTGCACTTGGTTTCATTCACATCAATTCAATAGGTGTAAACTTAGCTGGAAGGCTGGAAGCCTGGCCTTTGAAAACATTTCTGTGGTTCTCCCTGTGCTTGCCTGTCTTTGGGAGGGAATTTGTTTTCAGACATAAGAAGAGTGTTTGCGTACAGATTAAAAAAATAATGAGTTTTTTGTTGATAGTTCCACTGTTTATTCCAAGTAAGAACATATAGAAGCACACTGATTTCGATAAGGTAACTGGTTATACACACACGACTGTGTTTGTTCCCAGTGATCCCAGACCTAAGCGTACATTCATTCACACCCAGGCCGAATGCGTGGGATGTAACACATTGGATGGGTGAGAAACGAGACAGAGATATCGCTGCATCCTCACAGGCCACACAGGCCAGGGGAGAGAACGAGATGCGGGAGGCTGTAACCATAAGAGAGTAGCTGTGACAAGAGACCTGGGGAGGGTGGTAGAGAGCCTGTGGGAATGAGTATTGCCGGAGGAATCAGGGAGGGCTTCAGGAGGGAGGTGTTTCTGAAATGGGCTTTGGAGGATGGGTAGAAAATCAGGAGATGGTGTGATTCCAAGAGGCAGCTGAGGAAGAAAGCTTCCAAGTCTAGAGGATGGCAGGAGTGGTTGAGGCTTAAAGGAAACTTGCCAAAAAAAAAAAAAAAGCCCTCACATATTTTTATGACTTTACAGATAGCACAAAGCACTTAATTCAGGAACCCTCACCAACAGACAGGGCGTGAAACGTTTATAGTTCTTGAGATAACTCTTGTATGGCCCTTATTGAAGAGGTAAGGACACTCATCAGAAACAGATAAGCTACAAGGGCCCTGGAAAGCCTATGGGGAGACCCTGTAGAGGAAATTCCCTAGGGTGGTGCCGTGTCTGGGCTATAGGATGGGTGGGTGCCCAGCACCCCTGTGGCCTGTCTCCCAGTCTCCCTTCCCACCCTAGAGAGGAAGCTGGGTGCATGTTAACTCTTTGTTTAGGGAACCACACACACATAGATCATGGCATTTTGTCAATACCAAATATTTCAAATCCCTCCCCCATTATTTCCTTCCCACCAGCCCTCTCCCCACCCCCACCCCTGAAAACGGCCAGTGTGTAACGTGAATGCCTTCCCTGTGTTGATAAGGAAACATGAGCCTACTTTTTTCAGTTATCTACCAGAAATTGTCGCACCAGGAAAACTGAAACAATAAAGGTGAATCTTGGAAGGTCAGTGAATCGATATTTTATGCGGCCACAGATAGGGGAGTTCCAAGCCAGGGCCTCCTGTGTGGCGCGTGTTGTTTTAAGAAGATGCTGTGGGAACTCTATCTGCCAGGTCAGTGTTAAAATTCACCCCCCCCCCCATATTTTCCTATTTTTGAAGTTCATGGAAAAAAATATCAGTGTTTTTCCCACACGGTGTGTCCAGTGCACTGAATGCTGGCTGAGCCTTTCCGGTGGCCGCAGGGGGTCTGCATCCGGCCGGTGGCATCAGCTCCGCAGGTGACCCACTTCCTAGGGCGTCCACCCTCTGGCCACCAGAGTATCCCGCGGGTCTGTCTCCCTGCAGCGTCCTGCCCCCACCTACCTCCACCCCCCCCAGAGCTGGCCCAGGCAGGGTTCTGCCTGCGGTGACTTTCCCTCCGGGCACCTTCAGGTTCCCCACCTGGTGCGCAGGAAATCCTTTGCCTTGGCTGCGTTCCCTGGGTGGCCATGCATGGGCTTCCTACAGGGCCCACGGCTAGGAAGCCAGTTTGAGGTCAGCTCATCCTTTCTGCCCCAAATCACCGAGCCTGAAGAAACCAAGCTTGAGACAGTGAAACAGGAGGCTTGGTCCGTTTGAAGTTCTGAGTGAGCTTTTGAGGTTGGAGGCGAGTGGGTGGCGAGCGAGATTACACAGCGTCCCATATCTCTGTCCCCATTCTGAAAGCGGCTGTCAAGTCTGCTTCCTGCCAGCACCCTCCCCACCCTGCAGGCCTCCCCTCTGTCTAGGCCGTTCGTCCAGGACCTGGCTGGCGCTGCAGTTGTCAGGTCAGCATCCGTGTCGCAGAGTGAAGCACTTTTTTTCTGAATGTGTGCTGGTAACTTTGTATCCGTGTTTGCTTTGTGGGCCACGCTGACTTCCAGCCGTGGTTGATTTCCGAGGCCCCATTCGGGGCAAGGCACCCAATAGTGAGAAATAACACGGAATTTGTGTATTTCAACCAAGTGAACGCCTACTACATGTGGGACAGTCTGTGCCAGGCTGGGGAGCACTCAGTGTAGACCTGTGCGGACAGTAGGCTCGCAGGACTGGGCCTGTGTGGCTGGGGGCGTTTGCAGAGTAGGGTGCATGCCCAGGATGAGGGGTGCTGTAACCTGCACTGAAGTGTCCAGAGAAACACCCTATTCTTCCCAACCATGCAGCCTCGCGTGACTGAAACACATAAAGACACAAGAAAGCAGCGTTGGAGCCAGGAGTTCAAGGCAGCTAGTGCTGTGTTGGGTGGGGATACTGGCGGGGGGCGGGGGGGCGGAGGCCGGGGGAGGTGCCTGACAGTTTATTCAGGGACCTCTGACAAGAACAGCACCCTGGACTGTATGGGCCTACGTGCAAGCAGAACAGTTGAATTTTTATCTGGGTACGTTGTGGGCTGTTGGGGGGGGGGGGTGGATTAGATTGTGCATCATGGGAAAGTGTGGCAGGCAGTGGTCCTCGGTGCCGGGGAGGGGGCAGTAAGGAGACCACTGCCCCGGTTCTGGAAGAGCTTAGTAAAGGCTTGAATCAGGTCAGCGCAGTGGCAAAAGGCCAAGCTGAGTGCAGGAGCCGTTCAGAGCCGGAGGGGCTGTGCTAGGGCCAAAGGATGTGGGCTGGTTGGACCTACTGTTAAAAAGAAAAAGAAAAAAAGATGTGGTTGATGTCAGACCAAAATAGCCGACGATTTGGATTGTTTCGTTTCGCAGTTTATTGAGGAGATTTCTGTCCTAGTCCCAGTCAAAGTGTTGTTCAGGTTCAAGTAAAGAGGGATTTTTTTCCCCCTAAACAAGTATTATAATCATGAAGGATGAAGTTTAGGCTATTGAACCCCAGCTGCTTTGGATAATTTTATTGTGGGGCAAAGTTTCTTAAATTCTACAGAGGTAAACGAGCTAACAGCTTGGGATTTGCAGGAAATAGGTGCACACTGGAATGTGGAGCCATTTCCTGACCCAAACGTGTCTTGACGGAAGAGGTCAGGATGTGGGTGGTGCTCTACAATGCAGGGCACAAGAGAGATAAGCAGCCAGGGATCCCAGAGGGTCCAGCATCAGCGCAGGGGCGACCTGACCCTCGGTCCTCCCGGACTGGCCTCAGGTAGGTCCCCTGCCCCCAGCAGGAGCGGCGTTAACCTTGGACCTGTAACTTGGCAAAAAGCTTTGCTTGCACAAAATACAGTTTTCCTGGTCGAGCGCATGTCCCCTCCTCCCGGCCCAGCTCCCTAATGCTCCCCCACCCAGAGGAGCCAGAGCCTCTCAAGGGATGCAGAGGCCCGCCGGGCACCTCGACGCAGCGGCCAGGCTTCCAGTGGGAAGGAAGAACTGGTGGCAAAAGCCACCCTGTCAGTTCATCAGAATAATAATAACTTATTACATTTCCTGTTCAGTGTGGGCAGGACAAGAGCTACTTCCTCCAGCTACCAGAAATCTGAAGACTTTCCATTAAAAATGAGGAAGAGACACTTTTCGCAAGTGTGATAGTTAAACCTGGCAAGTGGAAAGAAAGGATGTGTGGTGTGGCACAGATCCTATTTGCAGCCCCAGAGTTGGCTGCTTTGGGTTCTCATTACATCCGCTAAATCGGAAAGGAACCACTTCCCTAAGGTACTGATTTTTAAAAAATCTTTACCCAGGGATATGTTTATTGATTTTAGAGAGAGAGGAAGGTGGGGGCAGGGAGGGAGGGAGAGAGACAGACAGACGTCATTGTGAGAGAGAGATGTTAATCGGTTGCCTCCCGTAACGAACCTGCAACCTTCTGGTGTATAGGACGGCGCTCCAACCAACCAACCGAGTCACCTGGCCAGGGCAGGTGTCGATTGAAAAAAAAAAAAACATGTTACTCTTTGTAATATTGTTAGCAACTAACTTAAAACTATATCCTTAAGTGGCACAAAGTACCAAACTCATATCCAGTTAAAAGAAACTGGCAAAGGGCCCTTCCCTCCTCTTGACTTTGTACCCAGGGTATAAAAGCAGGGTATAAAAAAGAGCAAGGTATAAGACCCACGAAACTTTCACGGCAGTTGGGGTTATCAGTTTCATTAGTAACGTTTAGCCTGTTTAGCCAAGGATTTTCTCGTCTGCCCTTGCTAACCCTGGTTGATCTTCATGATTCTCAATATTAGGAACTGGCCCAGAGCAGACCTTAACCCAACATGTTGCAATTTGACCCCATTTCCTCAAATTTGTTCTTTCACAGGGGCAAAGATCAGTTTGTCAGTGTCATCTTTATGTTAATGGTTCTATTGTTGAAGATTGCTTGCCCACAACTTCCCTTTGCCTGGGGTTATTCATTCTAGTTCCTTAACCTCCCTGTCGGCTTTTGTTTCCCTCAATTCACTGGATACTCGCTGCAGTGACTAGTAAAAGCCCATAAGACACAGCAGAAAGCTCCCATCTGGCAGGGAAGATCAGACCCCACAGTCTTCCTTGCCCGCCTCCTTGCCTGCTGTTCGGTGGGCCTAAGCCGCTGCAAAACAGAAACAAAGGAGATGCCTGGGAGCCAACACCAGGTGGAGCCCGACTGAAGTGGAGAGCTGGGCGGACAGTGCTGGCTCTGCCAGTGTGCGGAGAGGGAAGGGGCCAAGGTGGGACTTGCAGAGCATGACTGTGTCCCGTCTGCAGGGCTGGAGTCCAGGGCCTGCATGAGGGACCCGGGAAGGACTCGGCCAGCCGGGGCAGTGCTGGATCTGAGTCACGAGGGGCTGCGCAAACGAGCCACAGGAGCCAGGACCCTGCCCTGTGCAGAGCGCGGTCCCTGGACCCAGCATCTGAAACACCTGGGAATGTGTTAGAGATGCACATTCTCAGGTCCCACCCGCACCCCCTGAGTTAGAATCTCTAGGGAGAGTCCCAGCAGTCAGGTTCAACAGCCAGAGTAATTAGGACACACACTCAAGTTTGAAAACCGCTGCTGGCAACCATGGAAGCTCAGAACCAATCAAGAGGTTCTGAGCTCTGCTCTAAGTTCCTGATAGGTGATGAACATGTATTAAAAGTGCCTGCCATTGGTTACATCTCTCCCGTAGATGATCTCTAATCCTCACCCCTCTGGGCCAGGAAGATACAAAAACTGAGGCACGGAGAGGCTAAGAAACTTGCCCGTGTTTGCACGGTTCATAAGTAGCAGAGCCGGCATTTTTCCACGGTGTCTGCTCCAGGGGCATGGTCTTAACCCCTCACAGAATCTTCTCCGACGGCAAACTGCATGGCAGCAGAGAGAGGCCTCCAGGAATGGTGGTGCAGAAGGAAAACCCTGCACCTCTGGGGAAATTACGTGACCGGTGTGCACAGGTGGAGGTCTGCTCGAGGATGCCCGCTCACTGAGGGCTTTCTGTTCCTCCCTCGTGTTAAGCAGAAAGAAAAAGGCTGTGGCTTTAAGGCTGGTCAGCTTTGAAGCGGCTCCCGGCTCCCCGAGTGCTCTCTCTACAAGGTCCTTGTGCCAGTTAGTTGATCCCTGAGTCAGGAGGAAGAGGAATGTGACGGTTGAATCATCTCTGCCACTTCCTGAAGCGAAGGCTTCTCAGAGCCCGCTCCGCACACCCCCCCACTCACCGCTCTGCACCGCAGACAGGCCTGTGTCTGTCCCAGACCTGTCCCCTGCCAGGCTCTGTGCATGGGGTTGTGGGGCCAGGGGGACGACAGGCCCGTGAGCCCCAGGGCCATGTCCAGTGAGCGGGTGACTGTGGTTCTGTTGTATTTGTAAAGGTTCCTTCTGTCTTAGTATGACTGTAATTCCAGCAAATTGGGGGACTCCTCCCTTGGCCCAACGACTTGGGATTCTATTCTGATGTGTCACAAATCTAAATCATTTGTATTACCAATGCTTTTTTTTCCCCTCCAATACTTGCAAACGCACTCCCCTAAGTAGTAGGAAGAAAGTTGGGATAAGACAGAGGGGCCATGACCAGTGTGGCTCCTCTTGTTGGAGCATCTTCTATAGACCAGAAAGTCACGGGTTCAATTTCCGGTCAGGCCACCTACCCAGGTTGTGGGTTCAGTCCAGGGCAAGGAGCATACAGGAAGGCAGCGGGTTAATGTCTCTCTCTCCCCCCTTCCTGTTCCTCTAAAAGCGATAAAAAATGCCCCAGGTAGGAATAAAAAAGAAAGATAGAGGGTCAGAACTTACAGAGCCCCTGGCCTGAGACCTGCCAGGTCTCCAGCTTTTCCTCGGAGCAGGACAGGCCGGTGCCAGGGCGTGTGGGTGGGAGACAGTAACCGTGTTGCTAGTGCACAGCAGCCAGGAGTCTAGAAACAGGTGCCCGCCCCCCATGACAGTGGGGGTAACACGTACAGCCAGAGTCTTGGGCCTACACTTTAACCCATTAATATCTGATGGTCTCAAGGTTTCATAGTTTAACAATGCGACCATTAAAAAAGTCTTTTTCTGATGGGCTTGGCTTTTCCTTGCCCCAGCTGAGGTCCCTATTAGCCAGGCCATGGAGGTCCTATTGATGTGCAAAATGACAAATGATCAGAGCACCTCATACATAACCAGCTGGTTGTCACTGACTGTGAGGGGCACAGAAGTCATGGGCACCAGTCCAGAGTGGCCTCACTCATACCAGATGAAGTGGCCCTCGTCCCGTATGACAGGTGCCCCATTCCCAGGTGTGAGTGACAGGCCTCAGAGGCTGGAGCAATTGCGTTGTGGTTACTTAGGCGACCTGAGCTCTGTCCCCGATTAGAAACTCCTCCCCGCAGGGGATCTCTAACTTTGCACATAGTTGGTAGAGTCTCTCCAAGTCCAAGTCTGCGCTTCAGAACTAGTAGGAAACTATTGTACTCTTCTGTGAAGGGAAGTTATGAGGTCAAAGTCATCCTTCTGGGAGAATTATTCATTGATTGAACAAGAGTTTGAGCATTTGCTACATACCTAGCTCCGTCCAGTCTACTCATCACTAAGCATCTGAGCGTTTCTGAGGATGCGGGAGGTGAGGAAGGTCAAGTCTCAGCCCGGCGCCTGGCGGGCATGCATTAGAATTTTCCCAGGGGCCGGTTCTTTCTTCACGCCCACTCAAGATAAACAGCGTCTGGACCCAGCGACGGGACAGGCAATTCCCTCTGTGCAGCATTTGTGAGTGTGAGGAAGTTCTGGCTCGCGGTCCTTCATGTAACCTCACGGACCATCAGCATCACCTGGCAGCTTGTTAACAATGAAGCATCCTCGGATCGGACCTCACCCCAGACCTACCAAATCGGGTTTGCATTTTAGCAAGATTTCCAGGTGGTGCTTGTGCGCAGTGTCGATTGAGTAGCACTGGTCTGTGAACCTGGGCGAGGAGAAGCCTCGGACTCCCACACCTGGCCCAGCGCATTGCTCACAGGTCCTGACTAAGCTTGGGTGGATTGAGTTTACTTTTAAAGAATGTTTAGGTCAGTCATGGCTAAGACAAGAGGAGGTCTCAAGATCAACTGTGTTAAAGAAAAAAAGCAAGATGAGAGGCAAGTTCAGAGGCATCCAAGGGTAGCACTGGATGTGGTGTGTTACAGTCTTGAAAAGCAAGGTAGATGGAGCATGCCTACCGTGGTCACGGTCGAGGTCACAGTGGAGGCAGGGGCCATGGTGTATTGTCTCCCCTCCCCAGCCACCATCAGTCGGGGGTGCTCCCAGTCTTCTGTGCAGGCCCTGTGTCTGTGTGCACTGACTCAGTCCTTCAGGGAACCTGGACACAGACGTCATTCCCTTCCAGGAACTCCTAATCTGATTGGAGTCCCTGGCTGGGGCCACATGAAGACACAGGAAGATATAAAGATATAGAATAGTACCATGCAAAAAGGGAAGTCAGGAAGAGTAGAGGGCTTTGTGGGCCAGAGTCCCCAGCAAAGCTACTTGGGGCAGGCTGGACATGGGCCCCGTTGGGAGGGAGGGCTGGCATTTGGACTGGCAATGCAGAGGGGGGAAGGGGGGTATGAACAGAGCCCAGGGTCGGTAGATTGGTGAGTGGGTGAGCAGTGGGCGGTTAGCAGGCGTGGGTAAAGCAAAACCAGGCTCTGGGGATGTAGGGTGCCGGTGAGCAGAGCTGACTGGGATAAAAGCAGGGAACAATGCAGAGAACAGCACAGGGACAGCTAACGACATGTGTGAGGGACAGGTTACAGGTGAGTTCGAGAAGAGGGTAGTGGCTGAAGTCCTCATTGCAAGCCAACAGTCTAGCAGAAAGAGCAAATAAACAAAACATAACCAGAACGCATCGACGGGACAGGGCAGGAGGAAGTCCAGGTGATGTGAGACTGCAAGGGTCTCTCCAGTCTCCATATGAGGGAGAAGTGAGGGGAAAGCCACATGGCCAATGTCACCCTCAGTGAGGGGGCAGGGGCTGCTCAGGGAAGGGCAGGAGGCGTGGATGGAGGTCAGACTGGGCAGGCAGGCAGCCTGGGGAGTCTCACTGAGGGGCTGGACCTCATCCATGTCCTTGTTGCTCCAAGACTAGCAGTGTGACATCATTGGGGAGCTTGTTAGAAATGCAGAACCTCAGGCCCCACCCCAGACCTGAATCAGAATGTGCATTTCAATAAGATTTCCAGGGGATGCCATGCATGTTGAGGAGCACTGGGCGTTACTGTGAGGGCCAGGAGTGGTGTAGCCCCTTCCCTGGCCACTCTGGGGGCTCATGGCCTCATTGGCTTTGTGCACCCCCAGAATGGAGACAAAGCCTGGTGGGTGCTGGGCCTCCAGTGGACCAGGGTGCTCTTGTGAGCTCAGGGTTCATTGACATCTTGCTACAGGAAAGTAGAGAAAGCAACTCTTGTTTTGAGTGAATGAAAGTTAAAGAAATAAAAATCTAAGAATGGTGGGGAGAAAAGCCTTAGACCCCGGGAGAATAAAGGGACCCTCACTGGCGCTTTGGGAAACCGAGTTGAGTCACAAAGTGGGGACAAGTCACAGCCACCCTCCTTGCCCCTAGGAAATGAGGCTGCTTCACACTTCAGGGGGGCAGCTGCAAGCCTTGTAAACTCTTCATCTCTGCGAAAGACAAAGACACTTGCCGAGTTTTGACGTGCAAAGTTACTTCACCACTTTCCCTTGGGCCACACACTTTCTCTCTGGGAAATGCATTGTGAACAGAGATCAAGGGCCTTTGAGAAGCTCCACCCCAGTGGGGCCCGAGCGCTGCTTTCCTTTGGGGACACGCGGGGATCCAGGCAGACAGGGAAAAACTGCTTCACATTCACTAAACCAGCACAGCAGCTACATCCGGATGTCTAACAGGCCACCGTTACTCCACATTTTTTTTCAAAGATTTTATTTATCCATCTTTAGAAGGGAAGGGAAGGAGAGAAGGAGAGAAACATCAATGTATGGCCGCCTCTCGTGAGTCCCCCGCTGGGAACCGACCTGCAACCCAGGCATGTGCCCCGACTGGGGATTGAACGGCGATCCTCTGGTTCGCAGGCCCGCACTCAATCCACTGAGCTACACCAGCCAGGGCTGTTACTCCACATTTTTTTTAAGATTTTATTTGTTTATTTTTAGAGGGAAAGGGAAGAAGAGAGGGAGAGAGAAATATCAATGTATGGTTGCTTCTCATGGGTCCCCTGCTGGGAACTGGCCTGCAACCCAGGCATGTGCCCTGACTGGGAATTGAACCATGGTTGTTTGGTCCGCAGGCCCACACTCAATCCACTGAGCCACACCAGCCAGGGCCGTTACTCCACATTTTTAAGGTGTTTTTTTAAGTCAACCCTGGACTAAGTCGGAATTTTTTTTTTCTGTGCATAATATCTATTCCAAAAATATCTGTGGCAAAATGGCTAAGGCAATTTTATAGGATGTGTATTTTATCACAATGAAAAATCAAATTAAAAATTAGTCTATGGCAAATGTAATTCCTGCCTGGTAATGAAAATGGCATGGAGAGCTTATTATTTCAACCTTTATGGCAGGTGTGTCAGACTCATGTTCACCGGGGGCACATCAGCCTCGTGGTTGCTGTCCAAGGCCGAATGTAATTTCAACTCCTTAACTGTTAAGGAACAGTTACATTTATACAGTCCTAGAGTTATTTCAGCCCTTTGAAGGCAACTGCGAGGCTGATGTGGCCCCCGGTGAACATGAGTTTGACACCCCTGTTTTATGGAGCAACCACAATGTCCATGTGAACCGGAAGTGGACGTCACAGGGCCCCTGGGGGAGGGAGTATGACCTCACGGTGCAGATCAATCACGTGGTCAATGTGACCCTATTGTGCCCACCCCTCACCGCCCCAGTCACAGGGGCTTCTTGTTGTCCCTGACCNTAACTGTTAAGGAACAGTTACATTTATTCAGTCCTAGAGTTATTTCAGCCCTTTGAAGGCAACTGCGAGGCTGATGTGGCCCCCGGTGAACATGAGTTTGACACCCCTGTTTTATGGAGTAACCACAATGTCCATGTGAACCGGAAGTGGACGTCACAGGGCCCCTGGGGGAGGGAGTATGACCTCACGGTGCAGATCAATCACGTGGTCAGTGTGACCCTATTGTGCCCACCCCTCACCGCCCCAGTCATAGGGGCTTCTTGTTGTCCCTGACCTTGTGGCACACGCACCCTGCAGGCCTTTCACCAGCGCCTTACACACCCACCTGGAGCCTGCCCCCGCCCCCCGACCTCTGCCCTCCGGCACGCAGGTCCCCACTGCGTGTCATCTTCCCAGAGCGGCCCCTAGCACAGTCCCAGCACACAGTCCCATCATATTACGATCCAGAGTGTCATCGTTTTCACAGTTACTGCCCCCAGATTTCACGGTGTGTTTCTTTACTGTCACTCTTCTCTGGGCACCTACGCAAAGACGTTCTCTGTCCCCGTCCACCCCCCGTGCCTGTGTCCACAGCCCCAAAGCTTGTCTCTGGCACGTGGTACGTGTGCAGTTCATATTTGAGATGCGAACAACTAGTTGTAACCGGTCCTGATTTTCGGCGGCCCAAGTCTTACCTCAATGTTAAACCTCCCTGGTTGCTTTGTAGAGAGCCCTGTGGTGACACCATGTGGAGGGAGACAGGAAAGTCGAGGATGGCTTTCACAAGGGTGAACATGAACCTGGGAGTCCTCTAGCCCCTGTCCGACAGCATTCCTGTCCCGTGGAGTCGGCACCATTAAGAGCTAAACCCAGTCATGGGGACAGATCCAGGCAACATTGAATCACCCCACAAAAAATCGCAAAGGGCTTGAGTGGCGAACCTTTCTCCAAAGAAGATACATACAAGTGGCCAGTGGGCGGAAAACACGTTTACCATCATTAGTCATTAGGGAAATGCAATCAAACCCACAATGAGACATCACTTCACACCCGTTACTAAAAACCCAGAAAATCCCAAGTGTTGGCAAGATGTGGAGAAACTGAAACTCTTGCACTGCAGGTGAGATCGTGTTACACAGGTGTAGCTACTACAGAAAACAGTTTGGCGGTTCCTCAAGGAGCCAGACACAGAATTACCACACGACTCAGCTATAGACTCCAAGAATTGAAGACGGGGATGTAAACAGATACTTGTGGGCCGGTGTTTACTGCAGCACCGTCCGCAATGCCCACATGGTAGAAACAACCCAGATGTCCAGGAACAGGCGAATGGCTAAACACAGTGTGGTGAAGTCCTGTGCTGGAATATTACTCTGCCAGAAACAAGGAATGGAGTTCTGACACGGGCTGCAGCAGGGATGAGCCTTGGAGACATCGTGCCAAGGGAAGTAAGCCCAACACGAAAGGACAAAGGCTGAATGATTCCACGTGTAAGGGTTACCTAGAGTTGTCAAACTCATAGACTCAAAGTGGAATGGGGTTACCAGGGGCCAGACGGAGGAGGGAATGGGGGTTATTGTTTATTGGAAAGAAGTTTCTGTTCGGGGTGATGAAAATGTTCTGGGAAAAGAGACTGGTGATGGTTAAGCAGCATTGTGAATGTAATTAATGCCACTGAATTGTGTGCTAAAATATGGTTAAAATGGTAAATTTTGATATGCGTATTTTTTCACAATAAAAAAAAGTGTTTAAAAGTACCCCCCAACTTTTTAAAATGGCATGTAAAGGACAGACCTGGAAAGGACCAAATCTGATTTTTCACGTGAAGAGACAGCAGGTTCTCACATCCTTGATATGAGCTTTCTTTCCCTCCTACAACAACCCAGAATCGCTACTTTGTTGTAATAATGTATTATTATCTACCTTTCCTCTCAGTGTAAGACCCAGAGTCACTACTTTGTTATAATAATCTATTCCCTGGCTGGAGTAACTCAGTGGACTGAGTGCAGGCCTGCGAACCAGAGGATCGCGGTTCGATTCCCAGTCAGGGCACATGCCTGGGTTGCAGGCCAGTTTCCAGCAGGGGACGCACGAGAGGCAACCATACATTGATATTTCTCTCCCTCTCTCCTTCCCTTCCCCTCTAAAGATAAATAAATAAAATTAATAAAAAATAATCCATTACTATCTGAGCCTTTCCTCTCTGGCTCTGCGCCCACTCCCCAATGCTAAGTGCTTTGAGAAGGCTGCACCTGGCTCATTTTCTTTAGTCCTGGGCTAAGGCAGTCCCTTGCACAATTATATATGAGATGTTGCCAAAGGTGTGAAGACAGCAAAGCTTTGAAGAGATTGATGCTTCCTATTGCTAAACCCTAGACTAGGCAAGTATCTATCATCGGTTCATAATTATGTGAAAAATCATTTTACAAGGTAAAGGGGGATGACTCAGACAAAGGAATGACTGGCCTTCCTGCATCCTTTTAGCAACTCACAACCCCTTTCCGGGTGGGACTTGGTTCATGCTTGTGAGTTTCAGCAGGACCAGGAGCCCCCGACCCACTGTGATGAATACCTTTGAGGTGGAGTTTCGAATACGCTTTTTCAGTGGAAACATTCATAAAATGCGCTGCAGGGTGCCCCAAGTCCTTTACTAGCAGGTCGATTATAATACTGTTTGCGAGAGTCATCATTTTCTTTGCCATCGCCTCAAACTAGCCACATTTTTTCATACTCTACCAATCAGAGAGTACTTGAACCTCACTTTTGGCGGCAGAATTTTTTTTTCAAGAGCTGCGTGTGAAATGTATTTCTGTGAAGTGAATTCTATTTTAAACACTCAGAGTTTTCTTTTTAAACCCCACCCTGATGCTCTGTATCCATTTCCATGATGACTTAAGCTAAGGTCTTGGCTGGTATCACTTGGGCTCTTCCGGTTTTTAATGTGTTTCATTGTTCAGTGCATTGCCAGGTGGGGTGAACGCACCCTAGGAGTGTACCAGGTGGTCCATTGGGGTGCCTGGGAGATCCCCAAAGTTACCCGTGAGTCTCTCTATGGCTTCCGTTTGTAAGATACTATCTTTATAAATGCTGATGTAATATTCAGAAGCATGAAATGTGAAGTTTGGGTTTGTATAAAAGAAAATTGAGTCTGATGTTTTCTCTGTAAATCTGTAAGCTCAAAACTCTATCAAGTTTATTTAAAGTGAAAATGTCTAGAAGGGCATTCAGTCATACCTCGATTATGTCCTCTTTGACAGCATCCCTGACAGATAGGATCTCACAGCACTTTGTCTGCAGATACCCCGCGTAAGCTGTCCCTGCCCCGCCCCCCACGCCAGTGAGGGAGCCCCAGACACAAGGCCTTCTGCAGGGGAAGTCCAGTGTGCCTTTCCCAAAGTAAGTCTCTTTGATTCAAAACCTGTTCCTCCAGTCACCCAGCTGGCAGCTCTCGGTTGTCCTGGCCACACAGCCAGGGGACGACTCAGCGAGGTGAGGTGTCAGGAACCTTGTCTGGCCTTTAGAATTTTTCTGCGAGGGCCTCCCCTTTCTTGTCCACCCTCTTTCTCCTTCCAGGTATCACTCTTCCTCCTTTACCCCCTCGGAAAATTATCTAAGTAACTGATGCTTCCCACCTCTGCTCAGGTGTCCACATTCGCATCCGCCCCCCTTGCCGGCTGCTGGCTGCAGGCCAGGTGTGCACCTCTGTGCTGAGTGATTGACGCGACCCCTTCATTCCCCCAGCAGCCTCCTAGGAAGGTCTTGAGCTTCAGAGGGAGGAAGCAAGCCTAATTTGTATTGAGCATTGCTGCTTGCCAGTGCTACACCCTTCACATGAATTACCATATCTGATCCTCAATAGGGTAAGGGGAGCACGAGTATTAGGCCCATTTTACAGGTGAGCAGACTAAGTTAGCTTAGAATTGGCTTTCCTCACCTTGCTCTCCAATTGTAAAAATGTAGACACTTTATTAAGAAATGTCTTCTGTTCATGCCAGACTGGAAGCTCACTGCTGAGAGATGTGTTGAGTAGAAAAATCGTCCTGCCCTGGAGCCCACCTGCCAAAACTGGGGGTGCCACTGGCCAGGCTCCTCCCTCACACTTCACCCACACTCGGGGTACCGCACCCCCTCCTCAACCCCCGTAGTCCCAGCCCCTACCTGTGCTTCACAAAATCCCCACATTTCCAGCATGTCAGACTTGATTTGCGTTAGTCTTTCATTTTTCTTTTCTCTGTAGAAAACTGCCTTACCCGATTTCCTAGCAACCAACAACTCCAAGATGGTTTCCAGGTCCAGTTATGAACTTAGAACCAAGCTGCGTTATGGTGGGATGCTTATTTCCACCAACAGACTCGTGACTGGGCTGTGATGGAAAAGAGAAAGCTAGATAAAATAGAGAAGGCCGTCTGGAAGTTTCTGGAGAAGAGGCACTAGGAAAGGGACAAAACCGAAAAGGGCCCCCTGGAGCAGGTGCATGTAAAGGGTCAGCACTTTGACCCGGAACTGAAACGTGTGAGAGGGGGCGAAACTCAGAGTGTCTCTGGCCAGTTGGCTCAGCCAGCTGAGAATAATGGCATTCAGTGCAATGGACAAGAAGTGAGCATTTCTTTGTAGGTTACGCTGCTTATTTCAGTTTTCTTTGTTTGCTTCTAAAAACAAAAGCCTTCAGAGAGAAACAATTTTCTGGCATGAGACCATCCAAGACAGTAAAGTAGCTGTCTTGGTGTTCCTCGGTCTTGGTGTTCCTCGGACACAGGCACTAGGGATTCATTTGTATTTCTTTCTCTGGGAGCAGTTTCAATCATGACATTCGTTAAGGATTTTTTTTTTTCTGAGAGCAGCAGGACTATTAAGCAAGGGGTTATGTTCACATATAATATTCAGAAATTTGATATCCTCTTTACTTAAATTACAGCCAAACTCTCAAATATAGTCACGGGTGATACTTGACAAAATGAAATCTGTGGAAAATCCCTCACGCGTTCTCCTGGGTTGGGTTCAGTTCTTCTTGATTTGGCAAACAGGGCCATGCTTTTCTGCTTTGTTAGATTCAGCGTGGATTTTCAGTAGAGCAAGAAAGTAATTTTAGTGGCTATAATACTTTCACTGCACTTGGGTTGGTGAACAGCATGAAAAATAAATATTTCAGCCCCAGCTGGGGTGGCTTAGTAGATTAAGAGCTGGCCTGTGAGACGAAAGCTCGTTGGTTCGATTCCCAGTCAGGGTACATGCCTGGGTCGTGGGCCAGGTCCCCAGCGGGGGACGTGTGGGAGGCAACCAGTTGATGTATCTCTCGCACATCAATGTTTCTCTCCCTCTCTTTGTCCCTCCCTCCCCCTTCTCTCTGAAAATAAAAAAACCCAAGAAATATTTCAGTTCACCTTTCCTACAGGATCCTAAATACAAACCCACGGGTCTTCATAGCTCCACCAGGGGAAATGCTAGGTTTCTTCACCTTCAGGCTTTTCAAATTAGAGCCGTCTTGGCTATGCATCAGGAAATAAATCCACGGAGCTTTGTAAAGACAATTTTGATTTACAATCTATTAGCTCCCTCCTGCTTCCCAGAGCCTTGCGCACGCTGTGAACATACTCACCCCCGAAGAGTTTGTCAGCGGTTAAACTAAACTCCAGGCTGTAGGCCCAAGACAAACAGACACACAAAACAAAACCCACCGGGAAGTGAGGCCGCAGGAAACCAATGAAGTAAATGCGTCACCGTGCCACCTTAACTCCTGTAATAGAACAGGGACTTTTCAGGGAATCCAGCTGGAAAGGGGGCACAGAGGGTGTTGGTTATAAACAGATTCTATGTTCCTTGTTAATTCAGGGCTAATCCATTAGGACACAAGCGTCCCTTGGTGGAAACTCTGTGGCCAAACGTCTCTGCAGATGGCGGGGTAAGAACTGTAGCCTGGTGGACATGATTTCCAAGTACCACACACCAAGCCACACTCCCCAGCACACAGGCTCGGCAAACAGACCCGATCCCAGCCAGCTGTCAAGGCAGCTGTGACACGCCATAGTCCCCCAGATGGGTTGCAGATCAGTCCTTCTTTCTACCTACAGAAAGGTGCCTTAGAGATGGTGGCGCTGGTTGCCTGTGGCGTGGGCTGCCTGGGAGGGAGACTTTCCAATAGCTTGTGGTACCTGTTACATTTTGTTTCACGTGACTGTATTCTTTCTTCAATAAATACAAAATTTTAGTCCTAGCCAGTGTGGCTCAGCTGGATGGGTCGTGGTCCTGAGCACTGAAAGGTTTGGGGGTCGTTTCCTGGTCAGGGCACATACCTGGGCTGCAGGTCTGGTCCCTGATTGGGGGCACGTAGGAGAGGAAACTGCTGTTTCTCTCTCTCCTCAGGTGAGGATTGAAAGCAGTTTTTAAAGTGATTCTGTGTTACTTGCTTAATGAAAACAACTGTGGCTCAAAAGGTCTGTTGTTTCAGAAGGAGCAATAAAGGCAAACAAGGACGAAATCTAGATAACTAAAACTTTTGTGGCACACCAGGCAAAGAGAAGGGAGGTAGCTGATAAAATCACCCCATTTAACAGAAAGCCTGCAGACTTCGGCTGAATCACCCGTTCCCCAGAGCGCACTTCCACACCGCTTAAGCAGGAACACCCTTGCTATCAAATCACAGCCCTACCAGGATTGCTCTCCATAGCAAGAAGCGCCACCTTGCGACTACTGGGAGCTTGGTCTTGGAGGCTGGAGCCGGGGAAGGGCCAGAGGACCCGGAGGGGTTTGGGCAGCCTTGAACTCTTCCCCAGCTGCTGGTGAGACTGTAGACATTGAACTAGAACACCTTAGGAAAAAATAAGAGGCCAGCCTGGGAGAGGCTGAAGGCTATTCTTTAATTCACCCAAGAAAATGCCTTTCAGAGGATACCCATGGCAAGCCAGCGGGGGAGCCTGGCACAGACGAGATCTGGCATAAGCTGCCTCGAAGCCGAGCCTGAGCAGGTGTGACTCAGGGACTCGGAATCTGGGAGTCAGGCAGCAGCGCCTGTCCAGGCTTCGGTGTCAAGGGACACGTCCCCTGGGGGTCAGCAAAAGCAAGATAGGCCAGGAAGTCAGATCTGGATTTCCAAACTCAAGGACTGGCGTGTAGATGGCAGAGTGGGAAGGCTGTTTCAGGGGTGGGTACGGGATCGGGGTGACAGCAGAGACCCGGGGAGCCACGCGGTTCTCTAACAGCTGCTCCCTCCTCCAGCCGGGCTCCGCACTCAGAGGGAGAGAAAGCTGGCAGCGGACAGCCGGGACCGGGGACGGGAGAGGACAGCAAAGTCATGTTCTCCTGAATTCCAGCCTCTCTTCATTTACCCCTAAACCATACTTCCTTCAATATAGCTCTGCATGCAGGTTGCCTTTTAAGTTGTATATATATTGCCATTTTTGAAGTTTGAAGGTGGACCGCAAAGTGTAAAAGGTCACCAGAGAACAAAGTCGGGTTCTGTTTAAGCTATACCTTAACTTAGATTAATGCTGTGAGCTAAAATTGCTGTGATCCCGCAGGTGTGTTAAGTCCACGTGCCAGTTTGGGGGTTGGAGAACGCTCTGGAATTAGATAGCAGTGGTCTTTGCCCAGTGGCCCCCGAATATGTTTAAAAAAACAAAACAACTCGGAGTTGTGCCCTGTTAAAGAGTGACCTTTATGCACATTACATCTCAGATGAACAAAAAGAAGACATGTCTGCTGTGAAGCCACAGTGAGCTGAACAGACAGACGTGAGTTCCGAGAATAACCTGTGAAATTGTGGTTCGGAGCTGGGACCTCTAGTCGCTGTGGAATCGGTGACTTCCCCATTTTTCCCAGGAGGGGGCGAGTGGGTTGAACGAACCACAGCCCCACGCCTAGGCGTGAAAGCAAACTGTCCGCAAGCTGAACAGCAACCGCGATCTGGAGCCCAGGGCCCAGCCAGGAGCACCTGACCGCGCTCCTCAGCAGCTGCTTCAGGGGGAGCCCTGTGCCAAATTCCCCTAAAAAGAACCTTCCGTGTATGTACACAAAGTGTGCACTTATCTGGCAGAGACCATGGCAGCCTTCTGATGGGTCAGAGGCCATCGATAACCTTTCTCCTCTGAAATGCGCCCGACCGCGTAGTTATCTCCTTCAACTCTGCCATCAGCGCTGCAGCGGGGTTCGCAGCTCATTGCGCTCCGATAAATCCCGTTCGGCAAGTGTGCACTGACCTCATTCAGCTCTACCACGGTGCCTCTGCTCGTCTGCCTTCCACGTGCACACGAGACTGTGCCAGACACAGAGGCAGCGCAGCAGCCTACAGAGAAACCATTCCTAAGAGAGCAAAGAGAAAGACCAGAGAGGAGCGGTGGGGCGCTTTGTGTTTCATCATCCTTCCCAGGTGCCACCGGGCGTACGGTGCTCCCCGTGAGCCACTGTCCAGCGGTGACTGGGTGGGGAGCATTCGAGTCACGTTATCCCTCTCCCCTTATCCGGTGCCCAGGGGCGTGTGAACTAGGTCGAGGAAGCAAGTCCAGGTACAACCTTCCTGGCACACCTGCCTCCAGGAACACGTTGGACTTTCTCACCCACCTCAAAGTAACCGTCCTGGACCACCTCCCTCCTGTGAGCCCTTTGCCTGGGCAGGGTGAGGTTAGAAAGGTCGTCCTAGGCTGCATCCCACCCCTTCCCCTCCCCTCCCCTCCCCTCCCCGCCCCTCCCCCACTCAGCCACTAGGGTTTTCCGGGCACGTGCTCTCTCTCCAAAACCTTTCACCACCGAGGTGTATTCTGAGGGCCCAGGGCCGTGTTATTTCTGCACCTTCCATCCCCATGCAGAGGGAGCCCCCCCCCCCCCGTATCACTGTGCTCATCAACCCCCCACTCTGCTCATGGTCTCTGTTGCCACCCTGTGCTCCCCCTCCCCACCTGTCTTCTTTTCTTTACCTCTGTCCCTAACCACCACCTACCAGTTCCCTTTTCCTCATCTGGCCATTTACTATTTATCCTGCAAGATGGAGCTCACTCGTCCCTTCCCATAGGAAAGCAGCCCTGGACTTCTTCAGTGAGGCAGGGCTCCTCAGCCTCCCCCAGAGCCCCCTCTCCCAGGTGTGTAAGCCCCCAGAGGGCTAGGTGTGTGACTTTGGGTCCCGGGATGCCACAGGGAACTTGAACCCTGTCTGCTTGGCTGAACCCGGCTCTCCAGGTACACTGTTCCATCTCCACGTGACTGCCTGTCCCCAAGTTCTGTTTTTTCATGCACTGAGGAGGCTGTGAGGAAAAGAGCTTTTCTGCAGTGCACTGATAAGAATCTATAAGTGAATGTAAAAAGCTTGTTTTTTTGTTTTGTTTTACTTAGATGGGCAGATTCAGAAGTTCACGTGTGTATTAGAGTCATGCAGCAAGGGGACTGGGACTTAGAAAGCTTAAGGAGCTTGTCTTGGGTTTCCCGGCTGGCAGGCAGTAGGGACTCCCGGGTCCCAGCCCCAACGCTTCCTTTCGAAGCTTGCTATCCCACTAGTAAAGTTCTTTGCATGTTTAAAATTTTAGAAAGTAAGCAGGGTTAAACATCTCTTAGCAGTCAGATACAGCGCGGAAGACCAAATTCCACATCCCCTGGTAAACTATACAGGGGTGAGCAAAAGCAGATGTACAACTGTGAGCCTGGGAAGCAGAGTTTCTTCTTGTATTATTATGTCCTCATGCTTGCGTTGTTTCCCACACAAACTTTTGCCCACCTGTACATGGGAAGGGGCTCCTTGTATTCTCCTGCAGTTTATGGCCAAAGGTGACAGCATGGTGACCCACAGAAGTGGGACCCGTTTTGTGTGTGGCTTGGGCAGCGCAGTGTTCAAACTCCGGTGCCCCATTTGTGAATTTTCCTTTCATTCCTCACGTCGCCGTGAGCATAACCAAAACACGTGTGGATGGCGAAGTGGCTTCTCTGGCAAGATCAGCGGGGTGTGCCCGTTCTCGGGGAGGGGGTGGGCTAGAACGGGACAGCGACATGTCGGGGGAGGATAACATTACCCAGCAGAGTTTCAGGACTGTGCGTGCTGTTCTGCTTTTCCGACATGTTATTTGACGACTCGTGTTTTTTGTTTTGTTCAGAAAGAACTTGTGTGTGATCTCTGCCTGTGCCAACTTTCTTTCAGGTGACTTTTCAGGTCGCCCCTCCGTGTGCCAGCGAGAGGCATTACCAGCACTCCGGACGGTGCTGCCGCAAATGTGAGCCAGGTGTGTGCCAACCAGCCGTCCATCATCGCCCCTCCAAAGGGGGTGGGACTTTAGTTCTCTGTTTCTTTAATCTAAGGAATGATTTCTAGCTGCCAGATGAAAAACAAGATTGGATGGGCTTTTTAGGGTAGTGGCAAGTGGTATGTCTGTCATTCTGGAGACAACAAACCTTTGTCGCAGGAGATAAAATCCCTTACCCATCAAAACCCATTTCAGAAACCGGTGCTGACTCCAGGCCAGAATGTCGTTTTTCCAAAACACCATTTCTTGAGAAGGCGAGGCGGCTTTTAAGTGCATGTGTTAGCACTTTGTGATTCAAGCTCTCAAGATAGGAAATTCAACTCTTACCGAGAAGTATTATGACGGAAGAATCGGTGGGGAGGATACCGGTCCTGGAATTGCTGCCGCTGAAATTGCCTAGACGCTGCCATTAGAGCGTCTGCCCACATACTCACCTGCTGAGGGGCAGGAGGGGGGCTGGGGACAGTGTCCCCACCACCATTCTGCTGGAATGTGGCCTCATTCCTACAGGCCCAGGGAACTCCCAAGTCCACAGGGTCCCTATTCGCTCGTTGCCTGGGGGAGCAGAGCATATCTATAAGGAAAAGGTGGTCACCTTAGAACAAGACCCCTGAGATATTTCCGATACAAATATTTCTTGATTGTGCCGAACCAAGATCCATTGTGTGTGTGTGTGTGGTCAGACTCAGTTAACCATGAGCTCACAGTACATGCAGGGCAGATTGACGGAAGGGGGATTTTGAAGGTGGGGCAGGAGGGGTGAAATGTAACCCCCCAGGGAGCCCATTAAGTCCTATGGGCGCGAGTTTGGAGACCAATGTTCTTCCCCTTGGTCAGCAGAGTCGGGTGGGCAGGAGCCTTTTCCACGTGGAAGGACTAGAGGCTGCCGGGACACAGGGCAGCAGGTGTGGAGAGGCCGTCTTAGCAGCTGGGGTCCTGTGGGTCACGCTGTCTTTGGGGACTTCCTGGGATCGTGGGGGTCACGTTCCGGGAGGTTGGTGCTGCTCCGTTGCTTTGGCGTTTGGGTGTTTTTGATCAGGGCACCCGTCCCCTGTGCACTTCAGGAACGTACATGTCGTCCAAGTGCACTGCTACCGCTGACAGCGTGTGTCTGCCCTGCGGCCGGGATGAGTACCTGGACACCTGGAACGAGGAGGAGAAGTGCTTGCTGCATAAAGTGTGTGACACAGGTGAGCCGGTCGCGGCGGTGCGAGGTGTGGGTGAGTGGTCTTGTCAGATACGGCAGTGCCGAGTCTCGGGGCGGGGGGCAGAGGAGGGCGTTCTGACCACCAACCACGGAAAACTGTGCTTCCAACCCCAGAAGCACTGTGTCACAATCTTTCCGGCAAACTTGTGGTTCTGGAATGCTCGTGTTGCAGCTTAGTGGTGGGACACCCCTTAGAACCGACTAGACATCCCCGCAGTGCTTCTCTGCGTGCTGTGTTATTTAATCCTCACGAGAACCCTGGGAGGAAGCCATGGCGATCCCATTCTAGAGATAGGAAAACTGAGACTGAGAGAGGCTGAATGACTTCTCCAGAGTTAACCAGTGAGGAGCAGGACTCCAGGTCAGATCTTCTGACTCCCGGATCTTTTCCCTAAATGATAAATGTTTTATTACCTCTTCAGTTAATAAAACCGCTGTATTTTTTGCCTCAATTTTTTTCTTCTGTAAAAATTTTTTTTGTCCTCATATGAGAACACTTTCCCATCGCCTTTAAAGAGAGAGGAAGGGGAGAGGGAGAAAGAGAAATGTCGATGCAAGAGAGAAGCACCGACTGGTTGCCTTTGGTATGTGCCCAGACTGGGGATCGAACCCGCAACCTCGGTATGTGCCCTGACTAGGGGTCATGCCTGGAGCCTTTTGGTTATGGGACAGCACCCCAACCAACTGAGCCACGCTGGCCAGGGCATCCAATTTTTTAAAATTGCAGTTTATTTGCAGGAATCAGGATCAAAATACATCTGTTGTCTCAACTTAGAGATCCCTTTCCTTCTCTACCCCCCCCCCCGCCTTTTTTATTCGGTTTATCTGGGGAGAACCCTCACTGCTGGTCCCATGGAGTTTTCCGTCTGGTTTTTGTTAGTTCCATTCCCTTGGTGTCATGTAACGGTTCTTCCATCACCTACCTTTCTTTTTCTTTTTTCATCTCCTACGTTTCTTATAAAGTCGTTGTTAGATCCAGAACGCTGCTCCGATTCTGATTTGTTTATTTCGTTTTGTTTTTGGCAAAACTCCCTGGTCGCTGGTACAATGCAGTTACACTGCAGCTACCCCATCATAGCTGCGTTGCTCTCGTTCTGGGACGTTAGCAGCTGTTGACAATCAGGGCCCAGCTCCATTTCCATCGGGTGGCGAACCAGTTCTGCCATTCCTTCTTCATTTCTCAGCGGGAATGCCTCATTAAAGGGACACTTCTGTCCTCAACTCTCTGTTACCCTGAAGTACACCACACACAGGAGGGGCAGAGTGAACGCTCATAACTTTGTTACCACTTTTCAGAATAACGACTTGATCACCAAGCTTTCTCCAAAGGATTTGTATGAATATTGTGGACTCCTGAATGTGGACATATTTGAGGGGTTGCACGCTATTTCAGGGACTAGTTTTACTGATGCTCAGATCCACCCAACCTCCTCCAGGAGCCCTAAGAGCTCCCTCATTTCCCAGCTCCTCTTGGACGTGGCCTGCCCTGCGCCCAGAACCAGCCACTTCTCCAAGGATTCCTGACCACTTTCGGCAAAACATCTTAGTTAGCAACCTCACTCTGAGTGCTAGGGAGGCACATTGCTTCTGGGTTGATTTTTACTTATAGGTCCCTTCCCCGCCACCCCCATGTGGGGAGAACTAGGAAATAAGGGGGGGATTTAACCCTAATTTTTTTAATATGTTAGAGACAGCTGGCAGATTTTGGCTGGAGTCGATAACACGGAAACTCCACCGAGCAGAGGCAGCTGATCAAGTCTTCTTTCCCAGTGCTTAGTAATGACCTTGACTCATTGCTGTCTCTTGGAAATGAAGACTCACTCTGTCTACTGCCACTGCCACAGCTGATTGAAACACAAAGCCTGGCTCCCTCAGATACTTAAGAGTATGTCAGGCTTACATCCACTGGCCTTTATGTGGGATGCGGGAGTTAGACTCTTTCCCGGAAGCAGCAGTGTCCCGGGGCTTCCAGGCATCGTGTGCGGGTTTGTATACACACTGGCCTTGGGGCTGCCCAGCCGACCTGGGCCTCAGAGAGTGGACACAGAAGGGAATGGAGGTTTCTCCAGGTTCACCATGCTTGGGCCCCAAAGGAATGAGGATAAGGAATACTGAAACTTGGGCTGAAACCTGACACAGGGAAGGAGGGAACAGGGTTCCAGTTGGTTTTCCCCTTGGAACGGCGTTCTAGTCGGTTCAGGCTGCTATAGCAGAAACCCACAGACTGAGGGGCTTGTACAACAGGAATGCACATCTCACGGGTCTGGAGGCTGGCGTCTGAGACCAGGTGCCAGCACTGCCCGGTTCGCGGTGAGGGCCTCTCCCAGGCTTCAAGACGACCGCTTTCTTGATGTGTTCTCACATGGCAGGAAGCAGAGAGAGGAAACAAGCTTTCTGTTGCTTTTCTCCATATGTTTTTATTCTTTATTTTTTTAGAGAGAGGGAAAGCGGGGGAGAAAGAGCGGGAGAGAAACACTGAGTGATTCCCTCTTGCACATGCCCTGACGCAGGCAGGTGCCCTGCCCTGCGACCTTTTGCTTTGCAGGACAATGCCCAGCCAACTGAGCCACACCGGTCAGAGTTCTCTGATGTCTTTCTCATAAGGACACTCATGCCATTCCTGAGGGCTCCACCCCCATGACCTAATCACCCCCATCACCTCCCACAGGCCCCACCTCCTAACACCACCACATCCAGGGTTAGAAGCTCAACATAGAATTTTGAGGGACACCAATGTCAGCCCATAACGAACTCCACTGTGTATTCAGGAACATAAAGTACAGGGCCATTTGGACAGCCCAGGTGAAGCGGGTCTCACAGGGGAAGACGATCTGTTTCGATAATGTCACTGTGCTGTATCGTGTGTGTGCAGTTGACTTGTTATTCCATGTGGCGATGCACAGTCACCACCAATACTGAACTAGCGAACACGGAGACAACGAACCACTCCGCCCAGGAGAGAGGCAGGTCCCTGTGGGCCTCAGGTCCCAGCCCCCCTTTGTCAGCCTGTCAGCACATAACCCTGTGTTGTGCGTGTTCCTTATGTAGTAAATATTTTTTATTCATTAACATTTGATTCATGCACGACCAACAGTGCTGTGAATCATGACCCAACCAAGTTTATATAGCACACACATTTTCTCCCTAAGACACATTGCAGCCACTTGGGGCTGAGGGAGTGATGGACAGCACCTCAGCATTGCGCGTGGAGGCCATTTTTAACAGTGACATCGCCGGATGCCAAAAACAGGGCCGTAACATGGACCGCAGAAAAGACTCTTGTTTCCAGTATGAGAGCTGCAGCAACAAGGCAGAACATGTCGCCTTGTTCGTCCTCACCTGGCAACACGCATGTCTGTGGAGTGGCTGAGAATTTTACTGACTCCACCACAGGGCCAGCAGTACTGATTTCGGGGCAACGAGGACATTTCTGTGGGCGGGTGAAACTGCAAATAGGAATCAGTGGGTAACAGCACCAACTGTGTGGGGCATTCACCTCTCCTCCACAAGACCCAGGCAGGGCCGGGACCTGGGGACAGTGGGAGAGCACTTTGCTGTGCACTATGAAAAAAGACAAAGGTTATTATTCTGCAGAGGGGAGAGACGAATCTCCGAGTATGCCTTCAGGCCCAGCCTCGGACCTGGCCACTTCCTAGTTACACAGGGACCCCAGTTTTCTGACCCTGAACTCTAGTGGCCCTACAGGATCTCCGGAGGAATCCCCAACCCCGGAAACTCCATTCTCTTAGGTCCTGTCTAGCTTTCGTGTTAAGACTGTTTTATCACTTTTGCATTTACTAGAAATCAGGAAACGATGAAGTCTATTTTGCATTAGCTAAAGTAATCAGTACTCATCAACACCCTAGTCCTTAATCTCCCTGCTAACACGAAAATTGACTTTTTAAAAAGCCACATGCCTCTCAATTATTGAGAGAGAAAACCCCTACTGGGATGTTTTAGAGCCAGCACAGGAAGCCGACAGGGGCTCAGTGTCCTGAATGAGTCAGTGTCCGGGAGGCGGCGGGGCGCTGCGTGGGGGCGGGGGCCTGGCCTCTGGGGAGCTGCGCGAGGTGGATAGTGTGCGCCCTGCCGTGCCATGCTTCCTTGCGCTGCCTCTCCGCCCTGTCTCTGTCGCCCGCAGGCAAGGCCCTGGTGGCGGTGGTGCCCGGGAACCGGACCGCCCCGCGGCGCTGCGCCTGCACAGCCGGCTACCACTGGAGCGAGGACTGCGACTGCTGCCGCCGCAACGCCGAGTGCGCTCCCGGCTTCGGCGCCCGGCACCCGGGTACGGGGTTGCATCCTGCGTCGTCTGCTCTCACCAAAGCTCACCATGGCCGGCAGCCAATCCCACCGAGGCCCAAGCCGGCTCTGAGACGCCTTCCCTTGTGTCGGGCACGCTCCCGGGGCCGGGAGGTGCTGGAGGAGCTTGAGGGCCCCCTGGGAACGGAGCCCAGGTTCGGTTCCAACTGGGCATGTGAGCGCGTGGCCCACGTATTGTCTCCAGGCTCCTCCGTCCGTGAAGCCTTAAGCTCCCCGCTTAGGAGGGAACCGGGCAGTGCAGGGTCGTCCAACTTAACAAAACAAACAAGCAAACAAACTTATGAACCCCCTTAGCAAAATTTTAAAAAATATCACGCACCCCCCAGTATATTTTTAAGTTGGCAGCTCAATTTTGTATTACAATTTAAAGAGTTGCTGAGGACTTCGTTTCCAAGAAAGACAGCAATAGTAACACTTTCTAGGATATTTGATGGATGCCGCACCACGGCAGTTGGATGCCCAGCACGGCTACTTAAAAAGGCTCTCCTCCCCGTAACTAACGGTGGGACATTTCACAGTTCTTTTCCCTCCTTTGATTCGTGCTCACTTCACCTTCCCCACAGAATTTTATCCTAATGTATTTTTGTGCTTGGAGGGTTTTTACTAATGACCTGTCATGCTCTTTCATATTTAAAAATAGGTACCTATTTGAAATCTTACTTTTAAAAAATTTCCGGTGACTCACCTTTCTAAGGGTTAAAAACACTTCTTCTGGGCTAAGTTGTTATTACTACAGTTATTACACTATCGGCCAAAATGAATCTATTTTGCTTTATTATAATTCAAAAAGCAAAGGCTTTATGAACTTCATAACGCATGGAGATTTTTTTTTTTCAATTAGCTCATGTCTTCACGGTTAAGTACAAAAATTGCAACAGAATGCCACACTAATTCTATCTCCACCAAGTACTGAGAAACTTGTTCACATAAATAACTAAATAGCTAAGGACGGAATTCTGTGACTGGAGTGTCACTCGGTTCTGCTTGCCCCTCCTGAGATTCAGGTCCAGGACCACACTGTGGCATGACATCAAAGTGGTGTTTGCTGCTTGCTCGCTTCTGAGCTGTGTCCTTCAACTCTCTCGAAAGTTAAAAAAAAAAGGAAATCTTTTTGACTCGGAACAGTGTTCACTTACTTCCTGACTTCTAGGAAGTGTACCAAAGCAGTTTCTTTAAGACTTGACAAATTATTTATAACTGTGTGTCTTTCCCTTAGAGGCATGTTGCTTTAACCCAGAACACTTGGACAAGGGTTAGCAGAATTAAAATATTATTGCTACCGGTTCATATGGAGGAAAATGTCCATCACAGAGTCTAACTTGGACAGTTGATCTTGGTTATCAAATGTTTCAAGTGAACCAGACAAGCTTTCTCTGAGAACAAGCCTGACTTGATTTTTTTTAAATAATTTTTTTAAGTTTTCAATTACAGTATTACAGTCATTTCAAGTGTACCACTGGTTCGACATTTATGTAACTTATAGAGTGGTCGTCCAGATATTGACTTGATTTTTCCCTTTCAGAATAAATCTCCTCGTGACAGGCAGTTAGTTCCCTTCTGAAATTTGATTCTCAGACAAGGCCCAGGACCCTTTCCCAAGTTTGACACCTGCGTGAAAAAAGGTGCTGTCACCTTTCTGCATTTTTTCTGATCAATGTTCTCTCTGCCTTGCTCCTTGGGGGATGGTTTGTTCTTTTGGTGACAGGTGGAGGATAGAGGGGCTGACACGGGGCGGGGGGATGAAAATTTCATGCCTGCCCTACCTTGCACTACACTGTTGACCTGTTGACTTTGACCAACCTGGGTTTGAACTGCACAGGTCCACTTACATGCAGATGTTTCAAAACTTGCTGTGTTGATAAATATCATACAGTACTTTCTTTTATTTTCTTCAGAGCACTTTATTTTCTCTAGCTTGCTTTATTGTAAGAATACAGTGTGGAACCCAGGAAAGCAATGTGTTCATTGTTTGGTATCGGTAAGGCTTCCAGTCCACAGGAGCCTGTTGGTAGTTCAGTTTGAGGAGAGTCAAAAGTTCTATGTGGGTATTTGCATAGAGTGGGGAGCAGTCAAAACCCCTAAACTCCCCATCGTTCAGGCGTCAACTGTATTGAACTCAGAACAACGTGGCCTGGTCCCAGTTCCCTTGCTTCTGTTGAGGTGCTTCTGCTGCGGAGGGACAGATGCTGTGCCCAGGTGCTCTGAACACAGGAGCTTGGCCGTCACCAGTATTTCGACGTGTTGCTTTGTTTGACCCCTCAGAGGTCTGGCACCATAGCAGGGTTTGCAGTGGGTAGGAAGTGTGCCTTCTTCTGTAAAGTGGGAGCAGTGTGACTACGGAAGGGAACAGGGACAGGCCACCTGCAGCAGGGCACCCCTGGGAGGTCAGTTATGAAGAACAGCCATGGAAGCCCAGTGCGGGGGGAGACCAGTGCCCGTGAAGCTCCGCTGCCTTGCAGCCCTTTAGGAAGTCTCTTTGTCTTTAAGGGTTACTCTTCCAGAGTGTGTTTATCTCTTTAAAAGCTGCCCAAATTTATGTGAATGACTAGATGTTTACCGGGCTTTTGTTGACATCATTTCTAAGGCTAATCAAATAGATTAAAGGGGCAGGCACCCTGCCTACTGAGGCCATTGCAGAAATCAAGAATATACGTACTTTGACTCTGGACCAAGAGCGTGCAATTCCTTATTTTAGTGTTTTATTCACATCAATAAATCAAAGAAGTGCAACTCATTTCAAGAGTAATTGTGGTTTTGGTGTCAGTAGCAGTAAAGGTAATAGACACAGAAAATCTGAGACATTTCCTATTTCAATAACAGTTTGCGAGGAATATGAGCGAGTCGAAGAAAGCTTGCTAAGCAGGGTCGATTCCTGCGTTCAGGGCTGTGGCCCCCGGCAGGGGTCCAGAAGCTCTCCCGCCACTTGTGTTTGTGTCCGTAGTTTTATTGGAACGTGGCCACATCCGTTTTTTTAAAAGCATATTGTCTATGGCTGCCTTCGTGCCACAAGTTTCTGGGCAGAGGCCAGAAGGCCTGCAAAGGATCCTTACTATATGGTCCTTCATAGAAAAAGTTTGCTACCAACCCTTGGTTACAGAGAAAGAGAGACCTGTAGCAGTTTGTTTGTTTGTTTGTTTGTTTAGAAAGCCATTGTCATTCCCATACTTGGACTGGAGAGATGAAGTTGGTCAGCAGAGGGCGGTAAAGAAGTCGTCCTTATAAGTAATAAAGGACTGTCACTCTCTGGAGAGAGAGGTTGATGTAAGCCCAGAAGCCCGAGAGGGGAGATCAGACAGCAGGGGCCCCGCTAGGGAGCTGTACCCGTGGCCAGGACAGTGCCTCTGAACAGTAGAGGGTCGGGACCTAACTCGGACACTGGCACTAGTGTGACAGTCAGGGGGAGGCCATATGGAGGCATTTTTGCCAGGCCTGACACTGAGCCAGTTACCCTTGGGAGCTTAAAGACTCTGTACCTCCTGCTGGGGCTGTGGGCCTGGGAAGCTGTGAGGGCAGAAGCCATGGGGGAAGAAGCCTGTGGGGGTGGAAGCGATGAGCCGCAGCTGGTGAGGGCAGGGACAGATGGGGAGAGGCAGAGGGGCAAGCTCCCTGGAGCTGTCCTCTGGACCACCATCCTGGCTGATCTCTAAGTGTCCTTATTTGGCTTTTCTTTGTTCTGTCCATTTGGTTTTTTGACAGTGCGGCTCAACAGAGACACGGTGTGCGAGCCCTGCCTTGTGGGCTATTTCTCCGATGCCCTTTCTTCTACAGAAAAATGCAAACCCTGGACCAAGTAAGTGACAGCGAAGGGGCCCAGGGAGTTTGTTGATGTCAAAAAACTCAACCCTCGCAGCCTCATCTGTGGAAAACACACGGATTGAGTTTGATGAGGCCTCCCCTCAAAGCCCTCTTCAAAATGGAAAAAGCCTGTCAATTCAGTGTGGGCAAAATAACACCCGTCCAACCAGCTCTCCAGTCTGATGTGACAGGCACTGTGTGTAACTTTTCAGTCATTTCCGTTCAGTCTTTGGCCTAGACTTGCAGCTTCTTGTTTTCTTGTTTCTAACTTAATTTAGTTGAAAATGATCGATGATGTTTATTAGCATTTACTCATCATCCCCACTTCTCCCAGAGATTTGTGTATGAGAATAAAGAAGCCTCGTGTTTACGTAAGTGGGGTTTTTTAATGATTTTTTCCTTTATCCTCACCCGAGGACACTGTTTCACTGCTTCTAGAGAGGGAGGAAGGGAGAGGGAGAGAAACACTCATGCGAGAGAGAAGCGTTGATTGCTTGCATCTCATATGCACCCAGACCTGTGCTGTACCCGCGGCTGGGAATCCAGCCTCCAACCGTTTGGTGATGGGACAATGCTCCGACCAACTGAGTCACACCGGCTACACAAATGTTTGCCTACTCTAACCACTGTGGGGTTTTTTCACATAATGTATCTTGAAGGAAGCTCATTCCATACTAGTTCATCAGAGCTCCATGGTGTTCTATAGGTATGTAATATTTCATTGTAGAGATGTGCCATAATTGAGGTAGTAAGTTTCCTATTGAGAGTCATGGAGGTTGTTTCCAGTCTTGTGCAATAAATAATCATTTTGAATGAATCATCTCATGTATACCATTTCACACTGATGTTAGTGTATCTGTAGCGGAGCCTGGATCCTCTTATTGTATGCTTCTTGAAGATTAATAATCAACATAATGATTCTTTCAGTTCCCAATATATTCATTTCCATTAAATGTTTATTTTCTGACCCACTTATTCAAATTTTATGTTGAAAAGATTTTCGGCATTTTCAACTTCAAAAGAGCATTCGCCAAAAGTTTATCACTTAGCAACAGAAGCACTTGGCATCTTCTTTGCTGAAGACACCAACCTACTGCTGTCTCAGAGTAGCCCTCGGAAGACAGGGGCAGCATTCGCTGCCGTTCATTCGTTCGCCCTGTGCGATGTGTGGATAGGCACTGGGGGTCCTGACGTCCGGGGAGACCTGGGTTCCTCTCCCGAAGGAACTAGCGGTCCAGCGGAGAAGAGCTTTTTGTAGCTGTTCTTAAAAAGCAAGAATACAAAACTGAAGCACTTAACTCCCTTTCCCCCCACAGCTGCACCCGCCTCGGAGCGACAGAAGCTCGTCATGGAACCGATAAATCGGATGTGGTTTGTAGCTCTTCTCTGCAGTCTCCCAAACTCTCGGACGGTAGGTCTCCGGAGAGCAGACTGGTTGGCGATGTGCCCAAAGTAGTCAGCCCCTCTAGGTCCTGCCCCCAAATTACATGCCCTGGTTGGAGGGGCATCTCTCCCTTTGCGTCTCATCCCATCCACGGTCATTTTAGTGGCTCACCTTTGTCAGTATGTTAATACCAGATACGGTATTTACTTGATTATTTTTTACTCTGGGATGGATAAATAACAATGTATGTGTCTGTGGATCGATGGGCAGCATGTTGCTGTTAAGCTTAGAGAATAAAACGCAATCACCTTTGATCCTGTTTTCTCACCTGCCTCCACCACAGGGTCCCAGGTTTACCTGCCCAGTTTGGTCCTCCTGCTTCTCTTCGTATCTGTGGTGCTAGTGGCTGCTGTCATCTCTGGCATTTACTACAGGAAAAAAGGGAAAGCACTAACAGGTATCGTGGGATTGGAAAGGGAGTCTTAAAAAACAATAGGTGCCTTTCTTGGTCTCTGCTTCAGTAGCTGCATGTGGCACCCCGACCGCCTGTGGCGACCTGCCTAGAGCAAGAGCCTTGCGGTGCCTGTGCTTAAACGAAGGCGAAACACCCTTTATTCCTAAGTCATCACTCTCTGGCAGAGCAAACAAAATCCACTGTGCCCATTTATGTATAAGCAAACAAAGGAGATCTGCAGAGTCAGGACACCGCTGTCTCCTAAACCATCTGTTTCATTGTACAGGTGATGTGGTGTCGGGTAGGTGGGGTTTGTCCCGTGTATCCTAAAATGCAACATTTTTAATGTACCCAGTTAAAACAGAGACAAAATGTTCAGGTCAGTGGTGGAGGGAAAGTTTTGGTTGGGTCGTTACCTTGAAATACGAATCTAAAGTTATGAAAACAAGTTCTCTTACGTTCAGTAAAATTTAGGTGCTCATTTTGAGAATGAATAGCCAAGTGTTATCTTGTTTACTGAGAGTAACGTTTGTACCAAAGAATTATTTAATAGTGTCTTTTTGTATCACTTCATGTTTGACCTTTATACACTAAAGCTAAAAAGTGTAAGTTTTAAAAAAGATTTTATCTATAGACTTCTTAAGAGAGGGATAGGGAGGGAGAGAAACATCAATGTGTGGTTGCTTCTCATGCTCTCCCTACTGGGGACCTGGCTGACAACCCAGGCATGTACCCTGACTGGGAATTGAACCAGGGACCCTTTGGTTCGCAGGCCGACGCTGAATCCATTGAGCCACACCAGCCATGGCAAAGAAAAAAAAAAAGTGAAGTTTTTAAGAAAGGCTTCAAAGCTTCAATAAGTCTCCTGAGCTGTTTCTCAGTGCTTTGATAGTCACTTCATTCTCCTTTGAAGCTCTGCTGTCTCACCATCCTTTTCCATCTTCAGTTGCTCACTTGCTTACCTTGCCCACCTCCACTTTGCTGCGATTTGCTCAGTTCTCTCACATTACATCCACATGAAACCCTGCGCGTCTTGCTATTTCCATTAACATTACATGACCTAGTCACACACTGGGGCAGTCCAAAGTTTAATTAAAGAGGGGAGATGATGATTGAAGATACCAGCGTTAAGCAGAGAGTAATGTTAATCCAATTTTTAAAAGTCTGATTATTAATGAATTTTTTTATTGATTGATTTGAGAAAGAGACAGGAAGGGAATTGGAGGGGGGGGTGAGAGACAGACAGACATCAATTTGTCGTTCCACTTATTTATGCATTCATTGGTTGACTCTCGGATGTGCCCTGACCGGGCTCTAACCTGCATCCTCAGCAGAGCCAGGTGATGCTCTCACCCAGCGCTACCAGCCAGGGCCTTGAGTACTTGTTATTTAAAGCAGCTTCACTTCCCTCACGGCCTTGTAACGAGGGATTTGAATAACGCACTGTCGGATGCTGCGGACCACTCGTACCATTGGGTTTATGTGAGATAAACAGAGGTCCACTGCTTGTTCTGAAGTTTTTTGCCTCTGTGATAGTCTCTCCATCAGTGAGAAGGACACTGGCCCCAGTGGTCAGTGAGTCGGGGTTTACGACTGTTGGCTTTCTCTTCATCCCTTCATGTAGCACATGCTTACTGGCTCCCAGGGCCAGGAGTGGCCCTGGGGTCTCAGTACTGGGCCACACTCAGGCAGCGAGTGTCTTCCTGGAGGAGGTGTTCTGGTGGGCAGGGCAGGCGTGGGCCCACCCAGGGAGGCTGCATATAGACGGGCAGTGAAGAAAGAGCTTCAGGTAGCCGGGTAACACAGGAGAGTCCCCAGCCTTGGACTCAGCCAGCGCCTCCCAGAGGAGGAGACAGAGCAGCCCAGGTCTGCAAGACAAACTGCACTCCCGAGGGAGTCCGGCCAAATTCAGAGTGTTCCGTGCAGAGAGAATTTCAGGCTGTGGGGAGCGGTGAGCCAGGGGATTGAAAGGTTGGCCCAGTGGGAGCAGAAGGTGTGAGCATGTGAGATGAAACCGGAGGGGGAGGCCTGGCCAGACGACGCAGCCCCCAGACCTCCCTGAGGGCGTCGCTCCTTGTCTGGAACGAAAAGAAGCAAAAACAGCCCTCTGGTCTGGTGTGAAACCAAGTGTGGGGGCACAGGAGTGGGTGCAGACCCGCCAGTTAGGAGGTCTTTTGCAGTCATCTAGGGGAGAGATTACCATAGTGGTCGTTTATGAACATCACCTCTGCGTGCAAATATTATTTTTCAGCGTCATCTGTAATTGTCCAGTACTGACCCCTACCAGGAAAGAGCTGCAATTTTCCTTATATTTGGAGTATCTTGATTTTTATGTAATTTTTAAATCATAGAAAAGAAGCAAGAATAATAATGAGGAGGATAGCAATAATTAACATGTATTGAATACTTATTCAGTAAACGCATGCATTGCTGTGTGCATTTCAACATTCTAACTAAATCTCTACGACAGGTTTTCTGATAGGGAAACTGAGGCTCAGAGAAGTTAAATAAACTGGGCCAGGTCACATAAGAGGTATCATCAGCTATTATTATGACATGGTTATCGTCCCACGGATTGACAAGCATGAATTCAACAGTAAAATTTGCTGGCGGTGGGATAAAATTTCATCTTTGTATGATATAACTTTATAGATTTTTAAAAAAATTCATAGATGCGATTTTTTAAGTTTTATCACTTTCCTTTTAAAAAGATATAGCATGTGTATGCCACAGAACAGTCTTCCTTTTTCTGAGAAGCGACAGGAGATAGTTGGAAAGGATTCGGGGCCTATGGGAACTCAGTGAGGTCCGCTGCAGCCTTCCGGCATGCCCTTGACCTTTCTTGTACATATATTTGAGCTCATTCACTGGAGAGCCAGTCTCCTAGACCCACGCTGTCTCCCTTCCCCTACAATGCCCAACCTAGTCCCTGGTAGTCGAGGGACAATTGCTAAGGAACTGAACACAGCAGTTGGGTCACCAGTAGATCATATATGGTGTCACATGGGTCAGAAAGTTCTGTTTTTGCTGGGGAGGAGGAGGGGTGGGACATCTTTATAGTCTTCCAATTGGCTGATTCTCTTCGAATGTGTTCACTCTTGGGAACTTTTCCTGAAAGACTTGCAGAAGGTTGTGTTTAACAATAATGTTGAGCTGACATAGTGGTCAGTGATACTGAATTAGAAACAGGAGATAATAATGCAAAGACCTGACCTTGCTTTGTTTTTCTAGCTAATCTGTGGCGCTGGGTCAATGAGGCATGCAGCCGCCTAAGTGGAAATAAGGTAAATTTAAAGTACTTTTCACAATTGGGCTGGGATGTCGTTAGTCAAATGCTGAGCCCCGCCTTGGGTAAGCGGTATTTCCTTGAAGGGATGGGACCCCAGGTCCCAGGGCTGACCCCCTCCGAATAACCCAAAGCCCTGACCAGTGTTCATCCTGAATGCTGCCTTCTTGTACTGCATTCCATTTCTGATTCCTGATACCTCTGGGCACAAATATTAATTATAGAATTTTTTAGTGCCAGTCTTGATCGCCGAGTATAGATTTCTAGAAGGAAAGAGCTTCCATTGTCCTTATGTTGGTAACTACTAATTTTGATAACTGCTTTGATCATTATTTTGGTGACCTCTGATTTCAGGATGTTTTCATACTACAGAAAAGCAGTGAGGATGGTGCAGAGAACTCCCACGTGCCCTGTTCCCGGGGCTGCCCGTTGCTCACCCCTCCTCACGTTCCGTTACTTTGTGTTCTTCCTCTTTGTGTGTCTGTCTGTGGCTGTACGTGTTTTTCTTCCTGAACCATTTCAGGGCGACGGGCAGACATCGTGTTTCCAGACCCTTAAATACGTGGTTGCGCCTTTCTTTAGAGCCAGGACATTCCCTTTTCTAACCACAGTTCATTTATCAAAATCAAGAAATTTCGTAGTGGCATCACACCATTATCCAATCCACGTTTGAATAGGAAGATGTCCCTGGTGATCCCACTGTATCTGTCCTTTAGATCAGTTTTCTTAAGGGTAAAAATGTATAAACTTAAGCTACGTGGCCACACTGATTTCTCCAGTTATTATCCCAGCAGCGCATTATAATCTTCCCTGGTTCGCTGTGTGAATTGTCTCCTCCCCCCGCCCCTCCCCCCCGCNCCCCCGCCCCCCCCCCCCCCGTAGGAAATCTGGCCCCCGTTACTCTCACTGTCTTTACCGATTGGCCCGATTCCCGAATACATAGAAAGGGGTTTCAGAATTACTGTGCCCTACCACAGCAAAAAACACACAAAGCTGCTAACTAGAGTTCAGTATCTGTTTAGAGGTTGTTAGGGTTGTTTTTTTTTAACTTAGATTGAGAGTTGGTAGTCAAAATTCTGTGCGGTGGAGTTATTTGGGTTGGCTCTTGCCCTTGCGTCCGTGTGAACGTGCTGTTCACGGGAGCTGCAGTTGGATTCCTTCGTTTCTGGTTGTTGTCTCTCTTAGGGGACCTCCCCACTCTGGCATTTAAAAATAACACCATGTGCTATGGAGCACGCGAACCAGTTGGTCTTCTTATGGTTGGAAGTCTGCACCAGGCACACCATTTTCGGGTGTGTGTCCTGCAGAGCCAGGTTCCGATAGCTGGGAATTGACGCCGCTGCCCCCTGCATTTCCACCAGCAGGCGTCCTCCGGCAGCAGTTCGGCCAGCCCTCCTGTGGAGGGCTGTGGGCGGCGTGATCGCTGTGAGGGTGTCTTCCTGCTAACGCTGGAGGAGAAGATGTGCCCTGAAGACCTGTGCTGTCCCGACGGCCGGGCGGCGTGTGTGGGCCGGGGCCCGTGTGCCAGCGCGGAAGACACCACGCTGCTCACCTTGGTGAGCGAGACCGAGGAGGACCCGGTCAAGCAGATTCCCACGGAAGACGAGTACGTGGACAGGCCCTCCCAGACCCCAGACTCTTCGCTGTCCCTCACTCACCCTGGGAGCAAACCTGCACCCCCTTTCTCAGAACCCCTGGAGGTCGGGGAGAACGACAGCCTGAGCCAGTGCTTCACCGGGGCAGAGAGCCTGGCGGACTCCGAAACCTGCCACTTGGCCGAGGCCCCGGGCAGGACCGACTGGATGCCCTTGTCCTGCGAAAAGTACTTGCAGAAAGAAGTGGAGGGCGCCAACTGTCCCCACTGGGCGGCCTCCAGCTCGGCCTATGGCTGCCCAGGCTGCGGGAACCCTCCTGGAGAGAACCCAGAGCCCCTTCTGGGTTCCTTCCAAACTGGACGCTTGCCCCAGTGCGCCTATGGCGTGGGCCTGCCACCCAAAGAAGCCGCGGACGGGGAAGAGGCCGCAGGCCAGCCTGGCGATGGGGCTGACGCCAGGCCTCCCAGCTCCAGCAAGGGTGGCCCCGGTGCCTCCAGTGACCAGCCACCTGCATCTGGTAAGTGACTCTCTTGGTCCCTCCCTTCCTGTTCGTGGTGCAGTTTGGGGGGAGGTGCCACAGGCTATTTAGGGAAAGTGCAGCAAACGTGGGAAATACTCAGCTCTGGCATTTTCTCCAGCTAAGCCTATTTACAGGATGCATTACGATTCAGTCCAAAGGTTGGGTTTGTGGGCTGTGCCCACTGTCCTGTGACTTTATCCTCTGCCCCTGAGGCTGTCCCTTCATGTCCCTTTTGCTCTCCTGGCCTCTCGTGATGGGATTAGACCCCAAAGCACAGCACTGACCCCCGAAGACAAAGTCGACATTGACCTCGGGACTGGCTGACATCTGTGCATGCCCTCAGATTTGTAGGGGTTTTGTTGTGTGGTTTTTTTTAAAGCAACCTAGGCCTCTAACCACCCTCCCCTGACTCCCCACCCCAGGAAAGCTCTTACACATTTCAGGAGAACAAACAAAAGGGTTTCATTAATCTTTCATTAGTTAGTATTTGTCAAGAGTGGCTTGCTGGTTCGACACCAAGTCAATGATGCGGACAAGTGTCATTTAACGCTCTCCGAGACCATGACCACTGCGAGTGATGTACTTGTGGCCGCCGGAGGCTGAGATTACAGTCACAGACTGTCGCAGTTTTGTTGCTGCACTACCTTTTGAGCAGGAACAGCCCAGCAATTATTATATTAAAACTTGGGGGGGGGCAGGGTACACCACCCTGTCTTTTCACGTAGTTACAAGGAACTGGGCAGTTGGTGATGAGGGCTTCCCCTGGCCCACCGTGTGTGTGGGGGGGGTGGTGGTATGGAGGGTCCAGGGTCCCCTGAGAATTTTCTGGAAGCTATAGACTCTCTCCAGAAAAATGAATATATGGATCTATCCTATTGAAGGGGCTTCCCAGAACCCTCCGACTCTCTCCCCACCCTAGCCTAAATGTCTCGTCCGTGGCCTAGCTTTACCCCAGGATGTTTTTCTTTTTCTTTCCTGCCCCTTTATTTACTACAAGCAGCACTGACGGCTGGTCTGTGAATTATCTCATCACCCTGGGAGGCAGAGCCCTGCCCCGGATACAAAGGCGCCTGCCTTTTGCTGACAAGGGCTCCTGGCCAATTTGGTAGAACCGTGTACTTGAATGTGTTTCCTAAGTTTTGCGGTTTCACTACAACTACACACATTCACAAATGTATGAATTCTATAATAGTGATTCTTAGTCCGACCTGGCAGAAGAGGTATTTCTGTCTGGAGCTATTTTTCAAAGAACTGATGCGTTGTTTTTCCTTCAGAACACCTCAACGTTATTTTAAAGAGTGGAAGGAATTTCCTTGAGTAAAAGTTTAGCTCTATTGTTTTGTTTCTTTTGAGCATTGACTTTTCTTCCGATCTGTTGTAGAGACACGCAGAACACTTTTGGGGGGCCGAGGGGCTTGGGGAAGCAGCAGCTCCATGTGGCAGAGGCCACGTCTAGGTGACAGTGCCAGGGTTGGACCGGTTCATCCACTGGTGACACCAGGAAGCTGATGTTGGCCACTGTGGGAAAATCACTGACTGTTCCTGGAAGAACAGTGTTAACCATGTTTGAGGGGATTTTTTTATTTCTTAGGGTCACGAAACCAGAGGCCAGGTCTACACTGCCCCTTGATGGGAAGTGTCAAAACAGTGCCCGCGTCCAGTCTCCCTGGTCTTCCGCTTCTCCAGCTCCAAACACCCAGGCACGGAGCGAAGGGAAACAAACCACGTGCCCCCAGCTCAGTGGTGTTAATTTGCAAAGAATTTACCTTGCTTTTTCTGTCCTGTCTGGCGCTTAGCCGTGCAAAAACATTCATGGAGATTCTGCCTGCGGAGGTCAGCACGCGGGCCAAGTTCCTTTTTGCCTGAGAAGCAGCAGCAGCCAGACCGATTTGGGGGGCTGTCCCCCCATGCATCACTTCGATGCATGAACAGGCCTTCTGCTTTCTGGTCAGAATAGCGCGTTCTCATTATTGCTTTTCTTTTTAACATGGTCATAATTTATGTTCTATAAAATGTGTGAAAGAGGGTGAGCTTGGGGGCCTAATCCTATGTGACCTTCTAAAAGCCACTGTGCTTTCAGGACTTGAAGTGGCTTTTTTTTTTTTTTCATGGGCGTTGGGTTTTTCTGTGTGGGTGTTTTAAAAACTTACAACCAAGTGAAGTGGTTTCTAGAGAAATGACAATGACTTGTCACTTACTCAGTAGGAAAGAGCACCTTCTTTGCACCCAACATTCTTTTAAGGATTGTGGTTCTTCCATGGGCTCTATAAAGGCTGTCCTTTAAAAATAATGCTCAATGTCAAAGTTATGTTAGCACTGCTGTAACTCTTATTAAAGACCAGTGAGAATTATTAGTAAAGGCCGGTAAAAGGGGAAAACATACTTTTGTTTAGGTCACACATGTTTCGGTTAGCATGTCTTACAGTTCCATGGTACATTATTAGCCTTTTGCCGTGATGATGGTTACCTTGGTAACAAGCCCTTTCGCCTGGAATTCAGAGAATTGTCACTATATCTAGAAAATTATTTCCTGTCAAAGAAAAAGCAACTTATAATTAATGTGTCTAGTGTTGGCCGGTAGCTTGCTTTTGGCTCCTGAAAATGGTAGCTGGTTCAGCCACTCCTAAGCTGGAGAGAATTATTTATCTACAGGGCCCTCCGATGATTCTTAAGGAACACCAGCTACATATTTGTTTGGCTACCAAACCTTTATTGAGGGTCCACTGAGCCACGGAGACTTGGAAAAGCTTGGGGGACAAGTAGGGTTGAGGTCAGGGGAGGGATAACACAGAAAGAATTAATAATCTGAGGAGACAAAGCCTTCCACTACCCACCTGTCCCTAACCCCTGGTCTGTTGTCCCCATCACCCGCTCACCCACCCAGGTCTCGGCCAGTGCCACCCCTTTCGGCAGGAGCAGCTCTCGCCGGCTCCCCATTGTCCCCCTGTCCAGAGCATGCAGTTCCCCCCGTCCATCAAGTCCCAGCTCAAACGCTCCTTCCTACACCAGGGATGCCAGGCACACTGCTGTGTGGCTACTGTCCCCTTCTGCCCTGGGCAGCCCTTCACAATTTGCTTGGAGCCTTTCTCCCCAAGCCTGGTACCCTCGCACCTTTATCAATAACCCACCTCCCGGGAGCCACAAGCCATCAAAGGAATTGCCATGACCATCGCCACTCCTGGTCTTTCTCGTCTCCCCCAAGGTGGCTTGGTCACCGTGTGTTAAGAGTAAGTGTTCCTAAGTGCAGTCATTCATTTCATGCAGTCAACCAGTCATGAAAAAATCAAAGAAACAAAACCAGGGCTCCCAGCTTGTTCCCTAACTCCCTCTGCTTCCTGCTTCCTGCTTCCTCAGTCCCACTCTGGGGAGTGCGGGACCACGTAGGGGATGGAAGGGCTGGTGCTGGCTGTCCTGGGCAGACCTGCGTACCATGGATAGAGGACACAGAGACCCAAGTGGCACGGGTTCAAGGCCGATGCCTGGCAGCCAAGGGTACTGGGGATGGCGGGCACATGCCTGGCCCCCACACGTCCTCCACCCGAAGTCTCCCATCCCTGGGTCCCACCCTCTCTTGAAGTGACTATTCTTGACCATCCATTTCCATCCTCAAAGAGCAGATAAAGATTTTCCTACCCCAGTTTTCTTCCCTTTTCTTCCCCTCCTTGCAAGTGGCAGACGGTCCTCTCTCTCTTTTCGTCTCTCTCCTGTTGGACTGCTGCCCACTGACTTGTGTTTCACTTGTCGCTCAGTATTACAAGGGCTCACTGATTCCACACATGCAATGTATTTTATGATTTGGCTCTTTGGTGATAATGTCGAGCATTTGTTGATGCTAAAAGTCAATGCATTGTTTTAAAATATATGAAAACTCAGTCCCCTGAATGCTTTGGTTGATTCAGTCCTGCTTGCCTCCTCCCTGTTCTAATGGGTCTCATCTTGGAAGGGTGTCAGCCGTGTGCTACCGTAAGTCCTTTTTTAGCATGATTCTGAATGCAGCTATTAAATCCTGCTGCTCTTCCCTTACCATCCACCCCCCGCTGCTCCCAGACACCTAAAACAGAGCTTGCATTTCCGCTGGAAGGAAAATCACACGACAAGCATATGGATTAAGTACAAAAGCAGTTTCTAAGAAATTCCGGAAGCTCCCAGCATAGCCCAGGCAGTTGGAGCGGATTCGTGTGTATTTTTAGTTCTCTTCGTTGGGAGAATGTCTGAATGATGGTTGGGTGGTTTTAATTGCTCTCGTTCTTGTGATTTAATATTCATGCACCGTGCATTTTCAACCACACCATTAGCTTTGGAGAAGAGGAGTGTGCGTTCCCTGGCTGAGAAATGAAACTTCTGTCAGGGATTGGGTTCTTAAAAATGAAGCTGCTTCTTTCTACCAGAGACAGAGGCTCCCTGGAGCCCCTTGTGAAGCCGGGGGCCGCCTTCTGCTCGTACGGGGCTGCTTTCTTCGGCCCTTGTTTCTGTGGAATTTAATGCTGGTTTTCAGTTTCCCCAGTTACCTGAAAAGTGGCCCTAGTTTTCACTTTCAGTACCTGAAAATTCTTCTCCTTAAGTCGCATTAAATATTCATGTGAAGCCAATGAACCCATTTTGAAGGTTAGAAACTGTTCAGAATTTCTAATTGAGTAAATACCCTCAGGCCCTGCTGGCTCCCAAATCACGCTTTGGGCGTGATGACTGGTCGCCTGGTGACTTGGTGATATCCTGCTTATCTGACCTGGGGTCTGAAACCATGGCCCCCTCCCCTTCAACCACCGCCAGAGATCCTGGTGCCGTGGGATCCCTGTGTGGTGCAGAATCTTCGGTGTGCCACGGGGTTGGTAAGGGCTAACACAGGTCTGCGAGAGCTGGCCAGTCTGCTGAGCGAGGGGCGGTGCCCAGGCCAGGCTCAGAAGGTTCCATGGGAGAGGCCACCAGGGTCTAAGCGGTTGGTGACAGCTCCCTTGCTTTTGGAGTCCCCTCTCCTCCACAGTTGTCTCAGAAGGTTACTGTTTTGCTCTCACTGATTCTTTTCTGAGAAAAGCTCTTTCTTTCACGTGCCTCCAACCTTATGTTTTTTGCAAGTAAGCTGAAGTTTAAAGTAAGTGCCTTGCAGGGGAAGTAAGGGAGGGGCACAGGAGGGGCCCTTGCTTGGCTTGTATTCCTAGAGGCCCCCTGGACTAACCTCCTCAAGCCTTGGTAAGGCATCTTGGATAAGCCTCATCCAGAGCATCCGTCCCTTTCACATTCTCTCCTTAACAGCCACCAACAAGGGAGGAGTCCCCCCTAACAGCAGGACATTCTGGGGCTCCCTTGGGGCCCTGTGTCCACTGCAGAAACCATGGCAACCGTGTCAAACCCAAGGCCCCGCAGCACCCACCTGTCTCCCTGGTCACAGAGCTCGCTGGCATGGTGACTGACTGACGGGCCACCCAGGGTATTGCCTTCTGGGGGCAACTTGCATGGCCCTGTAAAACCTTTCTGTTCTGAAAGGTGGCTGGCGCCTTTGAAGGCATTATTCCTTCTAAGCCAGGACAACTCAGGGCAGAGTTATCACAGGATCAGGGTGTGGCCGCTCATGCTAAACTGACCTACCCCTGAGCTCCATTCAACTCACAGCGGATTGGCCGACAAGACACGAGACCGTGGGCTTTGGTGCAGAGCTATGTAAACGAGCGTTCAGACCAGAGACAGAAGGATGAGTTATTCCTGCAAAGACAGTAAAAGTCGGTTAGGTTTCTAGAGGAAAGTGCCCTTTCCACCTTCCACACGTACTGAGAACCCCTAACAGGACAGGGACGGAAAGGCAGTGTCACGGCTCAGCGCCTCTCCCACGCCTCCGTTGCCTCGGGAGTGCGAGGGCACTCATACTCTCTGGGGGCAGCAATGCCATCGTGGCACCTGTCACTAGTTCTTTGCTGCTTCCCAAGTACTTTCAAAATCCATCATCTCATTGGACCCTCAAGCTGTCCTGGCAGGTGTCCACATGGCCATTTATTTGTCCATGTAACATTCATCGGATTCCTTCTCGTGGGCCCATGTCCTGCTGGGCTAGCAGGGCTCCAAGATTGATGCTCATTTCCGAGAGGAGCAGATGGAGGTCTAGACAGTGGGGAGGTGGTTTGTCCCACATTCCATGGCCAGTGGGGATTGAGTAGGGACGAGACCAATTTGCTCTGGGACCGCTGCAGCCTCCTCTGTCCCCTCCCCTGCCTCACCACCCTGTACTCAGCCAACCACCAAAACCTCCAGCCCTTTGATCACGAGGCCTGCACCTTCTGCTCTCCAGGGACCGAAGCACTGGGATAACACTGATGTCATCAGATTTCTTGCGCATGAATCAGCCCGGCCTGAAGGGGGCACTCAGTGAGTCCTGGGTTGGGGTGGTGTTTCTGCCACTGTTATGACTAGTGTGACGTGTGCTCTGGGTCTCTTCATGTAACCCATGGGTGGGCCCACATTCTCCTTGCCCTCTAAGCAAGCTGAATGAAGCCCACGGCAGGCACCCTGGTTACTCACACCGGAGGGGTCACCCAGGAATGCCCAGACCCTTCCGCTCTTGCCTGGTGAGCGGCCATGCTTACTAAACCCCAGTCCTGAGCGTGTGAGCTGAGCCTGTGGTAACACAAAGCCTTCCCCGTCACACTCACTGGTAAAAAGTGAGGCAGGCGGGCAGGCATGCAAATTGGTTCCCTGAAAATTGTTAAATACTTCAGGACAATTCGAAAAGGAGTTGCTAACCATCTTTGCTACTGGGGTTGAGGAGCATGAGACAACATGAAGATCTGAGGGAATGGAACTCTTGGAGGACCCTGTATGTACACTGCTTGGCCATGGCTTAGTTCTCATTCCACTTGGGAAAAGAAAACACAAAAGTAGACATTGTAGGCAAAGCATTAAAGGTGTAATCAGTACAGTCAGTAGACCTTTGCTCAGGCTTTAGTTCTACATCGGAAACTTGGTGTTGACAGGTTTACGGCAAGTGACAGGTGGCTTGAACGAAAGGGACACATGCTATAGTATCCGTGTTTTAAGGACACGAGTGGATAGCCCCTGCAACTCCGAGTTCTTCTGAATGGCTCTTTATCAGCGGAGGAGATCAGGTTGGCTGGCACTTCTGCAATGTTGAAACGTCTCCACATTATAAGACGTTCCCCCCGGAAGGACTGACGCTAACTTAGAGCATCAGCAGGGGGAACCCCGAGCGATACTCCTGAGAGCTGCCCACTGCTCGGGGCAGGCCACCTACTTCCCAGAGCTTGGTGAAACCTGAAAACAGCAGGCCCCTCGTGCAGAGTTAGTAAGAATTTCCAGATGAACACAGCAGCGAGTTAAAGCCAGTGCGGCGCCCTCCTAGTGCAAGGCCCTCGGTGCCCACACAGCTCGCTCGCCCACGGGGGTGACTCTGTTGCCACTCACGGTTACTAGCAAATTGGAGCGTTTAAGAGAAGTCTGGTCTGTACGGGCATGCTACTCCCATAAAAGTCAGCAAGGATGGAATGGCCTTGGACTTGAGATTATTTGAGAAGCTCATACTCTTTCTAGGTAAATTTTCTTTACATCCTAATCACCAGGAATGTTGGAGGCCTTGTTTTTATCCTTTCCTCTCTAAGCCCCGTCCAAGGTTGATATTCTTGACCCAATCTGTGGATCCAAGGGTTCTGAAATGTTCGAATACATCCCTTAGGCAAAGGGTCGAGTTCCATTTGGGGGTGGGGGAAGAAAACAAGAGCATAGATCCTGGAGGTTATATCGAAGATACTGTTTGCCAGGAGGCGGCCACCTGGCATGACATTCTTAGGGTGAAAAGTGTAACAAAGAATCTCAATATGCAAGACGATGGTGGTAAAAACATGGGTTTTTACCTGAGCACAGACACACGGAAGATGCCGACAAGGAAGGAGGTCAGCAACAGTGGATTCACGATGATGACCTGTTGGAAAGTAACATTACAAATGATGGGGAGCTCACACGCGGCGTGACATCAACGGATACATCTCAGTAGGAAGAGGACGAAGAAGAGATGAGATTAGCGAAATGCACGTCAACCACACAGTGGCTAGGGTTGGAGAACAGCAGAACCAGCGGTCAAGGACATCGTGATAATTAAAAACTAGAGGAACCGAACTGTGAAATACGTATGTCTGAGCAACCGAAAATTACTGGTCTCATTGCACAAACACGGTAGATTTTCAGTGAGACTAGAATGTCTATGGCACACGCGTGTTTTGGGTTTCTCACTCTGACGTTTTCTGTTAACTCACTAGCGATCCCTGAACCAGGGGGTCTTCTCTGTTACCCACTCAGTCTGCTTCTGCTCCAGAAGCCCCGTCACAGCCCCGGGCAGGAGTTGCTGAGTTACTTGAAAAGTCATTTACAAGTTCCTGTCTTAACCATCTTTTTAAATTTGAAACTTATAATGTACTAGTGTAGGGCCGTGTGTATTGGGTGATTATAGCTTCCGGAGCCTTTATTCACATAACCACGCCTCCTTAAGTCCCGGTTTCTGTTTCTTATTGTGGAAAGAGAAGTTACAGACATTTACAAAACAAACCGGCGTGCAAAGTTCTTCTGGGATTTTAATGTTTCTTGTTGTATTTTCTTTTTTTCGGTGGTTGCCTTGCCCACACCACCACACCAGTTCAGCAGTTTGTGGATGTATTCTTTTGTTTTGTGTCGAGTGATTCACTTTTCATTGGATTGCCTCATGAGTTCAATTGGTGAAAACATACTTGAGAACTAACGTGGTAACTGATGGGAGCAGAAAGGCATAGACATGCTAGAGAGCAGACCCCCAGCTTAGAGTTCACTGTATGTTACAAGCCCAGTCGGTCTGTTGTGGGGGGAATGGAGAGCGTGGTTCCATCTGGCTAGTTGGTGAGAGGAAATGCTAGCTGGCCTCCCCCATGTGGCTTGGGGGGTTATTAGGCAAATATATACCCCGTACAACTGCCTCAGGGAGCAATGGCATAAGTCACACATCTTCCTGGGTGACTTTCAATTTGTCGCCCACCTTTGAAATCCCTGCGTTTTCCTGGGCCACTCTGCGTCAGTCCCGACTTCTCCACAGGTAATCCTATGGGTGAAGCGAAGGCTCCCCAAAGGAATATTCCGTATGCCCTCCGTGTTTTAGACCATCCAAAACACGTCTTCCGAATTTGGAGAGGAGCTCGTCCTGCGGAGTGGTGACGGAAACAGTTCTATTTGTGTAAATTATTAGTAAGCTTTGTCACAAGAGAGCAGACCAAAGATGAGGACGTTCGTGGCCAGGACCCACACGGATGTCCATCCCCTGGCCAGACAAAGGTTCTGTGTGTGACCCTGAGTGTCGGGGGAGCTTCTGCATCTGCTTGGTTTGTGGCCTTTATTTCCAGTGTTCACGTGGCACGGTTCTCCAGCACCAGCCCATAAAGTAGAAGGATGATTAGAGGTATCAGGTTGCCTAGCCTTTGTTGAACTTCCTATTTGTTTTCCAACTAATTAAACAATGGTGAAGTCCAGTCACCCACGAAGAAGCGATGATAGAAACCCCTATGGACAGAACACTCCTCGGGTTCAGGAGGAGAGAGTGATCTATAGGATTGATTTTTTTTTCCATTTTAGTCTTCTGAATCCCTGCCTCCCCCATCCCCCTCCCCCCTCCTCCCTCTCTCTCCTTCCAGGAGTTAAAAAAGTAACGTTAAGGAAGGAAATTAGTTAACCTTTGCTAAACACTGAGCCCAGGTGCCCCCTCCACCCCCACAGGGCTGAGCTTTTAGGGACCTCCTGGGAAGGTTGGAGACCTAAAGGCACCCACGGTGACTGAGGCCTTAGACGTGAGATTGGCCCGAGAGGAGGCTGGGCGGAGGGGGGCTGCAGGGTCCTGACAGGCCACACCCTTCCTTCCAGCCTTCACTCGTGGTCCTGATATGTAGGGCCACAGCTGGGCCATTGGCTTTCCTGCCCGTGGGTCACACGTGGGCGCACACTCAGAGCATCTTCTCTGTGACTCTACAGTCCTGGGCACTCCCAGAGTCCCATGTGGCAAATGACAAAATCTGAGCAGGGCCCATCACCTGGCTGGTCTCTCTCTCTTCTCTCTTGTTCTCTTGTCTTCTCTCTGTCACCCTTCTTCCTTGGCCGGGCCACAGCCAGGCCTGGGAGGAGGACAAAGGGAAGAGCCCCTGTGTGTGCCAGACCCATTTAGGAGACGTGTGGACAAAGAGGGGCTGCCATCACCCCTCCAGTCCATGGGAAACTTCCGTCTCACAAGACCCAGTTCTCACCAGGAATGGATGACTCACCTTCTGTGTGTTCTCTCTTCCTCTCCCCTGTAGGGAATGTGACTGGAAACAGTAACTCCACGTTTATTTCCAGTGGGCAGGTGATGAATTTCAAGGGCGACATCATCGTGGTCTACGTCAGTCAGAACTCCCAGGAGGGCCCGGCGGGGTCGGGCGGCGCAGGGGAGCCGATGGGCCACCCGGTGCAAGAGGAGAGCCCACCCTGCTGTGACTCCTTCGCGGGGCTCGGGCCCCGCTTCCCGGATGCCTGCGGCATTCCAGAGCCGGACAAGGCCTCACAGCCCGTGCAGGAGCAGGGCAAGGCCGAGGCCTGTGCGCCCGGGGCGCAGTGCTGAGTGCCCAGGACCCAGCGTGGCTCTCCACGGCCCTCGGATCCAGGATGCCACCGGACCAGCCTCGACTTCCTGGCCATCAGCCCCACCGTCCACACCCATGCACTGGGGGCCACGTACCCACCTGGCGGCGAGGCCACGTGGGCTGTGAGCACCTGCGCCTGGACGGGGCCCAGATCAGCGCCCTCACGCTGCTCCATCGGTACATCTGCCTCTAATGCCCGACAGTCTCCACCTACCGAGCTCTGTAGAATTGTGGGCTTTTTAAAAATGTAAATGTGTCAGCACCACTCTGACATCCAGTCTTATACCAGCTACTGCCTCAGGTACACGTTGCTCCGTTGGGTTGCTCCACTCTTTGCCCCTTGTTTGGTTTTTCTCCCTCCCTCCCACTTCCCATGGCCGGTTCCCCAGTGGAGGTCTCCTCCCGACATCTGGCTGTGGGGCGGTCCTGTTCTCTCTGGGGCTGTGTGGGGCTGTGTTCTCTCCCTCCTGTGTGTGCATTTCTCTTTCTTGCCTAACATTGTTCATGATCTCCCTCTACACACACACACACACACACACACACACACACACACATTTTTTTTTAACCATTTAAGGATTTTTCGTGAATTATGCCAAGGGTGATTGTTTTTACACGTCATCTATTGTACCCCCTTTTCACGAGCAGGTGCCTGTGTTTAGGTAATGGCTAGGGGGGGGTGGAGGGGCCGGTGTATAAGCACTTTGGGGAAAAGGCTAGAAATTTGAAGCCTGCAGGGAGGCTCGGGGACAAGTGGAGAGACTTTTAGTGTTTGAGAAAATTCTGTGTTCCCATTTTTCTAAAAGAAGGAACGAGGGAAACCCCGTTTCTCCCTCTGAATGTTTTTACGCTGCTGTGCGTCGTTAGGCAGAGCCGAGTGGTGGCGTGTGTTCCCCTCCCCTGCACTGCCCCCTGATGGTCATCCCCGGGGCGGACTCATTTACCCTGCCCGAAGAGACAGCCGGGCTCTGCAGTAAAGGAATCACTGAGAAACGCTCTGGTGGCTGCCACTTGGCGTTCTTACTCCTGATGTCTCTGGGGAAAGGCGTGGGAATTGAACAGGGCTTGGGGATGGCCGGCACACAGAGGGAAAAGAAGGAGCCACGGAAGCTCAAGAGAGAAAGAACAAAGCTGGAACGTTAATATGCATTTTCTTTCTCCGCATAAGAGTGGCCTGCGTGTGTTTAGGCCTAGGCCCTGTCTTCCTCCTAAATAATCATGCTCCTGCAATTTAGCCTCCTAGAAGAGAAAACATTCCGCTATCTTCCAATGCATTTAATTAAAAACTAAATCCTCCTGTTGTGGACTGAAGAAAATGTATCCTGTGAGTGCTTTTCTCCTAGCGCCAGGCCTCTTGTGAGGGAACGAACGCACAGGGTGAGTCAGGCGGAAAGGAGCTACCTGGGTGGTTCCCTCTGTTGTGGTTGGCGAGCCTTTGTTCTCCTCAGATACTAGAGAAAAGTTAAAATTCCTGAAATAAATTTTGCAGGCCTGGTAGGTTTTCAGGGTGCTCACGGTGCTCACTGTCACCCTGCTACTGGCCACGAATGCCCAGCTGAGGGGAGTAGCCGTCGGTCCCCAGTTTGCCCCAGTTCTCTTGGACACACTGCAGTAGAGGTCGTCAGTCACCGTGTTTTCACAGAGACGCGGAGGGTGGCTTTATCATTTATGGGGGTCCTTAGCTGGCATAAAAAGTTGCCAGAAATAACAGCATTGCCAGGGTGATCAGTGGGTGAGAATTTACTGTCTGCCCGGCCCTCTTGGTTTACATTTATGCAAAGAGATGTTCTAAAAATGGAAGAAGCCAGCACACCTTTTGAGGTGGGACATCTGAAACAGAGTAGGGTTCACGCAGTAGAATGCTGAGCTAAAACCCCCAGTTTCCACTGGGGCCGTCATCATCGCGCTGATCCGACTTTACGTGTCTGTGCTTTCAGTTTCCTCCCTGTGAAACGTCACTAATGTCATTTTTGGCACTCTCCCTACCCAGAGATAACCAAGGGAGGGGCTCCTTACAAAGAAGGTGCCCGACAAATCGTCTACTTCCAGAAAAAGGTAGTAATCTTATTCTTCCCACACGGCCCTACTCATTCTGTACTGACCCAGAGACTCTGAATGACAGGGCACATAGAGCCATCGCAGGTCTGGATGTGTGTGCTACAGAGAAGCATGTGGCCAGCGGAAACAATGACACGGAGACAATAATGAGAGCTTGTTTGGGGAGATGTGATCAAGAATGTTTTCAATGTATATTTGACGGTAAAAGACTGTGTTTCATGGTTTGCTTAGATAGGGCCCTTTGTAAAACTGCGACCTGTCTTGTGTCTGTGGTGCACTGTGGTGTCAAATGTCAGTTGTATCAGGTCCCATTGGTGGAGTCCTGGACACCAGAGTTGGGATGGAACATGGCTTGCTTACACTGATGACATACCTGCTGTTGATCTCATAAGGAATTTTTTTTTTGAAACATAGAGTTGAAAGGGAAATGGAGTCCAATTGTTCCTACCCATGTTTAACTCAACCACCAGAAGAAGGAAATGTCCGTTTTTTTCTCGACCTGGAAGTGCAAAGAGCAATTGGAATGCGCCGTACTAGACCCTTCTGGTGCGGTGTGGGAGAAAGGGTTCTTGCTGGGAAATAAACCATCGGAAACGTACTGGCGTAAAATGCTGCTGTTTATTCACTCCACAGGTCTGGATTGGCTCGACTTGGTTGGTTCCTCAGGCCTGGGTCTGCCCAGTGGGCTTGCTCCCCTGTGCAGACTGCAGGCTGGCTGGGGGCTGGCCGGGCCAGACTGAGTCCTCTCCACATGGACCTCTGTCCTCCCAGCAGACTAGCCTGGCCTTGCACAGACCGTGGTGGCAGGGTGCCAAGAGAGCAAGCAAAATGTACTAGGGTTTTGAGGCCCGGGCTCATCATCCTAGTGAGGAGCTAGGACTGGCACATTCTCTGGGCCAAAGGAAGACCCAAGGGCAGCCCAGATTCAAGGGGTGGGGACACAGAGCCCCACCTCTTTAGAGAGAGGGGAAGGGAGGGAGGAAGAGAGGCAGAGAAATGTGAGAGAGAAACATCGATCAGCTGCCTCTTGCACACCTTCCAACTGAGGGCATCTGCCCCAACCAGGAATCGACCTAATGACCTTTCACTTTGCGGGACGACACCCACCCACTGAGCCATACTGGTCAGGGCCAGAGCCCCACCTCTTGATGGGAAAAGTTGCACAGTGACATTGGGACAGAGGGTGGGTACAGGAGGGGAAGAGTGGGGCCCTTCTTGCCACCTGTCTAGCACAAGTGCATTGTTCAGAAGAAAATGGTGCAGGGAAGAGGTGTGCCCCAGGAGCAACTGAGGGGCACCACGCTCATGTCTAAGCATTGAAATTCCTCCCCAAACCAAGGACACGTGGTCGGGGAACCGGCTGTACGCTACCACGGCACCCCCCTGGCAATCACTGAAAATCGACTGTATTTGTAAAATTGAGGAGACTGATGAGATACTTTGGGTAGAGGAAACTCTCATAAAGGAAGGATGTCATTGACTGTGCACACTGATTCAACAGGCAAGCTCCCTGTGGTTAGGGGCTGAGCAAAAGGGTGCGCTTGGGTAGAGGCGCTGTCTCTGGTGGAAGAGGCGGATTTCTGCAGTGTCTCTGACGGCACCTGTCTCCCCTTGGCCGTCCGCTCTGCGAGGCTGTGGGAACAAGTCGCACAAACCACAGCTGGAGTGGGGACAAAGCCTCAAAGCCCTAATGTTCGATTGGTGAGTTGCTGTTTTTACTGATTGTGCTTTGGATGCCTGGACTCTGAGCGTCCCTGAGAAAGGAGACAAAGGTGGCTGAGGGCTCCTGGGGGGTCTAGGAATGTCCAGGAGAACTGAGAAAGGCTGTGGGCATTGTTCTGCTTCAGGGCACCAGATGAGACTGCTTTCAAGGGTTTGTCTGGAATTCCTGACCCTGCAAGGCTGTGCTTTGAGGATACTACCTTGCAACTACTGAAGCCTCGCCAAAAAGAGGTGGGTGCTTGCAAGTGGGCTCTGGCGGGGCCAGCAGTAGGCACAAACATGTCAGGTGGTGTCTCTGAAGCCAGGCCCACAGGTGCCAGGGGCCACAGGCGCAGGAATCCCTGGACCGACACTCCCACATCAGTATCCCGGATGTCTCTCTCAGTTTGGGAAGGAGAATATATTGGTCACCAGCTTTAAAAAGTGGCATGAGTGGCCCAAGCCCTTTTTGGTGGGGCCTGGGGCCCAGTGAAAGCCTTCACTGACGCAGGCTCTTGATTTCTCACAAACAGACGTAGTCCCAGAAACAAGGCTACATGACCGGTAAAGTCACGAGGAAAACCACATTCTTATGGTGAGACTCTCGTGCTGCCTTAATTTAGGCAGAGGCAGTCAAACACCGACCCTAAAATGGAAAAGAAAATTCATATTTACTGGCTTTTATGGCCCTTTTATTTCAATGGCACAGTAACAATGAAAGGAAAACACATAATTAAAGCTCTTGGAAGAGCTTTTTCTAAATACTGTATCAGTGGGAAAATACACATAATTTCTTTCACATCTAGTAAGAGTCAGCCTTTTGGGGTGTGCAGTTTTACTGTGAGTTTTAACACAGATATGTTTGTTGTTGTGCGATCACCACCACCACTAAGATCAGACTATTTTTTAAAATATTTTATTTATTTACTTTTAGAGGGCATAGGAAGGAGAAAGAGTGGGAGAGAAACATCCATGTGTGGTTGCCTCTCCTGCGTCCCCTGCTGGGAACTGGCCTGCAACCCAGGCATGTGCCCTGACTGGGAATCGAACCGGCGACCCCTTGCTTCACAGGCCCGCGCTCAATCCACTGAGCTACAACAGCCAGGGCCTAGGATCAGACTGTTTTTAGCACACCGGATTTCCCCTGCTTTTGTTTTGTAGTCGGTCCCCTCCCTGCTCTGCCCAGCCACTGGCAACAGCTAACTATTCTCCGTCCTCATTATAGTTTTGCCTTTTCCAAAACGTCATGTGAATGGAATCGTTCAGTTGGTAGCCATCTGAGTTTGGCTTCTTCCAGCATGATGCCCTGGAGATCCATGCAAGTTGTTGGGAAATCAGGAGTCAGCTTATTTTTACTGCTGCATAGTATTCCATTGTGAGCCTATTTATTGGCTCACCAACATTTGGATGCGTTCCAGCTCGGGTAATTACAAATAAAACTGCTCTAAACACTTGTGTGGATATGTGTTTTCATTCCTCTTAAGAGTGAGATTGTGGGGACATATGGTAAATATGTAAATCTAAGAGAAACCACAAAATAGTTTTCCAAAGTGACTGTACCATTTTGCATTCCCATCTGCAATGAATAGGAACTCCAGTCATTCCATATCTTTGCTAGCATTTGGTATTGTCAACTGTTTAATTTCACCATTCTAACAGATGTATAGTATCTCATTTTAATATGCACTGCATGACTGAGCATCTTTTTATATGATGATTTGGCCATCTGTATCTCTTATTTGGTGAACTATGTGTTCAAATCTTTTGCCCATTTTTTAATTGGTGGTTTTTTTCTTATTACATTTTGAATGTTCTCTATATATTCTGGATATGAAAATGTATAGGTTTTTAGAGTCTTTCTATTTCAGTGATAAAGGAGCCCTGGGGAAATACATGTTTAAAGCTTCTGGAGCATTCTGTATTTACTACTGTCACTGAAAAATTAAGATATAAATTTTCATTTTTTAAAAATTAGGTCTCAGGAGTTATATACCAATAACAGACCACTGTTCATAGGTTGCATGGGTCAGTCCCATCATTGACTGAGGGGGGCCACTGATGTAAAACAAGGCTGCTTGGGACAGTTGGGCCTCCAGGCAGTGATGTGTCCATCGGTGGTCCCAGACTGCTGGGGTCTACCGACAAGTGCAAATTCAGTGAGGATGACATCATTAGAGGACATTTTTTTCTCTTCCAGTTTAGGCTGTTTTGGTCATGACTCAAGAAAAGGTACATTTTTTCTAGTTGGGAGCCATGGTAAGAAGCAGCCACCACCTAAGGTTCTGCCCAAAAAAAGTTGGGGCGGAGAGTGAACTATTTAAATAAGCATTCTTGGTGTGCCTTCCTTCCTGTTGAAAATACAGTTTTCGTGAAGCAGCGCTGGCTATGGTTCAGAAGGCACAGGAGAGATCGAGCAGTAGTTTCTGATAATGTAGCATTTAGCCATAAAACATAGGAAATCCTGCCACCTGCAAAACATGGATGGACCTTGAGGGCGTTGTCCAAAGTGATGAATAGAAACCTACTTGTGTGAAATCAGACAGAGAATGACACATACTGTATGATCTCCCTTATATGTAGAATCTAAAAAAGCCAAACTCATAGAAACAGTAGGTTGGTGGTTGCCAGGGCTGGGCTGGGGAAAAGCTGGCCGCAGGGGCCCACTCCTAGTTACATACGAGAGGAGTATGTTCCGGAGACCAGATGTGCAGCATGGCATCTGCAGTTCCCAGCGTTGTATGAAACACTTGAAAGTTCTAAGTAGTACGTGTTAAACATTCTTACCACACACGAAAAAGTAATCATGTCACATAATGCAGGTGTTAGCTAACCTGACTGTGGTAACCATTTTGTAATACACTATGTGTATCAACTCATCACACTGTGCACCCTAAACTTACAGAATATGTGATTATATTTCAGTAAATCTGGGGGTAAATAGTTCCCGAGGATTAAAAGAAACAAACCTTGAGCCCTGGCTGGTGTAGCTCAGTGGATTGAGCGCGGGCCTTTGAACCAGAGTATCGTGGTTCGATTCCCAGTCAGGCACATGCCTGGGTTGCGGGCCAGTTCCCAGCAGGGACAACCATACATTGATATTTCTCTCCCATTCTCCTTCCCTTCCCCTATAAAGATAAATAAATAAAATCTTTTAAAAAAGAAAGAAACAAACCTTGGGCCTTGTAAGAGTCCAGATGTCAGAACTGGGGTGAGCTGTGATGGCAGAGCCAGGAACCCTGACCTCTGACCAGGACCTGACCTGATACTGAGCTGTCATTTGTCACTGAGCTTGGGCCTCTCATGATTCCAGCAGCCTCTGCCCTTGACCTTTAATTCCTGTTGTAAATAAACCCACTGTGGCTGCCTGCAGGGAAGGAGCAGTCGCGGCCATCAGTGACAGTTCTATCACAGGAAGAAGCCAAGAATGGGAGTTTCACTCCAGCCAAAGAAAGAGCCTCACTTCCCACCAGCTGGTTACCACAGAGGCAAGCAGCTACCATTTGTTGATGCAGCCTGCAAAGGGATTTACATACATGTTATCCCATGTAATCATCACAGCAAACCCACTGGGTGGCTATTGTTTTCCTTTTAGAAGAAGAAATAGGGGCAGAGAGGTTAATGAACAAAGCTAGTGTGTGGAGTTCGCACCTGAGCTCCAGAGTTTGTGGTCCTGCTCCGTCACAGGGATTTCGTGAAGGGCCGGATGCTTGCTTCCTCTGCCCTTCTGTTTTCAGCTATAGCAACATGGTGCTGAACCAGCGTTGAACTGATGTGGGTGGAGGAAGTCAATGATGGGAATATTTTTTAAATTACTCCCAGCCTTTTTTATTATAATCAGACTTAAAGTGTCCCAAACTCAATTGTGAACCCCCAAATTTTGCATTAGACTCTTTCCGTCCTAAGCATACAGTCTATTGGCCCTATGCCCCCAAAGAGCTTCTGTTCTATGAATAAGATGATTCTGGTTATCCTTTGCAGCACCTGGGGCAAGTGCAGGTTCATGTGCAATGGCAGAAGGAGCAGCAACCCCCCTCAGGGGAGCTGACGGGTGTTTGTCCAGTATTGCAGCCTGCTGGCTGTATGCCTCAGGATCTGTGTCGGTGACTTATACATTCATTACAGGACTCATTATAAATAACGAAGCAGCCATCATGACATGAATGAGAGCTCTTTAAAGTTGAGCAACCAGATACAAACCCAGCAGTTTCTGGACATGTCATGCCTGGGCATTCAGGGATGGCAGGGGTGACGAAAGTGGGCATGGGATTCAGGACATTTTCCAGGAGGGACAATGGTGGCCACTGTTCTTCAAGACCCTCCACTCAGTCACGGGCCCTGTCAACTGAGCGTATCTGTCTCTTGCCCAGACAGGCACCTAAAACACAGCCTCCGGGCTAGTTATGCAAAGAACAAAGAACCAGCTCACTTTCCTGCACTTGTTTGCACCAACTGTGTTCATGAAAGTGCACTCAGCGTCAGCATGATCGTTAGGGAGTCAGAAAATGACGGGTTTTTAAATAGTCTCATTGCGTCAGTATCATTCACAGGCACCTTTCCTTGGCCCTCGGTTCTGTGGATTCCCACGTGCATAGTCAGGTAACCACCGCGGCCCCTGCACCATTCCCATCAGTGCAGGAGTTTCCTCCCATTCCTTTCAGCTCTTCCCCTCAGCCCCAGCCCCCAGCGACCACTGACCCCGTTCTCCATCCCCCCAGCTTTGCCTCTTCCGCAGTCGAGGGGCTCCCCCAGTGTGCAGCCTCCAGGGTCTGGCCTCTTCACTTAGCGCAGTGCTTGTTGTTGGGGGAATCAGCATCTATTCCTTTATATGGCTGCACGGCAGTCCTTTGCCTGCATGGAGTGTCGTTTGTCTGTCACCATGTGAGCAACCTTTGGGACATTTCCGGTTTGGGAAGTTGCAAAGTGATTGTATGTAGGACCGCTATAAACCCTCTCCTGCAGGTTTTTGGGTGGACATGGCTTTATGCTGGACAGTATGGTCAGTGTGTGTTTGCACAATGACAATGTGGGAGAGAGCCCACTACCCCTTCCTCACCAGCAGTTGGTACTGTCCACAAACGGACTCTAAAAACACTTGAAAAGAGTTGCTAAGGTTGCGCAGCTTGTTTCGTTTTCTACAAGCAAGGCTTCCATAAGCTTTAGATCTACCCAGAGAGGCTACTAATGAGATCTAGGATTCTTCTGGGTAATTGCACTCTTAAATTACGGCTTTTGCCTTCTTTAACTTAATTAAAGCTTTTATAACCAACATCCTTGGAACTCAGGCTGTAAGTAAGATAGCAATTGGTCCTGTGCTCGGGTATTTTTAAACATTGAAATGAGGTTATATTTTCTTTAAAAGGAAGATTTCAACTTCCTTCTTGCTGTTTTGAAAAGAATGTGAAGATTCCTGCATTCTGGGGAAAACCGAAACTGTAATCAGAACAATGGCAACCTTGGACCGTTCTCATTTCTCTTGCAGGAAATGGCGCTCTTTTTTTTTTAGAGTGAGCCATCTGCAGATACACAGATTATCTACTTCCAGAATTATGCACAACCAGTTTAGAATACTGAGTTGCTCCAATTTGCCTCTGATTCCCTTCCCTGCCTAAGCCAACTGGTTTTTCTCCCCCGTCAATCCAGGCCTGCTACAAACTAATGTGGACTGATAAGCGTTAGTCCGAATGGAACATAAAGAAAGGATTCTGTCACTGAAATAATTGTATGAACCGGTATTAAGACAAATACAGCTTGAGGTAGTCACCATCTTTGGAGAATGGAACTGGTAGGTCTTCCTCATTTCCCTGGGAAATCGAAAATAGAGTGTGAGTGTGGGGGCCCCAGGGTGATGGGCAAGAGGCAGCCGAGAGGCCCCTGGGTGGGACTCTCCTTCCCTACCTGGCCCACAGCCCTTCACAAGCCAAAGGAACATTGTTTGTAGACTCAGCCCTTCACAAATAGAACATCAGGGTTCCCGTGGGGATTCAAGCTGATGGTCCCTGAAAGAATCACTGAATGTCTGCATTACCAGGTAGGTGAGGGGCCTGGTCCACTTTCACTAGAATGGCTTCTCGAAGTGTCTCTTGTGGTCTTTGGGCCAATGGTCAGTCAGGTCCTGACACTAAACTGCAAACAACAAATACATCTGTCATATTCGTGTGTCCCAAATACTGCATGGGACACACAGGTACTAAAAAGTATTCCTTGTTGATCTGCCGTGCAAATCGACCTGGACGCCCTATATTCTTATTTGCTAAACATAGCAGTGTGGGGCCTCGTGTGTATTTCCTGGTCACGCGATGGAGGCCACAGTGTCGTGCCCGTTATTCCTCCTCATTAGATCTCTGCGGAAAGATGTTTCCTTGTTGAGTAACTTGGGTGGTGCAGGGAGGAGGAAGGACTCCAGGGAAGGTTTTATGTGTGAGTCCAGTTTGTGCGGAAAAACCACAGGCATTTCCTTTCAGGGTCCCTGGGCGGTGAGCGGGGCTGGAAAATGCCAGGCCAGCTGGGTCGACCCCTCTGAGGCCCACGTGTCTAGTTTCAAACTTTCCAAAGCCTGTTACGGTGGAGCCCTCGTCCCTGAGCTGCTCCCAGGACGGGGGACTAGGAAATGCCGCAGACAGCCCATTAGGTCACAGAAGCTCTTGGGGAAGCCCAGGAAAGACGCTGTTGACTTTCTGGACAAAGACGTGGTCCGTCCCTCTGAAGACATGATTTGGAGCCCCTGCCTGCAGAATGAATGGAAGCCCAGTCCTTTCTCAGGTTCCCTTCTGAGATGCTTTCTAAAACCCTCCATCCCTGTTCACATATTCATCTTTATTTTGGGGACCCCAGCATGGAGCTGCAACAACAGTGCTCAGGTGCTAGCCCCGAGCTTACAGGGTCTAGAAATCCTTCGAGGAGGTGGATCCTTGGGCTGGACTGTGCGCCATGTACACATGCCCTCTTGTTGCTTCATCACCTGCCTGCCCAGGCTGCCAGGCTCTCCTGTATTGACTTGCCCATGCATAGGCAGTAGCCTGATGTTCAAGTCCCTTCTTCCAGGAGAGAAGAGACAGCGTCCTCTCCCCCAACCCTGTTGGTGGCGTGCCGGAAGACGTCTCACAGCCGGCTGGCGGGAGCTGATTCTGTGTGTTGGCACTTCCCGTGTGTAAGTGCTCTCACCGTGGCTGACTTCAGTCTGCCAGCCCTGGTGTCATTGAACGGGAGTTGGACACAGAGGCGCAGGAGCACGCCCCCTACAAAATTCCCACCCACCAAGGACACAGATAATAAAGCAGCAATATAATTACGAAGTGGTGAGCTCTAGTATTTATTAACTCTGTGTTCAATATAATGTATTTAATTGTAAGTCTTCATAACTTAATTTTTAATGATGGCCATGTTTGTCAACCAGCTTGCAAAATTGCTGAGAATGTTTACAACCATCGATGGCAAGTTCCTACAGCCAGCTCCAGCTTCGGGGTACCCTCCCCTCCAACTTCAGCCTGGATCCACAGAGTACCACCTGTGACTCCCAATCCCCACCCATGCCTCCCACCCCCACCCAAGCAAAGGAATGCACTTGAAACCATTTTGGTCCTACCCAGAATCCAGGGCCAGCAGCTTCCCCCAGAAACACTCTGCAGATTTGTAAAGACGGAACTCCGTGTTACTAGAGAAGCCCCTTTACCTTGAGCTACCTTGTTTGGAACAAGAGATTTGCTTTACTTTCGGTATACACAAGGACAATCAGTGTATTTCCCCAAAGCAGAAGAAGCGTCTGCTCCCAACAAGGATGTGTAGCCTCTAGCTGGAAGCCAGCACAGTGGAGAACTGCTGAACCTTTGGAATTTGAGGGGTCACTTCTCCCCCAGGATTTCAAGGACTTCAGGACCAAACCTTAGCTGCGTCTTCAAGTCTCTCACTGAAGCACTCCTTCCTCAGTGTGACCTCTGGCAGGTGTTGTGGGTAGAATTATCCCCCCTCCACCCCAAATACGCTGAACTCCTGACCCCTGGTACCTATAAATGGCTCCTTATTTTAAGGCCTTGTCTTCCTATTGGGGACTGTCCTGCTTGGAAGAACCTAGAAGCCTGCCCAGGAACAAACAGGCCCCTCTCCTGAATGACCCTCCTGGTTGCTCTGTCCTGACTCTAATCGATCTTGGTTGTGACCTAAACATGAACTCACCTCTGACAAAGGATTGTCCGTAACCACAGCAGCCCTCCTTCCCAACTAAAGCACTGCCCTGGTGGGGCCTGAGTGTTCCAGGAGTCTCGGATATGGGAGTAGTTTGCACCTTGGCAACTCTTAACTCAGTTGATCTTTCCCTCCTAGCAAATGTTATAGCAGTACTTGATCATGGACAATATTCTCAGTCTGCTTAAATGTTCACACCGCATTGAAGGAGATGGGTAGAGAAGTGATATCGTTACTGCCAGCTGGTTTTACTAATTGCTCAAGCTGGACACAGTCGTTGAAAGGAGGGGCGAGGTCTGTTCCGTGCACGTGGGGCGCTGCTTTGGCTGCCGCCTGGACAGGACAGAGCTCCCCTTCGGACTCCCAGGCCGCAAGCAGAGGACATTCACGGGTAAGCGTCCCCCTTAGTTGGGAGAAGTTTATGTCCTGTATCTTTTAGGCAAACCAGGCTTTGTTTTGTCTTCCAAGAGTGACATTTTGTATTTCTAAGGGATATGAAAAATATCCTCTACTTTTCTCAGGAAGACTTCAGGCAGTCACATGGTAAAGGCAGGTGTATCAGTTCCCGTTGCTGATGTAACAAAGGAACACAAACGTAGCCTCTTACAGAACAAATGGGTTCTCTTACAGTTCAGCGGGAGAGGTCAGTCTCCCTGGGCTAGAATCTAGGTGTCGGCAGCTCTTCCGGAGGCTCCCGGAGGACTTCTGTGCCCTTCTCAGTTTCCAGATGCCTGGGCCTTCTGTCGTCCAGAGCCAGCAACCTCGCCGTTCCCACCTCTGCTGCTGCTGCCGCATGTCCTTCTCTGACTGTCCTGCTTCCTTGTTACTTCTGAGGACCTTCGTGGCTGCACTGAGCCCACCTGGGTAGTCCAGGGTGCTCTCCCCACTTTCGATCCTTAACTTCATCACCACTGCAGAGTCCTTGGTGCTGGGTGAGGTGATATGTTTACATGTTCCAGGGATTAGCACCAGGAAACTCTGGCCCCGGGGTTTGCCGGCAGAGGTCAGCCAGCTCCTGTACACCTACCTGCTCGCCTGTCGTGCCTGTGTTTGGCACGTATGCCTTTTTGCCCTGACTTTGGCCTCTCAATACACAGAGAACACACATGGCAACGAGAGCCATCTGTCTTCCCTTTGGGCATGCTGGGAAATATGAATTTCCCCAAATGGCAAGTTGGAAGGTTATTTCATAATTGATGGAACCACCCTCCCGGTGTATTTTCTCAACAGGGATCGGCAGGCTCCACCTCCGCCTCCGCCCGAATCTCCTCATCACCACCCTGGCCCTATTTTCCACCGTTAATTCAAGTCCGTAAAGCACGCTGGCACTTTCCTGCACAAGATGATGGGGAATGACTCAGTTAGGTCCGGCTGGTACGTGCTGTCCCGTGCTGTCCCTTTGGCCCCGTGCTGGGAATATCCAGCTCTCATCTGTCAAGAAATTCTAGGTGCCCGAGCAAAATATTCGAAAGGTTCTGTCTTCAAGGGAAAAGAGGCCCAGAAACAGCCTCTCTGGGGCCCCTCCAGGAGCTGCCTGGGCAGGGACAAGGCCTCTGGTTCACTAACCAAAATGCATTTCACAAAGGAACCAACTGGAGAGTCCACAGTTGTGTCTTAGGAGAGGAGGGTTTGCGCCCTGCCCCGAAGATCGCCTGGGGAAGGCAACTTCTGTATCCTGGGGACTTTAGTAGGGATCCTCGGCATAGGCAGATGCAGGAAAGAAGGCTTCGCTCTGAGGACCTTCCGTCAGGACCACGCATTTTCCCGTCCGGACTGAGAACTTACGTGGGGGCGTGGCTTCATCAGCTACCTGTTTATTTGGACATCAAGCTACAAAGGCGTTGAAATCTGTTATGTTGGTTGTAGTGATTGGTGTGTATCAAGTCAGTGCTGACATATTGGGGCTGCTTGTAACCCTGGCTGCCACCATCTCTGGGTCATGGATGGGACCCTCATTAATGACCCGACTCGTCTTCAAGTCTACCTGACTGCCCATCAGCAGGAGTCGGCCCGCCAGCACCCACCCCTTCAGCTGGTTCCTCTCCCTCATGGTTCTCCTCAGTTTCCCTATGTTTTCCTCCAAACTCAGACAAGTTTTCATTCACTACCATGACTGAGAAAAGGAACTATGATGCATAAGAGGTAAAACTGGCAAAACTGGAAGAAAATCCACCGCTTACAAAAATGAAGCTTGCCCTGGCTGGGCGGCCCAGTTGGTTGGAGCATTGTCCACACACTGAAAGGTTGTGGGTTCGATTCCCTGTCAGGGCACGTATGTAGGTTGTGGGTTTGACCCCTGGTCAGGGCACACTTGCAAGGCCACCACCAATTGATGTTTCTCTCTCTCTCTTTCTCATCAGTAAATACATCTGGTGTTGACAGTGTTAAAACAGGTTCAACCTCTGACAAGACCAGCTACAGAGACGGTCTGTGTGACGTCAGCAGGATTTCAAGTCTAAGAGCCAAAGAAGGAGGTCGCCTCCCTAGGGCACCTTTGAAAAATCAGCAAGGCTCTTAAAGCTGGAAGTGCAACCTGCGAAACTGCAGCTGTGCTGCAGAACTTTCCGAGACAGTGGAAGTGTACACGCCAGCTTTTCTGTACTTTTGAAGAGTCGTGCAACCAACACCACCATTTTAAAACACGCTCATCCCCTCCAAAAAGAAACCCAACACCCGTTATCAATCACTCCTCATTTTCCCGCAACCCACCCCCCAGTCCTAAGATACCACTAATCTTTCTGTGTCTGAGGATTTGCCGGTTCTGGACACTTCATACAAGGAAATGAAGACATGACAGGACGAGCAGTCCCCTGTGCCTGTCCCCCTCCACTTAGCATGATGTTTGTAGGGTTCACTAAAGTTGCCGAGTGTGTCAGAGCCTTACTCTCATTCATTTTTTTTTTTTTTGGCAAATATCGTTCCATTGTGGATATACCATGTTTTTGTGTTGGTGGTGTTCCCTGTCCTCTTATTTAGATGACATTTGTGTATAATGAAATGTGCAAATCTTAAGCATGTCTTTGTTATTCATTTGTCAGTTGATGGATAGTATTGGGTTTTTTTGCCCACTTCAGGGTAAAGTAGAACGTTACTTCGAATGTTTGCGTGCGGGTGTTTGCGACTGGAATGGCTGGAGTTAAGGAAGAAGTGCATCTTTGTATTCTCAGTGCCAAGTTCAATAGTAGGAATGAACTGAGTTATCAACTTTCTCCTCAGAATTGGCACCCTGTCCCTTTGGCTGTGTTTGGAATTGGGAGGGGCCTGTGCCATCAGCTGGCTGTGCTCTCGGCCAGGTGCTTGTCCATCCCGCTCCGGGGGATGGGATGTTGTCCAATTCCCCTTTCTCCGCAGTGTTTACGTGGTGCCTTTGCTAAAGTCCACCCCCATGAGCTCTCGGGACTTCCCCTGATTTGCTTATATAATCGTGATCCTATAGAACAGGAAAATGTGGTTAGTTTGGCACCACACTTGTTCTCAGTGCTCAGGCCTAGGGCTGAAAAATGACGGCTTAATGATAGATTCTAATCTTCGGCCAGGAACTAACACTCACCCGTCCATCCAGCCCAGCTCTCGCCTCTCCCCTTCTCCTTAAAGACACCAGGGTAGTCCTGGGATTCCTCACTTCCTCTCCTCACTCTGGTCCCTCAGCCCCCAGCCTCCGGCACTGACTCAGCTCTCCCATCTCCTGCCCTGGGCCATACTGCTCCTCCCACCCTGGGTTTCACATCTCTAAGCTTATTTTCATTTTATACTTCCAAGTAGAAAGATCATTTTCCGTGATAGAGAAACAAAAGCATTATTGAGTCGTTCTGAGTCGTTCTGGAGTCCTTCCGGCCGGTGTTTACACTCCACTCTCTTCTGGGCCTGCGGGCCTGCGAGGTGTCTTCTTTGTTCCCTGGCTGAGTTAGGTCAACAAAGCTGTCTGGGCTGGTCAGAGCCTTTTTCACAAGCCCCGATGGCCGTAGCCTTCAGCACTTCCTGACACTATCCTTGAGGTCCAGGCTCCTCTGGGATGGTTGGCCGTGGAGAAGTCACTCAGGGAGCACGTGCCTGTGGGCTCTGTGTTAGGGCAACCTATGCGTGCTGGGGATGCCCTGGTTTCCTTCGCAGCAGGTCCCAGGGGTTGGCTGTCTGCCACTGTCTGCTTCTCCCCAGGCTTCTGTCTCCCGCGTGGGCTCTGCAAGAAGGAACACAGCTGCACATCCTCTTTGCTCCCCGACAACTCTAAACAAGGTTAGAAATTCCTTTGAAGTCATCCAAGGCAATTTAATGCTGCGAAGAGCAGGAAAACAGAGGGAAGGGTTAAAAATAACAGAAAAGCTGTAAGAAAACTTTCCCATCTGTCAGGGTCGGCCCTGGAGCCCATCACGATGGAATTAAACCTAGATCTGCTCTCTGTCAAGAACCTCATGGGGTGGGCGAGTCAGCTCTCCCAGCCCCACTAACCCCATTGCCAATTGCAGGCACACACATAGTTTCCTGTCTGCCCTCCCCTCCTCCTCCTCCTCCTCCTCCTCCTCCAGGCCTTCCCACTTTAAACCAAAGATGTGAAGATCAGGCAACTTGGTCCATGGATGAGCGGTCCCCTGGAAAGCCCACAACTTTGTTTTTACCTGCTGCCGTCACCTTAATCTGTGCAGTCCTCCTCCCAGGTGCACTTGACTCAGCTGAGGGCTTGCCAAGCAGCCACACTGGTCTTGTAGACGCCAGTCCTCATTGGGATCAAATGGGATTCTATTAACATTCCACCCATCCGTGCATGTGTGTACATGTGTGTGTGGGGTCACTTCTGGTTCTTCAGGGCAGCTAAGGTCTCTGCCGTCACCATGAGCCCCGACGCAGTGAACCCTGAAACACTGCTCCCGGGGAGAATGCAGGGTTACGGCCTTCACGCTTTTGCTCACATTTTCTTTCATCGCCTGGTGGAGACATATCCTTGCTCTATGTGTGTCCCCGTTTAAAGACCCCGTATTTCACATCTGTCCTTAATTAGCTGCATTGAACTCACGACGGCCACGCTGTAACTCATGTCGGAGGGAGCTGATCTAACGCTGTGTTCTCAGGAAGCATGTCCAGGCTTCCTGAGCTTAGGGACTCCAGAGAGCGCCTCAGCACTGTGCTTAGGGGCCGTTTTAAACAGTGATGCCAACACAAAGCACAACTGGGAGAAAAATGTGACACCAGGTCACTCGCTCACAGTAGGACAGCTGAAGGGAAAAGGCAGAGCGCCACCTTGTCCACCCTCAGCCGGGAATGTGTCACATCGAGGGAGGCAACAGTTTTGCCTACTCTGAGCATCTCAGCAAATGACCACGAAAGCACTACAAGTATTGATCATGGGGTTACAAATGCGTTTCGGTGAGTCAGTGAGTTCGCAACTAGGAAATCCATGAATAGTGAGGATCAGCTCAGCTCTGTACGTATACGCACACACCTATACACACTCACACACACATGCAGCTCCCAGGGCGGCTCTTGTCTGTCTGGGAGGCTCCTACCAGTGTATTCACCACACCTTACGCAGGACCCAGTACACGGCCCAGTAAGGCCAACCACAGAGAGACTGCACTCCGTTTACCTGCTACTCCAGGTGCACAGTGCGTACGCGTCAGATGTAATTTTATAAAAGCTCCAAGGCCATTTTCAAGTTGCTCATCACGTCTTTGCCTTCATTAGATACATACGTCTTAATTTTTCAGATTATAACACTGATGTGTCTTTATGCATCAGAAATACACTCGCATACTTTCTAAGCCTGCAGTGTCTACAGTACACATATAAGTGGATTGGTGATTCAACATCATCTGGAATCACCGTGGATTTTTTTTCCACTTTTCATAAAGCCTAGAGAGACTCTGCAAGGAGAGGGTAGCCCACAGGCTCAGTTTTGTGTGTTTATTCATTAGTAATCTGGTTCTCTTTCTACAGCATTTGGATTCCGGGGGCCTAGAGTGGAGACCTGTGTACTATGCATGTGGTTGGGAGTTCAAGATCTCACACTTGGCAATTGTCAATTGTGCTGCTATGGACATTGGGGTGTGTAGGTTCTTTTGGATTGTTTTGGTGTTTCAGGGCTCTTAGTGCATGATCCCAGCAATGGAATTGCTGGGTCAAAAGGCAGTTCTATTTTCAGTTTTTTTAGGAAATTCTATACTGTTTTCCATTGTGGCTGCACCAGTCTGCATTCCCACCAACGGTGTACCAAGGCTCCTTTTTCTCCACAACCTCACCAGCACTTGTTTGTTCATTTGTTTATGATGGAGATTATGACTGGTGTGAAGTGGTATCTCTTAGTGGTTTTAATCTGTATGCTGGAAACAGCCTAAATGCTCATCAGTAAATGAGTGGGTCGAAAAACTGTGATACAGTTACACAATGCAATTCTATGCAGCAGAAAGAAAGAAGAAACTCCTACCCTTCACGACAACAGGGGTCGATCTGGAGAGCATTATGCTAAGTGAAATAAGCCAGGTGGTGAAAGACAAATACCATATGATCTCACCTATAAGTGGAGCCTAATCAACAAAACAAGTGAGCAAAATAGAACCACAGACATAGAAATAAAGAACAAACTGAGAGTAACCAAAGGAGAGGGGAGAGGGAGAAAAAGGGGGAAAGAAGGGGAAGGGTCATTGAGGAACATGTATAAAGGACCCATGGACAAAGACAATGAGAGAGCAGGACTGAATGTGGGAGGAGGGGGTGGGTAGGGCAGGGGAGAGTCAAGGGGGAAAATGGGGACATCTGTAATTTAACAACAATACAAAAAAAAAGTTCAAGATCTTTTGGAGGAGAGGAAATAGGCATGTCTCCACCTAGTGGTCAAAGGCAAAATGTGGGAACGTTGAGATGGGTTTGGACCTTTAGGTGCTGGTCTATGCACTTAAATCGGGTGCCCTTCTTGTGAGTGAAAGGTTGGGGCGACATAAAAAAAAAACTAGACTGGTCAAGAAAAATCCACCAAGATTACTGTGGAGAGTTTTCTAAAGATACTCCAGTATGAGCTTTGGAATCATAAAGGTGAATCTAAATTCCAGCTCTACCAGTAAAGGGCTATGTGACTTTGGACAAGATAGTTATCCACATCTCGGCTTCATCACCTGTACAATGGGAATAATAGTACTTACAGCATGGTATTTAGTAATTCAGAAAATAATTCCTATGAGCCAATTAGCACCGAGTCTGGCACATAGAAAGTGGTCCATGACAGGTACTGGTTATGTTTGTTTGAAAGGAGAGGCAGAGTATTTCCTATAAGGGCAGCACTTAAGAGTGATAGAAATAGAAAAAGTAGATGGAATTCCATTTATTTTTATCACTCTGGTGACCAAAATAAAAAAAGCAAATGGAATTCCAGCTATGAGGCTTAGAGATAGTCTCCCTCAATTAACATCAGCCCTGTTTAAATCCATGATAGGGTCACTTGGCTTATTTGGATTTAGGAAGTGCCTGATCACTCTGTTGACGCATTGCCTAAAATAAGAAGCAAATGCCAGTCCCCTTACACGGAGGGACAGCCTTGGCAGCATAATGCTTGCACTTGAAGACAATTCCGCTAGGGGGAGCCCCACTGATTGGCCTGGGGTCCTTGCACCCCCCTCTGAACTCCAAAGTTCTGGGAAGCAGAACTTCCTCCCCTCCTCCGGGAGGAAGGAGGGGTTCAAGAAGGCAGACCCAGATTGCTCTGGTAGCACTTATCCTTAACGCTGGACTTAATCTTCTGATTAGACAGAATCTCTGACTGCTTGCCTCCTTAACAGCCTCACCCAGGATCAAGTTCCCCCTCTCTCCCTCCCTGGCAGGGCTAAGGATCAACGCACACCCAACGCATAGGGTCAGCTGGAGACAAAGGAAAGGTGGTTCTCAGGGCTGCGGGGCTTCACCCAGGAGGCACCTGTGTGAAGGTAGCTGGCGCCCAGTGTGGAGGTGGTCGGGTGGGCAGAGGAGATAATGTCTGCATCTCTTCGGTGGATGCCATCTGGTGCTGGCCAGACTGAGCAAATGACCACAAAAAAATGACCACTTGGTGTCCCTTAATAGCTTCTGGAAGTGTGAGGTGACCTGACACGACAGAATTAAGTGCCCCTCCAGGTGGACAGAAGAAAGGACCTGAGTCAACTTCTCCCATCAGGATCGCTGCCCGTATTTGAACTTGGGGGTACAGACAGACATCAGGCTACAAACAAAAGGGACGGAAGAGTAATGAAGAGTAATGAATGAAGGCCATCATGCTGTGTACCTTGAAAAAGGCTTCCCCTTTGTATTGGCTATGGAAGAGTTTGCTTTTACTTTTTTAAAAATTTCTTTCATGGATTGATTTTGAGAGAGAGAGAGAAACATTGATTTGTTTTTACCCTTACTTATACTTTCATTGGTTGCTTCTTGTATTTGCCCTGACCAGGAATTGAACCCACAGCCTTGGCATATCAGGACAATGCTCTAACCAACTGAGTGCCAGGGGAAAGAGCTTGCTTTTTTCTAACGGACAAAGGTCCTATTCAGCACCAGTTTCATGACATTTCTCAATCCTCAATTTCCTCAACTGAGATTTGGGAAAAATAGTTCTTTGTTTTTAAAGATTTTATTTATTTATTTTTAGAGAGAGGGGAAGAGAAGAGAAAGAGAGGGAGAGAAACATCAATGTGTGGTTGCCTCTCTCACACCCCATCCTGGGGACCTGGCCCGCAACCCAGGCATGTGCCCTGATTGGGAATTCAATAGGCAACCCTTTGGTTCTCAGGCCGGCACTCAATCTACTGAGCCATACCAGTCAGGCCAGAAGAAATAGTTCTTTCTTTGTCATGCTACGATGAGGCTTTGAAAGAAAACGTGGACCTTCCTAGCAAAAAACTCGACACAGAGCAGGTCCTCAATAATCAGCTTCTTCTCTTCCTGCTGCTCTTCTGAGAACTTTGGAGGAAGGGGGTTTATAAAGCCAAGAGATTGGCATAATCATTACACAGGAATCAGCAGAGCAGAGCTTCTAAATACCTTGGTGCGGATTTTTGCCATCTCCACCTTCTCTGGTTGCAATATTGGTTATTGATTTATGGATGGCGGGGAGGGGAGCCCTTGGCTTCCTGCTGCCCTCCGATGTGCCAGATCAGTGGCTGTGAGGAAGGACCCAAAAAGACAAAGCCAAGTGTGCTGACTTCCCCCAGGTAACCTGGGCACTGGAGGCTGGGTGGCGGGCTGCACGCTCTGAGCTACCCCATGCGCTTTGGGAGAGGGATGGATCTGATGTTGGGTGCCTGCCGTTTCTCCTTCTGTATACCTTTCTCTCCTCTCTCATCAAAGATGCAGGCTCACACTGCTTCCCTTTTCTCTAACAAAACTTGATCTCAGAAAAAAAAATGATTCTCAGTAACTCTAAGTTCCAGGCATTTGTGTACTGCACTATCTCTAGACAGGATTCTCCCTCGTTTTTTCACCACCAAGAAGGTGGTGGGAGTGTTTTGGAAGGTAGGGGTCTTCTGGTATCGCTGAGATCGCCCCAAAAGAACCCTCTGCTTTTCACTCCATCTAAGCTGTTGGAGGCAGGAGTGCATTTCGGAAGCCCCTTCTCAGTCACAGGTGGAGGTTTGGAATAGTTGGGTACTTGCTATTGGGATTCCCGAGAAATGTCCATGGATAAACATTAGGAACGAAATATGGACTGCTTGGCATTTAACATATTTTAAAAGCACTGCCCATTTCTTTCCTCTTCGCCAGCTGTTACGGTGGCCAAGCAGTTCTTTAAAGTTCGGCCTGGCCCCGCCTCTCGATTTATGGCCCTGTCTCCAGGAAATCACGGTCTGCACTTGAACAAGCCAAACGTGCATCTGCACTTGGGTCACTAATCAGTATGTCCTCCTTGGAGAAGTGTCTGTTCAAGTCCTTTGCCGATTTTTAAATCGGGCTGCTTGTCTTACTGACTGTTAGGTTCTTTAAGACAGTACAGAGTAGGTCTTTGCAAAGAAATAACTGATGATCACCCCTAAAACTCCCCCCAGCTTGTGGGCTAGGTCCCCAGGTGGGGGTGTGCGAGAGGCAACTGTTGGCTGTTTCTTTCCCTGTCTTTCTCCCTCCCTTCCCTTCTCCCTAACAATAAATATTTTTTTTAATCTAAGAGAAAATATAACAAAACTCCTCCCAGCTCCACTCTTAGCTAATAATGCCTAAAATCCTGTTAATTCAAACACTTGTCCCTGGAGCCCAGAGCCCTGGTGCCTATGGGCAGACCCAGTGCTAAGTCCCCTACACATGTTTACTCATTGAATTCTCATGATCTGCTAATATCCCCATCTACAGATAACAAAATCGAGGCTCAGAGAATGACTTGCCCAAGGTCATACATCCCGTAGGTGGCAGAGCCCGGATTATCAAAGCTAGGTCAGCTTTCCCCCAAGACTCTTGTATTGCACAGACTCCCATGGGTGAGGATTTGGGGAGGAGCCAGGGAAGAGAGTGAGGGGGGATGGCAATGGAATTAAACTGCTGCAGAAATCAGAACACCTGAGAGTGGAAGCTGACATTCCCCCAGGGCCAAGGTGCATCCGACAGGATTCAGCAAACTCCCTTTGCTCGGGTGAGAAGAGAAGGAGAGAGCAGTGCCTGCCATGTGATAAAGGCNGCCCCGCCTCTCGATTTATGGCCCTGTCTCCAGGAAATCACGGTCTGCACTTGAACAAGCCAAACGTGCATCTGCACTTGGGTCACTAATCAGTATGTCCTCCTTGGAGAAGTGTCTGTTCAAGTCCTTTGCCGATTTTTAAATCGGGCTGCTTGTCTTACTGACTGTTAGGTTCTTTAAGACAGTACAGAGTAGGTCTTTGCAAAGAAATAACTGATGGGGAGGAGCCAGGGAAGAGAGTGAGGGGGGATGGCAATGGAATTAAACTGCTGCAGAAATCAGAACACCTGAGAGTGGAAGCTGACATTCGCCCAGGGCCAAGGTGCATCCGACAGGATTCAGCAAACTCCCTTTGTTCGGGTGAGAAGAGAAGGAGAGAGCAGTGCCTGCCATGTGATAAAGGCAACCGGGGACATGTAAGTCCCGGCTGTAGCAGAAATCACAGCAGGGCAAGAAGTGCAAACCATGAAAATGTTTCTGTTATTAACCCCCAACTATATACTCACGGCAGTTAAGTAAACGACCAAATAAGTAAATAAAGAGGTCATTGCCAAAAAAGGGAAAAGTAAATACTTTGATGTTAGTCACTCTTTTTTTTTTTTTTTAAGAAAATGGGAAACCCTTTTGCCTACATGTTGGTAACGAACAGAGCACAAAGGTTTTGCTCTTGAGGTTTCTGCAACTGTGTTGATTTCATCAGCATTGATCTTGCTGGAATATTCCCATGCAGTACGCAGCACAGCCAGGTTTGTCAGTCTGTCTCATCACTGACTGGGGAATACTTTTCATCCACTTTAATTTCTGAATTTTCTTTCACCTGCAACAAGAGATGCATAAGTGGTTAAGGAGAACTGTAAGCATAAAGCCCAGTTTGGCAGCAACCCATACCAATCCACATCAGCAAACTGCTGAAACAGCGATACGGTCCATGTCTTTGTTTCTTCAGGATCAATCCCAGCAGCTTTCAAATGTCCCCACAGTTGAAATTTCTCTCTCTCTTTCTCTCTCTCTCTCTCTCTCTCTCACACACACACACACACACACACACACACACACACACACATTAGGAAACATTACAAACTTCTATTGCGTTTGGGTTCCCTGCAAAAGTCAGAGAACGTGGCTATATAACAGCAAACAGGGACTTCTTCGAGCCAGTGCATTCTTGTCCAGCTCCTGCTTGCAAGTGACTCACCCTTCAACCACAGCTCCTTTCATGTCACCTGGCCACCTGGGACCAGCACTGTTGGACAACACTTCTTCCCTGAATTTGATTCTCTTTTCCATGCAACTGTCCATTTCCTCACTTCCCCTCCCCGCCCCCCCAGAAGTAACAGCCCTCTCCACAGTTCCTTCACACCAATCTTCCAGGAAAAGACCAGTACCTTGTCCAAGGTGGGTGCTGACCATTTGTGAATACTTTCGTCCACCTACATACAACAATGGACATGCAGTCACTCAAGTCTCTGTCTCCGCTCACTCCCGCTGCTTACCTCTCACGCACTGCTTGGAAACAAAAGCATGTACCTGAGCCTGGCAAGCTGGCAGCCAAATTAACTTCCACATGGAATACAATATTCATTAAGGATAAGCAGTAAGAATGTGCTAGTTCAGGCTGCAGTAGACAAGATTAAACTCAATAGTAACCACAGTTGGTTCAAACTTAGGCCGACAAGATTATTCATCGAGGAACGCTGTACCAACGACTTACTTCCAGTTGCCTGTGCATGGTAAAAGCTCCTGGTTTTCAGTTCTATACAGACAAAGCTCCCTCCCCTCATTCCTGCCTGAGTCACATGGCCACCGACACTCACTCTTACCCATAACCCTCTACTAGAACATTCACTGGCCTCAGCGCTGGGGGCTAGATCTCAGGAAGGCCCCCTTCTGACCCCATGACCCCCATCGCTTCTTATTCTCCAGCAGGCCTCATTATACAGGATTTCAAAATTTAAAATCTGAAACCCCACCGGTGATTTTCTCCCACTCAAGCTACAACCCCCTTTCCCCAGGAAGGGACCCACTGATGTCAGAGTCCATCTCTGTCCTTCTAGTCACAAGGCCCAGGTTCAAGGGCAGTCAGGCACAAGGACCATGGGCTTCTATCCGGCCTTCCTTTCCTGTGCACTCTCTTCTCCCTGCCCTCTGAAAGTGGGACTCATCCCTTTTCATCCACTAATTAGCTTTGGGATCCTGGGGAAAATGACTTTTCCTCCTACTTCCTGAGTAATTCCCAAGAACCCTTCTAATATCCTCAGGGGCTGGCGATGAGGTCCAGTGACCTTGGCCGCCAGCCTGGGCTCCCGCAATGGCACCCATGCCGTGGCAGTTCAGCTCCTGGTGCGGCGTCTCTCAACCTCTTCCTGGTACTCGGTCCAGGGCCACTGCTGACTTTTCAGAGGCCCTGTTTCCTTGTTTGGCATCTCCAGCATGGTCAGGCCATGGAGACTTCCAGATGCCTCCTTTTAGAGCCGGATTTCCTGGACAGCGTCCTCCTCATGCAAATGTCCTTATTTGTCTTGGCACTGCCCTCGGAGCCTGCCCTGAGGGGCAGAACAGGGGCCCAAGCCCTCCCACCCCTAATTTCTCATTCACATGCCCACTCCTACTTGCCTCTAGGAATGTATGGCCCAAGAATCACCAGATTTGTGCATTGAGTATCAAGATGTCTTCAGAATATGAAAAAGTAATCAGGGGACAGAGGTCGCTGGTCTCTACACTTCTGTATATTTTCACATCAGGACGTAAAATCTGTTACCTAGGTCTGGTAACCACGTATTTAGAAAATAGTCCCCCCAAAGCTATGTACCAGGGGTGACAGATTTTCAGCACACGTCCTGATGGTCCCCAGGGACGTCCGTGGCAGATGGGGACTTCATCGCCGTTCTCTTCCCACTCAGTACAGATGCACCTCGCAGTCCATCCTAATGCGGCGCTGTGCCCAGCCAGAGCTTCCACAAGACCCCCCACTGGTGGGCCAGACTGGATCTGCCATCCCTGCTACCGATTTCTGGCTCTGTTATTCCAGGAAATGTGACATGAGTGAAATTTGGGTGTTTGCTGCTCCCCGGTGTAATTTCTCTCTTCTGCACCCACACTTACCCCAGACCCCAAACAAGGGCTAATTGACAGGAAGTGGGCAATCATGGTCTGACACAGAAGTGGCGCACCTGAGAGGGATGAAACATTTGCAGGTATGAGAGCATTTGCAGGTTTGCCATCGCAACGGTTCCTTCACGAGGCAGGCGTTCTTTGTAAAAGCCCCACACCCAGGTGGTTCTCAGTGCCCCACCCCCTTGAGAATCACAGCGGAAGAAAGATATCGCAGAGATATTTGCCTTTTATTCCACAGGACCGAGCCGTAGAGATTGAGTCGAATTGCTTGGGCGTGGTCCCTGGGGAAATTTCAGCCGTAGGAGTAAGGGTGAAGGAGGTCCTTGAGCCCCAGCTCCTGTCTCTATCGGCCGTCATGATGTCCATCCACTCTTCCTGTCCTTTAGGGTCGGTCCCACTGCCAACATTAGGCAGCTCCACAATTAAAGATGTGAAAGGAGCCTTGAGCCCCGAGCTGGGAATATTCCCCCCCAATTCCATGGGCACCCAAGCCTCAAAATGGATTAAGCTAAGGATGGAGATGAGATTCAGCTGGGCCCTAAATCCAATGAGAGTGTCCTTATAAGAGACGAACGAGGCCCTGGCCAGGTGGTTCAGTTAGTCAGGGCATCACCCTGTGAACCAAAGTGTGTGGGTTCCATCCCCCCTAGTTGGGGCGTATTCAAGAAGCAATCAGTTGATGTTTCTCCCTCTCTCCCTTCCTCTCTAAAATCAACAAACATACCCTCAGGTGAGGATAAAAGGGGGAAAAATGAGACTGTGGAGCACAGGCTGAATCTAGCCCTCCACCTTGTTTTATACAACCCGGCATCTTGTTTCTACCCAGCGGCAGCGCCAAGCTCTCGCTTAACTGTTAAGGAGCAGTTACATTTACACAGTCCTAAAGTTACATTCGGCCCTTTGCAGGCAACTGTGGAGCTGATGTGGTCCCCAGTGAAAATGAGTTCGACGCCCACACACAGAAGGAGGCACATGACGTGGAAGCAGAAATCAGAGTGGTGCAATAAACCAGGGTGACTGCCAGGAGCCAGGAAGGATTTCCCCCTCCAAACTTTGACTTTCGATTTCAGGCCTCTTGCTTGTGTTCAAGTCACCCTGCTTTACTAAACAGTGGCCCCAAAGCCCAGGAGTCGTGATGCTGGTAGTTTGGATCCTCCACAGGGAAGCCGTAAAGTGCTTCCTTTGTGTGGAAAGGTGAATCAAAGTTCTCAATAAGGAAACAAAAGAAATTGTAGGCTGAGGTTGCTAAGATCTACAGTAAGAATGAATCTTCTCTCTGTAAATTTGTGAAGAAGCAAAAAGAAGTTCCTGCTAGTTTTGCTAGCACACCTCAAACTGCAGGAATTGTGGCCACGGTGCATGATAAGGGCGTGGTGAAGACGGAAAAGGCGTTATTCCCTTTGCAGGTGGAAGAGGGAATGAAAACACGTGTGCTGACCAGTGGCAGCGGCTGCGCCAGAATGCTAAGCCTTCAGCAAAGGGTCCCCAGAAACAAGTGGCACCAAACCATTTACTGCCAGTGAGGCATGGCTATGCAGACGCAGGACCAGGTTTGTCATTTTGTCATCTCACATTGTCACAAGAGGAACGGTGAGTACAGAACAATAGGAAAATTAGTGAGAGAGACCATATTCACATAACTTGTTATTGTATGTTATTTTCATTGTTCTATTTTATTATTGGCTACGGTTGTTAATCTCTCACTGTGACTAATTTATGACTTACGCTTTATTGTAGGTGTGTATGTATAGTATCCACAGACAGGGTTCGGTAGTATCCAAGGTTTTGGGCCTCCACGGGGCAGGCGGGGTTGGGAGATATCCCTGTAGACCAGGGAGGACTACTCTAGTCTTCATATGTGCACCAAACACGTGCCTTATTTGCATGGTTCCTGAACCATAGTTTGATAGACCGGAGTGATTTACAGGATTTATTCCACATGGAAGTCAAGACCCCCACCTTCCCAGGCATCACATATCTCAGGATGCTGTGTAGAAATTCAGTCACTGCAGAAAAGTGACACCTTCCAAAAGCCAGAAAAGACCCATGGAGCTGCCTGGGAAACTGCCATAATGTGGGGTGGGGGCAGGGCTCAGGAGCCCCATGGGACAGTGACCATGACCTGGTCTGGATCTAGACACAGCTCTCCCACTAACCAGCTTTAACTGTGAACTGGCTCCCACCTGTGGAAATGTCCCTCTCTTGGTCTCTGGTTAGCTCCCCTGCAGGATGGGCATGTTGTCCTCTGTGACTCAGCTGGTCCCATCTATTCCCAGTGATTCCTGATTGTGAAACCCATTGAGCATCCAGGCTATGCTCAGACCACAGGACAGATGTCCACCGGTTCTCCTGGATGGTTTGAAATCTTTCCCCAGCCCTGAAAAGCTCATTCCTGAAAAGGAAAAGGACTTGAAGCTGGCTGGTCTCCCCTCCCCAGATAGTAAGCTGGGAAACAGCCCCCTTTCCCGAGGGACGGAGAAAATGCAGCTGTGAGAAATAAGGGGGTGACGGTTCGGGCCAGGAGAGAACGTACAAGGGGCACTTCCAGGAGGGCTGTTCGAGAAGAAGAGGCCTGCGGTTTGCCTCTCCACAAACTGTCACAAAACTGGGGAAGCTGCAGGGCCGTGCCAACCGCAGCTGCAGAGGGGCAAGGAGTGAAAAATGCTACCCTCAGCCCCCAATTATGCCGTACTCACTGTTTAAATTATATTGAATAAATAATTATCTCTGTGGGTTTAACCCAAGAAACAAAAGACAGCATAACACCCATTAGTCATCTGTCTGGGGGAAGGCTTAAATACTTATTTAACACACGTGTGTTTGGATTCGGCGCCCTGATTCAGAGCCAGGCCTGTGATCTTCATACCTCCAGGGGGTAAATGACTAGGTCTTTTGGAAAATTAGGTTTTGTTTTTTGTCTTTTATTAGAATCTTTGTTTTTGGCTTTTAATTTACCTGGAACCCACGGTGAGAGCAGAGCGGATGATGCAGGTTTCTCGTCGTGAGCTTTGTGAAGATGGGGTAGATGTTGTCGAAGGGTGTGAGGCCAGGGGCGTGTCTGCTGGCCCAGTTCCCGAGGAACCAGAAGGTCGATCTCTTAGAACAGAGGAGGCAGAGGGCGGAGCTTTGGACACACTGAGTTGTCTTTAAAAGTGTTGCCGGTGAGCCCTCTTTTCTAGTGTCGGTGCTGGACCGAAAGTGAAGGGCAATAACAGCAGATACAACGTTGAAACTAAATGGAGAGATGAGCAGTATTCTCCCTTCTGATTGTAAGTCAAATCGAAGTCTTGCGTGTCAAGTCAGACGACAGTTCTCTGTAATCAAAAAGTGAAGAAATGGCCCTGGCCAGGTGGCTTAGTTGGCTGGAGTGTCACCCCATCCATATACCAAAAGGCTGTGGGTTCAATTCCCAGTCAGGACACACACCTAGGTTGTGGGTTCAATACCTGGTCAGAGCACATACCAGAGGCCACAGATGGATGTTTCTCTCTTTCTTTCTCTCTTTCGCTCTCTCCCCCTTCCTCTTTTCCTAATATTTATATACATATACATACATATATATATATGTATATACATACACACACATTTATAAAATATGTCCTCATGTGAGGGTTTAAAAAAATGAAGAAATGGGTCGTTTTCTGGGATTCTTGGCCTCTGAGGTCAGGTTTCCTCCTCTGAAGTCTCTCTTCTTTACTAAATGTGGTCGCGATTGCATCTAGATTTTCTTGTTCACTGTGTACAAGTTTAGAGAGTTGAAATTGCCAGGGGTGGAGCCCTGGCTTGTGTGGCTCAGTGGATTGAGTGCCAGCCTATGAAACAAGGGGTTGCTGGTTTGATTCCCAGTCAGGGCACATGCCTTGGTTGTGGGCCAGGTCCCCAGTAGGGGGCGTGTGACAGGCAACCACACATCGATGTTTCTTTCCCTCTCTTTCTCCCTCCCTTCCCCCTCCAAAATAAATAAAATCATTAAAAAGAAAGAAAGAAAGAAAAGAAATTGCCATGGGTGGAAATGGGGGTAATGATGGGGACTCCGGGCTGAATGATGGAGCTCTGTCTAACATGGTGGGAGGCTGGGGAGACTGGCAAAAGGATGCCAGAGAACTCAGAGTGGGATCCCTTGGTGAATATGGAAAATATATGCATTGTCATGCTTTGGACAAGTTTAGCTAAGGCTGAGCCATTTGGTAGAACTTTAATGAAAAGTTTGGGCTACCGTGGATCTTCTCACCACCAGGCACCCCTTCCTGAAGAACCCTTTTGTCTTGGATTGGTACTAGTTCCTAGTGGGAAAAGAAGACAAAATAGAGAGAGAGTTTGTGTTTGCTTCATCTTTGTTGGCTAAGCCATCTTGTTCTAGCTTGAATCTCCTGGAAGCATTGATTGGTTGCTGCGGGTGCCCGCCTGGATGCCGTTACCTGGCCAGCACACCTGTTCCCAATTGCTCAGAGCTGAGTACCTGGAGGACTGGACTGGTCTACCGGAGCTGCCTTGCCTGACCTCTGATTGGCCGGCCACAAGGGTACAATAACAGGGGTACAAAACACTGGTCCCCTCCCATCAAGATGGGTCACCTCTGCCATGCAGTTAACATTCCAGAGCTTTCTTCAAGTTGAGTGACCTGAGGTCCAGATGATTCCTCCAAGAATTTTGTGGAAGAGGGTGTGGTGGCCTAGGGAACACACCATGGCCTTCTGGCTAGAATCCGGCATTTAGGCGTGGAAGTCCAATTCTCCCCAGTGGTGAGAGAAGTGTTGAAGATTCACCCAAGCGGAGGGTTGTGTCTGCCCTTCTTACCCAGCTTGCCCCACCGTGCAGCTTTGTAGGAGAAGGGTGCTGGGCGTCGGCTGAGGCTGCCGACTCCAGGGAAACAGTGCAGCCTCCAAGAAAGAACATGCTGCCAAAGCTTAAGGCCGTGATAACAACCTTGATTTATACTGAGAACTATTTGTACATAATTACTAAAATATTGATTGCATATTCAGCAATGCGCTTAAATTAAAGACAAATGAAATCTGGTCACAGTGCCAGCAGAATCTTATTGCAAGCAGTCACCATTTAGCTTTTTCCTGTGCTGATCTGGTGGGGTTTAGACAGCTCAGTCCAATTGATTGAGCCCCGGGTTTGAAGGCGGTGGCTCATCGCTGTCCTTACAGAGCTCCTGGGTGAAGACATAGAACAGAAACCACGAGGCAATGTCAGTGCTGTATGTACAGAGTGAGACAGAAACAGGGGTGGGGATGCAAATCAATTCAACAGACGGGGTGGGAAAAACAGCAAAGACGAAGGACTGGGGAGGAGAGGACTCCGTGTACAGGAGCAGGAGGCCAGGTAAGCCAGGATGGAAAGGGTTGTACAGATCTCCATGAAGGCCCAATTTATAACACATTCAAATTTAAATGAATAACCACTAACTTCAGATGGGCCTTTCACAGGGGACTGCAGCCTGGCATCATCCCTTATCATTCTGCGGGATCCCCAGGACCTGCACCCCATGACCTTTTAGGCCTTCACCTTTCCACCCTCATGGCTTCTTTCTCAGGTGCTCAAATTTATCAAGTGTATCCCCTTCTCTGGGCCACTGGATTTGCTGTTCCCTTTGCCTGAAATGCTTTTCCCCGAGCATTTTCATGGAGTGCCTTTTCATCTCCTCACATCTTCACCCAAGGTCAACATCTTAGCAAGGCCTTTTCTGTTCTTCCATCTCAACATACAGCTCTGCTCACACTCCTTTCCTAATGTATGGTTTTCAGAACCTTATGCCATGTATTCATTACTTGCTATAATCTATTTTGTAACCTATGTGCCAGCTGGAGTTTTTGTCTATGTTGTTCGCTACTATATTCCACCGGCCTGGAACAGTAGTTGACTCGTGGTAAATATTCCGTAAATATTTGTTCAAGGAATAAATGAAATGACCTTATTGACTGCATCTACTTTGCTATTTTACCCACTTGTGCAGGTGTATTTGTTCTAGCTTTTACAATTCTATTTTTCATTTTTCAGGTTTACTTTCTTTATTTTTTCCAAAATCTTCTTGGTCATTTTTATAGTGTCTCATTGCTTGCGTATGTTTGTGATGCCAGTTTTTAGTCTGTAAACATTTGACACATTATTATTTTATATATTTCTGAGTCATGTCATTCCATTACCTAGAGGATGAGGGTTGAGCTCTGCGGTTCATAGTTGCTGCGGATTCTCACTCATGGTGGCCTCTTTGCTTATATTTTTATGTCCTGACCCTGAGCTCATTGGTCGATCTTAATTGCTGGGAATTGGAGGGCCTAAGACAAGGAAGACATTCCCCAGAGATGACTTTGGCTTTTATTGAGGACCGGGGGCCTAATCCAGAAATCCTCATTTCCGGCCCCCACCCACTGGTCTGTGGCTGGTGGCTTAGACAAACCAATTCCAATGCTGGCCCCGGTGGCCAAACACCGGGCAACTCTCCTGTATTTGCTTGTTCCCCATTCTTCCCATTCTGAGTTCATCTCATTTGTTTTTCTCTCTATTTCACATGAGCCCAACAATGCAGTAAAAAAGTCTCCTTTATACAGGGTTAGTTGAGGGACAGTATACAATACTGCTAGAATAAACCCAGGTTTTCCTTTGGGTTCTATGCATGTTCCTGTAGCTGTAAGCTCAGGAGCGGGGCAGGGGGTGCTGGAAGGCTCTCATGGCTCTTGGTTATCCCCCAAGCATAGTGTTTCCTAAGTAGGAAGTGTCCAGTGTAGAACTCCTGACTGGTCGCTTCATGTTTAAACATCAAATCAGGCAAATTCACATGCTTCCTAGTTGCACCCCTTTAAGTCAGACCTCTAGCTGCCGGTGGTATGGCCTCACCTAATTAGTGGAGTGTGCGTTATTCTCCAGAGCTTCCTCCTGTCACTCACAGGGATTGATGCCATGTTGTTGGTACGGTTGCCTCCCGCCGCCTCCCAGCCTGTGGCCAGCTGTGGCTTGGCAGAGCCGGGCTGGCCTTCCGGAGGTCCACTTGTTTGTCCCAGCGTTCCTTCCTTCTTGGCGGCCCTCCCAACTGCTGCCAGTGGGGAGTTATTTAAAGCCAATCCCAGCAGCCTGGGGGGGCTTTGCTGTGATCCCTCACACCCTCAGAATGCCTTGACTCCCCAGACACTTCACACTGTGGTGTCCTCACAGGAAACCCTTCCCCGCCCGGGAGAGGAAACCCCCACTTCCTGGGACAGGGGCAGCCGCTCCATCCGTCTGCTTGGCTGATAAGGCGTTTGCATTTGGGTTGGGAGCCCAGCCTGCAAAACACGCTCGGACTGGAACATGCCCAGAGAGGCGGGGACAGCTGAGTCACAGAGGCTCATACTGAAACTACAGTCCTGGGGGCAGGAGAGTGCCTCTCTGCCCAGCGTTACTTGCTGTGTGTTATCAGCATGCTGCACACCTTAAACATACACAATGTTATATGCCAATTACATCTCAGTTGAAAAAATAAATTTGGTCCCGGTTGGGTGGCTCAGTTGGCTGGTGCATCACCCTGTATACAAAATGGTTACAGGTTCATACAGGAGGCAACTGATCAAACTTGCCTTTCTCAAATCAATATTTCCCCCTCTCTCTCTCTCTCTCTCTCTCTGACTCTCTCTTCCTCTTGCTCTAAAATCAGTAAACATATCCTGGGGTGAGAATTAAAGATAATGTTAATAAAAAATGAATTACTTCATTTTAAAGAATTTAAAAAACTTCCAGAAGAAGCAGCCCCTGTTAGGGAGTCACCCATCTTCCCACTCCCAGGCCTGCTTAGTGTCCTCTGCAGTGCTGAGACCCATGTGCCCCTCCTCGGGGTGGCTGACGGTCATCCATGCCACTCTCCGGCTATAATTCATCAACTCTCATTTTTTCACCCCATATAATTTTATTACAGCCCGCACTTCACCGTGAGACACAGGTTAGAGGCAAACGGAACCCCCCTGATGTTCTGACAGCGCTCTGGCACAATTAACAAATTAACCTGCGTCTGTGGGCACAGGTCTCTGAAGGGATCAGATCTCCTGGTCAGGGGTGGGAGGTACTCCTGTCAAATGAAATGGAACAAGTCATTGGTCGTCAAAGCCACACTCTCGCTGGTGCTGGCAGAAAGCAGCATCTGAGAAACATAATGCTGGGGACGGGGGCCAAAGAGAAAATCTACAGCCTGACGAAGTTTTGTGCTGAAAATAAATATTCAAATCAAATTAATTTATTTAGCAGTCGCACACTCTCAAATCATTGTGCAGGGAAGACGTTCCCAGGAAGCCCGGCCTACCCCGGGGCCCCTGGGAAGGAGCCACTGCCAGGGGAATACGAACATTGCACCACGACACCAGTGTTGAAATTCAGCGGGTGCAGGAAGGTGGCAAGTGTGGGCGGTAAGTTTCAAAACATTCGTTTTGAAACACCCACTGTGCTTGGCATCATCTCAGGCTCTGCGTCAGGTGGTGTCGTCTTTGCTCTGCACTCATCCACAGAAGGTTATTCTGATTCTCGTGTTAGAGGCAGGCCGTTCGTTTCCAGTTCTAAAGCAGAAAAACTGGCTGCTTCTGGGTTTGTCTCTTTTTCTCTTACACGCAGCACTTACCATCGGCTAAAATGTTCCCTTGGCTCCGAAAGGCCCCTTTTTCTTCCTCGGAAGGTTCGTCAGAAGAAATGTTACAATTTGGACTTCAAACTTAGGACAAGCTGATGTTGCCTTCTCTGTCACTTTCATTTCTGGAGAAAAGTCAGTCGATTGTGTTTTCCAGAACTGGACGGCGTTCTCTGGTACAGAGAACATTCTTGTAAACCAGCTGGTCCTCCCAGAGATAAAACAACATACAATAAACACTCCCACTGTTGTTCACTCGTGGACCTTCTAGAGATCTTTTTCCACTTGGTTTTTATCATAGGATACCAAAAAACCAGGAATGTTGAAAAAAAAAAACCTTTGAATTTCGGTGTAGGTTATAGCTATTTCTCGGCTGTTCTCACGCCTTTATCTCGTTCCCCCTTTTGATTATTAGCAATTGATCTCATTTCACCCAGACAGTGGAAGGAATCGGAGAAGAACTCTTGTGTCTCACCTGCCCAACCCATCAGGCTCTCCGTGGCCGTTCCCCTCGGTTTCACTCCATTCCTCCAGGGACCTGCCCTGCTTCCTGACCCACCTACTCAAAAACTGCTCCTATGACTCACCATCCCCGTTCTGGCCCTGGGTCCCTCCCAGGAGGGTACAAACACGCGTCCTATTTCCCATCCCGAGAAACCCTCCCGACCCCACGTTCTCTCCTCTAGCCACAGCCTCATTTCTCTGCTTCCCCCTCCTACAGGGACGTCTATAGTGAGGGCTGCTTCCGCCTCCTTTTCTCCCTTTCTGTCCCCAACTCAGACCAGCCTTTGGTTCCCACTGTGTCAGTGAAACCACTCTTCTCAAAGTCCCCCATGTGGTTCCCAATGCCAGGTCCATGGCAGTGTCCAGTGTCTCCGTTGAGGATGGCACCCCTGCCAGACCAGTTCTGTGAACTGCTATGGGGACATCCTTCCTTTTTCAGAAGCCCTTGTCCAAGTCTGGTTCTTCAAACCTCTCAATATTGCTGGCGTCCTTTCCATAAACTCCGTTTTGGCTTAAATTGGCTAGAGCCGGTTTCTGATGCTTGTCGTAAAAGCCCTGAGCTGATGGGGGAGCCAGACTGGCAGGGTTCTGAAAAGTCATTCCTAAAATACAACAATTTGGGAGATTTTTTCCAAGCCCTGAACACCGGGGGCAGGAGGGGGAGCATTGTGGTTCCATCTGCTGGTGGTTGAACAATGACCAGTTACAACTATCTGGACAAACCTCCTCCCCTCCCAATGCTCCCCTTGGGGATGACTCTCCCCCTGTGGCGGTTGACCAGGATGCTCAATCTGTCCAGATTTGTTTGCTCAAAAATGAGGCAAACCATATGAACAAGAAGGGGTTCACAGAAGCAGCGACAATAGCCAATAACTGCTAGACCTCTCTAGTAACCAGGAGCATGCAAACTAACACGCAGCAGGTGCACAAGACTTGAAGTCTAGCACTATTGGGTTCCGAGGCTGTGGGGCAATAGGAGCTCGAAGACACCACACTCTCTTGCAGAGCAGTAGGCAACACCTAGAGAATTTGTGCCGTGTGCGTCTTTTGACCACAGTGTACAGAAACCCAAAGGGATTTGCGCAAGATGATGTTCAAGAATCTATGTAGCATCACTTTTTCAATAATGAAAAACCAGAAGCCGCCTAAATACTTATTGTTACAAATTTGAATAAATAAATGGTGTATGCATACAAGCAAGTACTAAACAGCAGCAACAATGACTGAACTTGCACACCCTGTTAAGCATGAATATAATGTTTTCATTAATAAGCTGGGTTGTGGGTACAACTTTTCCGAACTCTAAGCTATAGTGAAATATTGTAGTAGAAAGTTAATGAAGCAAGGGGATTAGGACAGAGCGGTCAACCAGAGAGGTTTTTCCCGGGTGGCTCAGTGGCGTCTTTGAGTCCTGTGAACGCTGATTTTTCCAGCAGTGGCCTCAGGAATCAACCTTGGCCCTGCCTGGCCAACATTTTCACCAATATTGTCCAGGGTCCTGGTTCATGAAATAATGATTCCATTGATTTTCAATATCTGCCTCAAACGGCTTGTATTACATGGTTTGTTAGGAGGAAACATACGCAGCTAACAATTCATCTGGTTTGTTCCATTTCCTCCTTTCCCATTTTTTTCCTGTTGTGGGTTGGGTTTATTTGGGGGCGGGGGGAAGGTAACTGATTTCTGGCAATGCTTTCTTCTCTCTGAGATCTGTTTGGTCTTGGGTTCACTAGCCTTCTACCCAGCAGTGGGAAATATTATCAAAGCCTTTGCCTTAAAGGGGAAGGGCGCTGTTATTGTGGGCTTGGCAACACCACTGTATCACAATGAAAATGATGGGAAGGTTAGTTCCATATATCAGGTACACATGGGCACGGATTGGTGGCCTCTGACTCCACGAAGAACTGTCTGCCCATGTGCCGGGCAGCTGCGATACACAGGTAAGTCAATGCGAAGATGTGGAAGGGGCACAGGCAGGAACTTTTGGGGAATAAATCAGTAGTATTCACCAAGATCTTTTCAAATGCCCATGACATTTATAGCCAAGCAACTCCACTTTTAGGACACTGACCAGAGGGAATAATCTAATGTTATCACACATTTCTGCCCCCAAATTACAAAACAAGCCTCAGGTTCCCAAACAAGGGAACAATTCATAGAGTTATAGAAATCCAAACAATGTATGATAAAGCTGCCACTGAGTATGATGGGTATAAGCATTTTAAGTGACATTAAGAAATATTCATTATAGCACTTTAACTGGAAGGAGCAGGGTGTGAAACTGGCATCTCCGATATTGGTTCTGGCCTCTACGTCTTTTCACCGTGTACCTCTCTATCCCCTCAGACACAAAGGAGGTAATCACAAATCAAGTATACAGGAACATTAGCAGGAGTGAAGTCTGGGTTAAAAAGAAGGGTTACATAATTTTTATTTACATTATTTTTAAAATGTATTTTCTGGTTTTCTCAAAGTCGTATACGGTTATACATCACTTTTAAAGAGTAGGTAGGATAGAAGTCACAAAAAGAAACACGTTTGGGTTGGGAAGCAGGCGTGCCAAGTCGGGTAGAGAACACTCTCCCACACCTTCCTCTGGGTTTCCTTGACCCTGGCCAGGTACAGAGATGGCATCCCTCCCCTGCGCACTAACCGGCCGATTGCTGGTGGCTCAGTGTAGACAAGTCTGAGAGGTGAACACTCCAGAGGGACCCTGTGACATTTCCTCCAGGAGCTCACCTCAGTAAATACTGGGGTGGGGGCATCTCCTTTGCTTCTGGCAGGGGGAGGGGAACAGGAACCATTCTAGAACAAGCTAGAGCCCTGTTCTTTTTCACAAGGCCTGTCCTCGGAGGACCGCATTGCCCAGAGCCTGACCTCACTCACCTGGGGGTAGGTAAGCACCCAACTCAGCCTCCTTCAGCCATCCTGCCCCACCTGAGGAGGGAGACGGAAATGGAGGAACACTAGGGAGGTTCACCATTCGGAGGCGCAGACTCGATAAAAGACCAAGACGGATTGTAGTATTAGAGAGTGTTTCCCTCCCCGCACTACAGCCGTGCACGGAATAACAGCCGGTCAGCCACAGACCTTGTGTACAATGGTGACCCCATAAGATTATAATGGAGCTGAAACATTTCTATGGCCTGTGATGTTGTGGACAAGAGCAATGCATTATACAGACACTCCCCACTGGGTCACGACCATCTGTGGTGTGCAGTACAGTAGCACACTGCACAGGCTTGTAGCCTGGGGCTGCAGGAGAACACATTGGGTCACACCGAAATAGGTCTCTCGGGCATGAGCATTATTTTAGGCTGGCTAGTTTTAAGAAATGGCAGACATTGGAGCAGCTCTGAATAGCAACAGAAGTTCCCCTTTGTCAGAGACATTTGTATTTGTAAGGGCATCAGCCTCCCTGGATGAGGAGGGAGGGGTGGCCTTATCTCTAGAAATTCCCACTGATGCAGAAGGCGGAAACTTAAATCTGCACAATCACCTTACCCCTGCTTACTGTGCTTTTCCTGGTCCCCTCCCATGGCTGACTCCCCCACCCCCAGCATCATCATTTGTCTTTACCTAGACATGGTGTTTAAGGCGGCGGCTTCAGCTATGTGGTGAGTTACTCAGTTTTCCTGGGTGTCTCCCGTGTGACCCAGGGGTGTACATGGTGTTCAACTTTTGTTTGTGATGTTCGTGCAGTGTCAACACCGCCTAGTGATGCGCTTCCCAGCGCATGCGCCTGGTGTTCAGTGGCACATGAGTCTTTTTAAGGCGTGTTTACATCAGTTACTTCAACACTGTACATCATGTCTGGCTACCAAGAAAAAATGTACAAGGCATACCAAACGGCAAATAACATCCTTTGAAGAGGTGGAACAAGTTCACAACCAGACACGTCAGAGATACCAGGCTAGGAATTTTAAACAACTGTGATGAATAAATTAAGGGCTCTGGTGGTTCAAGGAGAGAGCAGGCAAGAACAGGTGGGCAACGTAAACAATGAGAGGAAATCCTAAGGCACAAAAACCAAGGAAATACTAGAGATCAAAGACCCTGTAACAGACACAGAGAATACCTTTAGTGGTATTACTAGCCGACTGGACATGGCCAAGGAAAAAGATCTCTGAGCTACAGGATATATCAGTAGACTCTCCTGAAACTTAAAACAAAGACTGAAAAAAAAAATCCGGAACAGAACCCTGAAGGACTATGGGACAACTACAAAAGGTATGTCTCATGCATAACGGGACTCTGGGAAGAGAAGAAAGCCAGAAAAAAAATTAGAAAATATATTTGAAAGAGTAATAATGGAGAATTGCCCCCCAATTAATGTCAGACACCAAACCACAGATCCAGGAAGCTGAGAGAACACCAAGCAGGATAAAAGAAGAAAAACAAAACACCTATGCCTAGGCATATCATTTCAAATTATTGATAATCAAAAATGAAGGGAAAAAAATCCCAACAGAAAGCAAAGGAAAGAAACACCTTATTTATAGAGGAACAAAAATAAGAAGTTTGTCTGACTTCTGTAATCATATAAGCAAGAGGAAATCATGCAAGCAAGAAGATAGCTGAAATATTTTAAATGGTGAGAGAAAAACAACCAACACAGAATTCTGTCAAAATTAGCCTTCAAAAGAGAATGAGAAATAGACTTTCTCAGACAAACAAAAATTGAGGAACTTTGTTCTTAGAAAATCTGCCAGAAATTTGGGTCTACGTAAACAAAGGAAGAACAAGGAAGAGGGATAAGTGAAGAAAAAAATATTTTTTAATTTTCATTGATCTAACATGTTCAAAATAGTAATAGGAACAATGTATTCAATTATGTCTGCTTATGGATATGTCTTCTCTATATATTTACACACATAAGAGAATGACAACAATGATTCAAGGGATGGAAGGAAGAGATAAGGATTGTTGTGTCATAAAGCACTCACACTACCTATGAAATGATACAGTGTTATGTGGAAGTGAATATCAATTAGTTGTAAGTGATATTGCAAATTCTAGGGCAGCCGTGAAAAAATCTAAAAAGTATTACTTCGTTGCTAAGAAAGGAGAGAAAATGGAATCATGTAAAATGTGATTAATGTAATGTGATAAAATGTAATTAATTAAAACCATGAAAGGAAGAAAAAGGGTGGAAGACAAAAATAAGAACAAAGCTCCGGGGCACCGAATAAAAAATAGTAACAAATATGGCAAATATTAATCCAATGATGTCAGTAATCACCTTCAACATCTCTTCCTGATGCAGGTGGAGGAGAAGCTAAATGTACCATGTACCACGTACCACGAGCTCCCCTCCAACAGGCGGGAGGGCTCAGGCCCTCGCCTCCCGTGTCCCGAATACCAGGATCGCTGTGTGTGGCAGTGACTGGTGGTGGAGATGGGGCTTGCCGTGTCAGCTTCCAGGTGATTCTGGGATTCTCATCCACTCAAGGTGGGGGCCCCTTTTCAGAAGGGAAGCCTACCCCCAATGGACAGGAAGGGTTAACAGAAGCTCCTGTCACATGGGGACCTTCTGCGGGGACATCGTTTATCTCGCTGTCCTGTCCATTATTATTACTGATGACACACCATCATACAAGTGACTCATAAAACTGGAAATAAAAGGAGGGCAATATCATTTTTAATCCCTTTAATGCAAGGCACTAGGAAAATTAATCAATTATTACAGCACATGATTGAAAGCAATTCAAAGAGTGTTCTTGAAACTTGGCAATGGAAGGTTCACTTCCCATGGTTTTCTGAAATCTTTGCATCTATTGTTTTTTTTAAGCTTCTTCCTTAAAGAAGGCCCTAAGAAGCAACTGAAAACCAGGAACGCAGGTGAGGTGGTCTTTCTCAGATGTCAGCACTCTGGGATTTCATTGCCATGTGAAAAAAGGAATAAATGACCAGCGAGCCACCCAGAAGAGAAGACTGGGGTCTCCTTCCTTACTCACCCTTTAACAATCAATCTCTCATCTCTACTGAGAACCTGGAAATCTTTGCAAAGGGAATTGGAACTTCACAGTGCCCCACGGGATAGACATATTCCAGCTAAATTTGCAACAAAGCAGGGCAAAAGAACTTCCATATGGAGACTGTGCTGGCAGAGCCAGCTGGGCCACCCAGATTGGCCGGGCTCCCAATCCAGTGCCTCTCACTCCAGCTCGACCCCAGCTACACACAGCCGGTGCTCAGTGTGAGCGCAGCAGAGATTCCCGCCCTGAGAGCACGCTGATCATCTCTTCAGGGCTCACCCCTGGCCCTGACACCTGCTCTGGTCCCCTCGCTGCTCTGGCTCAGCCCAGAGAGACAGCCAAGCAGAAGCCGAGGCCGACAGCCACCACACGGTCCACAGGAGTACAGCCAACGTGACACTGTGGCATGCAGCTGCGGGCTGCCGAGACTGACGCCATCAGTGTTACTTAGAAGTCCCCTGATACTAGGATGTGCAAATTGCCAAGCTCGCCACGTGAGGGAGTTGGTTCTGTTTCAGGCAAAACTGAAACACCCAAAACTAACAAACTACCACCACCAAGGGCAGTTGTTAAAGCCACTAAAAAAAAAAAAAAAAAGGTCTTCGGCCTTGTTATTGTATTACGTACAGACCCAAATGGCAAAGCACAGGAATCTTTCCAAAGAATTTTTGATGCAAGGATAGATTGTGGTTCCAAGAATCAGGCCCTTCAGGATCTCCACGGAGGGCGCTTCCAACAAGGAATGTAGGTAACAGATGTGGTTATGCAAAACCAGAAGCTCTTTGGTGATTTTTATCAGCCTCCTCCTGCCCCCTTCTTTTGACCAGGCTGTGAAAATTGGGGGTAGGGCCCAGAGCAGTGTGCTCCACCTCCATCAACTCTGGGGCCACTCACAACTCGGTGGAGAGGGCCTTGAAGACTGTGCCCTCCCAGGCACCTGGTCCTCAGCTCATGGTCCTTCCCACCTCCCGCTTTGGGCTGCCTGCTGCTCTGGGGGGCACGGTCCGTCCTTTCCACAGGTGTCAGCTGTGCGGTACAATTCAATTCCTTCTCTGCTCCTGGCCAGCGTCTTCTTGGGTGTCTGCTGTGTGCCCCGTCCCAAACACTTTGAAAGACTTGCGTATGGTCAGTTCTGAAGAATGTCATCTGTTACCTAGACCCACAGATTTCATAGGGAAGCAGCCTCAGTCTACTTCAGACCTCGCCAGTCTTGCAAAGTGACAGCAAGATGGACAGCAATGGGTGTTCTCGTCAAAGAGCTCTCTGTCAAGATTTTAAGCTAAATGCTTCAGTTCCTGAGTCGTGAGGAAGGGTACATTAGGCAAAGGAATAATTGGTAAGATGCTTCCAGAAGAATGAACAAACTGACATTCCGACACAATGTTTATTTCCAGCTTTTAAAAATCCTGATTTGATACAGAGTTCCTCCCAGGAATATATTTTATTATATATATATATTTTTAAAATGTTTCATTGCCTGAAATATTATAACAAAAATACTAAATCTTTGAAAGGAATGCAACATTTTGATGCCCTCACAAATCGACCATAACATTTGCCATATTTGTTACTAGTCTTTTTTTAATGTATTCATATTTTACACATAATTGCACAACATAGATGGAAATGTCCTATTTCCTCCATTTTTACCTTAAATCATAAACAAGTTCCCCATTTTCATTTTGAATCGTAAGCATCTATAAAATGTCCATACTGACTGATGTTTACTGGTTCCAGATAGTCGCCAGCACCGTGAACTTTAAAGAAGTCCAAGTAAATATGCCAGAGTCAACCTGCCATGATTCGCCGCTGTAGGTGGCTGTGGCAAAGGCCTTCACATGCTCACTGTTTCATTCCTCTGACGAATATTTCCTTAGGAAAATTCCCAGGATTAGGGTGGTTTGTCTGAAGGGCATTTTTATTTTATTTCCTTGTTTTTGGTCAATTGAAATGTGTTTCTTGGTTTGGAAAATTTCACAAGAGCTTCTGAGGTCACGGGAGCAGGGACATGCTACAAAACCAGAGCCAGTGATCCCTGGGCCTGGCACTGCACCTGCCCAAGCTGTGTTACTGGCATGGGGACACGCCAGGGACGCACCAGGCTCACAGCCTTTATGCACAAGGAGGGATGGTCAGAAGCCAATAGTAAAGGTGACTTCACGACTCGAACAATACAGATATGGCACACAAATGACCAGACTAGGAAAACAATCTTTTTTTTTTTTTGCCTTCAATGACTTTTTTTTCCTCCTGTTGCATGTTATGAAAATGTAGGTCCCAGCCTTCACTTATCTGTGACTCATCAGAAAATCTTTTCAATGACATCCTGGGCCAGCTGTGGGCCTTGTAGTAACACGCACTCAACGAATATTTGTGGAATTCAATGGACAGGCACTAACGTTTTTCAGGCTAAACAGAGCCTGAAAAAGCTAAACAGAGCCCACTGTTGCTGGTTCAGAGCTTGGGGCTTGTTCATCCCCACAGCACAACCTGCCCTCTGAGCAATGGCTAAACACACGAAGGCCTTTACTGCAGCATTATTTATCACTGCGAAAGGAAAGAAACTGGGAATTGTTAAGTAAACGCAATTCTGCTCAATTTACTCTTTAAGTCATTAAAAGGAATGTTTACAAAGGCCTTGAAATTATGTGGAAAATTCTGATACGGCACGGTTAATTTTAACAGGAAGACAACTATATATATAGGTGGTGGATATTACATTAAAATTACGCATATGGAAAAAAATGAAAAATGCAACAAAATAATGATAGTTTTACATTTGAGACAACAAAGTTGATTTTTGTTTCTTTTTACTTTTCTTAGTTTTCTAGGTGTTTTTAAGAGTGTGTGCATCATTCTCATAATTAACAAAAATGTTTTACAAAAGACAACTGTCCCTGTGGACCAGTTTTTTCCTATCTATTTCTCTTATTCATTCAACAAGTATTTATTATTGAACACCTACTATGTGCTTCTTACGGTTCTCTGTGCTGGGACCCAATTGTCAGAAATACAGACAGTGATTTTCGCCTTCTCACAGAGCTTACATTCTAATGGAAATTTATAAGCAGAAAAATGTCCATGATAATCGGTTATTTAAATTATTTTGAGACTTTTTAGAAGAGAAGAGAATAGTATCTCACTGAGAAATGTGACCTTGTTCTTTTAGCCAAATATTTAAAGATCTAGGTGATTTATTTTATTTTAATTAATTTGCTAACACTTTAAAAATCTGTAATCAGCCCTGGCTGGTTGGTGTGGCTCAGTGAATTGAGTACCAGCCTATGAATATATGAGTCAGGCTTTTAATGACCCTTAGGGGTCCCTGGTTCGATTCCCAGTCAGGGCACATGCCTGGGTTGCAGGTCAGGTCCCCAGTAGAGGGTATGTGAGAGGCAACCACACATTCATCTCTCTCTCTCTCTTTCTCCCTCCCTTCCCCTCTCTCTAAAAATAAATAAATAAATTCTTTTAAAAAATAAAAAATCTATAATCAGTGTTAGAGTTGTGTCTGTGTTTTGCAGTTTTAGTTCATGTTAATAATTGTTATTAAAATATAGGGAAAAAGTCTCAGTAGAAGATGGCTAGGTATCAACCAGTATTCCCCTAAAGATGGTGACTGCGGCCCTGACCAAGGGGGCTCCGTTGGCTGAACATCGTTCCGCAAACTGAAAGGTCACAGGTTCAATTCCTGGTCAGGAAACATGCCTAGGTTGCAGGTTTGGTCCTCGGTCAGGGGCATGTACGAGAAGCAACTGATCGATGTTCCCTTCCCTATCTTTCTCCCTTCTTTCCCCATCTCTGAAAGAAGTAAAATCTTGTTTTAAAAAAGATGGTGATTGTAGGCATCAACAGTATGTGGCAGGTACACATTTTCTTGAACCCAAGTTTTATAGAAATGTTCAGCTTGCTTCTCTGAGCTCAGGATTAAAAGCCTGACTCATAAAAGAGCAGAAAAGCGCAGTCCCTCTGGTGCCGGAGTTGGGGGAACAGGCGTTTGCTCTGTAGCACCGATTGATTTGACTGTGTTCTCCAAGGCAGCAGAGAAAACTGCTTCGATTAACAAGCTTTTTCCTGCAAAGGGTATAAAACACTTAGAAATTAAAAACTAAAAAGAATTAGTGCCACACTCCACCCGGTTTTAAATAATGTTTATTGTTTTACTGATTATGAAAATGTTCTTTGCTGAAAACATGAATAATGCAGAAAATTAAGAAGAGTATAAAGCTCATCTGTTATCCTGCCCCACAAAGGTAACCCCAGTTATTATCATGGCGAACCTTGATGCAGTCTTCCGGAGTGAGGCTTGGCAAACCTCCTCGGCATGGGGCCAGACAGTAAATATTTCAGCCTCTGCAGGCTTTGCCCATCGCAGCTCCCTGCCCCTGGCACCAGGAGAGAGCAGCCATGTGCACCTCCATGAAAGAGCTTGGCTTAGTTCCTGTGAAACTGCATTCACCGAGACAGGCAGCAAGCCCAACTCAGTCCCATCCACAGTTGGCTGCCCTCCCTGTCTCGAGCCTTCAGTTTGGAGGGGGGCAAGCACGGGCATCTGCACTGGTATTTCCCCTCCCCTCCTTGTCCTTCTGATTGGCGTCATCCCACTGGAAGGGCGTCATCATGGTTCGCCATGTTCATCAGCCAACAAGTATTTACGGCTAGCCTGCCGCTATGCATTTGAACCTGGGGAGTGGTAGGTGAGCCCACCACGTCCCGGGCCTCTCGGGGTTGCTGGCAGTAAGAAAACCATTGCAAATATGTGCATCATGGCAAGCGTGCCCTGGGGAACTGTAGGCTGCTCTGGGAGCGTGCAACCGGAAGGCCTAGCATGACTGAAGGCTCAACGGCAGCTTCCAGGGTGGAGTGGGGCGGGGTTGATGATGCCATCTGGGTGATGAGCCGGGGTTACCTGTGCACTGGTGGGAGGGCGTCCGGGAGAGGGACAGCAGGCAGGAAGTCTGCAAGGTGGCGGGCTGGGGGGGACAGCCCGAAGGCTGAGGAGCTGAAGAGAGGCCCACGTGGTCAGAGCCGAGATACCACATGGCCAGGGAGAGGAGTAGGCCGGGCTTTCACACCACTGAGAACATTTGGGACTTGATCCTGTGGGCAGCCAGAAGCCACTTTAAGAGTTTTAAGCAGGGACTCATGAGATCAGCATTATTTCATGAACTCAGTACCCGTACCACCGGTCACTGGGAAATCTCCCCGTCCATCCTTTCTGTGCACGGCTGCAGAATGAGCTTTTGAGTGTCCACGGCTGCGCTGAAAGCCCCTGACTGAGCACCCGGAGGATGTGAACTAGAGCCGGGCCCCCCAGCACTGGTGTACAGCCACAGGCGGTCTCAGCACTCTCTTTATTTTCTTCTCTTCGAACTACTAACATTTTAATGAAAACAATATTTACAAAGAATGTTGAAACTTTTAAAATGCCTCAAATCTTGCCATCCAGAGGGGGTCATTGTTAATATACAGGCCTTTTACAATTTGTGTTTCAGCAACAGTCAACTCGGAAAGTCAAAATGGGACAACCGGGAACAACGATGCTTCTTAGGGGAAATGAGTCGTGTTTTCCTCTCTGTCCCTGCCCTGCTTACCAGGAAAAGGGCAGAAACCATAAATGCACATTGGTGGGTTTTGAAAAAGTAAACCTGCTCATGGACCACCACCCGGAAGAAGAAATGGGACATCCTTAGCACCGCACATCTTCCAGGTCACTCTCTGTTCTCCTGGTCGTGACCCCACTGAAGGCAGCCTCTGTCCTGACTTCCGTGCAATGGATTGGTTTTGCCTGTGTGTGTTCAAACCTTGTGTGTGCGTTACATACACATTAGATGAGATGATACCGCGTGTACTCTTTGGGGTCTGCTGCTCTCGCTCAGGGGTATGCTCAGAGGACGGCAGTGTTTCCGTGAGCGGCGATACGCCACCTGCATTGTTATCACAATTTTTCTTTGCATAAGTATTCAACATCCCTCTGACGTGAATTGATATTGCTCCAAAGAAGATACATAAATGCCCACAAAGCACATGAAAAGAAGCTCGATATCATTAGTCAATACAAAAATGTAAATCAAAACCACAAGGAGATGCCACTTCACACCAACCAGGATGGCTATTACTTAGAAATCAACACAAAACAAAAACCCCTACAAAAACAGAAAATGACAAGTGTTGGCAAGTACACAGCGGAGTCGACACCCTCCTACATTGCGGAAGTGTAACAGCTCAGCCTCTGTGCAAACCCGTGCGGCAGCTCCTCAAACAGGCAAACGCAGAATGGCCGTGCGATCCAGAAATTCTACTCCTGGGCATGTACTCAGAAGAATCGAAAAAACGTATTCAAAAGAGCCCTGGCGGGTGTGGCTCAGTGGATTGAGTGCCAGCCTGCAAACTGAAAGGTTACCAGTTTGATTCCTGGTCAGGGCACATGCCTGGGTTGCAGGCCAGGTCCCCAGCGAGGGACGTGAAAGAGGCAACCACACATTGATGCTTCTCTCTCTCTCTTTCTCCCTCCCTTCCCTTCTCTCTAAAAATATATAAAAGCAATGTCTAAAAAAAGTATTCAAACGAGTATTTGTTGTACATTTATGTTCATAGCAGTATTCACAATAGGCAGAAACAATTCAAATGGATAAACAGAATGTGGCATACGTATACACGGGAATATATTCAGCCACAAAGAATTGTGGCTGCACAGGTCTGTCAATGTGCTAAAAACGCTGACTTGTACACTCCAGAAGCTCATACTGAGGACCCACACTGAAGCCCCTTTGCTAACCTCCACGTGATCAGTCTACAGCTTATGTTGTACTGTTGTGTCTGGGAGAGAGTGAATGAAACAGCAGTGGAGAGAGAGTGCCCATTTAGAAGGGAGCAGAGCCTGAAACTGGGGTCCCGAAGCTCTGGGTGCATTTCCAGCATCAACCCTGAGGCTGACGTGAGGCCCGGGGTCTTCTAAAATAGCATCCGGCCGTCCCAGGAGGGAAGGCTTGTCGGCTTTGCTTAACACCATTATAATTTGCTTTCAATCCTACTTGACTTTGGTTAGGAAAGTCTTGCAGTAAACAAGCCTGACTGTGAAATATTTATACGCCGAATATAGCATTTGCACTTCTGCTAAGATATGTGGATAATGTGGAGACTAGCTCAGGGCAACACTGCGTCACCAGGGCCGTGACAGATTTCATACATATAAGGTTTTTCTCGTCTCCCTCTTTGTGTCCCTTCTGCCTTTTAAAGTAAGCATGGCCCCGAGGCATTCCTTCGTACTTTCCCCTTGCCTCCTCAACATAGCGTCTATACTGAACTCCACTCCCTCCTTCGGCTCAAGGCCATTCCAGGGTGTGTTATGAGACCTCTGACATTTCGAAAGGCGATTCCTGGAATGCTCTCTGTGGGATGTGTCCAGGCAGACAGTCGTGGGTTATCTCCAGGGAGGGAGAAAGACAGGAGAGCCTCTGAGAACTATTTACATGAACTACGCTGCAGGCTTGGGCCTGGGAGATAAGAAAGGAGGGCTTCAGGGTATTGGGTTGTGTTGTTTCTTCTTTCCCGTGTTTTGTGATGTTTAAATTATAACCATATGCTTTAGAAGATATAAAAATCTGGATCTCCATCCTCTTCCACATTAACAGACTAACCCTTTGGAGAATCACGTATTAACAGAGGTGCTCAGTAATGACTTTGCTGAAAGCACAGTGTAAAAGAAGAAGCAGGCGACATTGCCTTACCCAGGTGCCCCGTTTGCCTCTTGGATCTCGTGAGGAAAGGGGTATCTTTCTCCGAAATGCATCTTCTATTGTGGGCGTCTGCCTGTGGACGGACACTGGTGTCCCCTTTTCTGTTTGTTTAACGGTGGTGCCAAGGAAGACGGTGATAGTGACCCAAAGCTCTCTCTCCTCTCATTCTTGTTAGAGACGATGAAATGACCTTGGGCTGCTTCTTTTGTTTATCTTGAGTTCTCAAAATATCCCCCAACCATTCCTAGTAGACTCAAAGGTACTTCTCACTTGGTGATTAATTTAATTGGCTTTTATTGTTAGAGCCTATGAGATATCCTGGCTGTGAGAACCACTCTGAAATTCCCTATCTCAGTGAGTCTTACCGCACTGTCCCCACAGTCGCCACCACCCCTCTTTCCGCCCCCAACTCAGAAGGTAACCCTCGGCACCCTTCCTATAAGCTGGGGGCAAACGTGCCACCATGGTTGCCTAGGAAGCCTTGTCTGTGGCACAGAGGGTCACCGAGTGCCTTTCAGTTCATGCGCACGAACACTGGTGTTCTCTCTCAGTGTTCTCTCTCAGTGGGCTTTCTCCACTTTTCTCTCAGAAGCCCTTTCTCGTCTTCCTCCTGCAAATAAACCTTTATGGCGCATCCACTGTTTTCTAAGCCCTGTGCTGGGTATGGCAGATACTGAGACAAACAAAACCTGGTATTCATCCCAAGTAACGGAAGTCTAATGTAGAACGAGCCGTGTGAATAAATACCTACCCCACGATGAGAGCTCTACAGAGAAGAGTTGAGTGATGTGGAGGAGGAATGATTCATAAACTGCGAAACCTTATTTTTCCTTCTACCATGTACAATTTCCTAGTATTTGATGGTGAATTTATTATTTTTATTTTAGTATTTCATATGTCTTTGAAATCTCTGTGTTCTCAAGACTTATGTTTTTCATCTTCTTTTATTAAAAATCCCTGCCTTCTGTGGGTCTCCCAGAGAAGCATCGCCTTTTACGGCATCATGTTTTATTTGGGACCTAGAAGTCACGGACAGAGAAGGACGCGGCGGGTGTGGTGATGCGCACCTTCTGGCCAAAGGCTGGAAGGCAGGCGTTCCTGGGAGCTGAGGCCCGGGGTGCAGTTTTTGGCTCATGCCCTGTTCTATGTGCCTCTCTCTTAGGGGGAGGGGACAGCAAAATGAGCCAGAAAGCCCGAGGACAGGAAACCTCCTGCGTAGCCTCAGGGAAGAGGAAGAGGAGGCCTGGAAGGCTAGAAGACAGTCCCTCCTGTGTCCATCAGGAGAGGGACTGTTGACCGACTGCCTCACTGTCCAAGGGAAGCCTTTTTAAGAACAAAAACTAAAAGGGAGCAAGATCTAATCAGTACACTATTCCTTCCTGCCGGGACCCTAAACCCGAGAGTGGGCTAAAACCAGCTTCTTAGAACTCAGTGTAAACAAAACAAAAGAAAATATTAAGTGGCTTTCTGGGAGCTGAGAAAACAGAGAAGTAGATTACCCGAGAAAGAGGGGAGAACATAAACGCTCCTTGTGCCTGGAAAAGGTAATCATGTACTCGAGTAAGAGAGGTAGTTAACAGCTTCCTGTGAGGGAAACAGGATGAAAGGAACATTAGAAAGAATTTTCTGGAAGGCTTTTAAGGCCTCAAGTGAACTAACAAGGTGATTCACCCCCAGGGTGAAATACAGAGTTCTGGTCGCCTGACAGTCCCTGAGGGGGCTCTGCCTTGAGAAGGATTCTGTGCACCGACTGGCGAGTCTACAGCGAGCCACCTGCCCCTCGGGGCTGACCGACGGCCAGAGTGCTACTGGCAGTACCCAAAGTGTGTCCCCATGACCGGGGCCACCGCAGCTGGCTGGGGATGCTCTCTAGGGATTGGAAAGGACAGAGGTCATTGCCTGTGTCACTGGGGGCTTATGGGCCTCGGCAGTGTCCCCAGGCTGGCCTGGGGCCCCTGCAGTCTCCCCTGCCCGCCCCCAGGGGCACCAGCAGGACAAGGCCCTGTGGGACAGCGGGACACGAGATCCAGTGGACTTCGAGGAGTCTTTGTCCTGTGACTAAAGATGGCAAAGCCTGGGAAAGCATGCCACTGTGTCAGCCCCCATGCAGTGCGGCTGGTGTTGGAAATGGGGGAGGGCAGCAAGTACCAGGCGTTTCCAAGTAGTGGAAACAGTGGGGCAGGTACATCCCCACCAGCCAGTGACTTCGAGCAAAGCATCGGGCAGCAAGTTAAGGGGATGGGTCCGCAGATGGTCTGCTGCTAGCATCCTGCATGCCCAGAATTTATCTGGCCTGTTTCGTTAATTGTGCTAAGTCTTGACCTTGGAAACCGTCTGTGTGATGAAACAGAAGGTGCACGTCACAGACGTCGGTAGCCGCCAGGGCCGTCTGCAAGAAAAGCACTCGTGTGGTTGGTGACATTGCGAACGGAACCAGCTGCTTTCTGTGCGGAACTCCTTCTACCTGAAATAACAGGTGGCCGCAATGGGGGGGTTCAAACTTGACAGCTTGGCAGCCGTTTACTCGAGAAGGAATCAGATGAGCTTGTTGCACCGAGGAAAAGCAATTGAGAGTATTTCTTTCTTTTGAGCTTTTAAGCAAAAATTAGATTTTAAAAAATCTTGTATGAGGCATCATCAGCTTGGCAGCTTCCCAAGACGTGAAGGCTTTTTGGATGAGATTGGTGCTGATACGAATGAATGTGTTGGTTTGTTTCATATTGGGTAGTGAAACCTGGCAACATTCGGAAGATCTCCGTTATTCAGTGAACATTTTCCAAATAGTCAATGTGTGATGTTATAAGGTTACGCATGGGCACGGATGAAAAGTTCCAATCAAAGGGCAAGAGAGAGCAGTAGATTAATGTGAGTGAGTGGGCAGATTTTCGCAGATACAGTTTCCAATTCCACACCGCACTGAACTTAAAGGGCTGCTACTTGTCTGCCCGTGGTGAGGTTTCAAAGACGCACAATTTTATGAAAAGGCTATGAAAAATGTTCTCTTTCCCAAACACGTATCTAGCTGTACGAGGCCAGGCTTTTTTTCTCACGCACTTGAACCAAAACAACATATTACAACGGAGCGAGTGACTACGGAAGTGGGCAGGTGCATCCAGCTGTTTAATATTAAAGAGATAGTCAGCCCTCTAGTAAAGAGATTTGCAAAAATGCAAAACAATGCCACATTTCTCACTAAGTGTTTTTGGTTTTGGAAAACACAGTTATTCTTCATAAGAATAGGCAATTTATGTTAACAAATAGTAGATTTATTGTTGCTTTTGAATAATTTAATAACCTTTTAAAAATGTAGAATAGAGTCAATAACCGCAGTGCTAACTCACATGAACCAAAGCCCTTCGGAGTTCCAGTGATTTTGAAGTGTGTGAAAAGGTCTGAAGGCCAGAAAGTTTCGGAGCCACCGCTGTGAGATGCAGTTTCCACCCACAAGGCACTCGTGGGGTGTATGGAGATGGTGGCAGAAGAGAGGCTGGAATGACAAGAAGTTGAGTTGATCAAAGGCATCGACCGGGCTGCCACTGGGCACAGCCGCCCTCGGACATGGCCCCAGTAACCGTGAACCTTGAGGCATGGGCCTGCTCAGATGTGTTTGTGTGCTTTTAAAACAACAGACTCACGCCCTGGCTGGCGTAGCTCAGTGGATTGAGCCTTGGCCTGCGAACCAGACAATCGCGGTTCGATTCCCAGCCAGGGCACATGCCTGGGTTGCAGGCCAGTTCCTTGCAGGCTAACTACCAGCAGGGGACGCACAAAAGGCAACCATACATTGATGTTTCTCTCCCTCTCTCCTTCCCCAATAAAGATATATAAATAAATAAATAAATCTTAAAAAATAAAAATAAAAAAATAAAACAACAGACTCACTTTTGTAGACTTGACAGAACGTGTTGAATGACTGAGAGGACGCGACATTACACAGATGGACGAGAACAAGTGATCTTGGACCTGTGCTCCCACAGGGCAGGAGAGCAGGTGTGCCTTGCTGACTGGTGGCCCCTCTTGCCTGGGACAATGTCGGTCTCATCATAGGCTCCCAGTAAATATGTACTGGATGAACAGATTAATAACTGCCATGCTAACTTTTATACAATATGATTAACAATTAACCAGCTATTAAGTATTTATTACACAGCTCTTATACGATCAAAACTGGACTAGAAACTATGAAACATCTGTGCTATACACTAAATGCTGGTGTCCTCCCAAAATTCAGATGTTGAAACCTACTCCCCAAATTGTGCTTGGGGGTGGGGCCTTCAGGAGGTGGTTTGATAGGTGCTCTAGCCCTCAAGAAGGGGATTAATGACTGTATTACGAAGACCCCATAGGTCTCCTTCATACACGCCACCACGTGAGGACACAGAGGGGCTGCCGTCTGTGAACCAGGCTCTCAGTGGACACAGAATCTGCCAGGGCCTTGATCTTGGACCTTCCAGCCTCCACAACCGTGTGAAGTAAATTCCTGATGTTTAACAGCCACCCAGCCTCTGTGTATTCGTTAGACCAGCCCAAGTGGACGGAGACAATATACTCCAATCATGAAGTGTGATCACTGTCACCAGGTTAACATAACTCTGGGTTGGGAACAGAGATGACTACGCACAGGGAATAACCAGGATTAAGGAAGGCTGTACCATGGGTGCTGACGCCCTGAAGGAGCTGAGCTTTGAGCGAGGGTGAGAAGGAGAAACGAAGGGAGGCCCCAAACCTCCAGAGTGAGAAGTAGAAGGTACTTTTGGTTAAAGAGAGTAGGATGGAACTATGAAAGACCTTCAAAATTAAGTGACTAGAAAAACAATGTTGTTTTAAAACTTGAGCTGGAAGACAACTTCATGCTATCCAGTCTCATGTAGAGATGTAGAAACTCGTGACATGTAGAGATAAGGAAGCTCAGACCCAGGGGTCAGGCGACTTGCCCAAGGCCAGAGTCAATTCCCAGTACACGGGACTTGATTCCCAGGAAGACACCTTTCATGCATTTGTACATCGTGCTGCTGAGATCAAATGGGACCTGTTGCAATGAGGACCAGCAGCCATGACGGTCCCTGGGTCAGAAGAGGGACATTCATTCCACATCCATTAATTACCATCCACGAATGGTAAAAGCACTGTTTCAGGGACATTTTCCTGGAGTAGGCATGCAGAAAGACCTCTGAGCCAGGTGTTCCGGTCCATCCGCAGTGCTATAACCAAGTACCATACACCAGGTGATTCAGAAACAACAGAAACTTACTTTTCACAGTTCCGGAGGCTGGAAGTCCCAGATCAAGGTGCCAGCAGATTCGGTGTCTGGTGACCACCTGGTTCACACAGGGAGGTCGCCTTATTGTGTCTTCATGTGGTGGAAGGTGAGTGAGGGAGCTCTGTGAGGTCTCTGTTATAAAGGCACTAACCCCGAAGGAGGGTTCCCCCATCCGTGACCGACTCACCTCCCAAAGGCCCCACCTTCAGGTACCAGCACATTGGGGTTAAGACTTCAACAGAGGAATTTGGGGGGCAGAAACTTTCAGTCTGAGGCACTGGGGTTAGACAGACTCTCTGTCACCCAATGTTGAGGTCCTCTGCTCCAGTGGTTGCGGGGGGATTGGAGGGGAAGAATCAGATCTGGAACACAGGAATAGTGACAACTTGGGAACTGAGAGAGAAAGCACCTGGAACACACAAAGGTGACCTCCAAGGCTTCCAGCCCCCGGCAAGGGACGCGGGACAAGACACATGTGTGAAGGTAGTAATGGGAAAGCAGTGAACCTGTTTCTGGTTGCACCCCATTTAATAATTGGTTCTTATTATTTATTATTCTTTATAAACCTAATTTTTTGGTTTAATCTCACAAAAAATATATACAGGGTCTGGCAGAAATAAGGCCTGCTTGAGTGTGGTCGGTAGGGTAATATGGGTGGAATAACCTATAGTTTTAATTTGAACATTTCACCTAAAATGTCATATGGTGTGCTTGAGTGTGATATTGTTATGTTACAGAGTTACATGCTTACGATGTTGTAATAAAAGGTTTTGTAATAAAAAGAAGGGGGGCGTTATTTGTGCTAGACCCTGCATTTTTGTGTTCTCCCTTTATTTGCACTTTTCTCCTAAATTGCTTTCTGTTCTTTGACCTACAGTAATATCTATGTTGCTATGAATGGCCACAAGACAGTGACACATCGATGCAATGAAGAACTGCGGTCAGCACTCAGTTGACTTAAAGGAGAGGGTGGGTCACTGAGTGGGTGGTCTTGCTTCTGCACGCAGTTAATTCCTTAGTGCTGTTCTCTGCTTTCTAGGCAACACCACAGGATCATTGAGCAAAAACAAACAAATAATAACCCTTTCTTTATAACTAATGTTACCAAAGCAGGGCCAGGGGTCATGCGACTTGCCCAAGTATTGTACAATAATCAACTAATAAAAAGGGCACTCAAAAACAAAAATAACATCTTTCATGCAAATTGCTCTTTTTATTCCATTGGTGGCGGCATGCATGGCACAGATCACTGCTTTGGATTTTGCAACTTTTGTAAACCCTTATTTTGCATCCAGATAAATCTGTGGACTGTCCAGAGTGAGGCAGAGCTATGGAGATTAGCAAGGCTGTGTGGTAAGAAAACTTGTTAAGTCTGTGAAACCTCTACTGTCATGCCCACTGGTTTCCTGGGTGTATTTCCACCTCCTCCTTTCAGTACGAAATTCAGTCTAGAGTATAGGAATGGTTTCATGCTATGTACGTAACAGGATCTTTGTGAATACACGCTATCTACCTTGTCACACACAGTCAGAAGTTTGACCTTGAACTGCACTACCCAAGACAGTAGCCACTAACCCCAGGTGGCTATTTAAGTTTAAATTAATTAGAATTAAGCAAAATTTAAAATTCAGCTCCTTGTTCTCAACCGCCCCATTTCAAGTGCTCCAGTGCCCAGACACTCGGGTGGCTAGTAGCTGCGGCACTGGAGAATGCAGCTGGAGACTGTTTCTCTTGTGACAAACAGAACTACTGAACAATGGTTATGTGCAACATAATCTGCTTTCTTTTTACTTTTAATCTTTTCTCAAGGACATGCTTATTAATTTTAGAGAGAGGGGAAGGGAGGGAGAGAGAGAGAGAGAGGAGCATCATTCTGAGACATTAATATCTGTCAGTTGCCTTTTACACATGCCCCAGTTGGGGACCAAACCCGAAATCTAGGCACGTGTCCTCCCTGAGGTGGGGGGCAGGTGGAAGGGAGGGGGAGAGGTCCAACCAGTGACCTTTCAGTTTGCAGGATGACGCTTTAAACCAACTGAGCCAAGTCATCCAGGGCAGTGGTTTTCATTTTTTAATATATGATTATATGAAGGTCATGCCCGATTCCTAAAGAATGTGAGTACTTTGAAAATTTTAAAAAGACTGAGTTTCTGTTTGGGGATTCTGGTTACAGACCCATGTTTTCACTAGTTAAAATGAATACAGCAAAAGCATGTATTTGCAAAACAGCTTTCTTCCAAGTTGCATATTTTACTCTGCCAACATTCATTTTTTATTCAAAAAATATTTACTGGATGACGGCTGGTGTGCCAGGAACTCTTCTGGGCCCTGGAACCCAACAAATAAAATCCCTGGCCTCATGAAGCTTACGCTGTAAACAGTGGGACGCAAACATTTCTATTTTCAGGGCCAGAGACAAAGCCATTCGGTGCCAAAGCAGGGCACAAAGCAAGAATATTCCAATTTTCGTGTTGTTTCTCATTAACAAGTTATAGAAAGAGGCAAATACTAAGACTACAACTTCTGGTTTTAAGAGACATTCTCATCATCAGAAACAAAACAGCCTTGCAAAAAAATTTCAAAATACCACTTTTAAAAAATGGCATTTGCCTGACAAAGGGTGCCGATAACTCAGGCACAGTTTCCAACGCTACCACCTTCCTTTGTGGAATCGGAGTCTTTCCAGTTGGAAGTGGCTTCAGCCCCTTCTGCCCCAGCTTCCCTCCCTCGGCCCGGTTACCGCCGCAGCCCGAGCTGAGCACTCGGGGAGGAGAGAGCTCACCAAGTTAATAAATAGCAGGAGCACGTCTCCATCCGTCCTGACTGTCATTATTACTATTATGTTATTAGTACTGTTATTATTACGGCACTATAGTATTACAAATCCATACTTAAGAGTTTAGATATATAACAGATAAAAATAAAAATGGTACATTAGTCGTGTTCTTGCTGAGCAGAGAGAGAACCACCATCAGCATTTTGATGTTTATACCTGAAGAATTTCTCTCTGTCTCTCTCCATCTATCTATCTATCTATCTATACATATACATACATATATATATATTTCTATTAAGTTAAAGTGGGACCATTTATATCCTGCTTTTTCTACTTAACCATGTTGAACAACAAACCTAGTTTCATTCAGATAAGTATAACTCTACATCACCATTTTCATGGCTGTATAATATTGCCTTTAACAAACATATCATGGTTCCTTTATGCCCTTCTTGTCAAAAGTTTACGTTACTCTAAATATTTCACTGTTACAGCCAAGACCATGTTGAACAGCTTCATACATGTAGCTCTCTGATTCAATTTCAGTGACCAAAATCTACGAATGAAATTCCAGATCAAAGACTTTTCATATATATATATATATTACCAAATTTATCCCAGAAAAAAAAGTACCTTACTCTTATTCCAACAGTAATGAGAATGCCCTTTTCCCCACCCTCACCCATGATACTCTTTTGGGGAGAACTTCACCTTTTCTCTGTTTTTCTCTCATTGGTTCCCAGCTTGGCCCAGGGACGACCTTTTGAGTGAACAAAATTGTCATGTCCCCACCAAGTCTCCTCCTTTTTAGATGGAACATCCCCTCGGGATGAATTAAGAAATTACTGTCAGCCTGGCACCTGGAGGATCGATAGTTCCGTCCCTGATCTTTCGCGGCTCAACATTCTAACATGACTTGGAGGACGCTGTCAAAAGCAGGCTTGCAGAATCGGCTAGCCAGGGTAGGTAGTGCCTCCCAGGCGTGAAGCCTTGTTCTCAGGTCACGAATGCAAACGAGCCCCCTTCCCTGCCCTGGAGTTGTTCAAGGCACTCCCCGAAGCTAGAGGGGTGTGACAGGGCTGGATCTGGTGGCTTCTGACCCCACGGCTGATGCAGGAAACGATAATGTCTGGGACAGAGGGCCGCAGCCGCCCTGCTTTCCCAGTCTTCAGCCGCCGATGGCAGGTCCTGCTCTCTTCAGCAAATACTTGCTGGGCCCCTTCTCTGGAATAATCCTCTAAAAGTTATTCTTTGAGGTGTCCCACCCTTCCCCCCAGTATGGCCACGAGCAGAGACATGCACTACACTTGGACCGGAGCATCCGCCAGCTTCACTAAGCCTCTCGCTCCTCCACGAGGTGTTTCCTCTGACAAGTTCCCAAGAGGCATTTGGGCTGGCTGATATAAAGCCGAATGCATTTTGGAGAACTTTAGGACCCAAGCACATTAACCTTGAAGGGAGATAAGCTGCTTTTCAATCCTTTTGGGAGGGAAACTAGGCAGTGCATAAACACCTAAGATGGTAATTCTAGAAGTCCACTGTGCAATATAAACGAGGCTGGAATAGGAAAAAAAATGCCCCAAACTCCAAAACATGCAGCCCTTGGTGGTTGGCAGGTGGTTCTGTTGCTAATACTAAACATCCAGAAGTTTCTTCTAAACTGTACTCCGAGGTCGACTCGCCCTGCCTGCTGTTCCCTCCTGGGTCGGGACACCCAGGTCATAGTTCACCTCACCCTCAGAGAACTGGGTTGTTACATGTGGCAGGAAACCTTCGTGCGCCTCTCTGGTTGGAGGGCCTCCCGGTCAGATGTCCTGGCAGGGCCCGAGGACCTGGGAAACATGCCAGCACTTTGAACTGCTGGGTGTTGGAAGCCAGAATCGAGGGCCCTTCTCGGCAGAGAAGTACCGTCAGCTCATGAAGGGCGGCGCGCGGCAGGGAGACAAGCCCGGTTCTGTCTCAGAGCCGTGTTTTACTCGCTGCGCTGCTGCCTGACATTGTGTCGGACGTCGTGGCCGTGGCCGGTTGATTGGAGCGGAGATGGTGGATCTTCTCCTCCCACGTGTTTTCTGAACCCAGGGCCCACTCAGTCAAGTTCAAAGTGTGTGAGGGCTGGCTCCGCTGGCCTGTCCACATCCTTTCCAGAATGCTGTGGCTAAAAAGAGACAGACAATGCGTGTGTTCCCCTTCCCCACTGGTGACTCCACTGGGGGGGGGGGGAGTCACCAGTGGTCTAAGTCTTTATTTTCCAAATCGAGTTCTGTTCAGAGTTTGTGCAGATGGCCCCCCCCGCCCCCGCTTGGCCCAGCCCTGGGCCTGGAGGCGCAGAGAGGCAGCAGTGAGACTGACTTGGGATTTGGCGAAGCGAAGGGCCCTGAAGGGCCCCGCAGGTAGGCGGCAGGCTCTTCCCACAGGGCATTCCGAGGCCCTCGTTTGGAAGGGGGGAGCACCCAGCAAGTTCTAGAAGAGACTCCTTAGGCTGGGAGGAGGGTCCTGTAAAGCAGGCAACTGGCCCGGGGACACCTGAGTGCAGGTCTGTGGGCGGACACACTGCGCACGTGCAGACGCACCGACACTTTCTCTCTTCCTTCCTCCCTCTTCCTCTTTTTTATTAATTCAAATTTGTACTACGATAATAGTCGATTCCAATGCAGTCATAAGAAGTGATACAAGACCTGGCACGTGTTGGCTGGCGTGTCCACACGTACGTGAAAGTCCTGCCTGGGGTAAGGCCAGAGGCGCACTGGGGCAGGCTACCGGCAGGAGCCGGGAATTCTAAGTTGGAACCGGCTTTCCATGTCACCATGAAGTTGTATTTGTCAAGGAAGAAGAACATAACCGTCGTTTAACAGTCCATTAGCTTGACTTATGACTCAGTTTACAGAGGATGGCATTCAGGCCTCCGTTTTTACCGCTGCCGACACCCCTGCAGAGGTCAGGGGTGGGTTTAAGGCTGCAGGGGGTGTTATTTCTAAATCAGTTACCCGGAGAGAGAGTCTGAAGATTCTGTAACCTGACTGGAGCAGCCTATTAGCTCCCAGAAGAGGTCGGATCCCTCCCTTGCAGGGCCTTCTAAGGGTCTGGCCACTGAAGGAAGAAATGTGTTGGCAGTGCTGGGGATGGAGCATAGAGAGGGAGCGAGAGAGAGAGCTCATGGGCATGGACAACAGTGTGGGGGGAGAGAGGTATACAGGAACTCAATGGTAATGGGGAAAATGCAATAAAGATTAAGTAAAATAATAAAAAGCTTCAGGCAAATGCATCACAATTTCTTCCTGGTCGTACATATGAGCTCCATGTTTGGAATTGTTTGAAGTGTCCTTGAGGGTCGTTCTTGTAGAATAGTTGGTTCATCCACCGAGACGAGATCCATTGCTCCTGGGGCCAGCCTGCCAGTGTATCTGCTCAGGTTCTCTGTATACTTACATCAAGTTCTTGAAAAGGTCCCCAGATCGTTGTCTCAGCATATGTGTTTCTAGTATTTATATTCAATAGGAACAGCTGCATGCTTTTATCTAGTACACCAAGCGCTTATGAATCTGGCCTTTGGCTGGATTGTATTGATGTGTTACCATGACCCTGTGCAAGGCAGGCTGCAGCCCATTCTGACACATTCTCTCCACACCAATTAAAAATAATAATACATATAGATCCATGGACTAGAATTGACAGTCCAGATATAAATCCATATTCCTGAGGCTAATTGACAAAGGTGCCAAGACAATAAAATGGGGAAAGAATAGCTTTTCAACAAATGGTGTTGGGACAACTGGACATCCACAGGCAAGATTGAAGGTGGGGCTCCATTTTATAGTGTATTCAAAAACTAACTCAAAGTGGATCAAAGACCTGAAGTTAGAAGCTATAAAACTCTTGGAAGAAAATATTGGGATAAATCTTCTTGACTAGAGATTGGGCAATGGATTCTTAGAAATGACATAAAAGTAACCCCCCCCAAATTAGGCTTCATAAAAATTAAAAACTTTGTGCATTGGAGGACTATTAAGAAAGTGAAAAGACAACCTACACAATAGAGGAACTGTATTTACAAGACATATGTCAGATAAGGGGCTTGTTTTCAGAACGTATAGAGAACTCAAAAAGATAAATCACCAAAGTTGGAAATGGGAAAAAGGCTTGAATAGACATTTCTCCAAAGAAGATGTATAAATGACCAATGAGCACATGAGAAGGTGCTCAGATCATTAGTCATTAAGGAAATGCAAGGCAAAATCACAATGAGATGCACTTCCCACCCACAGTTAGGAAAAAAATGGAACTTAACAAGTGTTGGTTAAGATGTGGGGAAACTGGAACCCTAGTCCATTGCTGGCAGGGATGTGAAATGGTGCAGCCACAGTGGAGAACAGTTTGGTGGCCCCTCAAAAAGTCAAACACACAATAAAATAATTTAAATTAAAAAAAGGTCAAACACAGAATCACCATATGATCTGGCATCCTGGGTTATATACCCAAGAGACCTAAAGAAAGGTCTCAGACAAATACATGTGCCTGGATGTTAATGGCAGCACAATTCACAAGAGCCAAAAGGTAGGAGAAAACCCATATATCCATCAACGGAGGAATGGATGAGCAAAATGCGGTATGTCCATAAAATGGAATATAATTCAGCCATAATGTTACAATGCTAACTGCTACATTCTACGTCCTCAACCACATGATGCTAACAGAAAGAAGCCAGACCAATAGGTCACTTATTGTATGCTTCCACTTATATGAAATGTCCAGGACAGGTGAACCCAGAGATCAAAAGTGAGCCTGTGGTGACCAGAGGTAGGGGAGGAGCAGCATGGAGTGGCCATGTGTGGGGGCGACTCCTCCCACACATCCCCCCCCCACACCGGATGAAAGTGAACAAGACAAGATGTGATCTGATTGAGGAGGAGAGGTGGCCAGTTTCTCAGGGGAAGCAAAGGCCAGTAGCGGCCAGTTTCTCCAAGGAAGAAAAGGCCTTGAGCCCCTTCCTCCAGGGGCTTTTATTGAGTTGTAATACACAGGAATACAGGGCAGCAAGGATCAAACAGCAGATAACATTTCAAAGATATCTGAGGGCTTAGTCTGAGTCAGAGTCAGTCAGGCAGAGCGTTTTAGAGTTTCCTGCTCGAACCCTTAACAGATAAGTGAAAGCACTCTTAGCAGAGCAGATTTCACAGGTTTATCAGGAAGTCTTTGTGGTGCCAGATTTTCCCCCAGGATGCGGCTCTAGCAAGGCAAAGAGTTCTCTCAGAGGTCATGGGGACTCAGGCTATGACACATAGCTGGGGGGCAAGCGTCCATTGCTCTTTGTTGCAGCCCCCCCCCCCTAGTCTTTCCTTGAAGGCCTCCCAAGTGGTCGTGTCTGGCCTAGGTTGCCCCTCCTCTGAGGGGTCTTCCTCGTTAAGGACTTCTGACCAGGTTTGGGGGCAGGGAGGAAACTGAGGCAGCGTTTGGTACCAGAGACAAGCTTTGTCTCCTGCGGCTCAAATTCCAAAGGTTGTCGCTGGCCCTTAGCCACAGGGGTCGAGTTACAATTCCCGAAAGCAGGCAGAGTGGGCCACAACAGCCGTGCAATGGGCACCGCACCGCCTTTCTGGCATTGTGAGTGCACTAGCTGCCGCCCAACTCTATCCGGCACTTTGAACTGGTTATTTTTGTGTTACGTGAATTTTAACTCAACAAAATAAAAGGGAAAATTGACAACATCCAGGCGCTCGTCCCTCTGCCAGCTAGCTACCTCTGTGGAGATGGCTCTGTGGGACTGACCCCAGCCCCACAGCCCCTCAGCCCTGTCCTGCCAGTTAGTGGGGCTTGGGGGGCTCCTCATCTCCTGTGGGCCCCTCCTCACTTGCCCACAGCCTGCTGCTGAGCAAGTCTTGGGTGTCACACCAGGACTGGCTACATACTCCGTGGAGCCTGGTGCAAAGCGGAGCTGTGGGGCCCTCTGTTAACAGAGTATTAACAACTTCAAGATGGCGATTGCATTTAAACAAGCACAAGGCTCTGCTCTTCTGGGCGTGGTGGCATCCTGCCTTCATGGGTCACACCCCTGGTGGTGCTCATCCCTGTCTCTGGTTCCTGGCATTGTTGTCACTCTCCATTGCCACAGGCTCCCTCTGTGACAATGATGGATGCTTGTGTCCTGTGTGAGAAGCCTTCGGACCACTCAGGTGTCCCCTCAGAGCCACCTTCAGTTTAATGTCTTCCCAGCTTTCCCCCCCTCCCCCACCCAAGTCACCCTGTCACCCACACTGCTTGCCTGACCTCAGTGGCTTCGCAGAAACTCTGGCTGCCACAAGAGCTCCTGTGTGGACAGGAGGGATGTGGCCCTGAGTGGGAGGGGACTGGGAGGAAGCATGGCAGGAACGAGGCCCTGTACCAGTGCAGGAAGTCGGGCCTGATGATTTTCCCCTTCAAGCCCTGGGATTCTAGGTTTAATACAGGCTGACGCATACGAGTCCCCTATTTTCACAAGTGAATGAACTGAGACTCAAGGGGGTTGAGTGACTTCAGTGAGGTCACAACTGTAACGTAGGAATATTTAAGACATTTGTTTCCTTTGCTTTTGGTACTTACTGGCTCATAAATAGTTACCTGCTAGGACTCTGTTAAAAGCGGGACTTTTTTTTTTTTTTAAATAGCTTTGCTGGCTAAGTTTCAGTTTCATTTCATTTTCTATCACTTAAGTTTCTGTTTTGTTTCTCAGGATATTCTATTTCCCTTTTTAGTGGTATTATCTGATCCTGTTTGCTATAATTGTTCCTTTGTGCCTTTATAACTTGATTAAAATAACACCAGTTATTCCAAGGCGGAGATTTCTGAACAGGAAGTTTAAACAGGCTGAAGGCTCAGTGCCAAGCACATTTCGTGTAGCATTAAGTAAAATGCATGTGCTTTATTGGTACCCCAATAGCTACCCCAGTGTCTATGTATCCATGGCTTAACTTACCCTGTTAAGGGTATATTCCTTGATGTGAGAAGTCCACCAACACTCTCTGACCCACTAAGCAGCCTAGGGTGAGTGAACCCTATCCATGTTCCTGCCTTTGCTGGAAGCAGGGCTGATGGAGGACTTCCTGAACCCGCTGGTATTCCGGCCAAAGGTGGAGGAAAGGAGCCTGGGATTCTCCTCAGGTCCCGCTGCTTCCGGATGCCCTCGCAATCCAAACAGCCCCCAAACTTCCATGGGACGCTGGAAAATTTGAGGGAAGGACTCAAAACAGTGACCTAGCGGTCAGATCGTTCTTCAGACTTGACAACACTTAGGGTGAAAGAGAGGGTGAAGACTGAACTTCTATTTAGACAACGACACACACTTCAGACACTGAGTCACTCAGATATGTGAGCTCTAAAAAATTTCTACGTACGACTTGAAGTTTTGATGTTATCAAATTTGAAATTGCACTGTTTTCTATTCCAGAATTAAAGTAGGCTCCATTTTGACAATTAGGAAAACAGAAACCACGTAGAAAGACAAAGACAAAGTGCAGTCGTAATGCTGCCATTAACAGGTAACTCCTCTTGCCCTGGCAGGGACGCCCAGTGGTTTACAGTGTCATCCCCATATGCCAAGGTGGTGGGTTCAATTCCTGGTCAATGAATTCACAAATTCATTGACCTAGTAGAACAACAAATAGAACAACAAATCTATGTCTCTCTAAAAGAAAAAAAAATCAATAAATAAAACTTCAGAAAATAAAGTAACCTGCTTAATGTAAATGTTCCTGGTAAAATCAGCTACTTACACTTGTCTGAAGCAAATATTCCATTAATAGCAGTTTGACACACCTCTAATGTATACAAAAGTGTCCTTTCTTTTACCTATGCCTCTGAAAGATTTTAGCAGTTCACTAATGTGACTATATTTTGATTGAAAAATCAAGCTTTAATCAGTTTATTTGACACAGCGGCATAAAGAGGAATATAAAGTGTGGTCTGCAGACAACAGGACAGGCAAGAACTACACAGAGAATATACAAAACAGGGCAGCTGAACCAGGGGGTGAAGGGCTGCGGTAGCTCAGGGAGGCGAGACTGAGGGGGCAACAACGGCTGGGAAAGGCAGGCAGTTACAGTTAAGACTCAGGTACACAGAGATGAGGTGAGAAGGCCTTTCCAGACTGGGAAAACAGGACTTACAAGACAGCTCACCGTGAATATTAGATAGTGGGGAGACAGCAGGCTAAGATTTGCGAGTGCTGCAGACTACATCTGTACACTAAATTCTGATGTCCCACCTCCTGACTGGCAGTCAGACGAATTAGCCCGCATTGGCTCGTACAGTTTCAGAGCTAGAAGAGGCACAGCTCAGCGCGATCTCTCTCATACCCTCCTTTTGGAAGAGGAGGAAGTTGACGTTAGTGAGGGATTAGAAGCTTTAGACACTAGTCCCCAGGACTCTTTCTCCTGGGTCCTACACTCAGGTGCGCCATGTGGGAATCTGATGGAGACCAGGATTCTTTAATGCTTTATGTTTACGTATTTACGCACACATAAACACAGCATTCTTACAGAGCCAGAGAATATAAGGGAAGGGTAATGCAGGTGGGAGTGATTATGTAGCTATAAGGAGGTGATTGAGTTTTGAATAGCTTCAAAGTTTAGTTTCATACCTGTATTAAGGTATTTTGTGTGCAATGATTAATGATAGCTATCAGAACTATTTGTGTCTTGCATATGTAAGTACATTTAAAGAAAGTCTACAAATGTAACCATCAGATTAATGAAGCTTTTTCTTGAACCCTTACTAACCTATTACATTTTACAAGCAATGCAATGTAGCCTAAAGCAACTCACAATTAAGCTGAGGGAATAAAAAATACAAAAACGTATCTACAAGTGGAAAAGTGTTTGATACAGACAACTATTACATAACTGCTGTTACCTAATCGGTGTCTTACAAGGAGTGGGCACTCAGTACATATTTGCTAAATGAATGAATGAAAGAGAAAAAGACCATTTCTGGGTGGGAGAGCCATGGAAGAATAGAGATGTAAGCTTGATCCTTGAGGAGAGTTAAGATTTAGAAGAATGAGGAGGAGATAAGAAACGTCCATACGAGGAATAAAACAGAAGCCCAATGTACCTATTCTGGGCAAGTTAGATAAACACGTTATCTGAGCACTAAAAATTAACTTTCCAAAATAGATAAACGTGGTATAATCAGGCAGGCAAATGTACACAGAACATAAACTTAACAGTGTACCTCTCCAAGAGGTAACTTTAGGGCAAGAGAAAAATGTACATTCTGAAAGATAGCTTTGAATAGTAAATATACTATCCATCCAGCAAAAACTAAACAACTAAACAGAAAACACACTCTAAAAACTTCTCAATATTACTACAAACTTGAACAGTCAGGAATGGGAAATATACCATTTTTTGAAATGTCTAAAAGACATTAATGACCAGTGATCACATAGTCCAAAAAAAAAAAAATGCTGGTGGATGCTAATTCTCTCCTGGTGTAAGAGGTTGCAAGTTCAGTTCTGCAAGGGGGCAAAGGTGTTGCAAGTACACATGATCACTCACTCTGCATACAATACCTTTGGCCCAGATCTCCTCTGCACCTTTCATACAGCGAGAGAATTAGAGTGACTGTTGTAGGCACTAGTCCCTAAAATGTAGGGGTTTTCTTTCCTCTCTCAAGAATATTAAACCACAAGGTAGACATGTGATCTTGACAGATGAAGAACACATGTGGAGAGCTTTTGTTGTAATTTTCTTTCTCCATTAAAAACGTTTTTGTGTGTGTGTGTGTGTGTGTGTTTTAATGAAAAGACACTTGACAGCTATTGAGTCTAAACCCTAAAAGTTGTTTGTGGATGTATGTAGTAGATAAGTGATAACATAGTGTTAAGGACAGGAAGTGGGGGCCGTGTTTACACGCTCCATAAGTGGTCAGTGAACCGGTATATAACAAGGTCAATTAACCTATATATGAACCTAAGCAGCAGTGAATGAACCTATATATCATAAGGTTCCTACATTTTGCATGACGTGGAAATGACGTCATCTAAAGGAGTCAGTGAAAAGTTAAGGATGTATATTATATCCCCATAAAAATCAGGGGTTGTGGGAGAGGGGTGCAGAGGCAGGATTACTGGAGTGACTGAGGGAGAAGCATCCCCCAAACTACAGTGTATACATGTGCTCTGTATACCTCGGTACACACATGTGCACACTCACACTCATGCCATCTCAGGACAATATTGGAAATGCATTGTGTAGCACTTATCTACAGGTAGATACATAGAATGATGGTCTTATCTTGAATTTTTCTTTTCTAATAAAAATCTCAATATTGAACGTGTGTGGGTTTTAGAGTCAGAAACAAATGGTGCATTTAATTTTAAACTCTTTGGGCCCTTGAATTGAAGGTACGTCACATCATCTAGATGGCATTACAGTCAAAACTGTGGTTTCGGGGGAGCCAACTAGGGTTGGATCATAACCACCTTCTTGGAGACCTCGGGAAAACGGCTTCCCCTCTCAGTCCGTGTCCTTATCCGCAAAATGCCGTGCGTCTAAAGAACGTCACGAAGAGCAGAGGTGCGTAGACAGTGGTCGGTACAGCGGAACACAATTCAGTGTTCAGTAAAGGGTCTTACACTGCTGCTGTTGCTCTGCTCAGAGAGACTTACGCTTCGCTGCGGAGGGAGGAATGCTTCTTTTCTGCCGGCTGTTCTTTCTTTGCTCGGTCTGACTTCTTCAAGTCATCAGAGTTGGGAACACAGTGGACAACAAGGACTAGGTGGAGTGGAAATAATGACTGCCACTCCTTGCATTATTAGCGCAGCTCTACTTCTGAGCCACTCAGTGGCTACACATCCCAACCTGGAAGGTCATGGTCGAACTTCACAGGCAGGATGTGCTGGAGAGGTGCACCGTGGTGCAGCCCTGTCTCAATGAGGATCAGAAGCTAGGACAGTCCCACACTGGCACTTCGCTCTCTGCCATCGGATATCTGATGCTTGTGAAGCTTCATGGAAGCAGAGAGGGTGATTTGGAGAACTGATAACGTGTGTGTGAGTCTTAATTTAGCAGCATGTCGTCATCTCTTCCTTATGACTGATTGCCTGAGTCACCAATAGAGAGTTACGAGGAAAACCTTTGACGTTGTGAGTGGTGATGACACATTTTAAATGCAAACATTACATGCAGGAAAAATAAACTTTGACTTGAGGTTTAGTTGCAAAATAAATATCTCTGAGTATTTCAAGGACAGTCAGACTATAAAACCAATGTTCTGATGTATAGATATGCTCTGAGATAAACACAGCAAAAGAATTGTTTAGATTAGAGTTGTTTAACTTGTATCCACAGAGTTCCATCATAATTGCTTGAAAGAAATAAAACAAATGTTTTTCTACATTATAAACAAATTGGATGGGTTTTAATGGACTAGTTTCACATGAATTAAAGAAATCCCTCTTTTATTGAACATGATTTAAATATACTTTTTGTTTTGGAAGCCAGTTTTTAAAAAATTAAATCTTACAGAGCATCAGCTGTTTAGAGGATTTAAGTAAGAGTGTTTAGTGTGTGTTTCTACAGAAAGGTTTGCGACCAGCCCTCTGAAGCTCATAAGAAACACAACATTTTATAGCTTATTTTTAAAAAATTCTTCCAAACAGATTTTTCCCCAGGAAAGATTAGTATTCTTCAAGTGGTATTGTTTAGATCTAAATGATGATTTACATTTACACAGTGTATAAATTAAAATAACATCCAAGAACCAGAGAGCAGGCTGCTCAAGTCACCGTGTACGGACCAGGATGGAAGAAAGTGGTACTTGTTCACCCGAATGGGAAGATTCGGGGCGAGTGACCCCTCTAATTAAACTTACAGGGGACTGGTAAACCAGAACGTATTTATTTACGACATGGGATATCCCTTCCTTGGGAATGGATTGTATGTCTCTATCGCCAGGGTATCTGGTCTCCCAGCATTAAGTCACGGGAAGCTGAATTGCTAATCAAAAGACAGCGGAATTCTGAATCGGAATCGCAGTGTGAAAGCTGTGTGGTCTCAGAGGTTCTCAGGAAGGTGAGGGGACAGCCCCAAGCACCATGTCTTCTCCTGGACAGCCTGTGTCTCCAGCGATGGGAGAGTCATGCCCACCAGGTAGGGTGGCCGCGTCCATTGAGAAGTTTGCACCAGCCTTGAATGTGGGGACCATCCATGTTCCCTATTGTATATCACGAGCACTCTCCTTAAATTACTTTTGAAAGAAGAAGATTTAACAATTTAATTACAATAATTTAATTATAAGGTGCTCCAGGTGGAACACCAGGTGGAACATCTTGTGGTGCCTCCCCATGATTTTGCGGAGCTCGGATCCAGAGTGATTATTTTGTTCCCTTCCCTAGGAGTTTTTCTGTCTGAGGGGGGTCTTGCTTGTGTTTGGCTGTGCCCCAGGTCTCCTTGAGAACAAAATGACAAGCTAACTCTTGGGAAACCTTCTGACTCTGCAAGCCATTACCAGGTGATTCTAATCCCCTCAGTCTCTAATTTTTTTAAAAGACCAATATATTGAGGTAACAAATTCAAAAAACCAAATCTCCACTAAGCCTCTACGTGCTTTGACATACCTTACTGTTCTATTTCACGTACAGTTCCAAGAGGACCTTGATTAATCTCTGACCCATTTACCAAACCATTGAAACTACTTTAAATGTGTTAAACCGCATTCACAAATTTAATGATTTTGTTTTTTTTAATTCATCCTATGGGTGTGTGCTTGTGATCTCTATTTTCTCACTTTATTTTGAAGAAAAAATATTGCATTTACAGAAAGATGAGGCGGTAAAATGTTCACTCATAAAACCTTCACCTACATTTGCCTATTGTTAATATTTTGCCACATTTTGAAAATTTATATATAATTTTTAAACTAAAAAGTAAGTAATAAATCTGATATTTCAGCCTTGGGTGCTTCAGCATGTACCAACTAAAAACAAGAGAATTTCCTGTACACCCACAATGTCATTATGTCACCCAAAACAGTTAGCACTGTTAGCACATATTCTCTTAAAGAATATGAACCCAGCAAATTCCATCCCCAGAGAACACGGCTGGAGAAGGGGTTATTTTTCTATCTAGCGAGCCAACTTTCCAGGACTTCAGTCCATGGGTCCCTAAAAGGCCATGTTGTCTTTGGGGGGAGACAGCCCCTGTGTTTTTGAACAGCTGGGCAAAAAGTCTATCTGCAGACAACCCACAGACCCAGGCAGGTGCCCAATGTCAGCCAGTTCCTCGATCTAACCCAGGCCAAAGGGTTTTCTAACCCAACCCACTTTAGGATCAAATTTCTTTTCTGATCAGGCTTCAAAGATTTGTTGGATTTCAGGGTTTGTCCAAAAGTTTAATGGGCAAGTGGTAGAACTTGGGCACCTGGTCCATCTAAGTCCCTAAGAACGCTTCTGACACAAGCAGGCACAACACCAGGGAGACTCTGAAGCTCAGCAGATGCTAATCCTCCAGAGATGCGCTGGCCACCGCAGCTGGCCGCGGATCCCCAGTTCATCAACAGGAGTGTTGTCACGGCATCAAAACGGATGATTTCCATCTCACACCTGTCTGGTGGGGTGTTTTCGTAACCTTACAAAAACTTAAATTAAAAAAATATGCAGTTAATTTTTTCTAAAGTTGTATATCAAGGAATAATTTACCTGTGCTCTTTGTAGAACCTTTTGGCTAGCTTTTTAATTACAATCTTTAAAAACAACTTAAGGAAGCATTTGAGATCTTGCTTCTTGGCAATTGTTCCAGTTTTAGCTCAAATAAACTCACAAAAATTCTCTGAAAAATAAAATTAAAGAAACAATATTTAATATCTCTCTGAAAATGTCTGATCTAAACAAAAATATGTGATCCCACTGAACAAAAATTTATTTTTGAGGACTCTTAAACCCATGACAATTTAAGTGATCAAAACAGCGGATGGCAAGTACAGTGACATCACACACACATTGGTTGCTTCCCCGCCATTGTGTTTTCCTTCCTCCTTTCCAGCAGCTCTGGGCTTTGGGCGGGGGGCCCACATCAGTCTGAAGAAGCCGACTCCACTTCTCTGGTTCCAGCGAATGACCGGGAATGGGGGCTTGTAACCTAAGTCAATTCAGTTAGAATGAGTCTCAGGGCTAGTGTAGCTTGGGGCACAGATGTTTTCCCTTCCCTCCTCTGTATGAACAGGGATTCCAGTGATCCCAGGAGCTGCTGGGAGTTACTTTTGGTTCCTGGGATATTATTCAACCGTTTGTTTATTCGACAAACATCTACTGTGTTCCAGAGATCAAAATATGCAATTGAGTAAGCCATGGTCACTGTTGTGAAGATATTTATATTCTCAGGGAGAAAAGAGGCAGGCAGGTGTAATGGGGAAGGGAGCAAATGGGTCAACATTCACGATCTCAGTATGAATCAGATTGGCTGATTCAGGATGTAGAAGTGGCTGTATCTGGGTATCCTTTTTATCAAGTTGATACCATTATGAGTCTGAGCTGAACCATCCAATTAACTGTGGCTTTAGTGAAATGTCTTGCAGTAACCTGGCTGCAAAAGGGAAGTCTTCTCAACTCCCAGTCACTGGCGACGGTCTTAATTCAAGGTATAATCTTAACTTGAAAACAGTCTTCTGGCTCTTTATAAATGTTTGGACAGTAATGTCAAGAACAGCATTTTCATTGTTAAAGTGGCAAATAAGACAGAGTGTGTCAAATATGCATTAAATATCATCTAGGGGCAGGAAACAATAGTACACCCACCATTACCACAGTAACACTACCCAGCCCATCTGAATGATTAGACAGGTAATATACAGGTGGTCCAGTGGGAGGAATATCTTCCTAGGGCATTTTATTAGAATCTGCTGGGTAGTTTTTCCCAACTAAACACGCCTACACCTCACCCTGGGATTTCCAGGTGGGCCCCTGCCTGGAAAGCGCTGCAACAGTGTATCACCTTCACTGAAGGCATTCTCTCTTCCTTACCTTAGGGTGGAAAAATCACTGAGGCCTAGTCTACTGAGTTGCAGTATTAAGAGAGGGCTTTGAAACAACACCCTGGAGGAAAAAGAGCAAATTGTCCAGGCCACGGTTGATAACCAGAATCATAAAAGCATGTATAAATGAAGTCTGTCCATAAAGTATCCAGCCATGTACTATGAAAAAGAGGTATTTATTGAAGAAGATACAAGATACAAGAAACACTGTGCAGAGGGCAATGATGTCTCAGTTCCCTTCAAAGTCGGCACCTTGGGACCTCACACAGATCCCCCAGCGTCTTTTTCACTGTCCAAAACACTCTGCAAAATCCTTTGTTGGAATCGCCATTCGTTGCCCCCATACTTTCCTGAATCTCATTCATGGTCTGAAATCTCTTCCCTTTCAAAAGTGATTTTAGTTTTGGGAAAAGCCAGAAGTCCCAGGTCACCAAATCTGGGCTGAAGTGGGGTCTGAGTCACCTGGGTGATCTGATGTTTTGCCAAAACACTGCACCAGACGTGATGCACGAGCAGGCGTGTTGTCGTGGTGAAGCTGCCAGTCACCAACTGCCCATAGCTGTGGCCTTCCACATCCTTTGCATAGTTTCCACAGAGGAATGTTCAAGCTTAATACAAAATTTGAGGTAGATTTGTTTTTCTACTTGCTCAGTCATTTTGAATGGGACAGCCACACAGTGCACATGCTCCCTCAATGGCATCTACAGTCCCCACTGACTAGTACAGTGAAATGTCACTGTTCACACATGTGCATTCCAACCCACTCTCCTTGGCTGCCAGGTTATGTCGATGCCATGCAAACCATTCTCATTACATTAACAGTGGATGGACTTTTTCTGGACAGACCTTGTATATCATGTGTGTGTACGAGCTACGATCACTGCATTTCCTAATACTGCTAAAGATTTAAGGAGGGAAGCCATCATTATTGAATACATACCTGAATTCTGAGATAAAACTTAGGGATCAAGTGTTGTGGAGAGATCATTCACAGCAACGACTCCTTAGTGCCATGAGAAATATAAAGACCTTTTTTGCCGGGCTCACATACAAAAATCACTGTAGAGGTAAAATACTAGCTTACTACACAAAATATCTGTCTAAACAGGGGCCTCACTAGGGACCTGTGAACGTCTAGCAAGAGTAATATTATTTGTTGCCTGAAGTATCTAACCCAGTACTTTAGAGAAATGTGGGAACAGCAGATGACACGGGGTAGAAGATTACAGGGCAGTTGAAATGGATAACAAAAAAGAATCGTTAAAAGTCTTTATAGATTTTTCCCCGATTTTAAGGATCTCTACAATTACATTCCAAGAATGCAAGGAAATGGCAAAGTACGTGAAAGCATGGCTTTCATATACAGGGTGGGGGCAACTACCAATCTCAAATGCGTTGAAAATAATTGTCTCCCCATTTTATCGATGAAACTGATTGAGGCTTCAGTCCCGCCTTTTACTAAATTTCAAATTAGTCTCCCAACAGACTTCCGATTTTAGAAAAGAGTAACAATGATTCTCATTTTTTAACATATCCCTACTATGTAGCTGTAGTAGGGCTTCTCAATTTAAAACATTACAGGCTTTAAAAAAAATCACCGTTTAAAATTAGCCCTCAAAAGGTTCAGGTGGGTCTTAATAAAAATTGAGACTATATTGCTAAAAAAAAAAAAAAAAAGGCAAGCAGGGCCAATGATCTACTTCCGAGGTCTTCAAACTTTAAAAATGTAACAAAACGAGTTGAAAGCCTGTCAAGGTGGTAGCTTCTTAAGTTCCTCAAATCACAGGGAATTCACACTGGCACACTATTCAAAATGCCAGTGTTAGGCACAAAAGCGCTACTCGGCAAATAAAATGATTCTCCAAAGACGGAAGGTCGGGGGAAGGGTTTCTTTTGACAAACTGGCGTGGGGACAGTTTCCAAAGAGCGGTACACACCAGGGGCAACCCTTAGGCCAAGGGCAGCCACGGCCAGCGCGACCCTCCCCGGCGCAGAGACCGTAGCCGCCCTCAGGTCCCGTCGCCTCTGCACCCGTCGCTCGGGCCGCGCTTCGCCGTCTCCGCACCGTGCAGCGCAGGCACTCGCCCAGGGTCCAGGTGTCTGGTCCAGGGTCCCCCAACCAAGACCACAATTCTGCTTCCCGCGGGGGTCCGTGATGCTCAACAGAGTCTACACAACCGACCCTGGTGAAGTCGTGGTGGGAATTAACCCACTGCTGACTTTCAGAAGGCTGACCAGGTTTTAAGGGCCAGAAAGCGTTCCCGTTGGGGTTAGCGCTCTCACTTAAGAGGGATCCCCTACCCCCGCCCCCGGAGACACGCTCTACGCCGCCGCGCGGCGCAGGCGGAGGTGGGGCGGTGGCTCAAGCGAAGGGCAGTGCGCTGTATTAGCAGTCAAAAGTGGGGCTAGGGCCCATCGAAAAGGTTAAATTCCTCACTTCCCTCCCATCACGTGCGCCTCGCATGTTCTCCGCTCCGCGCGGACTCACCTAGCTGCCGCCCCACAGTCCCATCCGCGTCCTCCCACCGGCTACCACCACCCAGACATTAAGACCACGCGGAAACTGCCGAAAGGGAGGCGGCCCGACAGCAGTTGGGCGTGGCTTCTTAGAGAAAGGCGTCCCCTGGGGGCGGGGAGACCTACGCAATCGTCTGCTCCGACCGCTGATTGGCTGAGGTGCCTGAGCGGAGCCCACAAGCGTCTCCACCCGGCACGGCGTCCCCTGCTCGTCTCCCAGCTGCTCCGTCCGCTCCGGCTCGCGAGGGAACCGCTCCAGCGCCACCGCACCCAGCACAGTGAGGGCGACAAGACCGAGGGAGGTGGAAGGAGGACCCGCTTGCGCGCCCCCACCCGCACCGGAGACCCGAGGGCCGGAGCGGAGGCCTGGGGGAGGAGCCGCCGCGGGCACGCCCCACCCCCGGCCCGGGAAGACGACTCAGGCGACCCCGCCGGCCGGCCACCGCCCCCTCCGCTGGCTGAGACCCGCCCCTGATCCTGTCCCGGCGGCATGGAGGAGCCCTGCTCCTGACGGCCGCGCCTGGGCCTCCGCCCCTCCGCCCGGCCCCTCCCGCCCGCCTCCGCTCGCATGTCCTCGCCGCTTTAGCCGAGGATGCTGAGGATGAAGCTCCCGCTGAAGCCGACGCACCCCGTGGAGCCGCCGCCCGAGGCGGAGGAGCCCGAAGCGGATGCGCGGCCCGGGACTAAGGCGCCGCCGCGGGTCCGCCGCCGCGACTGCCGCCCCACGCCGCCGCCGCCTCCCGCAGGCCCGTCGCGAGCCGCCCCCCCGCCGCCGCCGCCCCGGGGGCTCGGGCCGCCTGTTGCTGGCGGAGCTACGGCGGGGATGGGCATGCCGGGCGGCGGGCCCGCGGCGGCGCTGCGCGAGCAGGAGCGGGTGTACGAGTGGTTTGGGCTGGTGTTGGGCTCGGCTCAGCGCCTGGAGTTCATGTGCGGGCTGCTGGACCTGTGCAACCCGCTGGAGCTGCGCTTCCTCGGCTCGTGCTTGGAGGACCTGGCGCGCAAAGACTATCACTACCTGCGAGACTCGGAGGCCAAGGCCAACGGTCTCTCGGACCCGGGGCCCCTGACCGACTTCCGAGAGCCCGCCGTTCGCTCGCGACTCATCGTCTACCTGGCGCTCCTGGGCTCGGAGAACCGTGAGGCCGCCGGCCGTCTGCACCGTCTCCTGCCCCAGGTGGACTCGGTACTCAAGAGCCTTTGCGCCGCCCGGGGCGACGGCTCGCGGGGCGGCGCGGAGGACGAGCCCGGCGAGCGCGGAGAGGACGGGGTGGGCGAGGAGAACGCCGAGAAGGACGGCTCCGGCCCGGAAGGCAGCGGCGCTGAGTCCCGGGCCGGCGATGGGCTGGGCTTCAGGGCCCAGGAGGAACTGCTGCTGCTCTTCACCATGGCTTCGCTGCATCCGGCGTTCTCCTTCCACCAGCGGGTCACCCTGAGGGAGCACCTGGAGAGGCTCCGCAGCGCGCTCCGCCGGGGCCCGGAGGATGCGGAGGTGGAGGTGGAGCCGTGCAACTTTGCCGGCCCCAGGGCCCAGGTAGGGCGCGCGAGCCTCCCAGCCCTCGCGGGGCACTCACCGCCCCGGCAGCCTCCCGGGCCTGGCTTTGGGATACCCCTTGGCCGAGCCTGACCGGCGCAGGTGGCTCCGAATCCCCACCCAGGCCCTGTAGTACTAATCTTGGTTTTGCTGGGCCGCCTCACTTCCACTCCCCCCGCCCCCCCCCCCCGCACATAGAGGCACCCGCCATAACAGAATGCTCTAGAAGTCTCTTCCGTAAAGGAGTTGCCACGGAAAACGTGGTACTCTCACCCCCCACCCCACCCCCACCCCGGATGAAGGGTCTCGGGATATTTTTGGCTTTGAGCATCTTGATCCCTAGATGCTGGGAAAGGCGAAGAGCTGGAGGAACCGGTGTGTGAGCCGCAGTCTGGCCACTGGCGGAGCCTTGCCTTGCTCGCGGTCTGACGCGCTGCTCACACGTTTTCAAGCTCTGCCTTAACCGCTTGGCCAAGCGCCCTGAGGTGCGCTCCCCGCGTGCTATCCTGTCTGGCGCAAGGGGCTTTTTTGTGCTCAATGGGTGCCTGAATTACAAGAGATCGTAAGAGTCTTTTTGGCTCCTGCTTAAAGAACTTGATTTCCAGAAAAAATCTGCAAGTGGGGACCTGCGAACTGACTCAAAGTAGTTAAGTAGCAGCGCTGCTGGCCCGGGTAGGGAGCCTCTCCTAAGGCGGGCCGGTTATACCTTTGCCTCTGGCATAACCTGCTTCTAACGCACTGCAGCAGTGCCTCCAGATTTGGGTCCGGGAATATCTGTTGGGTTTTCTCTATAGACGTAATTGTTGTTTTCTAAAAAGTTATTAAACACCCAAGTGTAGGAAATGAGAGGCCAGATGAGCCCCTTGTCCCAAACATTATTTTTTACAGCTGTGAAAGCAATTTAGTAATAATGTAGGCCCCACATAAAGTCCTTGAGTGTGACAATTGAATGGAGAAGGAAGGAGCTTTCAGAGTAAAAACTATGTGCAATAAGTTTATTTCTGAGGTTCACAATTATTTAAAAGGTATTAATTTGGATGCCTTACTTCTCAATTTAGGTGTTTTCTGGCTTGGTATATTGTAGGAGTGCCCACCCACCACCCCTTCCCCTGTCCCCTCCAGAGTTAATTTAACTCGTGTATCTGCTATCACTCAGTATCCTGGAACTAAAACTGGACACCGTATATATCCAGTGATAGTGTGAACTCCACCCATAGAATCCAGGAATTAGGAGTCTGGAAGAAATTTAGTGGTAATATAGGCTGAGCCCCTCCATTTTAAATGAGGCTTCTGTGAAGTAACTAACTCAGTTTTGGGATATAATATCAAACTCAGATATAGTAATGCCTAATTTTCTTAGCTTGAAATTATACTTTACAATGTTTACTAGTAGCATGCAACTGTGTATACTGATGGTAAAAACCCTTTCAAGTTTTCAGCCTACTCACTGAAATAATTCAGAAAAGTTCCATATGCTACTGCCATTAAGTTTAGGAAAGAAAGCCTGCGCTCGGGAGCAATGCTTATATCTTTTTCTTAAAATTTCTTGATATAGCTTATGTTGTAAACATAACCTTAGATCATAAGAATAATGAAAATGCTACAGTGGAACCGTTTATATTATTCCATTCATATCATTAAAACAAGGGTAACCAATTTCTGTTTTAATAGCTAGGAGTCTTTTTTTTCTTTCCCCCTTTTAAGATTTTGCGTATTGTTCCAAGTGTTGGAAGGCGACTAGGTATGGGGCAGATGCGTGCACACCAGAGTAAGATTTGTATCCGGATTGCAGTGTGCGGCCTTTCCTGGGCGGAGTGGAGAAGGTGAGGCTGGGCGTGCCGCCGTTTCAGCACCTCGTTCCTTGTCGGACAGGGTCCAGTGCTGTGGCCCCGAGCTGAAGTGGGGGAAGAGCTCACCGGGAACACAGGGACTGCAGGGGCCACTGAAGGCGATTTCTGTACACTGGTGATGCGTTCCATGCTGTTCTCCAGTGGTGGTTTGCAGTTACCGTAACCAGTCACTTGCATCTCGCTAAGCTGTGACGAGCCCGCATTGCCTGTGAGCGTGGACGCCGGGTCCCCCAGCTGTGTCATGCTCTGGCCTTGAAGACATTTTTGCTTCTGATTCTACGCTGTCGCTCCAGAAGCCGCGGGCGGGGTGCATTGCGTTCCATCCCGGTTCGCTGTAGTCTAACCCGGCTGGTCTTGACCTCCCGCCGGTGCCCCCAGGCAGGGAGCGCTCACTTTGGAGTCTGCAGGGAGGTGCCCGTGTCTCTGGCGTCCTCCGTGCGTCCTCGGTGCGTCAGCGCACAGGCGGGCAGGGGGCACTGCGGGCTGGGGGCACTGCGGGCGACGGTCAGGCGCTGCCCGCGACTGCGGGCGTGTCTCGAGGGCTCCTCCCCTCCCCCGTCCTGCAAGATGGCGGCAGCGCGCAGCCCACGTGACGGTTGAGTGGCATGCCGGCCCCGCCCCTCGGGGGGCTGGCCGAGGGTGGGACGTTTCCGGGGTGTCCCCTCGCGGGGCCAGGCCCCTGGGAGACAGAGAGGGATTCGTGTTGCCCCGGAAGTAACCTTTAGACACTAGGATCTTTTTGCGTGGGAGTAAATCCGTTTCTTACTACTATGTCAGCGTCATCCGTGCTGAATGGATAAAGTAGAACTAGGCTTTTAACTTTTTGTATTAGAATAAGAGTCTACCAGCCCCAAATAGTGTTCCTGGCTCTTTCAAGGCTTGTGTTCCGTGCTGCATATACAACAGCTTCTACAAATTTTTTAAAAAACATTTTTACAGGTAGAACAGGTGCTTTAACGCGAATTTTTTATATTAATTGCATGCATTCCAGTTGCCTGGGCTTAGCAGCTGTTGAGTGATGTAGCGTGATTACACTGTTAATAGCTGAGGTGAGAAGTTCACAGACTTAACCGCTAGAATATACCTACCAGGTCAGTTTAGAAAACTGGAGGAGAATTAAACAAGTCTGTTTCTAATAGTAGCTTTTCTAGAGTTCTCTGTGGTTCGGATGGTTTTAGAGTAAATGTTACATCGGATTGTGGCTGAGTGTTGGCATTGCTTTTTGAAGACGTGTGTTCTTCGTAACTGTTGACTTCCAGTCACTTGTGTAAAATCCAGCTAACAGGTTAGTGGGCAGTAGTAAAAAAACTCATTAACAGCAACGGCGTACTAGGAAATTTGGGTGATTGATGTAGTTACGTGTTAAGAAAGTTACAGACTGTGTACGTAGCATAACTGAAAAGACCTGGTTTTAAAAGTGGGTCCTTCTTGTTGGGACCCCAAACTGTGAACCATGTGTTAGCAATAGCAGCACCTCGCCCGCCCACCAAAGAAACCCCTGCATAAATATGTTTAAAGGTAGTATTTGCTTTTTTTCATTGAAAAGAGAAAAGAGAGCCAAGCCTTTTCTCTTTGAATGCCCAAAGAGACTTGTTAACTGTGCAAATGAATGTCAGAACTGTGGAGACTTAACCCCCAATTAGCAGCGCAAGGGTGAAAAAAGCATCTCTGTTAGTGCTTCGGTGGGGCTCTGTTTGGGGATTGTGTTTTCACTGTCCTCAAAGGTTACTTGGCACATAATAGTAATGTTTGAGCAAAGGTAGAAACTCTAGGATGACACATGATCATCCTGTAGCTTAGTGTTTTTTAAATTTCCAAAACATACTCGAACTCACAAAAATTAAAGGCCATGGGTCCTTTACGCAAAGAAATCAATGGAGTTAGTAGAAAAGAAAACTGCAAACTGTTACTTCCTCATAGCATAGGTTAATTAGCTATTTGTACTGAGAACAAGTACCTCAGCTCATTTCAATAATACAGATCATGTGGTAATGTTGGAAAGAAAATTTTCAAAGACTTTTTTAAACATAAATGCCGACTCTAAAATAACTTGAGTGTGTATGTGGCAACCAGAACCTTGGTGAGACCACTGTCTTAAAATACAAGGGGAGAGCACTGAAAAGATGCTTCCTAAAAGTGATTTTTAAAAAGAACAGTTCTAAAGCCCACCAGTAATACGTACCTTTACCTTGTTGGCTGCTGCTGGGGGGCTTTACACTGGAGTAGACTCACGGGGTGTTGTCCCTGCTGAGAAGGCTTTCCTCCCCCCTACAGAAGGGGTAATTGCAGTGCTTACGTTGGGGTTGTTGGGACTAACGTGAGTAGTAATTCCAATTCCACGTGATTACTTGTAGAATAACGCGTGGCTCAGGATCTTCAATAAAAATTAGCAATTCTAGGTAGAAGTTCAGCTTTGTTTGGAAGGTGGTAGAAAAGTGGGAATAGCATCTCACTGATTGAGAGAGGGGTCAGAGCAAGCCATGTCTTTCATGGGAAACTAGGTCCCTTTGGCTGCAGCAAAGAATAATAGCATTCCAGTTGTATATGCCTTTTGGAAAAGGCTTTCGGAATATCAAAGTTAAGTAGTGATGATTTTAGTAACAAATGAAAGCTATTGTGTATCCTGCCCCAGTTACGTAAGTTTTCCTGTGCAATGGTTTTCTCCGGTAAAGAGAACTTAGGTAAGTTGCAATTGTACCTCAGGAGAAGAGGGTTGTGGAGATGGACAGGAAGCTGAATCTTTTTCTGAAATTTACCAGTGTGATATATACATACACTTTTAAAAAACTACCTTTGGTGATACTGCATGGGGGCAGGGGGGAGGAACTGTGTTGTAGAGGCCCCTCAGAGGCCCTGAGTGACAGCCGTGTTGGGTGTATCGCTCCCTGGACGTGGAGACTTCAACCCAACTCTGCCTCTCGCTCTGATGTTAACCAGCCCACTTAAATCCCCGTGCTGAAGTCTTATCTGTAAAATGGGGACAATCATGACTGAGTTAAACAAAATAAAATGCAAAATAAATTCACTTACCACGAAGGGGTACCCAAACCCCACCCCCCGAATTTATTTATAAAAATTTGTGTATTTATTCTTACATGTTTAAACTTAACTCACCTTTAAAGTACTCTCCATTTGAGGCAATACACCTATCGAGACTTTTTTCCCACTGCTCAAAACTGTCTTTGAACTTGTTAATTTTGATGCTTTTTAGTGCTTCTGCCATTTTTTTGTTTCAGCTCTTCTGTATTAGCAAAATGTTTCCCTTTGAGGCCTTTTTTCATACTAGGAAACAGAAAAAAGTTGCTCAGTGTGAGATCTGGTAAATAGGGGGGGTGGGGCAGTTGGTCTAAAACTGAACACTCAGCGGTGTGGGCAGGTGTGCTCCTAAATCACCCATCATGAAATGGGAAAATGCAGTGAAAGAGTCCTCAAAAAAATTTTTTTTCACTGAAGCCAGATGCAGCCTCTCACAACAACGGCAGTCGGTACACAGATAGAGGTGAATTACTAGAACACTCAGCTAGTGGGGGAAGCCTATACTATAAAGGGGCCTGTACTCCAGATAATTCTGTTTTTGGGGGGTTCCCCCCTCATATCTTGAGAATGAGTTCTCTGTCGAGAAGGATGCTCAATGCATTTTTCTTCTCCACTAAGATGCACGCATCCACACTGTTTTTCCAGTTGTTCTCAGGAATGGGTTTTTTCCCCCTTACTTAAAATCCACATGGCGTAGTATTTTCTGTATTCTCTACAACTGTACTTTGAATTGATTGGCATTCAGGAAGAATGGGTAATTGAACAGGCTGTATTTGAGGCACATTTATTTGGGGCAGTAATTGTTGTTAACAGTTACATTGTGAAGGTCTGGTGTGCGACAGGTAGACGAAGCTCGCAGGGGAAGAGAGCCCAGCATCGCTCTCTCACACAGGTCACTGGAGCACGTGTTCTCCCCGCACTGCATTTGGGACTGGGAGTGGAGAAGTATGTTTTTAACCGGGATTATCAGTAACTGCTCTGCAACTGTAATCTCAGACCTTTATCTAGTTTTCATATTTAGCTAGAAAATGATTCCACAATTTAAAGTTTTTTGCAGTTTTGTTGTTATATACTTTCCGTTGGTTTATAGCACAGACTAGAATGCATGGGTAACTAAGGAACATTTTTAATATCTTATTTATAGATGCCATTAGATTGGCTGATCGTTGAGCTCATTTAATATTTTTGTCCTTCCTGGAGAAATGCTAAGCCGGTATTTTTTTAGAGACAGGCAGAGGCGGACAAGCCCCTCAGCGCAGATGAGCCTTACCTTTACGCCTCTGCTCTCGTCGGGGGGGGGGGGGGCTGCGGTGGCAGCATTCCTGCTCACAGAGCGCACTTGGTCACAAAAGCCTCCTCATTCAGGCTCTGAACGGTCGCTCTAGAAGGGAAGTGCCGAATCGGGTGTTTGTGTTCCAGGTGGCACAGCTGCTGGACACTCTGTGGTCCCTCTCCTTCTGTCCTTCCTGTGCTCCAGGGAACAGCCGGCCTTTAATTCCCTTCTAAATATCGTAATGCGTTAGAAAGGTTTTATGTTCATTCTAGAAATAATTTATTTGAGGTCAGATTCGGTTTTGAAGAGAGGTCACTTGGGCAAGTTTAGTCTTTCCAAGTTTCAGACTGTGCAGTTTAAAATAGGGCTATCGTCGCTGTTTATTGTGTATATAACTGCTGTGGAGATGAACATGCATGAAAAAGCTTGGTAAACAGCGTCGTGTGTGTGTGTATGTTTCATAGAGTGACTACAGCATATGCATACTTCAGTTGCGGTGGATGAACAGAAATACAGAGGTTTTCAGAGAGTAATAGGGATTGGGTTACAGAGGGCCTTGGAGATCACAACTTACCTTTGTGAAAGGGTAACTTGTCAAGAGGTTGCAGTGGGTGCAAGTACAAACGTGTGTGCGTGTGTGTGTGTGTGTGTGTGTGCGCACATGCCTGTGGTATGTCTGCCTGAAATGGCCACTGCAACTTTAAACTTAATAAGTATAAAGAGAATGCATCATTGATTTAAAATCTTCCAGACTCATCCAGTTTTCTCAATACTGCTATTATATTTCCAGTCACTCTGATTTGCTCGAGAACCCAAGTCCTGGCCTTCCCTCAGACCCCGAGTCCACCCTTTCCTCATCCTTGCTGACACTGTCCCCTCTTGGGACTTGATGCCTAGACTTTTATAGTCCTCCTAACAGGTTCCCCTGCTTTCAGCCTTCCCGCCTCTTACCTGTGGGATCCTGCTGCCAGACACCTCCTCCTATAGCAATATTACTACCACGTTTTCTCGCAGTGACAGTCAGAGCCTGGCCACTGATCAGTCTTTGGACTCAAAGTCTCTTCTTCCCACAGGTTGTCCCGCAGTGCGTCCTACCCCTCATCCAAGGCTGGTGGGCTCACACGTGTTCTCTGGGGGAGTCACTATGCTGGTCTCCTAGGGTGCTTTGCCACCTCGGAATTCCACTACTGCGTGTATCCTGTGTTACAATTTTGGTACTTGTGTAGTTCTGTGAATTATTTTTCACAAACAAAATGGACCTTCCCAAGTAGATTCTAAGTCCCCAAAGGCTCAGGCATCACGCCTTATTTTTCATCGACGTTTCAGGCATCTCGAGTGCTGAGTCAGAGTTTCCTGTGCTGAGGCGTTTCACTGTTGGCTTGGGAGAACACTGGTGTGACAAACTGCTTTGGGACAAGACACACTGGGGGTGGTTTTTTTGGTCTCAAATTATACTTATCTGCTACTTCGTAAACGGGCTCGTGGCTGTCTAGCATAAGCACAGTTAGTTTGGAAATGAAAGGAACTGTTTCTTGAGATAAACAACAGGGACCAGTATAGATTTGGACAGAATCCCCAGTAGGTGAATGCTGAATACTTGGGCTTATTGATTACTCGTGCTTATTAATTACTCTTCCAAAACCAGACCATTTATGCTCCCTATGTTACGTAAGCTTGAAGGGGCACGTCAGTTGGTACAAACCTGTGGTGATGTTTTCACAGGGCGGAAAAGGTCAAAAATTACAAACTCCTTTCTTACCATTGGGTGGTTATCTGCCCTTATGGGTGTTGATCTCCAGCCTGTGATTTGCTCGGAGGTGGTGGGAGTCTGATGCGGAGCTGAGATTGTGCTTTGCTCATGATCAGAATGTTAAAAACTTACTTTCGTCACTGAGCAAGCAATGCGTAAGCTAAGAGTTGGTGGAATTTTTATGTTTCTTGTCAAGAATGTCTCCATGCTGCTGGTAAAGAAACATGCCGTACGGTTGAACTTGTTTTGGATCCCAAACAGTTGGAATTCCCTAGTTGAGTGGTCTTAGAAGGGACAGCATAGTCATGTGAATGAAGATGCTGCAGCGTTTGGAGGGCCCTCCTTTGAGAAGGTCATCGTACTTACAAAGAGCTTCCCCTTGTGGTGGGTGGGGTGGTTTTGTTAGTTTGGGGAGGAGGCCTCTTCTAGCAGGTGACTTAAACACGGTCCTACTGTGGTGTGTACTGTTTGCCAAGTATGTCATTGTGACAGATCTTCGTGTGTAAAAACTGAACCTGAGGAATCTCTGGCGTGGACGAGATGTCCAGCTCACCTGTGTTCTGTGACACATGGACGCGAGCTAACCGATCAGGAGCTCTTAGAGAAGGCTCACCATGGGACTGGAGACAGGAGAGGCGGACACTGATGTTCTCTGGGTTCTTGTGCATGCTTTTGCAGGCTTGGACTTTTTAAACTTCGTCGCCTGAGTCCAAGCGGAGAAAAGTTCCCCGTTTTTCATTTGGTCCGACACTCTCATGGAACTGGCCTGTGTAAAACGCCAGCTCTCCAGTGTCATCTGGATTGCATTTGCATGGAAATCTGAACTTGATGGAGAAAGTGGGCATCATTCCTCCGTGTGAGCCCATTAAACACCAGTAATTCCCAGAGTCCGTGGCGCCCTTCCCCCTGCTCAAAGTAGGGCGGAGAGCACGAGCCGTGTGGGGAGAGGGCCGTGTGGGGAGAGGGCTGGCAGGGCTGGCCCTTCCCTGCGGGGGCCAGTCAAGTCCATGGTTCTCACCTCTGCTGCTCAAGAGGCCATCGAGTAAATGGTTGCTAAAATTAATAAAGTTTTCAATTTTGTAAATGGTTTCTAAACTTAGTGTACATGATTTTATAGCATTGATACATGCTGAAACTTGGGGTGGAAAAGAAAACTGAATTAGTAGGTATTTCGTCTGTTGATGAACTTAGGTCCTTGAATAGAATCAAACTCCATTTTTCTCCCCAGTTGGTGAAACAGGAAGTCTTTCCTCAGTTGCTAAATTGTGTTCTTAAAGTAACTTCAGACTTAAAAATTAAAAAATGTGACTTCTGTTACGAACCAAACTACTCTCTCACGATGGCTTCAATATAGCATTTGTGGAGGCAGCATGATAAGGTTTTTATCTATATTTGATTGTGGCAAAATGTAGGTAATGTGAAATGTGCCACTCGAACCCTTTCTGTTTGGGTATAATTTAGTGGCATGGAGCGCTTTCACACCGCGGCACAGCCCGTTACCACCCTCTGCCGCCAGAATAGCTCGCTCTTCCCAACTGGGACTCTGTAGCCCTCGGGCAGAGGCTCCTCACTCCCCTCCCCCAGCCCCACAGTCCTTTCCTTCCCTGTGAACGTGACTGTTCTAGGTACCGCGTAGAGGTGGGACCGTACATCGTCTGTCCTCTTGTACCTGGCTTATGTCACGTAGTGTAATGTCCTCAGGGTTCATCCCTGTTGTAGCCTGTGTCAGAATGTCCTTCCTTTCTCAGGCTGGTATTCGGATGTGTACATAAACACACACACACCACATTTCGTTTATCTCTTTCTTTGGTGGTTGTGCGTAGCGGTGCCGTGAGCATTGGCGTACAGATGATCTGTTCTGGTCTCGTTCCTTCTGGGTCTATACACTGAGAGGTGGGGTCGCTGGATCTCATGGTAATTCTCTGTTTCACCTTTTCAGGGAGCTGCTGTACTGTCTTCCAGTGGTGGCCACGCTATATTCCACTCCCACTAGCAATGCGCAAGGGTTCCAATTTTCCCACATTCTCGCCAATGCTTGTTTTCTGTTTTTTTGGATAATAGGCAGCCCAGTGGTTGTGAGGTGGTACCACTGTGGTTTTGAATTTGTCATTTCTTGTAAAGAGCTATTGGTTTTTCCATATTTTGCATTTATTTATATTTGAAGATGTGTGTGATATTTAATTTATGAACCACATGTAAGCATGGCAGAAAAATAATCTGTAGGAAATGGTTGACCTAGTCAACCAGACTTCTTCCAATTAACACAAGTGTCTGTGAGGGGCATGATGCTTTATTTACGCTGACTTTGAAAGCACTTAAAAATCGGCGTTAGGCCGATGTGGCTTTACTGCTTTGTGGCAAAGATGATTCGGCCGCGGTTAGGACACCTGTCGACCGAGTCACCATTAGAAGCGCTCCTGCCGTGGGCTCTGAGAAATTGGCGCTGATGGAAAGCGGAGAAGGCCCTCCTGTCGGTGAACACGTTGGGGATCAACTTGCGAGGCTGTGCTTGCCCCTCATTAAGTGGTTCTGTGTAGGCCATCCTTATTTCCTTGGGTTTCTCGAGGAAGACAAACTACTGTGCAAGGCCGGGGCCCAGCTCCCGGGAGTGTCTAACGTGCGCCTTTGTTCCCAGAAACAGCGCCTCCCACTGGCAGCGCAAGACTGCTTGTCAGGCCGGGATGCAGTCAGAGCCCAGAACTGAAGGTTTCACCTTAGGGTTCTTGGGAAGTTGAGGCTGTTCTGTTTGCTTCATTTCTTTACACAGTTTTAAAACATAATGTATATTATTCATTACAACTTTGTAAAATTGTAATTGGTTCTTGAAACTGAGGCGATTTGGGGTTTGAGGTAGTAAGATTCTAACCGTGAAGGGGGATGTGGTATGAGTTGTGACGAAGAACCGCTTTGTCTGAACCAGTGTGTTACGGTAACAATATAGTGTTATAAAACAATATGGTAACAATGCGTGGATTCTGGAGAGCTGTGTGCGGACTAGTGTGCTGTGTGTTACTCCGGTAGCAGGTCTGGTAGGAGTCCAACACCCCCCAGGTCACTAGTGATCAGCTGAGCAGACTCAGTTAGATTCTGAGCACCCAGTTACTCTTAGGTGGTTTAACATTAGTGATAAACTCACTGCCCACACACATTCTTGTTTAGAAAGATTTGGCGTGTATTGATGGTACATTTTGTAGAACTTTTCCCTAGCAAAGCATCTTGTCAGATTGTTCCTAAAAGCAAGTATTCTGTAAAAACTACATAGTAATTAATGTAAAAAATACCAGGGCCTTTACATATGGTGAGTTAGCATAGAGGGTTGCCATCTCTTACTTTCTTCAATTCTGGTTCACTTTGGTTTAGAATTGACATCATTGGCGATTTTGAGTAGTCATAGGCGATATGCCCCAAGAAAGCCGGGACAGTGAATAATTGATACAATATTGCTGTTAAACGAAGATAGATGCTGATACTTCTTTTCCTTACTGCTGTAAAACTTCATGCCTTTTCTGCCCTTCCTTTGTAGTCACCTACTTAATCTCTAAAAGTTGAATTAAAATGATTGCTATTTAAAGTGTAAGTCTTTAATCTGGTTTGTTTTTATGGAATGTTCTATTTCTAGTCGATTAACACGTGCCCCCTTTTCTGATCTAGAATGACTCTGCTCACGGTGACTGCATGCAAAGCAGTGGGGCCAGTTTGATAGAACAAGCCCCGAGACCTCACGACGGACTTCCCGCGGCGCCGCACAGAGCCCAGCGAGAAGGTATGCTGTGATTCTGAACGTACAGCATCTGTTGGTGGAGAATTGCAGAGTGCTCTACGTGGGTAGCTCTAACCCTTCCCTGCTCTTTCTGGAGTAGAGAGGCCCTGCTGGTCCTGGGTTTAGCTCCAGTGCCAGGCATCCCCGAGCTTGAGTCTCTCTGGGCTCCTGCTTCCCAGCGCCTGGCCGTCCTGGCTGTGCTTTTTGGCTCTGCCTTATCATCAGTTGTCTTGAATCTGGTTGCTCGTCACTGGAGGGCAAAGACCTTAACGTGCTTCCGAAGCGGTTAGAATGGGGCTTTGTCTCTAGGGTGTTGCTTGGGGTCTACAGAAAGACTTTCAATTTACGGAAGTCTGCTGTGGGAGGGAAACTGCCAGAGTCCGTGCACCCTGCAGGGATGCAGTGTTCATGGCGGCTGGGGCGGGAGAAGGAGACATTGCTGTGTGGAAAGAAATGCGTTCAGACATTCTGTTCGCATTTGGGGAGTCCATTACCTGTGGGGAGGGAAACATTGAAATGGAGAATGGAGACTGCCACCTGGTCAGCCTGGCAGGAGTGGAGGGAAGGCAAGAAGCCTCACACTCCATTACCACAGCCCTAGATGGGCATTATTTTGTCCAAGTTAGTCCCAGTCATAATCCTTTTGGTGTAACGTATTTTTCCTCACAGAGGAGGAAAAATAGGTATGACTGTTTAATGTTCAAAAAAGGTTACATTTCCATTCGAGACTATTCAACTACTTGAATCACTTCATCCAAGCTCACTGGACACGTGAGTCACCTAGGGCAGAGTTTGGTTTTACCATGAAGGTCCTATTTAAAAAAAATTTTAAATATTTTTCAAAGGTATCAAAATGCTAGGGGTTAAGGTTGTGTAACTTCTCTGTATTCTTAATTGCTCAAACACATGTATGGAGTCCATGCTTTTTAGTTACAGTTTTTGAGGTTGGAGGATGCCCTTGCATTATCAGCCATCCCTCACCACATACCCTCTGTCCTCTGTCCGGATTCTGATAGATCACGGCAGGTATAGTTCAAAATCAAGGCTGAAGACAGAGCCGTGTGCCATAACGCCCCGGTCGTCCCCGCCGCAGCCCACCAATGTGCAGAAGTCGAGCTGCGTTACACTTCTGAACGCAGATGGTCAGTTCCGATGGCTTTTGTTTAGCAGCATCACCCTTGACATCAATGAGTAGAAAAGCTTTTCGAAGCAGCAGACTCGCCCCCCACCCTGGCCTCTGTGACGCTGCGGGAGCTCCGAGGAGATACGGGCTTCTCGCCTGGCTTTGGGGACTTTCGTCTGTCTCAATCTCAACGCTTCTCACCCACTAAGGGGGGATTGGCCCAGAGGCAGGCCACCAAACACTGTCTGTTTGGAAAGTTGTCACAAAATACTGGTAATGAGATCCCCTTAGTTGATTATGGATGTCTGTTTACCAGCAGATTTCTGTGTCTCATGTTTCTTGCTTTCTCATTGCCCACCTTCCGTGATCTATAACAATCTTAATTCTTCCTACGTACTTTTGTTACTTTGTGTATTCGACTTCATCTATTTTAGCTTCTTCCCCTCAGGCAAAGTGAATCCCTTCCTCCTCTTCTCCATCTCCTCCCCCCGAATCCAACACTGATGCTAGTCTGTTGAGTCACTTGGCTAGTTTCTTTCCTAAGACCTTTATCATCTTCATTACTACCAGCCTCATTATTATTTAAGTACTATTTATTTTGAATGAATCTAAAATGCTGTATTTGTAGTAATATGAATAACTAACAGCTTTCAGAATTATCATCTCAGAAATAATCTTCACTGCAGGCGCCTTTTTATTATTTATGGTTTTTGTCTTTGGTGCTTAGCAGAGTACTTGAAACTCCTTAGGCACCCAGCATGCTGAGGGGGCGCAGAGAAGAAGCGCTTCATGGATGGATGGCACATAGCTATGCTTCTGGGTTGGTTTTTTGTTTGTTTGTTTTTTGCTTTTTGTGTTTTTTTTTTTTGCTTTATTTCAAGATTTAAGGGCAACAGTAAAGATGAAGATAAATAGCTTACCGTTTCGCGTGTGTCGCGTCGGGTAACTGAAATGCATGTCTGGTCTCTGTAGAACGAGTCAGCCTGTTTTCTTTCTTTCAGCTGTGCACATTGAGAAGATAATGTTGAAAGGAGTCCAGAGAAAAAGGGCTGACAAATATTGGGAGTACACCTTCGAAGTAAGCTACTCTCACCCACAAGAGATACCTCCTATGTCATGTTCAATAATCTTTCGGAAAGAATGAAAAGTGGTCTTTGGAGAAACTTCTGGCAGGTTTGCTAACTTAGAAAAGTTGTGCCCGTGTATACGTTTGTCTGACCAAAGGGAAGGCACTGCTTTCAGCGTGTGCTGCGTGGTGGCCAGGCTCCTCAGACCACCGTCCCCTGAGACGACCCTGCCCTTTCATCAGAGAGAAGGGAGGGCCTTCAGTGGCAGGTGTAAGATAAATCTTTCAAGAGGAAAAGGGAGCAGCACTCTCTCCAGTACTTTTTAATGAGGGTCCCAGGCCTTATCTTTTCCTGCACTATTTCCCCTGATATTTTTCTCCTCTTTTTCTTTCTCTGTGGTTTTATTCCTTGGCCTTTGTGGCCCTGTCTTCTTATCTCTAATTGCTCTCCTGTCATTCTGCCCTTCAAGCAGCTCTGATTATCCTTCAAGCCCAGCTTTGTAAGGGCCCAGGTCTCCTTTTTGCCTGCTCATTGTCACATGGATTCCTTGTCCACGGTGTCCTTGCTTCTCCCCGCCAGCCTTCCCTGTCTGTCCCTTTCTCTAGGGTCATACATGCCTCAAACCAGATGGAAAGATGCCATGTCACCGTGCTTCCTCCCTTTGGTTCCTTCCCAGAGGTGTTGCTTGCCAAACATTAGCTGTGCCTTCCTCGTGAAGTCACTTCTGTTCTCCAACAAGCTGTGTTCTCATTCATTCGAGGTCCACCACCATCACACCTTTCGCAGGCCCGCACGCCTGGGCTGCGTGCTCTTTCTCTCCAGTGGACTGTTGTCTCGGGACAGAGCAGGGACCTTCATCCTCAGTCACCTGGCCACATCTGGCTCACTGAGCACATTTGTTGAATGAATTCCAGAACGTTGGCTTCTGCTTGGTGGGAGGAATATCCTCAATTTGCAGATTTTAAGTACTCATCCCTACTTTCCACTTGAGTTTTGTGACATTGTGGCATCAGCCGTGCCTCGCTCTCTGCATTCGGTGTCACTGGCCATCCTTGTGCTGCTGGAGCTCTGCGGCTGTCCCTTCCTCGAGGTCTCCATCCCCCTGCTGTGGAGCGAGCTGCCCTCAGACCCCGGCACATCCGCCAGCCCTGCCGCTTTCACACCGGCTCTCGCGCTCCCTCCTCTGAGGCCTTTCACGGTCCCATCTGACCTGCTTCTCCCTACGCCAGCACCATGCTCTGCTCATTTTCCCTGGGGTGCTGCTCGCTGGTGGGAACCCGTACATGCCTGTTTGTTTCATGTGTGTCCTGCACTCTGACCCCAGCCAGCAGCACCTTCGACTGCCTTGTCCACTCCCATTTCCCCTTCCCTGAGACAGTGTCTACACAAGTAGCTGCTACACAGACACTTGAGTGACTAAAAATCATCTAAAAGACGTGTCAGTTAGTGGGTATTTGCTCTGAGGCTTGCCAGATAAAATTCTGTATGTCCAGTAGGTCCTTGCATAATAGCTTTTCACTTAATGTTGTCTCATAAAAATTAATAAGATGCCCTAGGAACTGCACTCTTGTTTATATGAGTTAGCCTATGGTAAAACCAGCCTTATCATACATCGTTTTATTTAAGTCACAGTACCTACTGGTGACGTTGAGTAAACACTGTATTTTTAAGTGTTTGATTCATTATTAATATGATACATTTAGTTGATAAGCCTTAGCTATTAGTATAGTTCAAGTATTTATTTAGCTCAGTCAAGTATAAAGTAGAAATTATTAGTGGGTCACCATCAGGTCCACTGAATTAAATGTATCCAAGAGATAAAGCAGCAAATAGATTTTCGCTCTGGCTATTTTTGGTGACTTAGGGTCAAATCTAAATAAGACCTTTTTGAGTTTTAGTTTCTCCATCTTTAAATGGGTCGTGCCTGCCCTATAGACCTTAACAGATGTTAAAGAATTGAGATGAAGATGAAAGCCCCTTAGAAGCCCCCATAAAAACACAACACAGCGTCTCTGAAGACGGAGGCCAGCACTGCTTCTTGCTCTCAGGGACGTGCGCTCGCAAGCTCCAGGAGGGGGGTTCTGTCCTTGGGGCACAGAGCTGTGATGGCCGAGTGTCACCGTGGGGTTCTGCAACCTCCCGGAACGAGTGCGAGGCGCTTCCCTTTCCAAAAAATTGCTGCAATATAGTCATGTATTTTTAAAAACAGATTTTTAAGAAGACCATGTGATTTGAAAGGAGTTGCTAAAACCTTTTTGAGCAGAGTGTATCAGTGGATTGTTAATTTTAAAAACTTGAAGAAATGATGACAATGCCAGATTAACTTTATATTTCTAGTTGTTAACATCTTAATACAGTTTAAGTAGGCTCTTTGTTTTACACATGGCTTTTTTCCCGTCTCTTCCCCGCCTAAGAAGTAACCATGTAATATGTGTTTTTTTTTTAAATCAGGTAAATTGGTCTGATCTTTCAGTTACCACAGTAACAAAAACGTACCAAGAACTACAGGAATTTCTACTGAAGGTAAAAGTATAGATTTCTTTGTTAAAATGACTTTTACATAATATACAGAATCCAAAACCTTTATCTCAAAATAAATACCAGGAATATTAAAACACATATATGCAGCCTTGGCCAGGTAGCTCAGCTGGTTAGAGCATCACCCCCGAAATGCCAGGGTTGTAGGTTCCTTCCCCATCAAGGCGCACATATAACCAATGAGTGCATCAGTAAGTGGAACAACAAAGTTGTCCTCTCTCTCTCTCTCTCTCATGTCAAAAAATAAATATAAAAAAACCCTATATATACATGTTGGAAAACGCTCCATGAACATTGGCTGTGAAAAATGTCATGTTATTCTGAATATAAGTATTCTTACCTTATGTTACCAATATAAGGACATGATGAAGGATTTTTAACATTTTCTAGAAAATGGAACCTTACTTCTCCTTCCTTGTGGAGACGTGCTCCTGGTGGCTGCCTGCAGGAGCCCATCCAAAGAGTCTGTCTGCAAAATGAGATGGGGCACATTTGCGGTTGGTCGTGGTTCTTCTATCTAATGGCTCTCCGGCTCCCTCTATGAGCTTCCTTGAATACATCTTGTTTGTTCTTTTGAGGTCCAGGTGGCCCTCTGCTCCCCACAAGCATAGGATTTCCAAAGTATCAAGAATAAGGGAGAGTGGAAACATCTTACAGACTTACCGACGGGACAGGCGTCTTAGATCATTTTGTTCAAACCCACTTCTGTTTCTTTTCTACTAGTGTTATTTTTTAGAAAAGCATGTCGCTAGAGATAAATATTAAAATAGGGAATAGGTTTAAATGGTTAACCAGTAAATTACTGTTTCTCAACAGCAGGCGTTTTAGAATTTGTTGTTAACACGGAGCTAAAACAAAGTCCAGGAGCAGGAAGCATTCCCAACTCAGTGACTAACTTTCAGGTGAAGGAGGGACAGAGCGACTGAACCAATAACATACCAAATTCTCAGGACAGTGCTGGTGTTCAGCTGTCTGCTTGTCGCCGTGCATCTGCTCTCTGGGGTCACATGGCTCTCTGTCTGATCCTACAGCTGAGAGGCTGTTTGTGTCCAGCTTGCCCAGCTGTGCGCGGCACGGGGAGCGCCCGCCTGTGGGTCACCGTGCTGTCCCCACTGGGTGGGAGCTCCCGGGGACGACTGGAACATTTTCATTGCCTGTGGCTGTTTTCCCCTGACTCTCTGGTGACCTGACTGCCCGTAAGGATGGGGGGTTGTTAATTTGAGTCGCTGAAGGTCATATGCACGTGACATGTCAGCCTCAGACCTCAGGGAGGAGGGACAGTGGGGGAGGAATGGTGGGGGGGTGAGCTCTGTCGGCCAGGGCCGGGGCCCTCTGCAGCCGCCCCCAGGAGAGAGTCACTCCTGGCTGATGTTCTGCCTGCTGAGGAGGAAGTAAGGAAGTGTGTCCCCAACCCACCCCACACACACGTTTCAAATTCTCTTCTACCTATTTGTGACTTTTCTCTCTTGACAGAATAAATTTATCAGAGTTGAAGGGCAGGTGTACTCATGAGCAGGCTCGTGTGGATTAGCAGGGTGCTTCATGTTCCTGTCTTCTCTTGCCCGTTCTGGGACCAAACTCTTGTGCTGGAGGGCGGGTTGCAGGCAGGAGAGAGCCAAGGCCAAACTGAATACCAGGAACATTAAAATGCACACGTGCAGCGTAGAGGTGGGCCTGGGGGAGGCCGGCACTGCCACTGCCGCAGCGGTTCCACACCCGGAGTGAGTGGGGCTGCCACCTACCTGCCCGCTGTGCCTCGGCAGCACGACACCGACCCGCAGCCGGGGCCTGGCGTCTGGGCAGAGTCTTTCCCGCGGGGCCTCCCGAAGGTTCAGCTGCTGTTCATCTTAACACCGTTTATGTTCAGCATGCAATTTTTCTAAAAGCTTAGGTACTTGGAAAAAATGCAGCCCCAAATAAATAATTCACTTTTCAGAGTCATGATGACTCTGAAATTATCCCCCTGCTTAGCCAACATTTGAATATAGTATTTTTCTAAATTAGGACAAATGCCTTACCAGGTTATATGAAATAATCAGCAACATTGTATACTTCTAGAAATTTATTGTTTATTTCAAGTACACTTTCATGTTTACTATATAGCTTTTTATTTCTTACTTTCCTTTTAAAGTCATCTGCAAATGCTAAGAGCAAAAACTGTCTGCTAACAACCTGTACATTCTAACTTTTGTAGTTGGTCTTGAATCAAAGTTCTGGTGTGGCATGATGTAGGGGAGAGTGAGTTCGAAGTCAGTGCGTTCCCATTCTTGTGTTCCCACAACCACAGCCTCTGTCCTCCGCGTCCTCCCAGCCCTCTTTGCCCGCTGTTCCTTGGCGACTGTCTGACACCCGTCTGGCGTTGTGTGTGGCTGCACGGGAGCTCCGCAGCGGCAGGGCTGTGTCTTCGTTCCCGGATGTGCCCGCAGTGCCTGTGACAGCGCCTGGGGCATTTGGGGGATTTGTAGACGGAATGAATACACAAGGAGTCACAGAAATGAAATTGTGATGGAGCCTTGTAGGCGGTCGGTTCTCTGTTAGGCCTCCGAGTTTTTTTAAAGAAAAGCTGCGAGAGCAAGGTGCGACCCTTCCAGCACTCTGAGCGTGTGCTGAGGCTGAGCCAGGGCTCCACAGACGGGAGGCTGGGTGTGCTGGAGCGAAGACCGAGGGGGCAAAAATCCAGAACAGTGACTAGAAGAGACACGATTTAAAGCTATATTCTTAGCAAGTATGTCTTCCTCTAGAACTGGAAATAGTCTCTGGGAATTAAAACCCACTGGCGAGTAAATCGGGTGGCAAATCTCTTACTGCACATCCACATGCTGCCCAGTCACGAGAACAGCTGTGGAGCAGGTGGGAACTGAAGAGCTCCTGCCTTGCTGGGTTTAGAACGACAGTCTCGGCAGTTCGGTGGTGGGGACAGACTGCACGAAGCTGGTTTCCTGTGGCTGGGTGCAGGTGTTTGGGAGAAACCGTGCTTAAAGTCGGGGCCTAGATGCCTAGTGTCCCAAGTCTACCAAAATGTAGATACTGACCTGAGCAGTCACTGCTTTGGGAAATGTGCAGATTTGGAACTTGCTTCTCCCTGGTAGTGGTCAGAGGTCCCGGTGGTGTGCGGGGTGCCAGCCAAGCCTTCGACCGCAGCAGGTTAATAAAGAACCAGGAGTTTCATTCTCGCGGAACACCCTGATTCCACCATCCCACTCTGCCTGAAACGGGTCCTGCTTTCTGCTGCCTTGGTTGAATTTTCCATTTCGGAATTGCTGACTCAAGATTCTGATTTGTCAGAAGAACGTGTACTGTGGGTTCTCTGATTAAAGATCAATGTGTAAACCGACCCTCACCCAGGCTGTTGTGTTCCTGGGTCTCCATAGATACTGTGTCAGTGGTTCTACCCTGGATTTTGGTGGGAGTGCCAGTAATTTAGGAGTGGGTTGCAAAGACTAGTTATCAAATGTCAAATGTGAACTTTGAATTCTTTTTTTTAAAGATTTTATTTATTTATATTTAGAGGGGAAGGGAAGGAGGGAGGGAGAGAAATATCAATGTATGGTTGCCTCTCCTGTGCCCCTTGCCGGGAATTGCATCCCCTGCTGGGAACTGGCCTGCAGCCCAGGCATGTGCCCTGACTGGGAATCGAACTGTGATTCTCTGATTCACAGGCCCATGCTCAATCCACTGAGCTACACCAGCCAGGGCTGAAATTTGAATTCTTGAAAGACTTGGGAAGTTAGTTTTATATAGAATTATTACATTAAGAATTTTAAAAAGTAAACTGGTTGCTAAATATAATGACTTAAAAATTTGTCTTTAATTTAAAAATTTTCTTGCCAAGTGGTGGTTTTTTGGTGGTTTCTTGTACGTTGCTCTGAGGGCACCTCCATCACATTGAAGAAAAGGTTACTAAACCTTCCATTAGAGTTTCTTTTTTTAAATGTGAGTTAGAGTAAGAGTTTTCACCCCATTTTTCACACCCAGCTCTTTATAGCATGTCTGGCGCTGGCAATCTGATGTTGCCTGAGATGCGGTGGGAAAGGAGGCAGAGAGGCGATAGCTGTAAAGGCAAGAGAACGCTTTTCAGAATACCGGTTGAGGGAAAAATAGCACTGGCTGCGCTGTGCAAAATGCTCCTTTGGACTAAAGAACCTTGGTGTGGTGACCCTTCGGCGTGGCATACGCAGGCTCAAGTGCGAGGTCCGTGTAGGCATGCCCCAGAAGCGAGCTGAGAGCCGCCGGGGGCCCCTGCTCCCCGGGAAGCCCCGAGAGCTGCCTGGAAGGCGGGCGGCGTGTTTCTGTGTGGACGTCCCTGTGCCCCTTCCCGTGGGGCCCTGTGTGTGAGGGTGAAATTGGAGCTGCGCTGGGGGTGCGGTGACTGAGCAGGAGGCGTCTGTCTGCCCTCCGGGCCTGTAGTTTGTAGCATACACACCTACTAGCCAGGTGGGAGACTCAACACTGGTCCTGTGCTTCTTCTTCTCCAGCTTCCTAAGGAATTGTCTTCGGAGACTTTTGACAAGACCATCCTGAGAGCCCTGAATCAGGGCCCGCTGAAGCGGGAGGAACGGCGACATCCTGATCTGGAGCCCGTCCTAAGGTACCCGTCACTGATGCTGCCCGGCGGTGTCCCAGACTGATGGCCAGCTGTCCCCAGGCCTTGTAAGGCAGAGCCCCGAGACTCTTTCTCGGAGGACTTTTTAAGGTGGACTCTTCCTCCTGTGATGTTGAGGTCTGGGCTCCAGTAAGACCCCACACTAATTCTTTTTTTTTTAAAATATTTATTTATCTTTAGAGGGGAAGGGAAGGAGAGAGGAAGGAAACATCAATGTATGGTTGCTTCTCGTGCATCCCCTGCAGGGAACTGGCCCTGCAGGGAACTGGCCCCTGTTGGAAACTGGCCTGCAACCCAAGCATGTGCCCTGACTGGGAATCGAACCGCAATCGTCTGGTTCGCAGGCCCGTGCTCAATCCACTGAGCTACACCAGCCAGGCCACACTAATTCTTTTATCATTGTGTGCCTCACCTCCCAAATCTGAAATGACTGCTTCTTGGGTATGCAGGTGTTCAGTGAAACTTCTTTTCCCCAGGAAATATTTATTGATAGAGGCCCTTGTCCAAGAGCTCAGCTTTGAGATATGTTTGTGTTGTTTTAAGTTGTCAAGTGAGATTAGGCCAGTGGGTGTGAAGGTGAAGGAAACGACGCTTCCCGAATGCCTGCTCCCGGATACGGACGGGTTGGCACAGCGGGGGTGCGGGCACAGCGTGGTGCTTGAGGTCAGGGCTTTGCTCTTGTGAGGTTGAAGGTGATTGGAAAAGACGGTGTAGGCGAGGTGAGTGTGGCACATGCTGCCCACAGGGGTGGGGAGCACAGGCCCTGTCTGGGGTCAGCTCCCAGAGCATCCCCAGGCCCTGCGGAGAGAGGAAAAGGTGAGGTTGGACGGAGGGGTGGGGGGCGTGGAGGCAGGGATCATTGGTGGCACAGAGTCCTTACACAGGCAGTAGGTGTGGATATGAGTAAATGTACTTGTCTCACAGTGCAGAGTTGAGGAACCTCTTGCCCAATGGCTTTTTCTTCTAGAGTAAGAGACATGCTAAAGGAGGGGCCGACTGAGGGTGGGGACCGACTGCATGAGAGCGGCAGCGGTTGAAAGTACCAGTGTGGGGTGTGCAGACAACCTGCTCAAGGTGACCGGGCCGCTGGACGGGGGTTGGAGCCTGTCTGGGACAGGAGCGTCACAAACCACAGCGTTGTCAGTCTGTCGATGTGATTATTGAAAACCATCCGAGCGGTTCAGGTCCAGAGATTAAGGAAGCACATGGATCTCAATTTATTTCTGTTTCCAAATGATGGATTGGTTCTTCCCTAAATTAGTGATTTCCTGTGTGGTTCTTTACCCTGCATTCTTAGGCATATAACACGTCTGGGTTTCTCATCCTGTTGGCCTGTCATTCTTGTTCCAGTGTCACGTGTTAATTATTAGAACTTCATCCTTTGTGAAGAGCTGGTAGATCTGGCTTTTTCGACTCCTGGTGCAGTTTAAAATACTCTTCCATGTTTCAGATGTTTATTCTTCAGCTCAAACAGCTGTTTCAAAGCTTGTTTCTTAGGCACGTGAGGAGGTACTGTGAACTGCCACTCAGGCCTTGCGGTGCCAGTGCCCACGTTCTCTGTGTGACTCGTTTTTCTGAACTTGAGACTGGTTTTCACTTTGATTATAGCGTATTTCCTTTCTTACAGCACACAAACATTTTCTTTTTGAGCATTCAAATTTCTGATTTTAATGGTTTCTAGGTACTATGTGCTCCTTGGGAAGTTTTCTCATACCCAGATTATAAATTGCATGTTTTCTGTCTTGCATTTAAATCTCTGAGCCTTCTAGAGTTAATTTCGATGAGAGTAATAAGAGAGTCATTGTCAGCGCCCGTCCTCTTTTCTCCTGTCCCTCTGAACGGTGGAGCCCTAAAGCCATTCGGTAGGACAGGGCAAGGTGGGCAGCAGTGTCTGGTTTGGGGGGGGGGGGTGGCCTAGTGACCTACAGACAGGGACCCTGAGGAACTCACAGTGCTGGCGAGGGCNCACTTTGATTATAGCGTATTTCCTTTCTTACAGCACACAAACATTTTCTTTTTGAGCATTCAAATTTCTGATTTTAATGGTTTCTAGGTACTATGTGCTCCTTGGGAAGTTTTCTCATACCCAGATTATAAATTGCATGTTTTCTGTCTTGCATTTAAATCTCTGAGCCTTCTAGAGTTAATTTCGATGAGAGTAATAATAGAGTCATTGTCAGCGCCCGTCCTCTTTTCTCCTGTCCCTCCGAACGGTGGAGCCCTAAAGCCATTCGGTAGGACAGGGCAAGGTGGGCAGCAGTGTCTGGTTTGGGGGGGGGGGTGGCCTAGTGACCTACAGACAGGGACCCTGAGGAACTCACAGTGCTGGCGGGGGGAGCCTGGCACCGTGGTTCCAAGGGCAGACACGTGAAGGGTGGCCCTGGTAGATCCTCGGAGCCCAGGTGGGGTTAGAGGTTGAGAGGGAGCAGCTGTGACAGTGGCAGGTAAGTTCCTGCGGGGAGGTGGGCCTGATTAGTGAATCTCATGGTAGTGAGAGCCGGTCTTCTCTCTGTTGGAGACGAGTCATAGTGTGGACAAAGAGAAAAATGGAATGAAGTCCAGAGTGTCTCATCGGGATTGAAGGTATTGGTGCCAACTCATGGTTGTGGGTGTACGAAGTATACAGCCATGTAATATGAAAACTAGAGATGTTTATTGAAGAAGATACAAGATACAAGAAACATTGTACATAGGACAATGACGCTTCAGTCCCCTTCAAAGTGGGCACCTTGGAACCTCACACAGTTTTCCCAATCACCATCAGCTGCCCTGTTGTATTTTCCTGAATCTCATCAATGGTCTGAAATCTCTTCCCTTTCAAAGGTGAATTTAGTCTGGGGAAAGGCCAAAAGTTGCAGGGCCCTGAATCTGGGCAGTAGAGGGACTGAGTCACCTGGGTGAGCTGATGTTTTGCACTGAAAGGGTCTGGAAGCAGCCACACTCCAGTAGCAGTGGGCGCACCTGGGAACTGGTAACCTCCTTCTCTACTGAATGGGAACCGGGGCTCCGTGGGGAAAAGGCGCCTGCAGGGCCGGGGCAGGGAAAGTACGAGGTGAGCCTGGTATGCCAGACACAAAGGAGGGCGTGGCTGGGCAGAAGGGCACAGAACCGGCTGGAAGGGGCTTCTAGCGGTCAAGTTGAACATCAGAATAAATAATAGTAACTTGGAAGAAAATGGGAAATTGTGAGTTCATTTTGAAATAAATAACAGAAGAGAAGCGTGACTTTAGGGCGGAGAAGCCTGGTGAAGCCACTGACGAGCCCTGTTTGTCCTTTCTTGACCATGCAGGTAGTTTAAAATGTGTTCTGGTCAGATTTCCTTTTCAGTCTTTTATGATTTTGGGGTTTTGTGTCCTGCTTAGAAAAGCTTTCCTTCCTGAAATGATATGAAAAACATTTTTTTGATATACCCTTTTCAAAAAATCTTTGGAATCATTTTTTGAATTCATTAGCATGTCTGCCTGTGGTCTTAACACCATTAATAGGATGTGAGGACCCTTCCTTCTCAGTTTGTGAGTCTTAGATTTGTATCATCATTTGTCCCTTAAGTAACAACAGCAGTTACCAAAGTGGGGGGCAGTGCAAGTGGGACGTCACGTAATGAGTGATGTGGAGACGGCCGGCAGGGGAAGGGTGCACTGCATGCCGTTCCAGACACACCGTGCGTGAGGAAGGGGGGACGTGGCACTGCCACGCACTTGGGGTTGGGTGGTTTGTCGCGTCAAAATGCGACCCTGTTCTTGTTAACTGTGAGGTAGTTTGTTTCCTCTTTGGCTTTTTAATATGGGTGTACTTGCCACGGTTTGGTCATGAGTTAATGAACCTTGACTTCAGTCTGTGACTGACTTTGAGCCTGAGCCTGTGTTTCAGGCGTGGGTCCCGTGGTGGATTTGCACTTGGCATGTGGAGTCCTAGGTTGGCCTGGGTCGGCTCTCGGGACTCGGGCCTGGAACTGAAGGCGTGCCAGCTTGCGCTTGTGACCTCCTGGTTGTAAATGTGACTGGGTGATAGGTGCCACCCCTGCCCTTGGATTTGAGTCCTCAGTCTTAGGTAACGTGTTTAGACCTGGAGATTCAGAGTAGCTCCCAACTTCGTGTCTGAGTTTTCCTTTCATCTGTTCATTTCCCCCTTTTATTTCACTATTGAATATTTACCTCTACACTTGAGTACTGAGAAGCAATTTCATTTTACGTGTAAGGCAACTGTGGCCCAGAGGGTCATATCTTAGTCTGGGATTTATTGGTTTATGATTAACCTGAATGGTGTGTCAAAAATCTTGGGAAGAAATTAGGAATTAAAATTTTAAATGAGCATTTCAAGTGCTCAGAAGTAATGGAAGGGAGCTTGTGTGCCGAGCAGCAGGGTGACGGTTTGGTGCCCCTGCACTTTGTGTGCATCTGACCTTGAGGAATTGGGGGTTTCCCTGAGAGGAAATCGAAGCCGAAAGGCTTGTGCAGGGTCGTTCAGCTTCTAAGTGGCTGAGCTGGCATTGAGGCCCAGGAGGAAACTTTCCATTAGTCAGAACTGTCACTCTGCCCCTTTCGTCGTAGGAAAGGCCTCCAGTCGGAATCTTTTAATTATGTTAACAGAACATGAGGGAAGTCGGTTTGCAGAGATACGAGCGGAGAATCATGGCACGTTGCACATCGGAGCCAACCATCACTTAGTCATGCTTTAGGGTGTAGTAGTGCCTGTAACTAACCTGACCGCCACACCCCGTAGTGTCCAGGGCTCCCAGCACAGCAATCTCCCTGGCCTCCTAGGTTCACAGTACAGGGAGCTTTCTCCGTGAGGAGGAGTAAAGAGATTCCACTTCTTTTTCTGACCAGAGCTGCCAGACCACTTAGACAAAAGGCTGAAATAGCGTACAGTTTCTGCTGGAATCGAAACCTTACCGTTATATTATGTAAAATTAAAAATAAGCTTGTTTATTAGATTCTTGCCAATGTTAAGTTTTATTCAATTCCTCCTATGGGAAATGCATTAGAAAACAATATTCTGTTCCTTAGGAAAACAATTTATTTTTATATGCCTGAATTAAATGACCACCTACGATTGCTTTCCCGTCTGAACTCTGACTCTTGTGTATTTATATGACATGAATTTAACAAATCTCTTTTCTTTTTACACGCAGGCAGCTATTTTCAACTTCGTCCCGAGCTTTTCTGCAGAGTCAGAAAGTGCACAGCTTTTTTCAGCCCATCCCATCAGACCCTCGCCACGGCCTCAGTAAGCCCTGTTCTTCCTTCTGCGCTCGGCGGCGGCTTCCCTGCCTGGGTTTCCTGTTTGCCACGCCATCCTCGGGGGCGGTCACTGCAGTGATAGTGGCATAGAGGCATACCTCGAATGAACGTGTAGTTTCAAGTGCATTTTATGCTGCAGTTCCACAGAAAACAATGTCTAAAAGCTAATGTCACAAGACAGACGGACTTGAGGCCAGGGCCGAGCCTCTCACACGCGTGGGCATGCAGGATGCCCAGGCTCTGCGGCACGCCTTGGTGGCCATTGTAGAGCGGCCATGGTGCTGGTTGTGTGGTGTGCAACGCGCACTGCAGTCAGCCTTTCCCCGTCCTCTGTTCCTGTGGTGAGCTCTCGGCTTCCCAGGTTGCAAACCTTGGTCTTGGCCTTCCCATTTTTCCTCTTCCCACGCAGTCGTTTAGAGGCCGAGCAGCACCAGCCACAGGAAGCCTTCCTCCCACCCTCCTCACCAGCCGCACTGCCCTTGGGGCGGCCTTTCGTCTTTTCCCTCATGCAGAGACTGGGCAGAGCCTGGCCCTTCTCTCAGGTCTGATTCTCACTGCGCTTTAACCTCTCCCAGGATCGCGTCAGGGATCAGGTTCTTAATCGCCTGTTCAAACAAAGTTTGGTGTGAAATTCAAGCCCTGCCTGGAGCCTCCTCGGCCCTTGGCGCCTGTGATTTGGCTGCCGGCAGGCGGGGCAGGCCCTCCATGCTCCCGGCCTTTTCCTGTCCCAGTGTTGGGGCGCATCGGGTGCCCAGTCTTAATATCCTTCTTCTTGTCTCAGCCTGTGGGGACTCATACCTGTTTTAAGGCTCAACAGAAGTCTCACCTCATGAAGATTTTCTAGTTTTTTCTTATGTTCCTGTAGCTTGATTTTGCCCGTACGTTTCAGCATTCATCACAGCCTTCCTTGTGTTTAGTTTTATGCACCTTTATCTCGGCTGCCTTTGTAAACAGATATTTTGCCAGTAACATTGGTGTGTGCTTTAGGAGAATCTCTGCTCATTTGAAGCACAGCCACTATGACAAGTGGCTAAATTTTTCGTTTTTGTTTTTTTAAAAAAATCTTTCCTCCTGTTTTCAAGAAAGTCCTATTTCCGTGTATTTAATGGAGAAAGAAAATACATTATTTTCTCAATTTTAGATGGGAGAGGAAAAGGTAAAAATGTATGATTAGATATTATAACATATGGGTTAACTTTTAAAGTTTTTGAATCATTTGTGTGTATAGGTATGTATATATGCCTTAAATATTTTAAACAGCTAAGTAGCAATAACGACCAATGACTCCTATGACTAGTGGAGGACAGCCAGATAAAGGACTGTGTGGTTAAATTTGCATCTGAATAGTGGCTGTAGCTTTTTTCAAAAAGAGAATCGTGGTCATTTTAGAGCTGTTGTAGATTTAACGGTCGGTGCTTTCTGCTTAAACCAAGTTTAAGTACTTTTCATTGACTACCTATAAATCACGTCTGTCTAGTTCTGAAAAGACACCGGAGCACAGAGTCAGACTTTTCATTCAGATTTTAAAGTATTTTTTTTAAGATTTTATTTATTTATCTTTAGAGGGGAAGGGAAGGAGAGAGGGAGAGAAACATCAATGTATGGTTGCCTTTCGGGCGTCCCCTGCTGGGAGTTGGCCTGCAGGGAACTGGCCTGCAACCCAGGCATGTGCCCTGACTGATCATTCAGATTTTAATGGGCTGCCCAGGAAACCTCTGCCAAGTGAGTAGCGCATACATAGACGACAGGAAACGCGTGTTGAGAGCTTGGCAGTATTTAACTGCCAAGAGCAATGAGAGCTGAAGAAGCTGGAAGATTTTGTTTCAAATTGTTGTGAAAATAATGTATGAAATAAAGTACATGTTTTGAGATCGTGGAAAATCTGGTCAGGATGCCTAAGCTGTGTCACCAAAGAACATGTTGTCCTGGTTCATTGGCACGTGCTCTGTTGGAAAGTAGCAGCCCCGCCTTTTTCTCTGTGGGATAGAGAGCAGTGTTCTGTCGCCTGACGCCTGCGAAAACGAACTGAATGACTCGGAACGTCGGCCTGGGACCCGCCAGCTCACACTTAGAGGGAGAAGTGATCCTGTGCCGTCACCGCGGACTCTGAGCTGGTGCCAGTCCCCAGGGTGCCAGTCACTGCTCTGTACCAGAAGAAGGGACCCTGAGGGGACGCCCTGAGTCTTTGTAGCAGTTGGACATTGCCACAACATTGTTGGTGTGTTTTATAAAAGTACTGGCCCACAACAGTGAGTGACTTTGAAAAGCCTTACACCACCAAGTGTCTGAGAAGCACTGGAGCACGTGGTGGGAGGAGCTGACAGGTGTGCAGCACCTGCTCCAGTCCCGTGGCTTTAATGGGGAGGCCTGGCTCCGCAGGTCGAGGTCCCCACTCCCAGCCCAGCGTGCTGTGCTCTGCCATCCTGCTTTCTCAAAGGTTCTGTCTAGTGGGGATGTCCAGTGCTCACTCTCCACTCTCATCTTCCCTGGAGGGGAAATAATCATTGTATTTGTTGTCTGTATCTCTCTGTAGTAATTTTTCTAAAAAGTTGATGGCGTTGAATACTTTCCACAGGTAACTTACAGTCCTCTCTGAAGACCTCCAAGATATTGGAACACTTGAAAGAAGACAGCTCAGAAGCTTCAAGTCAAGAAGAAGGTAAGTGTTGATTCATTGGAATAAGTCATTCTGCTTGATATTGGGACACAGATAGGCAAACAAGCCATTAGAACAGAATAAGGAGCCAAGAAACAGACATATGGGAACCTGGAATGTAACAGGTGGCATACAAATCAGTGGGGAAAGAACAGACCACCCAGTGAATGGTATTGGCTGGCTTTCCCATTGAAAAATATATAATTAGATCCCTACTTATATTAGGCACAGAAATTTCATGCGAATGACAAATTATATGTAGCATAAAGTTAATGTAACATGTAAAATGTAAAACTTAAACTTTTAAATGTTAATCTGGGACAAGAAGGCTTTCTTGACAAGGAAAAGGATGAGCAGAATGGAGCTCCTTCTAATCCAAGTTAGAATTTAACGTGTGACAAGAAGTCAGAGGACTAGAAGACAGTGTGAGATGCTTGCAGGTGAAATGACATCCACACCATACAAAAGATTCTCCTAACAGTCAAGGAGAAGATTAGTCTGATGGGCAATATTTGTAAAAGATAGGCAACTCACAGAAGAAGAAACTTGAAAAGCCATTAAACAGTGTTCAAAGTCTTGAGTAGTCTGGAAAAATGCAAATTAAAAACAATTAGGTATGGTTAATACAGATTACAATATATAGATGATGTATTATAGAATTGTACCCCTGAAACCTGTCTAATTTTATTAACCAATGTCACTCCAAAAAAGTCAATAGAAAAATAAATAAAACACATACATATCTACATACATACATACACAGTAGTATCATTTCACACTCTTTGAATTGGCAAAACATTTTCTCTGTGACATCAGCGATACCAAGTAACAGGAATTCTTATCTACTGCTGATGGGAATTTAAATTGGCACAAGTATTTTGGACAGAAGTTGGACACTGGTGAAGTAGGAGGTAAGTAATTGGATGCTGGATGCTACTGCTGGCCATTCCGCTTCCTTGAAAATCGTCCCTGTGTCAGGGGTCATTCTCAAGGCACCGTTGGCATAATAGCCCACACCCGGATGTTGACCCACAAGCTTTCAATGTTAATCAAGTTAAAAGTAAATTGGGGCCTATTCATAGCCACTCGGGGTGTCATTTAAAATAATTATGGCGTCTTCAGACAGACACCACCACCGCCCGTGTCTGCAAATGTGGACAGTGACAGTGAAAATGAGGTCGAGTGTCCCCGCTGTGAGCCTCAGCACAGCAGGGAGAGGGCATGGGGTGGGTCGTGCAGGGCCCCAGGGGCTTCTGGGCCATTCTGTCACCTAATAAAAAGAGACATCTAGGGATACTGAGGAGGTGGGTCCACGGGTGTTGGTTGGACTCACTGATGTGCATTTTTGATATTTGAGACACTTCATTTTTTAAAAGCCTGGAATTGAATGTTGTAGTTTTGCAGTAGCGTGCTCATATTAACTTTTATAGTTTTAAACAAAATTGATTTACTGTTAGGTGAACACATTGGAGGTGATATTTAAGGAAATTCGATCATTTATTGCATCTTTTGAAAAACTGCATCTTTAAGGAATTTTCTGTGAAAGATGCGCTACAAGGTCTGTTGGCACTGTTACGGCACGATCCTTCTGGATCTTTCCTGGAGCATCTGATGTGATGAATTGTTTCTTTTTTCTGCCCTAGATGTGTTACAGCACACCGTGGTCCATAAGAAACACACCGGGAAAGGCCCCACTGTGAAGTAGGTGTTTCACTCCTGAGATGAGAAATGCCAGTGCGCTTCAGCTCATGTTTCCCTTACCGTAATTACTGGTGAATAGGTGGCTGCGCTTCTGCCGCTTCACTGTTTGCTTATGGTTTGTTGTATGTTTTCTGCACTTTCTTTTTTCTTTCATGCTTTTGGATGGCTTTTATTCTTTTGTCTTTATGAATCTTGATAGTTACACCCTGTCTTTGGATTATTCTGGTGGTTATCCTGGATATTATATTGTACGTCTTTGACTTTCTAAGGTGTGGTAGCAGTTGTGCTTGTACCGCTAACCATGTGAGGATCTTCTACACTGTGACTCCCCTTATCTCCACCTGCCTTACAAACCACAGCTGTCACGTATCTGAATTCTGTCTGTTTTAAACCTCGTGAACCTTGTTTTTATTAGTGTAACATCAACCATTCCATTGTTCTTCACTCCTTCCTGTGTGTCTGGGTGGGCATCTGTGGTTGTTTCCCATCTCTCTGAAGAACCCTTGACTTTCTTGTAGTCTTATCTGCCAGTGATGAATTCACTTGGTTTTTATCTGTAAAAAATACTTACTTTTCCCTCAGTTTTTGGAGGGCATTTTTGCTGGGTATGTGATTCTGGGTTGGCAGTTATTTTCTGTTAGTTCTTTGAAACTGTACTGGCATACTCTGGTTTATTGCGCTTCAGAGATATATTGTACTTAATTAAGGTATGTTATTGTGTTTTTAGACATAGTGCGATTGCACACTTAATAGGTTACAGTGTAGTGTGAACATAATTTTTATATGCACTGGGAAACCAAACAGTTTGTGTGACCTGCTTCATTGTGAAGCACACTTCATGGCTGTGATCTGGAACCTAACCCACACATTTCCAAGGTATGCCTCTAGCTTCACTGTCTTCCTGTCTCAGTCTTCCGTCCCTTGCATCCTCTCCTCTCAGCCCAGCTCCTCATCGTCTCCTCTGATTTCTGCTACAAACCACGTAAAGTCATTTATATGATTTCTGTCTCCCCTCACATGACTGCTCTCCCAAGAATTCCTACCTTCTGCTGCAGGCCCTTTGCTGATTCTGTTGGGCCTGCTTGACCCTCAGCAAGTGCAGTTGACCAGTGCCAGTCAGCTTGCCTGGAGGTTAGTCCTTAACTGGTGGCGGAGCTCCAGCTTCCTGTCCTTCAGGGAGACAGCTCGGGGAGGTCACAGCCAGCTGGAGCCTCTGTCGCTCACAGCAGCTGCCTGGGTAATGGACCTTCACACTGGTTTTTCCTCCCGTCCTGTTTCGTTCTCTCTGATCCTTGCTCCTGCTTCCTGGGATCACCTCCCAAGTCTGCGGTGACATTACAGGTTCTGCTTTCAGGGGAAACTCAAACCTAAGACAGTTAGCATCCATCGTTTCAGTCTTCTGGTTGCTCTTTGGAAGTTAATGTGCTATTCACACTCTTCTTTTTTTTTTTTTAAATATATTTTATTGATTATACCATTACAGTTGTTCTATTCCCCCCCTTCATTACCCTCCACCCGCACACTCCCTCCCCCACCCTTCTCCCCCCCTTAGTTTATAACCAGGTGTCTCAAGTTCTTTAGGTTCTATATTTCCCCCATATTCTCACCCTCCCCCCTATCTATTTTCTACCTACCATCTATGCTATTTTCTGTGCCTTCTCCCCCCTTCTCCTCCTCCCACCCCCCTGTTTCTAACCCTCCATGTGTTCTTCATTTCTATTGTTCCACTCCTGATCTAGCTGTCCTCTTGGTTTGCTTTTGTTTTAAGTGTGGTTGTTAATAACTGTGAGTTTGCTGTCCTTTCACTGTTCATATCTTTCATCATCTCTTTCTTATATAAGTCCCTTTAGCATTTCATATAATAAGGGCTTGGTGATGATGAACTCCTTGAACTTGACCTTATCTGAGAAGCACTTTATCTGTCCTTCCATTCTAAATGAAAGTTTTGCTGGATAAAGCAATCTTGGCTGTAGGTCTTTGGATTTCATGACTTGGAATACTTCTTTCCAGCCCCTTCTTGCCTGTAAGGTCTCTTTTGAGAAATCCGCTGACAGTCTGATGGGTACTCCTTTGTAGGTGACTGTCCCCTTATCTCTTGCTGCTTCTAGGATTCTCTCCTTCATTTTCATCTTGGCTAATGTAATTATGATGTGCCTTGGTGTGTTCCTTCTTGGGTCCAACTTCTTTGGGACTCTCTGAGCTTCCTGGATTTCCTGGAAGTCTATTGCCTTTGCCAGACTGGGGAAGTTCTCCTCTACCATTTGCTCAAATAAGTTTTCCACTCGTGGCTGTTTCCTTCCCCCTTCTGGTACCCCTATAATCCGGATGTTGGAACGTTTAAAGATGTCCTGGAGGTTCCTAAGCCTCTCCTCATTTTGTTGAATTCTCATTTCATCATTCCTTTCTGGTCGGATGTTTCGTTCTTCCTTCTGGTCCACTCCATTGATTTGAGTCCCAGTTTCCTTTCCATCGCTATTGGTTTCCTGGACATCTCCCTTCATTTCAATTAGTTTAGCCTTCATATGTTCCTCTAATTTGTGACTGTACTCTACCAATTCTGTGAGCATCCTGATAAATAGTGTTTTAAATTGGGCTTCTGAGAGCCTGGCAATCTGTTGGTCGCTTAGAGTTATTGGCTCTGGGACTTTGAGTTCTTCTTGAGCCATCCTTTGGGCTGTTCGTGCCTGTTAAGTAGCAGGAACGGAGCCCTAGGTTTTCACCAGAGCAGGGCAACTAAGTCGCTGGGTTGTGACGTCGTATGTGGGGGCGGGGTCAAAGAGGGACAATGGCTTCCCTCCGGCGCCTGCTGCCGCCGCGACCCCCACCAGCACCACAGCCACCACCGTCACCAGGGCCACGCGCCCCACTCCACGGCACGCGAGTGTGCCACCGCTGTCAGCCCTCCACCACTGGGTTTGCCCCCTGGGGCCTGTGTGGTCCGTCTCACTGTGCGCGAATGTGCGACCTTGGTCAGTCTGCCCCGCACCCCGACTAGTCCGGGCTGCCTGCGCTCCTAGGTCTGTCCTGCCCGACCCAGCTCCGCTGCTGGCTCCACGTCTTACCGTCCTCGTTGAACGGTTCGTAGCTGTCGGACTTCCGTATAATTCGGTTTTCTGGCCTCTGGGTGTGTGTTAGTTCTCCAAAACTTTTGTTGTACCCAAACTTGGTTGTGGGAGAAGGCACAGTGTTTCCACCTATGCCTCCATCTTGGCGGAAGTCCACACTCTTCTATTTAGGGTTTTCTCATTGTCTGGTTTCCAGCGGTTTGCCTACAGTATGTTTGTGCTTTCTTTGAATGAGCCTGAAGCTTGGCATCTTGTGGTGTTAAACAGTCTAAGCCATTACCTCTTCCCCTGTCGATTCTTTCCCATTCTCCTGCCCCCGCTTCTAAGACTTGGAGTACTCACGTCGGACTTTTCACCACATCCCTCCTCTGTGAGCCCTTTTTTTTTTTTGCATTTTTCCATTTATTTTTTCTCTTGGTGCTCCAGTCTATTTTCTTCTGACCGTATTTCCTCTCTCTGATTTTTTTCATCTGTTTCGTTTATTGCGTCCTTAATTTCATTTCATTCTGCAGTTATAGAATTTACTTTTGGTTCTTTTTTATACTTCCCAGTATTCTAAAATTCTCAACCTTGTAGTCATTGATCATATTAAGCGCTACTATTTTAAAATCCATGTAGAGTAACTTTATTCTCTGGATTCTCTCTGAGTCTGTTGTCTGTTTCTTTTTCAGTCACATTAGCCTGCCCTTTCCCATGCCTAGTGGTTCTCTCGAGATGGGGGCAGACCCCAGCTGTAAGTGGGGCAGGATGACCATTGCGTAGAGTCTAAAGGGAGAATGTTGCATTTGTTATTCATTTCTTCTGAGACAGAGATTAATTGTTAAGTAGGTAAGATCGCTATATTCTCATCGTGTCTTGCTTTTTTTCTTTGGTGTATTCTATAAAATATACTGAGGAAAGGGTTACTGTAGCTTCCTCATTAGTCAGTGTAGTAGGTTAGATTGTTGTAGTAGGTGAGATGTTCATTCCTGTATAAACTTTGCCTCCGATAGCACTACTGGTACGACTTGCTCCCCACTGGACGGCCTCGCCGTGCAGTGTCCCGGACAGAACGGCGTTGTGGACTGGCCAAGGCAGGGCTGCACCTCCGCCCAGCACCCGGGGCACTGTGTGGCCTCGGTGGACCAGGTATCTGGGGCGTGGTTTGGTTTTCGTGCCGTGGTCAGAGCCCAGTGACGTCAGGTAGCACGTCTGGTGGGAAGAACCGAGGGAATGTTTAAGTGTTCGACCCCCAACTCAGTTGGTTGATATGATCTAAGTTCTCCTGAGGCCTGAAAAAGTTTACTTAGATTACTTTTATTGCTCAAAAATCAGTACATTTTAATGTGATGATTAAAATGTTAATTCCTACTAGGGGTACATTGAGTTGTTTTGCCAACATTTTTGCTTTTGAAAGAATTATTCACGTTTCTGTCCCTATATTGCTATTGGTGTTGTGCATATTGAAACTGACCTTTCCTCATGAGGCGCAGGGCCAGTTCACTGGGCCTCCCGAGGGTGACTAGGACAGACAGGCTTCTTTAGGAGTCGGTGTGATGCTGGAGCCCCGTGCGCCCAAGGGCGTGCAGGCGATTTGGCGCCCCAGGCACAGGGGGCGTGCCCACTGGTGCAGCTGTGGAGGACCCCTGTTCTCCCTGGAAGGCAGAGATCTGTTAACTTGATTCAAGTTCTGGACGACACTCAGATCCAAATGTTAACCTTGACTGGAATGTGTTTTTATGAGCTAAAGTATTAAGGCGTGTTTTGAGAAACTGTATGTTATCTTAGCCATACTTATTTAATGGCCTATTTTTTTTAATACAGGATTTATACCTTTTCTACCTCCAAATCAGTGCCTGTGCACTGTTTCTTTTTACAGTTGGAAAAACTGTGCATTGTGGTTTTGCCAGCCTGACCTTTAAGAAAGTACAGGTACACCTACAGCAAATGCCAGTTACTTGATTGTGTTTTATTTTGTGGTCAAAACAATACACAAAAGAATACAGAGCCATTTTAAAAGTAAAATATTAACTAGATGTTTTTCTCATGATTGATAATATTAAGTATTTGTCAGAGAATATAAAAATTTTAGTGGTTCACGCTGGCAACTTCAATAATAGGTTGAGAATAAGAATTTATTAGAATATGCAACTGAGAATGTATCTCATTTTAACGTTAATATCAGAATAAGAGGGCACCTTTAAGAGTAAGGGTTAGCTTTAGTCTGTTTGATATCTTTTTATTCTTTCCACTAGCATTCAACTGATAAACGAAGTTTGTCTTCAATAAATAAGAAGAAAGGAAAGCCACATGTAGAAAAGTAGGTTCAATTTAATGTCCCCTATAATAGAAATTGGGAAGATACAGCACCTGATTCTGGGCGTGTTTAGTTCATATATTCTAAGTAGTGTTTTTCCATTACTTTTCTTTACATTTTTACTTCTGGGCTTTACTTTTTGTCCAAAATAATCAACATATGCAAGTGATAAAAATAAAGCTACAGTCAAATATTATGTTCCATTTGGAGGGGCAACTGTCAGAACTGTACACTAAATCTTGCTTTTAGATTGTACCTCACTAAGGACTTTTTTTTATTATAGAAGATTTTGAGGGGAATTTTAGTAATTCTGCTGCACTTAATGTATTCTCTAGAGAATCTCATAAAAAGTGTCGGTAACCTGTATGCTTTTGGTTTAGGGAGCAAGTTAAGGAAGCTGACAGCAGACTGAGTAGTAGAATAAACGGCGTTAGACTCTCCGTGCCTCAGCACGCCCAGGGCAGTCCTGTGAAAGGTAAGGACGCTTGCTTTCGTCTCAAACACCCGTCACCTAAATGCATTTCCCAGGATGCCTTTTAGAGTAGACATTGAGCTCTAGCGTCAGATCCTGATGTACTTTTATCCTGCATTGGTGTGAACAGCAGTTTCAGAATGACACGATCCTGGAGTACTGACGGAGTCCGTTCAGGAGATACGGGGCCGCCGGGCAGGCGCGTTTCCTTTGCCAGCTCGCTTTCCCTCCGGTCCCCTCGCTTGTCTCCTTCTCAAGCCGGTCCCCGCTCCAGAGGACCTGGAAGGTCTTCCCCTCCCTCGTGGAACTCAGGACCCATTCGTATATGAAGTCACTGTGTAGAATCATGTGTAATGGCCGTCTTCTGGGGTTTTGTGGCACTTCAGGGGAGTTCAGACCCTCAGGTTCTTGTACTAGAGTTGTGTGGTCTCCGAATGCCCAGCAGTATTCTGAGGTCCCTTTATTTTTAGGTGAAACCTTTTGTGTTCATTTGACTGAGAAGTGTCCCTTCTGCTGGTTCATTGCTCACTTTTCCGTGTTATGTTGACCTTCACTGTTCACAGTCAAGATAAAAAGTGAAAACAGGCCCACAGGCCTCGAGGAGAATGTTTGGTTCACTTGTGTACCTAACGCAGTTGTCGGCTCGACTGATCTTGCAAATAAGGGTTAAAATTTAGATTTTATTCAAACGTTACTACATTAAATTGCGATGTACCATAAATAACCAGAACATTTTTAATGGGGTGTTCTTTAATTAACATACTTGTTTAGAGAGATCGAATATAGATAAAGGAAATGTGGTTAATTTTGACTCTAAGATCATTGGGCCAACCAGTGAATGAATTAACTAAGCTGTCTTTGGGGGGACGGCATAGGGGGGAAACTGTGTTGCGTATGAGTGTATTGCAACACCTTGATGTTCCCCGTGGGGACAGCAGCCAAGGAAGAAGGGGAGAACTAAAACAACACGGAAGGACTCTGCCGGTGCGTGATGGGCAGGAGCTTCTGCCCGGCTTCCCAGCCTCTGTCCTTCCTGCTCCAAGGTCAGCCCCGCACCGCCAGCCCTCGGTCCTCCGCAGCACACACTGGATAGACCGGGCAGGCGTTCCTCTGCCGGCACTGCGGTCGGGTGCAGGGGTGCTCGAAGGAGGCTTCCAGCTGGTGCGGGAAGATAGTTAATTAGTAAATACTGATCATGCAGGAACCACTCTGTGTTTGGTGTGCTCACAACCGGGGGCCTGCTTTTGCCCACCCCCGCACATCCGGTCCTCTCACGGTCCCCCTGTCTCTCGTCTCACATCGTCTGGGAACTGCCGCTCGCCAGACAAGTTCGCCACACTTCTCCCTTTTCAGCTTCCAGCCGTCAGAGGAGAAGTGCGTGGACTTTGATCTCAGACAGATGTGGCTTGGAATCTTGTGCTCCACCAGTTTCATACGTGTGTGGCCTCTCAGAAGCCTTAGTTTTCTCACTTGTAAAACAGGAACAGTATCTGCCGCACCAAACGCACCAAATCATAAAGACTGAGTGTGATGGCGTGTGGAAAGCAGCTAGCTAGTCCTGAGCACACAGGTGTTCCATAATTTAGTGTCTTTTCACCATTCTCTCAGTTAGGAGAAAACACGCCATGAAATTTATTAAGGCCTTTTGTATCACAAGCTTTCTTTCCTTTTTATTTTCAAATATTACAGATGTACAATACAACCTGAGGATGTTTGATTAGAATAAACCATACTCTGGCCCTGGCCAGTGTGGCTTGATTGGAGCAATGCCCTGTAACTGAAAGGTTGTGGGTTTGATTCCCAGTCCGGGCACACATGTAGGTTGCAAGTTCGATCCTCAGTCTGGGTGTGTACGATCCTCGGTCCAGCGCTTACAAGAAGGCAACCAGTCAGTGTGTTTTTCTCTCTCTGCCTTCTCTCTCTAAAAGTAGTGTCCTTGGTGAGGATTACAAAGAAAAAGATAAACCTTATTTTGTCCCTTTTAGCTTGTATATATGTCTCTGGTTGATATATATATTTATACTTACAGAGTACTACTATAAATGAAATACACTTTGTACAACTTGGACTTGTCTTGTTGACATCAAATATAGCTTAGATGTTTGCTGACTCCAGCATATGAAACACCCATTTATTAATTTCCCTTTAATATATTAAGGTATCAAGGAATTACCTTTAGCATTTAGTAAACTCAAGATCTATTTAAGATGTCTTTTTTAATGGAACAATGACACTTAGCATAAAATGTAGAAATTGTATTGAAACTGAAAATATTGGGTCTTTTTGATTCATGTGTTTAGATCTTTAATTCGGTTTGGTTTAAGATAAGTATTACTTATTTTTAATTAAAAAATTTAACTTCCATTTTGAGTAATAACATGTTCATGTAGTTTGAAAATCTAAAGGCACAAAAAGGAACAAAATAATCACTTACTGTCTCCCTCCATGTGGTTGCCTCCCAGAAAGTTCTCAGTGCTGTTCATCCTCTGTATTCTTTGCAGTGGATTTACTTTCGAGCCTCAAGCCTTAAATCTCTCCACGGAGGAGAAGTTGGGTTTCCATGGCGACACTGTTAAGCCTCTGTTGCAGTGCACCAGCCCTGTTTCCTGAGCACTGCTCTCCTGTGGCTGGTGCAGCACCGGGAGTCTGGGGGGACGAGGTGGTTGGCCTCTCAATCTCTGTAGAAAGACTGTAGTGGCTTAAAGTTTCCTACTTTTCTCTAATCGTGGTTCTGATGTACCTAAACAGTTAAGCCGGACTAATTCCTGTTTGTCCATATATACTAATAACCAGGATTTTCATTGTTAGAATAGTGGCTACTGTAAGTTTTTGCCTCTTCTTGTATGATCTTTTACCCTGTGAGACACAATGACAAACAATAAAGTTCGTATTTACTTAAATGGGCAGTTTGTGGAATGTCCTTTGGTACATCCTCACCTGCAAACCTTCGGACTCTAGGTTATCACATCATTTCTCATAAAAATCCCAAGGACTCTATGCAATTCCAAAGCACCCTCTGGGTGATCAAAAAGAGAACATGATGTTCGGTGTAGATTTAGATCTATGTATCTAATTCTTTGAAAACTGCAAATTAATATGTAATCATTTGGTGCCTCGAATGTTTGCTAGTTATATAATCTAAAGAAAAATTTTAAGACTGTGTCATTTTGAGAAATAGCTGCTTTTAAAAAAGCATATTCTGTAACTTACTCTTGGAAGTTTCAAAGACTCCATGATAGTTTCACCGACTGAGTTTTGGTGAGGAAATCTCCACTCACCTGGCCCCAGAGGCCCCTTCCAGCCCACCCTTTCTGCTTTGAGAATGTCATACTGAGTCCTTGATTCTCTTCTTCCTTAAATGGTTCATTTTGTTCTATGCCTGTTGAAATATTTATATGCAGAATTTCTGTATGTACCACAGTTTTATATTTATGTTTCGTTTCACCAGTGCAATCGAACGTCGGGCCATTGTGGCACATTAGATTGTCTCCAGGTAGCCACTGGTGTTGGTGGGCATCCCTGGGTCACACTGCGATGGATCAATTTAAATGCTATTATCATGCACAAGTATACACCAGGTTACTTTTCTGTAAAGTGTTTTTTTGCCCAGATAATGCCTCAGCTACTTACAGCACTATGAGGTTTTGTACAGTTTTCCCTTGCTGGTTTTGCATTTTATTACTCAAAATTAATTAGCAACATTTAATAACTTTATTGTTATTTGAGTATTCATCTACCATTTGAGTTGCTGGGCTAGGCTAGGTCATCTTAACAATTTTACCAGTTACAAATTTCCCCCCTTCAGAAGACACAGTTTAGTCAACTAGGCCATCACAAACCACATCTTTTCTCTAACGCATACTTTGTCCAAGTGATTAACAGTTCAACCTCTTTTTGTGTCTGCCAGTTGGCGAAGGAAACAAGTCACTCATCTGTAGTTCTGAAGATCCTCTGGAATCCCTCGTATGGGGATTTATACCCTAAAGTATACACTGAGCAGGTTGAATGCTTGCTGCCAGGCAGAAACTCTGCAGGCTACTGGATTTACAGAAATGAGCAGGACGGCACCCTAAGTGAGGGCCAGTACAGGATTGGCCAGTACTAGTTATGCTGATACCCTTGCTGTGTGCTCCGAAGAGATGTAGCCCGCTGACCATGACCCCCACCCCCATCCTCCTTGGCATCTCCTTGGCTGCTGGGCAGAACTCAGAAGAGCTTCTCAGCCTGCTAGATAGGATTGGACTCTTTTTGAATGCACAGGCGCAGTGATTCTAACTGAGGAGGCATTTTTCGGCAGTCGGTCCTATTCTTAAGGTCTTTTAAAGAGTCAGTGTCCAACAAGTACTGAGAAGTTAAAATACCCAGATTTTGAAAGTGGCCCAACATGCTGGTACTGGACAGACGCTTTAACTCTGAGTTTTTAGAGTCAATAAGCTTGACTTTTCCTTCTGCCTTTGTTGCTTCAAGACTGTATTTATAAATTACTTTCAATTAAAATAGTGATTTAATAATGAATTTTTTCATTATTAAAAAGCTGTAGGACCAGCTGTTTAGGTGATTGCAGGAAAGCTGGAAAAAAAACTACAGCTGTAACTAATTTCTAATGGTTTAAGTTGGAATTTACTTTAACTACTCAACATTATTTTTAAAAATAGAATTATTATTTCTAGATGTGAATGTGGACGTTGGATCTGGACATGACACGTGTGGAGAGACGTCTTCCGAGAGTTACAGTTCTCCCTCTAGTCCCCGACATGATGGAAGAGAGAGCTTTGAAAGCGAAGAGGAAAAAGACAGAGGTTTGCTTTCTGGAGGGAACATGGGGGTAGCGGGGGAAAATGTGTGTTGCCTCTTAAAACCAGTCAAAGAGAAGTAATTTTATGTGTTCATGAACATCATCACTGATTTTTAATTTAATTGGTATAAAGATTATGTAGACCAGTGAGGTAGCAGGTCCTGGCAGTGTTGGTTTTAAAAAAAGAACACTTGACTGCATATGAAATTAAATAGAAAGAAGACAGTCGTAACAAAATGGAGAGTTCGTGCAGAGATATTGAAAATTTAGGTGCACACGTATTTATAATGTTTTGCTTCCTGATGGATTGACCCTTTTTATCCTTAGAACATACCCTCCTTTGTGCGTAGTAACAACCTTTGTCTCACTTGTTCTCTGACAGTAACATAGCCATTGCAGTTCTCTCTGGGGTATCTCTCTCTCTCTCTCTGTCTCCATCCTTTTACTTTAAACCGATTTGTGTCTTTGAATCTAAGGTGTGTCTGTTATAGCATGTAGTTGGGTTTTGGTGTTTCAGCCGTGCCGTCCACCTCTGTCACTGATTGGGGCGTTTAACCTATTTAAACTTACTGTAATTATCCATAAGTTAGGATTTACATCTGCCATTTGGGTTTTTGGTTTTTGTATGAATTACATCTTCAATTCCTCCTTAAACAGAGGCTCAGAGTCAGCCAGAAATGAGAGTTTGGGATCTTCTTAGGTCTTTCCTGGGCACACCTAGAGCCCTAGATGTGAGCCCTAGATGTGAGCCCTCTAGATTCCCAGGGATACTTCAGAGCTTTTCAGAACTCCTTGTGGATGTCTCATTCTCCAGTTTTTCCTCCGAAGTGTGTCAGTCCTCCTCCTTGCTGGCCCCAGCTGGTAATGCTTCCTCAGGCCACCAAGCCGTTGAACAGTTGCTGCTGATCTAAGTGACCAATGCCCTGTGGGTAAAGGGCTGTGAAAGGGTAAACTCAAGCTGCCAGACAGTCAGATAGTGACAGTTCTTTAGGGATGGCTTCTATGGAGCTCCACACCCACGCTGCTGCTGGTAGCTGCCCAGCTGCTGGTTTTCCTGGGGACCAGAGCTGTGAGACTGGAAGCTTATAAGGCTTCTTCGTCAGAGCTGGAGAGAGAATTAGTCAAGGGGAGATGCCACAGTACTTGCATTTCTTGAGAGACTCAGCTGTTTTTCTTGAATAAACATTCCTCAGACTGCCTCAAGTCTGTAGTTAATTTCCACAGTTCTGAAAGTTTTGATTTGGACAGTTTTTGACCGGACTCTTGTTGCTTTTAAGGAGTGGAGTGTGGCAAGTCCTTACTCTGCTATCCCAGAAGTGAGGCCCCCAAAACATGCAAGTTGATGGGGACGTTTTTTACACACGCTGACGACATCTGAGCAGTAGCCTTTGATTGCAAGGTGTCCTGTGCTGGTGGCCGTACTCGGGGATGCCGCGGGGCTCACCGAGGAATTGGGGAGCAGCTGCGTGTGGCTTCTTCCTGGGCAGCCCACCCCTCTCTGAGACCCTAGCTTCTGCATTAACAGTGTCAGGTCATGTCTCAGGGACAGTGGCACTTGTACTGCTCTGTCATGTACAATTAAAGCCATTCTTTACTTTTGCAGTCATTTTCAAGTCCTAGCGAAAGTTGCATGCAGGGACTCTGGCTGCACGTGTCCCAGTCTGTGGCCACATGGCCTTTCCGATCTGCAGAGCACCCCTGCACACTGGGGCCACTAGACAGCACCCCGATCCACGGGGCGGGCGGAGGTGGGCCTGTGTGGAGGGGTCGCCCTCCTCCAGGGGGCATAGGTAGTGGTGACTGACCAGCCTTCTCTAACCAAGGACTCTTTGGGGACTGTCCAAAACCAGCAAGGGGTGAATACCCACTGCAATTAAATTTTTTAAAAAGCTTTGATTTTGAGTGAATGAAATGGTGGCTTTGAAAAGCATATGGCTTTGTTGCTATTGTTCTTGTTGGTGCTAATGGGGTCTTGTTTGGAGACTTTATATTTTTCAGTCAGCATCAAAAAAAAGGGACAGAGCTGATCCCTAAATAGCTAGATGGGTGCTTACAATGCCCAGAAGCCATTTGGGACCATCTAAAATCAGGGGCTGTTTGCTGAATTAGGAGGATTTAGGCATGCTCTCCCTGGAGGCCGCAGGGCCCATGCTGTCCCCCTCGCCTCGCCTTGGCGCCTGTGCTCTCTGCTCAGTTCCAAGGGCCCTTCTTCTGCTTCTGCGACTTGTTTTCTGAGCCCACATGGCCCAGCCGCCCTCTTCTGCTTCCTCTGTAACTTTCCAAGTAAACGTTCTCTCATAATTTGAGTGGGGGGGGGGCGGGGGGTTCCAAGAAGATTGTATCCAGCTCATATAGAAATTTAATTAACCAAATGTTTAACTCTGTACTCATAATTATGGTACAGATATAGATATAATGCCTTAAATACGTTATTCTTTTTTGGATACTTTTTGTTTTGTAAAGCTTAGCAATAAACACTCATTAAGGGGGGTTTATGCTAGAACCATTTACTCACAAATTGAATCTCTTCCCTCAAATGTGAATTCTAATAGTTGAGTTAATGACACTGTGGACAGCCTGTCACTGAGCAGTTTCTGTTTAACCTTTCTCCAGAAAGACTTGAATGACTTGTTTTTAGTGTTCTGTTTAAAATATCTTTAACATCTTAGCTGAAGGTAACTAGTTATTACCTTAAGAAATGTGAACATCTAAGTATATTTTGCAGTTCTGCTTATATTTGAGAACGGAGACGGTAGGACAGGCACCGCAGCTAACTGCGTGCTCTCTGTACGGTTACTGCAGCATGCGGGTCCGCACGGCGCGACACTGTGACTGATTTTACCTTTACACGAAAAGTCAGGGAGGCAGGGAGTCTGCATTGAAGCTCTTTCTGCACAGGGCATTGGGGCAGTAAACCGCAGCGCCGGCTGTGTGGCTCCTGCCCAGCCCCCCACCCCTTCCCGCACTGCTCCTGGGGAAGGCGGCGCTGCCTGGTGCCCCTGCCCCCAGGCTTCAGTGCACTTGCCATGGGGCCAGCTGCACCACTGAAGTAGTTCAGCCTAAGAATATTTATTTTGTTCTGGAAAAGCTCTCTTCCACTTCCTACCCCTTGATATTTGAGTTAAATACACTCTGAATTGAGCTCCTTTAAATTGTATCAGTTATGTGCAACAAATAAAAGACCATGGGTTTGGCAGTGCAGACTATAAATTAATGAATTTAAAATTGATTGCAGTTAAAAGTATCTGATCCTTTAATTAGTAATAAGGTGAAATTAATAAATCTCTGTGTTTTATATTGTACTTCCTTGTCTCCAGTTAACCTTTTGTTGCTTTTCTCTCCACTGATTTTCTTAAAGACTTAAAATTTTTTGAGCAGTTTTAGGTTTACAGTACAATTAAGAAAAGTACAGATATTTTCCACACATGTACAACCTCCTCCATGTTCAACATAATTCACTACAATGGCACCTTTTTTTTTAAAAACCACGGATGAGCCAACCTGGGTGAGTGGCTTCCGCCCATAACCCATGGTGTTCCTACGGGCTCCCTCTTGGTGGCGTGCTCCCTGTCGGTGGCTTAGGACGCAGGACCGGAGACACAGTCTGTCATGCATCCTTGCGCAGAGCCTTCTTGCCTGACAGTCTCCCTGCTCCTGGTCCGCCCTCCGCCACCCCCCACTCCTGGCCACCAAAAAGAGATGCCTTTTCCGGAATCTCTCTCTTTTTTAGATAGAGTCCATAGAGAGCCAAAGGTTAAAAGAAGGGTTAGCGGTTAGGAAGCCGAGGGGCCACATTTACTCCAGCCCCAGCCGTCAGTTTGTTTCAGACGCACTGAAGCCTCCCCTCCAGCAGGGGCGGTGGGAGTCGGCATGGTGCCAACATTCTTTTCCGTCCTCTCCCGTAGATACCGACAGCAACTCCGAGGACTCAGGGACGCCGGCCGCGTGCAGGTTCACCGGTCGGGGCCCCATCGCCCAGGCCGCTGTAGTCCCGCCGCCGGGAGACGTGGCTTCCTTGGGAGACGAGAGCGGAGGCCTCCTGGAGGACCCCACGAGCGCGCCCAAGTATCAGCATGTCTCCTTCATGCCGACTTTACACTGTGTCGTGCATAGAGGTGCCCAGAAGTCGGACGTGGTTGTTCCTGCCCCCAAACCTGGCGACGGCAAGACGATGGGCATGCTGGTTCCCGGTCCTGTCGCACTTTCTGCACTGAGGGAGGCCGGCGCGTCGCCCGTGGGGCTCCTGGGGCCGGCAGCCTCTACCGGAGATTCGGAAAAGCACCTCGAGCTGCTGGCCTCGCCCTTACCGCTCCCGGCAACGTTTCTCCCACACATTCAGAGGCTGAAGCTGCCGCCGCAGCAGGGGCCTTCCGAGGGCTGCGCTCTGAGCTTGCCGGCCGGGGGTCTGGGCGTCGGGTCGCAGAGCACTGCCTTCCTCCCTGTGCACAGCCCAGCAGGGTTTCCGGGCTCTCCTGGGGCTGCCACGGACCCCGCCACCAAACCCCCCTCCCAAGTGGTGGGACTCAATCAGATGGTGCCTCAAATGGAGGGAAACGCAGGGACAGCCCCTCAGCCCACCAGTGTGAACGTAGTGCTCTCAGCTGCCGGCCTCTCGGCCGCACAGCCACCAGCCCCCTACGCACTGGCCGGCTCGCCCCTCGCCGCCGCGGGGGGGTTACCCAGCCAGACTGCCGCCGCTCCGTCCGCGCAGGCCCAGCCCGCGGTCCCCACGCACACGCCGGGCCCCGCGCCCAGCCCGAGCCCCGCGCTGACTCACAGCACCGCGCAGAGCGAGGGCGCGTCCTACATCAGTGCAGTGGGGAGCACGAACGCAAGCGGCGCGGTGCTGCCGCCCCCGCAGATGGGCTCGGGGCCCTGCGGGTCTTGCGGGCGAAGGTGCGGCTGTGGGACCAACGGCAACCTCCAGCTGAGCAGCTACTATTACCCCAACCCCGTGCCCATGTACCGGGTCCCTCCTCTGTTCCCTCTGCCATCCATCTGCACCGGCAGCTACCTCAACCAAGCACATCAGAGCAACGGAAACCAGCTTCCTTTCTTTCTGCCTCCGGCTCCCTATGCAAACGGGCTGGTGCACGACCCGGTCTTGGGGAGCCAAGCCAGCTACGGCCTGCAGCAGGTGGCGGGATTTGGGCGGTACTACGCCGTCTACGCAGCGCCCAGTGTGGTTGCCAACACCAGCGGCTCGGGGCCCAAGAAGAGCGGCAGCGTCTCGTGCTACAACTGCGGCGTCAGCGGACACTTTGCCCAGGAGTGCAAGCAGGCGTCCATGGAGGCCAGCCAACAAGGTAATCCCCAGGGCTCGCAGCGGACTTGCTTTTAGTGGGCCGCGCCTCCGCCTTATTGCCCGCAAGGGCTGTGTCCTGGCAGAGCCGTGGTGTGTGTTCACGGTCGTGGTTCTTGCGGACGGGGCAGCGGAGCCTAGCGTAGGTGCAGGTCACGGCACCGGGGAGTTCGCAGGGCCTCGCCTCCGAGTCCGGAGGAGCCCAGAAAGGCCCTCTGGAAGGAGCAGAGTGGGAATTTGCATCATAGAACACCAGTCTCTGGCTTGCAGCACTGGTTTAGGAGGCTACAGCCCTCTTTCATAAAGTAAGCAAAGTTTTTACGTACTGAAAAACTAGAAAGAAAGACAGTCATCTGACATGCAAGGTTTTAGGTGTTTAGTGTCTCCGTGCATTACCAAGGGGCCCAGTTTCCCCCCCGCCACGCGCTTTTCCTGCCCAGCAGGTGTTTTAAATCAAATGCTATTGCATTTTAAGGAACAAAATATTTGAAGCACTGGTTTGGTAGTGAGGGAATTTGACCTAAGTTGATTATTATTACCACCAAAAAAACCCAAGATGTTCTTCAGTAAGTATATGAGTAAGGTTCAAAACTCCATATACACCTCACACACATTACCTTTCACTTGTGTTTGGTTTTTGTCATTTTGCCAAAAATAGTCTTAAATTGGGAGGATATACCTGGCACTTTTAAAGTTCTTTAATTCATTTATTTTATTTTTAGAGAGAGGGGAAGGGAGAGAGAGAGAGAGAAACATTTGGTTGCCTCTAGCACACCCTCAACTAGCGACCTGGCCTGCATCCCAGACATGTGCCTTGACTGGGAATTGAACTGGTGGCCTTGCGGTCCACAGGCCAGTGCTCAGTCCCCTGAGCCACACTAGCCAGGGCCACTTGGCATTTGTCAAAGCTGGAGTTTGATAGCTTTAGGTTGAATTCAGAGCACAGACTTCAGGTCACCTTTGAAATGTCATCGTATTCGCTTTGCCACTTTGGAATTATGGTAGTGCGAAGAAGAGGCCTTTGGCGAGCGTGCCCGTTTGCTGTTGTAGTGGTTTGTGATGCGTTGCCTTGTGAGCAGTGACTTAGCAGTTCTGTCTTTCCCGTTTTAGGCACTTACAGACTGAGGTACGCACCTCCCCTCCCCCCTCCTAGTGATACGTTGGACTCTGCAGACTGAACCGCGTAAAGCCTGCCTGCCTAATCCAGGAAGTGGGGGTGGGGGGGGTCCTGGCGGGTTGTGGAGGGCAGGAAAGGTATTTTGTTCACATTCTTTGTCTACGCATTTCCAAAATTTCTATGCAGTTGGGGTTTCTCATGTTTCCTGTACCGATGTCCAAAACAGAAAAGAACGCATTGCTTTTGAGCCTCGGTCTCCTGGTTCAACAACAGGCTTGTCTGTGTGACACGTGTAATTTAAACATCCGAACTATCAAAAGAAAATGGATGCGTGGTGTTTTTTTTACACTGAATACTCGCTGTGTGCAATGTTTACTGAATCTTTAAAACTGTGTATTTGACTTTTTTTTTTTTTGACAACACTGGTGACAGTCGTATGGTTTTGAAAAAAAAAAGATACTTCTTCCCCAGCTTTTCTCACTCTCACCCTAAAGCACACTTTTCCCCTGCCCCCCTCCCGCTTCCCAGTGGCCCCTTGCAGGGTGGGCGGGTAGCCGGTGCGCTGGTTCCCACCATCGTAAGCTGCTCTGCCCACGAGCTGAAGGGCGGCTGTTTCACTGGAATCATGAGCGAGGAGCAGATTCCCCGAGGAGTGTGTGTTTGTGATGAAAACTTCACGGAAATACGTACGTGCAGTGCGTGTTGTCCAAATGCAAATTTAAAAAATTGGAAGAAGTGAAACCTTAATGTAACCCTGAAAAAATATGATGGATGAAGTAGACAGAGCTTTTTCTTACAAACAACTTTTTAAATTCATCACTGTTTTTAGCCTGTTGCCTCAGAGAGACAGAAAGTGAATGACTGGTGTGAGTGTTCTGCGTGTCTGTGTTGGTTGTGGCAGCCGATTTTACTCGCAGTCTACCCTGGTGTCCTGCTCAGACGCGGCCCCAGTGACAGCTCTCCTTTCCCGCACCACCTGTCACAGTGTTCCGTGGTGGCGAGAATGTGTGTGCTTTACTGCAGCCCCAACAGAGCTCTGCACTTCTGCAGATGTCAGGGGTGTGCGCCCTGACCTGCCTCTCCTCGCAGAGCCGCTTCCTGAACCGTTCACCACTACGTGGGATGACAATGTGAAAGGCCGCCGAGTGTGAGACCGTGTTAATCATGTCAGTGTGCTGTCACGAAGTTTAATGCTGCTGTTTAAAAAAAGGTTTTTTTAAAGCCAATCTACGTACTAAATTGCTTCCGGGTAATTGTTGATTTCCTAAAGTGCACTGAGGTTATCTGGGAGATCAGGTGTGTTCCTGGGGCTTCGGCCCACGGCGACAAGCCCCTCCCCCCTCGCAGCTGCGGGCTCGGGGTCCAAGTGGGCGCCAGTTCCCGCGCCAGTTCCCGCGCCTCGGGATGGAGCCCGAACGAAAGGGTTTGCCGTGCGCGGTGCCTCGGTGCACAGCCCAGGAACGTCAAGGTGTGGTCTTGGTTCAGAAGCCTAACAGATTGCTGAACAAAAGGGAAAACTTGAAGAAAAAGAAGCTTCATGTCCTGCTTCCTGGGTAGCCTTTCTATTTATAGCACCGATGGACATTTTGAAACTTTGTTCCAGGGGTTGGGCGTTTAAGGGGAAAGGTGGGTGGGAAGGGGTCGTGGAGAGCTTTAATTTAAAAAGAAGCAGAGTTTGAGTAAAGGAGATTATTTTGATTAATTATATTTTATTTGATCTGGGTACCTTTGGACCACGTTATTAAGTTAATTGTTAAGCTGCCGCTGAGTTACCCCACTGAGAGTTCTGATGAGCTGCGGACCGGCCGCGTTGTGAGTCGCTTGCCAGTTGTACTTTACGGGAGCTTATTTTATGATTTGAAATACTGTACTGTACATAGGGGGTGTGCTGCCTTCTCCTTATTTGTATGTTTACCATATACTTTGATATTTGAAATGTTATGTACTGGAAAGGCCACTTATATTTCTAGAACAGATTGGATTTTATGCAACCTTTTTTCCTTGAATTAACAGCAATAAAAAAATGAAAAACAGCCTAACAGTTGTGCTTTACTACAGGTGTTACAAACCTGAACCATAGGAGTACAAGCCACATCACTGGTTACGCTTTTCTCTCCAAAGAACCAACCCACCATCGCCCTGCAGTGCAGGCGCTGAACCGGAGTCAGCTGCCACCGGACGCGCTTCAGTCCCCCAGGCACCTTGGTCCTGTCTGTGGTTGGCGTGTGGCCCCTCAAAGAGGCGGCTGCACGTCTGTGCTCCCTGGACACACACTGTGCTGCCCTGGTAGCCAGGACAGAGTCCTCGTCACCCTGGAGCCGTGTCACTGGTCTAGGCCTTTCTTACTGAGAGTGTAGAGGACACAGTTTGCTTTCTCAAATGTATTAATGTGATTTTGTTTCCCTGGCAACTCTCCCAGTACAGTAGTACTGCATACCTTTATTTCATTGGTCAGGTCTCCCGTGACCTAGTCTCAAGTCAAGTTTTCATACAGTCATTGATTGCTAAGATGATGGGGAACACATCATCATCTTAGATGATGGGGGACACCTGGGAAGTGCCAGGTGTCTGTGCATCCGTCATGGCCTCTGGCAGTGACTAATGGTCTTGTCACTCAGCCCAGGCCCCTAGGGTGTCCCCCAGCTCTCAGGGCACTGAGTGACCGTCTGGAGCCATCTGATGGAAGACCTGCTGCACCCAGTGGGCAGGGTGGTGGTGGCTTACAGGGCACCAGCTTCCCGCTCCGGCCAGCGAGTGTGGACCTGTGTGTGACGCACACGCGAGCCCCTCTGAGCTGGCGTGCAGGTCTCCAGCATCATTACCTGTGTCCTTTCCTGTCCCTTCACGCTCCCCACCCCCACACCAAGGGAAGAACCACTCTAAATTCCATTCTTCGCACATTTTATGCCCTCTTCCTTCAAATACCCTTCGACTTCATAGGCGGCATATCCTGAGCCCAGCCTCCTGTGGAAATCCGGTCATCCTGCTCAGCGTGCCCTCCTCAGTTCACCGGCAGGAATGTGATTTGCAATTTTAAAAGTTAAAAACACTGTTCTCTCAAATGTTCGTGTTTTAATATCTGCCACCACCAAGATGAGAATCAGCCATAAGAAACATACTTTCTTAGGGTCGAAAGGTTGTAGCTGCTGTTACTTTCCTGTGATTTAGCCATTTTTACTAACTTTACAATATTCCATTGCATGGGGGTGGGGGTGTACACGTAAACATCGCAAGACAGGCCATACCAGTTCCCAAGAGGTTTCTTCCCGCACCTGCGGCACACGAGTCCCTCAGTCCGCCTCCTGACACTCTCCTAAATTGGTACAGAAACAGTGCCATCGGGGGGTTGGCAAGGGGGACACAGGGCAGCCTGGGCGTGTTTGTGCGAGGCTCAGAGGTGAGTGTGCAGAGCCTTCCAGTATGGGCAGGTCTTGGGGGGAGACCCTACTGGGGAAGGGACTGCAGTCTGGGGAGGAAGTGTGCAAGGTGTGCAGACTGGAAGTGACGGAGACGGAGACGAGGGCAGGTGAAGCCCAGGGAACATTCTGAAAGGGTTACAAGAGATGGGGTTCGACAGAACAGACTTGGAGTGGAGGTCTGTGAGCTGACTGAATGAAAAGGTGGAGGCTACCAGGTTTTAAACGGGGAACACATGTTAACGGTAGATTCTGAGGAAACCGTTGGATGGCTGAGCTTACACAAAGCCTGGGTGTTCAGAAGCTGGTTAGGGTGAGGCAGGAGAAAGGGAGGGAATGGAAGAGGCAGGCAGACAGCCACTCGGGCCGCCTGCCCCCCAGCTTTGTTTTCCGTGGACGTGCAGTGCGATTGTTGACTTCAAATCGAGGCTGTGGAGAGAGAGTGAATGAAACAGTGAATGGCAAAGGTCCGATGTAATGCCTACAAAAGCACCAGGAAGGCACTCAAATGTTCATGGAATTCAATTTTGACGAACAGATGGGGATCCTGGTTTAAGAGACTGGAGCAGTAGAAGAGGATTAGCCAGAGTGGAGGCGGTGATTGGCGGCTGGTGATTGGAGAGCAAGCCGCTCTCTGCTTTATCAAGTGTCATTATTTCAGCTCTCACCACTGACAAAAGACATCAACCCTCCCAGGTCCTCAAAGATTATATCTGGTCGAAGAGCTTCCCAAATGAAAGGCAGCGACGGGCTCTTAATACGGGAGCTCCGTCCCAATCCTGAATTTTCAGCACCAGAATAGAGTAAGTTCCTTACGAGACAGACTCACGTTTAGTTCTTTTACATCAGTGCTAAAAATTAATTTCTTCTGAGATGGTTCCAAAAACATCAAAGCACCCTGTCAAATAATTTTACACCCCCCCACAGCATCTAGTACTTGTGAGCACCATCCATCTGAGCTTGAAAGACACCCCTTTTCCATTCTCCGCACTGATCACAACACCAGTTAAGGTGGGTAGAGGCTGCAGCAGCAGAGGGCGGCCAGCTGAGACAGAGCTCAGCCCCAGAACCTCCATCGTTTCATCTCAAATAAGAAAAAGCGCCAACTTCCTCCACCCTGCCCACCCCTCCAAATCGGCCTATTTATTTTTAGAGAAAGGAGTGAGGTTTGGGGGTGGGGGGGGGTGCGGTGAAGGCCTGGGATGCTCTGACCTCAAACATGGTGACTGCATCTCGGGTCAGCTGTTAGGAGAAGGAAGGGCTGTGGGGTGAGGGTGGAGGGCAGGTGTGCCTCAGACAGAGGGCGCATTTGTTTTGTTTTTGTTGTTCTTGTTTTTCTTTTGTTGGTGCCCGCCCCCCCGCCCCTGCAGCACCCTAGACCCTTCACCCGTGGGCAGAGGGCGGCACCGTGCAATCCCAGAACAGCGGATTCTTTAGGTCAGTGTCACATCAGCCCTCTTTTGAAAAATGCGAGCCCTCTGGACACGCCGCCTGAGCCTGCGAATGTCTGCCCATCCCGTCTGCCCATCCCCGGGGCAGGGGCGCTGCAGGCTTCCCCTTTCCCGCTGGGGGCAAGGGGCGCCACACAGTGGGACATCCAGGCAGTAAGCAGTCACAACTCTTCTGCTTGTGACTGCAGGTGTCACCAGCACTCTTAATCCCGGGATGTGGTTTTGCTCCTGGAGATGGGGGGTAAGAGGGGAGAGGTTAGGGTGGGACAATTGTTCATTGTTTTTTTAATCTCTGGCAGCTCCGACTTGATCCGATGGCACCGGTCTGAACCATCCTCTCGCAGAAAGAAATTGCTCATTGGGCAGCAGCGACACCTTGTGGTGGGCGAGGAGCGTGCATGCAAGCAGATGCCATTTCCCACTGATCGAATTCAGAGAACATTGAGCGTGAGACAGAAAACGTTTGAGATTGCAAGCCTGTACCCAAAACCTTCAAGAGTGCAGGCAGACGGCCATGGAAGCAATCAGCAGTCTCCTCTGTAGGCCACTGCGGTCTGAGTTTGTTTTAAACATCTTAAATGCATCGATGGTACTTTGCGGTTTTTCTCCATGGTCACTGGTCAGCACAACTGTGAAGGGCCTGGAATCTCCCTCCTCCCTAGTACAGGGTGCACACTCAGGGTGCAGAGGGGCTGAGGGCCACAGACACACCAGCAATGAGGGCCAGGCCCCAACTGCAGGCTGATGTTCGCCTCCCGTACCGCCACCTGCCGCGGGTGCTTCTCTGCAGAACTGAGGACAGTGACCTGCCCTCTCATTTATTTATTGTTTACTGACTTATTTGTAATCCTCACTCAAGGACATGGTCATGGATTTTAGAGGGGAAGGCAGGGAGAGAAGGGGGGAGAGAAACATCAATGTATGAGAGCAACATTGATCAGTTGCTTCCTGGACACCCCCAAATGGGGATCGAACCCGCAACCTAGGTATGTGCCCTGACCCACAACATTTCAGTTATGGGATGATGCTCCAGCCCACTGAGCCACACCAGCCAAGGCAAGGACAATGGCCTTTAAAAACCATATAAAACAATAGGGAGCCACAGTCTTAACAACCATGGGCGCCCTGGACTCCTGAGACAGGACTAGGCCAGGTCCTAGTTGGTCAGAGCATCTCTTTTCTGTGTGTCTGTCGAAGGACTTGAAGACATGGGATGAAGGAACGTTTGCAGAGTGGGAACCTCAGGGCTCTCAGAACCAGGCTTTAAGCACATGCCTATCTCAGATAGACCCGATGAGCTTCAACTCTCCCCTGCGTCCAAGGTTATAAACCTACACAAACACATACCCCCCTGTTGGAACACTGAGTTGTGCAGACGTCAGAAATTAAGAAATAAAGTATCAGGGCAGGCAGAAGAGATGCATGCCATGGCTGATATTTTTCAAGCTTTTATATCTGCATGAAGATTGTTCCTCCAGCAGCCACCACTACTCAAATACACCCAGAAGGACAGCCTTGGCCTTGGAGCAGGAGCAGTGAAAGTCACACCTACCCCCAAAGGAAGGCTAGGAATGCCACCAGGTTGCCAGGTACTCCCTGGTGCTCACTCTTGCCGGCCTGTTGGGATTGGGTCATGTTGCATTGTGGTAACCCAGTTGTGCGTGGGACGCCTCTGTTAACTGGTACAGGAGGTGGCAGCCATTGTGACTGTTCCCACACCACCCACCGTACACATGACCTTCCTCAGGCTGACTTAAAGGATGGGGATGGCCTTCATTGTGTAGAACAGGGACAGCAGTTACCTTTGGCAAAGTACATAAAGCGCTAAATGTGGAACACATAGTGGGTGCGCAGTAAATTCTTAATGCTAGTGAACACCTTTGTGCCTTTTAGTGGCTGGCCACTATAAGCCGCACAACAGCCCTAAGAGGTAGGTACTATGCCCCATTTTACAGTTGGGGAAGTTGAGGCAAAAGGCTAAGCATGTGTCCAAGGACTCAGAAGTTAAGTGACAGGGCTGAGATTGGAACCCACTGCCCTTACCACCGGGAGACTCTGCTTCTGCTCTGTGCTGTGTCAGGGCAAAGACCCCGAGCCTGCGTGGGGGTCAGGCGGGTCGCCCCTCCCGCAGGCTCTGCGTTTGCTGCTGTCCTCGAGAGTGGCAGGCCCTCCGGGACTTTTCTCTTCTTCCCCCAGAAGCTGAGTGTTTTTGGTCCCAATGCAATGATCTTAAACTTCTGTGGCTGGAAGCTGTTCACTTTAAATGATTTGTCAAGACTTTGCAACTCTTTACTGTTATACTTACCTCGGGTTTAACTGACTTGAAGTCCTTACTGGCTGTGGTCAGGATACAGACCCCCAGCTGACACCACAGCTGATGGGAGGGGAGAATGTTTTTCCGGCTCCAGGACAAGCCAGAGGGAAGGGCGCGCGATGGGCGGACCAGCCACTAGATGGCAGCATGAGCAGAGGTTCCAGCCGTACTGGTCCACGGCCTCGTCCCTGGCGGTCAAGTCTCCAGGCTCTTCTCTGCTCCTGTTTGTGAGCCCGTTCAGTCCCAGCCTCAAGCTCGTTGTCACACAGCCTCAACCTGCAGCGCAGGGTGAGGGTGAGGCCCAGCCCCCAGAGGGGCCCCATTCAGGGCAGCAAACCGCGGCGGCAGCTGAGAAAGGCCGAACCTCTTTAAGTGGTTGAGAAAGAAACACAGGAATCCTTTTTCATGACACAGGAAAACTAGATGAAATTCACATTTCAGTGTCTAGCAGTGAAGTTCACCAGACCCCAGCCTGCCCTACAAGAAAGTGCATTCGTAGTTCCGAGGCCTTGGTTCCTACCCCGGCCAAGCGGAGCAGCTGGGACAGGCCGTGGGCTTCGGGGCCTGAAACATCCGCCGTCTGCCTCGCGTGGGAAAAGCTGGCCGACCCTGACATGTGTCTCCCTGCCCTAAATAGAGACGCCCTTGCCAGTGACTCTCGGGCCCTAATGTTGTGAGTGTAGCAATTCGCACTCTGTCCTTGCTGGTACTGTGACCACACAGTGGAAGAGCCGCTGGTGCTGAGCGAGGCGTGCGCACGGCGGTGGGCGGAGCTTCTTGGCTGGGAGCAGGGGGGAGTGCGGGGCGTGGCCAGCGTGTTGCAACAGTGACAAGCGGTGGGGTCACAGTGAGAAGGGAGGTGAGCTTGCCCGCCGAGATGGGGGTGGGGGGAGGATTTTTAAAGGACAACATTTTAGGTGGGCAGAGAAGGGAGACCTGAGATACTCATTCCTCAGTGAAGGGGTGAATGGTGGCAAAGGAAAGTGGCATCATCAAAGCTGTATTTCAGAAGAAGCACCGCTGAGTAGGGAGCAAGGCCCAGGTGGCTGGGGGTGGCCAGGGGTGAGGACAGAAGAGTGCCAACCATCCCCTTAACCCAGAAAGGCGGCAGGAGAGGTAGGTTTGAAAAAGAAAACCCTGCAGTCCCTAGCTCAGGCTGAACTTTAGAGGCCCAAGTGACATCTGGTAGCCCCGTGTTCATCCCCAAGCGTGACCTGGGAGCACCCGCTGGGGGCTTAAATAAAACCACGTATGGTTTTGGCTCTGCCTCCACTGATGCAGACGTACAGAATGGAAGTTCCGAAATTACTGGGGAGGGCCGAGCAGAGGCTGATCGTGAGAATTGAACGTGCCCTGAAGACAGAAGGAAAGGGAAGGGAAGGGGAGGGGAGGGGAGGGTCTCAGGAATGAAGTGGTCATTACTGCCACGTGCAGCCTGGAGAAGGAATCGTGCCCAGTGGGTTTCGTGACAGTGAGTCACTGGTGACGCTAAGATGACAGTTAGTAGAGGGATGGTGGTGTCTGCTGTCAGAAGTCAGGCTTCGGTGGCTCCTGCCGCCCCCAGGATGCTGCCGCCCCACCCCACCCCCCCTCCGCCTTCACTTTCCCGGCTCGCCATCAGTGCCCGGCTTCCAGGGAACAGTTCCCAGGTAGGTCCCAGGAGACCCACACCTTGCCCACAAGTCACTAGTAACTCCCAGAAGGTAAACAAGCTGGGGATAAGAGAGAGTCCCCCGATACCAGAAGACCTGTCTTCTTAACACAGTGCATGTGGGACAGACTAAACTTAATGCAGGAGCAGCCGGCCAGTGGGAAACGGCACTGATTTGGATGTACAGAAAAACTCGAGAAGGTGAGTGGCTGACTGTGCCTGTCGCTGGGTCGGGGTGAGGGGAGGGAGAGCGGTTGTTAGACACAGAAACGCCATTCCATTCCGGTGGCAAACCGCCAGGACGACCGTCTCAGAAGGGCCCGTTGACTACCAAAGAAGTGAGTTTAATTCAGCTCTGGTTTTTAGGAGGTCCCTGGACAACCTTTCAACCTCAGTCTAGTTGCACATTGTCTGAAGGTAGGATAACATAGTGGTTATCAGCACAGACGTTTGGTCTCCAAAGCTGCGGCCAGAGCTGGGGCCTCTGGGCACAGTGCCTCACCTGTAAGTGAAGGTGACAACGGCGCCCCCTGCTGGGCTGTGGGAGGACTTATGCACTCGAATGTGGTGCCCTGGGCAGGTCGAGCCTACACGCGGTTCTCTTCCTTTAAAAATGTCATCCTGTTGAAGACTGCTCTTCCGATGTCAGCGCTAGGACCGGCCCCCTTCTAGGATTAGACTGGGCTTTGGTCTTTTGTTTGGGTTAGCCATTTTTATTTCTCATAATCACCCTTTACATCCGTTTTATACTTTTCTCTTCACAATGGGTGAGCCGGTGTTGGCACTTTATCGCCAAAGCCTGTAGTCCGCACTGACGTTCACTGTGGCAGATGTTCTGTGGGCTCCGTCAGGGGCATCCTCCTGAGTCCCCCCCACTGCAGGGTCACGCAGGGGCGTTCCGCTGCCCCAGCACTCTCTGTGCTCCGCCTGTTCATCCCACCTCCCTCCCAACCACCGGTCTTTCCCTCCCTCCCTAATTTTGCCTTTTCCAGGATGTCATACAGGTGGAATCAGACAGTAGGCAGCCTTTCAGACTGGCTCCTCTACTTAGTAACACACGTTTAAGGTTCTGCCATGTCTCTTCATGGCCTGAGAGCTCATTTCCTTTCTTTTCTTTTCCCCTGAAAATTCCAATGACTGGATGCACCCCACATATTTATTTATCGCTTGGGAAAGGACGTCTGGGTTGTTTCCAGGTTCGGGCAGTTAAGAATAATGTTGCTCTAAGCACCTGTGTGCGTGAACATAACTTTTCCGCTTATCTGAGTGAACACCATGGGGTGCAACTGCTGGATCGTGTGGTAAACGCGATTTGTAAGAAACTGCCCAGCTGTCTTCCAAAGTGGCCGCGCCCTTTCGCACTCCCACCAGCAGTTCCTGTCACCCCACGCCCCTGCCAGTGCTTTGGGGTTTAGTCTTTCTGGTGGGTGTGTAGTGGGATCTCACTCTTGTAGGATCTGCAGTTCTCTCGTGGAGCATCTTTCCGGCGAGGTGTCTCTCCCTCTCCCCTGCCGATTTTTGGAGTTGGGTTTTATTTTTTTACTGTTGAGTTTGAAGAGTCTTTGTCTTCTTTGGATGCCAGTCCTTGGTCGGATACATGTGTTGCAGATGCTAACTCCTTGCCTTTTCATCCTTTTGATGCCTTCGCCCTTTTTGTTGAAATGAAATGGAAATGTAGGCATGCCACGGGGCAGAAACCAGACAGATGGTTTCCACTCCATTGTTCTTCTTTTTTCCCCCTGTCTTTAGTCTTACCAGATGCAGTGTCCAGCATGCTCCAGTGGTTCTTTCTTGTGCATTCAGAACATGCCAGAAAGGGACTCCCCAGTGGTTGCTACATCCTCAACCCAGGGCTGGTGCTGCTTGCCTGGCTATGGGGCGGAGAGTGGAGGGGCTGGGGGTGTCCAAGTCCCTGTCTTTGGGGACAACCAGGCACTCGCAGGGGGCTGAGCCGCCGCTGCCCCTTCTATTGCTCGTCCAGAGGACAGAGTCCATGGGCTGACGGGGACATCCCCTTATAACTTCTCCAGCCTTCCTTGGACACAGGACTGGGTCCCTCCCCCATGTATTTATAGGCCCCTTATAACTTCTCCAGCCTTCCTTGGACACAGGACTGGGTCCCTCCCCCATGTATTTATAGGGACATGCAGAATAAAAGGGGAAGTAAGCGGTTTCTAATTCAGGCTCCAAGCCGGGGTTGCAGGTGTTGCCTGTTGCTGCCTGCACAGATGTGCCTCCTTTAGGGAACACGCTCACCGGCCTTGGCGGGCTTCAGTGGAACAGAAGACAATAGCCCAGACTAGTAAGCCCGTCTGCTTCCCGCAGGACGGAAAGTCCTCCCATGGCCGTGGAGGGGAAGTCCAGCTCTGTGGAGGGCGCTTCCTGCGGGGCTCCAGAACGTTCCTCCCACCCCGCCCACCTCCTGAAGAGTTGTCCTGACTTCAGAATAGCTACGTGTCTTCTCTTGAGTGACTATTAAAACGTACTGGTTTCAGGCTGTCTTGGAAAAACATGGCAAGGAAAGAGCGAGCTGCTCTGGAAGGAATAGGACCCAAAAGGACAGAGCTCACTGTGCCCAGCTGGTTGTCCATCCCCGTTTCCGCAGAAACCAGACTTGCCCCTCATAGAAAAGGGGGGGGGGTGTTTGCTCTGGCAGAGACAGCGATGATTCCTGGTGGAAAACGGTTGGAAAGGGCCCCTCAAGTCCAGTGGGAGTGGAAGAGCACAGCAGGTCCCAGCATTCCTCTGGTGCCGTCAAAGGCCCACACCCCGGAGCCTGAGAAATGCAGGCTGCAGGACCCCAAGGCACTGGATTCCTGGGGGCCCGAGAACCTGCATTTCACAAGCACCCAGGACAGTTGGATGCACGTGGATTTTGCAAATCGTGAAGTTAAAAGCGTACATGTTTGAAGCCTAAAAATCTGTGTCCTGTTGGTTCTGTTTCTCTGGAGAGCCCTGACTAATAATACAAGGCAAGTGGGGAGGGGAAGACGGAGAGTTCTGGAAGCACAAGGAGGAGCCAGGAGGAAAGCTGGCCCCTGCTGGCCCAGAGGCAAGAGGACAAGCGTCACTGAGGGGCCCCAGGGTGGGGAGCAGGCAGTGGTGCCCTCGGGAGCCAGCCAGGTGTGGGCTGGGCTGGGCAGGTGAAGAAAATGGTCAGAGAAGAGGCTGCAGATTCGGAAGCCTCGGGACCTGGGTGGGGTAGGAAAGCCTTCTAGAAGGACTCGGTCCTGTGGTGAAGGGTTTGGTCTTAGACATTTAGTGAGTGCATTTGTCCCTGCTTGGCTGATAGGACACCCACCCAGAGTCACAAGACGGCTAAGGGATGGGACTCTCTCCTCTGCCCCAGGCAGCTCTGGAATTGCTGCCCATCTTTGGTTCCAGCAGTTCCTGGGTCTGCAACCACCTTTTCTTGTCTATCAAAAAGATGGATTTTAACCCTTCTGGGCTCACTGATCTCTTCTAAATGCTGGAAAAAATCTGTGAATTTTTCCCAGAAAAACACACATATCCACAGGGCATCACTTGCCATTTCCAGGGCTCAGAGACTCTGAATCCCAGCCAGTGCCCTCAGGTCAACAGCCCTGCCCCAGGGCCTGTGCCTCTCTGGAGAGGTGACCACCATGAGCTGGCTGTCGGGCCTGAAACAGTTAACAGCAAAAGGCCCTGTTGAGACCACCATCACAGCACCCAGTTCTGAAGAGCCAGGGGACCCCCCCCCCCCCGTGGCGTTCCCACACCCTGCTGCCTGGTCCGCAGCCCCCTGGGCCAGTGCCTGAACAGCAGCACAAAGGAGGAGGCACTGGGAAGGCAACGGGGGTGGGGCGTAGGGGCGGGGAGGGCTGGCCCCCTCAGCAGGGAGCCTCTGAGGTGGCACTTCCAGGTGCCACAACATGGGGCTCTTCCCCACACAGGACTCATACAGGTGCCTCCTGCTGCCACTCAGTAGGTCACCTGGCCTGCTCAGGAGCCCTTCGGGGGGGTTTCGTCCAACTGCTGCTCAGGCCTGTCTGGACGCCTCCAGGGGCTCCCCTTGCGTGGACACAAAACACAACTCCAGCAAGCCAGGCTGGGGGGTGGGATGCAGCTGGGACCTCCTTGCTCCCCCAGCCCCTCGGGAGAGTCCCGCCAAGTGCTGCCTCACGCTCTTCCCAGTCTCCAAAGTAACGGCCATCTCTAGCTGGGGACAGTGTCTTAGGCCTGTGAGAAGGGCAGGAAGGGCGGCCCACCCAGCAGTCCCGGGCTCCCTGCCAGGCAGTGAGGTGTAGTTGAAGGGAACCTGTGTGTTCCAGGAGGGCCTGGGGGCCTCCAAAAAGGCCTGCAACACCCCAGGAGCTCACTGGCCTGAAGTGCACAATTCCCTGAAACCCTCCAGGGGGGCCTGGTTCCTTCTGTATTTCCAATGGGTGCCAGAGAGACCCAGTCCTGGCTTCAGGCTCAATTCCTTCCCAGGGAAGGAAGTGAGCCCTTTGCTTCCTCCCTCTCCCCACTTTTCACTTTGGAAATACAGAAACTGTCCAACCACTGCAGAAGGCAGCCCTTGGATGGCAACCAGAATGAGGGCCGTCCGCGTGAAGCGGTTCTCGTGGCCACTGGGGTGTTGCCAGGGCTGGGGCGGGATGTACCGAGAAAGCAGGATCCTTTATGTCTGGTGGGTAGTAGGGAAGGCCCGACTTCTAGGCACTTGCCAATGATTTCTGTCCCCAACTCAGAGCAGGACCATTTCCCGGATGACTTGGACCCACACTACTGCTCTGGCTAGTTGGGCTCTTTTCACAGTGAGAGTCTTACGTCACTAAAAAGAAAAAACAAGAGCTTGTTTTGGGGTCCCCTGTGCTGAGCGAGCATTGGCGAGGATGCGGGCAGGGTTGGAGGGCCCTTCATGCTGGTCGGCAGGACCCTGCTCCCTATGAGTCCCCACCTCTCCCCGGGCACCCTCCATGCCCATCCTCTCTCTGCTCCCCCAGTTTTCCCCAGGCTCACAGGCCCTGCTTGCTCAGAGGGGAGCCTATCAGCCTCTCCAGACTGATGCCCATCCCAGAGACTGCCTCCTTCTTGGGGTCTCTTTACTGTGATTCCCAGCAGAGATGGGACCCACCTCTGTGTTAGTTTGCAGGGCCTGCCGTAACAGCACTCCATAGACGGGGCGGCTTAAAAGAAGAGAAATGCATTCTCTCCCAGTTGCACAGCTGGAGGTCCAAGACCAGGGTGTCCGCAGAATCGGTTCCTGCTGAGGGAGGCTCTGTTCCAGCTTCCCCCCGGTGCCTGGGGATGTTGCTGGCAATCTTCGTTGTTCACACACCTCCAAGTACATCACCTGGCTCTCTGGCTTCGGCTTCACACGGCGTTCTCCCCGCGTCTCTGTCTCTGTGTCTGAGTTTCTACTTCTTACAAGTTCGCCAGTCACATTGGAGTAGGACCTGCCCTGCTCCAGCATGAGTGCCCATAACTAATGATCTCTGCAGTGGCCCTGTTTCCAAATAAGGTCACCATCTGAGGCCCTGGGGGTTAGGATGCCAACACGTGAATTTGGGGGGGTACACGATTCAGCCTACCTCAGTCTTGCTTAGTTTTGGGAGTCAGGCCCCATCACAGGGGAGGGGCTATGTCATTTCTAGGCTCTGCTCCCTCTGGGGCCCTGAGGGGGCTCCCTCCTCGGCTCTTCTAGCCCCTGGTGCTGGTGGCACTCTCTGGCACTCCTTGGCTTGCAGCTGGGTGACTTCAAACTCTACCTCCACTGCCCTGTGGCCTTTCCCCTTCTGCATCCCCCTGTGTGTCTCCCCGTCCAGCTTCCCCTCCTTTTATGAGGACACCAATCATATTGGATAAAGGCCCACCCACAAGACCTCTTGTTAATGTGTGACATCTGTGATGACTCTATTTCCAAATGAAGTTGCATTCACAGTTCTCGGAGGTTAGGACTTCAACATATGCATTTGGGGAACACAGTTCGACCCGTAACAGTGACCGCCTTGTGCCTGGCTTCCCTGTGGGCCTAGCTAACTCTGAAAGACTTTCCCTTCATCCAAAAGGTCATGGCCACTTCAGAACCGCCCTGGTCATCACAGAGCTGGCTGCGCCCCTGGCTATGTTGGGGTCTCTTCTAGGTATTTCTCTCCACTCTGCAATCCATGTAGTGCATGGTCATTGTCACCACAGCCAGTGCAGGTTCCCCATGACTGTGGAGCAGAAGGGGGATAATCACAGAAAGAAGGCCACCTCCTCCACTTGGCCCTGGGCCCAGAAACTCCAGGGATGCAGGGGCGGCACCATCATTGGGACTCGTCCCCAATCCATCCTGAGGCCCACAGGCACCATAGCAGCCTCATTGAGTTGAATCTTCACTATGAGATTGACCACCTGTGAGTGGTGGGGAATTTGGGGGGCCCCATGACCTCACTTCTTTGCACTCAATGAGTTCTGGCTGCCGGACCCGACTTCCGGGGCTGCTGTCTGCTGGGAGGGCTGCACCGCCTTTCAGCTGGCACTCACGATGCGGGGAGATCTCCCTGGCTTCCCAGCCTTGTCCGAAGGTCTCTGGATTCACCGAGGGACCCAGTTCCCCGCATCCTTTGTTTGAGTGAGGCACACCCCCTTTTTTAGGCCAGGGGTTTTTATGATGCTGCCTCTGGGTGCTGCCTGTTGATGCCCACTCTGCGGGCTCTTGACATCCACGTGAACGCTTTGGGATCTCCATGGGTTTGGATCACCACGCCCTTTGGAGTGGTCAGCTCTCAGTAGCTACAGCTGGGCCCCCAAGGCCAGCGGGCCAAGGCCTTCGTTGCTTGGTGAGAACTTGGGCTGGCCTCCTCGTGCTCCCTGGGGAAGGGGGAGCACAAGAGCCTCACAGCTGGGTGCTGTTCCTCCGGGATTTGACTTTGACCTTGTTGCACAGTTGTGGGCTGGACAGCTTTGTCGTGGAAGTAGTTGTGGGTGGGGCAGGCACTAAGAATGCACACTGCAGATTCTCATTCTGTTATATGAAATGTAACAACATTTAAAAATAATCTGCCGCTCCGGCAAGCTGCCCATGGGTTGGCATTTCTGTACACGGTCCCAGTCAGCCCCCACCAAGGGCTCCCGGAGGAACAGGCTGCTCCCCTGACCGGGCTCTCACTCGATCTGCCAAACAACCCTCCAGGCTGGTTTTGGGAGGCCCCGTCTTCTCCCTGGGGAAGCCGGACCATTTCAGTTGGCTCGGAGTCACAGGGTGGGGATAAGAACCCTGGTTTCCTAACTCCCAACCCTACTCTTGGCAGGCAGCTTTGTCCACGAGGGCTGTTTCACAAGGGATGGAAGATGACATCAGTAAACGCATGACAAGGTCACCCCACTTATGCCTCCAGCCTCCCTGGCCGCCTACCTTGGCTTCCTCGTTATCACTTTGCTTTCTTCTGTGCTCTTGAGGCAGCAACATTCTGCAGTCAGGGGTGGAGGGGGTGCAGAATAATGAACTCCCCAGCACCTTGCATCCTCCCTGCCTCTCTCCTCCAGAGACCAGACTCTTTCGTCCCTTTCCTCTGACGCAGGCCTTTATGGCTTATGAGAGGATGTGCGTGTCGGTTCTGTTCCAAAGACTCGGAGGTCATGTCAGTCCCTGCTTCTGTAAGGAGGAGGTTGGAGGGAGGCAGTCCAGCAGCCTCCCCTGCGACCACTTTGTCTGTTTACATGTTTGCATCATCAGTGTTCAGCAGTCATGGTCCCACGCAGGAAAATATGGACCCTTATTTTGACAGCTGGCTGTGTCTCGGATCCTGGGAGCTGTCGTTTGGGAGAGGGGGCACGATGGCAGATGAGCTGGGCCGTGCGGCAGTCGCCCCTGAGTGCAGCTGTGGGTGGCTAGAGTGGGATTCGGGGTTGGGGGCGGGGGCGTTCGTGGCTGGTTTGTGTTTCGCCCAGTTCCCTGGGCTGGATAGCATTAAGCTGCAGGCACCAGGCTGTTTCATTAGAACCAGGGAAGATGGAAGGCGTGAGAGCAAAGAGACGAGGAGAGGAAAGGAAAGGAGAGCAGCAGAGAGGGCCCTGGAGGTGGGACAGAAGGAAGGGGGGCCTCGTGTAGGGGCGAGAAATCCCAGGAAATGAAAGGGGAAAACCAGGTGGCAATGGGGTGCCAGGTGAAGGGCCAATGGTCCAAGCTGAGCTCAGCCCTAGTCGGTTTCGATGGCCAGAAGAAAGTGCCATAGACTGGGTGGCTTTCAATCAACTGAAATTTATTCCTCACAGTTGGGAGGCTGCAGCGCAAGGTCAGGGTGCCAGCAGTGCAAGGTCAGGGTGCCAGCCCTCTCCCGGCTCACAGACAGCTGGTGTTTTGCTCTGTCCTCACACTGTGGAAGGAAGGAGCATGGGAGTTCTCTGGGTCTCTTCTTATGAGGACACTAATCCTGCTCACGGGGGCTCCACCCTCATGGCCTAAGCAGACCCTAAAGCCCCCACCCCTGGAAACATCCCCGTGGGGGGTCGGAATCTCAATATCAGGTTCTGGATCTAGAGGTCTCCGTGGGGGACCCTGGCCGAGTGTAGGGCTCCCCCCTTCGGTGTAAACAGTGAGCCCCGCCTCCGACCACAGCAGGGAGTTGGGTGCGGCACCTGCTTCTGAGGAGAAAACCTTCTACGAAGAGAGTTTTCAGGAGGAAGAGTTGGGATCCATGGCAAAACTCAGCATTTATAGCTGGGCCCCAGAACCCACCCGAGCTAGCGATGTCATTCTAAAGCCCGCTGGATTATTAATCAGTGCTTCGCTTTCCCCGTCGTTGGCTCAGTGACAAGATGGGACTGTGTCCACGGGCAGAAGAGCTTCTTTGGGTGCAGCCGAGAAAACTGGGAGCAGCTTTGAGCGGGTGCTCACGTGCCTGTGGCGCTACTCGCGGTAGCCCGAAGGAGGAAAGGACCCAAATGCACCTGTGGGTGGATGGAGAAGCAAAATGTGCCCTCTACACAGAATGGGATATTCTTCAGCCTTAGAAAAGGAAGGAGGTTCTCACACATGCTGCGACACGGGTGAGACTTGAGGACGTTATAACATTAAGCTTAACACCAGCTTCACCAGCTGATTCTGTGCAACGAGTTCTCTTTCCAGGGGGTAATAAACACTGCCTTGTGCCTGCATCACGAGCCCAGTGGTTCCCAAAGTGTGGTCTGTGGGGCAGCAGCAGCACCACCTGGGTCCTAGTTAGAGAGCCAAGTTCTGAGGCCCCATCTGGGACCTGCGGCATCAGCTGCTCAGCGGAGGGGCCCAGCCACCACTGTGACAACCCTTTGGGGTGGTCTGACTCACGCTGGCAGGAAGTTTACGGATGAACTGACCTGGGCCACAGGTTCCCATGTGCTGGTCTGAACAAGGCCAGTACCAGGGTCACCTGGGCTTTATTAAAAAGAAACTCTGGAGTCCCGCCCATGAGGGTCCTGATTTGTCCCAGCTGGCCTTGCACTGGCTCACAGGTGATTCTGAAACGCCAGCTCTGAAGATTACTAAACCAGGTGTATTTGATGTCCCCTTCCAGTTCTACAACCCTGTGGAAGAGGATAGGAAGGTTAGCTCCTAACGGTTGGAAAAGGAGGGAGGATTAAAGAATCTTCTCCATCAGATGAGAAGTTTATATTAAAATGTACCATGGATGGTGGCGCATTCACCTCCACCATGGGTGCCCAGGAGGCATGCGTCTGAACTACCACAGAAAAGACTTGGATTCGAGGGAGAAAAGTTTCTTGGCAAAAAGGACAGTTAAACATTGGGATAGGCTAAAGGAGTTGACCATGGGAGATTCTTCTCTACCCGGGGAGGACTCCTCACCCATCTGGGACGATGCTGGGGATGGCTTTAGACTCACGTCCAGCCCGGGGGGCTGGTTTCCCACTTTCCACTGCAGCCCAGTGAGCAACTGCACGCTGTGCCCCTCACACTGCAGAAGAGCCCTAAGGCAGGCGCCCCTGGTCTCTAGGTTGCTGATAAAACAGTCGGCAGGTGGTGAGCGGATCACATACTCATACAGATACAACCTGGCTTGAACAGGCAAGCAACCCAGGTCCTTATGGACCCAGCAGGCACATAATCCCCCGTGGGCAATTTCAGGAGCTTCAGCTCTTGTCCGAGCATTTATCCACGGGCACCAGGTCTCCGACATGGAACATAAGGAAGACACTTCTACCAGACTGTATCTTTCTGTGGTTCTGATGTGGAGACACTACTGGGGTTAGAAGTCCAGGCCAAGTGCTAAGAAGGGACCTTCAAGTGACAAGGAAGGCAGGAAGGAAGTCGCTGAACAAACACAGATAGGAGTAGCGACAGCTTCACCCCGGTGCCCGTGAGGTGCTGACCTGGGGCCTGGGCAGTGACGGAGGACCGAAGAGGGACCTGGCTGGGGGTCCAGGCCCGTGGAGACACAGCCATCACTGCGTAAAGGTCTTGCGAATTTCTGCTCCAGGAGAGACAGTCCTGGGGAGACCCTTGCAGTTTTCCCTCTCTTCGAGTTGGGGGCATAACCAAAGGTGGTGTGGAGTTGTCCCAGAAGTTGGCAGACTCGCTCTGCCCGGAGCACATTTGCGAAGTGCTGTCCAGTGGTTTAAAACGCTGGCCCTGGAGCCGGGTGTCTGGGATTAGAGCCGCCCACTGCCACTTGACCTTGGACAAGTTTCTTGGACTCTGTTTCCTTAGTTGCAACATAAAGGCCATAACTAGACCTCCCTGATGCCAGGTGGACACCTGGCCAAGTCTGTGACCGAGTTTTCAGCATTCCTTGGCAAAATGGGAGACACAAGGACAATGACACCCAGGTGCATGGTGGCATTTGGCTGCCGCTGAGTTTTCTTTGTGAGTGCACAACTTCCTTTGCTTCTGGAAATAATGCACGTCTTAGTGGGTGTTTTTAGTTTTGTGTTCTCTGCAGCTTTAAGTTAGTCCTTGCTTTTTTGTTCCTGGTCCGTGAAATCCAAGAATCTGAGAACATTCTTCTAAAAGGGGTGGGGGAAGTAGGGAGAGGGTGGGCAGGGCTCTCACTCGGCAAACCGGCCTGACGCTGCCAGGCCAGGGACTGGGGATGGGTCTGTGTCCCCTCTGCTTCTTGTACGAGCTTCTCCTCCTGCTTCTCAGGGTCTTTTTTAAAAAACCTGTTCCTTAGCTAATTTCTCTCTCTGAGTATGTTTCTAACTTTATTCTCTGTTGCTTTTGCTTCAGCCCTTGAAGGGTAGCAGAATTTGTCCTCTACCCCCAAACCATGTCACTTTAGATGAGGATTATTTTGTGCAGAGGCAACCGAGAAGAGAAAATGTAGATACAAGGAAAGCCCTCTGCCCTCCCCTACTCACCTAAAAGCGGGACATGAATTTTAAAAGGTGTGCCCCCACCCCTGCCCTCTCTACCTCTCTACCCTACCCCTGTCCTCTCACAGAAAGGACAGAGTGGCTTGCTGGAGAGAATGTGAGACCCTTGTTGAGACCCCGCTGTGGGAGCCTGCGTGGCTGACTTTGCTAACCGGCCCTGGCATCCCCCTGAGTTCCCTCATGTGGCTGCACCCCAGAAACCCAGAGACCTTTCCCTGTGTCTTGTCACCGCCGTAACAGTCTTTCTCTTGCTAAGATGCCATAGGAGCCCAAGTTCAAACTGCCCCTTGAACTGTTTGTCTCTGTGTGCTCCCACGCGCTTACACAACACACGTGGGAACAGGCTCCTGTTTGTGTTCCTGCCCTTTGATCTTTTTGTCAGTCCACCAAGGAACCTAAGAAAGCAGAGGGAGGAAAAGTGACATTTCTCTCTCCTACACCCTTTAAGCTATTTTCCCTTGCCCCGCCCCGCCCCTGCGTTTCGGCGTTCTCCCCGTCCCGTTCCCCCTCCTCCTCACACACTTCATGTCTGTTCCTGTTTTTGGTCCTGATTTTTTTTTCTAGCCACAGGTGCTGTATCCCCACATGTACCTGCTCAGCCAGGTGTCTTCGCTGGAGGACACGCAGCTGCTGGGTGCAGTGGGGCAGACGCTGTGCCATGGCCCCTCCAGGTCTATGCAGGGGACAAGATCCATCTTGTCAGTTACAGTGACAGGTCATTAGTTGAGCAGCTTCCTCTGAGCACCAGAGTTTGGAGCCCTGCCCAGGTCCCTTCCAACAATGGGGACCCATTCTGGGCAACAAATTTGAGGGAGAAAGGCCGGGCTCTACATGGGCTCTGAGGGTCAGAGCCAAGGGACAGACACGAGCCTGCGATTTTAGTGGTCCCCCGGAAATCAGGGGGTGAGACACCTCTCTCTAGAGAGCCAGCCAGGCCAATGAACCCTGGTTTGCTTGGGACTTCCCTGGTCTCCGCTCTGAAAGCCCCATGTTCTGGGAAGCCCCTGGCACACACTGGACAGTGGGTCCCCTTAGAGCTAGTAGTGACCAACCCTCTACCGGACTGTTAGTCAGTCATTAGGCACGGGTGGGCCCAGTTCAGAGAACTAGACTAGTGAGAAGAGATTAGGATCATTTAACCGGGAGATAGGGAAGCTAGGGGTGGGACAGGGTGGGGCGAGGCTATTTTGGTGACCACCGTCACGTGTGTTCCCTGGGTAGGCCAGAATGTGTGTCCAGACCCTGTCTGTCCATTTCCACCCAAGTTCAGAGCCTGAGGAAATGGGTGTGAGTGGAACCCGAACTTACTATGTTGAATTTCCTGATGGCAAGTATTCTTAGGCCCTAGAATGAGTTTCTGAGACAGATGAGGCATTGTGCTCGGAGCTCTTCGGCTCGGCAAATTCCCCACGGCTTTCAGCGCCTGGGTGTGGCTCGAGGGCTGAGGGGATGGGCCAACCACATTTCCCAGGCTCCTTCCAGTCCTAGGGTTCTGTGTGCATCTGTCCGTCTGTGGCAGCTCTGATTATTTCTCTCGTCCTCTGTTGCCTGTAGTTAAACCTTATGACAAAAAAGAAAAAGTGCTTTGATCCTAGCCTCAGAGGGAGGCAGTACATCTTCCCCAAAGCATGATGGAAAGATTAGCATTTTGTGTTTCCCCCAAGGACACTTAAATAGAAAAGGTTATTTATTGGTCAAGCAACTTCGTGACAATATTAGAGATTTTTAAGGCAGGGATAACAATTCCCTGAGGCCCCATTATTCTCCCAGGCTGAGCGACCCAGCTTCCGCTCTTCCTCCCTGAACTGAGCTTTCGCCGGGTTCAGTCCGTTTGACCGGAGTCTAACCTTACCCACTTAGGATTCCCACCCAGCACAGTGACTGCGCCCTGTCCAATGATGAAGGTTAAAGGGACTTATCTAAGAAAAAGAAGATAAAAAATATGAACAGTGGAAGGACAGCAATCTCGCAGTTGTTAAAAACCACACCTAAAACAAAAGCAAACTGAGGAAACAACTAGAACAGGAACAGAACCACAGCAATGGAGATCACATGCAGGGTTAGCAACAGGGAAGTAGGAGGAGGAGAAGGGGGGAGAAGGTACAGAGAATAAGTAGTAGCATAAATGGCAGGTAGAAAATAGACAGGGGGAGGGCAAGAATAGTATGGGAAATACAGAATATAAAGAACTTGTGACACATGGACATAAACTAAAGGGGGGGAATGGTGGGGGATGGGGTGTGTTCGGGGTGGAGGGGAATGAAGGGGGAAAATGGGACAACTGTAATGGCATAATCAATAAAATATATTTTTAAAAAAGAATGCAAACCAAAACAGATGAGAAAAAGAAACCAAACCTATGTGATCCGCTCTATTTCTAATGTTAAAGATCAGCTTATCTTCCTTTACGGAATTGTCCCACGTGCTGGGAAATCAAACTGAGCCATGTAATTAAGCCATTGCGGTTAAAAGCGAGAGGGCTTTGGGCTTGGTGGTGAGATCTGTTTGAAGGTTGTTCTGCACTTCACATAAACACTTCTGTTTGTTGGAATTGGAGCACCGCCTACACGGAACCTGAGCATCTCTTGCCAGTGTGCGGTTTGTTCTGTGGTCCTTGTTGCTAATCTCTGATCCAGCTTGCCACCCCCGAAGTCAGAAGCTGATGGCATGAACTCTTCGGCTGACATTTTCCCCATCAGCCCCTTAGGGGTGTTCCTTGGCATAAAATCATTTTCTAGAGAAAAGGAACCAATAGTATGAGTGTAAGTAGAGAGAGAGATTTATTTCAAGGAATTGGCTGGCAAGTCCAAATTCTGCAGGGTGGGCCCTCGGGCTGTAGAATTCTTCCTGCTCCAGGAGATCAGTCCTTGTCCTATTCTAGTCTGTGGCTGATTGGATGATGCCCACCTGCATTAAAGAGGGTGGTCTGCTGTACTCAGACAACTCCAATGTTAATCTCACCTGAAAACACTCTCCTGAGACATCCAGAATAATGTTTGACCAAACACCCAGGCACCATGCCCCAGCCACACTGACACATAAAATTAGCCATCACATTGGATTCTCTCTGCCATGTGCTCAGCGCAATCTCTCATCGTGACCCTGACCCTGACCCCTTGCAGTTGCGCCTTGCTATTGTACAGTTTCCTATTTCCTGCGATCTAATGGCTGTGAGGCAATATCTCATTTTGAATACAATCTGCATTTCTCTGATTATTTATGAGTTTGAGATTCTCTTCATAGATTTATTGGCCATCCTGGTTTTACTTCTGTTTCTCCCTCACGCCAACCTTTTTATTGAATTTACTGGGGTGAAACTGGTTAAAATTATACAGGTTTCAGGCACACAATTCCACAACACAACAACTGTACACTGTATTTTGTGTTCACTGCTCCAACTTAAGTCTCTCTTTATCACCATTTCTGTCCCTGATACCCTCCCCCACCTCCTCATACTGCCCCTCCCCAAAGCAATGACCACAGTGTTGTCTGTGTCCATGGGTTTTTTTTCTCTTTTTTCTTTTTTGCTCAATCACCCAACCCCCTCACCTTGTGAATTTCTTTGTCATATTTTTGCCATTTTTCAATTTTTTTCTTGCTGATATGCAAGAGTTTCTTGGATATTCTATATTTTAATCTTCTGTTCTTTTTATGCAAAATACCTTCTTCCAGCATATCTCCTATCTATTACCTTTGCCTAGGGTGTTTTGTTTTAAAGGAAAAGGTTTACCTGTAACATCATTACACCCATTTGTTTTTTTTTTCATGTGCAGTTTGTACGTTCTGTACCTCACCCTAATCAGCAAGTTTTTGCTGTGTAACAAGCCCCTCCGAAGCACATGGGCTTAAGCCAACAGTGATGAATTGGTGGGAGCTGGTGAGTAGTTCTGTTTCCTGGGGTGGGAAGGTGGAGGGTGGCCTCATGTTGTGGGGACCTTAGTTAGGGAGGCTNTTTGCCTAGGGTGTTTTGTTTTAAAGGAAAAGGTTTACCTGTAACATCATTACACCCATTTGGTTTTTTTTTCATGTGCAGTTTGTACGTTCTGTACCTCACCCTAATCAGCAAGTTTTTGCTGTGTAACAAGCCTCCGAAGCACATGGGCTTAAGCCAACAGTGATGAATTGGTGGGAACTGGTGAGTGGTTCTGTTTCCTGGGGCGGGAAGGTGGAGGGTGGCCTCATGTTGTGGGGACCTTAGTTAGGGAGGCTGGGTCTGTTACTCCATATGGCCTCCCATTCTCCAGGAGGCGGGCCTGGGCTTCCTCACTCAGCCAGCTGCAGGGGCGGGCAAGCCCCATTGCGCATGCGCCGCCCCCCCCCCCACCTGCTTCTGCTTCTGTGTGCTGCTAATGTCCAGGTGCCAGAGCAAGTCACAAGGTTAAGCCCAGTTTGGGAGAATGGGAAGAAAGAGTCCATCCGGCTCCTGATGGGAGGTGGGAGGATCTGCGAATTGTCTGTTTTACTGAGCAAAGGCACAGAGATTTCCCATACACTCCCTGCCCTCAGCATGAAGAGACTCCCCCACTCTCTCCATCCTCTACCAGAGTGGCGCATTTGTTACAGCCGATGAACCTCCACTGACACAGCCTGTCACCCCAAGTTCATGGTTTACTTTAGGATTTATTCTCGGTGATGTACACTCTGTGGGTTTGGACCAATATATCATGACCTGTACCCATCATTGTAGTTTCATTCAGAGTAATGTCACCGCCCTAAACGTCCTCTGGGCTCTGTTTGTTTATTTTCCCGACCTTCCTTGTTACTACAGGTGTGTAAAGGTATTCTCCTAGATTTCCTATGAGTAGGTTTATAGTCTTAAAACTGTTTGGCATTTCTTTAATATATTTAAGCTATTGAAATTTTAATACACCCCATATAGTTACATTTGCTATTATATAATATAGTCATATACTATATAATAATATATATTAATATATTAATATAATTATTAAAAATATTTTTAAAAGAATGAAACACATTTTCTATGATCTATTATGATATAATTTTAATTTGTTCCTCTACTCTATACTGCCAGCTCTATTATATACCAATTCCCCACATATATATTCTATATTTCTATTCTATTAAAAATTGTTTTAAATCTTCACCTGAGGATATGTTTACTGATTTTTTTAAGAGAAGGTGAGAGCTAAGGAGGGGGGAGAGAGAGAGAGAGAGAAACGTTGATCAGTTGCCTCCTGTGTGCATCCCGACCAGGGATCAGACCTGCAGACTTTCGGTGTAAGGGATAATGCTCCGACCAACGGAGCGACCTAGCCAGGGCTCTTTTCTGTCCATTTTCTATGTTCATGCTTTATAATATGGGTTACTCTATAGTAGGTCCACTCCTTCTTTGTTTTTCTTTCTCAGAATTCTCTTGGCTATTTGTGAATTTTTATACTTCATAAATTTTACAACTGTTTTGTCTCATTAAAAAGTCACCTTGAACTCCTAAGTTCCAGGGCTCTGAGGTTCAGTTCACAGTTAACACTGTTGTATTGTATCCTCAAAAGCTGCTATGCGGGTAGATCTGTAATATTCTAACCATAACAACAGTGAAATGGTGATTATGTGAGGTGAAAGGTGTATTAACTAACCTTGTTATGGTAATCACTTCACAATACATACATATGTGTATCAGATCATCACATTGTACTCCTTAAGCTTACACAAGAAAGCTGGAAACATCATCTTGCGATTTTGATTAAAATTACATTGATTTGAAGATTAATTTAGAGAAAATTAACATCTGTTTTATGCCAAGTTGACCCATGCATAAATGTGGAACACGTCTCCCTGTTTATTTAGGTGGGCTTTTAGGTCCTTTATTAGAATTTTAATTTTTCCCCATAACTCCATGTGATTTTTTTGGTCAGGTTAATTCATACACACTTGACAACTTTTGATACTTTTTCAACAAAATCCAACAATGTTGTCTTTTCCCCCTGCAATTTGCCACACTCCAAATGCTACAGGTGTGGCCTAATGGACTTGTTGAAATGCTATAACCCTCTGAACCTGAGGGTTATAACAATATTAATATTTGAGGTGATATCATTCATCACACCTTTTAAAATGCACCAAATGATCAGTCTCCAGAAAGCAGCCGGCTTGTGGAAGCATTCACCCCAGAGGTTTTAATAGACTTTCTCTCCCAGTAGTGCAGGAGGGCAGTTCTCAGCAAGACTCACAAAGGCGTAAGGTCATGAACTACTCTCTCTGAAATCTCCTTTATTTCAACAGCTCCTAAGCACTGGAGAGAATTAATTGCTCAACTGTAAAATCTGGGTCTCGGAGAAGTTTCAAAGCCAGCCAGATGGGAGAGAGTTTTATGGCGCACGTGGTCTCATACCCTAGCAACAAAAAACCAGAGGCCAGGGGAAAAAGCCTACATTTCCACTGTCAGCACAATGCCCATAATCTTCCTTTTTCTGGGGAAAGAAAACAGAGAGATGAAAGACAAACCTTATATACCTGAATTTTCATAATGCTGGCTACTAGGGAGTGTCATCACTTTCTCAGAAAAAAAAAAGCCCCATTATAACAAATTGTTGCTTTTGCATAGAAAAAAAGAACAAATATAATGAAGCTTTGGAGAAACGTGTTTAGCTAGGGAGTACTTTGTCTTATGAATGTGTAAATACATAATGTCTAATGTATTTAGCAGAACAATGATCTGGTCTAAGGAGAAAAGGCCATATGCATTTTTGAAAGATTTTCCCCCTTTGCATTTTTTGTGTTGATTGCTTTTTATTACCTCTTTAATCCTTTTCCTGCATTCATTTCTAACCACCTGGATCCGCTGTAAGTGCTCTGTCAAGGAGGAGGCTGGTATAGCAGACCACCGGAGGGGCGGTTCCAAGGGCCAGCATTCCATGCGGTTGGACCGTAGGCAAGAGTCACTTCTCCGAGTCTCCTTTTACCCCTCGGACAGGGGAGGGATTCCGGGGATTCCATGTGTCCTTTCAAACTCCAAGACTTTGCATACCTTCTTAAGCTCTTGGCCTTTGGAGATAATTTTTGATGCTTCTATAAATAAAAGTGGAAATCAGCTACTTCTTTAAAATGGGTGAGAAGCTTGGGGACCCAGTCATCACCATGTGCCTAAAGTCCCCCCAGGACCAAGGCAGAACCTGCCAGGATGGTGATGGTGAGAATCGAAGTGTTGACTTCAGGCGTCTTTCCAACGTCTGTGTTTCTTCTAGCAACATCTGGAGTTGCCAGGAAAATTGGAGTGGATAAGAACGTTGTTTTTTCCAACAAGATAAAAGGCTCACAGATAAAGTGAGTTGTCTGCCTTTTGTTCTGACCAAAGGGGATTTATAAGAAATTATGCTGAGCATCTAAGGAGTTAATGTGGTTGAGTGAGCTCAGGCTGACATTAAGATGCTCCAATGCCCTTCTTAGTAATGATGCTGAAATGGCAACAGCTTTAGTTTGCTGTTTTGAGGCAACAACAGCTGCCAGGAAAAGAGAAGGAGAGAGAGAGACAGTAGGAAATCAAAGTCATTCCAAAGGTATAAGGTAGCAATTAAGAGGCTATCTTCTTGAAAGACTTATTTAAGCAATCTATCAACCAATATCTGTTGATTGCCTGTTGATGTCAGGTCAAGACATCACATCTTGCCCTGGCCAGTGTGGCTTAGTTGTTGGAGTGTCACCCCATAACCAAAAGGTTGCAGGTTCAATCCCCAGTCCAGGTGCATACAGGAGGCAACCAATAGATGCTTCTCTCTCACATCGATGTTTCTCTCCCTTCCTCTCTCTCTAAAAGCAATGAAAAAATGCCCTACGGTGAGGATGAAAAAAATTCACATCTTCATTTTCTGCCTTCTAAGAGGTTATGACTTAACTTACGGCTACCATCTTTCTGCCAGGCTGACGAAGCCCAGTGCCTCCCTGAGCTTTTTCAGATTGTACCATGCCACTTAGAACTAGCAGCAGCCCCTAGCCTGTACGTCTTGGCATCATGGGATCTTTCCGTTTTTAATCCCTTTTGGTTCTCAGGCCCCCATATCAGAAAACCACCCACTCGGCTTTTACTTTTCAGTTGCCTGGGTCCTGGCTTATTTCTGGCTAGCTTTTTCTCATTCTTAAACCCACCTCCGTTGCTGTTGTGTTGACCTTTGCAACTTCATGCTATCATTAGCCCCTAGTTATGCTGAACTCTGCAGCCCGAGACTTTTTCCCCATGTTTCTAGGGTGATGTGGGACTCAGGGGGTCCCGGCTTCCACTTCTGTATCCTAACTGTGCCGTCTGTCAACTGGAGTCACCCTGGAGCCTGAGCTCTCCTGACCCTGACTTCTCCTCGGTCCTGCAGACATGCCTACTCACAGCCGATATGGTTCAGGTCTCTTCTCCCCCTCACTTCCTCCTCAGCCCATCACTGGGCATGTGCCCCTGGCACCACGTCCAGGGCTGGCTTGCCAGGCTTTTCAGCAGAGCAGAACAGGGCAACTTGCCTTGCTGCAGGAAGCCTGCTCCTTCAGAGCTCCCGCTGAGGACTCAGCCTGAGACTTTGCTTGAGTTAGGGCTGTGGAGATAAAGTCATTAGAGATAAAAGGTTCCAGATGGAGAGGAACTGCCTTCCTCCAGAAGTGAGCCATTGTCTCTGAAAGATGAGGCGTGACGACAAGAACAAACATCCGTTCTTTGATGCCTCGCCAGCAAGAGGAGGCCATTCCCAAAAGCCAACATCTGGGCAGCCTTGGGGGCTACAAAGCTTAGCTCTGGTAGGTTATCAAGGCAGGCACAGTTCAACATGAACGTCATCTTCTTCGCTCCATTATCCTCTCTCCTCGTACGGGCGACATTATTATACAGACGGTTGCCAGATCTGAAAACCTCCTCTTCGCCCTGTGAGAATGCTGCTGAGTGTGTCTGTAAGGGTGTCACCCCCTTTCTGTCACCTCGTTCGGGCCCTCCTTACGTCCTTATCTCTCACCTAGATCCATGCCGAAAACTCTTCCCCCTGAAATCTCCACCCCCTGTTTTCACCGCTCCCCCTTTCTTGCTCCCACATAATGGCTTCCCTTTGCCTTAAGAAAGGAGGTGCACATCTCCTGATGCAGCGGTCACAGTGCTCCACAAACAGCCCTGTCCCATCATTCACCACCGCGCACCCTATGGAATGAGGTGAAGAAAGGCCAGACGCTCTCCTCGACCTGATCTGATGCAGTGACTCTCCGTTTCCTCCCTGGCACACTAAATGACCCAGCATTTCCCCCTCTGGTGTAAGCTCACGCCATACTTTAGCTCAGAGTGCCCCCCCCCCAGCACTCTTCGTTCTGGCTGATCTCAAATATGCGTGCCGTCCACGGAGCAGGACAACGCTCCTCTTCTTGGCACTATTATGGCATGTGGCAATTTTGGTCATGTGCCCAGTGCAGTTGCTTATATGTGTTTCTTTCCCACCTGCCTGTAAGCTTTTGGGTCCAGAGGAAGAAATACTCCTCTTCGTGGTCATCACTGTCATTGGTCATTGCAGGTACTCAAAGAATGTTTGTTAAAACCGGTCTGTCCAGATATGTACCCAGATGCCTGGTTCCAAAGCGTGATACATACACACAAGCACACTGGCACAGACACACTCATACACATTCATGTTCAGACACACATGTACACCTATACTCGCACAGCATTTATTCATGGTTGCACATTCCTGTGCTCACATGCAAACTTACAACGTGCACATATGCACAGGCTTGCACTGCAGGCAAAGCCACACACATGTTTGTACACCCACACAAGCCAACACATAGGTATGCACATGAGAACATACATGCGCACACACACTGCCATACCTGTAAAGAGGAATTTTATCCAGAGCATCTGGAAGAGTGTAGAATGTGGAAGGGCCGGAGCATGAGGCCCAGAGAGAAGCTGAGGTACTGGAGTTGTATTTGGGGGTACACTTACTCTCCACATCTGGTGGTTCCTTCAGGAGGAGGGGGCTCTATTTCTATAACACCTGGCCTGTCTCTCTCTGCTCAGAGGAGACAGAATGATTTGGCCAATGGGAAATTTGTAGAGGACATACCAATGTGATCACTCAGCCCTTCCATCATTTCCTCTGCTGGAGCTACCGGAAGGCATGAGCTGAGGGGTGGGCTGCAGAAGGGTGGGGCCAGGGAGGGGGCTGCCATGGGCCAGCCAGGCTGCTGTGACTGGAGTTCAGTATCAGAGAGTTTGTTTGCTCATAGATACAAGCTGTATGTATCTTTAATGTCAGCTTAAGAAAGGTGAGGTAGCCTCCTTATTCATTGCTTTGCTTCTCACTGGCTCTTACCAGGCAGGGAAGAAGACTGTTATCATCTGGGACCCCTCAAAGACCCTAACAGATGATGGAAACCAGGGTGGAACTTGAGTAATTTACCACCTCTCTGCTCTGACCATGTGCCTTCAAATTCCTATAAGGAAAGGAGGCTGAGAAAATGCCTCTTGTTATCAGCTGGCGTGTCTACTTCCTGCATGCGATGCGGAAGACACCACTGCAGGTATCTGACACGTGTCTTCCTATAGGCTCCTCCTCTGATTTATGGTACATACGTGACGCTTCTCAGCTCCCCGGGGCTTAGTATCTCCTTGAACAAAAGGACTCATTCATATTTAGCTTCATTTGTTTACACCTGGCTTTGCTGGCAAAGGCTCTCCTGCTCTGTTGGCCCATCTTCCTGGGAAGCTGGTCTCAAGCCCCCAGGATGTTCGTCTTCCTCCCAGAGGATGACGTCACTGTGTTAGCTGAGCCCTGCAGGCTTATCCACAGGAACCGTATTCTCTGCACCGTAATAAGATATTTCTGTAGATGTGCAGAACAGCCCTGCTTTGCACCGCCTGAGTATGAAATTCTGCAGTCAGATGGCCTCCGGCTCATCCCACTGTTAGGTGACATTCAGGCTGATTTCACTTCTGTCTTCTTTGGGGTGAGACCAATTTGGAGAAGACTCTGGGAAGAGGGCCAGAGTTCAGTTTTCACTTAGGGCCAGCAAGGAAAGGTTAAAGGGACAACGGTTACTGGAGGGAGAAGGCTGAGGAGCGGTTAATAACTGTGGTGTCCAGGACCTTGGGAGTAATTTTACAGACTGGATGGCCAGCTAATGTCCACCTCTACTAAGGAACAGAGAGGTCATGGCCTTAGGCGCAGTAGATACACTGAGTCTTGGGGTGGATGACACAGGGCTCATGGAGGGTTTGCTCTTGACAGGCTGGACCATTCAGATGGACTTGAGTTTGCCCAGGGTGGTTGACATTAAATACATCTCAGAAAGACATAATAAACCATCACACTAAAGACACTTCACCAGTGCCATTCTCTCCACAAGATGGCTTTGTTGTTTGTTTGGCCGGTTGGTTTTGGTCTGGGGGACCCAGCAATTACTGCAGGTGCCATCTCCCCAGAATCCTCTCTAACCCAAGCCGTAATGTGGAGCATTGACAGGAATGGTACAATTACCTGTGTCTCCCTGTGAGGAGTTCCCCCATCTCGGAGGCAGGCCTGCGATTATCAGCCTTGGAGGAGACTGTATATTTATTTTAAAAATTGTACCAAGGTAAAACAAATGTTTCTAGAATTATGTGCCATTTTTGAGATTTCAAAATTGGAATGAGAATCAGAAAATGTAAAGGATGGTACAGGTCATGCGACATAGTCCTGGTAGACTCAGACACCCCTTTGGTACCATCCCTGAGGCGTCTCTGTGACTCTCCCATCCCCCGCCACCCAGGGAGGCAAAGCCCCTGTTGTCCCACCAGCTCGGAGTTCCCAAACATGTGACGCGTACCATTGCTGGCGTTCTGGACCATTTCAGTGACACAAGATGACCTGTTCTTTCTTTTCTACTATAATACATCTGTATGCATTTTCTTATACATTTCATAAAAATAACCAAAAGGCAGGCATTTTTCCCCCCAAAGCCAGGAGAGGCTGAGCATAACACAACAAAGGAACATCACTCACTGTGTGTTTGGCATTTGTAAACAAGTGGGGGAAGTTGAAAGACTGGGGTTTGGAGACCAAGTTGCGATAGAGGAGGAGTCAGATCAGATAGAAAACATGGAGTCTGTCAGCGGGCCCCTGAAAGCGGTAATGCATACGATCAAAGGCACGTTGGAAATAGCAAGAATGTGAGCTATGGAGAAAACAAGACGGAACTCTGAGGTCAAGTTGCTGAACTCTCTGACTTCAACGCAATGACGACTTCGTTTATTGCCTGGATACTGGTGATCTCTAGGTCACAGTAGCATCGCAATTAATGAGATTCTCTCTAGTGGTTGTCATGTTTTTGGCGACAGCTAAATGAGTTTTTTTTTAAATATCAAACTTGTTTCTGAAAACTAGAAAAGCTGGACTGAATATAAAAACATTTTTTAAGGCCCTGGAGAGCTACCAAGGTACCGAGAATTTGCAATACCAATTTCAGAATATTTTCTCTGAACACAGTGAATTGAACCTAAAAATAAATTTTAAATTAAGAAGAAAATCCTCATACATTTCAAAGTTGAGCAATATACTTATAATACCCATGGGTAAGAGAAAAAGTTACAATGAAATTAGAAAATATTTTGAGCCATGATGAAATTTCTACACCTTAAAACTTGGAAGATACAGCTAAAGCCATGCTTATAAGGACATTTATAACTTTAATATGTATATACCAGAAAAAAATTTTAAAGCTGAAAGACCAATGAGCTAAGAATCTATCTAAAGAATTTTAAAAATAAGAGAAAAATCAAATCTAACAGTGAAAAGAAGGAAATAAAGGAAATAGAAGTTATTAAGATAGAAAATAAATCTGATTTCAATAAAATCAACGATGTCAAAAGTTAGTACTGTGAATTTTCCTCTAAGCACTATCTTAGTTTCACTTTTATAAAAAGTTAGTTTTGTAAATTTTGATATGTTGTGTTTTACTTTTCATTCTATTTCAAGGAATTTTAAAATATTTCTTGAAATTTCCTTATAAATATTAGGCTACATTAAAATCATTAAAATTAGGGATTTCCATGTGTATCTTCACAAGATACCATTTAAAGAGTAAAAATACAGACTAACCATAGAAGGGGAGAAAGTGCTTATCACTCATATAAATGACAGAAGTCTTGGATCCAGAATATATGAAGAGCTCCTACAAATCAATAAGAAAAAGATAACCTAATAGAAATGTGGGCAAAAGACTCAAAAAATACTTCACAAGAAAGAATATAAAAATAAATATATGAAAAGCTGTTTAACCTCAGTGGTCATCAAACATGTACACATTCAAACCACGAGATACCTCCATAACAGATACCTACCTAGTTAAATATCAATACTAGGTGTTGGAGAGAATGAAGGTTGATGGGAACTCATAAACCGCTGGTAGGAATATGAGTTATTACCACTTTGAAAAGCCATTTTGCAGAATCTAAAGCTGAATATATTCATACCCTACAACTCGGTGATTCCATTCTTAGGTATATACCCCCCCAAATGCAGAATATACCCCAAAAGACATGTAGATGAATGTACATAGCAGATTTGTTCTTAATCCTCTGTGGTGGGCTACAGCTTCTTCCCACCAAGAGTTCCACAGCCTAGTCCCTGGAACCAGTAAATGACAACCTTCCATGGCAAAGGGACTTTGCAGATATGATAAAGTTTAGGAAGGTGAGATTATTCTGAGTTATTCAGATGGGCCCAACACAAGCACAAGGATTCTTATAAGAAGGACAAACACAGAGGGACGAAATCGGAGAGAAGATATAAGGATGGGAGCAGAGGGCAGGGAGGGGAAAGGATGCTACGTTATTAGCTGTGAAGATGGAGAGAGGGACCACAAGCCAAAGACGATCTGTGGCCACTAGAAGCTATAAGACAAGGCAGGGAAATCAGCTCTCATCAAAAGGTTCCCAAAGTGACACAAGCCTGTGGACCCATTTTAGATTCTAACCTCCAGAACTACAAGATAATACATCTCTGTCATCTTGAGCCATTGAATTTGTGGTCATTGGTTCCCATAGCAATAGAAAACATGCATGCTACACAGCGGAGAGAGCCCAAATGTCCACCAGGCGCAGAATGGATAAATGAAGCTGGTGGTACATTCCTATAATGGAACGAAAATGATCACTTAGAGTTTCATACAGCAACATGACAAATTCTCATGAACGTGAGTTTGAGAAAAGACGCCAACACAGAAGAACACACATGGTATGACTGCATTTATGTGATGTTTAAAGCTACTGCCCCCACGGCCTACTTGGAGGTTCTGCTGACAGAGGTTCTTAAAGCGAATAAAATCACAGGAAGCCTCAGTCGCGATGGCTCGCTGTCCTTCCGGAGCTTGGCAGTGCTGGCCGTGGGAATACGATCATTTGTACAAGTCCTATTGGGAAGCTCTTGTTTATATTGGGTTCTTGGCTTCTTTGACAACATCTATATTCAGAGGCAGTCCTCCGTCAAATTGAACAATGGAATAATAGGAGGAAAGGCATTCCCTTTGATTGCCTCTGAGAGGTGAATAATGTGCTAGGAGAGCTCACTGTGCTGCCTTCTTTCCAAATTGCCAAGCAGGAAGCAGGCCCCAGGGTGGAGCCGGCATTTCCCCACATCAAGAAGTTAAGGGTGTTTGGGCTGTTTCACAAGACGTAAGTCTTAATATCCTTTCCTAGGGTTCTGTGACGGAAGCCTTTGCAAGGTAAGGATCCTGGACCAGGTCTGCCCAGGAAGAAACCTGGGCGCTGCTCCTGACCACAGGTGGGCAGAATCACCTGGGCTCACCTGGCTGCGAACATGCCGTCTGAGGCACCGCACCTGGGAGGACAAGGTGATTAAGACTGCATATTCAGTACCCACTGTTTCATAGAAAAGCAGGTTTGGAGAATGGAAGTCACTGGGCAGTCAATCTACAGTTTCTCTTTCATGCACGAAAAGGGGCAGATGGGTAAGACCCACACACTCGGGCAAGAGAGGGTTCGGGTCCCATCAAGCAGCCTCCCCCATTCACGAGGGCCCTCGGCAGCAAGGAGAGCACGTCGGTTCACGCCTCAGGGGCTCCCTCTTCTGCCGCCCATCTCTCTCCAAGGCCTGACTGATTCTGGGTGGTTTGAGTTCCATCTTTGTGCAATGTTCTCTGAAGAGTGGCCTCGACGTTTGTCCTGGAGGTCCATTCACCTTCGTCTCCATTTCTGTAGTCATCTTGTGGAATGCCGGCCTGTTTTACATTACCTACAGAAAGACTGCAGATTTACCTGTTTGAAAAGATTTATTTGTTGATGTTTCTACAGTGCTGACTGTAGACCAAACTGTGGTGTGAGCCAGAGTTTCCTCTGAAGGCCCCCAACTTGTCTCTGGAGTCCCTCTCCCATATTTTGGGTCTTAAGCTCTTTCCCAAGAAACTCCCTCTTGAGACCAAATCTGAGATGGAGTCATCCCAAATGCCAATGAAAGTCAACAACTCTCATGTCAGCTGGTTCATGTTTCTCATTTGGAAAGAGGCCCAGGTCTGAAAGCAGGGGCACCACGCACCTCCGTGTTTTAGGGAATAGCAGACCAGTGAGAGAGTGTGCTACTCCGAGAAGCTTTCCTGGTGCTCTCCAAATCATATGAGAACAGCAAACAACAGTTTAGAATGTTCCCTGCATCCCTACTTTAATATCTTAGAACTGGAAAATGGGGATTTAAAACAATAATGACCATTAATTGGACCTGATAGATTCAGGTCCAGGTTCCAGACAGGATGCAGCCTCCCTCAGCCCTCAACAGGGCAGTGAGCAGTTTATAAACCACGTCATCTAACCATCAGACCCGTCCTTCTGACAAAAAAGTTACATTTAAAAATGGAAATGAAAAATGTCTTATTCTTATTTAATCCTCCAAAGTGCCAACCATAGCAAGCTGAGCATTGCAAGAATTCAGAGGCTGATAACTAGATAAATATCAGAATATTACCCCCACAGTGGGCTCTCAGTGACTGACTGGATGTCTGTCTGGACCACGGGTGGTTACCACCACATCAGCTGAAATTTCATACATATTATCTCTAAGGAGAAGGGGATGTTTCAGAAAAAGATACTTACCATTCTTCGCTAAAATTTTGGATGTTCTCAGGCAGCCAAAAGCACCTACCTGCTTGGGCTGATCTCAAATGCAGCTCCTTAAATACCAACCGGATGTAGTTGATGACCTGCTGTCTACAATCACGTTTAACTTTATTCTTAAATTGACCTCCCCCATCAGTGACATTTTCCAATTTCTTATTTTTAACAATGCTACCTTCCTCTTTCTTGCTGTTTTGGAAATGGTAATGGTAACTAATATTAGTAAATATTTAGACTGGAACCCTGGTGCTTTATTTCTAGTTTTTAAAAAGTCTTCATGCATATTATGGATTTCACTTTCATATATATCTGTGAAATAGCAAGAGGGATAAATTGCTGAGTGTTTATTGCACAGAACATGGCATTATTCATCCATCAACTGCTCTCCCAAGAGACCCAGTCTGAGGGCTGGGGTGGGGTGGGGTGAAGGAGGGGGCGATAACTCTTAGGGAGAGGAGGCACAGTGTTTTCCCTTTCCCCCCACTGGAGAGGTTTTTAAAAATCAGATTGTTCCTTGTTAGTTCAGTACCCTTCAGCTTTTTGAGCCAAATCTGATTTTAAAAGGAAATATTTAAAAGAAGAAGCAATCACAGGACAAAGATTAAGTGCTTTGTTGCATACTGAGCCTCCCTAATTCTTGCCAATCTTAGCAAATCCCGTGGCTCTGAGCTTCTGTGGACTCTCAGCATTCACCCCTCCTTTAGGTGCCGTGCCTCCCTTTCCAGTGTTTTGGCCCTGGGTCAGTTATAACGGAGATACATGCAGATATGTCCAACAACACCAATCTTGAAGGAAAAACAGAGCCAAACAGTTCCCATATTTGGGAAGTTGCCTAGGAACAGATGACACGCTGTCACAGGTTTGCATAAATCATAGCCATACCTTATGGTCACGAGTGGGTATGAATGTAACAGCCCTCAGTTGTTACAGGGGGCATGGCCCTCAGGAAGTCCCATCTGAAAACTCTGGCTTACTGTGGACCATTTCCTGTGTTGTTATGGGGCGTCCTGGCAATGTGTTCTGCACGCTTACCACTTAAGCTCATAATGTCCCGTAGGGCAGCTCTGTAGCTGTGGTATCAAGAACCATAAAAATGCTCATTTCTTTTCACACAGTAATTCCATTCGCTCCTGGAAATTGGTGTCAAGAATTATGTCATTAATTTTGAAATATTTTCACTTAAAGATTTTTAGGGGTTTTTTTTTGCAGTAGGATCTATAAGAAAGGATGGGTGTGAAATGGGACATATAAATTATTCCATATTTGTTGAATAGCTATATAAATTATCCAGTAGAATTTTATGCTGAAATTGAATGTTATAATTATGTAACACCACAGGAGAATGTTGATAGTATAATAATCATTGAAAACAATAGAATACAAAATTGTCCATGCCCTATGATTAAGATTATACTAAAAAAAAACCAAACTAATGTCTGAAGAACAGAGCTTGGAAGAGAATACAGAAAATCAGATCAGATATATTCAGATGCTAGATTGAGGTAGGATTTTTTTCCTTTCAAAAGCTGCTTTATGTTATTTTAATAGAGGATTTATAATAAGCAAAAATAAAAAGATAAAGTACAATATTGGAGCTACTCCAGGGAGAGTCCAAATAAAAAGACAACAGATTGTCAGTCGCAGAATTTTTTGGCCTGAGTCAGTTTTGTGACATGATCGACTATAATGCTGTTCGTGTGCCATTTGTCACACTGAATTTTCCAAAGTGAGGGGTGGAGGACAGCGGGGGCGGTGAGGCATCACCAGCATTCCATGTCCGGTAATAAAGGTATGCCCACCCTAATTTTTGCTCTTCAGATGCTTACTGTATACTAATGAGCTTTATGCTACCCCGGAATGGATTTGAGCACAATTTCACCCTTTTTAATCCTTTAACTCTGAAGGAGTTCAGAACACGCCAGGCCAAAGTACTCCACTTTGACACGTGGATATTTTGAGTTCAAGGCACTTGAGGAACAGCAGGTACAAGAAGAGAACTCTGACCCTCCTTTTCTTCTTGAAACCCAGAGATAAAATTCCCATGTGAAGGGCACCACCCCTATCCCAGGAGGGAGGTAGACATTCTCATCACCAAAGAGAGGAGGAGGCTGGACTGAGAATTCGTGTGAACACACCTTGTTCAACGAACTCTTATCTTCCTACTTACTGCTCCACAATTTACTACCCCTAGTCCCACCGCCTTTGCCCTGTCCTACCCCTGTAAATGTATCACTGTTTATTGAAGATGTCAAAAAGCTGAAATTCTAGACCACCATTTGGAGTTACTTCTCCTTGAGGTTTCCCCTGTGTGATGTAGGCAGCGCGCATTTGTCATGAGTCCCAGCTGAAAAGCTACAGTGGGCAGCATACGAGTTTTGCCTCCCCTACAACCACAAACCAATCCTAGAGGAAGTGTTTCTTGGGGAACTTCCAGATGACAAATGCCATGTGAAGCCACAATACTATCAGTATGAAGGATCACGGTGCATTTTATGTTAAAGGGGACAACCATGTGCAGTGGGGAAAGGGAAAGGAGAGAGTATGACGGAGGTGGTTTGCAGAGCCTAAACCTTGACATTGGGGCAGGACTTCAACAGAACAAGGTGCAGAGAGCTTCCTGGGAGGAAAAAACTCAGGGAAGACCCAAGCACCAGAAGAGTGCAGTATGACAACCAGACCACTGCTTTCAAAGGAAGGCGAGGCATCGTCTCGTTCCCTGTTTGTTCATGACCTGACATGTCACGAGTCCTGGATCATTGACACTGAGTGAATTAATGAACGGGAAAGACTGGTCAAGAGTGAAAGCAGGATTCCCGGGGAAGAGTTGCAAGGACCTGACCTGGGGCAGTGGGGGTGGGAGCAAAATAAAGAAAAAAGCGTCAAGAGTAATAGAACTGGTAGAATGGGAGTGAGGGGTGGGACCGGGACGTTATGGCTAAACTTGCCCTAGGAGCTGAGAAGTAGGTATCCTCTCACTTTAGTCTCTTAACTCATAAAATAAAATTTTAAAATGTAAGCACACAAACATTTATTACAAGCTATTATTATGGTCACATGAGACCAAGAGAAAATGAGAAGATGGGAAGAAGTATCTCCAAGATAAGTAATTACAGTTGTTCAGGAATAGGAAGGCGGAATCATTTGATGGAAATGAAGGGATCCCAGGAGTCCCTGAACGCCCATAAATTGTATTGAGACACGATTCACCTGGTAGAGCTGTACCTTTGTCCTCCTTGTCTGTCGTCATGGGCTACCAATCCTGGGAGAAAACTAGTTCCAAAACAGCTGATTAAATAAATGTAATTAACTTGGAAAACATAAATGGGGCCTCAGGGACCTCTTTCTGTTTGGCCAGCTTTTAAGACACGGTCATGTGACCCTTCTGCCCTGACTGAGACTCTGGTGGCTGTACACGTTTCTTTTCAAGGGGTATATCTGGTCCTCAGATACCTTCTTGTGTACCTGGAGATGTCTTAACCCAGGGGGTGTTTCGTTTTAAAAAATATCGATTCAGCTGTAGAAAGCTCAAGGCCAGGCGTAGTGCAAAAGGTAATCCTGCTTTACAGAGTGAGAATTGGTCAGTTTTTCTTTTGGGCACACCCCAGCATTCTTTTCTGTGTCTTTGCATTTGAATTCAGGTGGAGGTTGGCTGTTGAATAAGCAGGCCGAGACCTCAGCTGTGAGCTGGGCCAGTGGTTCTCAAAGTGTGTCCCTGGACCAGGAGCATGAGCCTCCCTGGGAATGTGATAGAAGGGTATGTGCTCAGGCCCCACACCAGTCCCACTGAGTCAGGCTCTCTGCAGCCTGGCTCAGGCGTCTCTGTTGTACCAAGCTCCCCGGGGATTCTGATCCAGGCTAAGGTTTGGGAGCACCGGGTTACAGTCTAGATAACTGTATTAGTCACGGTTCTCCAGAGAAACAGGACCAATAGGCTATATATAGATAGACACAAGAGGAGATTTATTATAGACATTGGCTCAGCAGTTATGGAGGCTGAGAGTCCCACGATCTGCCTTCTGCAAGCTGGAGAATCGAGAAAGCTGCCAACTTAATTCAGTCAGAGTCCAAAGGCCTGAGAATTGGGGGGCTGGTGGTGTAAGTCCATGCCTGAGTCCAAAAGCCGAAGAACCATGTCCAAGGGCAGGAGAAGATGGCTGTCTCAGCGAGAGAGAGGGAGAGAGGCAGAAGATGGAATAGAGGGGCAGACAGGAGGCCAATAACGCAGGCCTTAGCGGGCCAGAGTAGAAAGTGAAATTCATTCTCTCATTAGAGAATTTTAAGCACCGAGGACCCAGAAGCTTGGCTCTGTGTTTGTAAATGATACCCCAGCTTCTGCAGGGAGAATGGTTTGTAAACGGGGTGAGGGCAGGAAGCAGGGAGGACGGTCAGGAGGGACTGGTTGTGGTCCAGGTCGGGGAGGCGGTTCCCTGATTAGTGCTGTCGAGCATCTTCTCAGGTGCCTGCGGGCCATTCAAATGCCATCTTTGAGGAAAAGTCTCTCCGAGTGCTTTGCCCATTTGAAACGTATAATTTTTCATCTTTTAAGCTTTATTTCAATTCCAGTTTCCATTCAACATTGCTTGGTATCAGTTCCCAGAGCACAGCAGTGTGGTTAGGCGATCATACGTTTTACAAAGGGTTCCCCCTGATATTTCAAGCACCCAGCTGTCACCGTCCACAGTCAGTACAACATTACTGTGTTCCCTCCACTGAACTTGGCACCCCTGCGACTACTCTATAATTCCCACTGTACCTTTCTTAACCCCTTCATTTTTTTCACCCAGTAGGGGTGGACCCAGAGAATATTATGCTAAGTGGAATAACTCAGAGAAAAAGAAAAATACTATATGATTTTACTTACATGTGGAACCTAAAGAACAAAATAAATAAAATAAAGTTGAAACAGACTCATAGATACAGAGAACACACTGATGCTTTGCCCATTGGAAAAAAAAATTTGTTACTGAGACACAGGAGTTCCTCATGTGTTTTAGATACTAACCCATTACCAGACTCACAGTTTGCAAATATTTTCTGTAGGTTGGTTGCCTTTTCATTCTGTGGAGCGTTTCCCTTTTCAGTTGACGTGGTGCCACTTGTCTATTTTTTGCTTTTGTCACTTGTGCTTTGGGTGTCACATTCAAGAAATCATTGCCAAGACCATTTGGCTTCTTACCCATATTAAGAGCAAGTGTATGATTTTTCCCAGGGCACCATATTCTTCCAAAAAGTGTATTTGCATTTTTATTTTCCCTGCAAAATCAAATCATTTTATTTTTCATGGTGACCCTTTCAACTGACTTCATACTAGAAATGGCAATAAGGCCAGACACTTCGCCTTTAATAGACAGGAGCTGCACAACTTCACCTTGATTCTGTGAGTTGCCCGAAACTCCTACAACAGATCAGAGCCATTGCCACCAGGCTGAACTGTCCTTTTTGGAACATCTGATGACACCACGTCGAACCACCCGCATGAGCCCTGGGCACATTCTGCTCCGCCTGCCGCAGCCTGTGCAACAATCTTCTCATTTCCTGTGTCTTTAAAGCACACCTAAAATCCAAAGGAGCAAAATTAACTTAGGAGAACAGTGATTTGACATAAACAAAAAGTCATGCTTCACAGAGCGACATGTAAATGACAGCCACACCCGGCAAGTTGTTGCCTTTGGGAATAACTACCTGAAATAAGAGATGCTGATACTCCTCTGGCAGGTGTGAGCCTTCTGGACTTTGTGGTCAGCAGTCCAGGTACAGCTCCCGTGGTGGAAGGTAAATGCCCACATGTTTGACCACGCCACTGAAGGGACCCTTTTCCAGGGCTGCTGTTGAGACCAGCGCTTCTCATTCTGGCCCCTGTGTCCCCCAGCTGCTGTTCTTGCTGAAAACTCTTAGAATTTAAAAAAATCTCTATGTCTTAAACATTATGGCTAGTTGTGAGGTTTCTTTCATTGTATGTGCTCAGGGGGCCCTTTAGAGATGGGAAGGCATGTTTTCTGCTTCGTGAGAAAAATGTTTGTTTCTGCAGTTGAGATGGCTAATGGCCTAATACATCTATTTTTCCCTAAGAGTTTATTTATTTTTTATTTTTAGAGAGAGGAGAAGGGAGGGAGAAAGTGAATGAGAGAAACATCGATGTATGAGAGAAGCATCAATCATTTGCCTCTGGTACAGGGGCCACAACCCAGGCATGTGCCCTGACGGGGAATTGAACCGGCGACCTTTTGGTTCTCAGGCCGGTACTCAGTCCACTGAGCCACACCAGCCAGGACCTAATACAGCTTTCTCATTAACAGAATGCGCACAGGATGACAGGGGGCCTGACTAGGGTGTCCCAGCCAGTCTTGTCAGGAGCCCCAGTCATGTGACATAGCTCAGTCCAATGAGATGTAAACTGGAATCACAGTTGACATAAATGATTTTACCTCTTTTCTTCCCACTAGAAATAGAGTTGCCAGTCTGGAGATGGGCAGAGGGTGGGCAGAAGCTAACCAGTTCCCATCTCATGGCCCCGCTCCAGGGGACCCTGTTCACAAGGCAGTCTGGGGAGTGATGGTCCCTGGGCCGCAATGCAGTGACAGCAGAGAAAGCCGTGTCCCAGTTGGCTGTCTCAGGGTGGGGTGCAAGTAGCCTGGGAGCCTTACTCTTTTCAGTAAGGCTTTGTATTCCTGCCCTCTGCTCTGTGTCATGTCCCCTGGGTCAGAATATCTCTGGTTCACCCTCTTCCGCCAGCAAACCTGTCTTCCGCCAGCAAACCTGTCTTCTGCTGGAGGGTACAGGAACCAGAGCCCCCACCTGCATGGGGCAAAGAACATCTGGGGCTTGAGCTCAGTCTTATACAGACTTCTGGGCAAATGCTCTTATTTTCAGCCTCATTGCCACCCCTGCATTCAGAGACATCCGGTGCTTCCAGACTCTCGGCCTTCTGAGGGTTCACGGCGGATTTAATGTATGTTTTGTTGGCTTCACTTAGACACGGAACAGAATGGAGAAAGCCGAAACCAAATGTGATTCCCTTTGTCCAAACACTTCACATCTCCCGACATTTCGCTATTTTTGCACTTCCTCTCCCATTTGCTCCCTTCTACATTTTTTTCTTTATGGCTCTTTCAGTGGGCTTGGAGAGGGGAAGAGGCAAAGGCTGGCATGCCATCTGCAGAGCTGACCACAAGTTGATGGCTGCAGGTGAGAAGACAAGCCCAGGTGAGTTTTTATTAGAATCTGTGCCAAGAAGCCTCAGGCTTTTGGTCCATATCCATAGCCATGTGGCTTAAAAAAAAAAAGAATAGGAAGTTATGAAGACAAACACTGATCGACTTCACAGTTTATTTAGAGGTGCTCAAGCCTAAATAAACAAACACCTAAAATAATTACCGAGTCTCTGCTTGAATGCCCAATAAAGCAGCTGCTTATAGTCACAGAAACAAGGACCGTTCACTGTGCTCCCCACCATCGGACTCCCAGCCCGCTGTCTCTCCATCACACCGCTGTGCCTCTCCCTCTCCCGGCCGCTGCTGCTGCTGAAGATGGAGGCGGCCAGGGCGATAGCGGACACTTACTCAACATTAGCACGGGCCAAGCGCTTTTAACGTTTTCATCCTCACAACCATCATTTCCTACAGTTCCTATTACGGCCCCCAGCGGGATGGTAGCGCACAGAGCAGTTAAGTAACTGGCTACAACAGAGCAAATAGAGCGAGTGGTCAATACTTCGGATTCCGCAGGTCCTTAAGTAACATTGTTCGGTTCAACATTATTTCATTATAACATTGAGGAGACGACGTGGGAACTGGACTTCTGTTTCTATCTGTCAGCCCAGGATGCAATGGGTTTTGATATATGCCATTTTGCTTAAAATCGCAAAACCTATTGCCAATGTTGAAGTGAGGACTTACTATGGAATAGAATGTTTCAAATCCAAGATGTGAACCAAGGAAGTCCTTCCCTAGAGTCCTTGTTTGTACAAATGCACTATAGATCAAAATATTTGAATTTACATATCACCCTACAGCTTCCAAAGCAACACTGCCCAGTCTTATTTGGTCCTTGCAATCCCATTTTACAGACAAGAAAACTGACTTCGGATAACTCTAGGGTAACTGACTTTCACCGGTTCATCTTGATAATTATGAGCGTTTTTTTCCATGAAACTCCAAGAAGAGGCATTACAAAGGCAATATAAATATTCCAGTGCAAGTTATAAATTGTTGGTCTAAACCTCAGAAAGTATTTTCCCATAGAAATAATGTGAGTCATGGTGAGTAGGTGCGTAGGCGAACCCACAAATGCCAGAAATGCAGTATCTGTTACCACAGTAACCGCAGCACTCCAGGGCCTGGGGTGGGGAGCGGCCCAGGCAGGAAGAGGACCTGGGGACAGTGGCAAGGAAGGGGCTTGGAGGCAGAGGGGTGTCTTTGCGGGACTAACTCAAAGGTCAATTACAAGCTGAGTGTTTATAAAGTGGGGCGTACTTCATACTTGATCCAGCTCCCCACAAAGCTGTGCCACTTAAGTACAAGGAGAGAGCATTTACCATCTAGTCAAAGAGCTTTCCTGGAACAACACAAGCCCCCATGTAGGGGACTTTGGAATCTGAGTTTCAGGCTAGAAGAACCAAGGGTGGACAGGAGCCAAGTGACAGGCCCCCGGCCAGCTGAGAGCCCTTTGTACAAGGTCCAAATAAGGCTGCTGTCTCCAAAGAATTCTGCTTCTTTCCCTCTCATCTTGGCCCCTAGTTTTACAATTAACCTGCAGACCTTGTATAGCGAGAGGCTCTTTTCATTCCGGATGACATGAGAAGAACCTCGTATTCTAAGCTAACATAATCAGTCACCTTTAATGAAGCCTTCTGAGATTCACAGGCTTCTGAGCGAGGCATCTTTCAGGGATGAAGCACTTGCTAGCTTGACCCAGGGTAAGAGCTGGCATTATTGTGCTTTGATTGATTAATTATGATAACTATAACCATAATAATCATTTATTCAGTTATTCATCTATTTCCTTTGCTCATTCTAGAAAACGTGTGAGAGGACCAAATGTGATGATGGTGATGACAATGGTGGTGATGATAATCATTTTATTCCACGAATTCCTTGGAGTTGTTCTGCAGTTGTAGCAAAGTAAACATTGCTATGCAGGAAGTAGGTGGTTCTTGTTGCTGGCATTCAGAGATTGTTTCATTTTCCTTTCTTTTTTTCTCCTGAGAGAAATTAAACAGTTCTTCCAACCCCACCTAACTCCTGGCCACCAAGTGTCCCTCTTCATTATCAGAGGGGATCTGGTACGTGAGCAGCCATCTTGGATTCTGGAAGCTTTCTTTGTGAGACTTGACCGGAAGCCAGGCCAGGGCCTGGGGGTCAGCAGAGCCTTCAGAGCCCTGTGGCTGCAGTGCTGGGAAACCAGTACCTTCTCAAGCTGTACAACAAGCAAAATCCACTTGTGATTTTTAATTTTTTTTTTTAGCTCAAAACAAACCACAGAAAACAGGTGTGATTTGAATCATCTGACCCTTGTTCAGGAGCCAGACATGCTCAGTGATGAGTCGACACTGTGGTCTGTCCATCTGTCTGTCCATCCTCACAACAACATCAAAGGGAGGCAAGTTTCCTGTATTGCTTTATTGAGAAAATTGGGGCCATTGTCCAAGTTTTTTCCCTTCAACTTTGTCCTCTTCCCAGCTATGCAGTGTTCTACAACTACAATCCACCCTGTCTTCTCTTTCCAGTTCAAGGTCAACTTTCCCACCTATGTTCTGACCCTCTATTCTTTCAGCTCCTGCAAGATTATTTTTAATTTAGGTGAAATTCAAATAACATAAAGTTAACCACTTTTAAGTGAACAGTTTGAGGTTTTTAGTGCCTTCACAATGTGGTGCCACCACCCCCTCTGTCTGCATCTAAAACATTTTCAGCACCCCAAAACAAAACCCCATACCAATTGAGAAGTCACTCCATATTTCTATCTCCTCCCAGCCCCTGACAATTACCAATCTGCTTTTCTGGATATTTTATATAAATGAAATCATATTATAGGTGACTTTTTGTGTCTGGCTTCTTTCACTTGGCATAATGTTTTTGAGATTCATCCACACGGTAGTGTGTATTAGTACTCCATTTTTTTATGGCTGAGTAATATTTTATTATGTGTATATACCACAATATTTTATCTATTTATCCATTGATGGGCATTTGTATTGTTTTGCCTTTGGCTATGTTGAGCAGTGCTGTTATGAACCTTCCTAAACAGTGTTTGTTTAAGTGTTTGGGATACATACATAAGAGTAGAATTGGTGTGCAATATAATAATTCTGTTTCACTTTTTCAGAAACCACCAAAATGTTTTCCACAGTGGCTGAACTATTCTGCATTTCCACCAGCAATGGACAGGTGTTTCATTTTCTCCACATCCTCATCAATACTTGCTGGTTGATAGCAATGTGCCCACATTCATTTCTAATTTTAGTTGTTTGCATCTTTTTTTTTTTGCCAGTCTGGCCAAAGCTTTGTCAGTTTTGTTGATCTTTTTCATGAACAAACTTTTGGTTTCATTCATTTCCTTTAGAGGTTTCCTATTTTTCTATTTTAATGATCTCTGCCCTAAACTTCTTATTTCCTTCCTTCTGCTGGCTCTGGTTTTATTTTGCTCCTTTTTTTAGTTTCTTAAGGTATAAAGTTAGATTATTGCTTTAAGATCTTTTTTTTTTAATGTGGGCATTTACAGCCATAAGTTCCCCTCTGAGCACCATTTTCTCTGCATCCCACAAGTATTGGTATGTTATGTTTCTGTTTTCATTCTTTTTAAAGTATTTTCTAATTTCCCTTGTGATTTCTTCTTCGACCCCTTGCTTGTTTAAGAATGTGCTGTTTAATTTACATATATTTATGAATTTCCTAGGCTTACTTCGGTTGATTCTAACAACATTCTGTAGTGGTTTGAACAGCTACTTTCTATGATTTCAATCTTTTAAAATTCATTGAGATTTTTTTTGTGACCTAACATATATTCTGTTTTGAAGAATGTTTCATGTTCCACTTGTGAGGCATACGTATTCTGCTATTATTGGTGGAGTGTTCTAGAAACAGAACACTTGGGGCCAATTACATAAATAAATCCTCTCCTGGTCTTTGCAGACGGGCTGGGGTATTTCTTCAACTCTGCTTTAGCCTTCACCTCCTGTCAGCATGGAGCCCAAAGGTCAGCCAGAGGTACAAATTTAGGGTCCATTCAGGTCTTTTCTGAGCGCACACCTGGCCCTGGATGTGTGTGTTGCATTCCAGATTCCCTGGTGTTCAAGGCCGCCCTTTAAAGTTTTTATTTCTCTCCCTTCCCCCAAGATTCTTTTGCCGCAGCCTCCTCCTTCCCAGGCTGTTGAGCCTGGCTTCCCCTCGCCTGGTCCCCCATCCATTGCCCCAGGGATCTGGGAGCAGCGAATGTAGCTTTACATGCCCTCCAGCCACATTTAGCCCCATCTCTTCATTTCTCTAATTTCCTCGGTATTGCCCTCTCCTCTGGTGTCTTCCCTTAGATGACAAACGATTTTAGTCTTGCCCGTCTAAAGGAAAAGCAACTGTCCACTTTCTCTCTTCTCAAGAGAGTGATCTTCATTTTCCCTCCCCAACTTCCTTTGACCCACAAACCCCGGCATCGCGGTTTCTGTTCGACCTCTGCTCTGCAGAGACTCTGTGTGACACCCAGGTTGCTCTGAGTGTCTTCAGTCCCCTTCTCGTGTCTCTCTGAGGCACTGTTCACTCTTAACGCACTCCTCCCTCCTGAAACACTCGCCCCCCTCAACTACCATGACACCCCTGGTTTGTGACTCCTGACATTTATGATGGTTATTTCTCTTTCTCTTTTGTAGACTTGACTTCTTTTACTCATTCCTTAGACTTGTGTCCCCCAAGGCTTTATGCTCCACTCAGTCCCTGTTCCCCTCTCCGGGAGATTTCATCAACAGTCACTGTGCCAAGGTCATCTGTGGACTGATAGCTCCCAGATTTATTTCTGTAGCACTTTTGTTTCCCTTCTCAAGAAGAGGAGTTAGCTATCCCATTTCTTGCTAGATGGATAGATAGATAAACATCTCACACGTACCAAGTCAGAACCTAAACCATCTCTTCCTACCTACATTCTGGATCACAGATGGTGGCATGCCCTGTCGTCACTGGGTCAGAAACCCGAGTGTCCTTCTAAACCGCTTCCTTCATCATCAGCACTGAGACAGTCACTCAGTATTTCTCAGGTTGGTTCAGTTTCCCCCACCCTCACTACCCAAGTCCTAATCCAGACACACATCATTCCCTCGTGGGTCACTGTGCCAGCATCCTCACCAGTCTCTCTGGCTCAGTCCTACCACGCCACGATTCTTCCCTTCAGTTGCCAAACAGACCACTCTTCAGTGCAAATGTAATCACATCCCTCTGCTTTTATTACTTTAGGGGCCGCCTATCTCCTACAGCTTCTCCACTAATCGGTTCCCTACATACCTCGTCTGTTGGCTCCTCCTGCCTCTGACTGTGCTAGAGCAACTCTGGACTTCAGCTGTCCCCCTGCATTTGCCATGCCTCCTCTCCCCTCTACCTTCCTGCCCTCTCCCGCTCCCTGACTCCTACTGACCTCATCCTTGAAGTCTTCCTTGGCCCGGGGTTCGAGGCCCCTGCTCTGAAGCCCTGGTATGAGCTGGGTGCTTTCCTGGGACGGCACCCTTGCAGTGCTCTGCACTGGTCTGTCTCCATGCCTTTCTCTTGCACTGGCTTGGAGGCTCCTTCTACCCATCACCTGGCTTCTTTCCTGCCACACTGTTGATCCTCACAGTTAACGGAATGAATAAATGATATACAGACCTCCCGCCACTTTCTGTGAGAGGATCAGCAGGAGAGAAGTAAGAGGCAATAACGAGAAACAATCGTGAGAAATGTTGCAAATAGAAAACACTACACTGCTGGTTAATCTGACTTTCTTTTAAGTCATGGTATTTAAAGTACTTTTAAATTTGGACTCTATGGAATACTAAATTGGGAGGGATTATCAGAGGTTATCTGTCTTAATCTCCAGTTTCTAAAGTGTAATCATTAAAAAAACAAAGAGTCATTTTAAAAATTGCCTTTAAAATTAGTTTCCTAGTTCTTAAACCGTTCTCAGAGGATGAGCCTTCCAATGCCTGGACCCGCTGAACTAACACTGTACACTGCAGTACTAAAATAAGCACAAAGGATGGGAATGGAGAAGGTCTGACGTCAAGACGTGCCGTTGCCTAGTAACTGACAGGCAGCACCTGCCCCAGGCTCGCCCCTCCTGCCTGACGTTTCAGGTGGCCAGGAGCAGAGAACCTGGTTTCCCCAGGTACCGATGTCTCTGTCCCCAGAAGGGCATCAAGTTGACTTGCCTTGCTCACTTGTGCTGTTTAACTGATTGGGTTAGTCATGATTTCAAAATGTTAGAGGTGCGGAGCACCCTCCTGGTTTTGTTTATTTAAGCCCATTTCCACAGGGCAGGTATACTCGGTAAGTACACTGGTACCTTGGTACTTGTTGTTAAGTCGTTCTGGAACTTGTGACAAGAGCCCAAACCGACGAGTATCGACGAGTACCTAAAGATAAAAGCACTGTCTCCTTCAGGGCGGCATCATGACTCCTACAAGTTGAAGCAAGTGGAATGAGTCCTGAGCAAGCGCCAAGTGCTGAAGGATTTTTTTCTCATCAAAATACGGCAGGTACAGGGTTTGATGAGTTCTGACGCTGATGAGTACCGTGGGATGACTGCATTGTCCAATATCCAACAAATGGGAAGGGCTACTACATCACGGGAGATAAAACTCCTTTGTTACTTTTTAAAGCAGAGGGCAGAAAAGGAGAGAGATTAGAGACAGAGAAATCATTTTACTCCCTAGTCAAGTGAAAGGAAAAGAAAGAATGATGTCTAATCTTCCAGGGATGACTAGAAAGAAGAACAAGGGAACAGCGATCGGGAGAAAGAGACGTGACTTTATGGCTGCTGGGACTGAAACGCTAAGATGCACAGATAACATCACCAAAAGGAACCCATCTCAAAACCAGAATCTGGGCCACTGAGCAGAGCAATGATTATAATAATAGTAACAATGACTGGAGTACATAACAAACCAAGTCTGGCTCACTAACCAGAAAGTCATCACCACGTCAAAGTAGAGTTGGCAGAGGAAAAAGGCTGTCAGAGTTGGTTTGTAGGGCTGGGCGTAATGTGGCCCGAAGGGTGGGTGTAAGGAAAACGTCCCCCGGGGGACCAAAAAGGGCTGAAAGGTCATTATAAGGCAGTGAGTCTTAACTGGGAGTGGTTTTGCCACCCAAGGGACATTTGGCAATGTATGGAAACCTTTTTGGTTGCCACAGCTGGGTGGGGGGGGGGGTGCTATTGGCAATCTGGTGAGCAGAAGCTAGGTCTGCTGCTCATCCTACAATGCACGGGGCAAAGAATTGTCCCACACTGTGCTAAGGTTGTCCAGACCAGGGTGGCTCAGTTTGTTGGGTGTCAACCCACAAAGCAAAAGGCCACCAGTTCGAATCCCAGTCAGGTCACATCCTTGGGTTGTGGGATGTTTCTCTCTCACATCAATGTTTCACTCCCTCTCCTTCTCCCTCCCTCCCCCCTCTCTAAAAATAAACAAAGTCTTTAAAAAACACTTATATACACCTGTGCTAAAGTTGAGAAACCCCACTGGGAGGGAATTTTCAACCTGACGAACAGTCCTAGGGAGATTGGCCTTCCCAGGGCCACAGCACAGGTCCAGTCCTTATGCACGTGGCCAAGGGGTGGAGGACCCCATGCCAGCTTACAAGATCCCTATTCCACATTTCATGACCTCACGTTGGTGGCTTGAGATAGGCTGCAGTGGCAGTATTTACACCACGGCAATTGGCAAATGTGACAAAACAGGGCTTGGTGCCTCCCACGGTCCACACCCTGGAAAACTGGTCTCAAACACTTACCACGACACCATTGGGATGAGAGCATCTGTCCCTCTTCCTCTAGCCTTCATTCCTTCCCCCTCCTCCTCTTTTTTATTTATCCAGAGCACTGCCCTCTAACAACACACAAGTGAAAGACATGAAGTCTTGACCCCTTCAGCTTCCATGCAGAGGCCCTCCAACACCATCAGGCTGCTGGGTCCCACTTCCACAGTTTCTGACTCAGCAGGTGTGTGGGGCCCAAGACTTGGCCTTTCTCGTACAGGCCCCAGGTCATGTTGGTGCTGCTGGTCTGGGGACCATGTTTTGAGGGTCACTGTCACATGCTGTCTCTGAAAATGGCTTGGATGACTCACACGACTGCCTTTGGGGAGCAATTCGGTGGAACTGAAGGTGATTCCCCATCTCTCAGGTACTCACCTAAAGGTCACGTTGTAAGATGTGAACCATTACCTTGTTTTCGCTGCTCATATTTTGGTTTGGTTTCTCCAGCCGTGGCCCCTCTGAGGAAAGGTCACAGATCGCTGTGCGTGACGGTTGATGAAGTCATCTCGAAGGTGGAGTGCTGAGTAACAGGGCGAGTCTCCAGGCTTCTGCCAGCAACTCTCTATGCACTGAAACCTGTGGTCTAAAAGTGTAGAGACTTTTTAAAAAGAAAATTTTCTATAAAACATTCTAAAGGGAAATAATTGGAAAAAAAGTTGAATTTTTAAGACAGAAAAGACCGTAAAAAGATGAGTTTTCAAAGTGCCGAGGGGAAGCAGGGTGGCTTCCCCCATGCCCAGGCAGACACATGGCTCAGGACTCTGCCTTCCTTCTGTTCGCCGGTCAGAGCAGGCCAACCTGGGGCGGGAGGGAGCAATGTCAAGTTTACGGGTTGAGAGAGGACTTACGTACGTTGCAGGCCACTTGGCATTTCTCTCCTTAAATCCCTCCTTAGTCATCTGGCCCCAGGGTTCTCTGCTTCGCTTCCAGCTACAATCTCTTTCCCCTGCCGGGCTCCTCACCTCATCAATTGTCCACACCTGCGGCCAAGTGGCGACCACGGCCGCCCTTTGCTCTGCGACGCTGAACAGCTCAGCGCAGTCTCAGCTCCCCTAGGCCCAGCCACCAGCCGGCCCTGGCTCACGGACAAGCCCATTACCGAAACAGGCCACCTGCAGAGGGATTTTATCATAAGGGTCCCGGCAGGAGCAGATGGAACACTCCAAGGGGGGTCGTTTGAGGGGAATTTAACGGAGGGTCCATTTATGAAATGGAGGCGGGATTTCAGGAAAGCACCGTCAGGCTAGGAAGTGTGAGCTGACTTCCTACCAAGTGGCAGGCTGAATTCTAAGGTGACCCTCAAAGATGGGTCACCACCTCAAAGAGTCTCCTGCCCTCAGTGTGCGGGGACCCTGTGGTTTGCTTCTAGCTGATGGCTGTGGCAGGTGTGATAGACTACGTCAGTCACTCACGTGACTGGTATGCTGTGTGAGGCTCTGTTGTCGCGAACTGCCGGTGGGGTTCTCCTGACAGCCGTGAGGAAGGGGTCTGCCATGTTGTGTAAGGGCCACCAACAGGGACGTGTGGGCGACCTCGAAGGGCTGAGAGCAGCCCTCAGCTGGCGGTCAGCAGATAAACCCAGGCCTCCGTCCCACTACGCAGGCGACTGAAGCCTGACAATCCCCTGTGAGCTGAGAAAACTCCATCTGGAGCTTTCCAGAAAATGTGGAGAGGGGTGGGCAGCAGACTTCAAGGGGCACATGGAATACGCGTTCAGCACCAGGGGATTCTCGGGCCAGCCACAGGAAAAATAAGAGTTTTCCTACATATTGTTACCTAGATAAACGGAGAGCAAAAGACAAAACCTTAGAGTTCAGGTTTGGGTTTCCCTAGTAGAATTAGCCCATAAAGGTATTCTAAGAACTCAAATGACTTAAATCCTGACTTATCATTAAAATAATACATGTAACTGGGAGTGGGTGGGGAGACTCTATTTATCTGTTTGCACTCTCTCTGGAGTATTTGCTAAGCCATAGCTAAAAGGGGAGATAATATACAGGGTGGGGCAAAATAGGCTTACAGTTATGAGGATGCAAAACACGGTTTATTCTGATATTATTATTATTATTTATTAAGTATTGTATTATTTTCCACACGAACAGCTGTAGACCTACTTTTGCCCCACCCTGCATGCCACTACCGACTTTACCCTTCCTTCCAACAATGTTGGCTGCTGGGTAGGGTGCTTATGTTACTATTTATAGATCTCTCTTCATTCTATTCTAATAATGTCTAATGAACTGAGAATAAGGTAAGCTGTTTCTAAGTCTATTACAATGGCGTCCTAGAAGAGATCCTGTAACAAAGCTACTGGCTTCTGAACAAAACAGGGGAGAATTCATTAACAGTATCTTGGAATATGTGAAAGACCCAAAACCTATCAGTCATTCATTTTCTCTTTCTTCCCACTGGGCTGGGTGGTCCTGGTTGCTGTAGCTTCTGGGACAGGATGAGCTTCTTTGTGCTCAGGTCCCCCCGCCAAAGTGATGCTCTGACTTGCTCAGCCCTCTGTAAGCATCACATTTGGGTAACTCTCTCTCTACCTCCAGCTCCTCATCACCTCTGGCCAGTTGGCCAAGCAGGCAATGTAAATGCACTCAGGCCTTTTACAAAGCTGCTATAGTGTGTTAGTAGAGGATTTCTCTTTAATTGGCTTGGAAGTAGAATAGGGGAATGGGGTTCATTATTTCCTCAAAAATGTGTTTCTTTAATCCAGCACTTTCAAAATGAGATTTTTATTCACATTAATTGTAGCCAAAGGAAAGACCGCAAAGAGAAGCCCTCATTAATGGCAAGGCTTCCTGCTGGTCCCCAGCAAGTCTGTTTTCAAAGCAGGCCGCATCAGAACGGACCCAGCCGCAACAGGCTCCAGCTACATCTACTCGGAACTTTTAATGTGCTTAATGGGCAGCTGTCACAGAATTCTTACAAGCAGGTTCCCACAAAGCAAAGGTGCTGCAGCTTTCAGAATTTGCAACTCTGGTTTCTACTTCAGTTCAGGGAACATGCGAGAAATGGAGGAGAGCAGACACCCGATTAAAGTAGATGCTCCTAGCTCAACATCTTTCAATGCCTTTGCATTGATGCTAAAAGCAAACGTTCCTCGGAAAATGTCATCCTCTTCCTCCTGGCTTACCTCATTTTCCCAGCTGTATGACATTGAACAATGTCTCTCTTTGCGTTTGGTGTGACTGATTTCTTCAACTGAGAAGTTCTTTTCTGCTTAAACAGTTACTGAATGGAGGATCTGACATTTTGCATTGTAGAAGGGACTGCATTTCAGGGCTTGTAACAGATGAACCCCAGCAAGTGACCTTCGATAAGAAGAGTCCGTGCTGAAGTGAACCTGCTAAGCAATGCCTGCAGGACCTGCCAAGCAAGGCTGGCTCCTCGGGTTGAAAACGAACCTCTTGTCCGACTCTCTGTCCACATTCCTCGTCATCCCCGAAGACCCTCCACTGACACTGGAAAAGAACATGGCGAGATTCTAGAAAAGTCTCTCTAGTCTTTTGTTTCCAAAGCAGCCCTATGACCAATCGAAGTCAATGGGCTCGGGACGCTCACCTCTCACTTGAGGTGGGTGCCGTCGTTGCACTTTTTGTCTGAAAACACTGGAACGAATGACAGGAGCATAGGCTGACGTCATGTATGGATACATTGCCCACAGACGCGTCCTCCTTTTATCTCCAGGACTGTCCATCAAACATCATCATTTGCTAATTTCTAGTTCACCTGTGTCAAGTGTATCACTCCCTCATTGGTGTTCAAAATATGCATCTGGAACACCATTTCAGCTGTTCCGGGCTTCACAGAAGTGAGCTCCTATGTTTTTTGGGAACATAGACTTGTACCAGCAGTGCTGTGTGGCAGTCTGATGCTGTGCCCAGAAACTCTGACCCTGGGGACTTGGGAAGTACTGCTCTGCCCCCAGACTGTTCACTTGGTGGACACTTCAATGCACCGGTGCGCGCGCACACACACACACACACACAAATGTTTGCTAACCAGGCTGTGTGGGGGTGTTAATGGCTTCATGTGAGCCTTTGAATTCCAAATTGATACCCTTCTTTTAACCACTTGTCCCTGTGACACGTCTGAGATGGGAGCGTCTGGATGGCAGCCATAACTGACACAAGCAAGCAGGAAAATAAGCAGCGCAGGGTCATGGTGGCCTCCGAAAAACGCCAAACCAGACTTTCGGTCTGTCCTGCATCTGTTGGGGGCAGGGGGGTGGAAGCGTGTAGTGCGATCTATACAAAAAAGAGAAAACGGTTTGCGGAGAGATGAGGTAACATTTGCTACCAATTTTGCTCTGGGTCCTGAAGCCAGGCCGGGAATTTGACGCGGCAAAATGAAGTAGCGAGATCTTTCACCAGGTTGGCTTCCATCTTAAGGTGAGATTTCATATAGGATTTGGTGTTTTGAACCTTGCCTTCGACACGCCGGTGAGGAAAAGCAGCCTCTGTGGTGTGTTTTCTTGTCCTTCCGTCTTGTTTGGGGTGTCAATAACACCGCGGCCTATGACAGGCAGCTGATCGCCTGGCAAACGCAGCCAAGGAAGATGCCAGCCAAGCCATGAACTTTAGTTCAAATGCTCATCTCTGACACAGACAATGCCTTCCCTTGTGTGGGGGGGAAAAAAAAAGAAAAGAAAGAAAAACAGGGTCAGAGCTTTGTGTGGGCACGGTAAGGACAATATGCCCCGAGACTCACTTTCGTACTAATGCAGGGATTGTATGTCAGCATCACCAGAGACAACTGTGTGTTTACTGAAAACAGGGTCATGGCCATTGTGCGGTGTGCTGGAAAAATACAAGGTCGTTCCCAAACTGACAGCTTCTCTAAATTTAGGGCTCATTAAAGGACGTGAATTTGATCCTTAGAGGAGAATACCCTCTTTAGAAATTTTTCATTGTTCATTCTAATGATCTGGGCCTCTCTGCGCAATTGACCTTGCTCGTCTCCTCTTCCTCCCTCTGCTTGAAACTCCTATATTCCTTGGGGGGTTTTTTTGTTGGCTTATTTAGGGGACTCCCTTTCTCCCCTGACACTTTCAACAGCACTTACACAATCTTTGTCTTCGAGCTCTCTTATTTCTCAACGCCATTTTCCCTATGGAGCTAATTCCCTTCCAGTCTAAATAGTTACAATATCTCCATTCCAAACCTCATCCTGTGCTGTGGTCTCTTATTTCCGATCACCTGAATATCTTGCTTTTACTGCAAAGGACACTTGGTTTATAATCCTAACTTACTTCCAACAAAAATTACGGGCCTTCAGATTTCTAAAATGCATTTTTGTTTTCATCAGTGTCATACATAATGAGTCAAACTGGCAGCTCCCTGCTCCCCCACTTCCTTCTCCCTCAAGGCAAATGCTTTCCATCCTGTTAGCTGTTTCCTTTGGTGTTTCCTCCTCATCACAGAAACGCCCTGCCCGCGTGTGTTCATTGTAGGCGTCAGCTCTCCCCAACACCGCACGTTGCGTTCTCGGTCCACGCCTTCTCCCAGAATAGTTCAGTCACAATTTTTGGCTACATCATTTTGCAATTCTTTTTTTAAAGAATTGCAATTTTGCAATTTTTTTAAACTTTAAAAAAAGATTTCATTTATTGTTTTCGGAGATAAGGGAAGGGACAGAGAAAGAGAGGGAGAGAAGCATTGATGTGTGAGAGAAACATCAACAAGTTGTCTCCCATGTGCGCCCCCACCGCATGCACCCCCACTGAGGACTGGGCCTGCCACATAGGCAATGTCCTGACTGGGAAGCAGCCTGCATGGCCTCTCATTTTGCAGGATGATGTTCAACCAACTGAGCCTCGTTGGTCAGGGCTGCAACTCTCTGGATGCTGTAACTCTGTACTGCTGAATGACAGTATTTGTAAAACTACTTTCCTTTCTTCTAACTCTTTGTTTTCCCTGGCGTTAATGATTGCCTGGGTTTTTTCTTTCACTTGGTTGTCTATTTAACTATTATTAATTAAGCCCCAAACTCTTCACTGGAAGAGCAAATATCTTTTCCTTGTGTTGAGCCCACCAGGCTTGTTACCAGTTTTATCTGGTGGAAGCATCTCCCGTGGAGCCTTCTGCACTGCCCCACCAGGCAGGCTGCCCTCCTGGCCTGTCCTCCATCTTGGAGTCTTCCTTCACCATCAGCCTGGGGATTCTTCTCTCCTCTCTTGAACTGAGCTCTGTTCCTTGGATCCCATAAGTTCCTGTTTTGTGGCAATTCTTTTATTTCTCTGGAGCATGTTCTCCAGTAGATGCTTGAGAAAGAGAAAGTGGTAGATAAAGCCCTCAGGACTTTGCATACCTGAGAGAGTATTTTAATCTTCCCTAACTCTTTTTTGTTCTGTGTATTCATTCATTCATTCTTGAGGAGAGCGCCTTTTTTTCTGGACAACGTGGATCCCTTCTTATACTTTGGCTCCCTTCAGATCATAACAGCCCTTTTCAGAAAACACTCTTCTTTCAGACAGATTACTACACGTTTGCAAGACTGCAGTACACTATAATCACTTTGATTGAACTTGGGTAGTTTTCAGGTTTCCATAGCAATATATTTAGATCTTACTTAGTGTGATCTATTACTACAAATATCTACTTTCAATAATTGTTTATTTTAGGAGACTTTGTTCTCACATTTTGTGAGTGGGACCACCCAGTCAGGTCTGCCTGTATTCTGATGATGCTTGCCATTTATCCACCCCAGTCTTGTTGGGAGAACCAGGGGATGTGATATGTGGACATGACGATTCTTCATCCATAGGAATGTGCTATGAAGATCCAAGGTATCATTTTTGCGATACATCCTGTTGTCTGTTTATAGTCCAATGTGACAAAAGTTTGATGGATTAGAAACTAACCTTAATCTAAAAAAATCTGTAATTTTACAGACCTTTAGATGTAAATGTAATGCAAGCTATTTGATTATGTATAGAGGAGAACAAACAACTGCTCAAATTCTGTTTGTTTTCTTTCCTCCTTCCATTTTTTTGCAGTGGGCTTAAGATTTTTCATTTGAAAGGGGCTTTTTTCCCTCCTAATAATATTAATAAATCAAACTTGTTTGTGCTCAGGTCTATATCAAATTATATTTATTTTGCAACTACAATTTAAAATAGAACTTATGTGGACTGCAGATATCATAACAAACTATTAATTAACCAATATTTAGTGTAGAAATTCTGTGTGGTTCTCAGAGTCTCTTCATTTTGTTTTATGAGTCTCCAACTTTAAAAAATAAAATTTAAGTACATTAAGTAAAGCTTATTTTAGTTCTTCCTGTATTTTAGTATCACCATTGATTATGTATCTAATCAATCAACTTTTATTCTAATAGCATTTATATACTTTCACTTGGGAAAATACAAATATAAGCTTTCCCACACTATTATGCTTCAGTGCCATTTGTCAGATTTGTCCAACATGCATTCATTTCAGTTAGGTTTTTGCACTTTTAAGCACCAAATGCAAAGTAAGTCACCATTCTAGCAAATGTATATTAACATTAAGGTGTCAGCCTTCAAGATATGGAAAAGGTATAATTAGGAAATGTTCATTCATTCTTCTCAATATTATGGGGGCAAAAAATAATCCTCTTCTATTGTCAGGTTTTGAGTTTTTCCTATTTTTATTTTAAAAAACTGTACATCTAGCATTCTAATCCAATGGAATAGTCAACTCCTTCTTTTCTTCTCTTCTCCTTCCCTCCCACCTTCACTGCCTCCACCCTTCTCTGTGTTTCCAGATTATGTGATTCTAAAGGACAGAACCGAAGTCCAGTTTGAGAAGTTGGGTTCTGGTGCAGAGTTGAGTCCATCTGTTCTTAAAGGAGCAACACTGGTTGGCAGGCAGGCATTTCCCTTCCAAAAGCTACCGGATCCAAGAGGAGAGGTTCTGTGGATGATGTGGCCATCACTGTATTCTTTCTTCTCAGCAAGTGCCTGGCACATGGGAGATGCTCATTCAAACTTTTTATGCAGCTACTCTGCATAACTGGATCATCAGAATTTGGATCATGATATTGTATTGCCCAAAGTCAATCAATACAACTCATTTTAAGTCCAGATCTCTAGGTTTGCGTGGAGCTCCAACAAGAGGAAACAGGTCCTGGTCCATGTGCTTTTGGACAGACCATTCATTTTTGCAGGAGAAATTTAGAAATTAAGGTTCATGGACGGACAAAATTGTAAGGTGTATGCCATTTTATTCTCTCTTCCAGATTTGGCTGCCTATTTTGGCCTTGTCTTCCTCTATTCTCTCCAAGTGCAACCTGCACTGAGCCAATCCACCCCACCCAACAGTCCACCTGTCTCCTACCTCACCAGCCCGGAGTTCTGCATAATGAATGTGTTTACTAAATCCAATGTTCCCTTGTCTTAATCAAAGACAAAACCTCTTACTAAAGGATTATACATAAATCACTCATATCACACAGACCTATGATCTTTCATACCTAAAAACTACAATCCAGATTAAAAAAAATAGAATATTAACTGGAGAAGGCCCAAAGCCCCCTCCAGTTATGGCCCCAGGCCAAGGTTAATTTTTATTCTGACTTCCATCAGATTAGTTTTGTCTATTCTCTTTAAGAAATTGTATTAGAATACACATACCATAAAAATTTACCATTTTTAAATATATTCACATTGTTGTATAACCAATCTCCAGAACTCTTTTTATCTCACAAAACTCAAAACTCTCTACCCATTAAACAAATCTCTATTTCCCCTTCTCCTCAGCCCTTGATGACCACAGTTGTACTTCCTGTCTTTATAAATTTGACTATTCTAGGTGCCTCATATAAGCAAAATCACATGGCATTTGCCCTTTTGCGACTAGGTCACATTGCAGTGTTGCCTGTCTTAAGTCTCACCCATATACACCAAGTCATGTAATCTGTGCTGGCTTGTGCCTTCTGTACAACACAGTGCCTTTAAGATTCATCCACGTACCGCATGCTTCGGTAGCATGTGCTTTTTATCGCTGTGCAGTATTCCATGGTAGGATTTTCCTGCCACTGTTTTTCCTCTTTCCCGTTGATAGCTATTTGGGCTGTTTCCCAGTTTTGGCTGTTTATGAAAGAAGATGCTGTGCATATTTGTGTTTCGGTGCTTATCTTTTGGTGGACACGTTCATTCCTCTTGGTGACCATGCCTGGGAGTGGAACATGGCCTGTGTTTAGCCATAGTAAACGCTGTCCTGCAGTTTTCCAGAGTGGAATGTGGGAGAGTTCCAATTGCTCTATAACCGTGCTGTTACTTAGTATTGCCACTCTTAGTCTGAGCCTTTCTAAGGTGCATAGCGGTATGTTATAAAGCTTGAATTTGTGTTTTCCTGATGAGCAACAGTGGTGAGCACCTTTCCCCATGCTAGCTGGCTTTTTGACATCTTCTTTTCTGAAGTGCCTGTTGGAGTGTTTAAGGGTTTTACTTGTGATTTTTGAAAAGATTGCCTTTTTCTTATCAATTTGTAGGAGTCCTTTACACATTCTAAGCATAGTTCCTTTGTCTCTCTGTGGTCTGCAGCTTTCGTTTGCACACTTAATGATGTTTTTGAAAGAGCAGAAGTCCCCGCTGTGAAAGAAGTCTAATTTACTATTTTTTCTGTTACACTAGAGCTTTTGTGTCTTAAGGCCTTTACCTATTCCCAAGTTATTTTTAGAGGTTTTGTAATTTTATCTTTCACATCAAGAGCTAAGATCCAGCTCAAATGATTGTTTCTGGTATGGTGTCCTATAGCATTTTAATCTTAACTTAATCATAGTGAGCTCTTTCTGTTCCCTTCAAAGGCCTTGGTTCTCATATCTATTGCTTTATCCGAATATAGCCATTTCAAGCCAAGCTAGGCTGGTGGAGAAGCTGCAGAGGTATTTGGGGGAAGGAAAGCCTTTCTCCTCAAGTCACATCTCTGAAGCATTCACTTTTTCCAGCTTTGAACCTATATGTCCGATTCTGTTCTGGGACAATGCTAATTAACAATCGAGAGGCAAACATGATAACTTGTTTAAAAGTCACGAAAATGTCAGAAACTAGATTCTTCCTTCCAGAGCGAAGATATAGCAAAATTAAACAGGCAAGGAATACTTTCTTTAAGGCGACAGCAGTAAAGGGAGAAGGACCAAAACTCAGTCTGACCTTAATGCCGCCGCATGGGGGGCAGCAGGGTTTTTGAAGGCTGGAGTGAGCAAGTGGAAGAGGACTGGAGGATGTTAAGCTAACTGACTTTATCCAGAGGAAAAATACATTTCTCATATTTTTATGACAGCAGGTAGTTGTACAACTTGGATCAAGACACCCACTGAAATGAGGCTCCTAATCTCCCATGGCATCTGGGAGATAGGCCCTATCTCCTTTTACGATGACATTTCAAAGAGGTGGCCTCCAGGTCCTTGAAAAAGACGTTGTTGGGTTAGAAAAGTGGCAAGAGACTTAAAAAAATTACATGTCTCAGAGCAGGTAGACAATAGACAGTAATGAGTTTTCTAGAGAAAATGCTCCAAGCGGAGGAGGTGAGGGCCTGCAGGGAGGAAGAAGCCTGGCTAAAGCTGAGTCCAGCCAAGGGGATCCTTAAGTTGTCTGGGTCACCTTCCTCTTTGAGACATGTAATTAATAAGCTCATGTGGGAGTTGCCACGGGCTTCCTGGCCAGCCACCTTCCCTGCCTACAAGTTCGTTGAGCTTTGCAAGTGTGCCAGCTTGGCCAGGATGCCAGGAGCCTGAGCTGCTTTGGGGCCGAGGGGACACGAGCTGGGTTCTCAGAACTTCAGAAGGGGAAGTGCAGCTGTGAGTTGCTGCCACACGCTGGGTACGAGCAGGACACCTGCTTCCCTCTGTGCACAAGAGCAAGCCTCTGATCCCTGATTCTGTGCTGATGTCATTGGCCAGGTATGTTTTCCTGGAGTGAGGACTGGGGGCCTCCGTGGGTGGCACTGTGGATGTCTGGGTCCTTCTGCAAAGCCCTACCATGTGCCTCACCTGGGCTGGTCACAGAGCCACATCCCCGTGGATCTCAGGAGCAGAGCCAGGGCTTGCTCATCTCTTCCTGTTTAAGCTTCACTCAGTATCCTGCATCCACTGGCCTCCAGCATCCACTCACCTCTGACACTCGCACCCCTCCGACAGTGCTCCCTCTGGCACCCCCTTATTTCAGGAGCGAGGGAAGTTCGGCTTTCTGCTCAAGAGAGGCAGTCATCTCCGGCATTTGCCAAATGGCTTGTCTGCAAAGAATCTGTGTGGGGGAAAGGAAGCAACGAGGCTGAGGAATTAATGAACAAAAGCAAGAGAGACCATTCTGTTCACCCCAGGAGACTGGCTGGCACCACACTGTGTGTGTGTGTGTGTGTGTGTATTTTTAAAAGCCCATCAGCAAACAAATACTCAAACATTCTTGGGGGTTCATTTGACTCTGATCAGAATGCGGGATGAAGGGTTAGGGGAAAGAATTATTGGCTCAATCTTCTTGCTCTGCATTAATGAAAAGCCCCTTTTCTGGGCCTCCTTTTCGAATCGTGGTCAATAGGTAGGCAGGTCCTGTCACCAGGGTATAGTAGGCATTTTTACAATTTAAAAATTTTTGTTAGCCCTTGTTTTTAACATACCAATACTTAGGAGTGATGAGCAATTATTAAAAAGAAACAATGGCGGCCAGTGAAAACCCAAAACACCCTTTCTCACTGAGGGAGAGTCGGGTCCCTATTACTCAAGCAGTAGGAGGCAGGGCACCAAATTTGGAGCCCTGATCTGGTGTCTACCCTTGCTTTGCCCCTTGCAAGCCACGTGACTTAAGCAAAGATGCTGAACCTTTCTGAGTTCTTCTTTACAATGGGAATTGTCCTATTCAGCTCTCAAAAGGGACAAAGGGTTCAAGTTAGAAAGCATGCTCGGTAACCACGGCAGTGCTCCTGGATGGGCTGCCAGGTGACATGGAGGACACCGGGTTAAGTCCACATCTCGGGGAAAGAACAAACGATGTCTTTTCAGGTAAGTGTGTCCAAACATTGCGATTACTGGGTGTCCTGTGTTTTTATTCGTTAAGTCTGGCCACCTTACCCTGGCCTGTTAGAGGCACTTGGCAAATGTTTTCTCATTTTCACTTCCTCATATGCTAAATGGGACTCCAGACAGTGCCCAATTGAAATGCTGCTAACTTGTGGTCGAAAGATGGGGAGATAAGGCAAGATGACTGGAGCGAAATTGACTATACATTTCCACAAGTAGAATATTACCAAAATAGCAGGGAAACATGGAGGCCAACATGCTGTCCTGCCTGATCGGTAATTCATACCTTATGGAGTGCTTAAAAAATACGGTTGTCCCCAAATGGCCCGTTTTTATTTAGAAATTTGAAAGTTTGTTTATGGTGAGGTTTTTAAATTACACAGAAAGCTGTTTATAGCAGTTTTGTGTGAGAAAAAGCAAGATAGAAAACTGTAACTACATTCTGATCTCTACTACAGCAAAATGAATAGAAAAAACCTGGGAGGAAATCTGTGAAAATAACTGGTTTATTAGTTTTTTGTCTTGTTTATATTTGCATCTTCAGAGTTTTCAGTATCGTCTAAACTTTCTATAGTGAACTTATAACTCTTAGCATTAAGGTAATGTTTAAAGTTCTCTGTTAAATTACATTAATTCACAATTTATCAATGGTTTTACACTAAAAATAAAATTCTAGATGAACTAAACAAGTGGTGGAAAACAACATAACTTTATTGGCAAAATACACAATTTGTTCAGATTGTAACAAAACAATAGACTGATGTTGAAAAACAAAAAAACCTTTGTTACAAAGCATAACATTAAAAGGAAAGTGTACAAAATACAGATGTACAGGTACATTCTTCTTAAAACAAGAGACGCAGGTAACCACCTTGGTCAAGAAGGCTCCGTATAAATTTAAAAAAAAATAAAAAAATAAATTAAAAAAATCTTTAAGAAGGCTCCATATGCCCTTTCCCAGGCAGCACCCACTCACGTCTGCCTCGTCAGTTTGTGTAATTTACTTCCTTTTCTTTTCATTTCAACTTTACCACCTGAATCAGCAACCCCACAAAACACAGACTAGTTTGGCTTGTTCCTGGACTTGATATAAATGGAATCATAAGTAAGTGTTCATTTACTAAACATGCTTTTCAGATTCATTCACGGTGCCTGGCATTGCAATCACTCACTCATTTTTGTGGCCGTGTTGGTATTTCACCCTAGGACTATGCTCTCACTTATTGTCCATTCTTCTGTTGCTGGGCATTTGGGTTGATTCCAGGTATTGGGGCACGTGGACTGCGGCCGCTGTGGACATCCCTGTCCATGTCCCCTGGGGCACCTGCATTGACTGGGGCTGGCATTCTCGTTTCTGTGACTATGTCGCACACAGAGATTTCTGCCCATCTGTGACCACAGAAGGGAAACTGATGAAGACCTTGGAGTTTGGGGAGCTGAAGCTGTGGATCTTGCTGTCATGGATTGGTTCTTACTCATGACAAATTCCTATTTCGAAGGGCCGGAAACCCAGCAGTTCTCTTAAATGTCAGAATAAACCTGCTGTTATTTTAAATGTATTACGAATTCTTTTAAATGGCAAGAATCAGTCTGAAAAGCATTTTTATTTCCACTTAATAGCATCTAAATGTGAAAGTCTCTGCTTTGTGACTAACAAAAACATTTGCCAGTATTCCAAATTAGGCAATTTTGCTTTTAGCCAGAATCAGAAAAAAGTTTTTTGAGCTGGGAGAGATATCAGAGACACTGCCTAGTTCGACCCCTTCACAGCTTATAAATTAGCATATAAAGCCTCCGTGAGGTCAGATATTTTCCTGAGGTCATACTTAATTAGTGTAATACTATGACTAGAACGAGGACTTCCGGCTTCCAACTTTTTATATCATTCCACGTCCCCCAAACATTACACAGAGCCACCTTTCAAACTATGGAATGTGCAGAAGACTGACAATGTTACTCTGCCAGCGTTACCGTCATTACACCTGACTTACTCATACACCCCCCCGAGCCCCTCCCTCTGCCGGGTTTTCCCGGCATCTCATTTTTATCACACTTGTGTAAGATTATACACACTCTACGGCACTGGTGCAGTGGCCATTTTTTGGTACTATTTTGATCCATATGGCAACAGACAGTTGTAAATTGTGAATTTCTTAAAGTCAGAGCTCTGTGTTTACCATAACTGTGGAAGGAAAGAGCCCTAGAGAAAGCAACTCTTTGCAGGCTCTAGTTCTGTGACTCCAAAATGCCTGAGGCCTGGTACCGGTTTGGGATGGTATTTTTCTTGGTCTGTGGTTACATATGAGAGGGGAGAAAATGAACAGACAAGGAAAGGAGTTTTTCATAAGATTAATTTTGTTCATTTAAAGGGATTACCTTTGATGCGAAGCCTTGTCTTTCCTACTTTCTTTGTGTGTTAAAATGTACTTTCAGTAACATTATTTTTCATGGTATTGATGGTTTGAAAATGTTTTTGAGGGCAATGGTTCCAACTGGTCTATTCACTGTTATATGTTCAGTCCCTTGCATAGTGACTGACATATAACAGAGGATACATATTTAAATGAATGAGTAAAAAGTTAATCACTCTAGTTTGGTCACCAATTTTTTTTGGAGGGGTGGCAGGGAGAATTTCACTAATCCCTGAAATGCAGAAGTCTGATACATTTCAGATCGTCACCCCTGGAAAGCAACATAAAACACTGGAGTGCCCCTGAAAATTCACATCTACCTGGAACCCCAGAATGTGACCTTGTTTGGGAACAGGGTCTTGGTAGCTGCAATCAAGTTAAGATGCAGTCACACTGCATTAGAAGACCCTGTTCCAAGACTGGTATCCTTATAAGAACAGGGGTATTTGGACACAGAGACACAGGGAAAAAGCCATGAGAGGACAGATACCAAATAGCCTGGATTGAAGTGATGCGGCTCCAAGCCAAGGAATGCTGGCGACTGCCAGAAGCTGGATAAGGCCCCAAAAGATTCACTCCACCACCCCCAGCACCCCCAGCACCCCCACAAACACTCAGAGGGAGCACGGTCCTACCAACACCTTGATTTTTGGACTTCCAGCCTCCAGACTTATGAAAGAATATATGTACTTGTGTCGTTCTGAGCTACCTAGTTCATGGTAATTTGTTACAGCAGCCCTAAGAAATGAGTCGGGTATATCTAGGAGTACAGACCAGTGGATGTCGTGGGAAGTAGAAGGAAAAGGGGCAAGAACTGTAGGGATTGCCTGTGTCTCCGATAATCTCTCTATTTGGGGGGGCCAAACAAGAGAATACCCATGCTGCTTCTTCAGGGGATATTAAGTGAATCATTATCTGGAGGCGACAGTTCCATTTTTAGCCACGGAATATTCAGGGAATACGCTTTGGGATGATGGTGGAAGGATTTTTGTTAGATATGACTCTTGATGGAAAGAGGTATTAGGCACTTGTTAGAACCCAAAATGGGTTTCCAAAAACCTGGGTATAAGTCAATTTAAAAAAATTAATGTATTTTAGCCCTGGCTGGTGTAGCTCAGTGGGTTGAGCACGGGCCTGTGAAGCAAAGGGTCGCCGGTTCAATTCCCAGTCAGGGTACATGCCTGGGTTGCAGGCCAGGTCCCCAGTAGGGAACATATGAGAGGCAACCACACATTGATGTTTCTCTCCCACTTTCTCCTTCTATTCCCCTCTCTCTAAAAATAAATAAATAAAATACTTAAAAAATTAATGTATTTTAAATGTAGTAACATTTTAGGAGCCCAGTATTTAAGGCAATTGTATAACCAAGTCATATGTGAAAGAAAGAATAAGGAATAGCTTGGGAAGAAATCTTCATATCCTAATAGATAATTTACATATCTAGATGATCGTATTTTCCATTTGCCTATAACAAGAACTATCTATACAAAAGAGGAGAGCAGGTCAATTTTAACAAAAGATTAAAAAGAAAAGGACAGCCCTGGCTGGTGTAGATCAGGGGATTGAGTGCAGACCTCCGAACCACATGATTGCAATCCGATTCCCAGTCAGGGCACATGCCTGGGTTGCAGGCCAGTTCCCCGCAGGGGCCCGTTCCCAGCAAGGGGTGCACGAGAGGCAACCATACATTGATGTTTCTCTCCTTCTCTCCTTTTCCCGTTTAAAGATAAACAAATGAAAATCTTTAAAAAAAAAAAGACTATGACAGTGCCTACATATGAGCTTTCTCAGGACAGGCATTTTTGTCGATTCTGTTTACTGGGGGTGAGTGGCACCTGCACATAAAAGTTTAACACATACTTGTTGAATGAACATGCAGGCAATTTACATTGTTACCGGAAGTGCTGGCATCATACCGTCTTTACGTGTTGTTGGCCTAACACTTCATTGTTGTGACAACGTGTTACACATGTTTATTCCTACAAGGTAGGATGGGACGTGAGAAATAATAAAAAAAACAAAGGATGATGGGATTAAAAAGGGTACACTAAAATCTGAAAAACTGTCCAACCGTATGCATAAAATGGACGACCTAAGGCATTAGTGGCAATCTGAGCTCCTAAAGGGTTCTTGCAAGGGAGGGCCAAGGCTTCAGAGAGCTCAGGGGGTCTCATCCTGCCAGTGAGCAGAAAACATCTGAATCCAGTTTGGCCACCTGGGGCTCATTTAGTGCACTAGAGCAGTAATTTGCTAAACAGTTCCCTCCTAGTAAAAAAGAATGAGTAAATAGTGAGCAATTTAGTCATGGTAAACCACTGGTAGCTCAAGGGATATAAAAATGTGAAACTATAATTTGATTCCTTGTCCATAATGTACTAACTAAATGTATTACATTGTATATTGCATCTTTCTGAGTTTATTCCTGGGCACAGCTGAGCCCTTAACAATTCAGACTGAAAGCATCCCAGCTATCAATTCATGCCTCCATTAAAATTCCAACTGCTTATATCAGAAAAAAAAAATTCCAAAGATAGTTTCTTTTATCTTAGATCTAAGGATGCAGACAGGATTAACCCAGATGCAGAACACAGCATGCCAGTAACAAATCACACAGCATAACATAAACTGTGGCAGTACATTGAAAATTATGTTCTCTTTTTCTACACTTAACTGTGAAAATATCTTAACAAGTTGGGTTGGCAACTTTTACATCTGTTATTTCTTTTGGGGATTATCTTTTAACATTTTAAAATGTGATTCTTTGAGAAGTGTGGCTTGTAGGAAATGTGGTATTAGATTGTCCACTTGAAACGCTTGAAGGTTGGGGCGGTGTCATTCGGAGCCCCGTGGTTTTGGAACAGTGGCCTATTCTCCACCCTACTTTCAAATAGGAGAAGTTATTTCATGGGTTTCTGAAAAACTTCTGTCCTGTACCGAAATCCTTTTCTTATTGAGAGAGATTGTACAGTGTGTTGGCTGAGGTGGTGTGAATGACATTTCATAATACTAGTAAGCTCCAAGTACAGGTTCATGGCCCCCGTCAACTCCGAGGTTCCAGCTGATCCGGTGCTAAGGGCACAAGCTATTCTCGATGAACTCGCATTTTCTCTCTCTCTCTTCTTTCACCCCCAAGTTGAGTAACTTTATGGATGATTTGGAGGTGGAATAAGGAGCGAATCCCCATGTGGGCCCTTGCTCTTCTTTCCCCCCCACTCTGATTTTCATTATTCCGAGTACAAGGGAGTAGTATGGTGTCTTTCAGATTATGAACACTATGCATGCAGTAGTTTCTTTTTGTCAAGATTATATTCTCCATTCTTTCCCCCACCCAACGCCCCCAGTACACTTTTTTTTGAGGCTGGAATGCATCTCCTTTTTCATGTTGAGATACTTTAACATTACTCATTATTTCCTTTCTCCTCCCAACTTAATAATTCTTCATACCAAGTCTCACAGGTGTGTATGAGGAATTCTCCCCACCCCCCAATACTTTGGATACTAAATTCTCTGAGCAATGCATTTTCTTTAATTTTTCCCTCTTAGAGGAGGTGTTTTGGTTATAAATACCTTAAAAGAAGAAACAAAATTTCTAGAGAGTAAAATGCCTAGGCGGCTGTGTAAAGCTAAACGACAAGAACCAGAGACAGATTAAGTTCAGTCCTACAACTTCTTTCTGTGGTTAGACAATCGTATACTTCACAAAGTGTTCCCCCTGATATTTCTAGTACCCACCTGGCACCATACATAATTTCTACAGCACTACTCACTGCATTCCCCGCGCTGTGCTTTACATCTGTGACTGTTTTGTAACTACCCATCTGTACTTCCTAATCTCTTCTCCTCTTTCACCCAGTCCCCCAACCACTTCCTCTCTGTGTCTATGAGTCCGTTTCAATTTTGTGTGCTCATTTATTTTTTCCTTTAGATTCCACCTATAAGTGAAATCACATGGTATTTGTCTTTCTCTGACTGACTTATTTCACTTGGCATAGTACCCTCTAGGTCCATTCATTCTGTTGCAAATGGTGAGGTTTCATTTTTTTTTATGGCCAAGGAATATTCCATTGTATGTATGTACCACAACTTTTTTTTTACCCACTCATGTATTGATGGGCACCTGCACTGCTTCCTTTTCTTGGCTACTGTAAACAACTCTGCCATGAACACTGGGGCGCATTATTCCTTGAAATTAGTGTTTTGTGTTTCTTTGGGTATATACCCAGAAATGGAACTGATGGATAAGGCAGTTCCATTTTTAATTTTCTGAGGAATCACCATGCTGTTTATAACTTCTTAGAGAAGATGGCCATGGACGTTGGGCCAATGTTGGCAGTACTTATGATTAAAACAAACCTTCCTTGAGTTTGTTACATTAGCTAAAGAAACGTAACTCTAGAAAGGAGATACATGGGGATTAACATACATTTCTTAATAAAGTAAAAGTTAGAGGTTTGTAGGCAATCATCTAAGGAACTAAAAAACAGAAATAGTCTTAGTACTGAAATTTAACATGCTCTTTGTTTTTTAATCTTATTAAAGAAAGGCTACATTAAAATACCATTCTTTTTATTTTTAGAACTAATGGTTCTTAAGGGCTACTCAAGGCAACATATAGATTAGTGTAGTTAAAATTTAACCTCAATATCATTACCTTTTCTTTGCCTCTTTTTTTCTTTCAGAGATTCACTTTTCAGCAAGTACTCAGTTTTAGTTATTCCAAAAAATTTTAACCAAATGTAGGTCTCTATTGTCTGATTTCCTGGACTAAGTCACTTCTCCTTATTTTTAAAATTAATTAATTAATTTATCTTTAGAGGGGAAGGGAAGGAGAGAAACATCAATGTATGGTTGCCTCTCATGAGTCCCCTGCTGGGAACTGGCCTGCAACCCAAGCATGTGCCCTGACTGGGAATCGAACTGCCATAACGTGGTTCGCAGGCCCCGAGCTCAATCCCCTGAGCTATACCAGCCAGGATATTTTTGTCTTTTTGTATGGCACGTTGTCTTTTTCCCCTCATGTATATCCCTCTCATTTGTTGAATATCTTTCTAATCTGTAAGCTCTGTGAAGGCAAGAACTGTGTCTGATTTATTCAAATGCTGAAACACAGTGACTGCTGGGATATAATTGTTTATGATTATGTGTTAAATACATTTACTTGACTATCTTTTCTCTTTGGGAGAATTTGCATTCTCTTTAATTTTAAAAATGAAACCCTGTGATGTTAATCAAATTGAAATGGAATAAAATTAGTTTCATGAGGCCAGGAAGTAAGACTTCAAAAGAAAAATATAGAATATCATTTTCAGGAATGTCAGGAATCAAGAGAAATATTATTTTTGTTCTGGTAGGTTTCTTCATTCCTCTTCAATGAGACTGCAGATAACCAAAGTACAACTTTCCTTGCCCATATTCTGTCTTTTCAGCTACAAGTTCCAATTAATATCTCTCTGTAACCTTCCCCCCTCCCCCGTCCCCTACTCCCTACTTTAGTAACTTTATTGAAGTTCAGACCCTGAATAGTATACAGCAGAACAAGCCTCACATGAAAAATCAAGATTTATAAAGCAATCTGGAGGAGTGGCAATTCAATTAAAAAGGTTTATCAAATTCCTATACATAGTAAGCTACCCTAGTCTAGTCTACAGTATTCTTTTAACTGACAAGAAAGTGCAACTTTTCAGACCACAGCTAAACACTGTATCAGATTTTTTTTCTGAATGTTGAAAGAAAAATCTAGGAAAGATGTAAGAGTAAACACACAGAACCAGCTCATCTCATACCCATCAAGGTCTCCATTCCAACGTCGCTTCTTCCTTCCCGTGCTTTCCGTGACATTGACCCTAAACGTTAAGATCAACGGGAAAACAAATGAGATTTCCACTTGCTCTAGGCCCTTTTCCTTCTCAGGTATACGCTGGGAGAGGATCGTCTCGGGGTTGCATGATTTCCACCAGGCACATTTAACAACAGTCCAAGTTAGAATACCCAGGCACTGTCTCCCCAGGCCCTGAAAAAGTGGGTAAAAGTCAGCTTGCTTAGTTTGTAGACTTGTATTTCATACAATGGGATCTAGCACTGGGGACCTTTGTACCGTTTAGAGTCCCTCAAAGCCCTTACTTTCAATTAATAGGGAAAACAAGTCGTCTACGGAGCGGGAGTGGGAGGGTTGTGCACATATTAATGAACAACACCCCGGGCACACAGAGTTCAACAGCAGAGGGCACAACATCCACTGTCAGTGGCCAGCCGCGGGCAGCCAAGAGGGGCATAATGTAAGGATCTCTGGGGCTTGTAGTTCGCTCATTTCCCCCGAGCACGTCCGTCCCCGCAATGGCACTACAACTCCCAGGGTGCAACGCGCACCTGTCTTCTCGGCCACCCCCTCTCAGAGACCCGCGCCAGAGCCACCCGAGAAACTGCCCTCGCCCCGCCCCCGTACGCACGCGTCACGGTTTGTTTACTCTGAAGCCCCGCCTCTCCTCCGTCCTCCGGCTCTCCCCACTCCTCCCAGGATTGCTGTCCAGCTAGTGATGCATATTCATGAGGCTCACGTGGAGTGCCCGCCCTGCCCGCCTCCCGCTCCCCGTGCGTGATTAATATTCAATGAGCCGAGCTTCGCCGCTGGGTCCCGGGCGTGAGGTGGGGAGCGGGCGGGGCCTGCGAGCGGCAGCCTCGACTCGGGTGGGGAGGGCGTGTGTGTCGGGGGGGGCGGCGGCGGCGAGTCGGGCGGGCGCGCGGGATGGAACACCGAGACACCGTCGGAATGCTCCGAATTGCCACATAATCCCCTGGAACGGCCGCGCCGAACGCCATTGGCTTCTCCCTTCTCCCCGTGCCGCCGTCTCCCACCTCCGCCTCTCCGCCGCCTCTCCTCCCGCTGCCTCCGGAGCTGGGGGGGGAGCGCGAAGCCCCACCGCAATGGAGCCCGCCGCCGCGGCCACGGCGCAGCGACTCCCAGAGACCAGCAGGGAGGACCGAGCTCCGGCGGCGGCGGCCGGGGGCGGCCGGAGCCCGGAGCCAGCGCTGATCCCCGCGGCCCCAAGCGGCGGGGCGCGGGAAGAGGCCCCCGGCCAGGCGCAGCCGGGGCCGCCGCCGGGCAGAGCGGCAGGCGCGGGACGCAGGAGGCGGCGCGGCGCGCCCCAGCCCACCGCCGGCGGGGCTGCTCCGGTGTCCGGGGCCGGCAGCGGCGCCAACTCCCTCCTGTTAAGGAGAGGGCGGCTGAAAAGGAATCTGTCGGCGACCGCCGCCGCCTCGTCGTCCTCGTCCTCGTCCTCGTCGTCGTCTTCGGCCGCTGCCGCCTCGCACTCCCCCGGCGCCGCCGGCCTCTCCGCCTCCAGCTCGGCCTCGGCGTCGCTGTGCACCCGGAGCCTGGACAGGAAGACGCTGCTCCTGAAGCACCGGCAGATGCTGCAGCTGCAGCCCTCGGATCGGGACTGGGTGAGGCACCAGCTGCAGCGGGGCTGCGTGCACGTCTTCGACCGCCACCTGGCCTCGACCTACCTGCGCCCGGTGCTCTGCACGCTGGACACCACGGCCGGCGAGGTGGCCGCCCGCCTGCTGCAGGTGGGCCACAAAGGCGGGGGCGTGGTGAAGGTGCTGGGCAAGGGGCCCCCGGACGCCGGCCCCCGGCCCGCGTCCGCTGAGCCACCCCCCGGGAAGAGCGGGCTGGCTGCCGTCGGGGCCCCGCCGCGCGCGCCTCCCGCGGACTTGCCGCTGCCCGGGGCTCTAGGCGGGTGGGCGCCCGGCCCTTCCCGCGTCAGCCCGGCGCTCTCGGATTCCAGCCCCGGCGACCTCGGCACCCCGCTGGACTGCGCGGCCGCGGGCCGGGCCTCCGACGCTGAGAGCTTCAGCCTGAGCCCCAGTGCCGAGAGCGTGTCCGACCGGCTGGACCCCTACAGCAGCGGCGGCGGCGGCTCCTCGTCGTCCTCCGAGGAGCTCGAGGCCGACTCTGCCCCAACCCCAGCGGGAGCTCCGAACCAGCGCTGCCTGCCGGACCGCTCCGCGCACACCGGTCCCGGAGCGGGCGCTCGGTCGCCTTCCCCGACGGCCTCCCTGCCTCCGCTGCTGCCAAAAGCCCCGACGGTCGTCAGCTGCCCGGACGGGGCCACTGGCGATCCGCCTAAGGGGGAAAAGGCAGCGGCAGCCGTGGTCCCTGGCGGTCCCCAGCCGATCCCGGGTGGGTCCGCGGAGAAAGCGCCTTCTCCACCCACCCTTTACGTGCAGCTCCACGGAGAGACCACCCGGCGCCTGGAGGCGGACGAGAAGCCCTTGCAGATCCAAAATGACTACCTCTTTCAACTGGGATTTGGGGAGTTGTGGAGGGTGCAGGAGGAAGGCATGGACTCGGAGATTGGCTGTCTCATTCGCTTCTATGCAGGTAAGGAAATCACCTGCACTTGGACGTTTGGGGTGTCAACACAAACAGGTCTCGAGAAAGGAGTCAAGTCGGGGTCTGTTGACTCTCAAGTACACGCATGTCCTCGGCAGTCTTTGTTACTTCTTTACAGCTCTCACGGGTAATCTGTATTAACAGTCAGTCGAGCAATTAATTGTTCAGTCCGCAGGCTGGGCCAGGCTTGGGGGCTCAGAGATTGGGAAGCCATGAGGAGGAGGCGGCCGAGCCACCGGGAGTGCAGGAGTAGAGACTCCTCAAAGAGGCGGTAGTCCACCCAACAGTGAGCCTGCCGCCTCCAGGCCTCTCTTCCCGGGCGTGTTGGGTTTGGGGGCAGTTTGGGATTTCAGGTAAACTCTCACTTAATATCGGTAGAGGAAAATAGCCAACAGAAATGCCGTAGGGCACACTCCGTGCCTTTGCCTGCCTCCAGTTTGCCACTCCTGGCGGCACGGACCCCCGGGAGCTCGGTCCTTCCCACCTGCGCACGTTGAGCGCTCTGCCCTGCTGCTTGCCCTCTCAGACCTCGTTAGAAACCTAAAAGATGGGGTCGTGTTAGTGATGCTTTTTCCCCACTGCTTTTTTCTTTATCTCAGTTCTCTCTGCCAGTTTGATTCTTGCGACAAAGTGATTTTGTCTATTTATTTCTCTCATTTCTTGCTTACAGCCTTTATGGCCAGAGCTGACCACTGCTGTGTGACTGGCAGTAGGGATCACTGTGAGACTTTGAAGTGGTCGAGGTCTCCTGAGATGTCCTCTGAAATCCACCTCATTCTTTTTCAGTTCTATATTTGAAACTTTTCTGTTCTTTCTTAATTCCAGCTTTTTGATATAATTGGCGTCTAAAATTCTTAAGTAGGGGTGACTATTGTTTCTCTCTTGGTTGAAGACTCGGCCAGTAATACATTAGGGAGTTGGAGATCCTAGTTGTTCAATGTGAGCTTTATAAATTGTTTGCATTCTTTTCTCCTTCTGGTTTAAAGAATTATATTCTTAGTGATAAGGAATTTTATAAAGTTAGCATAGCAAAATTAAATCAAGACAGTTAAATCTTCCCCAACTTTATTATTCTGAATTGCAGGGGGGGGAGGATAATCATACTTATAACTAATCTGTAGCCATTCATAGTATTTGATATGCTTTTGGTCCAACTCGTGGCAGGCAGTTCGGTGAGTTTGAATGAAGAAATGTTTACTCCCTCATTGAAATGTGCAAGACCAGTAGCATTTCTGTTGAGATCATCCTCTGAGTTCGATTGAAAGTTTTCTTTAATTCAAATGGATTTCTGATGGATTTTTGTCTTATAAGAAAACCATAGCACAATAGCATTTGCAGTTTCTGAAGATGATATCCCAACTGGATGACATGACTTTAAAAGTTTATGGCCTAGAAAATAGGTGATTTTATTTTGTATGTAGGAACAACAATTCCATCCTTTTTTTCCTGTAGCTCATCTAATTTGCAAATTATAAAAATTAAATGGTAACCACACTTGGCATGAGAATATTTTGTTAACATGAAAATGATAAACATCAATATAACTAAACTAATTATGTTGAAGGAAATATACATTCACAAAAGAAATAGACAGTTTTGAACATATTTTATATGGAAAGAGCTCTGCTTCCCATGTTTTTTTCAGGATTGGACATATTGATCATGATCTAAGTGTTCATGGGAAGGGTTTGAGTGTCATAGCCATGGTATTTAAATCTTTGATTTCCTCCTTTATTGACTCTTCAAGTATGTCTAAAATATTTGAAGTGAGTGATACACAGGTTTTGTTTTCTTTAAACATCTCTATTAAGGTGACAGATTATACTTCTGGTTAATTTTTGTGGTCTACCAATTTTGTTCATGAAAAGCAGTACTTCTCACTTCATTCTGAACTTATTTTCTTTATTTTTGTAGACACACCATAGGCATGTATATACCCCCCTGTGTATACACTCATAAAAATAACTCATAGGAAGACACACACTGTATCCAGCCTGTTCTAGAATATGAGGCCAGTGTGCAGGTGTCCTAAATGGAAGATGCCTGATTGTCACAAAGATGTCTAACTGCCTATTTTTCTTACACAAAGTTGAGCTTATTTTAAGTCTGTTAATATACCAAACATCTCAGTGTTCATAATCATTTGTAATAGAACAAAGTTTAAAATGAATCCACTTGAACTTTTGGAAGAGAGGTTAGTTATTGACAAACAAAAGGGCCTTGTTGTAAGGTGGTTTCACTTATTATGTATGGGAACATTGTCGGAACTTCAGATGTAGCAAAAGTGTGGGCCAAGCTGGAGGCAATTCCTGGAAGTTACTCTTGTGTTGCAGTGGAATGTAGGACACCCAACTGGAAGAGTGTTACATTTTGGTAGTGATTCTTTCCCTTAGGAAGAAGAGAATTCTTGTTTGTTTCAGACAACTCCCTTAAAAGAGGGTGTTGTGTACCACATTTGCTTTTATAATTTCACCTGTAACTTACTCTTGTATTTAGTGCTGCCTGTCTTTTTGTTTACATTTGTACTTGGAATTAAGATTGAGTAGGAAGTTACCTTTGAAGCCTTTTGGATATCTTCCTGTATTTAAATTGAGCTTGTTATCTGCTGTCTATCTAGTTTACTTACTCAGTTGTATTTTTTGAGAAGTTCTTGTTTAGCAGAGAACTTTTTCATCTCTTGAGGGTGACCTTTCAATTAGATTATAGTGTTTATTACCTGACTCAAGTTATGTTTAAAAGGCTTTGAAAGCCATTTGTGGTTGCGTTGAATATTTAAATATTTATTTGGATAAAGTAAAATGAAAGTCTTTAAGGAGCTAGGAGGTGGGTGTTGGACAAACAAGTACTAACTACAGGCTGTTAAGGAACCTTTAGTTTGACATTGTAACTTTGGTTTGACATTGTTACTGCATGCTATCAAGTTACATTTTTTTGTTGATTTAAAATATGAAAAAATTTAAATCCCTTTATCTGAAGTTATTTGTCTCAAGTATGATAAGTACACGAACATTTAATTTCCTTTTAAAATCAGCCATCTTAAATTTTACCTTAAAGGGAGTAAGTTTAGGTTAAAAAATTTCAGGAATTTAAGTTGCTTGAGATAAGTTATTGCCTTCAAAACATTCATGAGCTTGTGTTTTGGACTCTGTGGGGATTCTAAGTCATTGATGAAGCGCAGCATTAAACTGTGTTTTACATTTTGGACTTTGTACCTCCTTTAAGGTTTTAGTAGTCTAGCTATTTCAGTTCAAATTTTAATAGTGGGAAGGGTGTTGCTAGAACGGAGAACACATCCACTGTGCAGAGTGCATCTTGGACAAGATATTTTTATGTGTGACTTCTTGGGATTGCTCAGAATGGTCTTCTTACCCCTCTCATATTTCTGCCTTCTCTCTTCTGGGAATGATCAAACCTTACATGGTCTCCTACATGGAAACCAAGAAGGGGTGGTTCAGCATTAAGCTGTAATATTGACGAGTAGGCTCTTATTACTATAATTACAGCAGTATTAAGTAACGTGGTATGAACACGTGACACCAGTGTATGCCTGAGCAGTCCTTTTAATTTTAAGAACAGAAGGTATCACTTCACTTTCATTTTTTATGTTTAAGTTTTATGTTTGTTTTTATGTTAAGTGCTTGATGTCTTTTCCTTCATAACTGGTTTGATAATATCTGTTAATATATTGGGTTTTATTTTCTTCAGACATCTTCAAGGGCTTTCACATAGATCATTTAATTTGTCCTTTCCAAAACCATGATCAGGGAGGCGTCTGTGTCCACCCTCTTTTCAGATGGAGAGACTGATGCACAGAGAAGGTCCCCTGTTGCTTGTGGTTTTCAGTTCTGGGCAGAGCTGAGAATAGAGAGCTTGGTTATTCTGTTTTGCAATTCATATCACTTTCCATGAATCGATGCTGAATTTCATTTACACTTGAATTTGCACTTTGTCGAAAGCATTCAGAAAATATGCTATTTTTGTTGGTGATGAGGTGGTATTATCCTCCAGTGCAAAGTGGCATTCATTGGGAAATGTGGAAGGCTCTATTTTTATCACTCTGCCTTTAAAAACATAAAGAACCCAAACTGGCAAATGAGTAGACAGGGTAGAAAGAGTCCTAAAGTGTTCTTAATATCCTGGTTGCAAATAGTCATACTTGCATTTAAGGCAACATGAACTAAAGTTTACCTAGTGATTTTCTGTGTTTTTATTCAAGCATGCCTCGTTTGTTAGATCTTAAGTCTTCACTGGGTGTAGGGAATTAACACTTCATCTGAAAGGTGGGTAACCTGAGGCCAGGGGTGTGACAATGCGGTTCCTTATAAAGCATTGACAAATAAAACTTGTGAAAGATTTGCTTAAACCTTGTATTTTAAGATGGAATGTGTGTGTACTTTAGAGATCAATACTTCCTTATTGGTGTTACTGTGCTGTTGGACAGTTTTTATAATTTACATGGTGTATAGAGGTAGAAAGCAATTCTCCCTGAATTTCATAGTGATCCCTAGAATGGGCTCTCTGGTGCTCACTGAAGTAATTGTTGGGGGGGGAGGGGTGTGTGAACGAGCCCGTGAAGTTTCTACATTGAAAGTCTTTTGGTGCTAAAAGATTGGTCACTCAACCTCCATAAATGATTGGTTATCCAAAGATTGTTATGTTTAAAAGTGTAAGGTATTTTTCTTGTTTCTTACTCTCTTTCCTTTTAGACCCCTGAGTTTGATGTATGGGTTATATAACATTCATTGACATTGTAGATGACCCAAGTTTAGCGTAAGACTTGGCCTTTTAGCTTAAACATTTGTTGAATTGAATTTGTGGAATTTTGTTAAGCAGCTGGTGGTGTGGGCCCTGACTCCTCAGCCTTCCACATTCGGGCCTCCAGGGACATGTTAAATACACACACACACACGCACACACACACACAGGCATTTCTCTCATGGTAGGAGATCTGAGATGTGCCACATACTATTAATATCTTCTGTTTCACGTGAGTGGAGCTCAATGTGGATTTTGAGAGAGCAGTTCTCAAAATTTTCTCCCAGTTAACAGGTGTTCCCCACCTCCCCTTTTCAGAGGCATCTCTTCAACTTTAAGATAAATTTAATGAGGCATCTGTCAAATGAGGCATCGTAGATTTAATGACTTTGTTACGTGCCGGGGTTGAACACAGTTCAGTCTCTCTGGACAAGAGAAGAGTTTAATTGTGCTGTGGAAGTCGGGAGACCCTGAAGCTTCTCCATAGCAGTGCTTTTCCTTTACAGAGATGCCTGACCTTTTGAAAAAGAGAAAGAGATGTTATCAAAATGTCCAAAACACTCTGGGAAAATGGAGCCTAAAACAAAAATCACCCCACCTTCCGAAGGCCACTCCACCCCTGTATCCCAGGCATCTGGTGAGACAGTGGGAGTGAGGGGTTTGGAATCTGGCCTCCTGTTTGGGGGCTCCTAGGGCAAACCTGTTTTTATTCTTACCTTTGGTTTTCTAAAGATAGTGTAATTAAAACAAAACCGAAAAGTTGACAGTGTGGATTCTTTAGACATACAAGGTATTTATGACGCAGGTTTGTAGGAAATGTCAACTGCAGTCTTTGGAATATTGTGATAAATTAAAACTGATGGATCTGGGAAGAATGGACTTTCATGATACTTTGATTAAAGAACCTGAGAATATTTGTTTAACTATGAAATAGCAGTTCTTTCAAATAGTATGATACTGTACTTTAGAATCAGTCATAGTAACAGTTACTGGATTACTGAAGTGTTATGCTTTGATTCAGAGAGGGGATGGTTTTGTTACATATTTTTTCTACATAGAGGCTGGGGCAAAAGTAGGTATACAGTTGTGGGTACACACAACACATTTTATTCTTGCATTATTATTTATTAATTATTACATATGAACAACTATAAACCTACTTTTGCCTTCACCCTGTGTAATACCTATGCCTGGTATATCTTTGAGTATGTTAGATAAAGCAAAGCATAATCATCCCAGAATGCCACAGTGATGCTCGAAATAATCCTTTCCCTGCCGTATTTTCACATCTGAGGTTGCTTCGACACACTGTCAAGGGCATTTGGTGATGAAAGGTGTTGTGGAGGCACAAGTCCAGTGGAACCTAGAAGTTACATTGGATACAGTCTATCAGTAGGTTGTACATATTTTCTGAGTTTGTAAATGTCAATACTTTACCAAAAACAAACACAAAAATTCAGGATTTTTTTCATAGGCTTCTACAGGTAAAGTTTATAAAAAAGTAAATTAGTCTCATTTCCAGTTGCGTGAAAGCATTCAGTTCATTGAAGATTGAATAAAATTTAAAATACGGTAATTATTGAGAAAAATGAGTGGAGTCCCACAGTTCAAACCCTCGTTGTTCAGGGGTCAGTTGTGATTTGGTTTTGGACCACTTCAATAATGAGCGAAAAAGTCTAATTAGAAATTTGAACTTTGAAATAATTGTAAGTTGGTTGGCTTTTCTTTTTTTTTTCTCCCGAATTCTTTCCAAGCGTGGTTTCGCATTTATTGCCATCTGTTTCTACTGATTGATGAAGCTGATGAAGAGCAGTTAGAGGATGAATTTTTTCCTATACCTGCCTTCGTTAATGATGCTAGAAGGTTGGGCTTCCCTTTAAACATGAGGCATGTTTTTTAAATACAGCGGATTAAATACATACGATCGGTACTTGTTTTTAATGCCTATTTAATAGTTGTCTGGATTTTACAATCACTTCGCATTTGACACGTAGACCGAAGAACACAATGTTATGCACAGAACCAGTTTTTTACCTTTATTGTCAGTTATGAGAAATGTATTCCTGATAAATTCTTTGTTCTCACGAGAGCCTGTCTGGCTGTACTTCAGTGCTTGAATGGGAGCTACATTAGGGTCCTTGACTTTAGCTGCCGTGTCCAGGGGTCAGGTGAAAGGAACCTTGTTATTTCGAAAACAGCTTTGGGGAAAACAACTTTGTACCGTTTTCTGTCACACTGAGAAAAAATGGTCTGTCATTTAAAGGAACTAGTCTGAGAGTTGGGAATCTTGATATGACTTTGGGCATTTACTTTAACTTATCCTGGGCTTTGCTCTTCTCCTCAGTAAAGTGATCAGTTTGCCGTGGAAGGAATGGAATCTAAGGTCTCTTCCAACTCTAAACATTCAGGGGCTCCGTTAGATAGCCTGCTCTTCAAATTAGAAGAACTAAAAGTTGTAGTTTTAAGTTCTGTAAGACCTGTCCATGGGTTTGAGACAGCCAAGTCTGCCTTTGCTCAGGAGAAAGGAGTGGGCTTGCATTTAACATACACAAGACGGCCTGGGGCTGCCAACCACAGCAGACCACCTTTTGGGGTGTGGATTAGGACCAATGACTGAGTAGGTGATGTTTGAGTGACCTCTCCCTGCCAGCCCCTACTCCTCAAAGTTGACCTCTGCATGCTAGAGATGAACTTAAAAAAGTACATCCTTTTAAAAATTAAAGTAAGGTTTTTAACTTGACTTATAAAGCAGGATAGTTTCATAATCCAGTTTATAAAGCTTACTATAATGATAACTCTTTGAAGGCTCCAAATGTGCAAAACTTACTGGTTTGTTAACTTTAATTCACAGTGAGCTGCGTGCCTGTCTCCTTGTGCCTGGAGTCGGTAGGAGAAAAAGCGCCAAAATGGAAATGGCATTTTTGTGTTGTTATTTTGATTACGTTATAGAATTTAGAGATTCTAAGATCTGCATTTTTATGGGTGAGGAAAGCAAACCCATGAAATACGTGTCTGGTTCAAGGTCACGTCCGTTCCAGAGTTGGGAACCGCACCCAGAATTTGAATCATCTATCCTGTGTTCTTTTTTGCCCTCCACACTTGAACCTCTGTACTCCCTATCTCTGGGCCCTCCTTATAGTGAGCATTCAAAATGAAAGTTTAAAAAAATGAAACATGTTTCACACATCTGTGGTTTCTCTGTGACTTCAGTGTGTTTCTAGGGTTTTTTTCATTTTAATCAGTACTTTTGAGGGTTACATCACTTAGATTATGAAGGCGTGGAACAGTTGGATATGTTAAAATAATGGAAATGTTGGAAAAAGAAATAACTGAATTTTAAAAAATATTTGGGAGAAAAATTGAAGAGTAGATTTTGAAAATTCCCATTCAGGCATATGTTCATTAAAAAGATTCAGTATTCATTATATTTTTGACGTCAGTTTTTATGTAAGGAAACTACTTTGTTTTCTTACAATGAAATGCACACAGATTATTCATGTACACAGACACAGTCCTACTTTTGTGTGATCTGAAAAATCAGAACAACCCAGTTCAGTAATCTTTGGGCTTTTGTATGCTGGTTTGGGAAGTCTTTACCATGAAATATGCTACTGCTTTGAATATCTGTCCTCTCTCTTAAAAAAGATAGAGAACGGGAGAGAGAAATAGCCTGCTCTTCTTAGCAAAAAGACAGTATGTAAGTATTTTTTAGAGGTGAGAGAAATTCCCCTTTATATTAAGTTCCGTTTTAATTGAATCATTTACCTGAAGCGAAAGTTTTAGCTTCCCTTATCTACTGAGTCAATTCCTCAAAGATGACTGTTCTGATGACTGATTTTTAAGTTTAAATGTAGTTGGTATAAAATATTATGTTAGTTTTGGGTGTGCAGTAGAGCGATTCAGCACTTACACACCTTACAGTGTGATCACCACCCTAAGTCACCTGCAGATTTTTCACGGTATTATTGACTCTTTTCTCCTTAACCATCTTTACCCATCTCCCTAAACGCAACATACCACCCTTCTGGCAACCATCAGTTCCATCTCTGTTTCTGGGAATCTGTTTTTGTTTTGCTCTTTTTTTTTTTTTTTTTTAGATTCCACATATAAGTTAAACCATACAGTATTTGTGTTGCTCTGACTTATTTCACTTAGCATAATACTCTGTATTGGTATTCATCCTGGTCCTTTCCTGTTGTCACAGATGTTAAAATTTCATGCTGAGCCCTGGCTGGTGTGGCTCAGTGGGTTGAGTGCGGGCCTGCAAATTAAAGGGTCGTTGGTTTGATTCCCAGTCTGGGCACATGCCTGCATCGTGGGCCAGGTCCCCGGTAGTGGGTGCACAAGAGGCAACCGCACATTGATGTTTCTCTCCCTCGCTTTCTCCCTCTCTTCTCCTCTCTCTAAAAATAAGTAGATAAAATCTTTAAAAACTGATTTTGTGCTGAATAATAGTCCACTTAATATATATAATACATTTTTTTATCCATTCATTTATTGATGGAAACCTAGGTTGCTTCCATATGTTGGCTATTGTAAATAACGCTGCAACAAACAGAGGGAAGCATGTATCTTTTCCTATCGATGTTTTTATTTTTATGGGAAGATACCCAGAAGTGGAATTACTCAGTTGTATGCCAGTTCTATTTTTAGTTTTTTGAGAAGTCTCTATATGGTTTTCCACAGTGGCTGCACCAATTTGCATCCCCACCAGCAGTGCGTGAGTGTTCCCTTTTCTCCACATCCTCCCCAACAGCCAGCACGTTACTGACTTTTTGATAATAGCCATTCTCATTGGTATGAGGTGGTATCTCATTGTGGTTTTGACTTGCATTTCCCTTCTGATGATTGATGTTGAGCATCTTTTCATATGAGATGATTGCTCATTTTTAATACAAGGAAGGGGACTTTTTAAAGTGCAGTGTACAAAGGGTAAAAGTACATTGCATCTGGCATATAGAATATGTAGTCCAGATGCTGAAGCTGAGGAGAACTTGATCTTAATGGTCTCTTAGAGAGGGGGCGTGGCTGGGGGCAGCCGACATTCAGTTTTATGTAATGAGAGTCTCTCATGGGAAGAGTAAACACGGTAATTGGAGCAGACCCGGTCTCTTCCTTCTGCAGACCCGACTCACTTTATTGAGGTGCCCGTTTTATTGCAGTCGTCTAGACCTGAACTTGCATTTCCTCCAAGATATACCTGTAACTGATGTTCGTCCTTAAGCTTCAGGCTCTTTTGTTGAAGGGCGGGGGAAGGGTGGTGAAAAATATGTCAAAGAACTTTGTGAGGTTCAGATTTGGTGATAGATGTGGAAGTGATTTGTAAACTGTCAGGTGTTAAACAAATGTAGTGTGGTTTTATTATTTTTAGCAATAGTAAATTGCCACAAATGTTAATTAGAGTTAATTAGGGCTCATTAGGGAAAATGGGATATACTGTTGCTAAGTGACATGGCGGACTATCCAGTTTCCCTCCCTCCCTCCCTCCCTCCCGTTCTTCTTCCCTCACTCCAGTAATTACTGTATCAACTGTGTCAAAGGCTTTTGGTTTAAAGGTGATGCATTTGAATTTTCTATGACCCCTAAAAATACTTACAGATTTGAGGGCATGTTTGTGGAAACAAACGAGCAAGCCAACATTCACAGCACGAAGGTGAAAAGTGTTCCATACAGGCACAGTAGTCACAGAATTTGGTAGCAGCAGTGAAGTCCAGAGGCGTCTGACTTCTGCCGTGAGACTCCCCTGGAGGCCTTTGAACCAGCCTTGAAGAACCAGGAGTAACCAGGAGGAGTAGGCTGTTGCCATAATTCTGGCAAAAGAATTGATTGAGGAGCAACCATAAATTACGAGTTCAGAGTCTAGTCAGACTGAGTTTAAGGGTTAGTCATCTCACCCAAAGGCGTTAAGGTTCACGACATAGGCGCCTCGGCCTTTTCATCTCCTGGAATCATTTGGGCTCCATTTGGTGTCTGAGTTTGTCAGGATCCAAGTTCTGGGTCAGCAGATACTAATTTTGCCCGTTTTTTAAAAAAATAATTAATTATTGTTTTAGAGGGGAAGGGAAGGAGAGAAGGAGAGAAATATCAATGTATGGTTGCCTCTCATGAGTCCCCTGCTGGGAACTGGCCTGCAACCCAGGCATGTGCCCTGAATGGGAATCGAACCGCGATCATGTGGTTCGCAGGCCTGTGCTCAATCCACTGAGCTACACCAGCCAGGGTCTAATTTTGCTTTTTTGAAAAGAAAAATGCAAATGCCGCATGCTCCAAATTGCCCCGGATCCTGGCAAGGGGCCTAGCATCTACTTACTTGAAAGATATTCTCTCATTCACTGTTTTTTAAGGCCTGTGCGGGATTTCCTTTCCTTGAGTTCAGGAGGTTTACGGGAAAAGTGTCGATCTTCTCGAGGCAGGTACTTTCTTTTAGTTTTGTGTCACATGGAAACCACATTCATGTGAAATTTGGAAGTTGATGAAGTAGTCATAATCGGGGGGTATTCTTTTTAATTTTGTCCATCTACAGTCTGTGTTTTTGTCGCCGAAGGAAATTTTTTTAAACCTCTTGTGTTGGACCGTGAGGAAACACAACTCTGAGTGTTCGTGTGAGCACAGAAAACCTTCCTACCTGTGGCTGTAAAACCTGCCCTAAGCCTGTGGCAAGTGAAGCCTTGACTAGTGGCCTGTTACAGTGCTGCTGCTGTTTGAAGTGGAAAGTAAGATGTATCCGAAATAGTGTCTTAGGGAGTGATGTGACTGACGGCCCTGGAGAAGGGTCTTCATTTTGCTCTGTCTGTTCGTTTTTAAATTATAACGAACATCATGGTTAAAAAAAAGTTATTTGGATCCTATCTGACTGAAATAAGTCATGCTTCTAATTCAAATGAAGATACTTCTAATTTAAACTAATCGACATTCAGGTTAATTACCTGTCAGTGTGTATTATCCACTGTCATCAGCACCTTTGTGCCCTCCATGACCGATTTTTACAGCGACCTCAGCTAACTCACGAGAACAGTACTCAGCACTGGAGAAGTTGATGTCCATGGGGGGCGTGAGCCGAAATGCCAGCATCAGTGTAGTGATACAGACAGGAGTTCCTGGCCCTCGTGCTGGTAAAGTAGATGTTCAAAACCCATTGCTCTGTAACTGGGTCATAAGAAGGACTTGTTTTGTTTTTTAACCAAAATCTGAATGGTGTTGTCATGGATAAATATATAACGTGATCACAAAAGTTCCGTAACCATATGAGTAATCTTGGAGCAGCATAGATAAGGGTGTTTTGAAGATACCACACAAAAGTCCATTTCTGAGAGTAGGGGTCATCTAGTGGTTAGCACATTTGGGATGCTTGTACATCTTGAGTTGGCTTACAGCCTCTACTAGAGTTTGTTGCTGCCTGCTTCTGTACATGTGCACAAGATCCCCCACCACCACCCCTCAAACAAAACACAAAGATTAAGAGCCCTTTTAGTTCTAAGAGACTGTTAGATTAATCCACATGGCATTAACTTTGAGATAATACGGACAGATAAAGGTAAGTAGTGGTGTTCATTCATCTTTAAGGTTCTGTCATAAGCACACCTCTCCTTACCCCCTCTCACGGACACAGTGTCATTACCATCTTTTAAAAGCACTTTAAAGTACTATTGGAGTAGATTAAATCACAGTTGTCTGTCGGAACCTGCTAAATGTAATAATGGAAGACTGCTTGGGAGGGTGTAGCTTTGCCAGGCTTCATGGATGAAAAATCAATGGGAATGTCATGGATATCCCAGGAAGGGCATAGATTCTGATCACTGGAAGGGACCTGGGGACATGTAGTCTGGTTTCTCACCTAGTGTAGAAATCTGTGCTCATGTGATAGGTTTCTGATTGAGGATTCCTAGTGTAGAAATCCATGCTTATGTGATAGGTTTCTGATTGACGGTTCCTAGTGCAGAAATCTGTGCTGGTATATTCCTGACTGATGGTCATCTGGCCCCTGGGCACACTTTGTTCTAGGACAGCAGTGTCAGCATCTCCTGGGAGCATGTGAGAAAGGTCTCAGGCCCCACCCAGACTTACTGAATAATCGGCATTTTAACAAGATCCCTAGCTGACTCGCCTACATAATACAGTTTAAGAAGTTCTAGCGTTGGACGATCAGGAGTTGGGGCTGTTGGAATTGGTGGAAGGAAACTTAAAGTAGGAGCTCGTGTGGTTCAGTGAGATACCGAGGGGCTGAACGTGGAGGGAAAAAAGGAGACAGATTAAATGTTATCCCAGGACTCACTAGTTAATTGGCTGTTTTGGCAATGGAAGCTCAAAGATGGCAAGTTTGCAGTTTGAGTGATGAGCGAATTGTAGGTTCATGAAAGCAGGAAACAAGAGGTTCTGCAGGGGGTATCACTAACTCAATACAGCTTGGGGACCTGGCATTAGACTCCGAAGCTGGTGATATAAGAATAAATGAAGTTGTGCTCTTGCTTTTGGTAGTTACAGTTATTTAGCAGTTGAGATGGTTGTACTGAGGATGCGTTTGAAGTGGTAATACGTGTTAAGCTGAGTGTAGTCATCTCTTTAACTGGTAAATGGACCCGGTTCACCACCCAGCTCTTGGGTCTCGGTGGCCCTTTTTGCTTTCCACTGCTTACCATATGTGCGGTTACTCTCAGGAAGGTGATGGAAATGTTCTTTATTTACTTGGTTTTCTTATAAGAGCCTTTTTTCACACTCAGAATGAATGCTAGAAGAGGTCTAAAAAGAATGTTTATATTAAATTTATGAAGCTCTCAGGATGAATGCCTTTTGAATGTCAAGGCTTTCCTATCTGTTATGTGTGTGGGAAATTTACATAAACAGTTATAATAAAACTTGAAGTGCCTTAATGAAGGCATTTATAGAGCGCCAGGCAAACCCAGAGAGCTCAACAAATCCACTCTCCCTGCAAGTGGAATGTTTTGGAAAGGCTTCCTGGGAAGCAGAGACCCCATGACAGCATTTTGTATTGTCAGAGTGACTTGGGGGGTTTCCGGTTTGGTTGACCGTGACCCTGTTAACCAACAGGTGGAATATAGGCAGAAAGCAGAGTTGGCTTTAGGATGAGGAGAGAGCTGGTGAATGTATTTTGGATGTGTTAAATGTAAGGTGCCTGGAAAACATCCAGGTGCATCTGAAGAGCTCAGGGACCATCTGTGCTTAGTAGGTAGTAGGTGAGGTCTTTTGAGTAAATGAAATTGGTGGGCAGAGTGGGCAGCATGAAGCGAGGGCTCCGAGGACGGCCCTGGTAATGGGTTATCGTGAGGGAAAGAAGCCAGATAGGAAAGAGACATGCTCTGTGACTGCATTCTTATGAGGGTCAGTTGACAGGGAAAACTAATGTTTGGTGGCCCCAGTAGTTGTTACCTTTCGGGGTATCTTGATGAGAGGGGCTTGAGCCCTCTGCTGTTGACAGTGTTCCCTGTAGTTTCCTGGGTATGTACGTGTATGAAAACGTGTTGAATATACCTGTTCGGTTTGGGTGCTTTACCAGATGTAAGTTATACCTCAGTAGAAGAAAGAAGGGACGTGGTCCAGAGAACCTTGAACATTGTTTCTGTCCTGAAGGGAAAGAGAGTGGCTAAGGATGATGGATGGAGGGAGAGGGAAAAATAAACCGAGGAAAGTGCGAAAGGAACTGAGAGGAGGTGGGATTATGGACGCCATGACGGGGGTGTTCTGTGGGTGGGAAGAGGGACATCTGCTTCTTAGAGGAAGGGTTGGTAAGGATTCACTGGAGTGACAATTCATGAGGTTGAGTCTCAATTTTCGTAGTGAATTAGAAGGTAGGGAAGGCGAAGTCTCAGTAATTATTGTAATATGCATTTCCTTACCTTTTTTATTTTTTAAAATATATTTTTAGCGAGAATGGAAGGAAGAGAGAAGAGGGAGAGAATCATTGCTATGTGAGAGAGAAATCAATCGGTTGCTCTCACATGCCCCCATCTGGGGACCTGGGACACAACTCAGGCATGTGCCCTGACTGGGAATTGAACCAGCAACCTTTGGGTTTGTAAGCTGGCACTCAATCCACTGAGCCACACCAGTCAGGGCTACATTTTCTTGAGCGAATCAGCGGTCTCTTCATAGTTTGCATCCTCTTTGGGGAATTTATGATTGCTATATCAACCTACGCTGAATTTTCTGTAGGGCGACCCTTTCTTGGACTGTTCTAAAGCACTTCCTGTAGCGGAAGGGGATGATGGATAGTCACCTGGCGCTGGAGAAATGGTTATCAAAGTCTGTTTTACAGGTTCGGCAGTGCTGGCATTGGGCAGGTTTGTGTTGCAGTTTCGATGGCACGGTTTTGGTTCCCTCCTCCCAAACTTTGCCTGGGTTTACTGTTTTTTTCTGTGGGGGCAGAGGGCGGGGGGCAATAGGTGCAGAGACATGAATGATGGCCAAAAAACCTTTGGAAAAGTCGTAACTAGTAAATGACAAAGCTGGGATTGTACCTTCCATTATATCCTATTTCTTGCCTGTTTATAAAATCACTTATGGATAATAAAACTTCTGATATAGCTTGATTTTTTTCCTCCTCATGACCTGTCAATTTCACTTGCAGAGATAAGAGCTGGTTCTGAAGAATAGTTTCAATTCCTAGGTTGTTAAAAATGACATTGCTTGGATCTGTTTATAAAGTGAATGTGAAGACATGATAGATTATAAGTTTAGATAGATGTAAACCAAATTGTATAGGGAGCAGTTTTTATTAAATAGTAAATACTGTTAAGAAACCACATTAAACCTATTATTCTTTTTCTTGTTAGTTGTAATAAGCATTAAATTTCTGTTTTGTGCTCAGTCCTGGGCTAGATGCTGAGATTTCAGTTGTGGTAATGGAAGCACATGAAAAACTAGCATTTATGTTGTTCTTAAGAGTATAATTACCCAAATATTTACTGATGTATCTATATCAACTGGTTATTTTATAGTCCAGTGGCAGAGTTGTTTTCTGTACATTTTTAATACAGATGTTTTGGGGAATAGGGTGGAAGGTCTTGAGAAGGAATCGTAATGGTTCACCCTTCGTATCTAACACGGTGAATTGCCAAACAGCAGTAACATTTGGGGCTTGGGGGGAAGGACTCTTGCTTTTGATCTGCAGAGCCTGGTGGGATGGCAGTGGGGTCGTTCTTGGGTTTTTGTTGTTGCTTTACTTGCTTAGGAACTTCATATTTATTGGGCTGGCAGCTCTTGGCACAAAATTTTGTTTATGTTCACAAGTCACTGATCTTTGTAACAGAAATTATTTTTATGCAGGATCCTGGCATTTTTTTCTCTCATCAGCTGAGTCAATTCAAATGGTTGTGGTGCACTTGCTTCCCAAGGTATAAGGTGCTTAGATGGTTTGGGAGAGAGAATGAGTCAGGCAGACCCTCTGCCTTTTCAGGGGCTGGAGCCAAATTGCAGGAGGAGAAGGGCGGTGATAGAACAAGCAGAGAGGACAGTGCAGGGGAGTTCTCCCTGATTCCTTGCTAACAATGTTCTTGACCTTGTGCCTGCTTCATGCCAGTCTTTAACAAGATAGACATGGGCCCTTGTTACTTCATAGCAGGTAGGAAAAGACTTGCCGAACACCTAAATAATCATTTAATTGTAATTGCGATATGTGACACTAAGAGAAATACAGTATTAAAGAGCAGCGAGTCCTTGTCATTTAAGCTGAGACCTTGAGAGATAATAGTGGGTTTGGGAGCTTGGGGTATAGGGGTACCTAGAAGGGTGTTCCAGTTGGGGGAACACTAGGTGTGAAGGCCTTGAGGTGGGAAGTGCAGCTCATGGACCTCGAGGAAGGACCACCGTGAGCACAATGTAGTCAATGAAACTGAGAACATCCTGTTTCTCCAACCAAGGCTGCTCTGGGGTCATGTTCTGTTGTGTTCGGAGACCTTTGGTTTTCATTGTCCCCCCTCCTTAAATTGTATACAAAATAGGTAGATAGGCACATTAGGTTATGTAGGACTGCAAGGGTCTTACAGGCCACAATCAGTGTTTGGAAATGATTTTAAGAATAATAGGAAGCCATTCCAACAAGTTATAAAATGCCATTTAGATTTATCTCTTTCAAGGACAGGTGCCATGACTATCATTTTATAATTTAGGAGAGATACAGGGAGGATAAAAGTAACTTGTTTTTTCTATATTTGCCAAGTCTTCTATTCTAGGCACACCAAGAACAGCTCCTTTTCTGTCCTTCCTGTATACTCTCCGAATGTGCTTTCTGCATCTTTCTGGCTTTCCCTGGCCACCTACATCCTAACCCAGCGCCATCCACTCAGCACCGAGGACCCAAGATCTCCCAGCTAACGTGGCTGTGGTCTGACAGTAAAGGCACAGCCTTTTAAATGGCTCACATTAGCCCTGGCTGGTGTAGCTCAGTGGATTGAGTGTGGGCCTGTGAACCAAAGGATTGTGGTTCGATTCCCAGTCAGCGCACATGCCTGGGTTGCAGGCCAGTTCCCAGCAGGGGATGCACGAGAGGCAACCATACATTGATATTTCTCTCCCTCTCTCCTTCCCTTCCCTTCTAAAGATAAATAAATAAAATCTTTTAAAAAATAAATGGCTCACATTAATTTTTACAGAAAGCTTTACTTTACCCTCTTTTGCCCCATGCCAATCTGCCCATTTTCCCTTTCTTAGAAAAGAAACATCAGCACTTCTCATTGAGTATGAAAACACTCTCTATTGTACACCCCATCTATCCCTAACTCACCCCAGCAGTAACAAGCAGTGCCGAACATCAAGTGTGTTTGATTAAGGAAATTAAAAAATGCCAGTCGGTGTGTTCCCTTGGCATTTGAGCAGCCGACTTCCATTTTAATGAACTTGGAATGCAGCATTACAATTTTTATGCCCTGTTAGGGGGGCGGTCAGTGAGATTATACCTGCTTAGGATTCCTTCTTTGAATACTTTTTATCCATAACCAAAAGCGGTCCCAGGGTCATTTGTGCACAGAGTCAATTATTTTTCAATTAAGGGTAGTTTAATTAGTTTCTTTATAGTTATTATTGAAGCGACTATTCTCTGTACTGCCTTCTTTGGTCTTCTTTATTTTTTGAATCATTTTGGTGAGATCAAGTGATAGTAGGCAGGAGAGAGAGAAAAAGAATTTTTACTTTAGGATTTTTTTTTTTAAAAGTAGACAAAACGGTGTCCTGAATTCTGTGGACTCACTGGGGAGTGTCAGCAACTACCTGCTCGCCCCGGCCACTCGCGTTTTACGGAGCGCCACTTCTGCCTGGATCTTTTGAGGCAAATCCTAGACAACATAGCATTTCATTTATAAATTTCTTTTACGTATCTCTCAGATATAGGCACTCGTTTCAAAGATAACCACAGCATCATTGTTTTTGTTAAACAAAATTAACACGAATTCCTGTTTTCAACAAATACGTAGTCAGTCTTCAAATTTCTAATTGTCTTAAATTGTTAGTTTGAATTATGATGCACAAGTGGTCCATACCTTGTGATTGGTTTTTCTGTCTTTTAACTTTCTTTTACTTTAGGCTCGACTTTCTCTCCCCCCCACCCCTCTCCTTGCCCTGCCCACTCTCACCCTTGCCTTCTCTTTCCCTGGCAGACTGTTTGTTGACTAAAACATACGTTTTGTCCTGGAGGGTTTCCCGACGTAGCCTGGGTTTTTTGTGACTATATCTGTGTGGTGTTACCAGGAGTACATTGAAAGTTGGGGTAAGTGCTTTTGGAATTTCTTTTTCTTTAGAGTTCTGCTTAACTTTCGCTATCTTCATCCAGAGAGTTGAGCTGGGTCACCTTTTGGAGAATGGAGAACAGAATCCTAAAACCAGAGTCCACGCGCCACACGTGGCTCACAGGCCTGTTCTGTTTTGTGGACACAGTCTGAAGTATTTTAAAATTAGTGAGTTAGATGTCATCGGTCTTTCTATAAAAATCAAGACTTATGTTCTTTTTCTTTTTAAATCAGAAGTTCTGGGCACAGTGGGTCTCTGTGCTGATGTCCACGGGTTTAGCTGATGGACAGGGGGGCCTGTCCTCCCCCACTACCCCAGTGCCTGGCCAGGGGGGCGGGTTTCCTGCCTGGTACCCGAGGGTTGGTGGGTCTGTGAGCCCTGACTTAGTGCAACAGAGATTACCTTTGTCTGAGGGGTGCCACTTAAGTTTTATGCACGATAGTTTCCTTCTTATTTTTTGCTACATGTTTTCCTCCAAGCTAGTGTTTAGGCTATTTCACTGTCTAACAGTTGATGTTTATTCATGTGAAGGTCAGAGGGCCAGCTGACATTTCTAGGCTTTGCATCTCAAAAGATTTATTCAATGCGTTGAAATGGAGTCTGTCAAGGAGTAAAACTTGGAAGGTACCTCAGAATCTGACCTCTATGTAGAAATAATTTGTACTTCTTAAGTGTGGATTAAATTATATCTAGCCAGCTTCCTTCTGAAATGTTTGTGTGAGAGTGAGAACGACATCAGCCCAAGCAGAGAAGTGGGGGGCACGTAGGGAGAGGCGTCTGGCCTTGTTAGTGCGCTCCAGCTCCTTGGGAGAGGCTTGTGTTTGTGTGCGGCTTAATTATGCTGTAAAATAAAAGACTGAATATATTAAAAAGCCAGGCCCTTTGTGCAGCTCCTGAATTCCTTTAATTTAGTGGCTGCATAGAAGCTTTATTCAGAGCATTCATAGTCCTGTACTATCTTTGCTGTCTAGATGCCAGGTCCTATTCATGGTGTTCTCATTGCAGGAAGTTCTCACATTCATTTGGGGGTGGATAAAGAGGGGAGGGGAAAGTGGGGGAGGGGGGGCAGAGGACTGTGTGGACCTCTCCCCCTCCCTCCAGTTTCCTGCTCTGCTCCTTAAAACAAAACAAAACCCAATACAAAGTGTAAACTTCAGAAGATAACTATAAAGGACATTCTCAAGTGACTCAGTGAATTGCTCACTCCTGGAAAATCACAGAAAAGTGGTGTCTGTCTGCCTTTGGTATCTAGTTTCAAATAGTACTAAAACACCCAGAAAAAGCCTTTCAGGTCAGATGAGGGTAGGAGGCGTTGGAAGAATAGATGGCGATGTGTGCCAAAGGACTTACTTCTTTTAACCAAATGTGTTTGAAAGGCCTCATTTTGGTGGGGGGTGAGTGAAGAATAGTTCTTCCCGTCGTGTGTGTGAGCAGCCAGGCTGGGGGCTGACAGGAGGAGCAGGAGGGGAGTCGAGTGAACATCTTCGACTCTAGATGGGGGTGTTGAAAGAGGGCAAAAATGCTTTTTATCCCCTTCTTCCACAGAGTTTTTATTATTTTAAGTTTGGTTTCGAATATGTGACTTTTTTTAACCGGTAGATGCTGAATTGTTGCTTATATTTCCAACTTTTTTCTGTATGCCCATGAAGAAGGGAACCAAATGATCTGTGTTTTTTTGGGCAGTTTTGAGAGGCCAGTGGTGATGGAAGTAAAGGCATGATGAGTATAGGGGGACTCTTGAGAGTAAATAATTGCGTGCCAGTTTTGAATTGCCAGGATGTTATCTTGATTAATGGTAGTTCTGTAACCCAAGGGTAGTTGGATCTTGTTGAGTTTTGTTTGCCTAGAAATCTTGGTCAGTGAAATGGGGAAGTTATCAGGGGGTGGTCAAGGTTAGATTCAATTCTTGTTCCATGTTGAGTGTCTTTTTCAGGCCTTTTCAGTATGTGGCATCATTTCAGTTTTCTCAAATGATCTCTGTTTCAATCAGTTCTTTTTGCTGAAGCTGGCCATGCAATTAAAAACTAAATAAAATCAAATAACTCCTCATCTCTGTAAAATCTTCAATGGAAAACAGGAGTGAATAATTGGATGAAAACTGAAGGAAAGTGAAGAATGTAGTGTACTGTGAAATAAATCTTCAAATACTGTAGTTACAGGGAAAAAACTAGCTATTTAAGGAATATGGTAAGAAGACTTCCTGACATGTGGAACCTTCACTGGATGCGTAGGAGACCCAGTGATAGAGTGGGCTGGAGACAACTGTATACTCAGTAGTTTTTGTGCAGAGAGACATTGAAGGATTTTTGTTTTGTGAGGTGAGAATGGTAATGTGTTGTCACCTTTTGTTTCATTTAAAGATATAATTAGGTAAAGTTGTCCTGTCCACTACGGAAAGCTGGTATCAGGACTTTCTAGTTACATTTGGAGTAAATGTTGCACCAGAGATTGTCCCGCATATCAGTATATAGGTGTTAAAATGATTTAGGAAAGAGAAACAGGTCATGTTTTGTATATTCCAAAGCATTTTAGTTTTCGTGCCTTGGGAAAATAATTTCCAAGATAAAACCGTAATGTTTAAATTAATGTCCTCCTTTTTTGTAATTAGCTTTTTCTTTATTATGTTACATTTGCTAATAAATGTTATGATTAATGGGAAATGAGATCTCAGCTAATATGTATATTCTTTATAGCCATTCATGCTGTGACTTTCTTCTTTTTTTGGTAGGATATATGCTGTGTGAATGACAGCGTTTAAGTTTTAGGTTTCAGCTCCATAAAGTGTGGTTTTCCTGGTACCCATCTAGAGTGGGCATTGGATGACAGACATTCCCGTTGGCTTTCCAGTCTGATGATGCTGGATGACCATGGGGCCAGAAACTCTGCCTGCCTTATCTGCTCTTGCACCCCCGGAGCCTGGCATAGGCATTCCATTTAGAGAGTGGTGATTTTGTGCTTACCCTCACTTCCACCCACCCCTTCCCCGATGTCCCAGGTGTTGTCAGGCACTGCGGAGGGGGTACAGGCGAGTGAAAGGACTGGGCCCTGCTGCTCAAATTCCCCCCCTGGTAGTGCCTCATGCAAGTGCTGTGGTGTGTAGGAGACTGAGGTAGCAGACGCTGTGAGAGCACAGGGAGGGCATGAATTACCCACTCGGGCGCGAGAGGAAGTGAGTGATGTGAAATTAAACTTGGAGAGGATGTCTTGAAGATAGTGGGGTTTTGCGAGATGAAGGGAGGGCCGGTACCAGCATCATTTTGGGGTGGAGGGGAAAACTCATACGGTGGCCCGGAGACATTGAAAGAGTGGGTAGATTCTGTGGAAGGGGCTTAGTGTTGGGGAGGAAATGGAAGGAGATGAGGCTGGAGTCGGTTTGGTAGAAGTAGTATGTTGAAGGACCCTGTCTTCCATGCTGTGGAGAGTGTGGACTTTGTTTTGCAGGCATGGGGAGCCTTGTGGGTGGGTCTTCATTTCTGAAGACCTGCCTTCATTTAGGGCAGGGTAAGGGGACAGAAGCAAGGAGACCTACCACTTAGAAGGCTGGCTGTTTAAGTTCATTGGTGAGGGTAGGCAATGGGATGGACAGAGGGGGTGAAGGTGATCAAGTTCACAGCTGCTCAGAGAAAGAACTACAGGTTTGGGAAAAAGACAGCATGAGAACTTAAAAGGATAAACGCTGACACTGGATTCTATTTCCTATGGAAATGAAGAATACCAAAGAAGCCCCTTGAGAACAGGGTGGAAGGGTTTAAGATACCTGTTTCCCCGTAACAGCTGAGGTCCAGAAAGGTTGAGAATCTCACTGAACACCATCCAGGTAGGATTGTGGCAGGGCAGGAATGCAACCATGGCCTTTTCCCAGAATGCACTGCTGGCTGTGTCTCTCCGGGCTGCGCACTGCCCAGCTGCAGGGGTGTCAGTCACGCAGATGAGGATGTAAATTCTAGCGTTGGGCTGCCCTACAGTGCTGCCTCCCTGTATCTAAAACAGGAGAGGCGTAGGTGCTTTCAATAAGATGACAATAAAGTGCATTTACTTTAATTCTTTATAATATTGTATTTAGATGTGTATAATTATTTTAAAGAAACCGAGGTCTTAGGAGTCAGGGAGTTCTATTTTGGATACGTTGAGCTTGTTGACCACAACAGTGTGTTCAGAGTTGATCTCTTATGGAGGAAGAGAATACACATCACTGGGGATTAGGCTACGTATTTTCTCAGTTTTAGCGGGTTCACATATTGTTTTGGATTAAGGAGGAACCACTTGGCAAATTTATTCTCAGAGGGAGCAAACTTTGTTTCGTGGTAGAAACTCCCTGCGCACTCTGTGTAACGCCGTTTCTCGAGTGGCGGAGGCAGGGCCCCTTTTCTCATATGCCTGTACAGCCTTCCCCTGCCAGTGGAGCTGGATGTGACCCCTGCTTCATGTTCATGATGTGTCCAGGATTTGTCTCATGTCCACTACTGCCTCCTCAGTTCAAGTCCCGCCATCTCTCCTGGATTTGTCAATATGATAGCTTTTTAATGCCACCTCCCAACCAAAGTGATGCCGATAAAATTAAAGTCAGATCATGTCACTCTTTTCAGACCTCTCCAATGGTTTCTGTCTCAGAGTAAAAGCCAAAGTCCTTACTAATTCCTAGAACAGTGCTTGGCTTGTAGTGGGCACTCAACATTTGTTGAACAAATGAACAACTCCCACTTTAAAGAAGCAAACCGAATGTTTTAGAGAGTGCATTATAAGTGTGGTTTATGCAAGAGCCGTGAGTTCATACTTGGCTCTGCATCAAAAGATTGATAAATGAATACACATTTATGCTTCACGTTAAAATGCAATTGTTTAAGGTATTTATGTTCATGTGATTCTAAACATTTTATTATTTTAATAGGCTTTTTTATTATTAATCAACTGAGTCTATATATGTCATATAAGAAGATTTTTACAGTATGGTATTTATGGAATGTTTGATTAGAGGAAAATAACAGGGCTTTTTCTAATAATGCTAATTATAGTAACTGTAATTTATTGAACCCGTGTAGTAGTCTATAGGCTACATAGACACTTGGTGTGCATTGTTGGCATCTTGTTCTGTTCCCTGACAGATGTCTGAGTCCTCTACTCACTGCCAGTAGCAGCGGGGTTGGTTCCATATCAGGAGTGTGTGTAGCTGCGTCCAGGTCCCCTGCTAGGTTACTGATTGCAGCGTAAACTTCCAAACAGGGCCTGTCACGCACATGCTGCAGACCCCGATAGGCCCTGCCTTACTCAGAATGTGACGTGGTGTGTGTGACTGCTCTTTATAACTTTTCCAAACAATTAGATAAATAAAAGAGTAGTTTCTTCGAGATAATGACTTTAAAAGTTTGGCTTTTTCCTTGCTTAGAGAAGTTGACTGTTTTGTAAAAATAGGCCAAAGACAAAGACCCCACGGTGATTTTTGATCCTGTGGGACTGATGCATTTGTGTTTTCTTGAAGTCAGCTCTTTGGAGTTGTGTTTATTTCCTTGCTGTCCCATCTGCTGACTCCCAGTGAGGGCTGTGCAGTAAAAGCTTTTTGTCAGTCCTGCAACTAGCCCTCGGCCTGTGGGTCTGAGCCTCCCTGCCCTAGCTGCGGCAGCTGCTCCTCGTACCTTCTCTAGGGGAGAGCGTGCCCCTTGAGCTCTGTCTTAGCTGCAGCCTCTCTCTCGTGTCCGAGTTGCTCCCTCAGCTGCCCCTGCTCTGCTGTGGAATCCCTTTCATCCCTGTGAGCCAGGCATCCCTGTCTCTGGCCGATGGTGCGTGCTTGGGGCCAGGGCCAGGTGCTTGTCCTTGGGTGTGCACGTTGGGGTGGCAGTAGGGTATGCCTGTGTGCACGCAGGAATGTGTGCATGGTCCTGTCGCAAGTTGGCCGCTCCCTGAGCTGTGGAGGCTGCCGCCGCCACACTTTCTTTTCTGAACCGTGTTCATGCCAGGGTGTCACAGTGGTAACATGGCTGTCAAAGAAGACTTTCTGGAAGGAGGGAGGAGCAGATTGAGGTTTGCAGGTATGCAGAGAGGGGGGTCATGGTGGAATGGACTAAAAGGTGTCTGAGAAACCCGCGTCTGCTTGGTTGGGTTGGACAGTGTCTGAAGGAGGGCCTACCTGACAGTTGTCAGAAGGGAGGGCTGTTGTGTCAGACAGTAAGGGCAGTGGCCATTGCCCCTCTGATTTGTTGTGAGGGCACCTTTGTGCCCTGTGCAGTGTACCATGACAGCATTTTGAAATAATCGCTGTAGTCAAATGAAGTAATCATAGCATTTTGTAAGCTGTAGAAGTTTAGGCCTTCTTTGTTGTCCTCTAGATAGATGATCATTGTTACAACCCTTTGATTCTGTGTGCAGGCGGAAAAGGTAAAGGTAGTTTCCTTCTAAAACGAGCCAGGACTCCAAAACCTGGTCTAGTGGTGTGCTGTCAGCCTGCTGGCTCATTCCAGTCCTTTCTTCTGCAGTCCCAGTCTTCTTCGTAAATAACTCCCTTCTTCTCTAGTGGCTCCCGTGGGAAAGGAAGAAAGAAAAGTGTAGATAGAAAATTGCTGTGTGTGGTGCTAGTAAGATACTTTGCAATTACTTTTGTTTTACTGAACTGGGCATTTACTGCTGGAGGTTTCTTAGAAGGTACGCTTTTTCCAGGTGCAGTTTTCTCTTAGTTTTCCTTAGCACCCTCCCCCCCTTTATTTACATCTGGGTAAGACACACAAACATGATTTGTGAGAATATTTTTTCCTTCTATTTGTGCTAACTAGAACCTTGGATTAATGTTTCTTTCATGTGGTTTTATTTATTTTTTAATAAAATGTGGGGGCGAGGGGGGTCTGCTCACCCGTATTCCTCGGGGACCCGGGCTGATGGAGCAAACGCCGTCTGGAACGCGGCTAGTCGCCATGGCAAAGGGAAACCAGAGAGCCGGAGAGGGTTCAGCTCCCGTGGCTGCAGTGACAAGGTCCCACCCGGCAGCTAGGGGTCCTTTCTTCCTCTCAGCCCTGCCACCCTTGACTGGAGCTGTGCTCTCAGGCAGACGCCCCTCTTGGTCGGAAGGCATCTGAGCAGGCTCGGGTAGTACGTCCAGAAATGATGGAAGCGCTGGAGAAGAAAGGGACAGAGGAAGAGGTGGATGCTCTTCCTTAGGGAATTTTTCCCAGAAGCCCTCGTTAGATTTCTCTTCTCTGGGAAGAATGGTCACATGCCATTCTAAACCAGGTACCAAGATTGATTTAGAAACCACAGTCTGCTGTCGCAGCGAGGAGTAGGGCCCGCCTCCCCCGCAGCTCCCACCTGTAGGCAGGGGAGGTGGGTACTCACAGTGAAGACTGGGGATGTGGGGTGAGCCTCCCGCAGTGTGTGCCACACGCTCTGCAGCCCGTGCATGTGGTTGAGGCTTTTGTCTCTGGAGGTGATGAGAGATCTGTTTCTTGTGGTGTAAGATGGTACGTAGAAAGGAGACTTGGGTGGACAGGGGGTAACTCGAACTTTAAGACCTCTTTTTCAGACGGCTCAGCAGGTACAGAATATGGTTGTGTTGACGAAAGTCAGCACCGTGCCCAGCACTGCCATAGGTGCCCGGCGCTGCGTTAGAGGAGGGGCAAGGCCTGGCCTGTGTCACCCGTCAGCGGTTCATGGAAGCCCACCTGAACCAAACCAGAAACGGGCTGTGGCTTCTAGTGTCTCTAAAACAGTTCAGTTTTCACTTGGATGAGAAAAAGAACTCCAGTGTGAATTTCATTAGTTTTCATTTCGTTTCTTGCTCTCAACAGGAGATGCAATGATTCGTCCTGCTGTTTTTCAAATCCGGCTTAGTGTGTCTTTGAGGCTTTAAAAAGATGTGTTCCACTTTCTCCTTATCTGTCAAGTGCAGGCTAGACTGATGTTATGTTTACCCGTTTGTACGAAGTGGCCCCATTTTAACTTCTGAAGCGCTTGTTTCTTTCTGTTCTCCCAGAGCTGAGCTTCCCTCTTCTGTCTAGTACCTGAGATACCTGGAAAGGGTACTGATCCCTAGACCTGGCGATGTGCTGGTGGAGATGGGCTTTCTCTCTATATATCTTTGTGGTTTCTGTTTTTTTTCTAGTTCTTTAGCAGGACTCCTGGGGCCAGCCCCACAGTGCCTCTGCTGGCAGAGGATAGCCAGGTGCCTTGGCGCCTGCCCTGGGCCCCAGCCTTGCCTGTGTTAGTGAGCTCTCCTTCCAGGCTTGCTCTTTCACCTGCATACAGACCTGTACGAGCAGATTAGCCCCAGCACTTCCTGCAGAAACCTTTTTTTCGTTTTGCCTCTTTGGCCTTGGGGGCCTTAGGTACTTGTTTTTATGCACAAGGCCCTTTTCATTTGTGTGTTTGGGGCTTGAAAGAAATGTGTGCAATTAGTTTTCATCTGTGAAATTTCAGATTATGGACACTTCTAAATAAAACCTCATAGATTACAGAATGGTAGAGACTGCTCACGTTTTGACCCATGAACTGGTTTCCATGTGTATAAAATATCCTGTTCTTCAAGTACTTGAAAAGTACTTGAAAACTTCTACAAATGTAAAGTCTGTTGTTATTACCAGAAAATCAGGAATCTTTCCCCCTTATTCAAAGAATATTTATTATGCTTTGGGTGGCAAAATTACTTGATTGCAGTGGTGAACTTTTTTTTTTTTTTGTCTTTTAGGGTGTGTTTACCAAAGCAAGTCATACCCATGGCATCCAGGAATTAATCACATAGTTTTTTGTTTGTTTTTAAAGACAAAATAGAAGACCTCATTCAGGGCCAGTAAACTGACATTTGGGAGGTGAGGAAAGGGACACAGGGGGTGAGGTGACTCGATCAAGGTAATGCACCTTCTGGGTCCAACCCTGCTGTTAGACCGTGGTCTCTCCTCGTTTTCCTTAGCTTTCCTTTTGTTGTTGTTCTTGTTCTTATTTTTTTTTTGACAAAGTTTATCAAAACTTTGACCTTCCTCAAAGTTTTTGAGCCAAAGGTCAGAACTATATATTCCACATTTTTGTTTTTTTAGGCTGGTGACCATTAGACCTTTTTTTAAAAAAAGATAAAACATCCCTGGCCAGTTGCTGAAGTGGTTGGAGCATCGTCCTATACACCGAAAGGTTGTGGGTTCAATTCCTGGTTCAGGGCACATAAGGGAGGCAGCTGATGAATATTTCTTTCTGCCTTGCATCAAAGTCTCTCTCTCTCTAAAATCATTTAAAAAGAAAAACACACATATTCTCTAGTGAGGATTAAAAACAAACAAGCAAACAAACAGGAGCAAAACCTTTATGCCCCAGTGCATTTTGGGGCATTTACAGAAATCCATAATAATTAAACAAAGAAAAAAACCTAGTTTTTGTTGTTTTGCTCAGGTAAGGAGCTTCTACTATTTTAACTTTTTTAGGCATTATTTAGTGAACTGGTCTAAGGCTGACATGAAACATCTTGTGGTAACTTTATTATTCTCCTCCGTAAATCCATTGCAGAAAAGAAGATTTTGGTTGATGACCATACCTGCATTCCACATGCAAAAGCCCACGAACTGTTTCCTTAGGAGTTTTGAAAAAATAACATCTCTCAATCTGAAAAATTTTGCCTTTCCAGGATGATGAAACCTTGTTAGTTTTACAGGAAACCATATGCAGATTAATTTCTTTTCGTGTGGTGCTTTCACTGACAGGAGGCTTGTAAGGTGAAATCCTTGTGCAGATGGAGGCTCTTGTTGAACCCAAGCCTTTCTAAACCAAGAAAAAAGGAAAATTTGGTGTTTGATGGCTATGTAATGTTTTTTAGAATTATGCTGTTTGTGAGTTAAAAACAGGCTTTATAGGGAAATGTTTACTGATGAAATTTGTGAGTCTCCTTTGTGGGAAATAGAGGGAGAGAACTGTTCATATAACTTAGAGCTACTTTAAAAGATCACATAAATACGATAGAAAGTGAGTTAGTAGAAGTGGTGGGACCCACTGCCATCAGGAGAGTATGTGCTCGAAAGGTGTGGAGTGTGTCCGCCAGCCATGCCACTCAGTGAGAAAATTGCTCTGGAGCTGGGCTGTCGGACTCAGGTTCACCAGGGTTGCCCTCAAAGGGCTGAATGTAGTTTTAGGACTGTATGAATGTACCTACTCCTTAACAGTTAAGTGAGAGCTCAGCGCTGCCACCGGGTAGAAACAAGGTGGAGGGTGGGATTTGACCTTCGGGCCTTGTGTTTGCCACCTGTGCCGTAGAAGAAGCCTAGGTAGAAGGAATTCTCCTGGGACCGCAAACAGAGTTGTAAAAATGTTTTCTGCGAAAGCTTCAAAAATCACCACTCACCTGTTAATGGAAACACTTCACTCTGGGGCCCTTTCTGCTTTCTGAGCTTTTGTATTGTGTTTGCAGCTAAGATGGTTTTACTTCATTCACACAAATAGCTCTTTGAAGATGCAACAGATTGAGAGTACATCGAAGATGGGGACGAGAAGTTACGTATGCTGAGTATGTTCTCATTTTTGTCTTTGTCTTAATACTTGTTAAAATCTCTTAAGCATGTCAAATATTTGTTTTAACATCATGTTCTTGCTTGAAATGTAGCACACTGAAATGCTAAATTACCCGGGGCTTTGCGTCGTCGGCTAAGGTAAGAGCTGATCAGAAGCGACTGGTTCTACACTTTGTTGGCAAACCCAGTGCAGTGCAGTAGTTTGGAGGTCAGTGGCCCTCGCCCTTCTGTGTGGACCCCGTGGGTGATTGTTGCTCACTGGGTTGTTGTGGCTTTGCTCCATTTATTTGTTTATAAACCCGGGACTACTTTCCTCTGGGGTCCACAGGAGCTAGTGATTTTCCTGTTTTGGTTTTAAAAAGACGAGCCACTTCAGGTACATGTGTTCAAAGAGAACAGCCTCAGAATGGTGAAATAATTAGGAAATACATCAATTTAATTGTTGGAAATTTTTCTACCCCTCTTGATGTTTAACCCTGCCTGGTAATTAGTTTTTAGGTTATCAGCATTCTAGCCTACTAAATATCCAAATGCAGATTATAAAATAAAATTATTGTTCCCATCCTTGAAATTTTGTCTTTATCTTCCTGTCTAATTACATGCTTGTTGCTTTACATCTACTGTGTATATATATTCGTATGTATTTTTTCAGGAATGTCAGTCTAATTCCGAAACATATGAGAAACTCACTGAGAAGGCAATATGAGCCTGGAATTGCCCACCACTACTGAAGTTAAATTTAACTGACAGAATCGGTGATACTGTAACAGGGTGCAGAGCAGGTGTCCCCTGAAATATTCCCCAGAAACCTTGATAGGAGGAAGGGGAAGAGTGCTAATCTGCATTTAGGATACTTTGCATAACAATGGCAAGTTAAAAGCTGTGCTGCTGCTCCAGGCAAAAGGCCTATATGACTTTCAGAGAGTATGGTGACTCCTGACACAGCCAGGGGAGGCAGATGCCCCTGTGTCACGGGGAACTCTTGCCCTGACTAAAGATGGCAGCTGAAAGAAGGTAAAAGATATGGGGGAACTGGCAAAAGTAGCTCATCATAGGAGGGGCCAGGTAGGAGGTCACGTAGGACGTTCCGGGCCAAACATTTAAAACACGGGTGGGCTAAAAGAGAACGGGACTCCACCATGTGGCCTGGGATAGTAAGGAAAGAGGTCATGCGGTTTGATGTGCAGGATTCCGCCATGAGGTCTGAAAGAGAAGAGGAAGAAGCCATGCAGGAGGAGAGGGTGTGAGGAGCGAGCTGAAGTTGCTGTGTAGGGACCTGCCTCACCAAGCGCGGATTCATGGGAGATTGCTTGCAGCTGAACTGTGACCGGGATTGCAGATTTCTGCCTGTCTGAAGGACATACGGAGAAGCCACTCTCTGGGGACATGTGCCCCTCTGGACTCCACCACGGTCCAGTGTAACATGGTGCATGGTTTCCTAAACCACTACACGGAGGCTGAGGATAGCGCACCCCGGATCCTGGAAGGAGCTGCTATGGGAGGGTGGCGACTCTGTGACCCTCAGAAGCACATTCCAGAGGGTGGGGACCTGTTTCGCTGCCGGCTTGAGAATGAGAGGGTATGGGGGACTTCTGGGTGTGGTTGTGGCTTACAGCCTTTTGGGGAGCAGGGGGAGTCCTGGGTCTTGTGGGAGAAAAGAACTTTGAGCAGGAGAGTGCTCCCCTCTCCCCACCCAGTGGGAATCCTGTAACTAAAAGCCTGTTTCCTTCAGCACTAATTACTGGGTCATGTATCACGGTGACACGTGGCCAAGCCCTGTTTGCTTGGTTATAATATTAGAGTTTCAAAACAGGTGGCTCAGCTGACTCGTTTAAGGGTAGGTTTTTGCCTTGGCATTAAAATTATTACTACACAGTTTGTCTTCCTCCGCCTCTCCCTCCCTCCCTTTTCTTTAACGTTGGGAAATTGAAAACCAGAATACTGAGAATGTAACAAATTGCTAATAACAAATTTCAGCTTAGATCAAACAGTTACAGTAATTCATCTCACTTGATCGTCTTCCAGCTGTTCTAAGGCCTGTGCCTCTTTGCCCCTTGGGTTCCAAGCTTGTCTGTTTCTGCTTCTGTTAGACGTGGTGGGGGGGCCTCCAGAGAGTAGCTGCTGTCTGTCACTTTCAGGGACTGGATGCTGGTGGTACACAGATTTATATTGTTGGAGCAGTATAATGTTTAATTTTTTTAAGATTAGTTGTCAGTATTTTTTAATGAGATTATTTCTGGTATCTCTTGAAAAGAACTGGAGCCCTGGCTGGTATAGCTCAGTGGATTGAGCGCGGGCCTGTGAACCAGACGATCGCGGTTCGATTCCCAGTCAGGGCACATGCTTAGGTTGCAGGCCAGTTTCCGGCAGGGGCCAGTTCTCTGCAGGGGATGCACGAGAAGCAACCATACATTGATGTTTCCTTCCTCTCTCCTTCCCTTCCCCTCTAAAGATAAATAAATAAAATATTAAAAAAAAAAGAAAAGAACTGGGAATGTGGCAACATCTGTGCATGAAGTGACTGTTTAGATGATATGCAGAGTGTCTGGTTCCCTAGTTCCGTTGACTCCCCTTCACTCCCCTTCACTTCTGTGCATGAAGTGACTGTTTAGATGATATGCAGAGTGTCTGGTTCCCTAGTTCCGTTGACTCCCCTTCACTTGCTGTTACTTGCCTGGGCCCCCCAGGGGCATTTTCAACTTGCAGTCCCACTGTAGAAGACTTTTAGCTACAGGTGCTTCCCCATCTTTATGGTATTAGATTTTCTACCTTGGTTGCTGCTGATTCTGTGCTTACTATGACTTGTGAACTGGTGGGGAAAAAATGTATGATTTTGCAAGCCAAGCTTCGAATCCTGCTTTTACCATTTACTTAGCTGGGCATCTTTGGACCAGTTCTCCATCACCTCCTGACACTCCAGGTTCCTCTTGTGTGTGCTGGGTACAATCCAACCTCCAGGATTCACAGGCGCTCCTGGCTACTTAGGAAAGTGCTGGACTGTGTAGGCCAAGTGTTTGACTGAAGCGGCTGCAGTAACTTGTTTGCCGTCCCCCTTCCCTGCTCTGTAACTGTACGCTTCTTAAATAATTGTAGTGTGTGGCCTGTAACTGTGCTCTCTGGCCTTCCTTGGGACTCAGGAGGAAGCAGGGTGCGACTAGAGAGAGGAGGAGGATCACTGATTTCCATACAGGCTGTAAGCAGGGCCGTCCCTGCACACAAATGCCTGTCCTTTGCCACGGTTCTGCCCCTTGGTTGGGTACGTGCATCTCGTCCACAGGAAATCACGGGCGTGCTTTGTTCAACCTCGTGGAGTCCGTACACAGCCAATGCTGTCCACCCCATCCAAGTGCTGGGGCAGACGGAGCGCTGAGACCACCACACAGGTGCCGTTTCTGTCCTATCTGCTCTCCAACCCCTTTAGTTTCTCTGTGGTCAGCCAGTCTGACCCCGCGACACTTGTTTGGTGTGCTGAGCCTGCGTGTCCTTTCCCACCTGCTCCCTGGTCTTCTGCTAGCGTACCCCTGTCTTCTCCACATGGGACTTTCCCCACTGCCACTAGCGTGTTGTTCCTGTTGGGCAGGCCTGAATTCTGTCACTCAAGTTGATAAACACTTGAGGGTTCAAGTAGTCTCCATCTTAAAAAAATCAAACAAAAAACTCCCCAAAAACAAAAACAGTTTCCCCCTTACCTACTCTTCTGTTTTCTATTGCGCTGTCCTTTTACAAGCAAAACATTTTTTTTTAACTTTTTTTCTCAACTGTTATTCATTTGTTCTCAACCCCATCCAGTTTGGGTTTTGCCTCTACCTTATTATGGAAGTAATTTTCTTAATGATCTCCAAAGTGGGGATGGTAGTAACACTAACCTCATATGATGGGAAGGATTAAGTGAATTAACGCACATGAAGTTCTTGGGACAAGGTGCCTGGCTGCGGTAAACACTCAGATATTAGCTTTTGTTGTTGTTTGCCACAGCCGCTGTTGTCTCTGTCCTTTGTTTCCTTTAATTATCTACGGTATTCGACACAAGTCATGTCATACTTTAAAAATGCTTCTCCCTTCTCTGGGCTGCTATGACACTTTACTGTGCTTTTTTCTTCCCAGTGAATGACCTTTCTCAGCCCCTTTATTAGTTTCTGTTTCACTTGTGCTTTAAATACAAGTGTTTCTCAAGGATATCTCAGATCACCTAAGTGTCTTTCCCCCAAATTCCTTCCTTCCTTCCTTCCTTGGTTAATGCTCTTGCATTCTCTGAGTCACTCAGGATCTTTCTTTACCTTGAAATTCTTTTAAACTTCTGTCTTCTCCTTCACTTCCGTTCTCCAAACCAGCCCCAGATCTAACCTTTTCCCCAATCCTGTGGCTTACACTTCATCACTGCATGTGTAGCTGTGTCATGTTCTTTGCCTCTGTTCTATTTTAGGTCTTGGGTCTCTCAACTTCTTCCTCTCTACGTTGCCGCCATAGTTCATGTTCTTAAAGCTCAGCTCTGACGTCACTTCCCTTGCTTGAACTGAAGGTCTTCAGTGAGGGCTGCTGGCGTCATAGGGAGTGTGCAAATAGATGCAATTGGATGGGAGAGGAAAATATAAAACTGGTATCTGTGCTTAAAGTTAGCCTTACTGACATTTGACGTGTGCATTGATCCCGTCCTCGGATCTGTAAATCATTGCATCATGTGTCTTGCAGTATCCCCGGGAAAGAATGCAAGATGAGTTCATAGCTCCTTCCTTGCTTGTCTCTTGTCAACATACTGTGATCTGTTACAGTTTACGGGTGCCTGCTGGAGTGGACTTATAGAGTGCATCACTTAGTTTTGCATTAAAAAATGCTCTCAAAATGGGTAAGTGACTTTTAAAGGTTCCTACAAAAAAGGAGGAAGACAATATTAATAATGCACGATGCACTGGGTTGAGATAGGGGAAGAGGAAAGGAGCTCCAGTTAGAACAGCGCGTGGAAGCTGGGGAATGTGGTGCTGCATTTGGGGGCAGTTTGCGGTCCCTTTGTTGCTGCGTGTTGGGTGAGACGCTCCTTTCCTCGGTTTCGTGTTTGCATGGGATGGGCACTTACGGGGGTTCTGCTCCTCTCTGGGAACCCTCGCTCACCCTTCCCTAGGGCAGGAGAGGTGACTTACCGTTCTGGAGTTTGGAAAAAGGAGTTGGGCATGTCTAGTTCAGCTCCCCGTTTCCTGCAGAGAGCCTGCATTCTGCCCTGCCCACTCATGCTGTCAGTTTTATAGGGGTAGGCGACTGCAGGGAGGCCTGTGGCTGGGGGAGCTATACCTGTGACTGGGCAGATAAACTGGCCTAACTCTGGGCTTAAATATTAGCAAACTATTAGTAACTTACTTACAATACCTTTCTAATTTAAGCTTAATTATGAATAAAGCTGATATTTTATCTCCGTCTGTCTGGCTTCCCTGTATGTCTCTCGTTGCTTCTGAAGTTGGGGGGTGAGAATAGGTTGGTAGGTACTAAATCTTTTCCACCTCAACACTAAAACCTTCATCTCTAAAATCAAGTTGCTAATCTCTAAATTTAGGAGGACAAAAGATGTGCAATGAAGTCTTTGAAAAATAAACAATATGCAATGTGTAAATTCATAAATGTTCTTGGGAATGGAAAGTAGAAACAAGCTGGGACCTGTTACTCTTCTACTTAACTGCTGTCCGCAGATTAAATCCTAGCTCCTGCCAGCCACTCGCTGCCAAATCCTTGGATTTCATACCGGAAGTGGTAGCGGTTTGCTGGGGTGGGGTGGGGTGGGGTGAGTCACAATAGCAAATGAAAAAGATTTTACTTTGAATATAACCTGGGTATCAGGTTTTATGTTATAATACTATGATATCAAGAATATGAGAATGAGGAAATCTTAGATCAAGAAAATTAATTTTCCAACTGGAATGGGGGGAGCTAAGTAATTCGAAAGCAGAACACTAACGCAGAGATCGGCTCCACTTGTCAGAAGTACCACCCTGTTACTTGGTCCTAAAGTTGATGAACTGTGGGGAAAGGTGCTTGTGTTGGCTTATGGGAGCAGAACCACTGTTTCTCCTCTGACTTGAGAAAGTCCTAGAATTTGGGAGTACACACCTGCTACTTGTTCTAAAAGCCATTATTTGCAGGTTTTTGTTGGGTTTGATCCTTTCCCCTCTACATGGCAAAACCCAATTCAGGTTTCGAGAGTTTTACATGAAGTGATTTAATGGCGTGGAGCACGATTGGTTTGAACACTGGTCAGTCGCACCTGTGGCATAGGCCTGACATCCTCAGTGATGACGCATGAGAACTGCTGCCGCCACAGCGTTTTAGAAGACAGGAACGGAACTCTCTCTGAAAACACTGGTGTTTAGTTACACTTCTAAGTAGGCAGGTAGGAAACAGCTGCTTGAATCTGGTGGTGGCGTTTGTCTGTGGGTATGGAGGAGAAGGCAGAGTACACTGCTTTTATGTTAGAGAAATTGTGCCCACCCCCAGTCTGGTTTAATGGAGCGCAGGAGCGAAAAACTAACCAGTTCAGGGAGTGGCCCATTTAAATCTGGCCCTTTTATCCACAAAGTGGTTTGGAAGAAGATGCCAGGAGGCAGCGTTTGGTTGGCACTAGGTAACCACACAGAACGTAGTACAGAGAGTTGGCGGGCGGCGCAAGTCTTCTCAGGGCCCCGGGAGAGGGATGAGAACCTGTTAGTACCTCCAGTATGGGACAAGGGGTGTTGCCAAGAAGCTCTGTTTTGTAAGTTTGCTTAACTTCTACTTTAGAGAGAAACTAGAGAGGTGTAAAGTTGAAAGTTTGAGAATTGCCTTATAGTAGTAAAGAAACCACAGCTTGGATGAAAAAATGTAGCTGCTGTGATTCAAGAAAAGTAAAAACGAAAAGAACTGACAAAAAAACCACCCTCCCCACTCCTCAAGCTCGCATCTGCGCGTTGGAGCCCTGAGGACGGAAGGGATGGCGGAGTGCAGTGGGGAAGATCCTGGGGCAGGATCCCACGCCACCCCCAGGGCAGGAAGTGCCGCCCGAGCCTCCGCCAAAAGCAGCTCAACAATGACGTCATTGACCGGGGACGGAGGAGGCTCTTCTGTAACTCTCCGCAAAACGAGTTTGATAATTACATTGCTCTGTAAACAACAGAAGCAGCACGACAACGAAAGGCTCTGTAACACTGTCTTCTATTTGGAATAGAGGCGAAAATAGGAAGATAGGCAGAAAATTTCTCTGAATATTGCAAATTGATGGCACTAAACTTTACTTGGCTCGGATTTTACTTTGCATTTAAAAAAAAGATTGTATTCATTTATTGTGAGAGAGAGGGGAAGGGAGGGAGAAAGGGAGAGAAACATCAATGTGTGGTCACCTCTCACATGTCCCCTACTGGGGACCTGGCCCACAGCCCATGCATGTGCCCTGCCTGGGAATCGAACTGGTGACCATTTGGTTCACAGGTCGGCACTCAGTCCACTGAGCCACACCAGCCAGGGCGAGGTTTTATTATGTTTAAATATGATTCTGCTAAACTTCGTAATGTGGTTACATTAGAAAGACGCAGTTGGAAAGGAGGCTACTGTAGACGTTCGCAGTGACAGTATCGAGCAAATGCATGTGATTGAAGATGAAAAATTTAGACTACCTAACAGTAAAAAAGGAGATAAAATAAAACTGTAGAAAGCAAATATGAGTATTAAAAAACCTCAGAAGCTGTGTTCAAGTTAGGGTACAAGCAAACAATTTGTATCTTAATAAGCCTTTAGGGATCCGAATTACAATTAAGTTATGCGATAGACATCAAGACAACAACACTTCATAGGCTGGGGTCTCCAGGGGCTGGGGGGTGGGGGCGGCTGTCAGTGATGTCTGACACACTCATAATCATGCCTGAACAGGAGATACAAGTGGGCAAGTTTGCTGTGTCATGGATGAACCATCAATTGATTGCTAATACAATTAAGGGTAATGATAATGACTGAGTCTTTAAAAGAATAACTGTGATGTGTTGAAAATTATTAAGAACTGCTCATTCACTTAGTGCCGGAACTGTGAACTGAGTGCCGGCCTGTGAACCAAATGGTCACCAGTTCGATTCCCAGGCAGGGCACATGCATGGGTTGTGGGCCAGGTCCCCAGTAAGGGACATGTGAGAGGTGACCTCACATTGATGTTTCTCTCCCTTTCTCCCTCCCTTCCCCTCTCTCTCACAGTAAACGAATACAATCTTTTTTAAAAATGCAAAGTAAAATCCGAGCCAAGTAAAGTTTAGTGCCATCAATTTGCCATATTCAGAGAAATTTTCTGCCTATCTTCCTATTCTATATATGTACAAAGTTTCAGAGCTGATTATTTAGTTGAAAGAAACAAAGTAGTGAAGTGTGATTTGAAGTTGTAGATTAGAAATACACTTTAATGGACTTTTGGGTATAAAGCTTGACTAAAATTTTTAGTATTTTGGCATCAGAAGGCTAGAGGTAGGAAGGCTTAAACAGGATTTCATATAATCCCTGGTTTCTGCCAGGCTGTTTTATTTTTCAGTTTTAAAGCCTATCATGTTAAAGGTAAAAATTATTGATGTGTTGAAAACAGTTTCTGATTTTGGAGTGAGCAGAATAATTATTTGTGATCACTGGGGGAGAGAGGATAAGCAACCATATTTTTAAACAAGCTCTTGTTTAAACTTTTTTGTTTAGTCATGGTAGGGTTCAAAAGTATGTATTCTGTCTTTCCAAAAAGCATGTTTAAAACTTTCACAGAAATGTCTTAGAGCTGCTTTATCGTCCATATACCAGGAAAAACAGTCGTTACCACTTACTGTCTGGGTTCAGTGGCTCCTTAAACGTGTGTGTGTGTGTGTGTGTGCTTAAGTCATTTTGCAAATAGTTTACTGGACAATAAAGGATTAGTGAGAAATAGCTTTATTAGGACTTTTAAAGAAGAATTTAAAATAGCGAATCCATATTGTTATTCCATGTTTTTTAGGTTTCTAAGGTATGTACATCCAAAAAGGGTAATATTCTCTGAGAATACTGCTTATCATCTGTCATGCGTGAATCTAGAAATAATCCAGATTTCAAATAGATATCTAATAGCTTATCATTCCTCTTCTTGCCCTTGCTTCCATCATCAAATGTCATGCTCGAAGAATTTGTAAAATCTTGGACAGTTCCTAGTTCTGTCGAAGAGAAGAAGGCCATCGTCTTCGCCCCATAACTGCAGGGCATTTTCATTCCTGGGTTTGAATGTGTCAGCTAGCATGGTCGGTCGAATTAGTATCTTTCATTTCTGTATCGTGTGGACCCTTTCATTGCCCTGTCTTCAGCATGTCAGTCTGCAGCCTACCGATGAACTCTGTGAAGTAAATTCTGATGTGCAGACATCATAACAGACGAATGAATACTGTCCCAGGCTCTTGAGCAAAGTGGTGTGGTGCACGTTTTTGTCAGAAAATACTGCGTACTGTACCCCTTCCTGTCGAATGACTGTGGGGCGAGAGTAACATCCTCCTTGTCTCTGGAAATACACTGCTCATGCATCAGTTCTTGAATCTGAGAAAAGCCCACCCCGGCCAGGCTCATTGGAAGACTCATGGTCTGAGGTTTCGCTTACACGACTGACATCACCATCGGAGCCCAGAGCACTGCCACCTGCTTCTTCACAGTCATCTCTGGGTCATCTCGCAGTGCCATGTCTTCGCGTGTCAGCTTTCTTCTCTTCGCCATTATGGTCAGGAAATAAAAAATTCTGAATTCTCAGCTGTGTTCCATGAATGCTAAAAGCAGATAACGAAGTGTCTTCAGTCTGAACTTTTCTTGAAAGAACATGTAAGGCTTTGGGCAGTGCAGTGAGGAAACGAAAGAGTGATTCAGTAGTAACATATTATTTCATTATATTGTTCTTTGGGTGATTTGACCATTCTCCTGTTTTCTTATCTTAGTTTTTTTAAAGCATAGTTAGGAATAATTTATCAGTATTAAAATAATCTTAGGATGATTTATAAGGATGAAATACCTTGCAAATAGCAAAGTGGTTCAAGAACAGGAAAAATAAGATCATTAAGATCTCCTAATGTATCTCAGATTTACAGCATGGTGCATTGGACTCATCTTGTCAGATACAATGAATTTTACTGTTTTTAAAAATAATAAGTAGATTTTTTTGTTGTTCTTTAGAAGACCTCTTAGAAAGAATAACTCATGAAATATAGTTCTTACCAATACTTAGAACTGCTAGAAAAAGAAAAGAAAAAACCGAAAGTGGGTACAGTGGACCCTGGTGGTATGATGAGGACCCGTGGAGATGGTAGGCAGCATGTGAGATTTTATGGCGGCGGAAGAGAAGGGATGGATGCTGGGAAGAACGTGAGCAAGAACGGCCTGAGTTGGTCATTTGGGTTTTGAGAGTGCCTTTTCAGCTTTAGTTTCTGTGGTGGTCTTGCTGAATGGATGTACCCTAGGATGCCCCATTTCACTTGTGCCTGTGTGTCAGAGGTTTAGCTGCTGGGAGACCTCAAGAAACACAACGGGACATATGTGTCAGCTAGTCCCAGTCTCAGAGTCAGGTGGAAGGTGGGGCGTTGTGAGAGCCCTTCAAGGCCTAGGGCTTTGTACATCAGTAAATATTGGGGTGCAGTGGGGTGCTTCCTATGTGTTTGGATTTAATTTGCCTTTATTTTCTCTCTATGGTAAAGTGGTAATTTCAGAGACCAGTATTGGTAAGAACTTGGCTTTATGTTAAGTTCCCTTGGTGTTTATTGTGTATCACTCTTTTATCACCATGAGTTGCCATATTTGGAGGAAAGGACTTAAAATTTTTGTGGGAGGTAGGTAGGTATTCTCTTTGCTTGTTCTTAACCAAAATTAAGAGTATTTTAACTTTGAGGAAGGTCAAAGCAATGAAAAGTACTTGATGCTGCTGTGGATTTGGTGGGAAAAGTCCTAGCCTTCTCGTGAAATTTGTGTTAATCCCATTGGCTGGTTTTGCCCGTTGTCCAAAGTTTGATTTGCTTGGCTAGTTTCAAAGTCGTGTAAGGTGTGGTTCCAGCAGTCTTTTTTTTTTTTTTCTACTCTGGGGTTTGGAGAGCAGGAGTGACATCACCTATCACCTGCTTTGTTTAAAAGCATGATTCTGGCCCTTTTGTGGAGAACAGACATGGGGAGGGCGAGGCTTCCAGAGGAGAGGCCGGGAGGAGGCTGCCCGGCAGTCCAGCCTGGGGGCGGTGGGGGCTGAGAGCTGCAGCCTTTCCTCTTCCCACACGTCCGCTGCCGCTGAGTCGGGCTGTCTTATTCCTGTGGTACTTCCACATTGTCAGGCACCCCACGTGCATGGCGAAGTGTGGGGTGCTGGAGTCAGGCCAACTGCAGTTTGGGCCTTACTCTGCTGCCAGGTAGATTTTTGACCTTGGGAAAGTCAGTTGACTTGTAGCCTCTCATTCATCTCCACGTGGATTGCAAGTTGTGTTGTTCACATGCCCGCAAATCTGAAGGTCTTTGACACAGAGGTCACTTTGTATAGAGGTCTTTTCTTTAGCTTGACTGAGCTAACGTCGTAACCGTCTCTATCTTAAAAGGCATCACACATGCACACACTTAAAATTGCAGTAAATTTGAAAGATGTCTTAGGAAATTTGTGATATCAGTTGAAATGATTATTTAAGGGAACATTTCCTATTTAGAAACCTTGCCTTTCTCTTTTGTATCATCAATCTACCTACATCATGGACTTAATTCTGACTATAAAAGCATTCAAGTTATTTGTCTATGTACAGGCAAAACAAAGTAATATGTCAGTTTGATAATAGCAACAGCAAAATTTAAACATAACAAAAATACCTCCTCAAGAAAATAGAACCCTGTTTTTCAACCTCTCTTTTTTTAAGTTGGGGTAGCTTCTTGAAAAAATAACACACAGCACTCTCGTCACTTAAACATTTTTCCTTTCCTTTCCAAAACTGACTTAATTCAGCTTTCTTCCTCCTGCTCTACTGAAACTGCTCTCGCTCAACCAAGGTCACAAAGCCCCAGCAGCACAACCCGTGGGACACCCCAAGGCGTTTGTTTCTTCCCTGCTGTCTCCAGTCTGCCCCTTGTCGTTCTTACTGCTTTTGTGCAGGTAACTCCCACAGCTGCATTCGGCTCAGGTTTACCTTCAGAGCCTAGATTCACATTCATTGGCTTTCTTGCATTACCCCAGAACTTCCCAGCAGAACCATAGCGTAACATGATTGTAGCCAAATCCACTTCAGCATGTAGTTCTTATATTCTTAATCTCAGCCAATGGCACTAACATTTACCCAGTTGCCCAGGTGAGGTATAATTTATTGAGGTGTGATTTAAGTACAGTAAACTATACCCATTTGAAATATATGATTTAGTAATCTTGACATATAAACACCCATAAAACCATGTCTGTCACCTTGAAAAGTCTTCCCATAGCACTTTGCAGTCATTTCATTGTTCCTCTACCCTTGGCCCTAGGGAACCAGCCATCTGTTTCAGGAGTTACAGATTGCTTTGTATTTTCTGTATTTTATATAAATGGACTCGAGTTGTATCAGTCAGGGGTCTGATAAATAAATCAGGGGTCTTATATATAAATCTATATATAGAGAGATTTATTTTAAGGACCTGGTTCACATGGTGGTAGGGGCTGGCAGGCTGGACACTCACAGGAGTTGATGTTGCAGTCCCGAGTTTCACATGTGCAGAGCAGGCCAGTGGCTGGGAAACTCAGGAGTCGATCCTAGAGTCTGAATTTGGCAGGCAGACTGGAAGTTCAGGCAGGATTTCTATATTACTCTTTAGACAGAATTCCTTCTTCCATGGGAAACCTCAGTTTTCATTCTTATGATCTTCAACTCCCCATAATTAGGTATCACATGTTGTAGATCTCTCTTGCAGAAAGGACCGCCCCTCTGTCCCTGCCCCCCACCAACTTACCAGCGCCCACCTTGCAGTAAGGACTCTTTTTCAAACTGTTATCTGTGTTTAAGCCTTCACTGCCTTTGACCTTCACATTAAATTATCCTCTCATTGATGTCCTGTGTCTGGTGTCTTTCTTCTCCAATCCATTTTAATACCACAAGTTGTCATTCTAAATCTCAATCTGTTCATGTTACTCCCAGCTGAGAAATCCTCAGGAGCTATTCGTTTCTCCCAAGTTGCCTAAGTCTAGGGGATGTGACCTGGTGGGGTTTCCATGTCAGAGGACATGGAACATCAGCCAGTTTTTTATTGGAAGGAGTCGGGACTTGGAGGGTTTAGGAATGACTTCTGTTATTAGATTTATCGCATTCTGTCATCATTATTTCTTTTATTAGCCTACACTTTTTAATACATTGCCTTTGGTGTTCTAACACTTAACACAGACTATTGTGATATGAAAGGCGTTTGTACCTTTTTTAAAAAAAATGGTGTAATTAGAAAACCTTTGGGAATTAAAAAAAATGAAATAGAAGTATAGATAGGCATTCATTTTTGGATGCTATATTATTTTTTTAAATGTTGTAGTTTTATATTTAGAAGCCCCAATTTAAAGAGAATAATCTGGAAGGCTAAATATAGCCTTCAACTTAATCGGGAAGTAACTTTTGTTGAAGTGGCAGTAAAAATGTGTTGAAGAGAATGGTGAGTATCAGAATAATGACTCATTATTCTGAATTTTTCTCTGACATATACTGTGGCTTTTCTGTTAGGGTCTTGCTGTTTTGGTTTAGATAGAGATTTCTAAGCAACAAGACATATTTTTAGACATATAGAAGCATGTGTTCAAATCTAGTTTGTTCTTTGGGGAATATTCTACGGAGTATATTAGAACTCTACAGGTATGTCATGAAACTACGTTATGACTGCTCTTCTAGACAGTATATGTGCTAAGTATCCAGAAGATAAAGCGATTTGGCCCACGGAATAACTGTGTGTTAGTGTATTGATTTAATGTCTGTAGCCTGATGGTGTGGTACAGATTTTGAGTAATTTTTTAGCGTGTTTGTTCAAACTATGCTTTGGAGATATTTTAAATGAAATCTCCTGACTCTTACAGTCCAATGAGGCTAGTTGTGGGTTTGTACATTTTTGGTTCAGGGAATGAGAGTTGCTGGGGGTGATAAACTCAAAGGCGCATTTAGAATTTAAAATGATTCCGTTCTGTTCATAAGTAATTGGATCCTGTGGTCCTCCTATTAAAAACCTTCCAGGCGTTTCCCATTGCACTCAGAATGAAATCCAAACAACCTACCAGGCCTACAAGCTCAGGCTTGCCTGTCAGCGTTCTCTCCTATCCCTCTCCCCCTCATTAGCCTGACTTCATTACTCTGCCCTCTGAGCGTGCAAGTTCATTCCCTTGGCCTTTGGACTGGAGTCACCTCTGTCATCCTCTTCCTTCAGACCTTAACTGCCTTTTTCAGGTCTCAGATCACATATCCCCTCCTCAGAGAGGTCCTCCCCCGCGTCTCCTCCTCCCCAGTCACGCATTTGATTACACTGTTTTTATTGTCCTCCTAATCCTTGTCACCTTCCCTCTAATTGGTCAGTAATCCTCGGGGGAGCCTGGCTTTGCTGTTTGGTCCCCTTGCTGCTGTGGCCCTGTGCATGGAGACAGGTAGTGCGTGCTTTGTAAGTGTTCAGAGGGACAAGGGCAATCCTTATAATCATCCTCGCTGAAATACAGCAGTATGTTAAAAGCAACATGTGACTGAACAGGTACTAATTGGTAAGATTGTCTGTTTACTCAGTAATTGATCTTTTCATTACATAGTACGGAATTCAATTATGGTGGAAACAGATACTGTCTCTGGTGGATAGAGTTGGTATGCAGATACACGATCCTGTCTTGTCTTTAATTTGTTGGGTCATGGTTCTTTTCAGTTCTTCAAGAGAGATAGCTGAATAATAATTTTCTATTTTTAAGTTTATATGCTAGAGGCTTTTGCAAATTGCTGAAATGTCATTAGATCATGTGTTTTGTTTTCTATGACATGGTGGGGTGGTCAACTGAGCATTCTGGACTGAAGGTCAGGAGGCCCAGGCCCTGGTTTCAGTTTCTGCCAGTAGCCAGTTCTCCTCATGAGTCTCGTGGCCCTCGGTTCCCTGATTTATAAAATAATAGGATTGGATGAAATGGTCTCAAATGTCTATCCCCTTTTAACAGTGTACAATTGTGTAATTCCAGGCTTGCACAAATCCTTTTGTTCACCTCTGGGAATTTTTATAGGTTGTATGGGTGGGTATATGATATACATACATGATAGTTGGGTAGGCATTGTTAAGTTTTTGCAAGAATGGAAAGTTAAATTTATCTGATTTAGTGGAACATTGAAACAGCTGAAAGATTTAGAAGTCTGGTTTATTTCACTTGTTTTTTAATCAGCTGTGGTAAGATACTATACGTTGGAGGTGTTCATTTTTAAATTGACAGTATTATTTAAGTGGATACTAATTTGGGCCCTTATCACTGTTTCAGGGATCCTAGTCTTTGTCTTCTTTGGAAATCATCTAAGAATTTTATAATTGACTTGGTTTAATGTAGTTTATGTTAGCATATCAGTTTTACCTAGAATTTATAGAAGTCTTCACTGACATTAGAGACACGATCCGTTTTGAGAAATGCTGTAGAACCCTCTGTAGCTCATTCTGCATTCCGTAGTTCCCTGGTCCTCAAACTTGAGCGTGGCATCAAAATGGCCTCTCGGACTGTTGTTAAAACACAGATTGCTGCCCCATCCCGAGTTTCTGATTCAGCAGGTCAGGGGTGGGGCCTGAGAACTTGCATTTCTAACAAGGTCCCCCAGAATGCTGATCCTGCTGGTCTGAGACCCACACTTTGAGAACCACTGCTGCGGGTTGTCAGGTTCTTTGTTCGCACTCACCGGCACTGTCTTCGTCCAGAGCATTCCAGACCCTTCCATATTGTGTAGTGATGCATCTCAGCAGTAGTAGGTACCTCCCCCTCTTTACCTTGTGGTCACTGGGTTCCCTCGCATTACATGGTATCTTCAGTCCTTTCCAGACTCCTGGTAAGTGTGAAACATCACAAATGCTTAAATGCAGCTGAGGCCCTCAACCACAGTGTGCTGCCCGTAACTTAACCTTTTGGATTGTGTGTTTGGGAAAAATGGGAGAAACGTGCATTCAGAGTATATGGGAAATTTATTCTTGTCTGTTTGGTGACCCTGGCTTTAGAATCAGTCAGACCTTGGCTCAAAGGTTAGCTGTAGCACTTACTGGCTTTTTTGAGTTTGGGAAAATTATGTCACTTTTCTGAGTCTTTGTTTTCTTATTTCTAAAATGGGGTGGATAATATCTGCCTCATAGGATTTTTGTGAGGACCCGATTAAATTAGGTGCATAAAGTACTTCGTAGGTGCATAAAGTACTTGGTAATTGGTGGCTTTGTAAAAGGTCGTATGTCAGTCTAAGGACACAACTTCCATGCAGTCTCAGTGTTCGTTATTCTCAGACTTTCTTCACTGTTTGCCTTAATGTGTGTTGCTCACCTAACCTGCTTGCAGGAGCCCAGCCATGGGCAGTAGGCAGTTAGCTGTCCACTGTGTAGGCACAGAGCCTGCTTCTCTTGATCGGAAACGCTCTGTCTTGTCCCCTTCTAACCTGGCTTTTTGTCCCTGGGCACTTAGCTCTGGCTCCCGGTGCCTGTATTTAGGCCCTTCCTGCTTTGAGGGCCCGTCGCAGCGTGTTTCTCTGACTCAGATCCTCACCGTGTTCTGGGGCGATTATGCTCCTTTTTCCGGCACCACATGAAAACCGTCGTATTTGGAGGCACGCAGCTCCATCTCTGACCTGGAATGGGGTGTGTGTGTGTGTCACAGTACTAACTGTTCTTATCTTTAAATGTCTCTCAAATGTGCGTAGATTTGAAGAAGAAACTTTCTGCGTGCTTTTTAAGCTCCAGTTTTCCTACTGGATGTTCATTAGATATATAACCCAATGAGAAGAACTTTGGTTTACTTTGTATCCTCTTAAAAAGAACCTACATTCACCAGATTTTAGTTAGCTTGGAATACACCGAGATTTTCGACTATGAATTCTGTCCATTGGGACGGAGTTCTAAGAAACTGTTTTGGCCACCAACAAGTGTTTAGTGAGAGGGTGCCAGTCACTCCCATCGCAGACCATGCCCGGGGCAGTGTTGGAGGGCGTTCAATGACTTTTCATTGTTGTTTTACATCCTTTTTTGGATGACCATGAATTCTCTGTTGTCCTAAGGCCTATTGTAATGATGTATTGTCAGCCACATTTATGATTTCATGCTTTTCAGAAACAGAAGGGGTTTGTTTTCATTACATATTTACACTTTGCTTCCTGTTTCCTTTTCAGTGACCCATACTCAGCTGGCCCAGTGAAGTGTGTGGGGGGTGAGGCGTGTCTCGGCCAATGTATACGATCCTGGCTGAGCAGTCTCTCGTAAGCATGCTTTTTGCTTGCCTTTGTGAGCTCGTGGCAAGCTTCATGCACTGAACCAAGTGAGTGAGACTCATGGAGCGAGAACAGAAGCACCAGAGACAGACCACCATGTATTCACAGAATTAAAAAACTATGATAGATGAATGAAATGTAGTAGTTTCACTTGTTTGAATTAGGATATTTGAATACTGGTAGAAGAATCCAGGATGGGTACACTATGTTATTGCCTAAACGATGTGACTTAGTATGAATGATTTAAAATACATAATGGAGCTCTCTCTGCCATTTATATATTCTTGCTTAAGACTTTTGTTTTGGTGCAGGCATATATGCGAATTTAATTTACGTGGATTCAGCTATATGCTCTCTGTCTTTTGTATAAACTCTAAATGTTGCGTATGTTAATGACTTTATAAATGAAAGAACTTACAAGTATAACTTCCATATATGTGATATTTATCCTGTTCTTTACTGGCTTTAATATCAATTCTTGACTAAGATGCAGCTGAGAGTAGAAGTAACAAAAATAACAACTTTTAGTGTTGTTAAATGTGGTACAGCAAAGAGCAAGATAGTGGATTTTTGACAGACTAAAATCAGATGTTTTGGGAGCAAAGTGCTGTTTGTTTTTTGACTTCCGGTGTTCTGTTTTTTGTGTTTTTTTTTGTATCTGTGCTGGAGAAGAATGGATTTATTTGCTTTTATAACATTCAGAATACTTACATGGTTTGGTTGGTTTCAGCTCTCCTAAGTAAGGAGCTTTGGTGAAAGTTTATGAGAATCTCTTATAAAATAGTTTAGGGACCAATAAAACATTATTCTTGCCAGAAGATGGAGGTGGTTGGAAAGAGTACCCATCAAAGATACTCGGGCAAAAACTTAATGTGTTAGAATATTTAAGAGTAAAAAATAAAGAATAAAGGTGAAGCGCGTTACTTCTAGTCACTAGTCTGCTGCCTGTCCCCACAAGCCTTTAGGTCAGGGCTGTGTTATGATGGATGTTGCAGCGGAAGGTGCTGGCTGCACTCAGGAAATGGCCTTCTCTTCCGACCCACGGGTACTAGCGCTATCAAGGGGACACTTGAAGCCTGAAGAAAAACTTTACTCTAGTCCTTTCTTCTTGATGCATTTTTTCCTCTTAGAGCAGCTACCAATTTGTGTTTTATTTTTTAATTTTTTTTATAGCAGAGAGAGTAGATTATTAGGTGATAGCACACTCCACAGCACATGGGAGCGGGCCACCTCCAAGCAGAGATCGACTCTCGGTGACTGGGGGACTCTGTTCTTGTAGGGCAGATATCCCGGCTGGTTTTGGCAGGCTTTTTATTGTGCATGTGCGAGTAGTTATGTTACTTTTATGCTACTGCACGTGAGGCCCCCCAGGATTTTCCTTGACTGGCCACCAGGACAGGGGGTCCCACAGTGCTAATTTATTGTGTTTTAGAATACAGCCTAATGACTTGTCTTAACCTAATTGTCTTTCAGATAGTGTGAAGTGAGTAACTTTAGGCATGACTGTTCCTGAGATGGAAAGAAAAAAGGGAATGTTTATACTTGTCTTTTAGGAAACCCATGCTTCTTAGAATTTAGCTCTGACCTCTCTCTCATTCAAGGGCCTGAGAATACGAAAGATAGCCACAGCGAGGAGGGACCTCCTCTCTGCCTCCCAGCTAGTCAGAGCCTGAGCGGCTGGTACACTAGTTAACTCCAGAGGCAGGTTCATGGTCTTCAGGGTTTTTAATTTTGAAAATGTGAGATGGGAAGAATCTTGAAGTTATTCTCATTCTTTGTTTACACTTCCTTATCCTAGACTTTATGTAGACATAGACACTAGTGAGCTATCTCTAAAGCAGTGGTTCTCGTTTGGGGCAATTTTGCCATCCAGGGACATTTGGTGACATCAGGAGACATTTTTGGTTGTCGCACTAGGGGGATTGCTCTTGGCATCTCTTGTCGATGGACAGGGAAACACCCGACAGTACACAGAACAGCCCCTCCAGAGAGAGTTACCTAGCCCCAAATGCCAGTAGCCCCATGGTTGGGAAACCTACCGCTGAGCATTATTTCACGGAGAGAAAAGTTTCTAGGGTAATATGCTCACCCCGGAGGGGAGTTCTAGGAAAGAAAGCAGGCACAGAATGCTAGTTTTTGCTCCTGCGTTAGAATGAGTGTCATGGAAATTGGTGTACTAGGGTAGGTCGTACGTAACACAGGTTTGTGGCCTGTCACCCCGTCACCCCCCAATCCTTGTCTTTAGAAGTGACGTTTACAGAGTTCCAATTCAGGTCATTTGCATTTGAGTGAGTGGGGCGAATTCGGAGATGACTAAAGCCACAGGTTTGTCTGTGTGCTCAAGAACTCAGGAAATCATCACCGACCTGCCTCATTTGGTTTACAAAATGGTATACAGCCGAATTTAGTATAGGGCACATCTCTGGGCCTGCACGGTACTGTCATTTCGTGCAGCTCTAATTTGACTTTGTCAGAGTGAGCCAGAACAGAGCACAGGCCTACTTTCACTGACACTTAAGTCAACAGAAGATTATAGGGATCCTTTTTTGGAATTTAGTAATTGTGGTTTCTCTTTTGACGTAGTTACCACAGTCGAGAAATTGAAGCGTGGCTTGCTCAGGGTAAAATGAGTCATGAAGTCAGAAAATACACAGATACGTGTGGAAAAAGATTAGTGTGACCTCAGTGCCAGAGGAGGGGAGAATCATGTAAAAACTCATTATTTATAACTGGAGGCAAATTAATTGCAGCTCCAAAATTGTGTTGTTACAAAACATGGAAAACCAGATAATTGGTATGTTTTCCCACTTGACTCTCAATTTTAAAGGCCTGTAATTGGTGTGTTGTTTATGTTGTTCACTAAACACAGTGTTGGAATGGTGGAGGGGAGGAGAATGCGCGTGATAGCAGCACAGAGCTGGGCAGCATCACCCCACCCCCACCCCCCGCCCCAGCGGTTGCAGTGCAGCGGCTGCCAACAGTGACGTCACAGCAGATAAAGAGCCATTTCAGACTCTTTCTAACTGTCATTACAAGGACGGGGAGAATCTGCGCCAAGTCTGAAGCAGTGTTAAGATGTCTACTGTGTTCCTCTGTTTGGTTGTCTTAAATGATAATGTTCCTAACATTTGGTTACTTATATAATTTAAAAATTATATTTAGCATCATCCAGGAGAAGGAATAGTACTGTTTACCGGGATCCCAAAACAGTAGCTCTGTTTGAGCAGAAGCAGAAACTCAAAGCAGTACTTTGGCACTGTGATGGAGAAAATAATGTTGGTTTTGAACTTGGTAATGTGGCTGTTACAGGTGGCACATTGGGTAGGACTGACCTACCTAAATCGTAGATTTTAATACTGTTTGTAGATGAGTAACGTCCCTTTGGGGAGTGGAAAACGGCAGTAGACTTCAATTGTGTGGGGGAAAAGACATCGCACAGCTAGGAAGAACCTAACTTAGAACTAATTTTCCAAATGCCAAAGGCCTTTGCCATCAGCTATACACTGTGGTACTTCTGTAAGATTTTTGCTTGTCTTTTCCCTGGATTATTACCACTTGTGCTGGATTTGGAGTCCCATTAGAAAGGAGTATGCTGTGTAACATTTATGCTTTAGGGATGCGGGAACCATGAGTAGTAGGAGCAGGCAGTGTGAGGGAAGGACAGTGAGGGATGAGTCTGGAGAACCAGGAAAGCGAGTCCTTGAACTTTATCTCCGCATCTTCATTCTGTAGCTTAGTGCCTGAACCGTAGGTGCTTAATCAGTAACTGTGATCATTTATAGGTAATAGTGGATAAACACTTTTATACGGAAGTTTCTACTTCCCGTATGTGTCTTTACTCACCCTCTTTTCTCTGACTTTCTGTTCCCTATCTTAGTTCAGACCATCAGTTTGAGAGGGAGAGACAGAGAAAGAGAAATAGAGGTAGAAAGAGAGAAAGAAAATGATTATGAATAGAGCAGTAAGAAAACTAAAACACAGTGGGCTGTATACTTTATTTCACTTAATCCTCACAACCACTGTGTGATTTAACTGGTACTACTCATAATTTATGGATGAGAAAAACTAAGGTTCGCAGATGTTGCTCCATTTGTAGTAAATAACACACCTGGGATTTCATCCCAAGTGTGGAGGGTTTCGAAGCAGACCTCTATTTTATACTGTTCTGTACCTCGCGGCATTTAGGAATTCTACTAACAAGGGCTCTTACGCATCTGTGTAACTCTGTAACTTATGTTTAGTTTTAGAGAAATGCCAATAAAGTGCTAAAGGATCTGTTTTAGTCTACAAACTTGAATTTTCTTTGGAGGAACAGATTAAAAAAAAAAGAAGAGTTAGAATACACCAAAAGAGAAGTTAGCATTGGTGGTGTGTCCAGTGAGTGCCTGGTAGTGGTGAGGCCCGTGAGGAGGGAACCGGGAATTTAAGATTTTGGCCATGAGAAGGCAGGGCCGTTGCACACAGATGACGTGCCCACTGTGTCCTGCACAGTGACCTGGGGTGCCCTTGTCGTGTGCAGTCTGCGATGGGGCTGCTTCTGGGGCTGCACATTGTGCAGGGGGTGCGCTGACCTGCACGGTGAACATCCAGGTGTGTGCCATGAGGGGAGCAACACGTACCTGCTACAGGGGCAGTTGTCTCTTTCTGCAAAAAGAAGAGGGAAATGCCTGGAAGCTTAAAAGTCGGAGTTGCTAAACAAGCAAAAATAAACTCAGTCAAAAATGAGCAAAGGACTTGAATAGATATTTCTCCAAAGAAGCTATACAGTTGGCCAATAAACACATGAAAATGAGCAATATCCCTAATATTAGGGAAATGAGGATCAAGACCCAATCTGATGCCCCCTCACACTCACTGGGTAGCTGTTTTAAAAAGTCTCGACAGGGATGTGGACGAATTGGAGCCTGTGTGCATTGCTGGTGGGGATGTGAAGGGTGCAGCTGCTGTGGAAAACAGAACGGCAGTTACTGAAAAAATCTTTAGCAAAATTACCGCGTGACCCAGCAGTTTGACTTCTCAATCTATACCCCGAAGAATTCAAACCAGAGTCTCAGAGTTGCTCACCTGTGTTCCTAGCAGCATGACTCCTAGCAGGCAAAAGGTGGAAGCAGCCTGTCGCAGGGTGAATGGGTAAACAAAATATGGTACATACATGCAGTAGAATGTTGTTATGCCTTTGAAAAGAAGGAAATTCTGACACATGCTGCAACATGGATGAACTTCAAGGACGTTACGTTAAGTGAAAAAAGCCAGTTGCAAAAGGACAAATGCTATATGATTCCATGTACAGGAGGAACCTAGCCTGGCCAAACTCATGGAGACAGAAAGTAGGGTGGTGTTCCCAGGGGCCAGGGAAGGAGGGCACGGCGAGTGGGTACTTAATGGGGACAGAGCTGTCGTTTGGGACGCATGAAGTCTTGCAGGTGAATTGTGGCCATGGTTGCATGACAGTGTGAGTGTACTCGGTGCTGTAGAGCGGCCTGGTGAAAAATGGGTAAGATGGTACATTTTATGCTACTGTTCCACAGTTAAAAGGAATAACAGTCCCCATAAGCTCTCCCATCTTCTCTTTTTGCGACAAACTTTTTATTTAAACATATAATTTTTTGACTAATATTAAGGGAAAAAAGTCATCTGTAATTTAAGAATGCTGTTTACAAGGCAGAGGAATAGAGCGTTGACTCTTCCCACGTCCACACTTAGAGACTGTCTGAGGCTGTTGCTCTTAATAGTAGCCGCATTCGGTAGCTGGTTGGGAAGGGTGGTGCTGGTGGTCCTTCCAGGCAGGGTCTACTCTGACTTCCCTGCGGAACAACCTCAGAAATTTATGCAGCTGCCAATGTGTCAGACGAGTAATGTAATGACGTCTGTCTTCGTGCTGTTGGATGGTTCTTGTTAAGGTTACTTAGCATACGACCTCTTATTTTACAAACTTGATACTAGTATTTGGTTAGTTCATTGAAACAGTTGGTTAAAGCAGAGCGTAAACTGTTTCAGGGTAATTTTTAAGGCTTTCCCCATCCTGGACTCTGCCTAGAGGCAGGAGGTAGGTAGGATACAGCAAAAGCATCCTTTTGCAGAAAGGGTCTGAGAGGAGTGATGGGCAGCCGTTTCTAGTGTGATAGCCCGGAGCCCGTTGAGTCGCGAGCAGCACTGATACTGTATTCTTGCCTCCGAACTGGGCCACTCGATTTTTATCAGTGTCCCTCTCACCCATTCACAGCTTTCCCACAAGTCTCTTTTAATAGTATTTTATTAATCGATTTATTTCACTCACTTTCTCAAAAGAATTCAGCTTAGTTTTCATAGAAGTTTAACTTTTCCTTTTATGTTCACGTTTCTGGTCTGTGTAAAAGTGAATGTAATTTCAACACGTACAATTGGCATCACAGTTGTGATGCTCACCTGGGTTTTGACCCTGGCGCTCAGCAGGCAGGGCCTCACCGTGCCCTGGACGTCCCTGGTGTAGTTTGCTGCAGGAACGGGGACGCGTGGTGCATTGGGGGTCAGTTCATTGGACATTGGCTACGCGTGTTTTCTCTGTTCAGTGTCTATCATGTTTCCTGCTTTTGAGAGAATGTTTATGGCTTTATCAGACCTCGGTGGTTTAGTATTCATTCGGTGCCCTCCTGTCATAAACATTTGTTCTGTGTTAGGTTATTTGATAGTTTTCAGTGATTTGTCAGCGGAGAAGTTAGGCCAGTAGCATTTTGTTTTTCAGGCTGCTGTCTCCAGAGGTCAGCCCAGAGGCCCTTGTATGTTTTCCTTTAAATTTCTTCATTGGAGTGGGTTGTTGCAGAGAACTCTGGGCAGCATCCCTGGGAGATGGATTATTGGTCACTGCCCCAGTGCCCTGCCGTTGGCACGCTTGGACATTCTGTGGGGGCCGGGTACTGGGAGTGCGGGAAGCCCAGGTGCGAAAGCAGGAACAGGACAGTGGGGAGAGGGAGGCACGCCCATCGTCGTCGGAGAGGCCAGGACCAGGCAGGACCCGTGGAGGGTGCCTGGTCCCACTGGAATTCCTCGGCCAGCCTAATGTGAAATCACTCCTCCCATTCACACTTTATATTGGAATTGTGCCTTCTGGCAAAAGGTAAAAACTTTTCCTTTTGTATGCTGTTTATAACAGAGCATTCTTTTAGGTGATTCCAGTGAGGCTTCAAAAAGAGATGGATAGTAAGAGGTAGTTTTCTTTTTTGTTTTGTTTTCAACCTAGGGGCTGTTCTTGTTCAGTCTACTGTGGTGTGTCTCCATAAATTGTAATTAAAATTTGTTACATCTTCTGTGTTAAAAACATCAATCTTGAGTTTAAAATACCATGCCAAGCTCTGATAAGCACAGCTTCTGTTTTTGATGCTATGTGCATAAACTTAAAACATTTACGTGAAAAGAGTATTTGGGATTCCAGAGAAAAAACTGTTTATTCAAGATGTCCCTCCCTGTCTCCCCCCCCCTCCCCGTCTCTCCCCTCCTCTCTCCCCTCCTCTCTCTCCCACTCCCCTTTTTGTTTTTGCTTAGCAAATTGCTGTTAATTTCTGAAATATGGCTAATTCCAATTATCATTATATGGAATATTAGACAAGTAGAAACTTTAAGAATGTCTTGGCCAGCAACCGCCCCCTCCCCCAACTTTTTACCTCCCAGTAATTGTGTATTATATATGTTCATGCAGTGCAAACTAATACTAAATTTGGCCTGAGCTTCCGGAAAATCACAGTGCATGAAAAGTTATTTTCTTAGAGTGTCCAAAATTTTACATACCATTCCTTCCTCCTTTTAGCATGCCTGGTTGATGGTATGCAGAAACTTCCTCTCTCTTACCTGACTCTTTTTGTACCAGTATTCTTAACGTCTGTTTCTGTATTGTGCAGAGGGAGCCGGTTCTTCCAGGCCCTTCCATCTTGGTATTAGCAGCTACAGAGAGAGTACAGAACCCGCTTTAACCTGCTATTGAGGTGGCTGGTGTTATTTCCCATCACTGGAGAGGTGGGTGTTGTGGCGGGGAAGCCTGTAAAGCTGAATGAAGCAAGGCCACATCAAGGCTGGTGCCAAGGCAATAAACCAGGCAGGGAGGGCTGCAGCGATGCCGTGCCAGCTGAGCATGGGTGGGCATGCGGGGGAGGAAGAGAACTGTTGTAAAAGTGCTTTGGGAGTCTGGACTGCGCCGTATAATTTCCTTAAGCAACAGCGAGCACATGTGAGACTCTCTGTGGTTTGTTTTCACAGAAACAAACAGCAGAGGACAGGTCTGTACTAGTGGGTGGTGTCACTGTCCTGAGAGAGTCACTGCTTGAAAACGCTGACGTGGGTGTGTATGGAGCTGTCTATTGATCAGCTAATAAATTAGCTGCTTTTGAGCAGCTAATTTGTTAGGTGTGCCTTCGTTTTTGAAGACACTAACACACAAGTGCATCTCAGATTTTATAAAATACCAGATTTTTAGTGGAATCTCTCAGGCTACTTTTAAAAAGGTCTGTGCAGAGGTGAAATCTTGATTTGCTCTCTGCTATCAGTGAATGGGCAGGTGAAGTAGGGAAGCCAGTGTGAGGGGGCCCAGGCCCTCCACTCTCAGTCAGTCTTCTTACTCTGCGTCAGACCTCAGGTGCCACAGCCCCGCTGTCTGCCTTCTGTGTCTTCGTGCTTCGAGTCCCTTATGTCTACCTGGAGCCCAGCTTTCTTCTGCCGTGGCTGCAGAGATTCTGAGTGACAAAAGTAAATAGTTCCAAGCTGTGCTTAAGGCCAGTTACATTCGTGCGCCGGCGTGTGTTTGTGAAAACTAAACATACAAACCTTAGCAACAACTTGAATTCTCTCGCTGTTTCTCTTCTTTAATGAAATGGCTATAGTCCTACGTGGAAGTACATCTATTTTCCAGCTAATTTTTATCTATCTATCTATTTATTTATTTATTCACTTAATTTTCTAAAGATTTTACTTATTTATCTTTAGAGGGGAAGGGAAGGAGAGAGGGAGAGAAATATCAATGTATGGTTGCCTCTTGTGCATCCCTTGCTGGGAACTGGCCTGCAGCCCAGGCATGTGCCCTGACTGGGAATCGAATTGCGATCCTTTGGTTCGCAGGCCTGCACTCAATCCACTGAGCTACACCAGCCAGAGCCCAGCTAGTTTTTAAATAACTTTTGTGTGAGGCTAGCAATTTCATAGCAATTGGATGATAAAACAGTGGCTAGGGGTAACATAAAATGTAGATTGCATAATATGGAGCCATTGCCTTCGTGATTTTTCAAAGACTTTGAAAAGGCAAGTCTTTATACAAATAAGAAAGTTAAATGTGGCTACTTTGGTGTTTGGGGTATGAAGCAATGTTAGAAACTGTGAATACAACTTTAAGCCAGGAGGCTAGCAAAAAGGCCTCCAGGCAGCTCAGATGGCCATACAGAATCCAAGGGTAAGCGCTTGGGGTGTATCAGAAGAGGAGGCACAGAGTGGGGGCCAGCCGGCCTGGGACTGCAGCTGTCCTTGAAGAAAGTTTTGTGAGTATCACTTATTATACCCTCACATGTCCTTTAATGATGATGACTCAGGGCCACCAAGCAAAAATATCCATTGTTTCTGTGATTTTTGATAAGGCAGGGTATGTCATGGTAATATTCAAAAGTATTGAAATGAAACTTACCGCCAAAAGAGTAAGTTCTTAGAATGAGTTGTAAAGCTCAGTCATCTAAAATAACATGTGATCCTTGGACTTAAGAATGCCAAGATATTATTGTTAACAATAGGATTTAAACTGTTCCAGAAAACGTCATAGGCTTGAAGTGGGACAAGAGAAGGTACCCACAGCAAGTCCGAGTGGTGGTGAGCGTGAGCGTGCTGGTGGCGACACTGGGGAGGAGGCGGGAGCAGAAAAAGTAGTCAGGTGGGGGTGTTGTAGTTAAGGAGGAAGTAGGGAGTTAAGGTCAAGCACCTGAATCAGGGGAGTGACGTGAAGATTGGAGAGGAAGGACTGGATGCAAAAGAGATAAGGTGAACTCAGCAGGATGAAGTGATTAACTGGACCTGGTTGGCAAGAGGGGAGGGTGGGAAGAGCTAAAAGTGGCTCCCAGGTTTTGCAGTTTTTGAGTCTGGGAGAATTGTTGTTTACTACCACGGTAACAAGACAGGCAGCTGATTTTGCAGGGAGGGAGACTGGCTTAGTTTCCCGGGTGCTGAGTTGAGGAGTTGGCCAGAGACCTGGGAGGCCTTTGGACTTGTCCGCCTGGAGCCCGAAGAGGCTCTTTTCAGCTAAGACAAGCAGAGACAGGCATGCTTTCATTGTTGCCCTGGAAAGTGCTTAATAATTGTTGGTCTGTAGCTCTTCTGAGTTTTGTGGGATGATTGGTTTTGCTTGACAACAGACTTTGTTCAGATACACAGTTTTTACTTAAAAGTAAAAAGTCAGTAATTAGACCTGCTTACGCACTTGAAGAGTGGGAACAGAAGCCGAGGCAGGCATGCTTGCCTGACATCATCATAAAGTCTCATGTAAAATTTCCATTCTACTCCACAGTGTTTGCTTTCATGTAATTTTTGAAAGCATTAATGATAGCCATCAATCCAGAATTAAGAGTTTCCTTCCATGTTTGTCGTGTGGTTTTGCTGGGCTCTCCTTGGTTCTGTAGGTACGCTCTGCTCCTGACTCTGAGCCGCAAAGGAAAATCTTACCTCCTGCCAGTGACATGACAGCTCTTTCGGGTGCATCATTGAATGTTATTCTGTTATTTCCATGGTCTGTAGACAAGTGATCTAAATGATCAGAGCATTATGAAGTGCTCTCGGGGAAGCAAGATAGTGCAGCTTGTATTATTGGAACATTTTGGGGGCTGGATTTGTAATAAGGTAGTAGGGAACATCTGAAGTGACTAGTTAAGCCTTCTGTTTTTATAGAAAATGGTGCTTTTTATTAAAATGGCTAATGAATGATTGCGGATACTGTCATTTAAGGCTTAAAAGTCCAAATGGTTAAATTGGTGGATGCAAGGAAAGTCACATCATAGGTGACTTAGATTAATGCCATTTTAGAAAATTACTGCCCTGCTAATTAGTAAGCTCACTACTTTTTCCTGGAGTGAGACACATTCTTTCTGAATAAAGAAATTATAAAAATAATTTTTTTTCAGTTTGGATAAAATCAGCTTGGATTCCGATAACCAAAGGGAAGATTTTGTTATTATAAGCTTAAACATACGTGTTTCTAATCAGAGCGATTAAATCAGACCAGTCTTTCTGTGCTGCAACCTTATTCCAGTGAGTGCTGCGGAAACAGGCAGCTAAACTGAAGGGGTGCGTACAGTCCCGGCTAAGCTTTGTTTCTTGCCTTGGAGGGTCTCCCTCCTTCAAAGTGCTGGAGACTGAAAGCAATGTAGAGAAGTATTTTCTCAGGCAGAGCTTACTATTTAATGGTTATTTCTCAAAGGACAGCTGTAATTTACTGTCACATTTGTGCTTCATGGACACTGTCTGTACTCCCAATGTTCTTTGTGCCTGGGTGGACTCCCTTAGTCTCTGTTGCCTCATCAATAATTCGGAGCTAATAATTGTGCCTGTCTCATAGGATTGCCATGATTAAATTAGATTCGCCAATGCCTGAGAGAGTGCTCAGTAAATGTTAGTTCCTGTTGTTGTCGCTGATGCGATGATGACTGTTCCCAAGGCTGTGGGGCAGTCGTTAAGGGGCATTAGACGGAAGAATAATGGACAACATTAGCATCTTAGAAAATGTTCTGGCTAGCGGGGTGGAGGGGTGAGCCATCCTGGATTAAGTGAGATGGATAGGTACGTCGTGGCAGTAGTCATCTAGGAGAGACAAAGCGACGGCCTCACGAAAGCAGGCAGGGACAGGGGAGGGAGGAAAGGGTGGATTAGAGAGAGAGAGAGAGAGAGAGAATGAACATTTGGCAGGTGGTTAGGATGATACAGATAAATCAGAGTCCAGATAACTAGTAGGCTTTAGATTCAAGTAACAAATGGGGAAGCCATGGAGGAAATATATGAGGGGCAGCAGCTTTTAGGTCAGAAGTTGGTTAGTGTAATTCGGATTTGGATTTTGTGTGCTTGGGGATCTTCCCAGTGGAGAGGTCCAGGACCCTGCAGGGTACTGGGATATGGTTCAGGAGAGGCCCCGGCTGGTCTTTAGATGTGGAGGCTATGAGTGAATTCAGGGAAGTGAGTAGGTGAAGTAACAGGAGGTCGAGAATCTCGACTTGGAAACACCACCTTAATAGAATCCTCTCCCCACCCCCTACTCCCCACATACTTAAGGAACTTGATGGGGGGGGGGGCTTCCCCAAGAATGGGTCCTGTAAAGAAGGTTGAGAAGAGACTGGAGAAGTAGAAGAAAACCAGAAGAGAGGAACGCCCCAGCAGTTGGGCGGGGCTGGGTGGGGCTGGGAGAGTGGTTCAAGAGCGAGTGTGTTCCCGTGTAGTGGGGGCCAGTGGGTGGGAGGTAGAGGAGTCGCGTGCTCTTTGAAGAAACTTGACTCTGAAGGGAAGGGGACTCATTCATCAGTTCAGTTCCCTGCCTCAGTCAGTATCCTGCCCACTGTTTATAAAGCAGGGTCTATTGTCTGATTGCCTTTATGACTAAACCTGCCGCTGTTGGTCATAATGGGTTTTTGTTAAAATTGATTGTTAAAAGTAAATCCAGGTTGGTAAGACTTAGAGCACAGGTGGCAAACACGTGGCCCTCGGCGAATCCGGCCCTTCACCTTGTTTTATCCGGCCCAGCGCTTTGTTTCTACCCTCGGCAGTGCCAAGCCGGAGCTTCTTGCCCCTGGTTAAGGAGCAGTTACATTTATACGGTCCTAAGTTACGTCAGCCGCGAGGCTGATGTGGCCCCCGGTGAAAATGAGTCTGACATCCCTGACTGGGAGGTAATATTCATAGGTCCTAGTGATAGCAGATGCAAAGTCAGTCACTGTGCCTTGCACGCTGTCACCATTTCACATGGAGGACACTGAAACCGAGAGGTCAGGAGAGAAAGTCAGTGGTGGTAGGGATGCAAACCTGGGCTGCCTGGCCTCAGAATCCATGGTTTTGAACCATTATGCTGTATTGCTTCCACACTGAATTAATAGGTAAAAAAAAGACTGAACCTAGTAGAGAAAAGGAAGGAATTGTTCAAACATAGCTTTAACCTTCATTCCTTTTCCTGGCAAGGTCCGGGTCTCTTTGTATTTTGTTGTTTTGCCAGATAGTTTGTGAACTTGACTGAACTTTTTAGATGGAAGTATTTGAGTGTTTGAAATAGGGAAGAGTTGAAGGTTATCAGGACAGAAAAAGTCCGGCTCTTTTCGGGAGCAGGTGCCTTTGGATAGAATGTGCCAGGTACTCTACCCATAAATAAGGAGAAGAGAAAGCATTGGAACGTGATTATTCATTGTGAAAATTTGTTAAAAACATCAACATAGCAGTGTTTTGGTCAGCCATCTGCTGGAAGATAGAAATGAACTTGTTAAGAATTTGCAGAAAATTATTGATTACTGTTTGTTTATGGATTGCATATTGTCATCTGGATTGTTATTTGCTGGGAAAGAGAAAGTCTTTTTAAAAAATGTTTTTATTGTATTGTTTTTCACTACCATTTAGTCCCCTTATACATCCCCTCAGCCCCCACACTCACCACACAGTTGTCCATGAGTCCTTTTTCCCTTTTGCTCCATCCCTAACCCCCTGAACCCCCTGAACCCCCTCCCCTGCCCTCCTGGCTAGCTGTCATTCTTAAGCTGTCATTCTGTTCTCTATGAGTCTGTCTCCATTTTCTTTGTTCATTCAGTTTATTCATCAGATTCCACATATGAGTGAAACCGTATGGTATTTGTCTTTCTGTGACTGGCTTATTTCACTTAGCACACTGTTCTGTAGGTCCATCCATGCTGTCTCAAAGGATGCAATTTTCTTTTTTACAGCTCAGTAGTATTCCGTTGTGTGAATGTCCCCTAGTTGTTTTATCCACTCATCTACTGCTGGACACTTGGGCTGCTTCCATACCTAGAAAGAGAAGTTGTATTGCCAGTTTCTTTTGCAACCCAAGCCCAAATTGCCTTTTCTTAGAATTCTGTATACAGGCGGGTGATCTGTGAGTGTTGGCCAAGTGAGGTACAGGTCATACTGAACAATGGTTAACTTTGATCTTCACCCATTTGTTCAGGTTAATTCCTCTGATACTTAAGGTAAAGAAAGCTAATAAATAACAATTCTTATTTTTAACCTGCCTAATAGATTGGTTAATAGATTATTCTTTTGCAACTGAAACCTTTTTATCATAATAAAACATACCTTCAAGGTTACCCAGCCATTCATTGTGTGACTTTTTCTTGAGGTCACCTTGTGCCAGGCGTCGCACGACCTCTCTGCTGCTAACACTGTTGTAGGTGTTCAGAAAACAGCCAAGGATAAAACAAAGATCCGTGTCCCCATGGAGGTTACGCTCCTGTAGGGGGAAGAGTCAGGGAGTGTAGCAATGCAGAAGTAAGTTGTATACTCTCACAAGTGACAGGACAAGAAGGAGACGTGGGCGGAGCGAAGGGCTGGCCGCTCTCTGGAAGGAGGTAGGCCGTGATGTTAGAAACGGTAGTCAGGGCAGGCCTCGCTGCAGTCGGAGCAGAGGCCTGGAGTAAAAGAGGGGAGAAGCCAAGTGGCTAGGTAACTGTAATGCCGGGCATTTTCCTTATTTTATTGCTACTCTTCCTCTTATAGACAGACCATGATTAATTGGAGTCCCATTTGACCCCACCAGTTACAACCTGCAGTGGCTTCTTTAGCATCCATTGTGGTGTTTTGAAGTAGCTTCCTCTGCCCTTTGCCACCACCACCCTAGCACATAAATTAAGGCTTTAGAGTTTGTGTTGCATAAATGTAATTTATTTGGGCCAACTCTATAGTTTTTGTGCTTTCATTATTTTTAGCAAATGGAGTTTTCATGTTTTTAAAACTTGCTTAGATAACTGTGCAGCAGTGGTCTCAGCGTTTTTGCTTTTTTTGTTTGTTTTCTGCCTCTGGACTGATCACATGTAATGCATACAAGCTCTCACATTTTTCACTGTAGCATCTTTTATTATGTGCAGTTAAAATTATTCTTATGGGGGAAGTACATTGAAAGTGGCCGAAGAATGAGATATTCTAGGGAAGCATAGAAGAAGAAGCAAGGGCCTCTGTTATAAAAGACCCTCTCGTTTTGATATTTGCCTTCCTCTCATTTGTTTCATTGTTTAGAGAATTTGTCATATTTCCTTATGATCCTAATAATAACTGCTCGAGATATAGGGCCTTAGTTTCCAGAGTGCTCTGGAGGTATTGGGTACCCAGCTGTTTTTTCTAGCTGCATTCTTTGCCTGACATATTACTAGTGAATCTTTGCAAACACTAACACCATCTGTCCTTAGGTGTAAGGGTCTCTTGTCATGTGGTGGTAGTAGCTGTACCAGAAAAGAGAAAGAATTCAGTTGGAGTTTATTTTATGAAGCGTTTTTTTATTGTCTATTTTCACCTAACTGAAAATTGACCTTCTTGGTGTTTATGCACAGTAGGCTGACTTAGAGAGTTGAACTAAAGCTAACTTCTAATATAATTGTCCAGAGCAATTAATCTTAACTGTAGCCTTGCCAGTGTGATATGTTTTACCCAGTAAGTTTTGGTTTGGAGCCAAAGAGATGCATTGAACAAAATAAAACCACAGTGAGATATCATCTCACACCTGACAGAATGGCTGTCATCAATAAATCAGCAAACAGGGGCTGGTGAGGACATGGAGAAAGGGGGACCCTTCTGCACTGTTGGTGGGAATGCAGACTCATGCAGCCACTGTGCAAAGCAGTATGGAAGTACCTCAAAATATTAAAAATGGATTTCTCTTTCGACCTAGCTATCCCACTCTGGGGAATATATCGAGAGGAACCCAAAACACTAATTCAAAAGAACATAAGTTCACTGCAGTGTTATTTATAATGGCCAAGATATGGAAACACCCAAGGGTCCATCAGTAGGTGAGTGGATAAAACAATTGAGGGACATTTACACAGTGGAATACTATTTGGCTATAAAAAAGAAGGAAATTTTACTGTTGGCGACAGTATGAATGGACCTGAGAACATTATGCTAAGTGAAATAAGCAAGTCAGAGAAAGACAAATACCCTGTGATTTCACTTATATGTAGAATCTAATGAACAAACTGAACTAACAAGGAAAATGTGGACAGACTCATAGATGGGGAGCAGATGACAGCTGGCGTGAGAGAGGTTAGTGGGTGGAGAGATTGAGCAAAAAGGAAAAAGGACTCATGGATACGGACAACAGTATGGTGGTTGCTGGGGGGAGGGAAATATAAGGGAAACAAATGGTAGTGGAAAAAATACAATAAAGATTAAAATTAAAAAACCTGTTTTTATATAACATATATAACATGGTAGTTTCACTGCTGAAATTACTCATTTGGACAAGTGAGACCAATGTGTCAAAAAGGAATTATAAAGTACTCGGATAATTTAGTATTTGAGATCAGCTAATTGAGTGAGTGTGCCGGTACTTTACCTTAAAAATGGGACCCCAGGTCTCTGTGGCCAGCTGACTTGTGCAGTCTATGGTAACACTGCTGAATGAGCCTAAAGGGTTATGTTGTAGTCCTTACCTTTTTAAAACAGTTAGTGAAATGAATGAAGTCTTACTGTTTGTGCTGGTGGTGATTGTATTGACTAGGCCTGATAGCTTAGTAAATTTCAAAATATTTATGTAAGCTTTATATCCTGATTTAAAAATTGACAGCACTGTACCCTGTAACATATTTTTAAAACTGTGTTATTGCTAATTTTGCTTAAGGTAGTAGACCGATGAGGAGAGTACTTCTCTGGGGGTGTGTGCAAATATCTTTCATTATTGTAGCTTCTGTGCAATGAAAAGCTCACTTTATCAGATGCTTTCTGTGTTGCCTGACATTGTTCTCAGTGCTTTACGTGTGTCTTACTTCATTCTCTCAACAATCTGGTTTGATGTGATCTTCATTTTTATAGTTAAGGAAATCGAGTCACTGAGAGGTTACATCCATTCATTCATGTGTTCAGTAACTGTGTCTTGAGTGTTTGCTGTGTGCCAGCCATCGTTCCAGGTGCTGTGAATACAGCATTGGCCAAAACAGTAAAACAGAGCAGACCAGCACCCACAATTCTGTATAAGAGTGGAGAGGGGCCGCCCCAGGCCTCACGGCTCCAGAGGCAGCGGTTCGGTCCCTGCAGTCTGGCTGCACAGCGCACGCTCCCCACCGCCAACTGTGGGAACAGCCCGTTCGTTCTTACGTCCATGCTTCCCCTTCTTTCTCACCAAGTCCTAGGCATTTACCTTCTTTCATGATTTTAACACATTTTCTCACCTGTTTCTTGGCTTTTCCCAGATTCCATGTTTTCTGTTTACATTCATATCACACTCAGCTTCACATACACTGAGGCTATGATTCCTAGTCTCCAGGAACACTGTTTTGTGTGTGGTGGTGTACTTCATGTTTGTGTCTTTTATATTTTCATTTCCTCTCTCTCCCTGCTCCCCTTCTCTTCCCTTTCTCCTTCCTTTTTCCTCATTTCCCTGATCCCTCCCTCCCTCCCTCCCTTGGTGGGTACTAGCATCCAGAGGCAAGGAACAGCTGGGGAATCAAGCAGGGGGAGTGTGAGGTGAGGTCATCCGTTGCTGATGGATGGGAAGAGAGGCCCAGAGGAAAGAACAGTGGCAAACTAACCGCTGCTTATGGGAGGGGAGGACTAAGTGCCCCGGGAGAGACTGGGAGTGATGAATCTGCTGGACTGAGGACCTGAATCTCAACCCAGCAAGCAAGTGAGAGCAGAACCCAAGTCTTGGAGGAGGAATGTTGGGAAAGGGAGCAGATGAAATTGCATAGAAGGCAAGAAGAGTGGAGCCTGAGCATGTGGGGATTACTCTCTCCCAGGTAGAATAGGGCTATACCAGTTTGGATAATTGAAACTGTTCTTAGCATTGCAGTTACAGTATTGTGGCTCTAGAACATCATACAGCTGACTTAAATAGGTAGAGTAGCAAGACATGCACTACAAAATGTAGCTGAATTAAAGTAACTATTTCTAGTCTCCTAATTAGGGCTCCATATCTTAGATAAAATTAGCATTTAAATGTTGGTTGAATGGAAAGTAATTTTATCTTGGCTCTGGCCAGGTTAGTTGGAGGGTTATGCAGTTCATCAGAAAGCTGTGGGTTCGATCCTCTGTCAGGGCACATGCTTGGGTTGTGGGTTTGATCCCTGGTCCAGGCACATGTGGGAGGCAAGCAATTGATGTTTCTCATATTGATGTTTCTCTCTCTCTCTCTCTTTTCTCTTTCTCTCCCTCCCCCTCCTCCTCCCCCTCCCAACCTTTCTCTAAAATCAGTAAAATATATCCTCAAGTGAGGATTTAAAAAATAATAATAATTGCATCTTCTGTAACTTTTAAAAATACATACATGTGAATATGTGAATGTTTTCATCTTTTTACTCTGTGCCATTTTTCTGTGCATACTGTCATCTGTCTGTGGAGAAGACAAAACCAAACCTTAAGCTCAGGAGTTTTACATAGTGTCTTTACCCTCAGAAGTCAAGCCGTTTTGTTGAACACAAGAAATATCCTCTGCCTTTGAGGTCATCATTGGCTCAGTTTATGAATACATAGAAGAATGGAGATTTGGTAGATAAAGTTTATGTAAGTCTATCAGAAGAACCAGTGATTTCTTATTTATTTATAAAGAGGGGGAAGGGTGGGAGAAAGATACAGTAACATCAGTGTGGTTGTTTCTCATGTGCCCCCTGACTGGGGACCTGGCCTGCAGTCCAGGCATGTGCCCTGACTGGGAATTGAACTGGTTACCCTTCGGTTCACAGGCCTGCACTCAACCTACTGAGCTATACCAGCCAGGGCAGAACCAGTAATTTCTATTACCTGATTCCTTTCTATTCCCAAAAAGGATTTGTTGATAGATTCAGAAAGAAAGGTATTCTTTCTGTGCTATTTTTCTAGTATTTATTATTTATACTTTTTTCCCCCTTTCCCTGCTTTCCCCATTTTTAGGTATAAGTTGTACAAATGGTTTTAGCAGTGGGACTGGTGAGAAAGTATATTATACTTTAAGAATAGGTCACTGTTTGGAGCGCTGGCTGGTGTAGCTCAGTGGATTGAGCATGGATCTGGGAAACAAAGGGTCACAGGGTCAATTCCCAGTCAGGGCACACGCCTGGGTTGCAGACCAGGTCCCCAGTAGGGGACACATGAGAGGCAACCAGACACTGATGCTTCTCTCCTTCCCTTTCCTTCTCTCTAAAAATAAATAAATAAAGTCTTAAAAAAAAACAAAAAAAGAATAGGCTGTTTTTTTGGTTAGTTGATTCTGTTGATGGGAGTCATTTATATTGGTCATAAGATTCTGAGGAAACCCCTTTCTTCCAAAGGATCAATAGCATTTCCAAGGCAAACAGTTTTAGGACAATAAAAAGGTGGTAAATAGGAATTTTTCAGTATTGTGTGTACTCTTCTTCTGTAGTTGGACTATCTAAATACTGTTTTCAATGTTGAAATGATATCTGTGAGGATTAGCTTAACATCTGTTTTGAAATTCATGATTTCCTATTTATCTAAACAGAGCCTTATCCGAAGATCTTAGTATGAGATTATATTCTTTTACTCTAAAGCTCTTAAGTATAGTTTTATTTTTCCTATAAATTTGTTCGGGATTATGTGAGTTAAAGTGTTGTCTAGAGGAGATAAGATAAAGGTAGTCAGAAGCTGTTTGAAGAAACTCCAAGAAATAAAAACCTTGAATACTCAATTCATCAGGAGTTAGTTTAAATCAGCCAAAAGTTGTTAGTTTTTAGTTTAAAATCCTTTTTATTAATAAAATTGTCCTCACTCCTTTTACAATGAAGTCAGGTTTTCTTTCTTCAAGTTAATAACATTTAGGAATGATTATAGTATACAACCGCAAAGTTATTTGCCATGTTAACTTATGAAAAGAAAATTCACTTCTTTATAACATAGTAATCGGCAAAATATACGAGATAGTGTTGGTGAAGAACAGTCCTTATTAATCATAATCTTACTTTGTCTAGGAAGTTATATTTCCCATTGATAATACAGGGTACAGCAAAAGTAGGTTTATGGTTGTGAGTACATGAAACAGTTTATTTTTATTATTTATTAATTATCATATTATTTTCTGTAGGAACAACTGTAAACCTACTTTTGTCCACCCCTGATTTTTTTACTGTAAAACTTGAGGACATAAAATTAAAGGACAAGCTTAAAATTTTAAGTGAGTTTTAATTGTATGTATTGAGGATTTGTTCCAAGACTTACGACTCCTGAGGAGAAGCACAGACAAGAAGATGCCATGCGTTCATTGTGGCACTCACGTAGTTTCTAAACCAGAAGAGAACCAAGATGTTTGTGTACGTGGCTTCTTCTGCTGTGAGCCTTTAGACGTACTGACTCGGGGTGTCTTCCAGACGTGACTTCTGCTGTGTGAGAGGAGGGAGAGTGGTGTTGTGCAAGGTGACACACTAGGACGCTCCGGCTGCTTTCACCTTCACAGGTGAGCGCCCTTTTGTCCTCTGTCGCCTGGGGAAGTTAACTCCCGTTCAGCCTGCAGTCTCGGGCTCAGGGAAACCCGGAGATGAGCAGGTAAGCAGAGGCGGAGGAGCAGGAGCCGAGCAGATGGAAAACGCTCATTCTTCCAAACCTGGGGTCCGAGGAATAGAAAGCTAGTCACAGGGCTAAAAAGTTGTTAATGCCCCCCCTCGAGGAGTCTGTCGTCGGCAGCAGTGATAGATGTGGAAAGGGAAAGGGTTTTGCTATCCATCATGATGTATGAATTTTGTCCTATTTGTCGTTTCTTAGAAAGTTCCGTGCTTGTCTTTGGTCACTGTAGTATATAATTTTGTGTTCATAACTAGTTTTTCTGTGCTCCTAAAAACACAAAAAGTTGTAAATGAAAAATTTGGTGTATGTATAACTATTACAAGTTATATAATAGACTTGGTAGAACATCCACACTTCTTTTTAAATAATCTGTTAGCTAAACTGTTCTTTGCTTTATATTGCCTTTATATTTTAGGTAATTGAGACAGTTTTTAAAATATCTAGCTTATTGTTAGAAAATAGCATATATAAGCCCTGGCTGGCATAGCTCAGTGGATTGAGCGTGGGCCTGTGAACCACACGATCGTGGTTCAATTCCCAGTCAGGGCACATGCCTGGGTTGCAGGCCAGTTCCCAGCAGGGGACTCAGGAGAGGCAACCATACATTGATACTTCTCTCCTTCTCTCCTTCCGTTCCCCTCTAAAGATAAATAAATAAAATCTAAAAAAAACCCAGCATATATAAATTGAGTTTTTCCCATCCCTAGAAGTGGTTTTTACTTTATCTCCAGTTACCTCAGTTGATTTGTTCAGACTTTATTGAACGCCTGCTGTGTGTATTCATCATTGCTCCAGGTCCTCTGAGAAAACAATGGTGAATGGCATGAGTTTTGATTTTGAACTAACAATATATAGGTTAATAGTAATGAATGTGTATACTAAATAAGTATGTTCTGTTCAGTGCTTTACAGCTAATGTGCAGACTGTTGGCACGTGCTTGGCCATCTCATTTTTTCCTCCTGTGGCTTATTTCATTGATGGAGGCTAGCTTGGAGTTATGAGTAGGTAGCAGAAATATGTAAAATTGTCAAGAAAAACACGTAAGGCTGTGATGGTCTGCAGGGTTCATCGTCACGGTTTTTCAGTCCTCCTCCAATGTTGAGAGCTTCTCTTGAAGACAGTTAAGTAAACACCAAGGTTTGTTTAACTTAGAAAGTGCTAACACCGGATTAGGCTGCTAGGCTGCTAACGTGCAGACTGGTTGGGCTTTCATCGGGTCATTGCCCTGCTACTGACAAAAATGACGGAATGCTGCGTGTTCCTTAGTAGTGTGCGTTTCCAGATACACTGTTTAGAGACATGGTACTTTTGTCTGCCGGGGCATTGGCCTTTAACATTTAGAAGTCAACATGTCGTATTGCATCTAGCAATCTTTGTAGAGCTCTGCTAATAAGAATTGCTTGATGTTATCATGCTGATACTTCATGATTAAGTTTATTGTAAATGTAATATACTCATTGCATTGTATGGAAAATACATCATGACACTACTGAACAAAGGTAGTCCTGTAAATGCGTAATTAGCAAATTAAAAAAATTGTAAGACTAGAAAAAGTTAGACTTGTTTGGATCAGAGATCAGTAGTGAGGTGGGTGTCATCCCCAAAATTCTTTTCCACCCAGAACCTCAGAATGTGATCTCAGGATCTTTGCAGATGTAACCAGTTGGGGTGGGGTTCTTACAAAACACAAAGGGCCACCCACAAAGAGCGCAATGTGAAGACAGAGGCAGAGATTCAGATTATGCTGCCGCAAGCCAGGGATGATCAAGGACTGCCTACAACCACCAAAAGGCAGGAGAGAGGCGTGGGGCAGCTTGCTTCTCCTCAGAGCTTCCAGAAGGAACCTGCTCGATTGACATCTTGATTCTGAGAAAATAAATTTCTGTGGCTTTAAGCTATCCAACTTGTAGTAGTTCCTTACGGCAGACATTGGCAGCCAACACAGATAGTTTACAGTTCCAAGACTGATTTTCAGTAAAAGAAGGGTCTCATATGGGACTCTCAGAGCCACTCTGTCTGCTTTTCAGACTGCTGTTCCTGGGGGGTGGGGTGGGCTGGGATGGGCATAAAAGACAGAAAAGTGTACTTGAACAACAATTAAATAAATTTTTTTAAAAAACTGCTGCTCAGAGTCACTCTTCTTGAGAACTGGCTGCCAGTATCGATCTGTAAGAAGTGTCCCCTCCCGTGTGACAGAGGGCAGGACCCACTGCAGCCTTTTCCCCGTGTGTATGTCGGAGGGAGGATAGGAAATTTGGCACCCTACTTCTGCATATGGTGCTCCCCGTTCTAGAAGTTTGCTCACGGGATAGGATAGTTTGTTTCAGTTCCAGTTAGGGTGGTATTTTGACTTGAATACAACTGTGTTGGGGAAATTTTAGCGACTGCAACAACCAACCACAGCATTGTTACACATAAGTTTCTCTTGTTCTCGTGGTCAAGCCAGGCAGCTCTTTTCCAAGTGACTCAGGAACCTGGGCTCCTTCTCGCTGTGGCTTCCCACCCCCTTGTGCATCCTCAGAGAGTTCGCCTGGACCGTCTGCATCCAGCTGGTCAGTGGCGGAGGAGCACGTGTGGTGTGGGCGTGTGGAAGTGGCATATATATCTCTGCCCACATTTGATTGGCCAGAACCAGTGGCCCGGCTCCAGCTGAGTTCCAAGAGAGGATGAGAAATGTACTGTGTGTGTCCGGGAAGGAGAGGTGGGGTGAACATGCCCCTCTCTACCAAAATAGCATGTATAGTACATGCCGTTAAAGGCAGAGGAGCATTTTGGTGCATTCGTATGAAAAAATCACTTCGATATGTTTTGTAGTCATGAGGCTCTTTGTTTTATTATTTGGGGTGGAGGATTCGGGTGTTTTGGTGTGTGTCCTAGGCCATTCCTCTCAAGCTTCCCTGTGTTGTTCTGAGCGCTGACATTTGGGAATTTGTGGCCCTCCTGAAATTAAAGCTTTACTTTGATAATTTAGGATTGGAAAGTATGATATGGGATCATGTTCTATCACAATACAACAAATTGCTTGTATAAAGCACAGTGAAAATGAGGGGCTGGCTTTAAATTCTTGATACAAGGTTCCGCAGTACCTGGAAATTCAGGTTTCTCGGGTATTTGTGTTCTTGTCACTTAATTCACAGTCTGAAGACAGAGCAAATACTCTTTTTCTGTTGTCAGCAAGTTTTGGAGACATATTTTGATCTCTAATTTTCAGGGATACTAAGAATGATAAATGGACGTTATTTTTGTTGTGAATGCAAGCTCTGTTTATCCTCCTTTCAGATTCTTCCTGGTGGGGTCCCTGTCACCCATTCGTTCTTTCGTTATGTCACTGCATGTGTGAGCACACGTATATGGGGGGGCAGAAGGGGGGTTTGCAGTTGTGCGTATGTGAAAAAGGGGTTACTGTGCTCTTTACATGTATGGTTCCCATGTTAGCTGTAAACCTACATATGTATGAATTGTACTCCTAATACACTTTATGATGAACATAGGGACAGGCTATTTGTTTCAAAGCTGTATACATACTATAATTAAATCACCTGAATGACTTTTATTTGTCCTTTGAAAATATCCCCTCTCCTTTTCTTAACAACAAACAAAAAGTGTTCCTTTATATTTCTGTAAGGGAAGCTTGAAATACTTGGCTGATAATCTTAGACAGGTGTTTTTCTTAGTAATATAAACTTAAAGTGGTTAGAGGCTAGAAAATTGGTTTTGAGCCACACATTTTCCTCTTTTACTCTATCTTTTTTCTAGACACGTACTTGTAGATTGTACGGTTTTAATAATCTAATGTTGAGCAGTGGCTGTTTTCCTTGGCCCAGACACTGGCGTGCATTTGCTTCTGTGGCAGGTACTGTTGAGCACTGAGTCTAGTGCAGATGCTGTGCTTGGCCTTGGACCTGCATCTTGGAAAGGGCCACACCTGGTGGAGCCTCCTGTGGAATCTGTAAGCAAGGGGGTGGGGTTTGCTGGAGGAGTTCTGGAGCCCAGGAAGAAGAGTTTGGGGTGCCGGAACCCTCTGAAGATAAGACTTATTTGTGAATGAATGATTTGGTCACCAAGGACTTAAGTCGGTATCCTAGATCTGAAAGACTGATTAAATATTTTATGATAGCAAGCACTGTAAAATCCACGGTAGTCAGTAATTGCTGTTTTTATTGGGCTTGTTTGGAAATATTTTTTTTAATCCATTGCTAAGCGCTTTGCTACTGCTGGTAGTTACAGTCACTGACTAAGGGCGGAGTGCCCCTCTCCCTCTGACCTGTCCCCTTCTGTGAAAGCTGTTCTTCTTTTTTGCCGGGGTGGGGGGTGGGGGCTGGGTAGTTGGACAGCTGGGAGCAGAAAGGAAAAACTGTAGAATGCCAGATGAAATTAGAATGCTATTTGTACACAAACATTTTCACCAGAAAAATTATAGGGTTTTTTCCCCTGTATTTTCTTTTAATCATTTTTTAAAAAGTAGTGGCTTCACCTGTCTTACTCAGATGAGCTGCTGGTATCAACAGTGTGGAACCTGTTTGCATTGTGGGTCATGGATGGGGTTCATTTTTATTACTAATATAGCTTATTGTGCTTTCCTGTTGCCCTTTCACATGTTCTTAGGATGCCTGGAAAGGTTGCTCATTCCTCTGGAGAAAATACTCAGTAGCGGAAGCATGCTTATTTTGGCTTACTCTAACTAACAACCGGTTTAGAACCGCTGGCCAGAAAGAACTGGCAACATAAAGAGCGGACGGGAGTTGTTAAGGCTGTGCACTGTGGTTTAGCGATCCGCAGCACGGGACTTCGGAAACAGCGGCAGTACTCGGGAGGGGCGGGTGATCGAATGATAGCCTGTGGAGTATTTTCCAACTCTTTAAGCTGTGAAGACTGACAGTTTAAAAATGTGTCTGGTAATAATTGGGGTAGGTTAAAACAGAATATAAAGTGGTGTGCATGGTGTGTAGTATATAAATGAATTTTAATTTTGAAAAATGGAAAAAATTCACCACACTGTTAATAATACTACCAAGAAAGTAGGATTAGGGTTATTTTGTTATTTTTTTACTCCCTTTCCCTTTGTCTTTGAATAGTGGGGCTGTATTTAAAATAAGAATTAAAATAATTTAAGTGGGGATTGGATTTTGTGTGTGCTTCTGAGGGTTAAAATGAAGGCCCTGAAGTTTCCTATAGGTGACTCATAGGGATGGGCTAATGATGGGAGGGTTTGTAATTGTTTTAGAGATTCATCATAAGTTGAGGGACAGCCACCTGTTGGGAATGTGAGTTGTAGACATTTCTGAGGTGATGGTTATAGAAGATGGTCCTTAAGGTCAACGTTAGAAACTTGAATCAACACTTGGCATCTTTGATAGAATCAGCCTCAAGTGGAGTAGGGCTTTCAACTGAACATCACCTCATGCAGTGGAGATGAGTCAGAAACAACATTTGTAGGAAATTGTTTCCCTCTCGAAATCTTTGGTCTTGTTTTGTAAAAGTCACGTTTAAACGTTACCAGTAGGTATTATAAAGAGGAAGGTAAACTCTAACCCTATGTTAAAGAGAGAACTACTGTGGATGAGCATTTTGAATCAGATTGTGTCCGAAGTGACTGTGTAGACGTTGCAACCTCAAGTCATCTTGGCTGACGTGATCTTCTTCACAGCAAAGGAAAATGAAATGCAGTGTGTTTTTTTTTTTTTTAACTGTGCCATAGGAGAGAGAAATAGGGGTGTGGATTATCCAAAAGTCATTCATGCTGGCCTTTAGAATTTTTATTTTGCTGTTTACTTATGAGTGTGTGTGTCCCTGGCTGGAACATCACAACACTCCTTCTAAAAGTATCTCACGGTGAAAACTTGTCTCATCTGTGGCTTTGGGGCTGTTTAGCTCCATCCTCCTGATTTCCACACCCACAGCGGTGGGCATCACCTCTGACACAAGTCACAGTTTTTATCTAAAAGAGACCGTGCGTACGTTATGTTGAGAGCAGTTAGCGTACGTGGGGGCATATGGGACCTTAGGCATTCTCAGACCTAAGAGTTAGTCACTCTTGAAGCCTGCAGCCCAGTGTCATTATTTCAGCGAAATTCAGCTGTTACCTGGTGTTTTATGCTTTAATGCATGTCCTTGTGACATTGTTCTTTGTGGAGAAGTACACAAAATAAAGCCAGCTAGGAAAGCAGGTTATGAGAATCCTGAGGTCTGCCAAAGTGACGGTTTTTAGCTAGAAAACAGAAGTTGTAGGTGGTTGAAGAATGTTGAATATGGCAGAAGTTTAACAAACCTGTATGGATCTGAAGAAGTCTACCATCCATTATAACGGAGATGACAACAAAAAGTTAATAAAACTGTTGCAGTGATTTTTCTGGCCAAGAAAAAATTTGCTCATGAAATGAGAAAGAAAATGCAAGAGAATGTTGAACGGCTCCTAAAGTGTGGTCTGAAGTTGTGCACAGGAGAAATGAGACTGACATTTGTGGGATGTAACAGATGGTGGAGACAGTGTACTGACAAGTGAAGGCTGATTTGATGACATTTGTCAAGTGTGTTTTTTTCCCTAAATATGAAGTTAATAAGTGATGCCACGCCAGCTAACTATATATTGCTCCTGGAACTGACTTGAAGGAGCTCGTAAAGCAGGGGTGGGTTATGGTGTTCATGAATGCAAAATTATAATGAAACCCACATTAAAAATATAATTTCTCCAAATACACACCCCAGGAAGAGCTGTGACCAACACATATTCAGATAACTACGAATGTGTTTCCATGATGTAATGGGGGGAACTTTAAAGATGCCTGAGAAATAAATCTAGTTCCTCATCAGGACAGGAGATAAGGGAAGGGAAAAAAAGTTAGCACCAACTTGCTTTCGGGTTCATTTCCAGTTGCCTCTTTCATCTTCTCCCCAACTTGATTCACTTGCTTCTTTGGTCAAGGTTAATCATCCAAATACTGATGGTCCATCAGGTCAAAAAGATGTTGTCAATCTAATACTGGAACTCAGAGGGTCTCAAGTTCTGGTCCTCAGACCTGCAGCCTAAGCAGAATCTATGGGGCTCCACCCCAGAGATTTACTGATTCCCGGGGATTACTGAATCAGAAACTGTGGTTGGGGGAGTACTGCAGTCTGGTTTTAGCAAGCCTCCCAGGTGGTTTTCGTACTGCTAAAGTTGAGGCCACCTGCTTGTCTTTATTCAGCATTTTCTTTAAACATTTTAATTTATTATGGTTTGCTACATATTAACGCACAATGTCCAGTCATGGTTATTATCTTCATTACTGTGATTTTTCAGATTTGTTAAGTTCATGGCTAATTTTACTGTAGTTTATATTAGTTACATTAGCAATATTTTTATTGCTAAAATTGTTAGCAATAGTATATTGTTTTGGTTGATTCTTTTTTTTCCTTTTAAATTACTATGGCCTTGTGTTTAAAAATCTGAAAGAGCACAAAGGGGTAACTCACATTTTCCAGGCTTTGTTTTAATGAATATCATAAGGGAAATTATAAGCTGGAGTGGTATGTATTAAAAAATTTAGAGATTAGAGACAGGTTCAAGGAGGGCATGGCGTTTCTCGGGCATAAGCGTCTACAGTAATTCGAGGGATATAAATAAACCAAGTCAAATTGAGTAGCTGTCACTAAGAAGCAAGATTTACCGGGCAGCTGACTGCATATTTTTTGATCTGATGCATAAACTAACCCTTCCCAAATCTATTTCACAGCTGGCTGTCATTTCCATTAGCTAAAAGCAACTAGTCCTAAATCTGTTGCGAAGCTCCTGCCAGCATGCTTGCTGAGCTCCGTCAGCCTTCAGCTCTGAGACGAAATTCCTAGGTGCCAGTTCAGTGCCCAGGTCGGTAGACCTTGTCATGGGGTGCATTTAAATCCTCCTGCCAGCTCTTGAAACAACCCTCGGCAAGTAATTTAATTCGGTCTTTCTGTCACTGGAGGTAGTCAGGAAGGATTTAAGGGTTTATATGCAATAAGAAGCACGCTTTAGAGTTTTCAGCCTGAGCTGAAAAGGTGGAAGAGGTGAGGTGAGAATTGAGTGTTTTTACTCGGTCCCGGCAATTTTCAGCTCCAGGGACGTGGTAAATTCTGTCGTGAACATCTATGTAGTTATCAAATTTTTCTTGGTTTTTGGTGCCATATCATCGTGAATGTTTTCATTCTCTACCGATTTGGAAGTTTTGATTGTTTAATGTGCGGTTCTTATTCTTGTTTTTGACTGTTTCTGACTACAGTAGACTTTCACTGGTTTGTACAAAGCCCTGCAAAGACTTTCACAGGTTATTTTAGGGAAATGTTGGTTAGTAACGTTTTTTTACTATGTTCTGGTAAATACAACTAAGTGAAGCCAGCACATAAAGTTGTATTAGTTATTGTGCCAAAACTTAGTGGCTCAAAACACCACCCGTTTATTATCTTACAGTTTAAGTCAGGAATTCAGGAGTGGCTTAGCTGGGCAGTTCTGGCTGGTGACGGTCATGAAGTCCTAGGGGCCAGGTTCCCTGGGCTTGGCAAGGGCTGGAGGATCTGCGTCATGTCGGGCTCCTTCACGTGGCCGCTGACAGAGGGCTTGGCTCCTCGCTGGCCCTTCACAGTAAGATTCGGCTCCACCTCGTTGGCCTTTTCATAGGGTCCCCGGAATGCCCTGCTCTCATGGCAGCTGGCATCCCTAGAGGAAGTGATCCTAGACAGAGCAAGGAGGAAGCTGTGTGCCCTGATCCACCTGCTCCCTGTCTGCCACATTCTGTGTGTGCGAGGCAGGTGGAGTCAGGCTCCACCTTTTGCAGGGAAGAGTTTAAAGGAATTGGTGAACCTATTTTTAAACTACTGCAATGATAGACACTAGATATATTTAGCAAAGACATAATTGGCAGCAACCAAATTTGTACTTATTTCTGTGGGTTTTTTTCCAGTGGTCTTCTAGTTAAAACAGGTGTTTCTGCTACTATATATATGTTCCTTAAAATTCTGGAAAGGGTTTGTGCGAAAGTGGAGTTGGGATAGGGCAGAACTCTCGCTCTGTGCGTCTTTATACCCGAAGTAGTACGAACAAAAATAGTCATGGGTGTCTCAGGGGAGAGCTTGGAGAGCCCACCAGGCAGCAGTGTGGTGTGGCCAGAAGTCCAGTTGCCCTAGAGCATATTAAAAATGCCCAATGAAAGAGGAGGGCAGATGTAGGCTTCAGGGCATCGAGACAGAGCATTTACTGTGAGCTTTTCCCTTTGTTTTGGAAAATCATAATTCTACTCCCATTAGTCTGGTTCCCCTTACCCCGAGTGAGTCCTTGTGAACCAACACAGTATGCATATGATATTAACATTGTTCCTCGCTATAGAGTCGCATATGAGCTAGTTGGTATTAGTACATCGTAGCAGAACAGACTGTAGTCTCCTTTATATAAGCACTTCTAATTGTGTTTATTCATTTATGTAGTAATATTTTCTGCTGATAGATAAGGCAGAAGTGGAGTTCAGTTTAGAAAGCTCATGGTCAAAATTCTAAGTTAGTATATCCAAATTAGTGATTTTTTTTTACTATAATCTTCGTCCCTCTCTAAAAGGTGAAATTCTCTCATCTCATCTTGTGGAATGATAGTTAAGTGTAGACATTAAGCCACAGAAGAGAAGAAAGGAGAAGAGAAGAAAAAAAAATGAGCAAAATCCTAGGCTCTTAATTGAGAAGATGGAGGAATTTGTCTGAGCCTCACAATGAACGCTGTTCTTTGATCAGCCCCCCGTTTACAAAGGGCTTGTCATAACAGGTTGCTGGGTTGCACCCCAGAGATGCGAGTCAGCGGCGTTAGGGTGGGGGCCCGAGAACGTGCATTTCTAATAAGTTTGCAGGTGACTCTGGTTCTGCTGGCCTTAGACAACAGTTTTAGAACCAGTGTGTCAAGCACTTGTCAGAGTCATCTGCCCTCCTCCTTCCTGAGTCAAGAAGATTCCTTTATTTAAAATTCTCAGTCAGGATTTTTCCATCAGAGTGGCTCAATCCAGTTACCTTAGTTCTGTCTATTAAGGATGAAGTTCTCATACTTGTGACAGGGTAATGAAATATATGGACCGTGCATTATTATTCTATTTTTGTTTTTTGAAAGATAATATACCGACACTCAACCAGAAGTGAATTAATTGTTCAGAAGCCCAAATGACTTGGATTAGTAATTATAAATATGGAAGTCAAGAGGGAGCTCTGAGCACAAAGAAAGACTTACCACCAAGTTCTGTCCTTCACACTGAAAGCGGGTGGAGTGCTGCTTTGGGCTTATTGTTTCTGGAAGGAATGTACTTAAGGCAGCAAAGTAGAAGCTGCTTACATCTCACTGGCTTCAGTCACTGGAAAAGAAGAAAAGAACTCTGCCGATACTGTAGTTTGGAGCTGCTTTTGGGCAAGGGTATTTAGCTCTTCCAGTCCACTGGTCCCATGGGCTTCTCCAAATTTCTGAATGTAGTAATATGTTGATATCCAGCACTTGAAAGGAAAAAAAAATAATAGAAGAGAAGGTATGGAAACTGAGTCAAATGAAAAAGAATGCCACCTTGTCCCAGCCGAGATGGAGTAATAGGGACTGCCTATGCTCTCTCACTGGAAACTGCTAAAATCGGATGAAGTATGTGAAACAGCTTGGTGCTGGGGAGCAAAGAGCTGCTCGGAGAGACGGGTCCTGGAGGTGTGCAGGGGGTCGTCGTGGGCCTGCAGCTGAGTTCTGATCAGTGCGCATGTGTGTGTGAGGACGCTGCCCAGGGCCGAGGGAGGAAAACCACAGAGCAGGAGCAGAGGGGGCAGACCTTGACGCTTGCTCAGGGCCAGGTACAGTTCATGGTCCTACCAGCCACAGCAGGAAGTCTTATGATTTAAAGGCTGTCAGAGCGCTCAGCAGGGGACTGCTTGGTAATATTGCCACTAGTGCTCGGCTTCAGGCTGCTCTGGTCTTACATGACCAGTCTTAGAAAGCAGACCTCCTAGGAGCTGAGCCGTTTCCAACTAACTTCACTGTGTCCCAGAACCAAATGCCATAATATTTATAGAAATACAAAAATAGCCAGCACTCTACAAGATAAAAATCACAATGGCTGGCATCCAGCAAGAATCACCAGGTGTGCAAAGGCAGGAAACTGTGACCTACAGTGAGGTAAAAACTCAGTGAAATGACAGAGACACAGAAATGATGCCAATGATGGGATTGGTCGACAGGGGCATTTAACGGCAATGATAGTTACGTTGCAGTGTGTGTGTGTGTGTGTGTGTGTGTGTGTGTAAGTGTATGTGTGTCACACACATACACCCCAGCTGAACTTCTAGAGATGAGAAGTACACTGGGTGGAATTAACAGTAGATTCCACACTGCAAACTCACTAACTCGGGTCCACTGCACGAATGGCAGATCGGTGAACCCGAAATGACAAGATAGCAGAGTTTGTGGACTAAGGCTAAAGCAGTGCGTGGAAGGAAGTTTGTATGGCACTTTGATGCCTGCAGTGGCAAAAAAGAAAACCCTCAAATTGGTGGCCTCAGTTTACACCTTAAGAAAGAAAAAAATACGTGTAAATTAATCCAAAGATCAGGAAAAGGAGCAATAAAGATAACAGAAGTAAATGAAACCCTGAACAGAAAAACAATAGAGAATGAAACCAAAAGCTGGTCCTTTGAGAAGTTTAATAAAATTGGTGGTCCTTCAACCAGACTCACCAAGAAAAGTTGGAAGAATCAAATGACCAAGATCAGGAATGATAGATGTGACATCACTATAGATTCTACAGATGTTAAAAGGATAGTAAGGAAACAGTGGAAACAAGTTTATGCCAGCTGTATGACATTTACATGAAGTAGACAAACTTCTTGAAAGTTAAACTACCAAAGCTTACTCAAGAAGAAATAGGAATGGAATAGCCCTAACTATAGTGAAGGAATTGGAATTATAGTTTCAAACCTCTCTCTCCTCCTCCTCCCTCTCACACACACACATACAACCCCAGAAGATAAGACTCCAGGTCCAGATGGCTTTACTGATGCATTCTAGCAAATGTTTAGGAAAGAAATAATACCAATTGTATCCAAACTCTTTCAGAAAAGTAGAGAGGAAGGAATATTTTAACTCAGTGTGTGAGGCCAACATGACTGATTATAAAGATTCAGTAATCAAGATAGTGTGATACTCGTTGAAGATAGACAAATAGATGAGTGGAACAGAAATAATCACAAAACTGACCCATCCAACTCTGATCAGTGGAGTGTTAGTACAGGGGACAAAGCACTCCGGTCGTTAAGGGAAAGGCGGGCTGAATCTGCAGTGAGATCCCACCGGGCGTGCTCTGGAACAGCCGGGACTCTCCTGACCCGGTGATGGGGACGCAGAACGGTCCAACCCCACCCTTCCCGTCTGCGTGTTGGCCCAAGAGAAATAAAGGTATATGCTCGTGTAAGAACTCCTACACCAATGTTCTGGGTCCACATGGGCAAAAAAATAAAAAGGAAACATCCAAACATCCACCTGCAGCTGGGCAGCTAAACGGGCATATTCACACAGTGGAATACTGCTCAGCAGTGAAAAGCAAGGGCCTCCCGGCACACGGAGCAATGCGGACAAAAAGTGGCTGAAAGCAGATCAGCAGATGCCGGAGCATGGGAGGCCCTGGGTGGGGTGGAGGGAGCGGTCACATGGGCACAAGGACACTGCTACAGTGACCAGTGCGCTCGTTTTCCAGCAGCGGTTTTATGGGTGTGTGTATGTTTGACCTTATCAAGTTGCCGCCTGCCAACTGAGTAAGAAAGGAGAGTGTATGTTTTAAATCACCTGATGTTGTCAGCTCTCGATCTCAGGTTTGACATACTTGCTTTTGTTGTCTGTCTTTTCTCCTGGATCACGTAAGAAATGTCTTAAGCCCGTAGGGAGTTAGAGTAACATTTCAAAAGTGAAAGTTACACCTGAACTGACTGACTTTGACAGTGGCAGGCTGTGGTCACTTTGGTGTTGTCAATGTTTATTAGAGTAGAGGACAATTGGAATTCCTCTGAGTTGAGAAGTTTGAGAATTGGCAGGGAGAGCTCACATAACTCCTCGCGTCCTGGAATGAGGAAGTCTGCTGCATAGGAGGGTGCACCTGGGTGATTGCCCAGGTGTGCATTGCTCATTCACCTCCATGTTCCCCAGATCCCAGCTGGTGCACCCTGAGCCTCAGAGCGCTGTGGGTGTGTCTGATTTGGAACACGCAGGGAGACGGCAGACAACAAGGATGTTGAAATTCAGTTAGAACAAAACAAGAGTGATTTATCTGGTTCAGACTGGGATGTTTAGGGCTTTCCAAGGACAGACTGATCTTACCATTAGTCTCCAGGACTATTCAGGCCCCTGGGAGTTTGTCTGACTGCGGCATGAAAAGCCTGCCTCTGTTGGCGTCTCTCTACTGTTCTCCACCCCTTCCAACCTTAGCCCACTCCGTCTGGGGGTTTGCTCTTGGGCTTTCTCTAGGGTTTTTGTGGAGTGGCAGGATTGAAGGACTATTCCTTATGTGTCCCTGTTGTCTTTTGCTTCAGTCTCTGATTACTTATAATTGTGACAGGTTGATAAATATGACAGTTTAACAAACAAGATCCCTGAAGCTGCTCTCTGATATGGGTGAATAAAAATGCCTGGTTTTTTTTGCATACGTTAGTCTGTATGTCAGTGTGTGTCCATATTTAGATCAGATCCCTTGTTGCAGAATGTTGGCCACGGAAATTGGGTTTTGGCAATCTGTGTGCCCATTGTCTATTGTTTTTGGTCTTGCTGTTACTTCCATTTTTCCTTGGAGTCTTCTCTCCCGCTTCGTCCTTGCAGGAAAAGACTGTCGTGCAGAAAGGAGTTCTCAGACTGGGAGCCTGGGCAGCTTCCTCTCTGGGTGTAAATGGGACAAGTCAGTGACTGTGGTCTGGGCCTGCGCTGGCAGCCTTGGGCGAGTCGCATTTATTTTGAAGTCTCCTGGGCTTCCTGCTGCCTTGTGGAAGGGAGCATTAGCGTTTGCTGGCGCCCCCGGTCCACTGGAGTGCTAGCTGTGCAGTTGGTTGTTGCTGGGTGCCAGGTTCAAGGAGGTGGCTCAGTCCCACTTCATTCTGACCCAGCCCCAGCAAAAGTATGTAGTGTGCAGTGCTCATTATATAAGAATTTCTGATGTACAGAGGAAGAAGCAGCTAAATCCAAACCTGCTGGTTTTGTTACTTGTGAACATTTCTGCCCAGAGGTCTGTGATGGGCAGGTTCACTCTCTGGATCTTCTTGAGATCTATTTTTGGTGCTGCTGTCCTTCCTGCTTCTTTCTCTAGTAGCTGTGAGACATTTACCCAAAATGCTTGGTATTTATGTTCACTTCAGTATTCATAAGAATATAATTTCTTTCGAATCTGTTTCTTCTGCTAGCCCTTGGCAACTAGGCAAACCTCCACATAAACCTAACATTTCTGGCGTGGCTCCTATTTGCAGACACGCATCCCTCACTCATTTCTGAGCATGGGCCTCAGGACTCTTTGATGGTGTGTGTTCATTGTCCAGAACTGGGAAGTATGTTTCTCCTTGTTGACATAATTTCGTCACATGGTAATCACAGTTGTTCTCCTGTTCGGTTGGTAGCCTTGTCTAATGTCATTCTGCCCAGCTCAGTTTCAGCTGGAAATGCAGACTCTTCAGGTCTTTCTCAGCTCTCTGTTTGCCCGGGCCTCAGTGGACCACTCTCTGTCTCTCCGTCCCCGCCTCGCACTGCAGGCACCACAGCACACCGCCGTTTGCAGTTGTAGAGCAATGTTTCCTTGTCAGAGAAGTCATTCATTTTAACTGTCTCCTTAATAGTAAATGCAGGGTGGGGCAGCAACAGTGGTTCAGATAGAAAATAATACAACAATAAATAACAATAATGCAAGAGTAAACCGAGTGTTTCGCGTGCGCACAGCTGTAAACCTACTTCGCCCTGCTCGCGTTGAGTGTCTGCAGAAGGAAGAACAGCGGCAGTTAATTGCAGTCACACTGATCAGTTTCAGTAAATTCTAGATCCTGCATGCCATTTTGCTGTCTCAGCCTGTAGTATTTTAACTCCAGCATTCATAAAAATCTGTAGCTATCTCTTTTTTAAAGGTAAAATTAAGTTGTGAAGGATACAGAAGAAAATAAAACCTGGGTTACAACACAGGGATTAAACATAATCTTTCCCAGGTTTTTAAGGAAAAAGCTCTTCTTCACCTGATATTAAAATACACGTGTGGCAATGTGGTGGTTCTAACCATAATTGCATTCTTTCATGTTTCAGATTCTCTCAGTTACAAATTAGATTGTTTTTCTCTAATTACTCTCTGTTGTCCAAGTAATTTATCTGGTATGCTGATGAGTAGGAAAAGGCTTATTTCTTGAAGACTAAAATGTTTGCTTGCATTTGTTCCAGGAAAGCCTCACAGCACTGGTAGCTCTGAACGGATTCAGCTCTCAGGAATGTATAATGTCCGCAAAGGCAAGATGCAGTTGCCCGTGAACCGCTGGACCAGACGCCAAGTCATTCTGTGTGGGACCTGCCTGATCGTGTCGTCTGTGAAAGACAGCTTGACGGGAAAGATGCATGTTCTGCCCCTGATTGGTGGGAAAGTAAGTTTAAAACAAACAAGGTACTAACAGGTCTCCCAGTGTCACTAAGGGGCTTTCTTTGAGCCAATACTGTAATCATGGGTGGGTGGTTTTTGGCCCATCTAAGGGTCTTATTCAGTTCCTGTTGATTCCACCAGTGGACGTTGTTGGTTGGTGGAGCGGCAGATAATAACAATGCCTGTTGGCCCACTCGGGGCCGTGGTGGCCCTCACTTCAGTGGTAATGCATCAAATGGAGCAACTGGAATTTCAGTGGGATGGTCTGGACTGCAGATGATGTCACTACTTACGAGGAGACACCTTTTGGTATCTTGAGCTTGTGTTTTGTAGTGTATGTCCATGACTTTGCGGTCATCCCAAGCAAGCATGCCCATTAAAGGTTTGACTCTCTAGCTTGAACTTTTGACCTCATTTTGCCATACGTCTGTATTTGTATTTAGGGACTGGTGGGGATAGCGTTGTTAGTTTATCACTATAGCTAATCATAATTGTCGAACCTGAAGTGTTACTCATTTTGGAGAAAACCTGTGCTCCACTTGATAGATATTTCTGACATGTACCGGCTGCTTTTCTTTGGGCATGGGAACTATTTTATTCCTATCACTTGTAAAATAAAAAAGAAGTACATTGCTTAAGAAAATGTTTTTTGCCAGATCTATTTATAAATTCCAAACATTGGTAGGGGTATCATTACTATAGTCCTGTGTATTTCCTGATTTTTAAGTGATATGATAATTCGTTAGTAAATGGAATGGTAAATTTGGTTGGAGAAATGGGGTTTTGGGAATTGGGGGCATATTAAAGAAAATTTTCTTAACCATTCCCCGCTTCCCCTACCGAATGAGCATGGGAAGGAAAGCAAAACATGGAGAATATAAGGAGAGGAGAAATAAGAAACAATCTTTTGTTAAAATGAACTTTTTGGTTGGTAAAATTTGATTTGCTCGTTCCAGGAATTAGGAATTAAGCAGGTAAGACCGGATGTGGGCAGTAGGAAATGGTACGTTGTTCCCTGACGTATACAGCAAGTTCATTCTTCATTCATAATTTTAAACTGTTTTCTCCTTATGAGTAAATAGCCCATGTCAGTTTTTATCTCCCTCAGCTCTTGTACGTTCTAGTTCTAAGAAGACTAATACTTGATCATTTTTAAAAATAAATTTTCGCCAGGCTGCAAGGTATGTTTAGATGTATTTCAGTTATCCAGTTTGAAACCATTGCTGCTCAACTTTTGTCTGAACATTGAAGAATTAGTGATATTTTGTTACTGAAGATTTTGTCCTTAGGATGGATTACTGAAAATTTAGTCAATGACATTACTCCTATAGCTCATCATTACAAATGCGTATTTAATGTTTGATGCCCTGTTAAGTCAGCAGTCTTTTCTCTCTATGATGTTAAGGATTTGCGTAGGCAAATTTAATGTAACTATTTATTAAATATCCTTTGTGGGGAAGCCACTTTGCTTGGTGTCCCAGAAATACAGGCAGGTAAGTCACCGTTCCTGCCTTTGAATAGCTCATAATTTAGTCTCCAGAATGAAGGATGGGCATAACACTATCCACTCTGAGAGAGGTACGGAACAGCAGTATGGAAAAGTAGTGGAAGGAATGCCGCGTTTTTGGGGGGGGCGGCTGGAAATTTCTGGTGAAGGAGGTAGCGTGTTTGGAGGGTGAGAGCTCTGTTGACACGTGAAGAAGGCGGCTGTAAAGATTTTTATGTTCAGAGAAGCAGAGGCTGGAAGGCAGCGGAATGCTCAGATAAGGGTGGAAGATCCCGTTGTAATTAACATTTTCATTCAGAGCTGAGACTCGTCCTGTTTCCCAGGCTTGTTATTGGATATTCTTCCACCACTGAGTGAGTGGAAAGTTAATAGCTTTCCTTCCTCACAGACAAACCTTGTAAAACCTGTTTTGCATTCTGTCTTTAAAAATAATTGAGTGTGTTGCGAAGTTAAGTCCTTTAAAAACCAGTTGACCAAGTTAGGAAAAATAACTCAGTCTTTGCAGTCTGAGTTTTCATTAATGTTTGCTTGTTCCTCATTCCATCTCATTTTCTTAAAGGGAAAACCTAGAGTAAATGGAAGAGTTTTTTTAAGGTAATTTTAAAATGTATATAAAGAAGAGCTCGTAACGGGGTGTTAGGTGAATGCGTCCTACCCTAGACACACTTGCTGGGACAAGCAGGTCCGGCCACCGCTTGAGCATGGTCATTTGTTTACATTTTCATATGTGGAATTCCAAATACGAAGTTAATAAAGCTCTCCTAACATTTAGTTGTTAAAAAATATTTGTGTAAGAGAGAAATTTTTATTCATGGTACACTTATATTTAATTTGTTCTTTGGAATTTAAATAGACTTTTTGGCACCTTATTTGATTAATAATTCATGTACTCTTTGCTGAGTAGTAAGTAATGCCTAATGAATTGAGTAACTGTTAACCTGCTACACAGTCAGGACAGACAGCAGGGTCAGCACCAGTGTTCCCTGTGCTCTCCCGACACCTGTCCCATGGCCTCCCCAGCCAGCATCCGCTGTCCTAGGGTATTGTCCATCGTTCTCTTACGTGAGTTTTATCACGTAACCGTGTCCTGCTGTTTCTGATCTGAATAAAAACGGTATCATACTTTGTGTGGTTTTCTGGGAGTGAATTGTTTCACTCAATAACATGTTTTATAATGAGAGTCTGTGTAGCTTGCTAAATGTGGATTTTATTTCTGTGTGATGTTCTACTCTATAAATCTCCTAAATTCCCATAATTTATTCAGTAATTTTCCTGTTGGTGGACATTTGGGTTGCTTCTAGTTTTTCATTATTATAAATAATGCTGCTGAAAGAGTTTTATGTTGATTTGCCTCCTAGTATGCAAACAGCTTTCCTGGAACAGTAGTTCTCTACTAGATTGCCGTGCTCGGAGGGGACATTTGGTGTTATGTGCGTGTGTTTTATCAAACGATTGAGCAGTCAGCGTGCTCTCCGCCGATGTAAGCTAAATTACACTGTAGTAACGACCCCCCACGTCCCAGTGACTCATCCTGATAGTTATTTCCCCCTCACACTACATGTCCATTATGGACTGGTGGAGACTTCTTTTGTCACGTAGCTAGCTGTACAGGGACCGAGCCTGGCAGAGGCTCTGCTCTCTTACAATTGCAGTGTTTGGAGCATGCAGCCTTCCTTGGTTGCTTAGGCAGGGGAAGAGGTAAGTGGGGGGTCATTAGCCAACTCACGTGTATTCGGCTGCAGAAGGGACACGTGCCCTTCCTGCCCGAGGCTCATCTGCCAGAACTAGTCCCACCGCTCCACCTTCATTGCAGGGGATCTGGGAAATGGAGGCGTAGGTGAGTGTGTAGTCAGTACCAGTACTTGTGCTGCAAGGAGACACTGTCGGCACCTACAGAGCAGGGGCCCTGAGAGTAAAACATCAGGGGAGGTATTAGTCCTTCCCAATACAGCTGTTCAACCCCAAATTCCTGTGGTGGCCTCCTTGAGAAACACTGCTCTTGGACACCTGTTTTAGCAGTGTGGTTAACTGGGCTGTAGGGCGGGTGCACATTTACTTGTACAAAGTGATTGCAGCTTGTTTACTATGGGGGTTGTACCATTTCTCAGTCACATCGCTGTACAAGTGCACATCTTCACCAAACTTTATTGAGGTGTAATTGACATACAGTAAAGTGTACATTTTGATAATGTTTTATAACTGTATGGTTCCAAGATTGCAATTTGATAGCTATATACAACCATTAAACCATCACTGTAATCAAGGGAGGGATTGGCCCTGGCCAGCATGGCTTAGTTGGTTGGAATGTTGTCCCATAACCGAAAGATCGCTGGTTCAATTCCCAGTCAGGGCACAGGCCCAACTTGTGGACTCCGTCCCCCGTTGGGGCGCATGCAGGGGGTGGCCAATTGGTGTTTCTGTCTTACATTGATGTTTCTCTCTCTCTCTTCCCCCTCTCTCCCCCCTCTCTCAAATGAGAATTTAAAAAAAAACCTTTAGAAAAAGATAGGGAACGTATCACCCCCAGTTTTCTTGTGCTGCCTTGTGCCCTCACCTCCCACCCTTTTCCTCTCACTTCTTTCCCGAGAAACCACGTGCCTGATTTCTGTCAATGCAGGTTGGTTTAAATGCCATTTTCTCTGTAGTGTATGGAAATACAGTTTACTTTTGAGTATTGAACTTACGTCCAGCCACCTTGCTCAATTTTCTTATTTGTTCTACTATTTATGGATTCTTTGGAGTTTACTGCATAGCTAATCATGTCATATTCAAATAATGACAGTTAAATTTCTTCCTTAATACATTTCTCTGTCTTACTGTAATGGCCAGGACTCTATTATGGTATTGAAAAGGAACAGTGGTTACTTGTCTAATCAGTGATTTTAATGTGGTTAATAATGATATTGTATTAACATTGAAGTTTGCCTGAGATGTTTGATAAACACCCCTTTTCAGTTTAAGAGATTTACTGGAGTTCTTAGTGTGCTAAGAGTTTGTACCGGGAGTGATGAACGGTGGTGCAGGTTACCGCATGCTTTTCCTGCAGTGCGCCTTGATCATAGCGGTGTCTTCTTCAATCTGTTAATGTGATCAGTAATTTCACAGTTCCTATGACAGTGCAAAACCATCTTTCTTTTCCTGAGGTAAACCCAACTTGTTCTTTTTTTCTTTTACTTCTTAAAGAAAGATATGATTTATTTATTTATTTTTAGAGAGAGGGGAAGGGAGGGAGAAATAGAGGGAGGGAACATCAATGTGTGTTTGCCTTTCATGCGTGCCCCACTGGGGACCTGGCCTGCAACCCAGGCATGTGCCCTCACTGGGAATCGAACTAATGACCCTTTGGTTTGCAGCCTGTGCTCAGTCCACTGAGAAACACCAACCAGGGCCCAACTTGTTCTTGATACTTTCTTTCTGTCTTACTGAATTCTGATGGGACATTTTATTCAGGATAAGTCTTCATGACTGAGATTGGCCTGGAAGTTTTCTTTCTTTTACTGTTCTGATCTATTTTTGGTTATAGTGGTCTTGTAGAATAGGTTGGGGTGTTTTTCTTCATTTTTTTACTTGGTAGATGAGTTGGCACAAATTTGGAATGATTTGTTTCTTGTAGCTTTGGGAGAAATCAACAGTAAAACCATGTGGACCTGGTATTTTGAGAGTTTTAAAAAATATATTGATTAAGTTTACAAGGTGACAGATGATTACTAGAATTAGTGGGGTGATCACATCGTAAAGTATAAAAGTGTCATCACTATATTGTACACCTGAAACTAATGTAACCAATGTAAGATTGTATACCAACTATACTTAAATTAAAAAATAAATTAAATTTAAAAATATTCAGCCCTGGCTGGTATAGCTCAGTAGATTGAGTGTGAGCTGCAAACCAAAGGGTCACCAGTTCGATTCCCAGTCAGGGCACGTGCCTGGGTTGCAGGCCAGGTCCCCAGTGGGGGCCACTTGAGAAGCAACCACACATGGATGTTTCTCCCCGTCTTTCTCCCTCCCTCCTCCTCTCGCTAAAAATAAATAAATAAAATCTTTTTTAAAGTATTCATTCAATTTCTTAAATAGTTATAGTACTATTTAGGCCTCTTGTTTTTTCAGTTCTTGATTTAGTGGTGGTAAAACATTTTTCTAAAAATCTGCCAGAAACTTGCTGCTAAGTGTGCTTGGGAATTTCATTTGACCACATCACTGCATTATTAGGACTTGCAAGTTCTCAAGTAGGGTTTTATTTTAGGTTAATCTTAATTTCACTTTAAATTAACAAAAAAAACCTGATTTAACCTGCTTGCAGGGCTCTTTAGAAAGAAGATTGTAATTCAGAGTAATACAAAAGTTCCAAGTAAAAATCCACCTGATGTAAAAATTCTTAAGTAAAAATCTTCCCAAGAGGAAGTCAGAACATTGGCCTCCTGTTGTGAGGATTCAGAAAGATAAGAAAGGGGTCTGTCTCAATTTTAAACAGGACGTAGAATGTCACTGTCTCAGGGAGATTTCATGGGGATAACGCTCCCCTTTTTTGGTTTTCTTGTAACTCAGATTGGTTGGTCAGACTCAGGATCTGACGTGTTAAAGTGATGGAAACATGGATGTAAAGGGAAAGATACAAATCTGTGCGTCCCGTATGATCTGAGGGGTAGTTAATGAAACACGCACATGATTCTGCTTTCTGACTTGGTTTTGTCTGTCTCTGCTTGTGTTTCTAGGTAGAAGAAGTGAAAAGACACCAGCACTGTTTAGCATTTAGCTCCTCTGGACCCCAGAGCCAGACTTACTACATTTGTTTCGATACATTCACGGAATATTTAAGGTGGCTTCGACAAGTGTCAAAGGTAAGAAGCACTTACCCAAGCTGTCTTCTCTTTGGCTTCTCGTTGGCTAAAGGGTTGCTCTCCTTCTGCTTTGCCCAGTTTCCAAATACGGTTATATACTCAAAACTTTATTTTTCAGATACTGCCAGTAGTTAGCAGTTTTTAGGTTTTTAAAAGCTCATTTTGGCTGAAAAGTACCTTTTAAAAAATTGTGTTTCATTTGCCAGGTTTTGTGTAAACTTAAAACATTCGGTGGGCAGACTGGCATTACTGTAGTGATGTTGCGGATGAGGGACATTAAGACCGAGACTGTGAGTCTGGCCCAGGGAGGACGGCTGCAAAACCACAGAGCACCCAGAGAACGGTCACAAATTTCCCCTCGTCTGCTGTTTTTTCTTGTCAGAGTCTAATCTTATGCCATCTTCAACTTCTGCCTTTTGAATGGTTTCTTTTTTTGTCTCAATTATTTTTACCATTTTATATAATCCCTTAAAAAAAACAAGATCACCATGACCCATGAAACAATGTACTTCTGTGTGAGTGTGTGATGGAAACCAGAATAGCATGATTAATAAGATAAATAAATGCTGGTATTACAGGTACTGTGTGTGAGAATGTTTCTATATGATGTTTATGGAATCATGTGTGAAATGGAGGTTACAGTGCTTTTGTGCCTTGGTTTTGGGTGTGCTTGTGAAATGATGAAACCTCTCTAGGGCACAAAAGCATTACCATGGAATTTGCTGTCATATTTTTGAATTTACAATCCAGTTTCTTACCCAAGTCCACCATGATTCCGACTGCAGTATGATGTAATTATTTGTCATTCGAATAGGGAGTACCTTTGTACAACAGAAAATTAGAGGATAATGTCTAGTGAGTTTTTTTGGAATACCGGTTGCATGTGAATGATCCGGTCAAGACTCTGCTCCCTGAGGATGTGACGCCCTCAGGGACTGTAGTTTCTGCCCTTTTTAGAGGAGCCGCTGTGGCCGGAGTTTAGGGTGGGGCGTGGAAGATCCTGCCAGCCTAGCAGGCAAATTGAGGTTCTAAATGTGCAGGGCAGCACCCCCACTAGAGAAAGATGGGAACGGCAGCACGCCTCCTTCAGACTTGCCTGTAGAACTGATGTGATATTAGAGGCAATACGGTACATCTATCTTCTTTGTCTCCTCTGCTCTGTGACAGTTTTTCAGGCTTTGTGTTTTCATGACCTTGACAGTTTGGGGGGGAGCGCTGGTCCCATATTTCTTAGAATGCCCTATATAGAGATGTTTTGATCTTTTAGACTAAATGCAGTGGAATAGTCAGCCGCTTTACATTCTTTTTGGAACAAATCAGAAGCATAAATTCTTAAATACAGATAAGTATATAAACACAAGTATGTATACATTATCATGCTTACCAACGGTGGACTGTTTTGATTCAAATAATAAAAATAAGATTAATAGGTACTGAGTTTAGTAGTGTTGTGTATTAAACGTTCACACAAAGGATGAGTCACTGTTCAGAAGCCAGCAAGTGTTTATTAGGCACTGGGACACAGCAAAGAGCAAGTCCAATCCCCTCTCTTGGTAGGTCTTAAACTGGGTAACGTGTAGCCACAGTCAGAAATTATAGCATAATTAGACTGTTTATATTTGCACCTTCAAAACTATGGCAAAATACAGGTCTTTCTGGAAAGACAGCAGAGAAATGAATGAAGTGTAGGAGGTACAATATGAAATATGTCTTAACTAGGGTGTGTAAAATACTGATTTCGAACTTGTTGCTGGTGATTGTCAGTGTCGTAGTTGGCTGGGTTAATATCCTGTCTTCACTGGTTGGCCAGCGTGCCATCTCCTTGGTCTAACAGGATAGTGTGCCTATAGCGAGGCTCTCAGTCTGACTGTGCAGATCTCTCCGTAGGAAGGTGGGGGACGGGGGAGAATTGTGAGGCAGGAGAACTCGATGCTGATGGGGGACGGGGAGAGGAAGGTTGGTGTGGGTTCCCCATTTCACTGATTATTGTGTTGCATTGGGAAGCGCTGGGTGGGCATGGGCTGAAATGCAGCATAGCTATACACAGAAGGTAATTCACACACAGACATACTCAGGATTGCAGTTTACACTTCACACTTGCAAGTGTGGGTGAGTGCTTCCAGGAGGGGGAGTGAGTTTGTGTTAATGGCCTTAGATTACTAGTGATACTAATAGTTAAGTAGTAGTTAATTGGTGTTAACTAGAGTGAATTTGAATTAGAACCTTAACCTCCTTTCCCTTCAGAAGGCTCTGAATATTTGGGAAGCAGAACGGTGTGGGGGTAAAGAGTTTGAGTTTCAGAGTAAGGCAGGCATGGGTTCTGCCATTCACTGGTCCTGTGACAGTATCCAGATTTCTCAGTGTTAACACTTTTCATTTAATAAAGATAATAGTAACAGGGCTTGTATAAAATATGCATGTAATGGTCATTGTGTGTGTGAGTTGGGTGTGTACTCGAGTGTGACAGCCTAAACCAATACATACATAAATAAGTAACTTCATGACCATCATTACTGCCGTCATCACTGATTGGCCAATCTTTTTTTCAAGTATTATGTTTTTATGTTTATTTTAAGCCGATAAAGACACAAGCATGCTTAGATTATCTGAACAGGAGATCTGCTTCTGGTCTTAACAAGCACAACAGCCCTTTGGGGTATCCTTTGGGGTATAGTCATCAAGGATGGCAGATATCGGGAAGAGAGATTTCTTCCTGAAAAGTCGGGAATGGGGGACTAAGGGCTAAACATTCTAGTAAAAGCAGATTTTTAGATACAGTATCTTCCCTCTCTGCCATCTGAAAAACTAGATACACACAAATGTTAGTTCTTATGGTTAGTGAATTAAAGGGCAAGTGTGTTGTAAGGGGTTGATTAAAGAGGTTAGATGTGATAAAAGAAGTGTGTGAGAGAATGCCCTCCTTGGGTACACACTCCTGCGTAAAATATGGCTATACCCTTCTTTAGATTTTGTGTATTGTGGATAATCCTATGAGAGTATCTTTTTCTTTAATCCAGCATCCAGGAGTGTAGGCTGGGGCTGTTGGAGAGAGGATGAGAAGCTCACTCCGTGTGGGAGTGTGTGCTTATGGGAAATTCGGGGTGGTGGAGCCTTACTGTTACAGGGCCACTTCTTCTTCCAGCTTCCCCTTGCCATTGTCCTCTGCTCTTCCTCATATGTAGGGTTAGGAAGTCACCCATTTTAGTCACACTCAGGGTTCCTATGGAAATAGTTTCTTTTTCTTTTTACTAAGAAACAGAACATTCACAGAACAATTGTCTTTGTATCCTGATATTTAAATGAGGATTCATTCATTTTGATAAGGATCTAAGAGGAAAAACTAAAAACAGAAGGAAATATCTGAGTTTCTGATTTTTAATGGCCATTCCCGTGCAATCACAGTAGGAAGACAAAAAGAACCAAATTGCAATGTTTTTGAAATTAAAATGAATTAGATAATTAATTTAAAGGAAACAGTTATTTTCAGTTTATGCTTCTAGATCTTCGCTACAAGAAAATGTTAATCTTTGTTCTGATTGGTTTCATTTGATTTTGGGAAGTTTTACAAAAGATTATTAATTAGATATTTTCTATCAAGATGGGTTTTTATATACTTATTATTTTTTAAACATAATCTTAGGATTTAGTATTGCTTGCCAAAAATGTACCCAAGGCAGTCCCTTTAGTTTCTGGGTGAATGTTATTAGCAGATCATGTGGAAATAGCTCCTTTGGGAGGATTACCATATTTATCTTAAAGTCATCCCTAAAATATTTATGCACACCATGCTTTAAAAATTCAGTAAACACCCTATTATATGCAGTGTCAAAAAGGATTCAACATAGATTTCAGTATCCAGCATGTTTTCACAGTGGTTGGAGGTGCAGTCATGTATGAGGCTGAGGGCGGCAGCTGTATGTATGTCTACAGCCCAGTGTTATAAACTGACACTTCCTAAGGCCGCTTAGCTTGTATCTCTCCTTGAGGGTGGATGGCTGACTTTCTGAGTGTTCTTGTGACTATGGTTATCATAGTGGTTATCTCTCCCTCCTGTGGTCTTTCTTTCCGTTTTAACCGTAGTATTTTACTTAACCTTCATTGTTTTTTTCCCCATTACCATTTAGACCCCTTATACTCCTCTCCCCCCATCAATTACCACACTGTTGTTTAGACCATCTCTTTTTTTGGAAAAATACATCACTGCAGTGAACTTTTGGTTAAGATGTTATATTGGGTTCACCCTTAAAATGCATAATGTGGGCAAATCAGAGTGACATTTTAAAAAATTATATGAACATTTCTTTTTTTTCCTTTTTAAAATATATTGTATTGATTATGCTATTGCGGTTGTCCCAATATTTTTTCCTTTGCCCCCCTTTGCTACACCCCCATTCCCTCTAGCAGTCCCCTCCGTAGTTCATGTCCATGGGCCACATGTGTAAGTTCTTTGGCTTCTCCATTTCCTATGCTATTCTTAACATCCCCCTACCAATTATGCCTCTTAATTCCTATACCATTTCCCCTATTCTTTCTCTTCCTGCTCCCAGCTGATAACTCTCCAAATGATCTCCATACCCATGATTCTGTTCCTGTTCTGGTTGTTTGTTTGATTTAGTTTTTTTTTTTAATTCAGTTGTCGATAGTTGTAAATTTGTTGCCTTTTTAATGTTCATGTTTTTGGTCTTCTTTTTCTTAAATAAGTCCCTTTAACATTTCATGTAAAAGTGGCTTGGTGATGATGAACTCCCTTAGCTTTACCTTGTCTGGGAAGCACTTTATCTGCCCTTCCATTCGAAATGACAGCTTTGCTGGATATAGTAATCTAGGCTGTAGGTCTTTGCCTTTCATGACTTTGAATACTTCTTGTCGGTTCCTTCTTGCCTGTAAGGTTTCTTTTGAGAAATCAGCTAACGTGGGAACTTTTTGGTAGGTAACTCTCTGCTTTTCTCTTGCTGCTTTTAATATTCTTTCATTATGTTTAACTTTTGGCATTTTAATTATGATGTATCTTGGTGTTGTCCTCTTTGGGTCCAACTTGTTTGGGATTCTCGGTGCTTCCTGGACTTGTATGTCTATTTCCTTCACCAAATTAGGGAAGTTTTCTTTCATTATTTTTCAAATAAGTTTTCAATTTATTGTTCTTCCTCTTCCCTTTCTGGCACCCCTATAATTTGGAGGTTGACACATCTGGAGTTGCCCCAGAGGTTTCTAAGCCTCTTCTCATTTTTTGAATTCTTGTTTCTTCTTTCTGTTCTGGTTGAATGTTGATTTCTTCCTTATGTTCCAAATCATTGATTTGAATCCTGGCTTTCTTCCTTCCCTTCACTGTTGGTTCCCTGTGGATTTTTCTTTATTGCACTTAGTGTAACCATCATTTCTTTCTTCATGTTGTTGCTGTACTCGGTGAGTTCTCTGAGCTTCCTGATCACCAGGGATTTGAACTCTGCATCTGTTAGGTTTACTATTTTTGTTTCATTTAGTTCTTTTCCTGGGGTTTTGTTCTTTTGTTTCATCTGGGCCATGTTTCTTTGTCTCCTCACTTTGGCAGCCTCCCTGTGTTTGTTCCTGTGTATTAGGTAGAGCTGCTTTGACTCCCTGCCTTAGAGTGGCCTGTGTAACAGCAAAGGCACCTGTAAATTGTGTGAGGTGGAGCCTTGGTTAATTGCCAGGGTGGGGAAACCCACTTCACCACTCTGTGGCTCTTTATGTGGTGGGGGAGGACGCAGGGATGGGGCGGTGCCTATGCCTGACTTCTGGAGACTTGCCCAGCACTCAGCCTGTCTCCACTGCATCCACTTCCTGTACGCATCTGGCACCCTTGCAAATGCTGGCCTCGTGGTGAAACCCAGACTGGGTTTGTATATGTTCGAAGTCAGTATGGGCCCTTTAAGTGGAGAGAACCCAGCAGTTTCTTCTGTGCCCCAACCCCCACTGGTTTTTGCCCCAGTGGTAAGGGGGATTTCTCTTCCCAGTGCTGGAACCCTGGGCTGTGTGGTCCGGCATGGGGCTCCCGATTTTCACCTACCATATGTGAATGTGGGAACAATCCAGTCTGCTGCCGGCACTGCCTCTCAGTGCCTTACCACCTCTCAACCCATGTCCTGGGCTCCGCCCCTCCTACCCGCCTGGATAAATGTGGCTTCTTTAAATTCTTAGTTGTTGGACTTCCACACAGCTCAATTTTGTGGTGGTTCTGGGTGTTAATTAGTTCTGAGATCTGGCTATAATTGCTTCTATGGTTGCACAGGGAGGCAAAGCTTGTCTCCTATACCTCCATCTTGATTGGAAGTCTCAGGGCCACATTTCAGGCTGAATTAAAGATCACATGAAATGATGAGTAAATAGCACCTTTTAAATAAGATACGTGGTGAGTCACAATTGAACTTTTGGTTTTGTGTGCTTAAAAAAGTATTTTATTCAGATATTACTTAAATAATGCTTCACTAACCACTTTAGTCACAGCCTTCTAGTATAATAGGACTGAGGTCTTTAACATGCAGATGTGTGTCATTAGACTTAGTTGCAAGGAGCCCTTTAAGATCAGTCACCTTCTGTACATGCTTTGCCCCTAATTTGAAGTGCAGGTCGGGGGAGTGTGCTGCTTTTTGTCAGCACGTTTTGTCTCCTGTCTCTTAGGGACTGCGCTGTGGTTGTTTGTTTGCATCGGGATTACACTAGTAAAGACGCTTTACTCTCAATGCTGTTCCGCCATGGAGTATTGAGAGTATCTGCTTTTTGGGAAAACCCTCACTTCGAAGCCGTTTCATACCCATTCTTTAGATTTAAAAAATCCAAGCCATTTGATCAAGGACAGACTAGTGAGTCTGTGGTAGAATCTGAAGTAGGACTGAAGCTCTGAGTGACGTGGGTCTTAGCTTACAAAGTGGCACCCCACTGCAAGAAGGTTGCTGTTGTACTGATTCTACAGTGAAAAGTTTGGAAATCCAGTGTATGAGTTATTTGGGTACAGGATGACTTCTGGGAAGTAAAGGCAAGCTGAGCCTTGAAGGCTGAATCAGAGTCCAACAGAAAGACAGAAGGGGAAAGGACATTTCAAGGAGATGTCAAGTGCACACAAAGACATAACTCTGTCAGAAGTAGCATGTCATATCACAGATGTCTGAGAAGGGTGAGAAACAGGAAAAAGTAGAATCTACTTCTCTAAAGTGCTGGCTAGTCTAGACTGTTTCCTGCTAGTTCCATTTATTTTCTTGTGGAAATGTGACTATAAATCACCAAATACTGTAACTAACTTTCCAATATAGTAAGGGGTTTATTACATAAAAATTCACATTATGAAATCATAACTTTATTATAGATGCAAAGAACAGGTTATGATATTCAGATTCTGCTTTGAAGTTAAGCTAAAGTTAAAGAATTTTTTTAAAGATTTTATTTATTTTTAGAGAGGGTAGGGAGGGAGAGAGAACATCAAAGTGTAGTTGCCTCTTAAGCGCCTCCAACTGGGGACCTGACCAGGAGCCCAAGTCATGTACCCTGACCGAGAATCGAACCCATGACCCCCTAGCTTGCAGGCTGGCACTGAATCCACTGAGCCACACCAGCCAGAGCTAAAGTTGAAATATTTTGGATTGCACTAAATTTTGTTTTCGTAATGCATAAAACCGTGATTAATTTTGATAGCGAAAATATTAAAATGATCTTTTTGCAGTTAGAATTATTCATCATTTTATTTCCACATCACCAGTTCCTGCTGTTCTTTTTTCTTTCTTTCTGTGGTAACTACAGGTTCTGAAACCCTAGTTAACACAGTCCTAAAGAAGGGGCTTTCCCTCCAGTTCGAAGTCATTTCAGTTTAAAACCATTTAATTTTATTTTCTTTTTTATCCAATATTGTACAAATAAAAAAGATACTTAGTTTGCTCACCCTATCATAACAAAAGAAGCATGCTTTTGTGAAACAGTGCCAACTGAAATATTTACCCTTTTTCGCTCGTCCCGTATATCTCCATCTTCTCTCCTCCTGTCTCCTCACCCCCCTTCCATCTCTGTTAGAATTACGCAGCTGTTGCTCCCCCCCCCCCCCCAAGCAGGGTGAGACAAGGAGAGGAAGGGAGGCANGCTCCCCCCCCGTCCCAAGCAGGGTGAGACAAGGAGAGGAAGGGAGGCACCGAGAGAATCCTCACTCCGCTCATTCTTTGCGCTGGGTACTCTTCTGGGCTCCACTTCCAGGGTCAGGACCTCAGCCAATGAAAGAAATGTGTTCTCCATGTGGGTTTTATTTGTAGATTATTATCTTTAATAAAATCTATCTTAGGTTTCAAGTGAGGAACTTAAAGCTATGTTTTAAAGTGACAACATCTTATTTTAAGATTGGGAAGGACCCTTGTAAAGTAGTGGACAAAAAGGTAATATAAGTGGAATAACTTGTGGAATAATTGCCTTAATAATTATTTGGTTAATTCTTTGGACGTATTCTTTAGTTTATCCTTGAATCCTCCTCATCATATAAGTTTAGAGACTTAGAATTTAAGATTTGGAAAGGACCTTGCGGACTCCCAGGCTTCCTTCCCTCCTAAAAGCACGTCTGTACGCGGCCGGCAGCTCAGTTGGTCAGTGCTGTTGTGGATTTGATCCCACCCAGGTCAGGGCACATGACAAGTGAATGAGTGGATATATGAATGAGTAGAGCCACAGATCGATGTTTCTCTCTCTGTCTCTCCACCTGACTCTCTCACTCTAAAAAAAAATCAAATTGTCGATATATTTACTTGTCTTGGATGATTCCTACATTTGTAATCCAGAGTATTGCATTTTCTACTTCTGCTCTGGAGTTAAATTCTTCATTCTTCTACCTAGTTGTCTTATTTATAGTTTTATAAAGTATGGAATGATGGAATATCTGAAAAAAATCTATGAAGTCTGTTTAATTTGTTGATCTTATATGTTAAATTTGGAACTTGAGCATTGAGGTTTTTGTATCTTACCTACCAAACAAGTGGCTTATTTCCAGTGGCAGAGTTCTTTAAGTCTGTATTTATATTATTTATTATACTATATAGAAAGTTAGCATATAAGTTTTTGTGGTTGGCAATGCTCCCCCTCGTCTTGTGCCAAGGAGATGCCGCCGTTGGGGAACGCTGCGTGAGGGACCTCAGAGACAGGCTCAGGTAGCCGCCTTCTGAAGAGGTTGTTTACACACATTTTGCCAATAAGGAAATGAGGCAGGAACTCTGAGTTCAGATTTGGTCTCCACCCAAGGCAAGCTCTATTTTTCTGTTGTTACTGGGAAACACAATGGGGTTGTGTGTGTGGAGGGAGATAACTGTCAGCGTGGCACAGTTAATGGCTGCACTGGGCCATCGCTGCCATCTCCTCTGGCCTTTAGCAGCTCACTGGACGAGTGCTGCGGCGCTGCCTGCGCTGCGTGGCGCCGTGCACGTCTCCACACAGGGGCCAGGAATGCCCACCCGTCTTGTCGAGTGAGGGGACTGTGGGTGCCGCTAATGTTACTGAGACGGTTGGGGTTTGTTTTCTGCTCTGGGCTCTCCTAGCACCATTGCACATGGGCTCTGAAGTTACAGTTGTTTAGGTGTCTGTGTCCTCAAGAGCCCAAGCTTTTGAAGACGAGGAGTGTGTCTCTCCAGTACCAGTACAGTGCCTGGTTCTTAAAGGCACATGGTAAATGTATGTTGAAAGAGTCACTCATCCTGGTCCCTTCCTCGGCCCTGGCCAACAGAGCTCCTATTCGATGTCTCCGTATGGTTTTGTCTGTTATTGTTCTGTTTGTTTTCTTCTTTTCCAGCCTATAGCTCTTTCCGGATGCGCTTATTCTTGGGTCCCTTAACTATGTTTCAGCTGGTCTTTACAGTCTTAATAAACCTAATCTTAAAATCATAGCCCCTTCTTCCCCAAACACTTTTGCCCCCAGAGACTCCTCCTGCCTCTCATTTTTGTCTACTGATGATAGCCTGTTCAGGTCTTCCTGCTGTTTGTCTCCGTGAATTTGCCATTTCATCATCTCTACTGGTTTAGGATGGTATATAAATTTGTATGTTTTATTTATTGTCGTTTTTCATACCATTTAAGGCAAAGAAGTGGTAAGATACTAGAATTTTAAGTAGGATTTAATAAGTCCAAAATTGGTGGCTTGATACATTCCTATTAGGACATTATTAATGTATATAATTTTATAGGAATGTTTTCTGCCTCTCTTGTTAAGCAGATTTTATAAGATGGTAGTTAATAAAGGATCAAGAAATGAGATGTCATTGTGAAAATGTCTGGGGTCGAGTTAAGGCATTTTTTATCTTTGTAGAATTTTTGTAAAGAATTGACTGCATGTTGTGGAGCAGTGAGAGAATTTAAATTGTATTAAAATTGGGAATTTTTGTTCAATTTAAGTATTATACTAAAGTTCTATTTTCCTACCCCTTACCGTCCCAAAGGATTTGGATTGAGCATGGGCGGGGCTTGGGGGAGAAACAGTGAAAATGAAAACTCGGTCAGCTGAGGTCAGGAATTTTTTACAGAAGTCTAGTCAACTCCCCAGAGACTACCCCTGTAGCCAGGGCATAATTTCCCAAGCCACAGAAGGCCACGCCAGAACAATTAATGACTCATAGCACCAGCTTACGACAATCCTTTACTTTATACAAGCAGAATTATTTGTGCTATTTCAGCTCCTTTAACCAAGATTTTCAGAGTGATTTTGCTTAATTTGAACATGCCATACACACAATAAGGACAAATACTAATTTACTAAAGTGTAGTGGGGACAAACAATGAATGTTACCCTGAGCTTCCTGTTGCCTGTGAAAGAGAACTGTCCACTCCGTGAGCATGAGGGATGCTGGGAGTGACGCAGAGCTCAGTCCTGTTGCGAGGGGAGCTGTTAGTGTGGGGAGCATGGCGGGGCGGGTTAGAGACAGGACAGATAGATTGCTGTGGAAATACAACTCAGCCAGAGTCAGAGCACAGACGTTTTTAACACAAACATCCTAGAATTTGGCACTGAGTAATGTGCTGAGCTGAGGGGCGTGTTAGAAATGTGTGGAAGCCCTGTAGGTAACCTGAAGAGTTCACTTTTTGTCTTATTTTTATTTGTGCCCTGCAGTGTTCCTTGGGGGAACTTTTTTCGTCCTCATTTACGAGCCATTTGGAAAAGAAGACAGACAACCTGAGCAGGTGGTTGGGATTCGTGTTCATTTCAGTATATCTGAACATATACATATATCTGAAATATACATTTCAGTATATTTTCCTCCCAGCATATGTATGTTCCTGGGAGGAAAAAAAACCCATTTAATTTACTGACTGTAAGGTAAATTATCAGCCTTAAAAAATGTGCGGTCGTTAATTCAGACTGCCCCTGATTTCCCCAAGCCAGTCGTCCTGAACGCTGTCCCTCTGTGTGTCATTGACTGGTAGTCTGGGCTGTGGGTAGCCCAGACTGTGGGCTGCTGGGTAGCATAGGGTTCTGCCTTGGTCCCTGTGAGCTTGCACAGTGGCAGGAGCGGCGGCCTGTGCTGTGGTCTGTTTGTCTTACAGATTTCTGTCGCTTGCAGCTCTGGTCGTTGGTTTAAGGATCCTTGGTCTGCAGAGCCTCCTCTGAGCTTTAAGTGAGCACATTTCGTGCACAGTGGCTTGCGCAGTTGGTCAGGGCACTCCCTGTTCCACTTTAGAGGTGGAGAAACTGAAGGACAGGCGGGCACAGGGGCTTTTCCGGGCCACCTTGTAGGGAGTGGTGGAGCTGTAGGGCGTGCGCATGGTTAGACCTGTGCCCCTTCTCCTCTGTGTCCAGCTGCCTGGGCCTCAACTTTGTCTTCCATTTTCTTGATGTTTGGGGTTGTAATAAAAATATAGTAGCTATTGCCAAAAGGACTTTCTGTAGTAACGTGAGGTCCTTTAGAAGTTCCTTTCTGTAATAGATTTGAGGTGATTTCCACCTATGCCTGTTTCTTTAATTTTCTTGCCAAATTTCTGCAGCCTCCTTTTAAACTTTCCTATAACCTTTTAAAGTTTAATGAGGTGCTCACCAGGTAGCATCGTCACTGCCCAGGTGGGCAAGCCCTGTGAGGTGGGAGTGGGCCCAGCCTGTGATGTCGAGGAGGGGTGCCCCCCGTGGGACGTCCCCCATCCCCTGAAGTCCGTATGTGGTCAGCAGGTGGTCTCCTTTGCTTCTCTCCAGGAGGGCCCCTGTCTTCCTCAGTCCCCTGTCTTTGTTCCCAAGGCTTAAGCTGGACCCAAGGGTGCCATCTAATTGTCTCTGCTCTGGTCTGGAGGGTTATGTTGTTATTTTGTCGTGGGATTAGAAGAGCCCCCCTTCGAGTCAGATGCGCGCTGGGTGCAGACCCCGACGTGGCGGCCTGTCACCGACAGCACAGGTGCTCGTTCAGACGAGAGTTCTGCTGCCATGTCCGTATGACCCTGGGCGCCCCGCGTGACTCCGTTCAACCTCATCTCTGGAGTGAGAAGTCCCTTCCACACTGAGTTGTTGCGAGGGGTAAGTACTATGTCTAGGGCACGTGGAAGTGTGCCTGTCACGACTGAAGCATCCCCTAGATGTTAGCTCTATTGCTGTTATTGCTACCGCTTGAAAAATAAGCTAGGATAATAAAAGGCTGCTTGCTGGGAGGCATGTGTGACTAGCATTCTGATATATTTTTATGGCTTATTTAGGTCTTTCTTACATTGAGAAGGATCTTAGATTTAATAGTTGCTGTGCAGGTAACCAGCAGGTAGGTTTTTCACTAGGAATCAAGCCAGTCCTCTCCGTGGTGGAGCCTGCGTGCCCTGGCGGTCGGGGTGGAAGCACTTCAGTGGTCCCTTCGTTGCAGGGACCCGGCTGGGCAGAGGTGCAGCCAGTGGCAGTTTCACGGTCAGCCGGCCAGCTCACTGCCCACTGCCGTCCCCATTTCACTTCTGCTCTCGCTGTGGATGGTCCCCCGGCTGCCCCGACTCCCACACACGGCTCTTGCTTGTTGTCACTTTGTCAGTGTGGTTTCCTCCCCACAGCGGGAGGAGCGTGCGGTCCAGAATGAGGAACGGAATCAAATGCAACTTGACATTTAATCATTACTCTTAGTTTTCCATAGAGAGTGTTTAGTGTGATGCGTCGGTTGAAGTAGAATCCACCCTCTTCAAAGTCATCTCCACGTGAAAGGACAGCCTGGGTGGGTGGGAGGCACACTGGTGAGAGGGAGGGTGTGAGGGGTGCTGTGGCCATCCTTCTAGAAGATTCCTCCCTAGGGTCCTACTGAGTGCTGAGCAAAATAGGCGGAAATCCTGCCCTTCGCAGCCCCCAGTGTGGAGACAGGGGCTCCTTCCAGAGCCTTCCTGAACTTCTTTCTCATTCGCTCACGTAAAAAGCAGTCTTTACAGTGACTGGCAAGGCTCTGCAGGGTCCGCAGCCACTCTCAGCCTGACCCTTCTGACCTCCTTACAGGGCACTCCCCTTACCTTAACCTCTCCCTGCTGTTTCTCGAATCATTTCCCTTTTCTCAGTGATACTTTTCTTGCAGTGACATTTTTTTCTAATTGCACACACACACCACAAAGGATACTGTGATTTCCTTGTCTCAGCCCCCCGAGTTGCCAGTGTGTTGACACAGTTCCGTCACAGGTTCTATTTTTCCTTCGTGGAAATAAACACCGAAGATAAACTCCAGACCTTCACTCGGTTCCTGTTTCCATTTCCCTCCCCGCCTACCTAGAGGCCATCATCCTTGACTTGGCACATGACCGACAGACTGTTTATAGCTTCATTGGCCATATAACTGTTCCTACAGAATATGCGAGTTGTGTTCAAATGTTTTTCATAAGTGGCATTATACTGTATATAACATCCTGCAGCTTGCCTTTTTTTACTAATCCATGTTGGTGTGTATGAAATCTAGTCGATCCGTCTTAACTGCAGCCCTCTCTGTCTCCTGGCTTCAGAACGTACACATCCCAGAGGAGGCTCTGATCGGCCGTCTTGGGTCCCATGCCAGTTCCCCTGGAGCAGCCCGTGGGTTTGGCAGACGGGGCCCTCCGCCTGCTCCGGCCTGGGCAGTGTGCTCCAGCCGCGGTTGTCACCAGCTTCACACGTGTCTGAAGGGTTATTACAGGAAGTGAGAAGGGGGAAGGGGTTTGGGGCAGATAAAAACACCCATTTCCATTCAGGTTTCCAACTTGAACTTGGACATCGAGCCCTCCGGGAACCCTTTCCTGAGTTCTCGGCTCACGCTCCTTGTGCGCGCCGCCAGGCACTGTGCTGTAATTGCCCTCTCTTCTCTCATGAGGTGTGCGTATCGGGGCAGAGACTGTGTCTGTCTCGAACTGCCACACGTCAGGAAACAAAGGTCCGGTGCGGCTTTGCATGCTTAGCACACATTTCTAAATGAAGGGTTTTCCCCAGTGCAACTGTCAGCCTCAGCCCTAAGCACAGGTCCCTGCCAGGGAGCTCCGTGGGGCTGTGGCGCATTTGCACTTGCCTTTTGGGCCCGTTTAAATTCTGGCTCTTTTCACATCTTTTGGTTTATTTGGATGATTTGTCTTTGTTGGGGATTTTCTTGTCTTTCTTTAATAGTCAAAATTCAAGGAAAGATGAAATTGTTACAATACAAACTCCGACTTCCATTGTAAAATCTTTGGAGTTGGTCCCTGCCAGGCACTTTTCACCCCATTATCCCTGTAGCAACATATCATCAGGAGAATACGTTTTGTGCAGATTTTTAAAAAAGATTTTGTTTATTTATTTTTCGAGAGAAGGGAGGAGGAAAGAGAAGGAGGGAATCATCAGTGTGGTTGCCTCTTGAGTGCCCCCTGCCATCGACCTGGCTCGCAGCCCAGGCATGTGCTCTGACGGGGAGTCAAACGGACGACCCTCTGGTTTGCAGGTTGGCACTCAGTCTACTGAGCCACGCCAGCCCGGGCTGCGTTGCGCAGGTTTAATTCTGAATACATTCTTAGCATCAGGAAAATTTGGGTTGCAGTGGATGTAAGATGGGAACCATTCTCTTTGGAAGTAGCCATGGTCATGATATTAGCAATCATCTTTTATTTAATGTGTCTTCTGTGCCAGGCATGTAGGCACAGGTGTCATCTTGATGTCTTTTGTGCAGACGAGGACACTGGAGCTTGGTCTCTCCCAAGTCTTGTTCGCTCCTGAGTGGGGAACGGGGATGTGATCCACACACTGACACCAGAGTCACACTCCTAAGGACCATGTCCTGCTGCCTTCTGTGATTAGGAAAGAGAAAGCTGGGGGTTGGTGATAGAAAAGGGCACCAAGTCAATCATAGATAAAGCTTTGATGAAGGTAAAGAGCCCGAGGGAGAATCAGACGTTAGAACAACATTCCTGTGGCCTCTGTCCGGAGAAAAGGTGCGGCCTGTGTGTGAGTGGGGCTGCAGCCTTATGCAGTGGCCTGAGCTGGCACCCCGTTGCCCAGATACTGGAGAGGGCATTTGAGAATTGCAGGTTGCCCAGTGCTTTACTGGCTCCAGCAGGCCCACACAGTCTTTAGCCCTGGGACTCTGGCTGTGGGGGGGGTCATTTAACCAGGAAGGCTTGGAATATGTGGATAAACATTTAGACATTAAGTAGATTTTACTTAGAATACCTACAAGAAGTAAAGCACAGTGAATTTTTAAGCATCTCACTGAACTTGGTGGCGGGAGACAACCAAGAAGTTTATAGCAGGCAAGCAGTGGAATCTGATCGTATCTAACATTATCAAAGATGCGTCCAAGACTGCTAATGGCCCTTTTTTTATTCCACTGTTTTATTTTTTTTATTTTTTAAATTTATTTATTTATCTTTAGAGGGGAAAGGAAGGAGAGAAGGAGAGAAATATCAATGTACAGTTGCCTCTCGTGAGTCCCCTGCTGGGAACTGGCCTGCAACCAGGCATGTGCCCTGAATGGGAATCAAACCGCGATCATGTGGTTCGCAGGTCCGTGCTTTATTCCACTGTTTTAAATTAAAATATATAAGGACTTTCAGAGGTCAGTTAAGTGTCTATCTCCCAACCCTGTATTTACTCTAAAGCCTTGTATTATTTAGCTCCGAATTCTCTTATCCTGGATGTTTTCAGGAATGTAACTTCTAGAGTTGGAGGTGGCCACTGATGTCACTAAACTCAATAGGATAATCTGTGCTCTTGGTGACTTGTCTTCTGCACTAGGTTACTCTGAGTTCCTCCCCTGCCTGGACACTGGTTCCTGCTTTTATAGCAGGTACTTGACTCAGATCTGTACTAAGTAAATTTTCCATTGGTTGATATTTGGATTAATAATGCTACTTGCGTAGTGTGTCTTTTTTCCCAAATGCGGCTCTCTCATTTCCATCCCTAGAGAGCCGTCGCTGGGTAAGTGGGCCGAGTGGTAATGGAGCTGTGTTTTTGTGCCCCCCCCCAGGTTGCCTCGCAGCGTATTAGCTCAGTGGACCTCTCATGCTGCAGCCTGGAGCATCTGCCTGCCAACCTCTTCTACAGCCAAGACCTCACTCATCTCAACCTGAAGCAGAACTTCCTGAGGCAAACTCCCAGCCTGCCCACTGCCCGGGGGCTCAGTGAACTGCAAAGGTGAGCGTGCTGCAGTGGGTCAGGAGTGGCGTCAGCTTCTGGCTGTTTCTGGAATATTCTGACTTAAAAAGCTACAGTGTGTAACTTTGCTTTCACAGGGCAAGGTACTACGGCTTTATTGGTGAAGACAGTATCAGTTCTTACTCTGAATTTTTGTTCAAGTTTCCTGCCTTAGAAATGAATGATTTATGATATTCATTAAAAGGATGGATTTATATAAGAAGAACATTTCTCTTCTTTAATTCTTAACCAGTCTACAAATGGGTCATTGAGAAGTTCATGATGTTTCATGTGCTACTTCTGAACTAAAGGGGTTTGGAATTATTTCTTTTGAAATTTATGAAAGGTCTGGGTTTTTCCATGAAAAGACATTTCCTTAGAAATTTAAGAACCATTTAGATCCGTCAACACCATCTAGGTCTTCCAGGTGATTAGTGTGTAGATTTCAGGAGTCACGTGTTAAATGAGTAGGGTCTACTCCTTTGTCACTAGAGAAAAGGGACTTTATTTGTATGTATCTAAAACAGATGTAAGGATTTACCATATTCGTTTCCGTTTGCTTTTTTGGAGCAATGATCAGTTTTGATTCTATGGTAAATGAAGTCTCTGATACATATATATGTGTTGTAACTATATGAGACTAACTGCAGAAGAATAAATAATGAATTGTTATTTGTTCTAAAATGACCGATAATGATCAGAGATTAAACTGTGGTAATTAATCATTGTGATTATGTGTTTATGGTTTTTAACATCCAGGAAGAATAATTCAGTAAGTGTTTAGTGTACAGTTTATGTAGATGATAGGAAAAGGGAAGAGTATTTTAATGGTCTTTTCTGATAATTGTGACTGTTCTTTTGATACTATCCCAAAACTTGATGAGCAGTTATTTCTTAAATGTTAGTTCCAATGTGGAGTCTAAAACCTGATTAGTGAACATTTAAAATGGTTTTCCATTAGGATCCATTGGTTTTTCTTGTGCTTTGAATGGGCCTTGGTCCAGACGTTGTTTTTCTGCATTGTGTATCGGTCATTTGGAAAATACCGGTTTGTTGGGTAACACAGATATTTCAAATGTTAACACATTTCATTATGCAATTTCAAGAAATCACAGTTGTTAATATCACCACTTATCTCATCAGAAAAATATTTATGTGTTGGAATGTTGTCAGGATCGTGGTAGAAAAAAGTTTTCCAAAATTTTAATTTTCAGTTGGAAGCTGGAAGGCTGTCCTTTGGCAGCAAACGCTGTCAGTGGTTTTTCCTGAATTGACCTCCTCCTTCACTGTCGAGAAAGCACCTGCCGAGCACCCAGGTCTAAGTAACGTGTTTGTCGGTTGTTCTCTCGCATAGAAGTGGTCTTCCATAAACACGGTGACTCGTTCGGCTCGCAGCTGGAAGGGTCACACGAGTGTTCTCCTTGAACTGACCATCATCCTCGAGTGCCCTTTGTGTGCACTTCCCATGTTCTCACCCAGAAAACGGAGACATNCAGTGGTTTTTCCTGAATTGACCTCCTCCTTCACTGTCGAGAAAGCACCTGCCGAGCACCCAGGTCTAAGTAACGTGTTTGTCGGTTGTTCTCTCGCATAGAAGTGGTCTTCCATAAACACGGTGACTCGTTTGGCTCGCAGCTGGAAGGGTCACACAAGTGTTCTCCTTGAACTGACCATCATCCTCGAGTGCCCTTTGTGTGCACTTCCCATGTTCTCACCCAGAAAACGGAGACATGGGCTCACAGGCCGAGAGGTAACACAGATGACTTTCTTGCATCATCAAGAACGCTTTTAAGTGCAGTTGGCATTACGAGTATTTAAAAACCTCTTTGCTGTTGTTATCTGCTAGAGAAGAAGGCAGTGACATTGGGGATAGTTTAGTGCCACGTTGAATTAGTTACACGGGCAGGTGGAACTCCAGTACGGATGTTACGTTCAAGCCCCTCTTTGTTGTTCCCTGGAGCTGATAGTCACAAGGAAAGGAAAGCATAACAACTTTCTGGAACTTTGGTTTCCTATGCCCTGTGCAGTGGTAAGGATGTTTACTGACACTGTGAAAATAAAGTCACTAAGATTTTTTGGCCAAAGGGTCATATTATGATCCAGTCTGTTTTTGAGGTTTAAAATCATTTTGAGATATTTCTGTGTGTTTCACAGCAGTATAGGTTTCTGCCTTTCAGTTACAGAACATCCAGTACTTTTATCTCATACTATTGAATCATGGTGTTTTAGAACAGAAAGGGGCATAGAATTCATCCAAATGACTGCCCTCGTTTCAGGCATGCGGGGCGTGGAGATGTAGCCAAACTCAGGTTTATGGGTCTCTTCTGGGAGGCAGTTAGGGGAATGGGGTTAGGAGGAAGTGGTTTGAAGAGGGTTTCAACTAAATGCATAATGCTTTTTTCTTTAAATAGAAAAATTAGCAGACATGAAAGAAATTAATGGCAAACAACAAAAATATTAATATTTTAAAAGATGAATAGTTGGTACTTGGATGATCATTTCTATGTCTTGTCTTTTTCTCTTTGTATATTTCATAATAAGCAAAAGGAAAAGCAGCCCTGTTGAATGTGGCTCAGTGGGCTGGGCACTGTCTTGCAAAGTGAAAGGTTGCCAGTTCGATTCCCAGTCAGGGCACATGACTAGGTTGCCAGTTCAGTCCCCGATCTAGACACATATGAGAAATTGACAGTTCTCTCTCATATCAATGTTTCTTTCCCTCCCTCTCTTTCTCTCTCTCTCTTCCCCTCTCTCTAAAAATAATTCAAAAAATCTTTTTAGAAAAAGAATCAAAATGCTTTTGTATTTATGGGGGGAGTGGGGAATATGATGCTTCCAAAGAGCCAGCATTTATGGAGTGAGTGAATTCGCAGGTGGATGGATATTTGTGGCATTGTCTTGTGTGTTCTTTCATAGCACCCTGATCAGTCTCCCACATCTGTTGATTCTCCACCGATGAATATCTTTTCCACCCGTCCTCCTTTCTCCCCGGCTCCCCTGCCCTCAACACACGCTGTCCACCAGCTGTGGGAGGAAGCACTTCTCTCTCTCACGGAGAGCCCTGCAGGCGGTGCTCTGGAGAACCGGCGTCTTCCTGTCTGGCGTTCCCTGCTGCAGGTCACTCTCTCTAGTTTCCTTGCCTCCTGTGTTGTGCGTTTCTGGCTTTGGTTTGGTTCTGTATTTTTAAAAATTTAAACATTTTCCCCATCAAGCTAATATCCTATATAGATTTAAAAAAATTAATAAGCAAAAAGACATTATAAGAATAGAAGCATAAAACTCCAGTCCAGACTGACTCCCAAGTCCTCCCCAGACTGCCAGCCACCTTTCAGTCTTCCAGCACACACTGTATGCACTGCTCTGTCGTTTTTTCTTATCTGGGGCGTTACACGTTGACTTACTACAGTGGGAGATGAGATTTTAACTCTTATGTATGCCACCCCCCTTCTGCCCAGCCTGTGTACAAACTGCTGCTTCTTCCCTGCTCTGCGTACAGGCGCTAGTTTCCAGTTAGGTTGGTGTCGAGGGCTGACATTCTTTTGAGCATGGAACCAAGATTCAAAGTGAAGGCACTGAAGTGCAGTGGTCGTGTTTTCTTTCCTCTCTCGCTTGTCTTTCTCACGCGTGTGCTTCCCTTTCGCTTGGGTGTCCCTAAGCTTCCTGACCAGGCTCTCCCGCTGTCCTCGGCACCTTTCTCTGGGGCGGAGCCAGCGTCCATCCTGCTCTGTGGGCCTCTACACAGCTGCTGTCCTGGGGTTACCTTTGTCATTGTCCTTGCCTGGATCCCTAATTTTCCTGTGTCTTGCGAATTCTTTTCTTGGTTTACTTCCTCTTGTTAATGGAATGTGTTCTAGGATCTTCCTGAGAAAAGGGATGTGGGAGCAAATTTATTGGACACATATCTGAAAATAGTTTTCCTTTCACACTTGGTTGGAAGTGTGGCTGTCTTCTAGATAGGAAAGCATGTGTCCTCAGATTTTGAAGCCAGTGCACCATTGTTTTCTGGCTCCTTCAATTGTCAGTGAAAAGTACTGCAGGTGACTTGTCTTTTTGTTCCTCTCGCTCTCTCTCAACCCCCAAAGATTTCAGGATCTTCTTTTTATGGCCCTCCTTATTTCAGCCTCTGTGCGGAACACGATCTGGAAAAACTATCCTTCGTGTCTGGGACACTTTCTCATGGTGTTTTGGTGATTTCCTCCCCCTTGGTTTTTCTCTTTTCTTTCTCTGAATTCCTGCTAGGCGGGACCTCCTTGTTTGCCCTCTGCTTCTCTGATTTTCCTCTCTTTGTCTTAATGCCCTCTTTACTCCTTGACAGGTTTTCTCTACTTTGTCTTAACCTTCCTGAATTTCTGCTGTCTTTGTAGTTTCTAGAAAGACATTTCTAGTATTTTTCTAGAGTCTGTCTAGTTTCAATTTGTATGCAGTTTCATAGCATTTTCTTCCTTTTTTCATGGGGACATTTTTTTTCTGTTTCTGGGGACGATAATTTATTTATGTACTTATTTACTCTTCTTCTTGCACTATCTTGGTCCCCCACAACCCCCCCCCCCATTTAGTTTTATGTCAGAAATTTGAGTTAACTGCCCTGTGATCATTTGCTCTGTTCCTGTTTACTGGTGAGTCACTGAAAGTGAATTGGGCTTCTCCACCACACAGCTTCATTGTGAGGGCTGTCAGGGGCGAGCCTTGTGGTTTCATTGGGAAACTTCCAAAGACAGTATCTGTGGATCTTTTCCCTGGGGCGTGTCATTTTACTGGAGAGGAATCCTTTGGTCTTCTGCCTGGGCAGTGCATGCCAAGATTCAGGGGGCTCAACAGGGAAGAAGCTGGAATCTCAAGGCTTAGTGTGTGGCTTTCTATTTGATCCCCTCGTTTGCAGAACAGTTTTCTACAATGCCTGGTGTCTCCGAGCCGGGAATTCTCCGTTTCAACTTCTGGGGAATAAACTGTCTCCTTTTGGAACTGGGGAGAGGACACTGGTCTAACACCTCCTTATATAACCTTTGGGAAGTCTTTTGGTAGAAGCATAACAGAAACACAGAAAAGGCACAAGTTTGGGTTTACAGAGAGAAAATTTCAATTTAACCAGTACCTGTATTGACAAATAGGATATTACTGCAACAAAAGTTTCCATTTTGCTTTTGTTGCTTTGAACATGGGGGAGATGAGCCACGGGGACTTGTTATGTGGGGGCTGGGCATGGGCGAAGCGACCGTTGTACTGCCCGTTGGAAGAACTTTGCTTTCCCCACTTTCTCTTTCACCACACACTACTGTGCGACTTTTGTCCCCCACCCCTATTATCCAAGAAAGGTTTTCTCGCTAATTTTCCGGAGCAGTAGGTGCGTAAGTGTACGAGCATGCACTGACATACACACACACATTCAGTGCTAGGAACTGAAAATCTGTATTTGGAAAACTGATACTTCAAAAAGCATTAATGTAGTTTTTTAGGTTCATACAGTTAGTGTGTAGTTTTGAGAACATGCCATTTATCTAATTGTTTATTTTTATTAGCATGTTCAAGGGATTAGTGCTAATCTCTTGTATATTTCACAGGGCAGGGAGAATGCTAGAGAGGTCCCCAAGGTAATTTATTTTTATGTTTTTATCTCGGTCTCAAGGAATGAATATTTAGATTACAGTGTTAGGACAAATATCCCAGGAGACTTTTTCTCTTGACCACATATCCCCTTACTTTTTCTCCCTGTAGCAAATTCTCACTTTAAACAAGTGAGCTATTTTCACAGAACATTCAGGTTGGTGTTTGCAACGGCGCTCTGAGTCTGGGACGACAGCGAGCTGGTGCGCACGCGCAGGCCAGCGGGCTTGGAGGGAGGACACTGCGCCTGGAGCCGCCAGTGTTTGTTTTCCCCTGATGGGGACTGGGGCTCCTCAGTTTTCAAAATACGGGAGCGGCAACTTCAGAAACTTTGGGGAGTTCTAATGAGTTCTTTCCTGATCATGTCACTAATAATTATAATGCATTATTTACCTCTCTTTAACTTTTATTAAAAATAATTCTCCATCGCAAAAGTAGTAATACTATCTGGGTGACCTAAATGGAGATATGGTTAATATAAGTGGAACATTAATATTGCCTCTCTTGATAAACACACAGAATTAAGTAATTTGTGTGTATTTTAATTATCATCAATTTGTCAACTAGTTGACAACTGTAGAGACAACTATAGTCTCATTTAGTTTACGCATCACTTCTACCTACCACTTTTAGAGATAAGCCTATATTTTAATAAATAGTTGACAAAGTGATGATAATTAAAATACAAATGACTTAATTCTGTGTGTTTATCAAAAATTGATTTTGTTTCTGTTGTGTAGGTGACTGGTATTTTCACCCATTAAGGCAGGAAGTGAACCTGCCTTCTCCAGCTCCTGCTGTTTGTAAGGGAATTGGGGTCCAGAAACAAAGCCAGCTCAGCTAGGTGGTCCCAGCAAGCTCTAGGAATGCAGTCATGTTTTTAATAGGAAGATTACTAACTTTAAGTCAAAATTGATATTTCAAATTACTTGATAAATCATGTGTCTGTAGAATTATTAATGGGCTTTTCCCATAGCAATAAAAGAAGAAAAGTAAAACGTACCACCGACTTTTTTTTTTTAACAATCTCCTCTGGATACTGGATTTTGTTGTTGCTTTGTTATTGTCCCACCACAGGTTCACATTTTATGCAATAGGAATATTCCTATCCTAGGAATAGCAGTGTTGTCTCAACTTTTAAATATTTGACATTACATTTAATTTTTGAGTTATGTAAATCACACTGAGTTAGAGTGTAGGTGCTATGCCGAAGGAGTTGATTTCAGCCCATCACCTTCATTACATAACTGTTTTCTGTATGTTATTGTGTAGAAGGCAGAACCCAGTTCTTTCTCAGAGGGAGGACCTGTTGCCAGGGCTTGGCAAATGAACAGAAATGGTGGGAATTGTGTTTTCCAACTCTGTTAAGTACACCCTACCTCTTTGCAAAAGGTATGGCATTTGTAGCAACTTGCAGAAGGAAGTGAGACTGGTAATTTATTACTTACTAAATTTCTCTTTGGTTGAAGGTAATATGAGAAGACAGCATAGTGAGATGATTCAGAAAACATTACAAAGGAAAAGACTCTAAAGAAAGGATTTCAAGTTGGAAAGAAGGCATTACCTGAAAAAAATATCTGTGGGTCCATTTGCCATTCTCTAAACATCCTTCCCGTTCACTTTGCACGGAAGGTGCCGCTTCTAACTTTCCATCTGCCAAACCCAGGCTCCACCTGGTGAATCCTACCCACCCTTCAGAGCATATTTGTAGTGACTTTTGTTTCTTGAAGCTTTTGGTTATTTCAACTCCATGTGACCTTTTTCTATTCTTTTTTTTTAAAGATTTTATTCATTTATCTTTAGAGAGGTAAGGAAGGAGAGAAGGAGAGAAGTATCAATGTATGGTTGCCTCTCATGAATCCCCTGCTGGGAACTGGCCCACAACCCAGGCATGTGCCCTAACTGGGAATCGAACCACGATCCTGTGGTTTGCAGGCCCACACTCAATCCACTGAGCTGCACCAGCCAGGGTGACCTTTTTCTATTCTGAATTGTTAGCTTCCTTGTTTTCTTTGTACTTAATGTATTTAATGAATATTTGTTGAATTGAATTGCTGTTTTTTTTCCACCACTAATGATAATCAAAAGAATATGATTCATTTAGAAGAGAGAATCCAAAAATGCTTGAAACAGTCGAACCGTCTCATATATTTAGTGTTTGAGGTGACTATTTTAAGGGGACAGTAGTCATTTAGAATGATTGCTGATCAATTACTGATGTATTATGGCACTCAGATCAATTTCGAGGAATTTAGGAGTAAGTGTGTGATTGTGTCGTACAGGCTATGGTATAAAATGAGTGTAATGTAACCTGAAATAAGGTAAAGGTTACCTTTTGACCAAGGAGAGAGTGAATTAAACACTTGGAGAAAGAAGTGATTTGATCTCTGATTAGATGTGAAATTTGTTTTAGCTGAAAGGAACAAGAGAGATGGGGAGGGGTGTGGGGTTTTCAGAGGGGAGGAGAGTGGGAGGGAAGGAATGAGGCTGAGTTGGGTGTGCTAGTGTGTGGGTGTAGCAGAATGAAAGTTATGAGGAAATGAGTCCTGAGAAACTCGTAATTATGCCTCACTTTTATTAAGTACCTTTCTTCTTAGAAAGCTTCATTTTTTTACATTTTAATCCCCATGGAGTGGAAAACAAATGACCTTATTTCCTACTCTGTTCTCTTGGGGATCTAGCATTCCAGAGCCGAGGAGTTACTTATGTTAATTACTTTTCCTAACCAAAAGTTCACATTTCCAGGTTTTTCTAGAAATAGAGATTCTAGTCCTTGTTTTTATCAGTAATTCCTGAAAACCCCCTTTAAATGGAAAGAGCGATGCCACGTCAACATACAAATCAGGACTAGCAGGCTGAAATATTCTTGCCGCTCACGTGTCGGACGTAAACTGCAGTACCTAACAATTTCAGCTTCTTTGAAATGCTCTGCCGCAGAAAAAATTACAAGTGAACAAGAGCAGCCAGCTGCTGAAGAACGTGTCTGAGCCCAGGTGTTCAAGAAGAAACACAGGTGCTGCTGCTGGGAGCGAGAGTCCTGGGAAGGGACGTCCGCTGCTGGGGTGGGGGCGCTTGCCCACTGTTGAAGGAGTTTCGAGGACTGGATGAAATGCCCTTCCTTCAGTTAACGCCCCCCCCCCCCCCCCCCTGGAAGTTCCTTTNACCCCCCCCCCCCCCCCCACGCTGGAAGTTCCTTTCTTACACAGCTTTGCTTTCAGGTGGAGTTTTGATCCTCTTGGGAAGCTTTTCATTTCACACAATTTCCATTTTCCTTCCCTGAGCATTTGATCAAAGGAAAGCCTTCACTGGTGCTTGGGGCTATGAGATTGTGTAGGCTTTGGTGCTCTTGGCGGCTCCTAACCTCATTTCTGGCAATAATAGCCTATTTTCTTCTTCCCTGTACAGTGCATTTAGAAGGGGGTGCTCAGAAAGAGACAAAAGATTTATTTATCAGCCAGACTGTACTCAATTACAGTTTGCCCTATTGACTTCTTGGGGTCCTTTAAGCTGTTCCTTTAACATTTTTGTTCCTCTTAAATAAGTGGGGAGTGATCTCCAGAAGCTTTGGCTTGGTTCCAGTGAGGTTATTGTATTCTGGCCAGTTCCGTTTTTCCGTTTGTTTTAGTTGAGCTCCTGCTGTACTCTCTAAGCTGTAACTTAACTGCAGGAGTTTAATGCTAAACCTAGTATTTGTACATACTTGCTGTTCGGCATGGTAACCACCTTTGCCCTCTGCGTAGGTCTTAGGGGACAGTGATGAGCATAGGCATGCATTGAGAGGGCCAGTGGATGCCTGCTTTGCGGTTGTGGGCCGCACAGTGTCATCACAGCTCGGGAGCGCGGTGAACGTCACCGCCCATGACTTCGGAAATGACTCTTTGGCTGCCAGTGTGGAAAGCAGTAATGCTCCTCTCTCTCCCTTTCTCCTCTGCTGCAGGTCAGACACAGCTAACTCCGCAGCTCCTTCTGGCAACTACATGTGTGACCTCGAAAATTAAAGGCCCACAAGGGTTTCTGTGCTCCCTAGGAATGCCTGTCACTCGATTTTTACTGTCACTTGCCATGCTCTCCGCAGTGACCGAGCTTTGAGCGGGAGGAGTCCCATGCCTGTTGTCATGTCCCATGGGCGGGCTAGGGCCATGATGCTTGAGCTGGCCGGCTCTCTGGCTGACCTCTGAAGCAGGGCACACCCATCCCTCTCTGGTGATGTCTTTGGGACTGATAATTAACGAGCAAGCCCGAGGGAAATCTGACTTTCCAAACAGTTCTGAAATTTTTCTGTCAGAATGCACACTTTCACCCCATGTAGAAAGGGACGTGTGCGTATGTACACAGGTGTGCGTGTGTGTTGTGGAGATGCAACACGGGAAGAGGAGGTGTTGTTTGATTTATGCGATCTACAAATCTGAGCATCCTAGGAAAGATGATTTCACTCACCATATTCAGAAATTTCCACCAGTAAATAGCAGTGTCTTCATCTGGGATTTGAAGTGCTCTGTGACTAGTTTTTAAGCATCCTTTACAACCACAGGAGTTCTTTGCTTAACAATATAGTTTATTTACTGTTTCCCAATGGCATGAGTTTTTGCCCTCCAAATCCGTGTGTCTGACAGTATGACTCATGAAGTGCTTGCCTTCTAATTGCCTGCAGTGGTTCAGAAACAGGGGTACTTGGTTTTCACCCTAGACCGGCCGAGCCAGAACCTCTGGGTGTGAGGCTCAGGGTTCTGCATTTTTAACTGCATGCTCAAGTTCGAGAAATAGCCACGCCACCCTCTGCTCTTTGAATGCCTTCTCTTCTGATCCCCATCTGCCTGTTGAACTCTGTTCGTATCCCTTAGATAAAAGTGAGTTTTCTCTTCTGGAAGCACTCATGATATTCTTTTTCCAGTGTGTTTCGTCTTCTGTTTTGTATTACAGCAGCTTTGCTCCCAAACTGTTTCGAGTTGTGGGAGGGTGAAAACCATGCCAAATTGATACTCGCATGCTTCACACACCTTTGTGCACAATGAGAAGTCAGAAAATGTTCGGTGAATGAATGGTTCAGTTCTCGGATCAGACTTTTTATATTCCTAGTAACGTTTTGGACGTTGGATATTTTCGGTTTAACTACTAGATAAGCCTAGTCTGTTCATAGTGGGAGCTTAAGCTACTTATGGCACATTTTCATGACATTCTCCCTGGCGTTAGCTTACGTTCACTTTCCCCTTTGATAACCTAATCTCCTTAATAAAGATGTTGCCCAGTGTTCATTTTTATATGTCCTGTGTGACTCAACTGGGGTTTTATCCAGGTACACTGTATGCATCTGTTTTGCTTTGAAAAGAAGCAGAAATGGTGTGACCTTCTTCCTTTTACAGAAATCTACTGTTTTACATTTTTGTTATTTGTTCTACTAATGTGGTGGTTGATATGAAACATCTCTTGAATAGTATTGCAATTAAATTGGCCAATTGTGGCAGACCTTTGGGTGAGAAAATTTTTAAAATGTAGTCACGGATAGAGTGAAGAATCCATTTCCATAAGAGAGCTGTGTTTGACTGTCACAGGATTAACACACTTCTCACTTGTCTTTTTGGTCATTATGTTGCCAGTTTATTAGAGAGTCAGAAAATTTCAGATTTACGGTGGTTATGACTCCTTGTTTTCATGAATCAGTGCAGGGTCACCGTGGCATCTAGTGATTGCAGTTTGCACTTCACTGCCATCTTGCGATTTGCAGTGGCTTTCTGTACGATGCATCGGGTTGGCCAAGAAGTCCATTTATTTTTTCGTAAAATAAGACGCATTTTTTATTTTCACCAATAACTATTGATTTGGATATTTTGAGTATGTCAGCTGTCTCCCGTGTGGTAGAAGGTTGATTGTCTCAATTGATGTCTCAATTTGATCGCTATCTACTTCAACTGGTCTACCCGACCAGGGAGCACCGTCCAGTGAGAAATCACCAGCACGAAACCTCACAAACCACTTTTGACACATTTGATCAGTCACAGCACCTTCTCCATACACACTGCCCACATCTTTTTGTGTGTGTTTTAGTAGCATTTTTACCTTTCTTGAAATAATAAAGCATAATATGCCGAAATAATACATTGTATATTTCTTCTATCTTCAGTATTACAAGGAGTACACCAATTTTGATAATTTTTTTTAATGAATGCTGATATTGACACCCATTCCCATGCAATCCAACACAATTGTTTTGAATGGCATTAAAGACAAGTAAGCCCTACTAGAGCATATTATGGAAAGAATCAAACGAATTTTTGGCCAGCCCAGTACTTACTTTATTCATGGGAAGCTGCCCCTGCTCCCACTTCCCCTCCCCCGCAGAGACTGTTGTGTCCAAAGGTCTAATTCAGCTACGGTCTGGCACGAGTAGGGAACCAAAAGTGCGTCTGGTTCGAATTATTTTAAACAGAAGATAAAGATAAAATGTTCTTTCTTTATGCGATGCTTTCATTTGCCTTTACAGCAATATGTCCATTGTAATTATTGCTAAGCCTGAGTATTCTCTATTTCCTTGATTATTATTTTGGAAAAATTATGTTTATCAGGTGCAGCTTTGGTATACTTATTATGCTTTTTAACATCTGCAGCAATTAAGGAAATTTTGCTCAAATCCTTTTGTGGCTGTAAATTTTCATTTTATTCAAGTAAAAGATGCGTGTATTTATTTTTGTTTCCTTAGTCATATGAGAAGGTTTTATGCTTATTTTGCTTGTATGGAGAGTCATGTATGATGGTTAGGCTTAAGATGGGATGGTTTCTGTTTATTTTGGCTCCAGCCTTGAGAAGCTGGTCATGTGCCACATTAGCATTTGTGTGGGCTGAACCTCCCAGAAGACCCAGGCAGGTGCTCTGTGGGAACGAGGCTGGCGGACTGCTCGGGCCTTGGAACAAAACGGCATACATAAGTTCCCGTGGATCTCACTTCAGAAGTCATAAAGGGACAGCGGGAGAAAATGCTGAACCGAGAAACAGAAGTCAGCGAGGAGAGTTCAGTCCCAGGGCAGTGCCGTTCGAGTGTGTGGCCAGCAGGGTGAGGGCTGAAAGGACTTGAGTCGTGCTTTTGGAGGCGCGGGGATTCCCAGCAGCTCGGAAGCAGACCCAGGCGTTGAACTGCTTCTCATGCCACCACAACCACAGGCTTGTCCAAAGGAACACAGGGCAGACGATAGTCTTTTCTTCCTTCTGCATCCACGAGAGAGAGCCTTTTAAGTCTTGTGCAAATTGTTTTGCTTTCTTACGTAACTACCATAGCACATACAGGTTGCCCTATACCATACCTGGATTGGGGCAGAACTATTAAAACATGCCGTGGGGCTAAGTTCAAGGGCCAGTAAAGTGCCACACGAAAGGAAACCAGGATTTGAGGAGTGCATGGAAGATAGTTACTGATGTCTCTTTCATCCACTCACTTCACTGAGGTTTCTTAAGAATGATCCACTCAGTACACATTTTTAAAAGTACTTTGATACCAGTCTGAAGAGTTGTCTTTCTAAAGATAAAAAGCATTACTCTGTAAACTAATCATTTTATTAAAGCATTTTACTGGCTCAAAACCACAAAGTGTGCTCCTAGGAAGAACAAAAACACAGGCACTTGATTTTATAAATTCTCTTGGAAAAAAGGAAAGAGAGAAAAAGTAAATGTGACTTGTTTTTGCCCAGACTTTTTTCTTTGTCTCGTTCAGTTGAGCAGTGCCAAGCTTTCTCTGCTTGTTCTCTCCCTTCTGCCAGTGTATGAAATTTATTTAGAGGGAATGGATTTTGTAAAGGATGCTTCCTGTAATAAAATGGTGTTGGCATGATTAGCTACCAGAAAAAAATGATTAGACTTCTACTTAACATTCTGTGTAAAAGTAAATGTCAAGTAAAATAAAGATCTAAATGTAGAAACTAAAATACATAAATATTAGAAGGAAATACAAGAGAACACTTATACCACTTTGAGATGGAATAAAAGGACCTTTTCAAGCAAGGTGAAAAACACAAACTCCATAAAGAAAAAGATTGCCAAATTTGAGCAAATAAAAATTGGTTTGTGGCAAAACCCACTTCTAACTGTGGGAAAAACAGAACAGCAGGCTAGGAGAGTCACGGGGTACATGCAGCAGAGGACCCTGCGTGTGGCACAGCGTTTAAAGAAGACGAACGTCACTGAGAAGGACGAATAGAAATGGCCCAAGGCCTGCAGCCACCCAGTCAGCTGAGCAGCCCTAGACCCGGGGCCACGCTCAGGAAGGCGGGGTGGCAAGAGCTTCCCCTCCTGCATTTCTGCAGCTTTGGGGCAATTTTAAAGTGTGTATTAAAATTTAAATTGTACATGCTCTCGGATCAGCGGGTTATACTTTTGGAAATACGGATTCACAGTCCCTTTTTTCAAACTCCTGAGACCATTTTTGTTTCAGGATTCAGAGAATTATTACATATTACCGAAGACAGTGTGGTGTCTATGCTGTATGTTTGTGTGACACCCCTGGCAGGTTTTGGGACAGCACTCCATAAGCAAACGCGTTCATATTTCCAGAGAGAAGAAGTGAATGTTCACATTAGGCCAGGTCAGCTTTTGCCACCATATGAATCAGTGAAAGACCTTTGAGTTTTCAGAGCCTGTTGGGTTTCAGAATTATGGGTAAGGCATTGGGTGTACATATCTTACAAATAAAGTCATTGCTGCACAGGCAGGTATGCTGGATTATTCTCACAGCAGAAAAGCTGGAGTCCTCCTAATGTCAGCGCGGAAGGATGGAATACGTTGTGCTACATTTGCACTCCCGTGTATTACGCAGCTGTCAGAGGAGTGAGTTAGATTTTTATGTCCTGACTCAGAAAGATGAGTTGTTGGTATTAAATGAGAAAACAAGTTATAGAAGAAACGTGTGTGGGTGTGATCCCACTCAAAAAATAGGGAGGGAGGTTATCTCTATGCATGTGTGTGTTTTAGAAGGAGGAGAAGCTTTGGAGGGTTGCACACCACGCTCTTGTCACTGATTATCTCAGCCAGGGCAGGGGGATTTGGAAGGAAGCTGGAGAGACTGTTGACGTTTTCTTTATATGCTTCTATAGTGTGGCTCATTAGAATGAGGGGGTGTTGTTTTGGTAATCGAATAAAAGCAGTCCTCCTCTTCATGTTAATATAGCAAGTATCACAGAGCACTGAGGGCCCGGCAACACCCCGCTAGGGTACAGCCCCTCTGAACCCTCATTAGGGGCCTGCCCTTCAGAACTAATGGAAAGCAGAGGGTTGAGCTCGGCTCACAGCTCAGGCAGGTCCTTCATTCCTTACTATTGAAGCCTGATGATTTCCAAAGTGTCTTCTTAGCGTGACCCCTGCAGGGAAGGGAGAAGACAGGGCTGTTACTGTGAAGCAGAAATCCAGTCACCCTGGGAGTCTGTTTTTTTTTGACCCACTTATAGTGAATGATAACTCCAGAAAATAGTAATGGATTTTTTTCCCTCTGACTCATGGAGTAAAACAAGCATGGTTTCCTCTTCATGAGTGTAATATCTACCGCCCATTTTAAGCACACTTGAAATACGTTTTAAGAATACTTCCATGATACCGTTATTTTGTTTTAGTGGTATGTCCTTAGTTCCTGAAAGGAAGACTACTAAAGATTTAGATGGATCGAAAAGCCAGTAAGTATTATGATTCCAGATAATTGTCATGCCATCCCCCTTAACCCAAGAGGCAGTAAGAATTTTGTACACACATTTTTGAGTGTGGAGTGGATAAATGCTGAGAAAGGAGAAAGGATTAAGCACGGCTGTGACCTGATAAAAGCAGCCCTCGCGGGGCGGTGTGTGAGAACTGGCAGCTTTTGTGGGTGTTTATTTTTCTTAAGTTTGATATCACAGAACCTTGGCCTTTTCTCTCCTGTCCTGTAAAACGTGGCAGCGTGCTGCGTTGTAACCTTTGGATTTCATGTGAGGAGTGGAGCACTCTTCCCTTTCGCAGTGTTAAATAATTTGCTCAAGGGAGTAGTTTGGAAAATTATACCTGGAAATTCAGTGACCGAAGGGGAAAAATCCATATAAAGCTAGTGAAGAGTCTAAAATTCACTAACGTGGTACGTGTACTGCGGTCTAGCTAAGAAGAGAAGCTGAGCGAGTGCAGGGCCAGCACGGGCGATTGCTTTGTCCCCTCAGTGGCACTTCTAAGGTGCGTGCCAGTCAGTCCTGCTTTGCTATTAATTATTTTTGGCTGTGAAATTGGAGAAAGAAAGGGAGAGGTAAAAACGTTAATTGATCAAACCCCTGGATAGTTTAGCACGCCTTGTGTCTAGATACAGAATCATGGTTACTAGACTTTTGGTTTATAATATAAAGGCAGTAAGAAATGCACGTGAAGGAAATGTCATCCATTCGGCAGAGCAGTGATTCCGTCCGCTCTGTGCTGCCATCTTTGCCCGTCGCCGGTCTGGCCTTCTGCCCCCTCAGAGCCCCCACCCTTTGTGAATAATCGTGCACTTGGTTGTGTGCCCCTTGGGGTACGCAATTGTGAACGTACTCAGTTAGAGTTCTTGTCTGTGTAGATTACCAAGTGTGTTTACTTGATTGTACTTTTCTGTGACACTTGGTATTAAAAACAGAAGTGGTGCCTTGGAACTTTGGATTTTGCCAGACCTGAGTTCTAGAGATACACACAGTGCCCAGTGCCATTTGCTCATACAATACTGTAATTCTGTGCTGTGTAACTACATTTTGGGAAAAGATCACTCTTTATTAGACTCTGGCTCAGTGTTAATAACTTGGTTTCTTTTCCCTGCTCAGAGCTCTATTACAGAACAAATGCACAGGGTTATATCTTTTTCCTTAAAGCGCATTGCTTGCTCTGGAGGGTGCAGTCAATCTCTTGGGCTGTCGGGGGTCTGGGAGCACTGGGCCCTGCCTGCTCGGGTGTGTGCGTGCATGGTGCTCGAAACGTCCGTCGCCCTCCGTTACCAGGGATGCCACTCTGTAGTGGGAAAGGGGGGTGAGGAGGACTTTCCAGACACTGCCCTGAGGCCCCCCTTTGACCTGGGACTTGGAATTACTAGTAATCGATACCTATTTACACTAAACTCTTTCATAAGATGGAATAAAAGAAGAGCAGGCAAGAAAGGCAGAAGATTCAGGTTGTATGCAGTTTCTCTGAGCCTGTTTTTCTAATCTCTTAGCTTGGGATGTGAAAGAAGATTTCAGAGGCCCCTTCAAGGCTCACGTTCGATAGCCCTGAGACATGAGGAGGATACGTACCCACTTCAAGTAACTCTCTTCAGCCTTGGTGCTGGGTGTGCAGACACACCTGTGTCAGAGGTGTTTGTTCAAAAACAAGCCAGCATCTTGTTCTTTTAGTTTCTAAGGCACCGGAAAGAACTGTCCCCCGTTATTGCCAAACTGAAATAATTGTCAGTGATCTTAAATTTGGTGGTATTCTCATCTGCTGTGCCTGCCTGCACTGAATAGCTAGGAGGAAATGGCTGTAGCCTGAGTATGACATAACTTCATTTTAAGGATTAAAAACTATAATATTAGTTAGAGTAAACATTTTAAAGTATTTCACCAAATACGTACTTTTTAAAGTGGTCCAGTTTTGTGTTAGAATCTGGGTCCGTGAGCACTGATCCAGCTCCTGTGTGCGGGACAGAGCTGAAAGTCCTTCCTTCTTTTAGGAGATGGAAGGGTTTCTGGTCTTTCCTTCCCCGGGTGTGTTCTCACCTTGTTTTCTCCTCTGCGTTCTGTCCAGGAGGAAGGTTAAGGGAGGAAAGTCATCCCCCCCCCCCCCCCCTTCTTTGCTTCTCTTATCTGGCTCTCAGCTCAGACTTTGCCTCCAGGTATCTGTTTCATCCCCTCTAAGCCCTGAGGGAAGTCGATTCTAGGAAGACCTTCCCTCTTATCTTTCTCGGAATTGGCAGATGCCTGTCATCTGACTGCTTTCCATATCTATTAAGAAAAAGTGGGACTCTAAGGAGGCTAAGGGTTAGAGTTTCCAAAACAGCTGAGTTTTAATGTGTTCTGATTGAGAACTTGAGTTCTCAAGAAACAATAATGCTTTGTTTGCTGAACAAGTCTGCTGAACACTGTGTTCTTTTCTGGAAAGAGTTTGGGGGATGGGCTGCAGAGGAAGGAATACGAGGGAGGTGGGAATGTGGTGAGGAGTGAGAGGAATTTAAGATACCACTTTTAAATCAGAATCAGCTCTTACAATGTACAAGTCTAGGGCAAGGGTATAAATGGAGGCCCCATACTGATATCTATATATTTAAGTTATAATCAAGCCAACAAACTTAAGGAAAATGCAATCTCTCCTCCTACCTTGAAAAATACACTTTTTTTGATGACTTGTGTGGAGGGGGAAGAAACTCTCCTACCCTTCAGGTTCTTATAGCTGGTCCGATTCAACAGAAATGAGACAGAGTAGCAAGAGAAAACAACCAACGTTAATACACACGTGCTTTCTCCTCATGCTGAAGAGTTTTGGAGAAAGAGAAAAATAGGCCCATATGACCTCTGAGCTAGGGATGGGGTGAGGCGAGTGGACTTCGGAGGCTCGTCACAGGACAACAGGAAGGGCAGATGCTTATAAGTAAAAGTTTGTCCTGTTCTCCTGACAGATCATGAGATGTTATCACTGATACTCTTTTATTATAAGCAAGGCCTCCAACTCAGGTTCTCCAGGTAGGTAAGGAAGGGGCAGTACAATTTGCATAACTCAGAGGCACATTTCAATACATCAAAATAATCAGCTCTAAGAACTTAGAGTTTATATGCTTTTTGTATTAAGTCTGAAATTCAGTGTGTGCTTTATATGTAGAGAGCATCCCAGTGTGGACTAGCCCCGCTTCACCTAAGCAGTGGCCGCCTGATGCCCACAGCACCCTACTGGGCAGAGCAGACTTAGGGGAAGGGGCTCAGATTCCTTGTTCTGTAAGGGTGCTTGGCTCCTGAGACTGTGGGCAGCTCTCCTCACCAGAAGGTCTGGTCGTGCTTTTATCCTTGAGTTGCTGCAAAGAACAATTACCTGTCTTTACATTGAAAGCTGGTGTCCACTTTAAAGTACCAAAGATACATACGTAAAACTAATGGAAGATACTGGTTAAGGGTTTGCTTTTTTTTGTCCTCTCCCATCTAAGCTTGTCAACTGCCCTTTACTCATTCAACCCGCTGCTGCTGTCCTTTGTTCTCAGGAGTGGTGCGGTCCTCGTGAATCTCTTTCCTTAGCTGAGTACACCTTTTCCCCTGTTGCTGACACTTCCGAAAGTCTGTGCTTCCATTTCCCATCTGGAGGAATTCCTGGAAAGTCTTTGTACTTGTGGACGTAGGAAACGTCCAGCCCTGGAGAGCATTTCTGTGAGAGGTTCTGTTCTGTGAGCCGAACTGATGGCAGTGCTGGGAAGAAAGGGCACAGATGCTCTGGGCGTTGCCGTTGCTTCTGTGCGTAAGGAGGGAGTGGAAGGCAGATAGCGTGAAGGTGGGAGAGAAGGTTGGGCCCGGATTACAGGATAGTTAGCAGTAGTATGTGCTCTCTCCGGGCTGGCTAGGCTTCTGAGGGGCCTGAAAAGTGGGTGTGTCAGCGGTGTGCTGACCTAGATGGTCACCAGCAGTGGGCAGGGCTTGCTGAAGCAGAGCTGAACCTTTACTGAAGAAGTTCCATTCCTGGGGCATGAGTACCCACCGTGACCTGCCCAGTCAGGAGTTTATGATCAAATGGTCCTGTGAGTCTACTTCCCCTAGAGCTCCTTCTTCGTCCATGCACTGTACTGGGTTGGGTAACGTCTCGTGTCGTCCCTTCCTAGAGCAAGTTTTTTTAAAAGCTCAGTTTAATTGCATGCATACTTTTTAGCACCGTGACCGGTTCTACCAGATGGGGCAGCATGCCTAGAGAGTAGGATACTCTTTTGGTTTGCACTGTAACAGCAGTTTCATCTATTTCAGGACAGAGTTGCCAGTTTTAGAGAGGAAAAAGCAGCACCCAGTTAAACTTGAATTTCAGGAAAATAACAAATGAAATATTTTTTAGGTGTGTCGTGTGCAGTATTTGGGATATACTCACACTAAGAAGTTATTTGGTTGTTTATTGGAAATTCAAATTTAACTGGATGTCCTATGCGTCTGGTAATTTTAGAACTCCTTTACCTTCTCAAAAGTTGAGGACCCTAAGCAGGTTTTAAGTATCAAATCTATTTATATTTACTGTATCAGAAATTTAAACTGAGAAATAGTTGACTATAATTTAGAAAAATAATAAACCCATTCTTACTAACATAAATATGTTTATAAAAACAACTATTTTCTAAAACAACAAACCCGGGAGGAGAGTGTCCTCGTTTTGTGTCTTTACAGATCTTTCACGCCTGGCGTGTTAGAAGGTAGGTGGGGTTTCATGTCTGTCTCAGCATCCAGTCAGGTGTGTGTCGCAACGGCAGGTTGCATCTGGGACCCTCCACTGGACGCTTTGATGAACACGAGCATGAGAAAAGGCAGATGACACATTAGTGTTATTATGGAAATAAGTTTGGGCTTGGGAATCTCCTATAAAGTTTTGGGGACCTCTTCTGGGGTCCCCCAACAGTACTCTGCGGACCCCTAGGAATAACAGATCTTGTCATTCTAACTAGTGTTGTGTAGACCATAGACAATCAGAATTGAGAATAAGCATTCTTTGTTTTAAGAAGGCCTAATGAATCAGATTGTAAAATATGAAACACACTTAAAAAATGATTATTTAGGTTTAGCAGTAATTCTCAAGGTTTTTTTTTTTTAAGATTTTATTTATCTTTAGAGAGGAAGGGGAGAAGGAAAGAAATAATCAATGCATGGTTGCTTCTTGTGAGTCCCCTGCTGGGAACTGGCCTGCAACCCAGGCATGTGCCCTGACTGGGAACCAAACCACTATCGTGTGGTTCACAGGCCCACGCTCAGTCCACTGAGCTACACCAGCCAGGGCAGTTTTTTTTTCTTTCAAATACTATAAGGTCCACACTCTGCCCTCTAAGAAAATGGCTATTATGAAAAAATCCAGTTAACACTTTCAACCTGTAAAATGGGCGCATAACAGCTTTCTTTTTTGAATAGATTCTATACACCTGTTGACAGCAAAGCTTAATACTTTTTACTATAGAATTTAACAAATAATATCATGTGACAGTTTCTTTAAAATGCTGGTTGGATTGAATTAGATTTATTTTTAAGATTATGTCTCTGTTCTAGGCATAGCCTGTGCTGCCTAGTGGGCATGGGCAGTTTCTAAAATAATGAGCACAATGTACTAACTCCTCTGAGTCTCATCTCAAAGAAAAAATACAGAAGTTGGCAATGGGCCTAATATAGGAGTGCACAGAGAAGTAAAACTTAATTATTATTGGACCAGTGAGAAAGTGAAAGAGCCATGAACAAAAATAAAACAGGGGAAAGTGCTGGGCTGGGATGCGGCAGGCGATGGGTTAGAGAGAGTTGTTCACGGAGCAGTAGAACGCTTCCCAAAGAAGACGGTGCCGCCTGACGGTGCCGCGGGGAGGAGATGGTGAAGGAGAAAACACACAGGAGAAGGTTTGGGGAGGGCTAGGAACGGTGGGGTGGGGGCGACCTGTGTGAGGGGGCGGGCGGGCAGTACCACCTGCTCCTTTGGGCCTGAGCAGTGATGACTGGCTCTTCAACTTGGGACTGCAAAGTTGCCCGCCTTAGAGAGAGTGTAGTTCTTTTTGTTTTAATTTTACATGTGGATTAGAATGAAGCAGAAAAATATGATGTGTGAGATAACCCAGAAATTCAGCCGATCTGCCTGGTTTTTTCCTCCCTCTCTGTTACCATTCACACGTGTGAATTAAGCGGGCTGAGGTAAAGCTAAAAAAATGTACTCGGCAGCGGACACCTCCCGGAATACTCAACTGTAGAGTGATAAGTTTTTTGTTTTTGTTCTTTTCTCTACCGTGTTGATATTTTAGGTAGAACCCTGGCCTTTGGGAGCAAAGCTCTGCCTCCTAGCTCTGCTTGCTTACCCTCTGAGGACTTCGTCGCCTCCTCGGGGGGATTCCGAGTTTGGGCTGGGTTGTCTCTAAAGCTGTGCTCAAATCGTGTGAACTGACACATCTGTGACCTTTGTCTTTTCTTTCCTTTTGTTTTATTGTAATAGGTTCACCAAGTTGAAGAGTCTTAACCTTTCCAATAATCATTTAGGAGACTTCCCAATAGCAGTCTGCAATATCCCCACCCTGACCGAGCTGAACGTGTCGGGCAACGCCCTCCGAGCCGTCCCCGCAGCTGTCGGAGTCATGCACAAGTACGTACTGGAAACCCACCTCGGAGTGTCCCTCGGAAACTGGGGGGGGCCACATCGGGGACACTGCACATGCGATTAGTTATCTTAACGCTGGTCATATAAGTATTCACCCCAAATCAAGGCTCTTGTGTAGGGTTCATCTGTTTTGCTTCTGAGTATCTTGTTACAAATTTGAACATCCCTGTTTAGAACTGAAGATCCCTACCGATGAATGTGTCTGAGGGGGGTGGGGGGGAGGGCGGGCAGGGCAGGGGTCACTTGCTCATTTTCTGGGTTATGTTGAATTCTGAGACTTAGAAGTTCTCTTTTAAAAATAACAATGGAAGATGGGTATTTGGGCTGACTTCGTCTCTGGCATTCACACTGCAATTAGCTCACATTGTTCCCATTTATGCCTATCCAAGTTGGGAAAATTGGTCATAATTTTTGTTTTCAATAAATGATTAAGATGTTTATCTCTGATCTTTTTTCTCTGGTATATTATTGCCTCAGGCCTGCCACCATTCATTTTGCAAAGAAAAGTACTTATTTTTTAAGTAATACGATCTGTGCTTATGGAACTTGTATGTTGCTAATAAAGATGTAAAACGTGCACGTTCTCTTTATAATTCTTGTGTGTTCTTGAATAGCTTGCAGACGTTTTTGTTGGATGGAAACTTTCTGCAGACCCTTCCTGCTGAGTTGGAGAACGTGCATCAGCTTAGTTACCTTGGGCTTTCCTTCAACGAGTTCACTGACATCCCAGAGGTGCTGGAGAAACTGACCGCCGTGGACAGACTTTGCATGTCTGGGAACTGCGTGGAGGCCCTGAGGCTGCAGGCCTTACGACGGATGCCGCACGTGAAGCACGTCGATCTAAGGTGTCAGAAGCATAGCCCACGGGAGCGGCCGGCTTCTACGTGGGGGCTGGGTGGTGGTCCTTTTGGTGACACCCTCCTGCCCAGGGGAGCGGGGTGGGGGGTTGCAGTTGGGCCCCATTCTTCTATTTCTCTGGGCTTCGTTCATACCTGATACTTGCTTTTTCAAATTTCTCATTAACGAATGATAAGATGTGTTGAAGGTTTTGCTTTGTTTTGTCGGTGTGAACCCAGTTTTAATTTGTGTGAATAGTTGGAGGCTGTTGGGGGAGTTATTTATGAAAATGAAACCGTATCACTAAGAGCAGAGTGAATCTGTTTCTCTCAGTCCTTTTCTGTGACTTGAGGCAGTTAATATCATTGAGAATATCTCCTTTCTTAAATTTCCTTCCTTGGCTTGTCTAAATATAGTATGTCCATTAAGTTAGATTTCTTTATTTATGTAACTTATTTATGTTAATTATCTCTCTCCTCATCTAGGTGGTGCTGCCTAGTGTACTAGTCTTTACAGAAATGTAGAACTCAGAATCTCTTGTTTGGCCCAAATCACCCTGTGCAGGAGCAGGGAACCTACAGTTTGAATCCCGATCACCCTGAACTCCACCTGGAAACCACTAACACAACCCTTGCTACATCAAAGACATCCAGTAATCATCTCTGAGTACGCAAGGTTCAGTTCTGGTTTCCAGTGCAGAAAGGATCAGTATACAAGGAGAACGTTCTTCGAAGTTTCTGTATTATAAGGAAAAACGAAAGCCTACCATGGGATTGAATTACTACAAAAACAGCTGTGAGGCTTAGGTTTTACTACGGACTTGTCCAGGTCGATACTTCTTCACCCCAATTCACTTCCCCACTCGCTCGTAATTTGTGACCACGTAATAGCCCTGTTTAGTCTTGGGTGAGATATTTAATGTCTCTTCGCAGCTGTGTTCTCCTCTCTGAATTACAGCTAATGGAACCTAATTCATGGAGCTTTGGAAAGAGTTGAGGTACAACTTCACCCTCCTGGCAAGTGGACTGTGTTGTTACTGTTACTGGGTTGAGGCTGCTTCGCCACTCGCGGGGCCTGGCCTTGGCTCTTTGAGCCTTTCTGATTGTCAGGCGTGGTTCTCTCCCTGCTTTACTGCCCACTGCTCTCTCTGGCGGTAACCCAGACCCTCACCCAGACCTGTGGAGTTGTGCCAGTGGAGAGTAGCATCATCTTTTGTTGTCTTCGCTCCTCTGTCCATGTGGTCTGGCCTAGGAACCCCAGTTCTGCTGTCTCACAAGCCGCTTGGGTTAGTTCCTCAGACCGAAGGAGTCAAGCCTGTCATTCCTGGGAAAGTGACAGCAAATTTGCAGGCCAGAATTCAGGGAGTACAGTGGTTGTAATTTACATGGCTTTGAGAACCTTTGGAATGGACAAGTAAAAGAACTGAACACCTTGTCTTGTTAACTTTCTAACTAAATTGTTAATATTACTGGCCTCTGAGTCACTTGGATTTTTAAAAACCTTCATATTCAAGATTTTAAGGCCTTTTTTATTCAGCCACCCAGCAGTAAAACAGTGGCCCTAATGACTTCATGTAACAAGCATGAGAGGATTTCTGAGTTACTTGGTTGATACGTGTAATAAAATGTCATGTTTCTTGATCTGAATTAGCTTAGCAATAAGATCAATCTACTATGTCTAGAAGTAACTGTTCTTATTGAGAGCTTTATAAATTCTTTGGACTTCTAGTTTTCATTAGGTCTATTTAGATTAGATCAGTTACAGTTATATTCAAATGCCAGAATATTCTTTGGACACTCTGTAAATGTTGAGTGATCTTGAATAGATAACTGCTTCTTATTAGGCCACTGATCTGAGGAGAGGAAATTGGTCAGATTAGCTTATAATTCTGCCTTAATAGGAATAAATTAAAAGAAGTTTCACTTAGTTTCTGTAAGCAAAGGGTGAATTGTATTGATTCATTTTTTTATTCCTTCAGCTAGAAATGTTATGTCAGATTAAAAGTGATCACTTTTCTTTAAATCTTTTAAAAAATCTTTTACTTATTGTTTTTAAAGAGAGAGAGAGGGAGAAAGGAAGGGGGGGAGAGAGAAACATCAGTTTGTTGTTCCACTTATTTATATATCCCTTGGTTGATTTGCTGTGTACCCTGACTAGAGATCGAACCTGCAACTTTGGAAAATTGGGACAACACTCTAGCCAACTGCACTAGCTGCCTGGGACCTTAATCTTGTTCTTTTTCTTGTGGTGCTGTTCTTTGAGTCTGATGTTATTTCTTCGATGGCATCATTAATAATTCCTCCGTCTTGTCTCTGTTCAAAATGTGGGTGTTACTCGTGTCTCTCTCCTCGATCACTTCTCATTCTGTTTTCTGTGTTGTGGTGGCCTGTTCTTGGGGCTTCGTCACTCACCTTCCATCTCCTTGGTAATTATTTCCCTAACTCTTACGTCTGCTCTTGGAACTAATTCTACTTTACCTGCAAACTGAATAATATCACCTTGGTTTTCCCTCCTGATACACTTAACCAAGCACGTGTTCAGTTTCTTTCTTCATTCAGCCAGCGCTCTCCCCTGGGCTCCTGTTTGCTGCCAACAGCACCACTTTACTGGTTATCCAGACACAAAACTTCGACCCTGTTTCTTGTTTACCACCAGGTTCTATCAGTTCTTCTTTCACTGTAGTTTCTCCCCCAGCCCCTTCCTTTTCCTTCTCGCTGCTGCTCTTGTCTCCTGGCTGAGCCATCTGATGCCGTCATGCCGCCTCTCCAGCAAGCACAGTCTTGCTCAGAGCCTTCAGTTCTCCAGTTGGGCCATTCAAGCTCTCGTGTCTGGTTTCCGCTCAGCAGGCTGTGAGTTCCTTAATGAGGAGGCTCTTGCTCAGAGCCGCGCAAAGTGCGGTCCTCCACCCTGTGCTGGCGAGCTAGCTGTTCGCCACTTCTCCTCTGCAAGATACACATAGAATTTGAGACTCCATATTTTAGAAACACTGATTCAACATTGCTAAACTACCCAAGTAGGCTCCTACAAGTAGAACTCTCACTGTGCAGGGGAACCCGAGTGGTGAGCCGCTTGTGGTGTGACCTGTGTGCTGGTCGTGTGCAGTGTGACTGCACACCAGTCTGTGATGTCAGAAGTTTAGAAAGTGGGTCCCTCACCATAGATAACCTGGGAAGCACTGCTCGTATTGGTCCTTGAACCACCCCCCCAGTGTTAGATGTAGTACTTGATACGTGTTAGTGGACTGGCCCCCAGGGAGTCATACTCTCTTCTCACGCACCCTGCCCTGTTCATGCATGTGCTCACCTGTGCCCTTTCCTTCGGCCCAGCGGCCCTCTGGCTGCTTCCCAGGACAGTTTTCTTCTCCCATGTACGTCTTTCCAGTTCTGCCTACCCAGACTCAGCTGAGACGTGTCCTCTCCCATGACATCTTTTTTAACTGGTTTCTGTATTTTATCCATTGTTTATATAGCACTCATCACTTACTTGTAGTCGTATACTTTATCTATGAAAGCATGTGTGATTTTTCCTCATGAAATTTCAAAATCTATAGAAAAACACCTCGTTTTATTAATTTCTTATCAAGTCAAAGCCATTGAGCACTGTCACCATAGCCTTTAACTGTTTCGGAGTAATGCTCAATTGATATTTATGAAAATGACAGAATGGCTGTGTTAATTGAGGGGATTATTGGAAGGAAACTTGAACCATTTTGAGTCTTTAAAAGTTCATCCTAAATTGTTGTATTATTGTGTGAGCCTAAAAATTTTTGGTACTTGAGTCCTAGTCAGACTTGGCAACTTAACCCAAACAGTGGAAATGTTAACTTCCTTTTCATTATAGTTTTGTTTGGTCTCATTAAACCAACCCTTGAATTATTTCAGTGTTAATACAGTGAAATTGTGGGGGTAGCAAGTTCAAATGAAGATGATAATGCCACCTTATGAAGACCATGTAAAGTGTAGAATAGAGAGGACATGGGACACGTTGCCAATTCTTGCAGTCTTTTATATCCAAAATGATATTTGATTTTTCTTTTTACTGTGCATGCATTTTCTAGAATCAAGCGAGCATTTGGAAATAGTCAGATAGCTGGGTTGAGGCCAGTTTTTTAATCTTACAACCTGTAATAAAAGAGAAAAGGAGCCAAAAGATCCTCATGGGGACATTTGAAGAGGCCATGTGCCATACTTGCGGGTTGACGAGCCCCAGCCCTTCATTGTCACTCATCCTGGTGTGTTAATGGCTTTCTGCTGTTGCTATTAATAATTCAGTTACCATCATTTTATTTTAGTTTTCAAAGGTCAGAAATACATAACAGAACATTTAGCTTTTTTCTAAGCTCCAGCTTTCATATTAATGTTCTTATAACCTGAGTGCATGGTCTCAGCATCTCGCTGGCTTTGTAATGAAAAGTAGAGTATTCTTATTATTTGTAAAAAAGTTGAGCATAGCCTAGCAGACTGGGAGTCAAGATTTTCATTAGTTTCTCTCCCTTTGGAGGCTGACTATGTCTTTGTTGGATTGGTTTCTAGTCCCTATTCCTACTTACCTAACTCTTTGGCAGCCCCTCCACGGCAGTGCCGGCCCCTCGCTACCTAGTTCTGGTGCCGGAGCTCTGCCAACTTTTCCCTTTGCCCCACTCTGTCCTGGACCCGTTGCTCCTCATCGCTGCCCTTCATTTGATAATGTCTCAGTACATCCTAGATGCCAGATTTTAGCATTTTCTGCACGCTGCTCTTTCAAGCATAATTTTAAAGATAGAGGTACACAGTTCTGGGTTTTGAGCCTGTCCAATCCAGATATTTGCATTCCTATCTCTGGTGCGTATGTGCTACCATTTGCACATGTGTCCTTCATAGCCACACATCTACCTGCCTGCTTATCCTCTCCCCTTCCATAAATAGTCAACACAGTCGTCATGTGTTTTTTGTATTCTTTCGACTGTATTCTTTGAAAATAAATGCGTAAATGGATTTTTTCCCTCTTCACATGAACTCAGATAAAATCAATACACATGCTCCTCCTCCAGGCTTAGGGGTTGTAGCTAAAAATAGCCAGAGAATCGGACCAGTTAAGGAAGGCCAGCGGCTGTGATTGAAGAAGCCATGCAGGACTATAATGCAGTGAGACTTGAGTCCCTTCTCCTTATCTCACCATGTTAGGGTGCAGCTATTTATTTAGTTAATTGTAGCCTCTTTTTGTGTCCTTTTTCTCTCCAGACTGAACAAAATTAGGAAGCTAATAGCAGACGAAGTGGACTTTCTCCAGCATGTCACTCAGCTTGATCTGCGCGACAATAAGCTTGGTGATCTGGATGCCATGATCTTCAACAACATTGAAGTTTTACACTGTGAAAGGAATCAGCTGGTGACACTGAACATCTGCGGCTATTTCCTAAAAGCGCTGTATGCCTCTTCTAACGGTGAGTGACAGAGACCACGTCAAAGCTGCGTGGCTGGCTCGCAGAGTTGTTCAGTGCCGTAGTCTTTGCCAGGTTTGATGGTTCTTTCCTTGTTTAGTAAAATGTGTCAAATTTTGCTAAGATAAAAATTAGAAGAATTTTGCTAAGATAAAAATTAGAAGAATTGTGGTTTGCTACTTAAAGGCATCAAAAAGGGGGATTTCATAGTTCCTAACTCATTTTTCTCGTGTTGTGATTACTTAGGTAAGTTACTCCCACTTTTGATTGGCGCCTCTGCTTGAAGGAAGAGTATGGGGAGGGCGAACTCTTTCTTGGGCTGCCTTGTTAATAAAAGTAAATCTGGAACCTTGATTTAATCCTGGAGAGCGAATGTGAAAGGATCCATCTTGGATTTCATTCAGGTCCTCAGATTTCCTGCTCCACTGACAAAGGGACTCACCCTGAGAGAAACCTCACTTACAGACCCACAGGGACACCACCAAGCAAGAGTCTTACTCATTTATTAAGCTCTCTGTCTTAGAACTTGGAAATCATGGCTATTGGTGACATGAGCACATTAGCTACTGTGCAGGGGGAGTTGCTGCCGGCGTGAATGGAAAGTATTCCCAAGTTAAACAGATGTTAAACACGCAGCTGTTTCATTCATAGTGCGGTGTTTGAGTTCTGAAGGGTAAGGGATTTCTTAAAAATGAGTGTGTGGCCACCCTGGCTGGTGTAGCTCAGTGGATTGAGTGCGGGCCTGTGAACCAGATGATCGAGGTTTGATTCCCAGTCAGGGCTCATGCCTGGGTTGCAGGCCAGTTCCCGGCAGAGGACCCATGAGAGGCAACTATACATTGATATTTCTCTCCCTCTCTCCTTTCTTTCCCCTCTAAAGATAAATAAATAAAATCTTTAAAAAATGAGTGTACGGCCATCTCCCTGGAGAAATAGGCCAAAGCTTAAATTGCTGTAGGCCCTTGAAGGGTCACAGGTTTGGACAGTCATGGGCACAACACGGGTGTTGGAAAAGAAAGACTTGGAATGTGGTTTGCTTGGCAGGTGGAGGAAGACAGGGTTCGGAACTTCAGGTGCTTGCTGGGGAGTAATAAGTAATTATGGTACGCATGGCTTAGAGTCCTGGTGAGGCTTTGAAGAGGCATGTGACAGATGTGATGCTAAAAGACTGTTTACATGACAGCAGTGTGCAGAGTGCATTCTGGGAGAAGAGTGGGGTCACCCCATCCCCCGCTAAATCCAGGTTATTGCAATGGTCTTCATGTAAGCTGATAATTTGCAGTCAGGAGTACAGGTGTTGATTTGGGACTCGGGGATGATACCTGAAACCATGGAAGGGAGGTAACTGGAAAAGAGAACATAGCAAAAGCAGACTTACAAACCCTCCTGTGTAGCTGGTACCAGAGCGGGCAACCAAGTAGGACCTGACTGTGGTTAGAAACTACCCGGTCCCAGAGACAAAGCCCTAGGTAGACCGTGCTGTCCTGTTTTAACCAGTTTTGAGGAGGGGTTCTCAGACTTGAGTAGGGAGAGTCATTCCAACCCTCAGGAGTGCTGTTTCAGTAGAGCGAAAAAGGCAAAAGCCATGTTGCATCTGGTTTTATGGAAAGGAACACTGAATGTCTAAAAAAACCCCAGTATTTATATAGTTCATCTTCCAGATAAAATTTAGCATGCCTAACAAGGAGAGCCACAATAAGTGGATGGGAAAGAGGCGGAAAAGTAGAACAAGTGATTTATTTTCAACTCGGAGCAAGGTCTTGTGATTGCACTAGAAGCCGTGTGCCCTTCCCTGTCGTTCCGGAGGACAGATGCGTGCATTGTACTTCCTAACCTAAACAAGCAGCGGGGAGTGCGGCCCAGGGACGACATTCTGCACACACAGAGCCTCTGTGTCTCTTGAATGCTAACGCTTTTGTGGTTTTTTTTCTGCCTTCTAGAACTTGTTCAACTTGATGTTTACCCAGTTCCGAATTATCTGTCCTATTTGGACGTTTCCAGGTAAGAAGCCAAGTCCTAGGGTGTGCTACCGTCCCCTCGAAAATTCCTTAGGTAATTTGGACTGAGCATTGGCATAAAGAACTTTTTCTATACTTTGAAGTGTATAAATTTAATAGTTTTAACTTACCCTGGGAAAATGTGCATGAGTATCTGTCAGTTAAAACACTGCACTTGTATACTGTAGTTCAAACAGCAGATTCAAGGTGTTATGTTGGCGTGGACCCCAGTTTGAACACCAGGCTTGGGTTTGGAAGATTGGTGGGTTGGAAGGTTCCGTAGCTCTTTAATTACATTAACCTGCATTGTTGTGTCTTTCCCCAAAATGGTGTCGATTTCATTAACAATTATTGTGCTGTATTTCTTTGATTTTCCCCTCTTCCTCTTTGTTATTTTGGACATACATCTCCTAGCTGAGAACCCTGGGAAAGTAGCCACCAAAGTAGCCTACCAATCCTTACTGAAGTGAGCTTGGTAAGGATTCCCATCAGCCTGCTCACCTTTCTCAGCTCTTTCCCGAGTAGCTGGCCGTCTCCTCTTTCATGCAGACTCACGGCTGTAGTGTGTCAGAGTCATGCCAGTTCCCAAACATATTACAGTAGACTTTTTCCTGAAGACATAAAGCGTGTATTTGCACAAATTAAACTTTAATAATCTTAACACACTAACACTGAACTCACTTTAATGTACTTCCAAATGAACTACCCCAAGTTTTCTGAATATCCACAGTGCTTGGGAAGATGTGGTCCCTTCAAATGCTACTATTAATGCATCTCAGTGTGCAAATCAGACGTGTCTGTTCTCAGTCATAATTATGTATGAATGTCAGAATTTAGCTATTATGAGAATTATTACAATTACAGTTTTATTAGAAATTCATCACTATAAAATCTTTTATGAGTAGTGCTTCATACACTTCCCACTGAGTTCATGTCAGACGATGTTGTTTACTGTGCTCGAGTCAGATACTACCTGACCGAGTTATTTATTTGCTTTCCTCTTGGCCTTGGTTGGTATCTTCAGTTTTTAAAATAAGAACAATACTGGAGCATTGGCCGTGGAGTGAATTTACTTTCCCTTTATTTGTCGTGTGTACTTGGCTAATGGTTCCATCATGTATCTATTAGGCACTTTGAGGTCCTCGGGTTCGGAGTCCCACACTCACAAGAGTTTTATTGCAATATTGAGGTTGCTTTTAGTGAGAGGTACTTTCACTCCCCTATTTTACCGAGACATGTTAGAGGTTAATTACTATAAAATGAAATCAATACGTGTATCAATCTTTAGGGTTCTAAAGCCAGAACTGTATGTGCCTGTATAAACACTAAGCAGAAAATAATGTTTTATATATTTTAATTGAAAAGTCAATATGATAGCGAAGAACATGAATTTTAAATCACATGTAATGCTGTCACCCTAATATTACAGCTATTTTCACTTTTGCTCTAATATAATTCTCATCCCAAGCATCATATTTTTACAGAATTGTCGTCTTTTTTAAAAGCATTATAGACATAACACATTACGTACCATTTTAGATTCTTTGTGCCTGGTCATTTTACATATTTAAAAGAAAGATAAGAGGCTAAATATCTGAGATTAGGGAGACATTCAAATATAGTAGATTTGTGTAAGAAGGGGTCAATTCATGTACTGATTAAAGTCACAATTAGTTTAGTTCACCTGTTTCTGGTGATTACAGCTACCGCCTCATGCCTCCGTAAAGGTTTTCGGATAATGGATTCTGAGCTGTGAGGGCCGGGGTGCCTTTGCTCTGCTGCTGTTCTCCCCACTTCTCTGTGCTTGCATGATGCCCGCGGGAGCTGAGAATTATTTCAGTCTTAAGGGTAAAAATGCAAATTGGAAAATGAGGTTATTTTATGCCGTTTGACTGTTTGACTGAACTGGAAGTGTATGCTTGTTTGTTTGTTTGTTCCAGTATAAGATCTCCTCTCCCTAAACTTGCATGGCTTTATAGACTTTTTAGGATGTCAGTTCTGGGAGCCAGACTTAAAAAAAGAATAGACTGTGGAGAGGATGTAACTATGCCTTTTCCCATCTTTTCTTTACTTTCTACTCCTTATCAAAATCTTACTTCTATGTTAAAATGACTACATGTATGCTTTTGATTTATATTCACTGTATTTTGGGATTTCATTGATGTTTAATTTATTCTGTGTAATTATTTTGAGTTTCAAACTATATTTTAGGCCACATTCCAATCAAAGAAAAAATTGTATATTCTTACATTTAGGAACTGCTTGGAAAATGTGCCTGAGTGGGTATGTGAAAGCCGAAAGCTAGAAGTTCTGGATATTGGCCATAATCGAATATGTGAACTTCCTGCACGGTGAGTGTAACAGATCAGGCTAGAGAACTGCAGATTCGATAAGCAGGTGTAAAAAATCAGTGATACAATGTCGAACTTGTTATTAGGGACCCCTAAAAGTGTTACAGGTGTGTGCTTTTTCCCTTTTTATTGAGTTTATTGGGGTGACAGTAGGTAGTAAAATTAGACAGTTTCAGGTGCACAGCACATCATCTGTACACTGTATTGTGTGTTCACCACCCGAAGTCCAGTCTCCTTTCATCACCATGCATCCTCCCTGTGTCATCCTCCACCTCTCCCAAAAGAGCTCTTTTAGCCCTGGCCGGTGCGGCTCATTTGGTTGGAGTGCTGTCCCATGACCAAAGGGTTGCAGGTTCAGTTCCCAGTCAGGGCACATACCTGGGTTATAGGTTCAGTCTCTGGTCTGCACGTACGATCCCGGTCCAGGCATGTGCTATCCCCAGTCTGGGCACAGTTTTCTCTTCCTCTCTCTCAAGAAAGCAGTGGGAGAATGTCCTCGGGTAAGGATGAAAAAATATAAATACATTTTAAAAAAGAGGTTTTTTAAAACCTTATTTTTTAAAACCTAATATTTATTATCTTTACTGCATGTGGTGTCTTCAAGTTACAAACTTCCCTGATGCAGTGAAGAGTGATAGGAAGCTTTGACTCTGCTACGCTTTTCAAATTCATGTAGCGGATGGGTCCTGGTGGAAATTTTTAAATAAGCCAAAAGAAATGTTCAGAGACTCAGCAAACTGTGATTGGTTTGCCTGTGTAATCTCAATTCTTTCCAAATCCTCCCCTTTGGCCCATTAACTTGACATGTCTGCCTTATCCACAAATAACATTTGGTTTTCCTTGAGCATAACTTTGGGAGAGAAAAGATTATTAGATCATTAAACCTAGAAAGGGCAAACTGGATCCTTTTTTATTTCATAATTTTTACTTTAATGCCAAGATTTCTACATCAGCCATATGATGATGTCTAATATCCACAGATACAGACATCTTCGCATTGATTGTGACACGAAGTGTTTCCGGAACGTTAGTGACTAGCCCTGAAGTTAATGACCAGAAGAGTAGCCTGTCCTCGTGCTGGCCCGTGGGACTTCCTGTGGTGATAGGGATGTTCCGCACCTGTGCTGTCCAGGGCGGTCCACTAGCCACGTGTGACTTTTGAGCACTTGAAATGTGGCTACTGTGACTAAGGAGCTGAATTTTAACTTTGACTTAATCTTCATTAATTTAAATTTAAATAGTCATTTGTGACTGTTGGCTGCCATGACTTGAGTCTCCTGTTTGCACCATTCTCAGCCAGTCATGGGGCAGAGGAAGCCAGTTGTTTCTGACGGTGCGTACTCAGAAATACCAGTGAGAATACTGTAGAAATATGTCACTATTTTGGAGTTAAGTTTTACTTCAGGTACGTGATCTTTAAGGCACATGACCGATGTTCCTCTGTTCTCCTGTAAAGAACAAAGATCATGAACTATACATGCTTGGTCAGCCTAGTAAATGTGTTGGAGTTTAGCTGTTTGATATGGTAGCCGCTAGCCATAAGCCAAGGGTCTGTTGAGCAGTTGAAAAGTGGTTAGTCCTAATTGAGAAGTGCTGAAGTTGAAAATATACACTGGATACAAAATAGCTCAATAATGTTGTATGTTAGTTACATGTTAAAATAATATTTGGGGTATATTGGGTCAAATAAAAAGTAGTGTAAGAACTAACTTACCTGTTTCTTTCTATTTTTAATTTTAAATTACATATGTGGCCCACATTAGATTCCTGTTGACTGACACTGTCAGAATGTGGTTCTCATAAAGAAAGTCTGGGTTTACATTTTCAGTCCCTAGAAAGCTCAGCTCGGGTGGCTTTCTCGACCGTGTTCGTTATACCTGTAAGTCCAGTGTGTGCCGACGGAGCATTTTGGTGACGTGGTGCGTGCAGCCCATCACCAGCGGACGGCTTGGGGCTGTGCCCAGTGCCAGCATTGTGTGTGGGGCCGGGGCGGTCAGAAGACAAACAGCAAAGAGGAGTACAGGCTACTGCTGACTAGGGAAGCGATTTGATGGACAGATTCCTGCTATCTGCTTCTCTGTTTCCTCCGTGCTGTTCGCCACTGCAGCTTCCCCGGGGCCTCAGACACAGCACACTGGAGTCTAAAGCCTTTGCTTCACTGTGGGCTACAGCGAAGATGCTGTGTGCCTGTACCAACAATTAAATAATAAATGCAGGGTGCCTGGCATTGCACCACATTTCCCCCCAGAGTCAGCCTCTGATTGGTTCTGTGTGAGTTCAGGCCTTTTGCAGGGATCTAAACAAATGCTTATTCAAAGCAAATCCCAAAATGCGCTATTGTCAAGGAATTTAAACAGTGTCTGTTTTTGTATGTGTGGTGGGACAAAAGCACTGTATTGTTTTGTTCTCATTTACAGCAGCACTTGGTTGCAGACTTTGTATTAGCCCAGCCTTGATCTGACACTCCACGCAGTACAGTGATTCCTTGGAAGCTGATTATTGCTCATGCTTTGTTTATCTCAGTGGTGTGTGCAAAGGGTTTGACAAAACAGAAGTTAGTAGTATTTTGAAGTGGAAATGTGTTAAAATGAAAAGAAGGTATTTTGTGCTTAGTGTCTAAAAGAATTGAGCCAAATCCAGTAAATAGCATTTAATGCTCATTCTGTAGCCATCAAATCTACTTTTTTATTTGAAAAAATCAGGATAAACATTTTGTCACCTGTCTTTCAGCTACCTGTCTATTCCAGGGTAAAGTGTGTGTGTGTGTGTGTAAATAATAAATATCCCAATTCTAAATTGCACCACAAGCCCAGCAAGGCAAAAGAATTGGTGAAGCCAATCCCGAATTATTCGGTTGAAGTGACCGTTACAGAGACCTTGTGTTAACTGTGACTGAATGACAGTCCTGGACAATCTGTCTTGTCACATTGATGTCTAAACCTGCCAAGCCAGGCACGTTAAATATCATTCATGTTGACCCGAGTTGTCACAGCACTGAAACGGATTCTGGCATCACTGTGAGCACAGAATCTCATTTTGTTGCTGAAAGTGAGTAAAGGTACAGGTGTAACGCAGAGTGATTTTAACAGCTTTGGGTGTCGGTGAGTGAGGTCAGTGGAGGAAAATGGGTGGTGGGAGAGGGAGCCTTGTTCTTAGACAGCAGCGTGAATGAATCCTCGCTCTACAGTGGTGCTGGCACCTTGTAACCTCACTTCCCCACACTTCCCAGACTTCTGTGTTTAAACCCAGAGTTCGTTTTATTCTGTACAACTGTTGAAGGCCCCAGTGGTCATAGAGCGGACCTCTCTGCAAGTCTGATAGCCTCCGGAGGGAACATGGCCAAGCTTCCAAAGAGCTCTTCAGGGCGCAGCAGAGAATAGTGGATGAAGTGCATTCTGTTCTCTTCAGGGGAGAGTGTCTACTCTGATCTAGCATTCAACCAAAGAGAAAGCAAAAGCGTACAGTCTTGGGGAAGTGAGGAAAGGCGAGCTAATTGATTGTGAAATGCAGCGGAGGGAGATGCAACGTTTTCTCAGTTGGCATTTATAAAAGATTAATTGGATAGACAAACCCTTTATTGAATGTTGATTCTGTAAGATAAAAATGCTTGATTGTATTTATGTAGAATCTGCTGTAAGACACCCTGTGTTGCACAGCGACACAGGACCCAAGCCCTGCCTTCAGTAGCCTACACCTTTTAAAGCTTGCCCTGTGCACCTCAGATTAGACTGCCCTGTTCAGAATCTTCTCCTAAGAAACCTTTCTCATTCGCTAAGTAGCTTCTTTGTTAACTATGCCTTCTCATAGTTTTTCTCACTTTGTTTTTTTGAAAGTATGGGAAATGTTGAAATATGATCAGCTCCAAGTTGGAGCTTCTGGTAAAATGAATGTGCAGTTACTCTGAATGAATGTGTGTGTTTTGGAGAGATCATTGCCAGTATTCTCCCACTCCTGTTGGTTTTTTCATCTTTATCCCAGATGAGCTCCAAGTAAGTTTCCTTTTTCTCTGTCCCTGTTGGCACAGCCTGTTCTGGAACGGCAGTCTCCGGAAGCTGCTGGCGGGACACAACCAGCTGGCGAGGCTGCCCGAGCGGCTGGAGAGCACCTCCGTGGAGGTGCTGGACGTGCAGCACAACCAGCTCCTGGAGCTGCCGCCCGGCCTTCTGATGAAGGCCAGCAGGTAAGGCGGCCTTGCTTGGGCTCCGCAGCCCGCTGTAAGAGGCCCCCTCGTCATCATTCCCGTCTCATGACCCGAGACCATTCGCGTGGACTTTGGAGTGTCTGTCTCTCTGCATCTATGAAGAAAATGGCTTGCCGTGCACTTCTCTGGCCTGTCCATGTTGTAAGGGATGGAGTGGGGAATCGCTTCTTCATTAACTTCACTGCCTCCTGGAGAGCAGCGGGTTGCTTGAGATGCTCAAGGACGAGAAGCTGGCTGACGCCTCAGCACGACGCAGGCTGCTCAGGCTTACCTTCATTAGCGTGTGAGTCTCCGTTCTGGCTGTCACATCTTTGTGACTCTAGGGGACAGAGAGAGACTTGCCTGGAGTTTGCTTAGTTCTCTGGTTGTTTGTTTTTTTAGCCAGTTCTTATCTTTACCATAGTTTTCCCCCTTACATTAAATTTACTTTTCTAACAGAATTTTCCTAACTTTGTTTCACTAAGTATTTAAAGAAATTACTTTGATTTGAGGAGGAGGCTGGCGCTCTCAGGCAGAGAGGGTTATGAAGAGGGCGGGTAAATCAGTTCTATTTCGAACAACGTTCCTGTGTTATCTCACTTGTCAGAAGACAAGAAAAACAACCTTTTATGACTGTCCCCAAATGATTCATGGCTTCTTAAAGTTAATACTTCTACTTTTTCCCCTTTTCCAAACCTAAGTTATTGAGATTTTATTTACCTACGTTTAAACACACACACACATCACTTACATTCCAGAAAATGCAGAGACACTGCGTGTTCGGTTTGTTGAATTTGGAGGAAAGAATACACTAGTACTGACGATTGTGGGAGTGGGTCAGCCCAGAAAACATGAAGTTCAAAGTATTGCGGAGGGTCTGGAAGCTTCCAGGGGACTGCCAGAAAAACACACACTGCTGGACACAGAGCGAAGACTCTTTCTCGGGGGTTTTCTGTTACTCTGGATCTTGGCTGCTAAAACCAGTACCGCGGGTGGGTCACATGATGCGGTCTGTTAAAGGCTATGGCTTTAGAACGGGAGCGCTGCTCTGCTGTGCCGGGTGGCGGGGAATTGTGTTCGGAAACCAAACAGGAGCAAGGAGTCTCCTCTGAATGGATGGCATTCACATGTCTCTCCACTTTCCTCTGAAAGCCTCAGACCAGTCTTATGAAAATCCCTAGGACTTAAATCAGAGGTTTGAGTTTATGAATTTACTCTCTGTGTTCATCTTTGAGTTTTGTTTACTTTGACTTGCTTTTTACTGGCAAGTTAAAAAAATGTAGATAGATGTGCACTGTGATAGGGCATATGTTGCTGAAAGATTGACTTTGAGTTTGATCTTATGACCAGATTGGGATTTGGTTCTGTGGGGGAATGGACAGATATGCTAATCTGGATCTCACTGGCCTAGATCTCTCGTCTTACCTCTGTTTGCTTAGAATTAAAGGTGTTTTTTTTTTTTTTTATGGAAACCCCTCAAAGAATTTCAGATAATCCGTTTTCATCAACAGATGGGCAAGTGTGGGGATTGATGTTCCCCATGGGTCACCGGAGTGGATGGATGAGGCATTGCCATCCTTCTGTTCTTCCTGAAATCTTGGCACTGCCGACTCCGTATCCATCTTGTGTCTGTACACACATTTGGTGGCCAGAGAGCAGCTCCTGATGAGCTCACTCAGATGAACAAAGTCTCCTTAAAGGAGAGTTACAGGTCCTCTTGTGGGAGGACATTAGGGTCTTTTTTTCTCACTGGTTAGAACAGTGCAGGGCATTTTCAGGGATGGGTATGGGGCCGGGGGCTGGGGGCCTACACAAATGAAGTACATGGTAATTAATAAATATCCCCAGAGAATTAGTCACTTTACAGATCATGAGTTTCAGTGACTCAGACAGAACATGTGTAAATATCAAGGGACCTAAAAGGGAACAGATTTGGGAGAGCATGACTGATTGACCATGAAAACGGGTGCCTTTTGGCAAAGATAGGTGTTTCCAGCATTTTGAAGAGCTCTGTGGCCTACACATTTTGTTTTGTTTTGTTTTTAAAGTTGTCTTGCGAAGGTCTAATTTTTGAGAGCCACAGTGGAATAAAACAGTGTTTCTCAAAACGTGTTTTTCGAATCCTCTAGATATCTTATGAAACATGAAGCTTCCTGGCCCTTTCCACTCTTCCGCTGGCTCACCTGGCCAGTCACCAGGATTTTGACTTCTCTAGATTTTGAGACCTTCCTCTGACCTACCTAATATGACTGTCTGGGGGCTGACGTTGGGACTCACATGCCTTCTGAAAGGCAGGCACAGTGTCGCTTCTGGGTGTTTTTGCCAAACCATCACCTTATTCTAGTGGTGATAAAACCTAAGTTGAAAGATACTCTACAAAACAGCTGTCTAATGCTTTTCAAATGTGTCAAGGTCACTTGAGACAGATGAGGCTGATTAGAGGAGACTAAGAGGGCATAAAAATGAAGTGCCACCTGGGGCCCTGGATCGGATCCTGGACCAGATAGAGGACGTCATTGGAATAATTGAAGAAATTAGGATACGGTCTTAAATAATTATACATAATTTTTGAAGTTATTTTTTCAAGTTACTCTCTAACAGTTCTTATATTTGTATACCATTTGTCCCCTTGTGTTATCACCATGATCCTTATTGCCCAAGCCAGGCAGATCTTCAGACCTTCCAAAATAATAGTATGTGAAGTCTGCTGGACTGGTACTCACGTGACCTTCACTTGCCATCCCACCATTAGGTCGTGTTCCTAGATGATTAATAACAGGGCTTCTTTTTCAAACTCATTAGTGGAATGCAACATATAATCTACCAGCAGTTAAAAATAATTAAATAGGATAGAAAATGCCAGTGTAAGAGAGTGAAGTTAAACATAAACATAGTTTCGTGAAACTTTTGTTTTAGTACACATATACATTTTGTGTGTGTGCTCTACTGGGTGGTCATGGAAAATGTATTTTGTACTCTTGATTGCCATCATAAAAAATGTGAAAGCCCTTCCTTTTAAGAGCTATCCGCCTTATGAAATGGATAAACTTATCAGAAGTGCTGTGTTGTAAAAGATGGTTGAACTGGAGGTGGTGGGCACACAGTACAATATGCAGGCCTCGTATTGGAGAAGTGTATACTTGAAACCTCTGTGATTCTGTTAACCATAGTTAACCCAATATGTTTAATAAAAATTAAAGAAAAAAAAGACAAGTGGTAGGGAATTCAGATTGTTTTTGTTTGACATTTCTGGAACATTTGGGGGCCAAAAATAAAAATAGAAGAGTTTTGCTGGCCTTAGCATCTTAACCTTTTGTATTTTTAATAGACTGCAAGTCCCAGTACTGATCTCCTGAAAAAATATTTAAATGCAGAGTACCTGGTATGCCTACAAATAGGTTCATCTGTTGTACCAAATCCAGTGCTTTGCTTCAAGGATAGTTTGGCTGTAAAATTTATGGGTATGCTGGAAATTACTAAAAAGCAATTAAAAACAAAACCAAACAAAAAAAATCAGGCAAACCAGAGATGGGAAGAACAGAACTATTGCTCAAGAAGCAAGGAGTGGATTTATCTCACTGTTCTATGGGCAGCTTCCCGAGTGCGTTAGGTAGGAGCCATACACGGGTGGCTTTTCTCTGCAGCTTTTGCACTTCTGCTAAGGAAAGTTTTTGTGCTGTTTATTAAGTTACTTTAAGAACTGAGTTTGAAGTGTGGCTCCTGTGTGGTCTTCCTGTTACCCAGCGGGCATCCTGCTTGACCTCCAGCTTTTTTGGAGAGAAGGGGCTGTAAAAATGTCCTCAGGAAAATGTTTTATTATCACTGTTTGTACCATTTGAATTTTGGAGAGGTCTGTTAGGGAATAATAGTGAACTCTTAAGACTGTCTAGATCTGTGTTTTATTTCTGGCTCTGTCACTAATTACTGTTCATTGCCCAGCAATGCGACTTTTCTCAGCTCCAGTTTCTGTCCTCTGTGAAGTCGGAGGGGCCCATCTTCAGGAAGATGGGAGAATCGAATGAAATGGAAAATAGGAACGAGCTGTGGTTTCTAGAAAGCACGTTGCATATGAAAGGAAAGCGGTGATACGCTACTCTTTTTTTTCTAATTAGAAGAAGAGGGTTATATAGTAAGGGTTGTATGGGTGAACTGTCTCTTGGCACATAAAACAGTATTTTATACAAAAATCTGTAAGAAGAAGCTTAGTGAGGTTATCACTTCCTGTTGAGGTTGAGACCAAATTCAATGCTTTAGGATTTTAGTTGAAAGCAGGTTGTGGAGTTATATATCCTATATATATATATTGAGTCAAACTATTAAATTTTTCAAAATCAAAGTGTTTGTTCATTCTGGGGGAAGTGTAACACCTACGTGAAACCCATTTAATTTGTGTCGTGATACATTGTAAGGTTGTGGGACAAATGTTTTCTGTTTAGGAGGATGAGTACTGAATTTAATTTTCCTGAGACCCTTATAATAAAAAATCACTTTAGCTCGGTCATTTGCTTTCTGCCCATTGACTAAAAAGGTGATTTGGTCAGGCTTTATTCAGTACGAATGAAACCCTTTGGACCCAGCCAGTGTAGCTCCAGCTTAGTTTTATTCCTGGAGTGGTCGGAGGTAGGGCTCTTTCCCCCTCGGTTTCCCATAAGGGGTACACAGCTCCTTTGGTAAAGGCAGACTCAACAAGAGAGAGGTCAGGTCCTTCTGGAAATCACTGCTTTTCCTTCCTTCAGGTGGCGTGAATGGTTTTTAAAGTGCCTTCTGCAGCTTTCTAGATGAACATTCACTTACCAGTCTTTTCTCCTTTCCAAAGAATACTTTCTCTTTTTCTGGCCTAAACATGTGCAAGCACTTATAAGTTAATTTCTCTCTCTTTTTTCCTGTTGTCTGTAACTACGTGTTTCCTGGAGTATTGTGTTTTAATGAGATTGTCCGTTTCCCAGCCAGCTCCACTTCATAATATTTTGGGACAGTACATTTTAACTTTTTATAATTCTGTACTGAAGAAATTCCTAACAGGGCATTTAAGTCAGGTCATATAAATGGGACCCAAAGACACAGCCTCATAAAAACCCTCTGAAGAACTGTGGTGCTGAAACTGGTTTCCTTCCTAGTTCAAAACCATTTCAGAAACTGCACGGATGACCTTTATTTTCTTTGCAGCACACACGACTGTAATTTCCCATGACTATTTATGGCCTGTACAGCCCTTCTCTAACTTCCTTTTTTTTCTCTTTAATGTCAACAGAATACGTGTTTCTTTAATGGAAAATGTTCTATTTTGGGGAAGCCGCTTTTCCTCGGACAGCAGTGGGGTTGGGTGTGTATGCGTGTAGCCGGCAGGGCTTGCGGGACTGGAGACTGTTAAGTCAGGGGACTGAGCACTTGGACTGGCAGTCCTGGTGGTGACTCGTCAACGCAGAGGCTTCTTTTTGTCCAAGATTAAAAATAATTTCACCTGTATTCCATATTCTTTTTTAAAGGAAGGTTTTATTATTTTTTCCAAACATAAGGCAGGATAGTCCTGAATTGGATGCTGAAAATTTCAGACCCAGGTTATTTTAAAAGAAGAGAGTGGAGGTTAATTAACAGGGTAGTTCTGGGTGAGAAGTCAGGGCAGCTTTGGCCTTGAGAGTGTGGTAGGTGGGTCCTGTGTCCCCCTCCCCTTCTGAATGATGCAGACTTGACCACAGCAAGGGGTCTGTTTCTGCAGCTGTGCATTTTGCGTTGATCTGTGTCTCACAATAGGAGCAGGATCACTGTGTTTGACAGTTTTAGTTAGGTGTAAAACATGCTATCATTTGGATAACCAGCTGCATATATATGTTATATGTGTGTCATTTACTTGTTTTAAATTTAATGTAAACGTTTTTAAAGAATACTATAGATACAGAAAACAGGCCAAAGTATAAGGGTAGCAATGATGCATTTTCTCAAAGTGAGCACACTTGCGTACCCAGCACCCAGATCAAGAACGAGGGTGTGATGTTCGAATAACCAGAAGCCCCTTCCCAGATTCTGCTTCCTCCCCCTTTACTTCTAGTGCCATGGATTCGTTTGGCCTGATTCTCAGCTCTGTAGTGACGGCCTCATGCAGCACAGGCTCTGTTCTCCGGGTTCTTTCCCTCAATGTTACATGTGTGAGACTCGGCCTGTTGGTTGTGTAGTTGTAATTCTTTATTACTCCAGCTTTGTAGTGTTCAGTTATCAGAGCAAATCAGCTCCTGCGCTTGTGAGTCCAGTCAAGTGTAACAACATACTGACAGGGGCTTAGTCACTATGTGATTTACTTGTGAGCTGATGTCTAATTGATTTATTACTTTGAGCTCTTTAAAAAAATAGGTGATTGTTTTTCTCTTCCTAAAGACAAAATATTTGCTTTATCACTCTTTCTTCCACTCCCCATGAGCTATAAAATTAGTTACTTCCTCTCTTCTTTGTGCTTCCACAAAGATTGATTTCTGTCTCTCTGTATTTAACACGCACAGGTAGGCAGGTAAGGTGTCCACATGCCTGCTAAAGCCAGGTCCTATCTTTAAACTCCTGTTTCCACACCCGGTTTCTAACACGCTAGGTTTTTGAGGCTTCTGGACCAGAGCTCTGGCTGATCAGCAGGACTTTGTTGCATTTGGTCATTGTAGCTTGAGGTTCCTGAATGCATCTGCGAACAAACTGGAAACCCTTCCTCCAGCCACACTTTCTGAAGAGACGAGCAGCGTCTTGCAGGAGTTGTACCTGACAAACAACAACCTCACGGACAAGTGCGTGCCCCTGTTAACCGGACACCCCCACCTGAAGATCCTGCACTTGGCCTACAACCGACTCCAGAGCTTCCCAGCAAGGTGAGGATCGCAACGTGGTGCTTTTCACTGTGTTTCTGGAAATGAATTCATGGAGGGAAAGGCGACAGCCGAAACGTTCGTGTCACAGATAATGTCAGGCTTGTTGCTTCCTGGTTCCTCTTCCCCGCTGTCCTTTCTGCGAGCCGTGGTCACCACTGCCCCAAGCAGAAATGCACTGTGTTTTGAATATGAGTGTATCCAAAGGCCCACTCACTAGCACATCCTTAGGGTTTTGAAATAAGGTAATATAATTTAGCCAGTGTATTTTTTCTTTTGCTTTTTAACCAGTCAAATTAATTTTTTAATAATTAACCACCCTGGCTGGTGTAGCTCAGTGGATTGAGCGCGGGCCTATGAACCAAAGGACTGAGATTCGATTCCCAGACAGGGCACATGCCTGGGTTGCGGGCCAGTTCCCTGCAGGGGACGCATGAGAGGCAACCATGCATTGATGTTTCTCTCCTTCTCTCCTTCCCTTGCCTTCTAAAGATAAATAAAAAAAATTAACCTAATATGGTGTGTGGTAATTAAAACATAAACAAGGAACCTGAAGGTCCTTAATTAGCTGCCAGCTTTTCTGTCCGTGCTTATGGTACAAGAAACAGGGGTGGACTGTGCAACCATAGAAACTGGGTGCCATTACAAGTGAGGTCTGGCTCTCAAAAGATTCCATTTTTAATAATATTTTGAGGTTGATGTGTAGCATCTACGACCAGTGGCATCGTGTCTAGTTTTGAGGGACTCCCCGCCCCGAGCCTGCGTGAAGGACTCGCTCCCCTTCCGTGCCGTGGGCACTCACTCGCCTCACAAGTTGGGACTTGGAGCACGTGCCCACGCCTCAGAGCAGCAAACGCTGACCCCTCTGGTGTTCTGTTAACTGCAGCTGAGCCCTGGCCAGTGCACAGCGCAGGCACAGCCTCCCTCCGAGCCGTGGAGACCACCCGTTTGTTTAAACCCCTACTGAGAAGGAAGGCCCAGATACGCATCAGCTTCAAGTGTTGTCTCTTGTTGGTACTCTGTGTTTATTTCTGTAGCTTTTCCCTTCATTTGATGGTAATGATTCAGTATTTTTTTAAACTTCTGTGTACTTAACTATGGAATGAGGAGGTGATATATTGGCAAAAAACATGACAATCACATAAGATAATATTTCTGAAAAGGCTCATTGTCCTATTTCAGGTGGTGAATGTGTGAGCCCTCCAGGAGAAATGATTGTCAAACTCGAATCTGGGAGTGTCCCCCAGGGCCCACATCAGTTGTAATCACCTAAAGTGCAGAGAATTTTTCATGCACCCCAAGCAAACCCATCTGGCCTTAGCTCCTGCCTCCCTGGGGGCTGTGATTTGGTGCAGTAGCCTCCCTGCAGACAGGCCTGGGATTTACCTGCCTCCTCGAGCCTCCTGCCTCACGGGAGGTCTGGCCTCAGGTCCGCTCAACCAGCGGAATGTGCTCCGACGGTCAGGGCCATCTTTCCGCGTGTGGGGACATCACTTCCTGTAACTTCTTCCTGGGGCCTGATCTGTGCTTTCAGTCATTTCTTGTGCCCCGTTATCCACTGATTTCTCCACGTTTCTTTTCAGACTAGTCTGATAACTTATTCAGATAGTAGTCTCACCAACTCAGGCCGCTGTAAGTGGATTGCTTCAGTCTTTGTATATGATGTTGTTTATGGTACACCTAGTACCAGGGTGGGTATTTACGCCATTAAAAGGTCTAATTTCATAAGACAAGAACTTAGTTCTTGTTGTGCCTCAGGCATGTATTTATTTTCAGGGTAAGCAAATAATACAACTTTTATATGTGAGATACGACGAAAGAAAAGTAATAGATTCTTGCTAAAGTGTTTAAAGGTTTATTGTGGCAAGCAGAGGAGACACCAATAATTGTCACCTAAACAATCCGATTATGAGTGTGAGGGACACTCACTGAGCACCTGGTGCCCCCAGTGGTGGGCACAGGGAGCAGCGGCTCCCTGTCTGGTGGCATGTGTGCCACGGGCTGCAGAGGTGAGGGGCATCTTCCTCCAAATGTGCAAAAGAACCACAGGACACCCTGACTCAGCAGTTTCCTGTAATTGGTTGCTATAATTATTGATTCATATTATTAAAATTAAAAGTAGATTAAGAGTGGACAAGAAAAAGCATTGTGTAACAAGAGCGTCGGGTGACGTCAGTTACCAAGGCCGGGTCAGAGGGGTTCCTTCTTTGTGGCGGTTGGGGGGAGTTGAAAGGACTCTCCTTGGGGTACAGCTTCGCTTTGGGTGCTGCCAGCCGGTGGAGAGAGGTGACTCAGACGACCTCCTGCATCTGCTCCCCCACAACCCAGCAGCTGTCATCGTGGTGACGGTGATGGCAGAGGAATTGGGGAGTGCGGTTTTAAGGGAGAATGTACCTTCATCTGAGGTATAACCCTCTCCTCTCTCTGTTCTCCAAGTTTTCAGGGCCAATACAAAGGAATGCGTACTCTCCACCTAAGCACTGATACTGGATTAATGCTGACTTTTGACCTGTTGGAGCAGGACTTTCATTGGCTTTTAGACTGAGCTACATAGCAGGGGATTGTGGCCCAGCTAACTTAATTCACACGCACAATTTTCCGTGGAAAAGGAAATCATTATTCTTGTTGCCAACTTGAAGCATTCAAGTTAATAGTTTTTGTTTCGTGGTAGGAAAGAAGAAGTTAAAATACTTCCATACTCAAAAACAATAGTGAAAACAAAGTCTTATGAGTTCAAATCTGCACTACAAGTGAATCTTTGAGAAATCTTTAAAATCGTAGTAAATTCCCCTTCCATTTTTATTATGTATTATTTTCTTTTTAATTTGCCTTACAATCATCTTTTGACTCCCTGCCCCATGGGTTTCCTCTTTTTTAGTAAAATGGCCAAACTGGAGGAACTGGAAGAAGTCGACGTCAGCGGGAACAAACTGAAAGCTGTCCCCACGACCATCACCAGCTGCCGGCGCATGCACACCGTGGTCGCCCACTCCAACTGCATCGAGGTCTTTCCCGAGGTCATGCAGCTCCCGGAGGTCAAGGTGTGTGGTCGGACCGCTAAACTTGAGGCTTCGGGTCTGCAGAGAGAACCGCCTCTCACTCGGTCGTCAGAGGCGCCGGCCCTGTGGTTGGTCTTCTTCAGCATGGCGACTCCCGGTTGATTTGCTCCATCCTTTCTAGCCACGGAGCTATACTGTTGAGTGAGCAGAGGGTAAAAATCCCCCAAACAAAAAACACCAAACCCAGGGTAGGGGCAATTGGAGTCCGGGCCCTGCCCCTTACCAGCGGTGTGACCCTAGGCTAGTCCTACTTAGCCACCAAACTCTTCCCACCTGTCTAGTGGTCTCACACCCTGTCCTCCTCTCATCCAGGCTCAAAGACGGAATCAGGTACGACAGCAGTTTGAAAAACTTAACGTTACGACGGCACCCCCTCCCCTGCAGCTCCCCTCATTAAGTAGCACCCACCAGTGCGGTGCGCCTGACGCACAGAAACCCCCTGTGCGGGTACAGCACCGTCAGTTCATTTCAGTTTAATGAAACTGGCGGAACAGACCTTCCTGTCCTACAGGCGAGGTGACTGGGGTGCTGATGCGTGGAGGGATCGGGCAGCGAGTCGGTGCGGTTCCTGACTCCCGACTCCTGACCCAATGCGGGCTTGTGGGGTGAAACCTGCCCCCTGGGGGGGAAGTCACCTCACCACTTTGTACTGTGTGTGTGTGTGTGTGTGTGTGTGTTGGTGCAAACGTACGAATTTTTTATAGCTATAAAATGCAGTTCTTCATTTGCACCTTAGCATTTTGCTGTTCATCATTTTATGGTAAGTGGAAAAATAATCCAGTGGTTTATAGACTCTGGGGCGTATTTTAGTCTCCTAGTTAGGAACAAAAGCTGTCCTACTTAGCCATTCCTCACTTTTCCGGCACCTTCTGATGTAAACCTGATGTATCAGACTTCTGAAGATACTTGAAATAGCATGCATAATTTTTTACGTCAGTTTTTATACATTCACCTGGTTGACATGTGCCTTACTTGACATATTGAGGCGTTTGGTGGCAGGTTGAAGGGCAGGAGGAGTGTGATCGGGTGGAATAAACCACATCGGAGAATCACCGTTTCAACAGCACTGTGCCGCGTGGGTCAGAGGGAAGGGGGGCTGAATGTGAAGCCAGGAAGCACTCACAGTCCTCGAAGGGAACCGGGATGGGGCGGGGACAGCGGTGAGTGGGAAGGGAACTGGCGGCAGTGAGTTCAAGACTGGTGACCAAATGGGCCCGGGCAGGGGTTGGTGTATAAGCCCCAGCCCCAGGAGGACCTGCGGTCCCTTCACCCGTGTTACCGGTGTCACTCAGTTTGTGATTCGGTCGTTTCAAGGAGTGATTGCACTGACGGAGCTCCGCAAGTGTATCACACTGTAGAATTCTGCTAACCAACTTTGTCACATTTGGTAACGTTCTGAAATGTCCCTTACCTTTTCCCATAAGGCATGCTCTGACCTTGGAATTCGTTTCTGTCAACCTCTTGTGGTTTAAGTTATCCACACCTGCAGTGCTTCAGCTCATGTTTCAAAATTACCCCATAGAATTTATTTGTACCATTTGTTATCGTAATGTATACTGACTCTATCAACAGAATAAACTGTTACTAACCAATATGATCAATTTTCACTAAAGTCAAGTTGACTATTTGTGCACCTATTATTTGTTATTAGAAAAACAGAACAAAAATGAGGTGACCACTTCCTATTAGAAATGTTTAGGTTAAGTGAATTATTGGCCTTAAACTCAAATTATTAAGGTTACCAATGGTGATGGGAGTGAAGGTATGGAATGAGTGAAATGGAATGAAACTGTACCTACTAATATGATCTTTATGGTTTTTTAATATTAATAAGCCTAAAAGAAAAAATAGAATGTTAACACTAGTCGTGGTAGGATGCTAAATTTAAGAGTGAGTTTTCTAAACTTTTCTGTTTGTCCAACTTTTCATAACAGGATTATAATGCTATTGTAATAAAGAGTAATTATTTAAAATCATAATATAATCTTATATCATTGCTACTATTTGGAAATGAGAGCATGAAACCATGTTTGTGAAACATTATATTGTTTGAAGTCAGTTAATAATATAATTCTCCAAAAAACAAAATAAATAATACTATATTTCTCATTTGACCCAGTCTCTACCCCTCCCCAATCCATTATACATTTAACTTGTCTATGAATCTTTCCAGGTGTAGATGATTTGGGCCACTTTTAAGGTTCTGAAATCCTTGGATACAATTGGCTTTCAAATTATCCAGAGATTTTTAATAGGCTCTTTGGGACATTTTTTAGAGTTAGAGTAAGGTCCCCACTCAAGCCAGATGACTGGGCGCTTTCCCTCCATCCTGCTGACCGCAGGCCACACTCTCCTGTCCAGAGAAATGACCAGCCGCTCTCGTTCTCGCGGGTGCACAGCGAGCCTTCTGCCCTGGCTCCTTGCTCCCAAAGCAAAAGCGCAGCCCCCGCCATTGGGACTTACCTCGCTGGGACCTGACATGGGTCTTGTGAGAAATAAGGTATTCCCATTCGGAGATAACAGGAAATTCATGTTCTTTAAAATTTTTTATTGTATTATAGTTGTCCCAGTCTGCCTCCCCACCCCCACCGCCTTGCTCTCCCCTGCCCGGCCAGCCCCTCTCCCTCCCACAGTCAGTCCCCACCCTGGTGTCCACGTCCATGGGCCATGCATGCCTGTTCCTTGACTAGGCCCTTCCCTTCTTCCCTTCCCTCTGGTCGCTGTCAGTTTGTTCCTAGGTTCCGTGCCTCTGGTTCTGTTTTGCTTGTTTGTTTGTTTTGTGTTCTGATCCACAAGCTGACTCTTTTTGTGCTTATTTTCGAAGTGAGAGGAGGTGGGAGTTGGTGGAGGGAGGATTCGGGTGCTCAGTGCCTGGAGGGCAGGGTCCAAATCCGATTCAAGCCTTTTTCTCTTACGTGCAGTAGACAGCCCGTCTGCTAGTCTGTCTTTTCCGATTTCCCAGTTTTGAACTATCTCATTTTGAGTGGTTGTCTGCTTTTTCCTCATTAGGCATGTTTTTTGTTTGCTGTGGTAGGAGTTCATTTTCGATGTTGTAACCGTAACCCACATGGCCATGCTAGGTGTGCAGGTCTATCAGCACTAAGAAAAACTATCCTTAGGGTTTTTCAGTTAATATTTTTAAAATACAGAGATAAAAACTGAGAAGGATAAAGATGGGGAGAATAAAGAGCATGGAAATTTTTTTGGTGTTATTCAAAGAGAGTAAAAATTTAAACCACATTTAGCGAAATCTGTGCCCCACATCTCTTGGCCGGGCAGCAGCCGAACTGCCTGTGAGCAGGATGGCGTGGTGAACAGTCAGCCGGGTTCTGCTTTGCAGTGTGGGAACAGAGCGCCGCCTGACCTCCTCTCCTTGTTTCCTCTCGTCCTTCAGTGCGTGGACCTGAGTTGCAACGAGCTCAGTGAGATCACTTTACCAGAAAACCTGCCCCCCAAACTGCAAGAACTAGACCTGACGGGAAACCCCCGGCTGGCCCTCGATCACAAAACCCTGGAGCTGCTGAAGTAAGTGTCGGGCGAAGCGCCGCAGGTCTGTCCTTGCCTGCCGACGGCACGGCTGTAACCAAGTGGACACGTCCAGCAGTCTGGGGCACCCCTGACTTACTGGCAGTACCTGCAGGCGTTGGGAGGGCTTTGCAAGTCTGTACTTCACCAAAATGCAGGGCCAAGGAAAATTCCAGTAGTTGGACCCTCGAGTATCCTTCCGGAAATTTTTATAGAAAATATCCAAACGAAAAGCAACAAGACTGCTGATTTCAAAGCGGAACACAGGAGATAAAGACAGTGGGAGAGCAGTAAGTGACCGAGACATAGACTTGTATCTTGGTCACTGATAACACAGGCAATACGCGATTTGGAGCTTCCCGCAGGGTTTTGAGAGAGATGAATAACGTAGGGAAACGAACAGTTTGGAAGTGAAATCCCAGTTATTGGAACAAAATGGGGGGTGTGGGATAGTTAGATCCTATGAAGTTCTCTTCGTGTTCTGGGAAAGAGTTCATTGACACTGCTCTCTGTTGGTGCTGATGGAGAATTCCAGGTTCAGGCTCTCTGTAGAACACGAAAGGGAACTTCATCATAACAGATATCTCCGTAGGAGTGTTATCACAGAGTGCTAGGTGTCTGCAAGTAGAATTGTGCCCCACGGTCGAATATTATACAGCCATTAAAAAGACAATTTACAGTAATATTACTTACTACTCAAGGTCTTGCCAGTATAATGTTATGTGAAAAAAACGTTAATGAAGAAACTTCTGTAGTATCATTCCACTTTCTGCACAATAAATTCCTGTGCACTGGGTGGCATGTCTGCGTGTGTGTGCTGATAGAAAAATGCCCGAAAGGACATTTTAAAAAATGTTAAAATAGGGTTATTCTCAGCATAATAGGATTTGGAGTGGTCTTAACTTTCTTTAAACCTGAGTGTTTGGACTTCCTGGCTGTGTGTCTTAGTAACAGCCTTGGGCGTTGACGACCCCTGCCCACGATGTGTACCTTACGTGCTTACACTGTGGCAGTATCCGCCGTGAGAGTCGCCTTCTGCGATCTTAGGAAAAACTGAGAAAGGAGGGTAGAACGTTGCAAGTAAAAGTGGTACGAACACTGCTTTTGGTCCACGAAAACTATCCCAAGCTCTGGTGCAGACCAGAGTTTGAAAATCATTTAGGGTGATTATGGATGCAATTGGCCCAGTTCATGCCAATTTGCTGATATTTTAAGTACTTAATCAGAACATTGATTTTGATATATGATTAAAGACACTGGCTGGGTAGAGTGTCCTTGGGAATCCAAGGACACAAGGTTCTCCCCGCTGTTTGGGGGCCTGGCTCTGCAGCCTTGGCCCAGGTGCCCCACTCTGTCCAGGCTTCAGTGTCCCCATCTCTAGGCTGAGGAGGGTGAGACATACTCTAGAAGGCACTTCTCAGAACAGAGAGTCCCTGTGTTATCAAAATACATTCCATATTTAACCAGATAACTTTTGAGTAGTTTTACAAATATCATGTGAAATTTTGTTAAGAATCATTGCATCAAAATCTGTTAGGAAATGCAACTAGCTGTTCGGAGAAAAATAAAAGTTGAATTTTTATCTCACAGCAAAATAAATTCCAGCAAAATTAAAGAGTTAACTCTCTAAAATGAAATAACATTTAAAAGTAAGAAGAAATCAGCCTTGACTAGTGTGGCTCAATTGGTTGGAGTGTTGTCCCATAGACCAAGGGGTTGCAGGTTCGATTCCCAGTCAGAGCGCATGCCTGCGTTGCAGGCTGGGTCCCCAGTGGGGGCCTGTACGAGAGACAACCCATTGATGTTCTAGTGTCAGTGTTTCTCTTCCTCCCTTCCCCTCTCTAAGCATGTCCTCTCATGAGGATAAATAAATATATAAATAAATGTGAGAAGAAATCATATGAGTATATTCACAAGCCAGAAAAGGACTCTTTAGGCCAGAAAGAGGCCGAGAGATCACAAGAAGAGAAATCAATATGTGTAGATATACTTTGATATTTATGTTAGGTACATTTATATGTAAAAATACTTTTTATGCATAAAAGATTTCAATGTATTCCAAAAGCTACCAGGAATAAATCTAAGAGGAATGACAAACTAAGAAGAAACTTTGGCAAAAATATGAAAATAAAATTATTAATATTTAATAGAAAATGTCCTTACAAGTCTGTAAAAAATACTCAAAATAAGAACATTAACATTGAAGAAAAGAAATACAGAGTAACGTGAAAAGATTGTGTTCAACTTTATTAGTACATCAAGGAACTATAAAATATTTAAATGGCAATGATTCTCTCCCTCAAGTTGGTGCTTCTGGGGGACTGTGAGTGCATGTAGCTTTTCTTAAAGCCATTGGCTCTGTGTATCAAGCTTCTAAAAACATTTCCATTCGGAGACCAAGGTTTTCTCTGGCAAAAACTTATTCTAAAAAATAATCAGCCCTGGCAGGTGTAGCTCAGTGGATTGAGCGCGGGCCTACGAACCAGACGATCACGGTTCGATTCCCAGTCAGGGCACATGCCTGGGTTGCAGGCCAGTTCCCGGCAGGGGGCAGTTCCCGGCAAGGGATGCATGAGAAGCAACCATACATTGATGTTTCTCTTCCTCTCTCCTTCCCTTCTCCTCTAAAGATAAATAAATAAATATTTAAAAAAATAATCAGAAATGTGTTTATTTTGGGTATAGCATAATCATCAAGATATTTCTAATTTTATTTAGGATCAATGTAAAACAATGGAAAGTGTCCATGATTTAATCAGAGAAAGAGACACAGAGCCGTAGACAGAGCTGTAGACACACAGACAGGCAGACCACCGAGCCCTGTTGCGTGAGTTGGAGAACATCTGCTTGTTGAATTCTCTCCAACAAGCACGTGTTACGGGCGGGGCCGAGCTACTGCAGTGAAGCACCTGTGCGCCGTAGGTTTTTTAAGAAGTAATAGACAATGAAAGCATGATACTCTTATGTGAAGTGTTACCTTCTGTTCCACATCTAGAAGATGGTGGCTTTTTAGCAACTCGGGAAGGTCTCCGTATCTAACGTGTTGCTTGCACTTTTGGAGGCCTTTGTTCTGTGTGAGCCCGGGGGAGTGCGTCTGGTACCCTGCGGTGTGACCAGGCTCCAGCTCCCAGGCTGCCTCTGACTCACGGAAGATGTGCAGGAGTCAGCATTCAGGGCATGCGGGACAGCTGCTCAGCCACGCTGTGTTCAGCCGGGCTGAGAATGAGAAATTGCTGCTTCACGGGAAAGGATTATGGGGACTTGGAGGATTATGTATTCAGAATGAGAAATTGCTGCTTCACGGGAAAGGATTATGGGGACTTGGAGGATTATGTATTCTTTCATCATCAGGCTAGGAAACGGAATTACTTCTTTGAAGGCTCAGTGTTCCGTCTGTAAGAAGTATAAATGTCTGTAGAAATGAGCCTCCGTCTTTCCCCTGGAATCCAGAAAGGTAGCAGAGTCCCAGTGAGAGCGAGTCTTTGGTGTGTGCTCTAAGAAACCGCAGCATTGCTTAGCGTCGCATCGCACCCGGGCAGCATTGGTGCCTGGTCAGGCGGGGCGCTGAAATGGCAGCCCGTGCTTCCTAGCTCTCCTCTCTGACTGGTGGGGCGGAAAACGTCAAAAAGAGGGCAGGTATGTATCCTCCTACTGTAAAACAAGGTACTAGTTTGATTTGGAGATTTTTTGTTGGTACCGTCTATGACTTTTATGTTTTCCAGCTTTTTAGGATAAAGGGACACGTGGATGTTTGCTGGTAAATTGCGAGTAGAAACTCTGTTTTAACAAAACGATTTTAAATTTCAAAAAAAGTGCCACCAACTGTGTCTTGAGTTAAAGCGAATACTATCTGATATCAGTTTACTTCTTAGAGTTGAATGGTTCTTAGGCGTGTTTGTTGTATCTTAGAGTTAATGGGTGCCGGCAGATCATTAAAATTCTTACAGTCATGACGAGTGTTCAGGTGTCATTTAAGTTCAGGGATTATACAGATGCTTTTCCTTCCATTTAAGGAGGGGGGAGGGCTAGTGGCAATTTACAAGTAGGAAGGATTTACTTCCCCATCTGGCAGCCAGCCCCTTAAAAAATCTATTTCACATCCGCATGACTTCCTGTGCGGGGGGCACCGAACGCTGTCTGGGGGGCTGGTTTTTAATGAGCCGCGTTTGAGAGTTTGTTTGTGCTTTCCGTGTTTCTGTTGTGGGTCCTCTTGGGCCGGTCACAGCGTGTGGGTGCAGAGGGGGGGTGGGAACTTGTCGTCCAGGTTAAATACACATGGTTAGCGTGTGATTTATGAAATTCTCTTTGTTTACTTTGTGATTTTGTTGGATTAGCCTCAGCACAGATGACTCTGCAAGGAAGGAAAGAGGCGGAAGCTCCAGGGGATGGCAAGTCCTCGATTATACTTATGAAATGTTTTAACCAGTGATATAGGCAGGAACTGTTTTTGAGGATGAATGTTGCAGACTTGTCTCACATCCATCCAAACACAATGTAATTGTGGCTTAGGTTTTGATCTTTTCCAGTCTGCGTGTTCATGTTGTAAGAATGCATACAATTTGATAGTAAAACGTCCTTTTCCCACGCCAAGGTCGAGAGCCGTTCAGTTCCCTCCCAGGGAAGAGCAGCCATCCAGTGTGACACGGGCGGAAGTCTCTGATAACTGACGTGGAATGCCTACAGAGACTAATTTTCATGCTCTGGATGTCTGCCTCTTGGTTTCCATTGTGAATATAGTAGCTAGTAATTGTTGCTGATAAATGTTTCAGACACCGTAGGCCCTGGCCGGGCAGCTCAGTTGGTTAGAGCATCATCTCAATACACCAAAGTTAAAGGTTCAAGCCCCAGTCAGGGCACATACAAGAATCAGCCAACAAATGCATAGATAAGTGGAATAACAAATTGATGTTCTCTCTCTCTCTCCCCCCTAAAAAGAAAAGTCAGTAAATAAAAATTGTAAACAAATATTTCAGACACTTAAAACAGTAAGAAATGGTAAGTACAGAGTACTTAGCAGGTATTTTTTATTTCTCAGATAGCAACTTGTACATGTTTGGTTTTAACTATTTCCGCCCCTTCCGTCTCTCCTGTTAGTAATATCCGCTGTTTCAAGATCGATCAGCCTTCGTCAGGAGACGCCTCTGGAGCCCCTGCCGTATGGAGCCATGGCTACACGGAAGCTTCAGGGGTGAAAAACAAGTGAGTGGGTGGAGCTTTGCGTGAGAGTCCCCCCCCCCCCCCCCCCCCCCCCCNTGTGCCCCCCCCCCCCCCCCCCCCGCTGCCCTTCTGGGTGGGGCGTAAAGGAACCCAGTGCTCCCACCCGCCTGCCTCACGCGCTACTCGCTCCAGCATGTTTCCCCAAAGTCAGGCCACCTCATGACCGAGGTGCGTTTGTACTTGAAGCGTAGCCCTGCTTGGCATCACATACCCTTTGTGAGAGATGTTGCTAGGATACGGTGCAACTGACATACTATATCTGTGTGAGACTCCAGTGTTTGGAGGAGGCATCAGTATTGAAATGCATCCTGCTCTTTTGAAAAGCCCCTTCTCTTTCTCGGAAGCCTGTTTACCCACAAAATGGGATCATGTAAAAGAAGTGCCCTCCATTACCTGTGTTTGAGATCCCTTACGGACTGACCGGCCGGTGCGTCTAGGGAGCTGCTTCTATGATCCACGCGGGGTTGGCAGGCGTGCGATGGCCGTGTTCTGTCAGCTGCTGCTCCTGCCACCCGAGTGCATCCTCTAAATTTCTTTCTCTTTCCTGTCTGAGATGCAAATGTTGATTTTCTTGAGAATGGTAATCAAGCTCTTCGGGCTTGCTTGCATTTTATCAAGAGAAGCTAATAATTAATACTAGAAAAGTAAAGAACCCTGTAAATCCTGATGGTCATAATTTAATTAGCTGTGGTGCAAGGACACAACATACTGAGAGGGGGGAGGACAGAAAGTGCAGGACGATCCGGTGACGGCTGTCGTGAGTGCTCGACCCTGGGCGCCCATGAGAATCAGTCAGATGGCAAGTCACCACAGTTCTCCAGCCGAGCGAGGGCCATTACATCGGGGTGGTTGGCAGGCCCCGCCCGCCGATTCTGATGCGCATCCAGGTTTGCGAACCATGGACCAGCTGAATACCTGTCATGGAAAATGAGAGGTGGACGTGTGGGTGCTGTGCTGCCGGCTTTCTTTGGGATGAAAGACAGAATCGGCTCGAGTTCTGGACTGGCACCCTGACCCCCCCTCCCCCCCCTCAGAGAGTGTGGCGCGTTGTGTGGGCCAGAGGAGAGGCGGTCCCCATTCCAACACCGGGCCCCGTTTGCCCTCGGTGGTCCTTGGGCCCTGGGTGTCACGTGGTTTCTATGCACTTTGCGACGTGTGTCCTTGTAGTTGGGGGAGAGGGGAAGAAATTCATTCTGTGGAGCACTCCAAGTTCCTTCCTAGAGGTCTTTCTTTTTAGATTAAAAGCCCTTATGTCTTGCTTGCCAACACCAGTATGTAAAGTTGCTTTTGAATTCACGAACACCAATGTAAAATCCAAGATTGATTTTTAAACATCTTTGGGTATTAAAATGTTATTTACTTATATATATGAATGAAGCAATGACCAATTAATCTTTTTGCTTAATTCCTCCTTCCAGATTTACTTTCTGAAAAATTTTGTTAGACTGAAGTATAGTATTAAGTACAGGAAAGTGTGTAAATTATAAGCATACAGCTCTGTGAATCCTAAAGTGATCCCACCTGCAAGTCACCACCTCAATCACAAAAACTAGAATGTTACCAGCACCTCGAAGTCCCATGCCACCAGGCCCTCATTTTATTTTGCTTTTTTACCTTTGACTTTGCCAACAGAAGCTTCTCAAGGTTTTTCTCTTTGACTTGTAGATAGTGTTTTGTAAACAAGGAGCTTGCTGCTTGCCATCTTGAGGGGAGGCCAGAACTGTGGTCATCCCCGTCTCCAGGTCTTGGGAGACGGCTGTGCTCCCTTCTCTCCCTCCTCCTGCCCCGTGGGGGCCCGTGTTGCCTCCCTGTCAGTCATTGCAGATGCTTTGGGGAAACCCAAGCTGGCAGCTTCAGCTGGATGAGTTAGGTTCTTCCTCAGACTGAAGAACAAGCAGGAAGCTTCAGCGGAAGAGAAAAATCACTACTGTGCTTTTAAAAACACATCTTTTTTTACACTCCTCTCCCCCATTTTGACTAGCACAGGGAGCCTGTAGAAGGGAAGTAGAATTGTAAGATGACTTGATATTATAGTATGGAATTGTACTTTGCCACTGATTGCCGTGTAACTTGGGCTGGCTGCCTTTTCTTGGTGGTCAGAGGCAGGAACGCAACAGAGCCGACCTAAGGGTCAGACTGCCTGGCTTCACATCGGGGCTCTGTGCGTGGTTGCTGAATGAATGACCTTGGGCAGTTATTCAACCCCTCTTTGGTTTAATTTCCTCTTTGGTTTAAAATACTGCCTGTCTCCATAGGGTTGTTGTCAGGATCCCAAGTTACGTACAAATGTGCAATATTTACAGTGAGGCCTTTCATATGTTTTTATTTGCTTTTCCTGTGTTTTCGTCTTCCCCAAGGCTTTAGTTGCCACTCCATTTTTGTCTGATGTGGAAGTTCTCCTGAATAACTTTTTGTGAAGATGGACATATGGATTTGTGATTGTGTTATTTTCCATGTCTCTCATTCTCTTTTTGCCACTATTTAAAATGATGTCATCTAAAGAAAAGGGTCCGGGAAGCCATGTGACGCATACATATGTGTTGGTCATTCTTCTTGGTTTACAGGCAGGAGTTGACAGAAATTAATTGGGGTTAGTGGGCCCAATTTTACTCTGTCTGGGGTCCGGAAGAAAGACCCTAGCCAGGGGCGCACAAATCCGAAAGGAAACGGAGGCCGCGGGGCACGGAGAGGGAGGAGTAGGCGTGGCCCAACCGTGCTCTTGCTTTGCAGGCTGTGCGTGGCGGCTCTGTCGGTGAATAACTTCTGCGACAGCCGGGAGGCCCTGTACGGCGTGTTCGATGGAGACCGGAACGTGGAGGTGCCCTACCTTCTCCAGTGCACCATGAGTGACATCTTGGCGGAAGAGCTGCAGAAAACGAAGAATGAAGAGGAGTACATGGTCAACACCTTCATCGTCATGCAGAGGTGCGGTTCCGAACCTCCGTTCTGTGTGTCCTCGTTCTCCTCTGAGTGCTGGCCCTCTGGCTCAAAACCAGATGCCCAGCAATCTCAGAGCGCCGTCGTTGGCTGCGGGTATCGCAGATGCGCGCAGGCTATTGGCTGTGCCCAAGCGTCGCGGGTGGACTCTGTTCTGTCTGAGCCATACTGACGCTCCGACAGCTGTGCGGGGGTTGGTGACAGGAATTCCATTTCTTAAGACCTGGATGCCAGGGGCCTGCTGGGAGTCCCGGGTTTCACAGCTGGGCACCACACACGTCCCCTTCCCCGAGCACCAGCGGCTCCTCGGGCCTCTGGGTGTGCGGACTTCCTTTGGAACGGACTGTCCTGTCTCGGATGGTTCACCCTTACAAATCACTGTCACTGGTTGGAGACGGAGCAGTCCTCCATCAGCCTGCGACGGTCCGATTTCAAGCCGGAGCATCTGTCATTTTTCAGGTGTCGTTTCCCCCTTTGTGAAATGTTCAGGTCAGTGTTGCCAGCAGGGTCCCAGGCCACTGCCCAGCACTTAGGGCCACCCCAGGAGTTTTGAAATGTGTGTGCTTCTTAGTGCTGAGTGTGCCCAGCGTTCCCTCCTTCCAAGGATTGTCCCCCTTTGCCCCTTCCCTGGCTCTGCAGGCTGTAGAGACGTGGCCTGCCAGTAACGCGGCCCTGCAGACAGCTGGGCCTGTGTGGGGCCAGGAGAGGAGAGTGCTCTGAAGGTCACGGGAACCGGGAACCTCTCTCCTCTTTCTCTTCCGGGGTCTCTGCCAGAGGAAGTATCTCTGTGAGGGGGGAGAGGGGTCTCAGCCAAGGACTGCTGGTTTGGAGAAGCCCTTCAAGTCCCCCCAGGTCATGAAGAGCTAGGTCCTCGAGAAGAGCTCAGCAGAGGCAGGCCCAGGGTGGGCCTTCGCTGCGAGACTCAACGCTGTCTCTCGGCTTCTCAGTGGGCCTGCTGCTCACTGCTAATGTTTGATGAGGCTTTTAGATGTCCTGGGCGTTATTCCAAATTCCTTAATGCCTTAAACCCATCCCAGTGGGTAAGGCTCTGTTACTGATGGTGTTTTACTGACGGGAAACTCAGCCAGATGAGAGAGATGTGCTCAGGGAGATGAAGCACGTTGTGCTGAGAGCTGGTAGAGGGTGCAGCCAGAACTGGACATTAGGCAGTAAGACCCCCAGAGAATGTCGACTCCCAGGGGCACCTACCTACTTTGCTGTTTTCGTCTACACCTGGTCCTGCAGAAAGAAAACAGGTAACATCCACGCACACGTTCACCGCCCCACACACGCCCCTCATACACCTCCAAGAAGTCTGCTTGTTATGGCTCCCCCTAGCACTGGCTTAAGAATTAAAAATATAAGAACCTTGGACTCTGATTATTCGCTGTACTGGCCACAGGACAGCGCCCCATTTTTGGCCTTGTTCAGGGCAATCACTGAGCCTTTGTGGGAAAGAAGGCAGTGGGGTGTGGGCAGCGCCTCGAGCCAAACCCAGCCGTGGGTGTCCAGGAGTTGGGGTCATTTACAGGCCCATGTTCGGGGTCATTTACAGGCCTCGGGTTTCCCCTGCTTGTGGGATGTGGACGTGTGGTATCTTTTCTCAGGGGACTTGGGCGGTCTTGGTGCAACAGGCTAATGCACATGCTAGGCAGCCCTGGCTTCCATTGCTGGTGTTGTCACCCAACTTGCACGGGACGGGAGCTGGCAGAACCTGAGGGTCTGCCCTTGTAAACAGGCGTCTGTCTGTCCTAACCGTGTACTCCTGCGCACTCGGGATCAGCGGGGCCTGGCTGGTTCCACCATCTGTGGGGCTCCCCTTGATGGTCGGGCCTGCAGGTGCTCTGGGCAGTCAGTCGTCAGTGGATCGACGGTCACGGATGAAAGTGCTCCAGAGCCTGAATACTAGAACGCCCTTTCTATGAAGGTTCTAGAACTGGCATTACTGGTCCAGCAGATGCTCACCATCTAGAGCAAGAACACAGATGGTCCAGTACAGCGGCGCTGTCCCCAGCAGACCTCCGTGTTACAGGGGAGGGTGGCCAGGTGACCCTGAGGTCTGCGTGTCAGCAGGGGTGGTGTCTCTCACCTGCTCCTGTGGAAGCGGTCCCGTCAGTGCACCTCTCTGGGGAGCAGCGGGCTCACAGAGGGTGGGGGAGCTCTCCACGCCCATTTGTCCTCTGGAGGGCACCGCGGCACAGGGGCTCTCTCATTGCACTTCAGCTGCACGGGCTTTGCCCTGGTGGGGAGCAGACTCCTCTCTGGGAGGGGTGCATGAGCGGGGCCTGTGGTGGTAAAGAGACTCACTTAAACCCCGGCTCTGACCCCGCCCCCCCGCCCTGTCTAGTGGACAGTTTTCTGTTCAGTCAGTAAAACAGATGTGTGATGGGCTGTGTGGGGCTTTCACACTCTCTTTGGATTCCAGGAAACTGGGAACTGCTGGGCAGAAACTTGGAGGCGCTGCTGTCCTTTGTCACATCAGGCATGACCCTATGGACCCAGGAGGGTCCTTCACCTTGACCTCTGCTAATGTGGGCAAGTGCCAGACGGTTCTCTGTCGCAACGGGAAGCCGCTGCCTCTGTCCAAATCGTACATCATGAGCTGCGAGGAAGAACTGAAGAGAATTAAACAGCACAAAGCTATTATCACCGAGGTGAGGGGAGAGAGCGTGCCATTCTTTTCACAGGGTGGGGACGAAGGGCCAGGGTTGTGTGGCAGAAGCCAGCCAGGGACCATTTCCCTCCAAAGAATTTTTGTAAAGCTGGCTTAAAATTGGAATTCCAAATCCCTAGTGTCACAAAGCAAATTCTTTGTATGACAGGTGTGAGGACGTGCAATGCACAGAACACTGATCATTTGTGGGTGGTCTGTGTCAGGGGTTGTACCCGGCGCCCCGTGGCGCTGACCCATCTGGTCCTCACAGACGTGCTGGTTTGGCTGCTGGTTGAGGGCTCCACCCCTGAGACCATCACACTGCTGGCATCCCTGTCCTGGTGGGCTATGAACTTTAAACCTTGAAGCCTCAGTTTCCTCATCTGTGAAGTGGGCATAGTAATACATCTGCTTGGTCTAACAAGGCCTCTGTATCAGTGGAAATGACTAGCTGTTCTTTGGGGTCATACCCCTGGTCCACTTGAATAAGGCAGCAAACGGTTTTCAGCCAGGGGTGATTTTGTCCCAGGAGGACATTTCACAGCGCCTGGAGACATTTGTTGTCACAACTGGGGCAGAGAGTGCTGTGGGCATGAGTCCTGCAGTGCAGAGGACGCCCCACAGCAGTGAGGCTCTGAGCCAGTGTGGCAGCGGTGCCCTGGTGACAAAGGCCAGGTAAGGCCATCTACGCTAATGCAGGTCCTACCAGTGCAGCCCCTGTGGGCCCAGCTGCCCTGCTCCAGACACCAGTTCCCCGTACAATACTGCCACCTACTGGGCGCTGAACAATGATGGGGGACAGAAGTGACCCCCACAGACTCACAGGAGGTGTCCAGCCTTGCACTGTCGATAAAACCCACAGGCCTTGTGTATGTCGCCCAGGAGGACAGTGGGACAGTTCGCAGTTTGTAGAGAAAAAGTCTGTTGAGTCCAGGTATGCTTTGAAAGGGACCGTGAGGAAGACAGAGATGTGGGGTCCACTGTGAGTCTGGGGGCGAGTTTGTGGTGGGTTTCAGTCCCCCACCTGCCTGTTCTGGAAGCCGAGTGGATTCAGACAGTAGACACCATCTTGGGGAGCAGAGCGGTGTGAGATGGGACAGGATGTGTTGAATTAAACACTCAACTTGACATGACGCTAAGGTTAATGGTTTCTGTACGTAAGCGCAGAACCCTTCTGTTTCCTCTGCGTCACTTTTGTCTGCACCACAGCATGTGCAGCCCCCTTTGGTTTTGTTGCTTCTCTGCTTTGAGGCGTGCCCCCAAAGCACACACATGTGCACACAGACACACACAACACAGACACACGACCATTGGTTCTGCTGGGGCGAGAACAGCCAGGGTAATTTCTGGCAAATTCCACACTTCAGGGAGCAACAAATTACATGAGTAGAATCAAGAGAGCTGAAAACTGTGGTTGAAGACTCGTTTCAGTAATTTTCCTTCTAAGAACTCTGCCTGCTTGTGCGTGTGTCAAGGCAGGCTGGTCCGTGGAGTTGCACCAGGCGGCCCTAGAATACCAAGCAGATGCCTTGCAAAATCCCCAGTGAAAAGGGCGGGAGGTGGAGTTGGAAGGGAAGCAGCCAGTGTCCGGGAGAAACACCAGCTTCTATGGGAGATGGTGAGACCATCTCTGTGGCCTCATTCTAGACACACACTGGAAGTGGCATTTGTCATGAAGGAGGTTCCCTGAGACCGTTGTTAAACATAGGGGCATGGAGAGGCACGTGATGGACTGAGACCCTCAAACTTGAACAAAGAACCAAGCTGGTACACAGGGCCACCCCTCCCCCATCCTGCTTTAGAGTAAAGGTCTTTTACCAGCCAGTGGTCCGAAACTTTGGCTCGTGATTTAAATGGCACGAACCCAACTGGACTAAAGCCGAGGGACTTTGTCTTCTCTCCTTACCACCAGCAAAGCAAGTTCTGGGGAGTGGTGGGAACTGGCCCTTCCCCCTTAGCGTCCGCCTCTCCTCCGTGCACACTCTGACCCAGGGAGTCCTGCCGAGAGTCTCCCCACCAGTTTTTTTTCCTTCCTAAGTTTAAAACAGTGTTGCCTCTGGGCCTTGTGGCTGATGGATGGGCTGTTGGAGAGAAGTATAAGGTTTGGGGCATTGTCCTGAACCAGACCTGCCTCGCCTGTCTGCCCAGGGTGCGCTTGCTTCGGGCCCTTCCTGCCCTGTGGGTTGTGGGAGAAGCCGGTCACGCGCGTTGCTCTGTCAGGCCAGATGGCGGTTTGCTTTGGAAGCCAGCGTGAACACAGCCGTCCTCCCTCCTGCGTCTGACCTGCCTAGGTTTCTCCTGACAGATGGGCACTCGCCACTCATCACAGACTGCGCAGTCCTTCCCTCTGTGGCCCAGCTCTCTCCCTGGGGTCCCAGCAGGAGGCCCGAGGGAAGTTGCCGCCTGTGCTCTATGTTAACCTCTGCTTGGAAACTCTGTTCTTCCAGGACGGCAAGGTGAACGGAGTGACGGAGTCCACGCGCATCCTGGGCTACACTTTCCTCCATCCGAGCGTGGTGCCCCGCCCCTACGTGCAGTCCGTGCCCCTGACGCCGCAGGACGAGTTCTTCATCCTCGGCAGCAAGGGCTTGTGGGACAGCCTGTCCATGGAGGAGGCCGTGGCAGCCGTGCGCAACGTGCCCGACGCCCTGGCCGCCGCTAAGAAGCTGTGCACCCTGGCGCAGAGCTACGGCTGCCGCGACAGCCTCAGCGCCGTCGTGGTGCAGCTCAGCGTCACCGAGGATGGCTTCTGCTGCTGCGAGCTGGGCGCGGGTGGGGCGCTGCCGCCGCCCAGCCCGGGCATCTTCCCGCCCTCGGTCAGCATGGTGATCAAGGACCGGCCGGCGGACGGGCTCGGCGGGCCGTCCTCCAGCAGCGGCATGGCCTCGGAGATCAGCAGCGAGCTGTCCACCTCAGAGATGAGCAGCGAGGTGGGCTCCACGGCCTCCGACGAGCCCCCACCCGGGGCCCTGAGCGAGAGCGGCCCCGCCTTCCCCAATGAGCAGCGCTGCCTGCTGCACCCGGCCTGCCTGCCCAGCTCCTTCCAGCGCCAGCTGTCCAGTGCCACGTTTTCCAGCGCCTTCTCCGACAACGGCCTGGACAGTGACGACGAAGAGCCCATCGAGGGCGTCTTCAGCAATGGCAGCCGGGTGGAGGTGGAGGTGGACATCCACTGCGGCCGCGCCAAGGACAGGGACAGGCCGCAGCCCGTGCTGCAGGTGCAGGCCGAGGCCAGCGACGAGGGCATCGTCATCAGCGCCAACGAGGACGAGCCCGGGCTGCCCAGGAAGGCGGACTTCGCTGCCGTGGGGACCATCGGGCGCCGGAGGGCCAATGGCTCGGTGGCGCCCCAGGAAAGGAGCCACAACGTGATCGAGGTGGCCACGGACGCACCTCTCCGGAAGCCTGGAGGCTACTTCGCCGCTCCCGCCCAGCCGGATCCCGAGGATCAGTTTATCATCCCCCCTGAGCTGGAGGAGGAGGTCAAGGAGATCATGAAACACCACCAGCAGCAGCAGCAGCAGCCGCCGCGGCCGTGCCCGGGGGACCCGCTGCCGGACTACTGCGACACACCGCTATGACCACGGCTCCCAGAAGGGAACGGACCTGAAAGGCTGAGTGGCGCGAGGCTCCGGGCTGGCCTTAGGCAGGGCTCCGCTGCGCGCCCTTCTCCCCGACTCTCCCCTCCTGTCTTTGCGGCCGGTCTGTAGGTCTCCCTACTGGTGATTTTTAAAATAATTACCACTTTCCTTCTAGTGATGCTTTACCGATATGATTTAAATTTGTTAACTTCTTTTCCTAACGTCTCAGATGTGTAAAGACAAAGAACAAAAGGTTTAATATATTACAGAGAAACAGTTAATGATAATGTAATATTTTTTAAAATGGCTTTTTATTGTTTTGTTTGGAAGGCAGGGCAGGTTGCCATTGCTAAATGATTTAATAATATTGTAATTCTGGGGGGAAAGGCTTTTTTTTTGTCTTGAAAATGATAGACATTTGTAGAATATGGAGACTAACTCCTAGGAGTTGCTTTACTCTGTCAGGTGACTTCAGTCACTGGGACCCACTAATTTTCTCTGAGAGAACAGTTGATTGAGAAATTTCTATTGTAAATAGCTCAGTGTTGTATAGTGTTGCTTCCGATGTCTTGTAGTTTGGGCATAAGGACACAGTCTGAACAACTGACTGCCCCACCCCCCAGGAGCCCCCCGCCCAGCCCCCTCCTCACCCAGTCCCGCTAGTTCATCAGTAAATACAAGGCTGAATGGCGAAGAGCATTTCCATTCAAAGGTGGTGCCTCTTGGGCCACTGCAGATGAACTTGCACCCAAGGGGCCTCCGTGCCCCTTCCCCTCCCCTCCTACCCCCTGCCCCCCAGCCCCCTGACTTTCGCAGACACTTTCTCACAGTGTTCCTTACTGCCACTGCCACGGTCAGCATGGTTGTGTAGTGTTCCGTTAGGCCATTTACATACCAGAGTTCTATTACAGCAGAATGCACAGATGAACATGTCGTAATTTTGTTACAATAAATACAAAATTTACAAGTACTGCACCCATCTGCTTTTGTCTCAGCAGCCAGATGTGCCTTGCAGATGGTCGCCACAGCTGGGGTTGGGCTGGCAGTGGCCAGGTGGGGAACATCGATGTTACCAGATACTTTCTGACTCTGTTTTTTTTTTTTTTTGAAGGGAAAAACACCCGACAGGTTAACCTACATTGAATAAGGTAGTGATGTTGACCTTGAGATTAACAGAAGAAGTAGTTGATCTGTGGCCTTTCCATGTCTCATTATTATGTAGCCCAGGTGTTAAAAGGGGACTAGGAAGAGGTTGCGAAGACAGGGACCTCTGGAAACCGTCTCCCACAGAGCCACGCCCATCTCCAACTCTCTTGGGGGGGCCCCTGAAGCACAAGATCAGGTTAATCACCTTGGTCTGAACAGTGAAAATCAGAAGCTAGTCGGCTCAGTCCCCACCACCAGGACAAGTGATTCCCGCACGGTGCAGCCCACTGGGAAGTCCAGCACGCCCCGCTGACCATCGGTCAGCACGCCCCGGCTGACCGATGGCAGCCCCGCCCTGCCCCCGTGAGCCATGTGTTGGAGACACAGTCTGTCTTCTCTGTCTCACGTGGACCAGCTTCCCAGGCAGACCTGCTACTCCCGTCCTTCAGGCCTGCCCTCCAGTGGTGGTGGTTCAGTGACAGGATGATCAGCATTCCTCAACTCGTAGGCTTGGTGGTGGTGGCCTGTCTGTCCCTTTGCCGAGTGGCCAGATGAATGGACTGGCCTTGGTGGTGTCCATGCGTCATCCCATGTCGGGCCACTCGCACGCCATGCTCCTTGGACACCACTAAGGCCACAGAGGAAGCTCCTCTCAGCCCAGTGAGGGATCAGTGACCAGTGGCCTAGACTGTTCAAGCCCAGGCCCAGCTCTGCGTTCCAGACTGGAAGCAAAACTGCCTCAGGACGCCTGTGCCCAGCGCCTCTCCAGCCCCTGCCCTCCGCAGTCTGCCCTGCGGTAGGCGGATCCCCGCAGGCAGAGGTGGGAGGCACTGGGGCTCACACCAGCAAAGGCTGGGCTGGTTCCTGCAGTTCTTAATCCCCCTGTGGGCTGGACTCCCCTGCTGCCCTGGGTGGGGCATCCCCAGACTTGCCCGTCGTGTGGATTTCTCTGCAGCTCCCTTCCAAGGGGGCCAGCACTGGAGGTGGTCAGCTGAGGAGGCGGCTGTCATTTGAGGAGCCCACGATGGGTATGGGGGGGGCAGCCAGTGGCCCCATCAGGTGCCCTGGGGAGAGCCCCCTCACGTGCCACACCTGTGGCTGACGTGCAGACCGCCTGCTTTCCTGTTCGCTGTATCGTGATGTCATGCTGAGCACACCCTACACATCTAAGGTGCTGGGGAATAAAGGACAGGACGTTTCTCTTCCGGAGTTTGAGGCGAACAGGCACATGGACAGAGGAGCCTCCCAGTTATTTTCTGAGGAAGAGTTTCTTTTTGCTTCTCATCACGGTAGCATCTGGTAATAAATGTAAACTGTAACATGCATAATATTTGAAGGTCCCCGAATCCAAGGTATCTGCAGAGTGAATGTGAGCCAGAAGGGCATCTCCCCCTGCTGGGGAGAGCAGGTAACTGGAAAAGAGCTGGGGAGGGGACGGAAGATGGCGGAGCAGATTTTAGAAGCCCTGAGAAGGCTTACATCCTTGCTAGTACACTCAGCTCCCATTTAAGGACTGTAGAAGTGGTTGGGTGTCGGACCATCCACGTGTGTGCCCTTGGATTATTGACTTGGTAGAGGGCACTGGGAGTCCCAACTCCCAACCTATCTGACCTGGTTTCTCTTGATTGCTTTTGTCACAGCACCCCCTGCTGGTGAGGCTAGACCCTGGGTGCAAATGGCCTCCCTGCTGGTTGGTTCCTTCTTCATCCTTCCTCCAGGTTTCCAGAAAAAACAAAGTTTATGTTACTTATGATGCAAGAAAGCAATCTCAGCACCATTAAGGAGATAGAGAATTTTTAATCCTCACCCAAAGGACACTTTTTCATTGTTCATTGTTTTTAGAAAGGGAAAGGGAGAGAAACTCCCATGTTTCTCTCAGGAGAAATGTTTCTCCCGATCAAGAGGAACATTGATTGGTTGCCTTGTGTGCTCCTGGATCATGGATTGGTTGGTTGCCTCACATGTGCTCCTGGTCTGGTGTGTGCCTCGATCAGGGATTGAACCTGAAACCTTTCGGCTATGGGATGACTCTCCAAGCAACTGAGCCACACTGGCCAGGGCAGAGGCAGAGAATTCTGATTAAGCGATATTGTATTGTACCTGTGGAGGTCTGCTTTGTCAGGTGGTATAATGGATGACCGCTGGTTCCGGTCATGGGCACTGTGCTCCCTGGGAAGTTGACATGTGGGCTTACGAAGAGGTGCAGTGGGTCACAGCACTGACCTGGAAGAGAGGAGGTGAGTAACCCCAGCATCTGCCCAGTTCCCCACTCCCCATGGTGAAAGATACACACACAAAATCCACAATGTGCTTCCGATCTGGCAGGACAGCATCTGAGAGTCGGGCCAGTGAACAGTCCCATTTGGTTGTGTGACCCCATGTGAAGCCCCCTAGAAGGCATTGAGAGCTCACCTGTCAGAAGGTGGAGTTTAGGTGAAGTGTGGGGGCTGTGGTGCCTGCCCTTGCTGCCTGCCCAGTGATCGAACCAGGCCACTCATTCACGGCAATTGGTAGATAGTAAAGCCTTATGTAAGCAGACGTATTGTCACTGTTATAATGAGCCATTAAGGTTGGCTGGAAAGAAAATAATTGGGAATGCAGCAAAAGTGCCTTTTTAAATGAAAAACTCTTACAGAAACATCTACTGAATTGTTACAGGAGAGAGAGAGACGCAGTAATGGGAGAGAAAGTAGGCTCTCCTCATTTCTTGCTATTGAATTTCATTTTTTCTTTCCATTCATCCTCCAACATACCTTTTGTGCAAATGAATCGCTGCAAACTTTGTTCTGTTTCGCTGTAGTCATTCACCTGCCGTGAACCGACCCCCAATGCTGTGTGCCTGAAAGATGGCTCTGAAATCTTTTTATTCCCCACCGCCATCAAAATACCAAATTTGCCACCAAGGCCAGACAATTTGGCAAGCCCACTACCCCGACCATTCAGTGACAGGTCCTGAGGGTGACGGGGTTAGGGGGCTGCTCCCTATTGTCCCCTCCTTCCTAGAAGATCAAAGTTGAACACTTGACAGGAGGAGGTCAACAGGATCCCTGACTTCCAGGCTGTGTTATGAAATAGGAAGTCACGCTGTCCCTAGCCCTGAATTGAAAAGCCCCCAAACAAGGGCTGCCTTTGTTGGGCTATGGTTCGTGAGTGCCTTCATTTTAATTCCGGACCAGAAACACAATGTTCTGTCCTATTCAAATGGGGGGGGGGGGGGCAGGCGGCAGATCACTTGGAGAATTGCTGCCATCTGCTTACGACTGGGGCCTCCTCCGTTACCCTGCCTCTCCTCTGAAGACATGAAGGTAAAACGTTTCAAACCAAAATTTCAAGTACTTTCTACACATTCCTAGTTCTTATTCCAATGGACTTGCACTTTCTCCTAATTACTAATCTCACCCATGGAAAGAGCACTCAAATAGCAACCAAGGTAAATTTCCCAAATGTTGCACCTCCAGATGTTGACCTTTCTCGTGCTCATGAAGAGGTCATTTGCTTTTCTGGGTCTCTGCAAACTGCTCCACAGTTTGCATTTGGAGGTTCTTCAATCAGTGGAAATTGCCCCGTACGCCAGGAACGAGCCACACACACACAATATTTTGTTGTATGGCCTACAATCCATTTTAGGAACTACTTGAATATTCTTTTTCATAGAGCCCTGTCAGTGGGTTCAAAATAGCTCATTGAAATGTGCGTCACACCCAGGCCTGCCGAGTACAGGAGCGGCAGGTTATTACCCACTGCAGCCATCGTCTCTCACAGCAAACTCGGTAGGAACCTTATTAGGCACGCGTTACAGTGCCACCTGCATGTCATTTGCCTACACTTTCATGTCAACACCTCCAGGACTCCTCCACCCGTCACGTTTGTGCCTTAGGGTATTTCTTGGATTACCAAGTGTGCAGTTTTGTCCTCTTTCTTCTCAATCCCGGGCACACATTCGGAGGTACGGGCTGGTGCGTGTCGGGGAAAGCAGGCACCAGGCAGGAAGAGGGAGCCCGCCGGTGTGGCCACGGCACGCTGCTGGTCGCGAGAGGGCTCCGAGTGCCTGCTTCTAGGCAGAGTCCACACTGTCACTGCTGAGGGTTTTGTTGTTCTCCCCGCCCAGAGCTCTAAGACGGAGGCTCCCTGACCCCCTTCACAGGCTGCCGGACACCTCTGCAAGTGGAGCGCCTACTCTGAGCAGAAGTGCCGGGCCAGGCAGAGTGCATGAGATGAGTAATAAGCCACATTTCAAAGGTGACAACCCACTGCAAAGACCCATGGAACCAAGATTGGGGAGGGTGGGCAGGGGGAAGGCTCAGGGCGTGGACTTGCACCCAGGCTGAGATGGCCAGTGGGCCAACCCCAAGTTCAGAGTTCTCTTCAAGTCCCAGTCCTGCAGTGTGGTCCTTGAGAACTGGTGCTGTGGAAAGTTCTTCCTGTCCCCCCGTGGCCTTCAGACTTGTCTGTGACGTCCCGAGGGACCACGAGGACTTCCCACCCCCAGGGAATAAAGAAGGGAGAAGGGCCACTGCCCACGCGCTGCTCCTCATTAACACCCAGAGCAGGCAGGTCCTTCCTGCAGCAGAGAGCCAGCAGCCCTTGCTGCCCACTCAGGACTCACCGTGGGGTGCGTACTGTGCCCCCATGTCAGCCGCTCCCCACTGCCTCCTGGACGCCTCCTGCAGGCCTGGCATTGGCAGAACCTGTCATCTGTCATCAAGCCCTGACGATCGGCCTCCTGGACCTCCCTCAGGGCAGACAGGGGCAATGAATACACAAGTTGTTTTTTTTTATAAACATGGTTATTGCAGATGTGAAGAAAATGGGAAGAGGGTGATGGGGTCAAGGTGATGTTTGGGAAGAAGGCGGGGTCTGGAGGAAGAGAATCTCAAGCAGAGGACCTGCCAGGGCACAGCCCCAGAGGGAGCGGTGAGTGCTGGGGTCCTGGCCGGATGCCAAGGACAGAATGACAAGGTAAGGATTTGGATTTTGCTCTGCCATAGAGATAAGTCACACAAGGTAATGTCTGATAATTGTTTTATTTTGTTTTTATTTTCCATCCTCGCCCAAAGATAGGCTCACTGATTTTAGAGAGAGGGGAAGGGAAGGAGGGAGAGAGGGAGAGAAACACCGAAGGAAGAGAGAAACACCTATCGTTGCCTCTAGTGCATGCTCGACTGGGCACGGAACTCACAGCCTAGGTGCGTGCCCTGGCCAGGGATGAGGCACAGCAGCCAGGGCCGTGATCGTTCTCATTATAGGTAAGGCATCTAATTCTAGTTCTTCCAGGCAGCTGGTGTGGGGCTGGGGGTTGTGTTTGAGCCGACAGGGTCTCCGTTGCCTTTAGCTACAAATAATCTGCAGGCCACAGAGGTGCCCCTGGGTGACCCGTTCTGAGCTGCTACAGTAAGTATCCTGCCACAAGTGGAAGCTGCGGTCTGGGTGACTCGCCGACTTCTGCCTTTGCTGAATCTGTGCGTTGTCCCCGCAGGGGCCAGGAACTGGAACTGGCCGCTTTTCTTGCATTCTTCGAGAGCCAGAGACAAACTGGAAGGGGCGCCCTGCAGGTTTGCTCCGCAGGTAGGACTCCTCTCAGCAGATGAGACAGACGTGTCCCAGTAGAGTAAGTTTCCTCGGAGACCTCTGGCAGGGCCCAGGGAGGGGAGTGGGCAGAGCTGGAGTGTGCCACCACCCAGAGCCAGGTGAGGAAGCCGGCAGACGGAGGGGGCGGGGCCAGAGCGCCTGCCTCCGCAGGTTCCTGGGTGCAGGACAGCAGAGGACAGGCGGGTGTGGAAGGAGAGAGCCAGACCTTCCCTTCGAGTCGTTGTCTGCATTCTGAAGGTCGTGAGAGTTCACGTTCAAGCGCTGCTCTGAGTGAGTGTCAGGCTTGGCCCCACCTGCTCACCTAGTGGGGAGTGTCCCTTAACCTTAGTTCGTCCCTTAACCTTGAGGATAGAGGGAGGAGCCGAAGACTGACAGTCCTAGCTCACAGGAGCAGCAGCAGCTGAGGTTCACAGGGGTCAGGTCATCAGCCCAAGGTCACTGCCAGGAAGCAGGGGTTTGAGCCCCGCTGGTGGCTCCAGTCTCTTACGAACCTTCTTAACCCTTTCATGATGAGATTTACCTTCACCATGTGGACCAGCGCCTTCTCTTGCTTCGGAAGCCATATATGTGATCTAAAATATAACCAATATTTTTTTCTGGTCATGAAATAATACATTCACAAAAGTTGGAAAAGAGAAGAACATCAACGAAGCAAAAGGACCACCCACGATCTCCTTCTCATTTCAGCCTTGCGGTGTTCCCATCCAGTCCTTTTTCTAAGCACCAGTTTTTGATACGCAATTGCGATTATGCTGTATTCAACATCCTTCTTCCCCCATATGTGTTGAGCATCTTTCCTGGTTACTAAAAACTCTTCATAACATTTATAAAAGCTGGTGCCGCTCTTGTCCGTCAGAGAGGTCAATGATGGGGGCCATTTCTGCCGTTGTGATAGCCCTGCAGTGAACTTCTTTGCTCTCATTGATTAAACAGTTGCAAACGTTAATTTAATCAATATGTTGATTAAAATGTATGGGCAGCTGGAGCGAGAGGTGGGGAGCTCAGCCCTGGCTGTCCGCAGCAGAGGCGGGCGTGGCCTTGGCTCCCAGGTGGAGCTGATACAACCCCCCCACGGCAGTGGCCCTGGGCTTTCGGTGGGCCCACTGTGTGGGGAGAGGAGGGGTCAAAGCATCCACCATAAAAGGGAAAAGTACCCTAAGTATTTATTTTCATTCTGGAAAAAGAAAGGAATTTCACCAGTAAAGAGAAAATTCTGATATAGCTTTAGGCTGATTCTTAATGGGGTTGTATATCTCAGCTTGGAGAAAGGAAATCAGGATTTCATTTTTCTGCTCTGCGAAATACTCCTTTCAGTGGCTAGTGGTTGGTAGCAGATTTCAATGGCATGGGGTTTGAATTCCTAAAGACTGAACCCTAGCATCTGTGGTTGATTTCATGGTCAGGTTTTCAATGTCAAGACTAGACCCAGATGTGTGGTACTCTGCAAACAAATCTAGGACACTTGGTGTTCCCCATGAACCCTGTTCAGCCTACTCTGCCCCTCAAGGACTACACAGGCTAGTGGAGGGGAAAGTCATTGAAAAATAACAGGGGCAGGGGTTTGAGAGCAGAGAGCCCTGAGTTCAAATCCTGCCTCTGCCTTGGATTAGCTGGGTGTCCTTGGCAATGGAATCACCCAGGACTTTAGTTACTTGGTCCACAGACTGGGGTTCCGGGTACCCAGGCATAAGAGTCATCACAAGACGGTTTGGTGACAACAGTCACTAGTTTGTGGGAAGGGCTTAACTTCAAGGGTCTCAAATGCACAGAAAAGAGCAGCCACCCAGATCAGGACCAAAGGCAGTGTCACAAAGAGGCGCTTTCTGCTGAGGTCCCAAGGGGCGGCTTTGGGAGGTGGCCCACGGAGACATAGGGTAACAGCATCCCCACCAGGGGAACGGTCTCTTCACATATGCCGATTTGGGGTGCCAGCAAGAAGTCCAAGTTCTCTGAGCTTTGATACTGACCTGCTGGATCCCTCTGTATTTGGTGACATCTTAGACCACGTTGTTCTGTGGCCTCTCTGAAAAAAATTATTCTTCTAAGAACCATAGATGATGAGAGCATGGGCAGCTTCTATGTGAGCAGAATGGTGTTGCATGTGGTGTTGAGTGAGCCGTCTGAGGCGGCCCGGTGCCCTGTGGGTGGCCTGCCGTGTCTCGCGTCCACTTGAAACGCCCTCTGCTTGGTGGCGGCCCACTGTCTCTCAACACCTGCATGCAGGTTTCTGTTCAGTGTCATAAACTCATCCCATGCAGAACAGAGTTTCTGGTTTCCTGCCCCAAATGAATACTGTCTTGGTCCTTCACATGACACGGATGTCACAAGGAACCCTCCAGTTGCTCTAAGCAAAATGCCAGGGGTCACCCTTGATGGCTGTTTCCGGCACAGCCAGTCCATCTAGTTGNAGTGGCTAGTGGTTGGTAGCAGATTTCAATGGCATGGGGTTTGAATTCCTAAAGACTGAACCCTAGCATCTGTGGTTGATTTCATGGTCAGGTTTTCAATGTTAAGACTAGACCCAGATGTGTGGTACTCTGCAAACAAATCTAGGACACTTGGTGTTCCCCATGAACCCTGTTCAGCCTACTCTGCCCCTCAAGGACTACACAGGCTAGTGGAGGGGAAAGTCATTGAAAAATAACAGGGGCGGGGGGGGGGGTTGAGAGCAGAGAGCCCTGAGTTCAAATCCTGCCTCTGCCTTGGATTAGCTGGGTATCCTTGGCAATGGAATCACCCAGGACTTTAGTTACTTGGTCCACAGACTGGGGTTCCGGGTACCCAGGCATAAGAGTCATCACAAGAGGGTTTGGTGACAACAGTCACTAGTTTGTGGGAAGGGCTTAACTTCAAGGGTCTCAAATGCACAGAAAAGAGCAGCCACCCAGATCAGGACCAAAGGCAGCGTCGCAAAGAGGCGCTTTCTGCTGAGGTCCCAAGGGGCGGCTTTGGGAGGTGGCCCACGGAGACATAGGGTAACAGCATCCCCACCAGGGGAATGGTCTCTTCACATATGCCGATTTGGGGTGCCAGCAAGAAGTTCGAGTTCTCTGAGCTTTGATACTGACCTGCTGGATCCCTCTGTATTTGGTGACATCTTAGACCACGTTGTTCTGTGGCCTCTCTGAAAAAAATTATTCTTCTAAGAACCATAGATGATGAGAGCATGGGCAGCTTCTATGTGAGCAGAATGGTGTTGCATGTGGTGTTGAGTGAGCCGTCTGAGGCGGCCCGGTGCCCTGTGGGTGGCCTGCCGTGTCTCGCGTCCACTTGAAACGCCCTCTGCTTGGTGGCGGCCCACTGTCTCTCAACACCTGCATGCAGGTTTCTGTTCAGTGTCATAAACTCATCCCATGCAGAACAGAGTTTCTGGTTTCCTGCCCCAAATGAATACTGTCTTGGTCCTTCACATGACACGGATGTCACAAGGAACCCTCCAGTTGCTCTAAGCAAAATGCCAGGAGTCACCCTTGATGGCTGTTTTCGGCACAGCCATCCATCTAGTTGTCCTACCCGTTTCATCTTGAACACGTGTCCAGACCGTCCACTTCTGTCCCCTTCCCTGCTTGTCCAAGCAACTGTTCCCTCCCATTTGGGCTTCTGGATGGGCTTCCACTGTGGCACCGCCCCCAGCAACTTCCCATCAGAGCCATCATTTCAAAAGGTAGAGGGCTGGGCCAGGCTCCGGGGGAGACGTCTCCTGTGGGTTCCTGTCACTGCAGAGAGCACCCACACTGCTCGTAAGGGCCCGCCCAGTCTGATACAACCCGACAGCCTCCCCCAAGTGGTGCTTTCCACTCCCGCCCTCACACACACCCTCCAGTCCCAGGCTTCCCAACTTCAGCTCCAGTGACGGTTTGGGTCCACGTAATTCTTCCTCATGGGCAGCTGTTTTGCCCATCGTGGGGTTCTGGAGTCATCTCCAGCCCCACCTGCTGGCTGCCAGGAGCGCCCTCCCATACTTGTGGCAACAAAAGCGTCTCCAGACACGGACAGTATTCCCCAGGGGGCAAGAGCACTGCTGTGAGGGTCAGTCATCGCATGGCACTGGCTTCCTTCCCGCCAAACTAGTCCCGAGCACCCCCAAGAGACGCCATATGGCAGCTCCTGTCTTGCCCTTAGATGAGGGCAAGGGAGGGATCAGCTTCCTACCCCCGACAGGACAGTCAAGGGTCCCTCCATGTCGGTACCCTTTCTGAGAGAGACTCTCCCTTAGATGAGGCCATGTCCGCCGCCTCCTCTGTCTCCTGTTTCTGCTCAGATGTCACCATCCAAACTAAGGTGGCCCCCCGAAGTCCACATCGCTGTAGCTCAGTTTCTCCTTACCCTTTGTCAGTTTCGGAAATGACCTCAGTTCTCTGTTCTCTGCCCCTCATTAGATGGTGAGCGTAGTGAGCGCAGGCACTTGTCCACCTTCTCGAAAACTTACCTGCCTTCATGAAGTGTCCCAAATACGACCAACGAGACCAGGCCTGTAGCAGGCGTATGACAAGTAGCAGATGTCAAATGGATGCGTCACTACCTTCCTCCTGCTTCACGGAGATTTTCATGAAGGTCAAGGAACGCTGGGACGAGGGAATTACAGAACACTCAGGGGATTCCAGGACACCACTGAAAATCTAGAAAGACTTCGTTTGGTAGCATCTTAGTCTGGGGAACCAAGTGCCAGGGGACCCAGGCGAGGAACCCCGCAGATCTAGTCTTCCTACTGAGGAGGTGCCACCCAGTCCTCCTGGCTGTAACAGAAAGGTCACTTTGGGACGACCCAAGCAGAAATGTAGAGGGTCAAGAACAGCCAGGTCTTGGAAAGGGTACTGACTTGGAGGGACCCTTGGCTGTCCTGTCCGGGGTAGGAAGCTGATCCAGGAAAGGGAAGGCGCCCTGGGGGGAGCCACGGTGCTGGTCAGGAGGCTGGGCATCCCTCCTCCTCCAGCCCAAGCCTCCGGACCACCCTGTGGTCACACAGGATGTGTTTCCGGAGGCGGCCGCCAGCCAACCTCTTGACTCTTCCCCTTGCCAAACACAGGGGCCAGTCTGTCTCTCCTGACCTCTCGGAAGCTGCGGATTTGGTGAGTCATTTTCTGTCCTCATTGTCTTCTTTGTTCTTGGCAGGCTTCCTTACAGGGGGAGAAAAAAACTTTGCAAGATTAATATTGACCACAAAGGATATGTTTCTTCACTTTTTTCAATGTCTTCATTTTCCATCTCAATTGATTTAACTTGTTGCACTGGCAACACATCACAATTAAATATTGAAGGCTGGAGCCAGGAACCAAAGGCAGTATCCATGGACTGTCAATTACTGAAGGTCTCACTGTAAAAATGGATCACTTTGGATCACTGTAAGAAATGGATCATTTCTCATAGACATGCAACTGCTGAAAACGGCACACTCCTGGCATCCAAAGCCCATGGACCAGCATGTAACACGTGCCCACCGGACCTGAGCTCAGTATCCAGGACTCTGAGACTTGTGTTCCTTGGGGTGGAAACGCAAGCAGAAGTCCACGGTTCTCTCTCCAACAGCACCTGTGTGTGCAGGGCGGGGCTGTCTGGTGTCTGGACTCCTGAGAACACGCCGTTCTTGTGGCTCTGCGGTGGGATAATGTTGAGGGACCCTCTGACTCCGGCTGCCTTCCCCACTGGACAGATCTCGGGGACAATGCTCAAGAAATAAATTGGAGTCCCCGGCTGGTGTAGCTCAGTGGATTGAGCGTGGGCCTGTGAACCACACAGTCGAAGTTCGATTCCCAGTCGGGGCACATGCCTGGGTTGCAGGCCAGTTCCCAGTAGGGGACTCACAAGAGGCAACCATACATTGATAGTTGTCTCCTTCTCTCCTTCCCTTCCCCTCTAAAGATAAATAAATAAAATTCTTTTTTAAAAAAGAAGTACATTGGAAAAGGATCACAGAATTATAATTTGAAGGCAAAACTCCAGACTGCTCAACCGAAGGCTCACTAAACTGTCCCTCGCACGCTCCCACACTTCCCTGGGGCTGCAATGACAAAGTCCCAGCCCCCACGAGAGGCTTCAGACAACAGAACTTACTCTTCCCCAGCTCTGGAGTCCAGACGTCTGACACGAGGGGCTGGCAGGGCTCTGAGACCTGCAGGGGAGGACCCTTCCTGCCTCCTCCTGCTTCCGGTGGCGTCTGGGTGCTCCTTGGCTTGCAGCCACATCGCTCCAATTTCCATGTCTGTTGTCACATGGCCGCGGCCCTGGGTGTCCGTGTCTCTGAGTCCCGATGCCCCTCGTCTGGTAAGCACACCGGTCGTAATGGATTTAGGGTCCACTCTAACTCAGCGTCATCTCACCTTAATTAATTATTCCTGCCACACCCCTGTTGCCATGTAAGATCACATTCTGCAGTGCTGAGGGTTAGGACTTGGGTGTGTGAGTTTGGTGGGGACACAGCTCGACCTGAAATGGGGCCTTCCCCAGGGTCACTGCTGGAGGGCCCTCGGTGGGGGCTGGAGGCTGTGCCCGCCTTCACAGTCCAGGCGGTGATGTCCCCCCATTGGTCAGTGGCTGGTCAGGGGCTCATCCATCAGCAGCCTGCACCACGGGACGGACTGTCACTCAGAACTTGGGCTGATGTGAGTAGGTGTGGCCGGCCGAGACAGCAGAGCCCAGGAGCCCGGGGTTAAGCTGCACCGTCAGCATGTGGCTGTGCAGACAGCTCCTGTCCCCTGGGAGTGGCAGCAGTGTGCACCCACACCCACGGCTGAGATGGGGGGAGCAGTGGCACCCCCGGGCAAAGGCCAAGGCCAAGGCCCAATCCTGGAGGCTCCTTGTGTCCTTCAAGCCAACAGGCTTCAGAATGCCTGCAACCACATGGTCAGAGCACAGGGAACAGAGCGTGTCTGTGTTCAGGCCAGAGACCCCACACAAAGGGTGAGGTGGAGGGCTGGGGACCTGTTGGCTTTGTCTCCAGACCTGCCCGCTTCTTGTGATGGTCCAGAAACCAAAGCCCTGGGACAGATGCCTGCCTAGACTTTAGCTCAGAGAGGCTGATCGGGTGCTGTCAAGGTCAGAGGTCATCGGCTTAGGAAGTGCAAGGTACTGACAGTGGCTCAGAATAGCCACTCCAGGAAATGAAAGGTCGTTGGGAAGCGTCCCAAGCAGCACAGGGTGGTGGGCGGGGCAGGGCCTGGGGGAGGGCAGCATTCCCAGGGGGCTCTGCAATACCCAGCTGCAGCATTGTGGCCCTCAGTGTTCTCAGCCCCAGCTGCACAGGAGAACCCGGTGGGGGCATGAGAGAGTACAAGTGCCAAGTAGCACCCTGACGAGTCCTGGTGGCACAGGCCTAGGGGTGGGCCCTGCTCTAGGCCAGTCTACTGTGCAGGGGGGTTGGGGGGGAATCCCCACAGTGGGAGGCCGAGAGAAGAGGGAGAGTTCCTCCCACTCTGGGTGTGGAGAGGGCTCGGGCACCCGATTTGACACTACGTGGAAAACTGGGGCGCTCGTGACCCACAGAGGGACACGTTCTGACTGATGTGCTCACCTCTGGGACCTCCTTTGGAGCACACAGGCAGGTCCTGGCAAGGCCCGCGCCACTGAGCCAGCTGGCCTGGCTGGGGAGGCCGAGGCACCAGTGGGCAGGCTGCTGGGCTCTGAGTGCCTGTCAGACCCATAGGTCTGTCAGACCCACAGGCAGGAAAGAACTCCAGCTCTGAGTGGCCCCAACTGCCATCACCAGCAGGACAGATGGGCCCCGGGGCAGGGTCCACAGAGGCACCCTTGGGTGGTATATGGGGGATGAGGGCAGGGGGTGGGGTGGCTGGCAGGTAGGAATGTGGGGCAGCCCGCCAGCACTTCGAAACTGCAGGCCTGGCTCCCACTCACCTGGCAAACTAATGGCCCTCCCAGCTCAGCAGGTGGGAAGACACCAAGTCACCTTCCAAGCTTTCTAGGGGTTGGGGTTTCAGGCCCCGGAGTCCCTCCTCCCGGTGCCCTGGCCTGCCGCCTCCTTTCTCCCCGCACTCCTCCTGTCCAGCACAACTTCGTGTTCCCTTAAATTACACTTCAGCTGTCTAGTCAGTAGGTGAGCTGGCTTGAATTTAGAGACTGACATTGGGAAACACCAGGGTTTTTATTCACGCTGTTTTCCCTCCTTGAGGTGCAGGTCCAGGGCGGCTTATGGTAAAGGTGTCGGTGTTTGTACAGTGCCCCAAAGTTTATGAAGCATTTGCATACTCACCGTCTCCCTAGATCACTCGGTTCTGAAGACAGAGTAAGTAGGGCTGGACCTGGGCCACCTCCGCCTTGCTGGCTCCCTGAGGCTGTGCACCTCTGACCACCTCCCCACGAGAGACCTGGGGTGTTCTGCTCCGGGAACTAACTCCCCTTGATGGAATGCGGTCAGAGCCGCCCTGCCCTGGGCTGAGACTCAGGAATGGGCTGGAGCCGGATGGCCTTGTAATAACAGCCCAGCGTTGTAAGCGTTGTAGCCTCGCCCCCTCGATAGCCGCCCACATCGCCCGGGAGCGATGCCAGCTTTGGGGACCTGTGACCTGCGCAGCCCACAGTCCCCATGCTCAGAAGGACTCTACGCTTAGAAAGGTCACCCACTAGTTTAACGCTCCGCTCTTTCCTCTTGACATTCTTAATCACCGTTCAAGGAGGGGCCTTGCGTGTTTATTTTGTACAGGGCACTGTAGAGTCTGTAGTGGGTGCTGCCAGGGAACATCTTTAAAATGCAGAAGGCCGGGCCCTGCCCCACACCCTCTAACACCTGCACTTGAACTAGATGCCCAGGCTCTTCCCAGGCCCGTGAGAGTAGAAGCTCTCCTCCCCACACCACGCGGGAGGTGTTTCCCCAGACGTCAGCACCAAAAGGTGTAAAGGAGAAGAGAGACAACATTTGAAAAATGCACGAAGGACAACAAAAATGCAGGCAACCTACAGGGCTTTTTTAGTAGCCTTAAGCCTGGGATCTTGGAACGGGCCACAGCAGCACGCTGTGGCAGAAGGCCCACGCCCAGGAGAGCTCTCCTCACGGAACAGTAGCAAGAGCAAAAACCAGTTTTTCCCTCGGGAATGGAGCCAAATATTCCTACTTAGTGTCCTGACCAGGACAACAGGGCAATTCCTTGGGTGACGGGGGTGGGGGTCCATCCTGGGGTTCAATTTCAGTAGAGGCCACCAGCAGGTTCACTGGTATCTTGACTCTTCTGGAGCCACGGTCAGCCACACTCCCCTGCATTTGGGAAGTGCCCGTGACTGCCCGTGTGGTCCCACCACACCTGGGGGGCACAGACAGCTCCCCGCTCCAGGGGCTCTGAGCGAGGGCGATGTTCCTCAGCAGCCGCACAGGGGTCTCTGCGGTGAAGAAGGATGCCCACAGTCAGAACTCCAACCAGCACTCACACAGTGGGGCATCACCAACGGGGGGAACGTCTGTGTTTTCCGGACAGCATTTTCCGGACTCGAGATCTGTGGGCAGAGGTATCTCTCAGCAGACCAGTCCCAGTGGCCATTATGGCAGTGAGTGTCCCGGGACTGCCTGCAGGCCGTCAGCAGGCCTGGGCCCTGGCCTCGTATCTGGGATCGCCGTGGTCTGCCGTGGGGCACACCCTCCTGGGCAGCTCGCCCTGGACACTGCCCAAGGAGCCAAAAGGGCAGCAGTGCCCCTGTGAGAGGAGTGTGCCCCCCCCAAGGGTTTATTCCACCAGGAGTTCCCATAGAAAATGCCAGATGTCCCTGTAATACAAAGAAACTCTAGTGCCTGAGAATAGGTACCAAAACGAGTTAGCTCGCGGAGATTCACTTTGTTTTACACCCTAAATCTTCAGGAGGGTGGAGGGTGCTGGGCCTTGCGAAAGGGATGGGGTGGTGTGTTCCGTGGGGACAGTGTTTCTGGTGGGGAGGATGGTGGGGAGGAGGAACAGCCCTCGAGGTGATGGTGATGGCCGCACGGCAGTGTGAATGGCCGCACGACAGTGTGAATGTGCTTGATGCTGCGGAGCTGGGCACATAAAAATGGCTGAAACGGTAGATTGTGTGTACATGTGGAGTCCCTGTAGTCAGTTTGTGGTGCAAGCCTTAAAAAAAAATGAGGGAAAATGAATGATGGATAGTGTGTAAAAGTTCCCCCCAAAAATGATCAGAAGGAGTAGTGAGAATTTTAAAAGTAAAAAAAAAATGTACTATTTCTTGCACCAGAATCTGTGAACTGAAGTTCCCCTCAGCTGGTGCCTGAGAGCTGATTTCCTGAGCATCAGCGTGGTTTCCGGGAAGTTTCTAAAATTGAATGGTCTCCCTCCGCAGTTCCCTCGCAGCGAGAGGAGGGGAGGCTTTCTCCTCCCTGGGGTGTCACTTGAGCACGGTGAGGCGGGTTCCATGTCACCAACGAGGAGCCTGGCAGCCAGGGAAGGTCACGACTCCCGATTGTTGGCGCCAGGGACTGTCCCCTTGCTCTTCGCTGTTTTTCTGTGGTCAAAAGCTCCAGGTTGGAATTTTTCTTTATGGTCCAATTATGATCCGGTCTCCTGGCAAAGAACAGGGATGAAAATAAAGTTCCCGTGACTCTGATGAAAAAAGAAGCTGCTGTCGTGAGGACCGAATGACAGTGGCCCAGCAGGGCCACTGCAGACGTGAAGGCGATCGGGGAGTCAGGAGGTGGCAGACTGTTTGATCGGGAGCTCAGTGCAGGCTTAGGGGCATAAACCAAGGCATGGTGGGCACGGTCTCTGGTTGGCACCAGTCAGACCTCGCTGTGAGCCCGTGTTCAAGTCCAGGACCGAGTTCTCTGGGGGTGCCACCCCACCAGTATGCTGTCGAGAGCCCAGGTCGGAGGGGGCTGCCCGAGGTCTGCAGAGGAGACCGGGCACTGGACAGCCGCATTGGGTGGAAGTGGGCCCAGGGGGGACGTTCCAGGTGGTCTAAGGCAGCTGGGGAGGCAGTGGACGTTTTTCGTGCAGATCAGAGAGGGAGCTGTCCAGAGAGGGATCCCAGCGTGGGGGGCAGCTGTCCCAGGAAGTGCCTGCCCACCCGAGGGTGGACAGCCACCACGGAGAACAAGAGGCCATCAACCTCCTGCATTCCAGTTTCTCCGTGTGCTGAACAGTGCCTCCAACAGCTCACGTTTTCTGGTGAAAGTACACTTTATTCATTTCATTTTCAGCACAGGGAACTTTGAGGCTGTGACATGTTTAAGACCTCCCCCCCCCCACCCCAGCCCATCTCCCCCACAAGAATAGTAAAAACGGCAAGAATAGAAGCAGGGTGGAAAATGGAGAAGAAACGTGGCTCCTACAATTTGTCGTGGGGCCACTAGGGGGCAGGGGAGGATCGCTCTCCGGAGCCACTAGGCCCCTTGCTCTCCCACCACCAAACGCCTGAGTAACAGAAAACCTGCAACACAAACCAAAAATGGCCTGCGAGTGACAAGGGAAAGAATAAGAGGGTGGCGATCTTCAAAGAGATAGTGGCTGAGAATTATTTTTTGGGGGGGTTCATAGAAGACATGATTCTTCAGATTCAAGGTGGAGGCAGTCCTGATTCTCATAAACTAAGGGCACAGCTGAACGGATGGAAATAAAGCCACAGACCACCAGACAGAGGGAAGGGGGGGTGAAGAGACCGGAGACTGAAAAACGGACAAGTTTACCTGCCAAACAAGCACAGCCTGAGGGGCACAGGCCTCCTCGGCATCAACAGGAGACGTCAGGCAATGAGGTTCCCGCTGACGAGGTTCCCGCCGACGAGGTTCCCGCCGGCAGGACGGCGGTTCCAGTGTGGACTTTCAGCTCAACTGCCATCCAAGAGTGAGGGCCAAATACAGACGTCTTCAGTGCAACAAGTATGCAGGGTTTACCTCCGGCAGACCTGTCCAGAGAGAAATATTAAAAAAATGTATTTTGAAGGAAAAAACAATACGTTGAACCTCTTCAAAGGGAATGCATGGGATAGTCTTCTCTCTTCTGGCCTTCTCTCCAGTACCCATCACCTCTGACCTCACATTCTGGGGGGACCTTGAGGAGGACGACCGGACAGTGGTGGCAGGAAAATGGAATCGGTCCTTCCATTCTACCCCAGTCCCCCATTACCCTCATCTCTGTCCCCCTGCACGGGTGTCCTGGCTGCCTCTGGCTGGGCGTTGCTGCCGCCCTCCCCCTCCCGGGACCAGAGACAGCTGCCAGGGTGCCCCCAAAGGGTCCACTCCATCCCTCAGGCCAGGGGAGACGCCACTCTCCGATTCTGTGCAGGAAGCTCCCAGATGTCCGCAACAACATCCGCTGGCAGAGGAGTCAGTGCGGGCTCTCTGATGAAGGTTCCAGGTAGAGTGGTTCAGCTGGGAGGTGACCCTCGGGGGATGCTGGCAGGGACGCAGGGGTGTGAGAGGGTGACACAGCCAAGGGAGCATGTGATGTTGAGCCAGCTGCCGCTGTGGGCCCTGAAGCTTAATTCTGTCTGGAAAGCTCTGGAAGCAGGGTTGAATGCACCCCTCGGTTGTCTCGCCCCAGGGACTGGGGAACTGGGGTATTCGCACCCCAGCCCTTGCCAGCTGCTGCTGGGGAGCTGCTTAGGTTCCCAGCACTTTGGCCCACTGTGCAGGTGGCAGAGTGGCTGCAGGTGAAGAGAGTGTTCTCAGGCCACGAAATGAGGGTGGCAGTTGGCATTCCAGCCTGTCAGTGGGAGGTGGGAAGACAGAGTGTGGGTGGGGCTCAGTTCGCATCTGCCTAGCACTTGAACTCAAAGCCTGTAGGCAAATGCACCTTTTCTACAGGCGAGAATTAAAGGACCTCAACAAATTCAGGGCCAGGACTGGCTGTCTTCCTCCAAGGTGAAAGGTACCTCTGAACTGGCCTTTTCTGAGTGAGCCCCAGACTCCAGCTCCCAGGTCTCGGGAAAACATTGGACAGGCGTGCAGGCAGCCTGGGGCTTTTCCTGGTCACGAAGGTGACAGACTTGAAACACACCCAGGTGTGCCCACTGGCCTTGCAGGTGGCCTGGCAGGTAGTCCAGCAGGTAGACATGTGCTTGGGACACCACGCAGGTGTGGCTGGCCCTGCAAACGACACGGGCGTGGGACATCCGGGATGCTCAGCCCCCTGGCTGACCTCACCCACGAAAGGGGACGCACTTACAGGTTGCAGATATTTGCCGGGGTTTGTGTTCTATAAAAAGACCTAGAGAGGCATGGAATTAGAAGCACACCGTTGACCCCCCTAAAATAGACTGGAGTGAGAAGCTTCCTTCCGGAGTGGCGGGGAGACATCGGGTGGGGCAGCCTGCAATTTAGCCTCCGTGGCAACCGCCCCAGCAACCGGGCCCAGCCCAGGGAATGGCTTTCACGACCTCATTCTTTCTCCCCTTTTGTTCATTGCTGTGATCTACAACCTCGTTTTAGATGCCTGCTGTTTGATGCAGTCTCTACTAGCTCGGACACTCCTTGCTGGCGAGGGGATTTGGTGAGAGGCCCCATCTGTGAGGCATCAGCACTGCCCTCCCTCCCACTCTCTCTTTTCTCTTTCTAGGAGCTATTTATAATTAGGAAAAGTTAGGCCTTTTTGTCATGAGTTGCAAAAACATTTTTCCATTTGTTATTTTTAAAAATTTAGCATATGGGGATTGTTTCTTCCTCTCCATGAAGACAGCTAAAAAAATCTATTTGTCTCATCCTTTATGCCTCTGGATTTTGAATCATAGGTTTGAAAAGTGTAGGAATAGCCCTGGCTGGGTGGCTCGGCTGCTGGGAGTGCCCTCCTGTGCACAAAAAGGTTGCAGGTTCCGTTCAGGTCAGGGCATGTACCTGGGCCGTGGGTTCGATCCCCAGTCAGAGCACATACAGGAGGCAACAGATCAATGTTTCTGTCTCCCACTGATGTTTCCTTCCCTCTCTCTAAAAAATAGAAAAAGAAAGAAAAGAAAAGGAAAAGTGTGGGACTAGGGATGCTGTTCAAGGGAGAGCAGACCCTAGGCCCCTGGGGAGCCAGTGCTCTGGGGGCCACCTTGAGACCTGCCCTCCACCCCCATTGCAGGTGGGGACTGCAGCTCCTTGGGTTATGGGGGGCTGACTGCCTTTTCCTTCTGAAGCCTCATTTCATGGGACAAGGAGCCTGGAAGTATCCCACGGATGCGCCTACAGAGAACAGAGGGAAGAGAGTGAGGGGCGGGCTGTCTGCAAGATACAGTGCAGTCGGGCCTCGGCCTGGCCCTGCCCCCAGCTCCTCCCAAGGGTGCCTGGGCAGCGGGTGGCTGACTGCCCAGAGAGGCACCCTGCTAAATGGGAGGAGATGCACCTAGGTGAGGAGTGGGGCCCCTCGGGGCTCACTTCCGGTGTATTCAGGGCGCTCTGATGACCCTCCAGTCATTTACAAACCGCGTCCCTGTACAGACACCGAGGGACCCATCGACCTCACTGCACAAGGAAGGCTTGGACGGGTAGTGTTTCCTGTGCCTCTTTGCCCTCGACGCAACATTCCAGGAGAGTCCCGGGCCATAAGAGTCATGCCGAAAGGGTTCTGAGAGGTCGCCAAGGCAGAACTGTAGCGGGAGCGTCCCCCACAGGCTGCTCCGGGCCCTGCAGCCATGACGGGGAAACACCCCCGGCACTCGGGGTGTGGCTTCTGCTCCCAGCACTTTCCGCGGTCACCGCACCTTCCTCCACAGCCACCCCCACAGGCAGCCACTGCCAGTGCCCCTTCTCACAGGTGGGAGAGCGGGGGACAGAGAGTTTAACACACCTACGGAAGGTCACCCCCCTAGTAAGTGGAAGAGTGGGGATTTGAACCCAGGCACCTGCGCCTAACCAGTACTCAGAGAAAGGGGCCTCCAACCCAAGGAGGAGAAAGTGTTAAGTTACAAGGAAAGAGAGGTGGAAGGAGCCCAGGTGACATCGGGTGGTTAGAGGGAAGGAGGTGAGGAACGTTGCCGTGTCCCCGGTGCCCCTGCTGCGGAGACCGTCACCATGGACGGTTTCTGTGGTGAGAGGCAGCCCCCAGGCGCAAGTGTGGGACCCCGCGTCCCCACCTGAGCGCCTCGACTGCCCTCGCCCCATGACCTGGGGCGGGTCACTTTGTTTTTATTAATTAATTTCTTCATTGTGATAAAGCAGCCACACTGTAGCCCTTACCGCTGTCTTCCTGCTTTCAAGCGCACAGTTCTGTGGCCTTAGGGGCGTTCTCCACACCGTGGAGCCTCCCCAGAGCTCTTCCCTCATCCCATCCAGAACCGCCCCCCCCCCCCCCCATCCTTCCCCCAGTGAATGGAATTCCGCAGCATTCGTCCTTTCGGGTCTGGCTTATTTCATTTAGCTTGCTGTCTGCAAGGTTCGCCCACGCGGAGCACGAATCAGAACCACACTCCCTGAGGTTCAGTCGTGCTGCACGGCGCACATCGGCCGTGTCTTGCTGTCCCACCGCCTGCCGAAGGGAGGCGCTCTTCCACGGGTGCACTGGGACGGGCCTCAGCTCTCCCGAGTCTCCAGGTACCCCCACCCCGAGTCTTCATTTGCTGGGCAGCGAAGCCCCGCAAACAGGGTGGCCTCAGCTGCAGCAGCGTCCTCTCCCTCATTCCCCCAGGCTGGAAGTCCACACCACGTGTCCCTCCCCAGGCCTCTCCCCTGGGCTGGCAGACGGCTGTCTTCTCCCGGTGTCCCACGTGGTCTTCCCTCGGGCGTGTCTGTGTCCGAATTTCCTCTCCTGAGGACACTAGTCACATTGCGTCAGGCCCATCCCAGTCACCTCGTTTTGACCTAACCACCTCTTTAAATATGCCGTTTCCAAACGCAGTCGCATTCTCAGGGACTGCGTGGGGGTCAGGACTTCAGATGCAAATTTGGGGGGGACACTGTTGAGCCCTTAAGAACTCAGCCAGAGAAGCAGGCGCCCCCTCATGCCTAGGAGCGTGAGATGTGGTTCCAACCGCAGCCAGGCCCCCGGCTTCTCCCAAAGGCGACTGACTGCTGACGCCCATTCAGCTCAGCTTCCGGGTCAGGTGGGGGGGCGTTCTCCAGTCTCGTGGTTTGTATAAAAGAAAGTACGTGTCTGCTGGGGCCCAGGGGCTGGCAGGGCCCACCAAACTATAATAACGTGGTGAAATTTCGTACTTCAAAAATATTTCCGGAGAATACAAGTTATGAGATGAGGAGGAAAGAGGGGAGGGTTCAAGGTATGGGCTGCTGCCCTGGCTGGTGTGGCTCAGCGATTGAGTACCGGCCTGTGAACTGAAAGGTCCCTGGTTTGATTCCCAGTCAGGGCACATGCCTGGGTTGCAGGCCCGGTCCCCAGTTGGTCACATACAAGAGGCAACCAATCGATGTATCCCTCGCACATTGATGTTTCTCTCCCTCTCTCCCTCCCTTCCCCTCTCTCTAAAAGTAACTATATTTTAAAACACATGGGCTGCTGAAAATGGAAGCACACCCTCAGCCAGGACCGCTGCCCGCCCAGAATCAGAGGCCCTCACCTGAGTCCTGGGACCACAGCCATGGCCTCGTATGAAAGGGCCATGCACCCATCCCCACGGAGTGCGTGGACCATGGGACACGGCTTCCTTCATCTCCTGAAAGCAACGTTAGGGTCTGCTTTGCGCTCATCTGCTCACCAGGTCTTGGCAGCCTTCTCTGGACCTTAGGGCTCTTTGAGTACTTACAGCCTTTGTTCAAACAAGCAGCCTCCCGACGGCTGGCCCAGATGTGAGGCCCACATCTGGAAGCTATCCCTGGTCTTGGCCCTGGCATCCAGGCTCAGGAGATGTGTTCGTGTCAGGTATGGCCACACTCTGCCTGCCATCAGCACCCAGGGTGCGTGCAGGGCAGTGGTCATTCTTGGGGTGATGGCTTGGCTAGGAGACAGTGCGTTGGTGAAACCCTAATGGGCTGCCTGCCAACAGCGGCACCCGGGCACCCCGTCCTACCGTCCTTCCTCAGTTTCCTGGGCAGGGCCCCCCATGCCAGGCCTGCCTCGAGCCTCCAGATGCTCAAGGTGCAGTGAGCATCTTGCTGAGTCTCGCTGATGTTGCACTGTGGCTTGGCCTGGGGGGGATGGAAACAGTCGTCCCAGACTGGGGCTGGGTCTCCCAGTGCAGACACCTGTACCTGAGGCTTGTGGTGCAGGTGGGAGTGTGGACTATCTCTGCATCACCGCGTGCTGAGTTCAGAGGGGGCTCCTGTTCCGAAAGAAGATGCCGCACTGCACTTTGGACCAGTGGCTCCTGCCCGGGGAAGGGCGTGTGCTGCCTGCCGTCCCTGGGGGGCAGGGAGCCCCACAGAGGGGTCTGTGTCTGGGGAGGAAGGTGGCGTTTCTGCCAGAACCAGAGGGGAGCGAATGCTTGTGTCGGGCACCTGTGTCGAGTGGCAGCCACTGCCGAGCGCTTCGAGGCCGGCCTGACCCTGAGCCGAGGGCGGTCCCCCCGGAGGGGCTCACCCAACCTGACCCGACCTGACGTTCGCCCGGTTTTTTCCCTCCTCGAATGCATTTTAGAAACGTCTTGAGTGGATCGGAGGGAACACTTTGTACCCTGCATGAATGTCCATCCGCGGAGTTTCATGCCGGAAACTAAGACGAAAGGGTATTGGATGCAAACCGTCATGAAAACTAAAAGTAAAAAAAAAAACTTTGAGTGGAAAAATTTAAACACACAAACAAAACAAAAGAAAAATATTTCTCTACTCTCAGGAGGAAAGGTTACCACTGTAATGGCTTTGGTTCAATGTACCACAAGGCCTCTTCTCACATGTACATGGAAATACTTTCTAAAATAGGGAGAGGCCGCCGTTACTGGAAACCATTCTGTCACCTGCTCTCCACCCAGTAGGGTAATATTTCCGCGTCGGAAACGGGCGTTCACACCGGTGGCCTCACCAGGATTGGAGCTGCTGCTTCGGAGAGGATACGCCTCGCCTGCCCGGGACACTGTGTTAGTTGTCACGTGCAGAGGGTGGGACAGGGCGGGTGGCAGCATGTGAGCAACCCTTAAAGGTAGGGGACTGGGACGTTAGCTGTTCTACAATATTTGGTCCAACTCAGATTTTGAACGTCCTGTTGGATATTCATGACAGTGGGAAAAAGAAAAGAAAACCTGTTTGGAATGATTTCAGCCCCCAAACCTGACTCCATTTTACATATAAACACAAAGCTTTTTGGCATGGGTTTAGTATACACTGAATGTTGTAACAATGCAACTCACGAGTTTTATTTTGTTTGTACTTTCTACGACGCATTGTCAATTCAACCATTTGGAAAACCTCAGTGGCCATGGCCGAACCCCCCGCTGCAGGCCCGCGTCACCACCACCTGGGCCGCTCTGCTCTGCGGCCTTGGCACTCGCTGTGACAGTGCGTACATGGGGATACTTCGGTTTGGCTTTTCTTTCCAAACATCAGAGACAGGAAGTGTCTACAGACATTTAGTGGAACCTCGTCTTGTTGAACTCAGTCCCAATTTTTTAAAAGGCCGATTCAGGCATCTGGCGTCTTCCATATTTCTTCAGATGCACTGTGCGTTTGCACATGGAAACCCATCCATCAGCTTTGCGCACCTCTTCCCAGCCCTGCTCCCCACCTGTGGGGCTGGAAACCTCCAAGTTACAGCTTCCAGATTCCTTCCCGCCAGGCTTCCCTGAGGGTCTACCGATGGGAGGCCCCTGGGAGGCGGGGAGAGGTCAGAGAGACAGCATTCCTCTGCCTCTGGTTCCTAGGGGTTCCTGCAGGTAGCCCTGGACGACCCTACCTTCCTGCGTGTGCCCCGACCTTTGTGACCAATTCCCTCCACGAACTCACCTTCGTTAGAAACACCGAGGTGGTTTGTTTTCCTGCTGGGACAGGGATGGATAAAAAAAGTGCTTAGAATTTTGCTCTATTAGACTTGTTTATATTATAGTCAGGGCATTATAACCTTTTTTAAAAAGAATATGCATATGAAGGGTCAAAAGGTACAGACTTCTGATGGTGAGAGGTACATCACGGAGTATAACATACAGCATGGTGGCTAATATGGAATATGAACTATGTACAGCATGCAGTTAATACCATCAGTCCCCACTCACAATTGCCACTGAGTTCACAGAACTTCAGGGAAACGACGGGCAGCGAGACCAGCTTCACCACAGGCTAACTGATACAAACGAGACCCACGTGCCAGTGACATCACGTCCACGACACGTCGCCATGGCGCCCAAGGGCACAACGTTGCTCAAGAACTGGCTGTATAATCCAGGGTCTGGCACAAATAACGCCTCTTTTTATTATAAAACCTGGTATTACAAAATCGTAGGCACGTAATCCTGTAACATAACAATATCCCGCTCACGCACACCTTAGAAAAGCACACCTTAGGACATTTTAGGTGAAAGGTTCAGATTAAAACTATAAATTAGTACGCCCACAGTATTACCTTACCCGCCCCACTCAAGCAGGCCCTACTTCCACTGGACCCTATATTGCATATTTGAAAGTTGCTAAGGTTTCAAAGTTCTCCTCACAAGAAAAAAAATTTTGGTAACCATCTAGGTGGTGGATGTTAACTAGATGGATTGTAGTGATGATCAGCAATATACATCAATATGGAGTCACTGTGTTGTACACCTGAAACTAATGCTGTATGTCATTGTAACTCAAGTTTTAAAATGGTGCACTTGGGTAGATAGATCCCCTATAAATCTAACTTTGGGGGTAGCACAGGATAGTTACTACCATAAAAATGGTGCTGCACACAATGGAGTTGAACACAACTTGTCTCTGTCACCAGTGATGTCCTTATGCTTCCCACGTACCCATTGTGTGACGCCGACAATTACGCCAGACTTTTCGTGATGGCTGTGCCCCTTCAGTGGCTGTCCTGGTGCTGAGAGTTCCCAGTGCATTTAAAAACCTCTAAGGGCAACTTTTCTAGTAAAACTCAGTTTGGACTCGGCACACAGTGGAGGCGGCTGGAGGTACAGTTCCCACCTGCCGCGCTAGACCTCCCTGGAAAAGCCCAGGGTCTCAGAAAAGCGTGCAGTGGGCAGAAACTGAGGCTGGGGGTGACCACCGAAACCAGACCCGAGCTCTGCATGATCTTCACCTTGAAGGCAAAGAGGACTCTGAGCAAGGAGCCGTGCCTTGGCTTTCATGCTTAGGATTCCGAGTACATAGGACTTTGGGAGGGAGCTGCCACTTTCCAAAGGGCTTTGCACAGACTCCTACATAGTCACGTGAACTGCTGAGCTTTCTTAAGAAGCCAAAGGAGGTCAATATCAGTAACTCTTCCTCTTCCCACCTCTTCCCATAGGTCGTGATTTCCACCCGGATAAGACATCTAGTAGAACCCTTGGATTCCCCCCCACACACACACATCTGTCCACTCATCAAATCCCACGGGTTAGCCAGCGTGGGGCTCCTGGACGCTGTCACTTCTCTCCCTGCTGATGTCATTGTGCTTCCTCTCACATCCCAGGGGGGGCGCCAACAGCACCTGCTGGTTTGCTCTCCTCAGGTCTTCGCTTTCCATTCTTCATTTTCCGGCCATAGCCAAGTGTGATCACGGGAGGAGGACGAATCTTCAGCCCTTCCTCGTTTTAAGAAAAAGCCCAAAGTCCTTACGTCCCCACTGGCCTTCGTCTCTATACAGTCCTGATGCATGCCAGTAATTTACCGAGCAGTGACAAACAACGGTATAATGCATTCATTGACACTAAACACACGAAAATGTCTCTGTTAACTCTCTGTATGTGGAATTTCTGTTTGTCTTCTTGCCGTGTTTCAGAGCTTATCTCGATTACCCCAATATCATTCACAGGGGAATAAAAAGTCAGCTTGATGTGCGGTGTGGGAGGAAAAGGGGCCCCTATGTAATGCCTCCTAAAGCACGAACTTGAACTTCAAATTCCCTTTGTGTGAGTCAAGGAGAAACTGATTAAGTCATTTTGCTTGAGTACACAGAATGAGAGATTTTTTTTTACTTACAGTTTCTAACAATAATAAGCGTTGTCATCTTTAATATTTAAGCTCACGGCTGGAGGGGGAAAGATATTTACACACATATGTGTGCAACCTGTCAAGTATTAGCCATCTGTCCCCAAAGAGCTGGAACTAAGTAGAAATACAAATAAACTGAAGAAGTGATAAAGCAGGTCACTCTGGCTATCCCAGAAAGCATGAAAGCTTTTTACTAAAGTATGACATAGTCACCGATGTGACCGCCACCTTGAGCAGCCCTCTTCCAGTCGCTGCTGGCCCTCTTCACTGTGTCCTCATCCCAGCCTTGTAGCAAGGCTGAGTGAGCAGGGGAGAGACCAGGACCATCACTGGGACATTATGTGAGCCACAGGCCACACGAGTGTCATTGTTCATGCGGTCTGTAGCTCAGTGCTAATCAGCTGCACCTCAACACAAAACTTGACCTAGAACCAAGCGGGCCATTTACACATTCCAAAGTGCAAACACCCAAGGCAAGAAAGTCAGACATTGTCCTGAGACGCCAAGTGTTAGGCCACAAAGCCCCGAGCTGCTGAGAGCGTGATTTGGGGAGGACCTCCTTGTTGGCCATGGGACCACCGAGGACACACTGGTGATGGAGGCCCGGTGACACACAGGGGGAGTGGGCAGCGGTTTTCCATGGAAACAGGGAAACAGCCCGACTGTTTCTCAGGCCTGTGTTCTCAAAACCCTAGCACAGGTTTCAGACCCCCCAAGAAGCTTTATCAAGGAAATCGAATCTCATGTCTAATAGCAGGAATTTTTTTCTGTGTCTGGTTTAAGAACAGCAGCCCAGAAAAACAGCCGTGTAGAAGTATTCCCCTGAGAGACTCCTGGCTGTCTGGGGGTGGGACTGCTCTCACCTTGTCACAGGTGTGCACCCTGCGGCCTAGAAAGCTAGGTGGCAGGCTGAGACCTGGGTACTGAGCAGCCTCTTCCTTCTCCCTGGGTCTCTCATGCCACCCAGCTCACGGTCTTTCTGCCCCACGACACTGCCCATCTTACAACAAACTAACACAGCACCTGGGAGATGGATTTTCCCCAATAATCATCACAAAATCATACTTTTAATGAACTGCTCTAGTCAATCACACCCAGGGAATAATAAGTCTGTCCCCCCAGAGGTGGGCTGTGTGTGTTAAACAATCCGGCCACTGAAGCCTTCCAGACACAAACATCTGTGATCCTTCCCAAGGCCCAGGGGACGAGGGAGCCTGTCTCTATCGCTCACAGCTAAGTCCCGTGGCCAGGCGATTCCTGGCACACAGTTGGTGCTCAACAGATACCTCTGAATGAAAGAATTCATTAATGAGGAAATAAACAGGAGTTAAGGGAAGGGCCAGAAAAGTCAGCTATGAGGTCATCCAAAGGACCTGCATTATGCCATAAGCCTAATTCTTGGACTGGGATTCTATTCTGAATATGTAATATAACCTAGACATAATATAAATATTCATATTTACAACCAAAATGTACAGTCACTGCATTCGTTTCCTAAGGGTGCTGTGACGAAGTATCCCAAACTGAGTGGCGTCAACAATAGGAATTCATTGTCTCACAGTTCTTGGGGAGGCTAGAAAGTTCAAGATCAAGGTGTTGCAGGGTCCATTCCTTCTGAGGAACCATCAACAAGTCCCACCCTGGCACACAGAGCTCCCAGTCAGCTTCCTGAGGACCTGTGATACTGGACAACCAAGGACCCTGGGACTCCCGCGGAGAGAAGAAGCGCTGAGTAAAGGGCTGCACAAAGGAGACTGGGGGAAATGGAACTACTCAGGGAGGAGAGAAAATGTTTTAAATAAGCCCAAATGATACCCTTAGAAATAAGAAAAAAACTTTACAACTTGGAAGTGCTATAAAGAGGTAACAATTAGGGGTTAAGAATAAGCGTCAGACATTTAAAACATATAACAGTCAAACTGAAGAAAAATATTTAACATGGGGCTTAGTGAGTAAAGTTGAATAAATAATTACAAATGATACAAAGGTGGGAAATATGAAAGAAAAAAAAGAGACATGGAGAATCATCCCTGAAGGTCCAACATCTGAGTAACCGGGAATTTGGGGAAGAGGACAGAGAAAATGAACAGGAAAAAAAATGACTGAGCCTTTCCCAGGATTGAGATACAAGTCACTGGATTGACATAGCTGACCGAATAGCCACACGGCAACAGGAGCTGATTCACACCAAGGCACATGGCTGTGGACGACCGACACGGTGGACTTTATCCCTAAAAGCTTTCCCAGGAAGAAACAAGCTTGGCATCAGGCTGCTGGACATTGGGTACAGAAGGTGGGGAAGCAGTGCCTTCTGAATACTGAGAAAAGTGAATTCAACGGAGAACTTGGCTCTCTGCTGAACTGACTCCTAAGTGAGGCAACGTGGATTTCAGACACATGCGAGGACTCAGAATGTCTACCTTCCACTCATCCTGGCCGAGCAAGTGAGTGGAGGTAGTGCTCTGGAATGATGAAGGTATAAACCAAGAGAGAGGAGAACTGGAATCCCAGAAAGATCTGACGTTCCCCAGGAAAGCGGGTGGAGAGACGTTTCAGAGAGACCGAAGAGCCGCAGGCTGGCTGGGAGCAGGAGGAACGGGGGTCCAGGGAAAGAAAGCTCTGGAAAAAAATGGGGACTCCTGGAATAACAGATGGCAGGTCACTAGGGCAGGACAAAAAACAGATGAATGGCAGGACTGACAGAGCGTTTGAAACTCAAGTCATATTCCCATAGTCATACGTACATGATTTAATTTAAAATGGTGATCCATCATAACAGATAACAGATACTATCGAAAACAGATAAATCAGGAACTAGCCAGAGGAGCACATTATGCAGTCCTGTGAAGGCTGGTGCTGAAGCCCAGCTCCAAGTTCAAAGTGGTTGCCCCAGGAATCAGAACTAGGGTGTGTGTTTGGTGGGGGGAGGGACAGGGTTAAGGACTGCTGTGATGTATTACCAGCCTTTGGGCACTATCTGATTGTTAGCTCTGTGTAGATATGGCTTTGATAAAAAATTAAAAGGAAAGGAAAACCACTGCAAAGTGGTAGGGGCGTGGCGTGGCATGGGGTGGATGATGCTGAGTGGTGTGTCAGAGGGAAACCTTCTTGGAAGAGGTTGGTCACACTTACCTGAGGCCAGGATCGAATCTGCCTGTTTCATTCATGTGTTCGCTCATCTGCCTCACTGCAGATGCTGTCCTAAGTTTTGGGTGGGGGCAGTGAATAGAGAGACCCGGCAAGTTCATGTCCATGAAGTGTATGTGAAGAATTTAAGTGAACAAATGACCCTCATGTGTTCTCTTATGTCCCACATAGCAGGTTAAATACTGCTGTGTTGACATGGCCAATAAAATCCTGGCTAAAGAAGTTAATGAATGAATGAATATATAACCTGTAGAATCCACAGCCATGTGAATAGACAAGTAGCCACAAAGGGCATTCTTTCTGGATTTAAAGTAATTTCTCTAATCACATGGCAACAAGGTTAGAGAAAATGTTGAAATCCAACACCCCAATCCTGGCCAGTGCAGCTCAGTTGGTTGAAGCTTCATCCCAGAGACCAAAAGTGTGCAGGTCAGATTCCCAGTCGGGGCACATGCCTAGGTTGTGGGGTCAGTCCTGGGATGGGCCTGTACGATCCCCAGTCTGGGCACCAGGGGGAGGCAACCAATCAGTGCTTCAGTCTCACACTGGTGTTTTTCTCTCCTCCTTCCTCTGTCCCTCCTCTCACTCTAAAAACAATGAAAAGTGTCCTTGAGTGAGGATAGGAAAGAAAGAAATCCCCCATCCCAGACGGAAAGGTCCTGGGTCTTCCCTTAGCTCGGTAACTGCATTGCCTTGGTTTTCACTTCACTTCTCAATGTTTCAAAAGTCCCATAGGTAAAATGGGACTAGTGAGAATACCTCAGGGCACTGTTAGAGGAACAATGGAGACAGAGCTCTGTAAACACTTTAATTACTTTCTCCATGTCATCGTGAGTAGACTTTGCCTATTACTTTCAGGGTGATGGGAGCTTAAAACCTTGGAGTTCATGTAACCCATCTTCTCCCTTGACATGAGAGGAAACTGAGGCCCAGAGCAGGGCAGCAAGTCACCCCAGATCGCCCAGCCCGGCTGCGCAGTGCTGGGTCGGGCATCCACGTTCTCTGAGCTCAGTGCCCATTTCTGCAGGACGGCCCCGTTTGTCTCTTTGGGGCTTAGAGATTTCAATTCCAAATCTTTTGCAAGTCTGTAACTTAAAAGTGAATTCTGTCATTTAAAAGTGAGAACAGGACGAATCGAGCGTGGAAGAATCCAAGACTTGGGGTATCAGAAAGTCCTAAGGCCCGGATGAGTAAGGGTCGCTGAACAGTCCAACAGAAGCTTCTGTCTCATTGTAAGTGCTGTGTCCATCGCTTATTTCTGAAGAGCAGAGCTGATAGCTGCGTGGGCTGCTTTGCGAGATAGTACAGGGCAGTCAGCCTGCTGCTCTGGTTGGAGGAGACCGTGCAGGGGTGTGCGCCTACAGTTCCGGGCTGCGTTCTGGAAGGACTCGGGGGGAAAAAGTTACAGAAAGGGGATTATATTTTATAAAGGCTTTGGAAGTCTCATTCAAAGCCATGAGTGAATTTATATTTCAGCAGAATATATAGCTCTTATTCACTGAATGCTTTTTTTTATGCCAAGCATTGTGCTAAAAATCGTATGCAATTGGCACCCTCAACCCCTTCGACAACCATTTTGAAAACAGAAGGCTACCGCTCAGAAAGGCTAGGTGGCCTTCTCAAACCAGAGAGTAAACAGGTCGCCAGGGTGAGATTTAAACCGAGGTCGGGTAGCTCCAGGGTCTGTGTGTTTAGTCCTCCGACCACGTGGCGTAGAAGAAAGCTCAATGCTGATGCACATGACTTAGACCTTGACAATGCAGCCGGAAGAACACCGAGGGCGTCGGGATCCTGATGGTTCACAATACACTAAGGGCTCAGAGACTGTGGGGCAGACATGACTTTCTTAGAACGGTGTTGGTTACACTCGACCTATAATTAGATGGCGCCGTACATCTTTAACAGAAAATCCTCTGGCGACAGGGGAAATACGTATTAATCACGGTCTCGGGGGAAGGACAGAGAAGGGCCTGAGACGTTGTCCTTTCTCCCTGGACACCTTGGTCATGGACGCTGCTATGCTGAGGACAGCATGGGGAATAGTGTGGAAAACATCTAAGGATTTAGAATCCCACCAAGGTTGGTAATGGGGGCTCCAGTCCCCCCCAGTGGCTCCCTCCAAAACCACTTGACAGAGACTCACAACCTACAAAACAAACAAACAATAGCACAATCGAGGTGTGTCTTTGGAGCCTTCAAAATGAGTTTACCAGGGTCCCACCCCTCCCCAGTGTTTCTCTGTATTTTAATTTTATATTTATACAGTTATAATTTTATAGGCTGCATAATATGTAGCATAGGCTCTGTTTAACTCATATATGCTATTTCTATTATTTGCTTTCTTATTTAGCTAGAGAGGCGGCACTGAGGAAGCATCGAAGTCTGCTTGTGCAGTCCCGGCTGGGATCGATGGGGACCGGGAGCCCAGGTGACCTGCTCTCGGGGTGTTTGGAAATAAAGGCCATCATCAGAGGCCCACCCTGGGTCACTTAATGACGTGGATCCTTTGTTCAAGTCACTGTAACAAATGAATGACCGTGAGCTCACCACAAGCGCTGGGCACGGTGCCAGGCGCAGTGAGCAAACCAGAGATGCTTCGGCTCTGAGTTTCTTCTGGTGGGTTAGATGGAAAGGACTGTCCACAGTCACTCTTTCCGGCGTGCCTTCTTCGACCTGCCTAAACCGGTGAGATTGGCATCCATTCCGGCTGCCGGTGACCACCGCGATGGAGGTGTCGCAAGCAGGGGTCTCCGAAATTCCAGGGGCCAGAAGATGTGACCGGGGCCCATAGACTTTCTACAATAGCTAGGTTTAAAATTTCATATTTTCATTGCATTGCTAACTTCTTAAAAAATCACAATGGCAGTGAATTCAGCATCATTTGAGAAACACTTTAAAATGAAATCCACTCCCTGAGGGCGGTGCCTGCATTCACATTTATAATCTTTGTGTCACCATGGACCATACGATTGTCCCAGGCCATTGAGATAAGAACAGTGGGATCTGGTGAAGGAAGGTTCGCACGGGGCAAAGCCCGTGGTGACAGCGCCCGGTGACCTCGTCTGTGCCGACTGTCCACAGAGGTGTCACAGCGGTTAAACAGTGAAGAGCAGAGGCAGTCGGCACGTCGTTCTGCGGCCCTTAGGAATGTGGGCATGTCAAAATGAAAGCAACACCGTGGCCCCAGCCTCCGTCAGAACAATCGGCGCTCTGTTCCCTCGGAGAGCACAGTTTAGCTTGAGCGAACGATAGCAACAGTGTGCTAACCACACTTCTAATTGTGTTGGTTTCGTGGCTTGTTTTTAATTTGTCGACTTGTTCTAATTCAACGTGTAAGGGCTATGCCTATAATGGGTTAAATATAGAATTTTGTAAGTGACATTGCTATAGAAATCCCTGAAGCCACCCATGGGGACCGGTAGGGTATTTTCCCTTTGAAAGCCGTCCCAGTGTTGCTCAAACTCACACACATTCGGTAGCAGGAAAGCGGGTGTCTCATCAACCGCGGGGCCCCGGGAGGCCTGTGGCTCATTAACAGGAGCACAGGGAAGGAGAGAGGGAAACTCTCCGGTCTGATACCAAGCAGCCGGAGTCTCGTGGAGCCATGGATTTCGAAATGTTCTGTTGAAGCTTGTGTATTGATGAAAACAAAACAAAACCGGTACCCCCCGACACATTTTTTAGTTGACATTTAAGTTTTTCATTGTAAGTCACAATAATTACAAAAGATGAGTGTTCCAGGCTGCTGTAAATAGTGGCATTTGAAAAACAATCTGTTACAGAATTCTTTGAAATAGTTATAATGAAGTCTAAAGGCTGTAGGAGTTGAAAACATCCACTATGCTGTTTAAAAGGCGGCAAACCCCCCTTGTTTAGCTCCTGGGACGTTCATATCATCCCTCTTTCCTCCTGAAGACAGATTTCCTTTCTACTTCCCTGCAGAATTTTGTCCCAAAGTTACGTCTGTGTGCTTCAAAGTTGTAACCATCACTGCGCCGTGCATTTGTGCATAGAGATTAAAGGAAAAAAATGGGCTTAGAGACAACAGAAATGTATTGCTCACGATTGGAAATCAAAATTTTAAACTGTTCAAATTTTTCAGTGACCAGAGACCCTAAGCATTCATCTTGGGGAGGGATGGAGTTAGGGCTACAATTATTATTCGTTCATAACTGGTCAAAACAACATAAGTATATTTTAAGTGTTGGTGAATAATTATTACACATAAAAGTAAAATGTTACAGGAAATGCCTCTCTTAAAGAGATAGAGGCGTCTGTAGGGGAGTGTCTTGCCAGAGTCCGACAGGGCTCCGCTACAGCCCTCTTCCTTGTTTTCACTGACACGCCGGCAAGCTCCGCACACGGGTCCCTGTCCCCAGAAACGGATGACAGGCATCGGCGAGAGGGGTGTCACTTGCTTCTGTGAACTCCTTCCAAGGCACATGTCAGAATCACACACTAATCCATCTTCAGAAATTCTTTGTATTAATCTACCAGCAGACTAATCAATTAGGCCCTCCTTTAATTATATTAAAAGCCAAAACAGTATGAATAAATAACAGGAAGCCATCTGCTTTACAAAGAGATTTGTTATTCAATCATCAGAGTCAGTTTCTCAATTTGGGGAAAATAGAAGCAAACAAACTCTACTAAGATTTAGTGAACTACAACCAATTTATTTGTGTGTGTGTGTGTGTGTGTGTGTGTGTATCACTTAGCATTTTATTTCACCCAGGATTGCCAGAAAGATAGAAAGTTCTAAATATCGTTCATTTCAATATGCTTTCGCCAGTAGAATATTCCAGATAAAATGCTTTTACCTTTTCACTGGCTTTAAATGTGTTTTATCCAAGACATCAGAAAAACCTTTTAGCACCTCTCATTCGGGGGACGTAGCTGTCACACTTGTGTAGCTGAACCGACAAAGTCCGTCCTCAAATTTGTCCACTCAACCAGCCACATGGGACCTAGGCTTTCTATTAGAGAGAACCTGCCTTCTTTTTTCAGCTCAAATGACCACATTAAGCTGTGTCTCCAGATTAATGTCCCACTTCACAGAGGACAAGGGAGGAAGCCCAGAGCCAGAGCCTGAGCCCGGGCTGCCAGAGCTCTGTCAGTGGTTAGAGAACCAGAGAGAGAGATGTTTGCAATACAGCCTGGGCAGCTAACCGGGGTAATACCTCCAGCTCCGAAGAAGCTACACTTCCCCTTATGAGAACTAAGTGGAGACAGCCAGTGCATGGTGCCCAGTGGAACACCAGTGTGTTGGGTTGCCCTTGGCCTGGCAAGTTTCACGTCCTGGGGAGCGCTAGGAAGCACACATTTTTCTTCTGTGAATTGCAGAGCCCAGGTCAGGGCCAGGCAGCTGCTCGAGGAAGCTGGGAGCCTGGAAACATTTGTGTTTACTGTGCTCTGAAGCGTCTAGTGCCGCAGGGACGTCCAGAGATTGTGGGAAGAGCTGGGTTCACGGAAGGACACCCCCAGGCTCCCAACTTCCCTGGGCGTCTTTCTGGTACCGATCTGCCCCACAGACTTCCTAACGACACCCACAGGATTAGGCAGCAGCCCTCCCATCGGAACAGCACCCCCTACCGTGTTTCTGGGTGAGGCCCGGAGGTTCCAGCCCCTCGCCCCAGGCCCACTGGGCAGCCCTGCACCCTCTTCAATCACAGGGCCATGTGTGGGGCGGGGGCCAGTCGGGTCCGTGGTGCCTTAGATGGTGTGACCTAAAATGCACCGAGGGCTGCAAGTTAGGGCCACGATGATTAAAACGTGCTTGTGATTCTAGGAGACAAGGAGTCTACTGAAATAGCACTGCGAATTTTGTCCAGCCTAAGACAAGTTCAAAAATCATCACCAGTCAGGGTTCTCGTTGAAATTGTGGGAAAGTCTCTTCATTAGGGTCACGGTCAGTGGTTTTGTAACTAGACACGAAAACTCAGTAATCAGGGAGAATGTGCCCCCACAAAATAACATTGGGGAGGTTCTGCTCAGCCCACCCCAGTGGGGTTTAAAAACAGAAATGAGGAGGCGAAGGACCACGACCCACACCTGTTCCAGAGTGCGGGAGAGGGCCCTGCTGCCAGAGGGCTTTGCCTGAGGCTTATGTCCGAGGAAGTAAGAAGGCCCAGGAATTGTCCAGGTGACAGCGAGGTGACCGGGTTGTCTTGAAGTGGCTTGGAGGATGGGGACAGGGGAAGGCGTGGGAACCTGTAGGAGGCAGAAGAAAAGAATGTGCTTGTCAGGTTTCCATGCCTCGGCGCTTCTGAAATAGGTGGAAATTACAGCTCAGTCCCTTCACCATGGGAACATCTGGGAGAGAAGCACTTCTGTGCATATTAAGAGGACTATTTATAGTTTTCCACGAATGTTAGGGAAGGCAATTATGTAAAGCACTACTGTATTATTAGGTATTTGAAAAACACCAGGCTTGCAGTCACTGTTTGCAAAGACCTAAAGGCAATTCAGACTTCCACGGGTCTGCTCCCTGTGAGTCGGAAAGTCCTGGTTTATTCGCAGTGGCACCAGCAGACTCCAGCTCAAGTCTCAGCTGACACGGGTGAATGATGTCACCAGGCATGTCCACCCTGCTGGAGTCATGTTGGTGCTGGTTCTGCACTAAGCCAAGCCTGAGGGAAATAGAAAGCTGAGTCGCTTCTGTGTGTGTTTGGAAAATCCCCGAGCATGGAAGTGTGGGCTAACAGGAGGGCTTTGCACCCCCAGGAAGCCCCCAGCTCCTCGGGCTTGATCTCCACCCAACACCTTTGCGCTAAAGGCCTAAGGGCTGTCGGAAACTTCCTGCATCGTCCATTTAAAAAGGACAAAATATCCGTCCTTTTTAAATGCTGGCGGCATTTCTATCATGTCAGATAGGCTTCAAAGTATTATCTATGTGGTCGCTACAGCCTGTGAGTGGGGGACAGGGGACGGCAATATTAGAGACACTGATATTTGTGAAAAGCCACCAAGGTTTGGCTTTTCCATTGCTTCACTGGATTTTGGACAAACTTTTGTGGTAGCATCTTCTTGTGTCTCCCAAGAATTGCTGAGAGGGCAGGAGGGAAGCCAGACGAGAGGTCTGAGCCTGGGCCAAGCGGGCTGGCACTGCCGTTAGCCCTCGGTGGCCCCTGGCAGCACCTGGGGAGCTGGGTTCTGGGGCTGACAGGCCCTGTCCTGCCTGGACCTCTGGCTCATCTGGAAACTTTTCCAGTGCATAAATGACAAGTCTAGAATTATTTTAAGCTACATTATGATAATGAGATATGTTTTTTTTAGGTAACTAACAATATAATTGTAAATTACGTTTACTTCTTCCCAAGATAGTGTATGTGTGTGTTAGAAAAGTAGACATTAAGTTGCAAAGTAAAGTAGTGGAGCTGCAAGGAGGGAGAGGCACAGGAGAAAGGCACGGTTGTCTAAGTCCTGTGAGTGAATAATGAAGTAGGAAGATGGAAGTGTGAAAGGATCGCAGAGCTTTCCGGGGCGTGGTCATCAGGTGGCAATGAACCCCTGGCTAGCGCTGACACAGAGGGAACTAGGAACAGGCGAGAGCACAGCCCGGAGCTCGAGTGCCCTGCAGCTTACTGAGGCAAGGGATTCTGTTCCATCCTGAACCACCCAATCCTCTCCTGAATAGTAGGTTCCACGCACTGCCATTGTCTGTGGAGTTCTCGTCTCGGTCCATGAAAAAGGAACAAAATTGCAAAAGCCAAAAGTAATTACATTTTTGATAAACTTAAGCTACCCCTTCTTAAATCGGTCTTCTTAATTTGAGTGCACAATTTTATAAGTACGAGACTGTTATCAGACCTCCTCCCAGTTCTATTTCTTCTTTTTCCCAGTTGCAGGTTAAGCGACTAATCAATTGTTATTCTTTTTGCAGATCAGAAATACAATTTAAAACATTCAAAGTACAGCCACATCCTAAATGCAAATCAAATGCCTTAGAGAAACAGTGTTGATGTTCACAACTTTATAACGAACCTGAGGACCCGGTTTCTAGTCCGGCCTTTCCTGAAACCGACCAAACCCAGATGATTGCTGGGGACAAACTCTGCTGATCTGGTGCCCAGAGAGACGGCGAACTTTGCATGGTGTCTCCTCACCATTCCCGCGAACAGGTTAACACCTTCTCCTCCCAGGAACACAAGTCCCGACTCTCTGCCTTCCAAACCTGGAGCCTGGATGGTCCCCTTCTAGACATGGAGACAGAGGGGGACGGGAGCAGACAGAAGACAGGGAAGCCTCCTGATTGCCGCGTCACGAAGGAGTCGCCCAAAGCGAAGATCGTTGCAGGGCAAAGTCACTCCAAGGGTCCTACTTGACAGTAAATTATTGCTTGAGTGTGTTACACTGCCCCCTAGAAGCCTGAAGGAATTACAGAAAACTGCCTGATTGGTGATGGGATTTACACGCGGGGATGTCATCTGTCTCAGTAAATCCCATGTCCACACGACAAAGCCCTTCCCGAGGTAAAGCAAAGTGGGGCGGCCTCAGTGACTCGGTTAGCTCACTCCGCTCCACTCAGCTCCCCTCTCAGGGCGGAGGAGGGTTGGTGCGGGCCTCCTCAACTCACTCTGTCCCATGGCGCCTGTGTTCTCATGGGGCATAAGAAAACGAAAACACAGTAAGAGAAAAGAAACCCATGTCTCCCCTCCCCTGCTGTCTTCTCTTTCTCCCCCTCCCTAGCCACAGGCCCGAGACTCTTCACATTGGCATGTTCTCTGACGCCGCCAGGGGAATTAACACAGGACAGGAAGCTCCTTTGCCCACAAGTGCCAGATCCAAGTACCTCGGCTTTTCAACATGACCGTTCAGCGTTTCGCTATTCCCTGCCTGGTCTTTGGTTCTGCAACTTGATTCGTCACTGAGAGGTAAATCTCAAGTTCAAGGCGAAGGGCAGTTGAATACTTTGAAAATGGGGATGACAGATGAAAACAGGTTTTAATTAAGGTCTGTCTTCTGTGACGTCTTGTAGTGAGCCAGAGTTCACCAAGCTCTTTTCAAATATAATATGGGTTGATGGCATTTCCCAAAAGAGCATTTGCTGCTACCAGAAGCTGGAAATACAGTCACTTAAAAGCAGTCGCATTTATACAACCTGAGAATATTTATGTGACTGTTATTGATTGGCGTGTCCAGCCCATTTGCTTATCGGCAGTACATCTCCCGAGGGTGGAAAGGGCTGATGAGAAGCCTGGGAACGGAATACCCATCGGTGTGGCAGCTGGCCTGCACTCAGGAGAAGGTGCTGGGAGGCCAGTCAGGGCTGGCTGTCCAAGCAGAGAGCAGCCCCTCTACCTAGTCCATCACAATCAACTCCGATCAAATCCCAAACAGGGCCACCGGCACTCCGGCTCGCTCACACCATTCACAGCTCTTCCTCTAAGTCTGAACTCTCAGCAAGGTAAGGATGCTACGCATTTGAAAGTCTGTTTCAAAAATCTCCCCAACCCCCTGTTCTTCCTCATACGAAGATGAACCCCTAGCAAGACCCAGACGGCGAGGGAGGGAACCCCAGCCTCTGTCCCCGCACCAAAGTCACCCATGGACAACGACGCATTTGGGGGAGCTCAGGGGTCTGCTTCAGAAGCTTCAGCAACAAAACTCCTGAATAGCTGCACAAACGGGGGGGGGGAGAGCTTCACTGCCCGGGTATCACCCATCCCTGGGCCGGTAGTGCTCTGTGCCTGGAGGAAAGCCCCCGCTAGGAGGGGTCCCCTCACTGGGAAAAGGGGTGCCGGTGAGGGCCCAGCCTCCCCAGCCTTTCAGGGAGCAGCACGAATGTTCTGCTTCAGTATCACCCCACCCAGAAACCGGCAAAGCTGACGCACAGGGCGAGGATCAAGGGGACCCACGGCTCTTGCCACTGAAGAAGTCATGTGTGCGCAGCTGTGGCGGACCCCCTGCAGACGTCTCCGCTTGCTTCCACAGGTATTCACCCGCATCACAGGCACCAGACACTGGAACCCCTCTGCATTCCCTTCCCTCCCGGGCCCTGCCTGAGCTTGGGATCTGCCCCAGCCACCAGCCCAGGCCCCTGCAGCTGCGGGAGTGCACAGCACTGGCCCAGACCCCAACAGCTGGCCCCCACCGTGGTGCACAGGCGTGGGTAGGGCCAGCCGCTCCAGCTGTGCACTGCCCCCCACCATCCCAACAGGGCACTGTCCTCCATGGCACACCGCATGGGAAGGCCCTGCAGCCAGAGGTGTGGAGGCCAACAGCTAGGGTCCCCACAGGCACTGGTAGGCCCAGGGCCAGCAAGGTGAGCCACCACACAAGTCACATGATTTGGGTCCTGTCTGCGCTGAGGACCCAAGCCTGCTTGGACCTTGACCTCGGTCGCAGCCTTCTGTTTTCCTTTGACGTGAACTTGCTGCTAATTTCTCCATGCTGAACTGTGTTTAGCAGCAGCGTCCAGGGCGCTGGTGCCATGCTCTAAAGTGGTGATGGTGCAGCGTGATGAGACCAGCTGTAATTCATTGCCGCTTTAACCTCTCTGTTGCCGAGGCAACCAGTATCCCGAATTCAGGCTTGGGCTATTTTAGTGAAGTTAAAAAATTTATTACCTTACAACCACTCAGCCCATCACTTGGCTCAGCTCCTGCTCCTATGAGTCACGCTGACTCCTAAGAGTTGCCTTTGACTCTAATTGAACTAAGACCTGTGGCCCGGGTGCAGTGAACAGCTGGGACAAACCACCGTGACTCATATGCCAAGAGCGGCCTCCTCATCTTGCTGAGTGTGCCAAGGAGCACAGGCCAGGGGACACTCGTTGATCTTCCAAGGAGCCTGCCCTTTATTGTGAGATCAAAATTCAGGGCAAGACAGAGTGGCCTGGTTCACAGCAACCAGGCTGGCCTGTGGTTAATTCAGTAGCAGGGATGGGAGGCCAGCACGGAGGATTAGTGAAGAAAACAAGGACGCAAACAACCCGCCTTCCCAAGCCACCCTCGCAATAGGTTTTGGTTTCGTCCCCGGCCTTCCTGTTTGCAGGAGCATTGGGTGTCTGGCTATTCTCTGTTAACTGTCCCCTCTCCACCACCCCCACTCACATCACTCGGATCCGAGTGCTCAGCACCCCTTGGCTGGACGGCTCTGCTAACTAACCTCTGGTCTCCCTGCCTCCACCTCATCCTGGTGCCTCATTCATTTAACTGACATTTAGTCCCGGTCTGCTCTGTGCTCCACGCTCTGTCCTGCTCTGTGTGAACACCGCACAGTCCCCTAGAAGACAGAGATGAGCCAGCCAGTGGTCACGGTGCATTTATTAGACTGTAAGCTCCAGGGACAGGGACCGTGTTGGCTGTCCTCTTTTCACCCAGTGTCGGTTGTGTAGATAATGAGCAATATTTGAGAGGTGTAACTAAACACCTGTCCCAAGAGCTCGGCAATTCTTCAGAAGACAAGGACTGACTGACACAGCAAAGGGAGGGACTAGCTTGGCTGGGCCGAGCAGAGGACAGGCAGCACGCTCAAGGGGGCGATGCCGAGCCCGCGGGCTCACCTCCTCCAAGCCTTTCCCAGCTGCTCCAGTTCTTGGGGACCCTCTTTTGAACTGGGCACTTTAAAATACTTGGGCACTTCACATTCCTGATGCCATTTTTAAAATATGGGTGTGTCACAGGTCTCTAATTCAACTCCAGGATCTTTGAGGCACTATAATTTATTTCCTGCATGCAAGACCAGATACTCATAACTATGGTAGCTTTTTAATAGGACATATTCTGCTTTGGGGACATCTTTCTCTAAATTTTATTTATTCATGAGACCTAAAGAATGCCTCCCTTCAAATCAGCTTCTCTGGGACCTGCCGTTGTTAATTTATAAACCTTTAATTACTGGTTTGAGTCTGGGACAGGGTCAGAAAGGCATTTCAAAGTGCCAGTGTTAACTGTCAGTTGTGATTCTGTCAAAAATGCAAGTGTCTTGGGGTAAATCAAAGGAAAACCGTAATTTGATTTACCCAACACTTGGATTTCAAACCTGCACTGGCCCCATTAAAAAGCACATTTAAATAGGTTTAAATAGTGTGGACATATCACTTGTCCGTTTCAGCAATTGAGCATCCCCGGGCTCTCGTGAGTCTGTGCATCTAGCCATGGATTCCACGTAGCCGGCATCAAAACCGCTGAGCGATGAGCCGCCAGAGGCCTGTGTTCTAAGCGTTTGTGGTTGCTCCCCTTTGCCAACTGTTCTAAAATCATTTCTCTTGGTTTGATGCTGGAATGTCATTAAAGGCTCAGATAATTTCAATAAGTGATGTTGAAAATCCAGTGGAAAGGGATTTAAAAAATTAGAACTTGAAAGATAAAGGTTTGCGTCTTGGACCTTAAACAGTCATCGTGTGCCCATTTACAGCAGGGCAGTTTTTTCTGTTTTTCTCTCTTCATCCACCTCGGTCTAAGTAACATCACTTACACACAAATGCGACAGTGGCGTCCTGTGGCCTGGCCCCTGAACGGCCAGCTCGAGTCACAGCTGAAGCCTCTGGAAGACAGGGAGTCGTTGCAGAGAATGTGGCCATGCCAAGGGAAAAAAAAAAAAAACAGCCATCGGTGACATTTTTAAGGCCTAAAATCCTTATAAATGAATCGTCAGGGTCTTTTGTTGTCAATAGTATGCATGTATAATTTAAAAGTGAATTAAAAATAAAGCTTCACAAATTTACCCTTTTTTAAAAAAAAGCTTATTTGGAGGAAATCTACTATGGGGGTTTGGTCCATCTGTAGTTTTTACAGAGAATACACTGTTGTTTCTCTCACAATGTTCCTACCATATTGTATCGTGTAGAGATTAAATGGCGAGTTTTGTCTTTCTCACATTTTATAGAAGAGAAGGAGAGAAATGAGGGGAACATTTTAAAAATTGCTATACTTAAGGAAATGTCAGAAATGGAGAAGAATCCACACCAAATGTTAACAACCACCAAGCCTTTATCCCCTTGTTCCCAGGAATAAAATGTAACTAAGTTGCCTCACTTGTCGCCGTCCCGGGCCTTCCAACCCCACCCTCGAAGGACAGCGCCGCGTAGCTCACTGTGCCAGCTCTCTACTGCTTTTTCTCTTTGGGTTTTCAGTATCTTCCTAAATGACAGTATTGCTTTATCTTACTTAAAACTTGATGGGAACAGCATTATGGTGTCCCCAGCCTATTAAGTTTTGCCCTTGAGAGGAAGTTGAGCTCTCATAAATGCTCACCTTGAGTGAGAAATTTATAGAATAATACCATAACTATTTATGCATTAAAAATAAGAATATATATAATTGAACTGTAAAGTGAAAATATAGAATAAGAATGGCATAATTCTTTTTATGCAATTTTTAAAATAAGAATATGTTTATATTTGGATTATATAGTGAACAAATTTATAGATAAGAATACCATAATTCTATTTATGCAAATTTTAAATAAGAAAATGTGTGTGTGTGTATGTATGCATTTAAATTTCTACTTTTAAAAATTACCTGTTTTCATTTTCCCCCCTACTTTTCCATTGGGGTGCATCCAATCTCTTATTTGTTTATTTATTGATTTCTGTTCTTTCTCTATTAAGTATAAATTCTCTGATAAAACAAATATATATTTATTAACTTCTTGGTGATAGATCCTGCAAATGTCTTCTCCCATCCTGTTTCTTTTAATATCTAACTTTGATTATGGTATTTTTTTAAATAAAGATGTTTTCGGTTTAGAGGGATTGTATGTCAGTTATTGTTGTCAGTTACAAGCAATAGAATCCAGTCTGACTAGTCCAAGCAGGAAAAAAAATTACGAGAATCGAGAAACGCTAGGGAGCTCACCCAACATTTTGGACTGATGGGAGAAGAGGCCTCCGACTTAATGGAAGGAACACCCCCAGATCCACATCTCTCTTTCTGGAATCGGCCACCAGTCCCTGAACCACGCGGCCGCTGCTCCTCCACGCTGCAGAAAACCCGAAGGTCCCTGGAGGTCCAGCAGCCGCCAGCCGCCTGACTTCCGCCTGGGGCCCCCCATGGTGCCGGGTCGGTGGGCCTCGGTGGGGGGCCGCGCCTTGGGGATGGCGTGGGAACGAACCAGCACCCCGTGGCCAGGGAGCGGGCCTGCCTCGGCAGAGCCGGAAGGCATGTGCGCTCCAGCCCGTGAAGGTGTCCTCCTACCCATCCTGGTAGTCTCACGCTGCAGCCCTTCATGCTGAGGTCCTCCGGAGCCCGTTTTTGTCCAGTGGGCATAAGAGTCCAATGACATTTTTTTTCATATGGAAACGCAGTGTTTCCATCCTTGCGTCCCCCTCACGCTTTACATTCTGCATGTAAACGGATCTGCTCTGTGCTCTTCCAGGCCCCTTTCTCTGCCCAGACGCTGTATTTTAACTTCTGTGGGCACCTGGAATAAGTTGATACCTGCCCACCTCACTGTTCTTTTCTTTTCCAAAATCATACTTTTTAAATAATTTAAACGTTCATGTGAATTTTAAAAACAGTTCAAAAACCAAAAAATTTCTGCAGGGATTTGGTTTGGAATTGAGTTAAATTTATAGATAATTTAGGCAGAATTGACACTTTCATTCTTTCCAGTCTTCTTACTCATTATTCAGATCTTCTTTTATGTCTATTAAGTTATAGATTTTTTTCCAGAAAGCTCTTAGATGTTTTATGTGAGTTGTATTTCTTAGGTCCTTCATAATTTTTGCTGCTATTGTGAATCTGCTATTTTTTCAACTTTGTTTCCTAAATTGTTGCTGACATATGAGCAGATACATTGAATTTTGTATGTTGATATAGAATCAGCAACCTTGCTAAATTCTTGTTTGCAGTTCCAATGGCTTGTCTGTTGACGTCTCTGCATTCTCCATGCCTAGAAATATTTTTTTATTTCCTTTCCAAACCTCACACATTTTTTTCTTCCTTGTTTTTCCTTTCTAAAGCATTTGCTAGTATTTCCTAGATAATGTTGAATTGTGGCCACTATAGCTGCCTCCTTGCCTTGGTCTTGCTTTTAATGGGAACGTTCCAGCAGGAAGTGACTATTCCACATTTTTGGTAAAACTCATTTGATTAAGTAAATTCTCTTCTATCTCTACCTTTTCCTTTTAGGTAAGAGTGAGGGTTGAATTCATAGAATAAAATAAGTGAATTTGTTTTTCTAATGTTCCCACCATCCTGGGATAAACCTTAGTTAGTAATGATCATTTTAAAAAATAGACTGGTTGGATTAAATTTGCTAATATTTATCCGGGACTTCTCATCTACATTTGTAAATGAGATTATGCTATAGTTTTTCTCTCTTGCACAGTCCTGTTTCACTTCTGCGTGAAGCCGGCAGTAACTCTACAAATTAAGAAGTCTGCTGTCCTTTCTACCATCCGTAGGTTTATAAAAGAGAGAGAGGATCTTTTCCTGGGAGGTTTGGTAAAATTCACTGCTAAATTCATCCAAGACTAATGTCTTTTTTGGGAGGGGTTGACATTGGCTTGTCAAATTCTTTTAGTGCTAAAATTATTTTATTCAGATTTTCCACATCTTCTGTCAGTTTGAGGAAGTGAGAATTATTTCTATAAAAGCAGCAATTTCATCTGCATTTCCAAATTTATTGACATAAAATGGTGCAACAGCTCCCTTATGATATTTTTTCATTTCTAGTGCACCTGGGACACATCTTATTTTTCTATTGCTCATGTAGTTCATTCACCTTGATTGCTGAATAATATTCTGTTGTCTGGTTAGCCACAATTTATTTATTCAATTATCATTTGATGGTGCCTGGGCTGTTTTTGTTTTTGGCTCTTAGGAGCAGTGCCGCTGTGAACATAAGCATGAAGATTTTTATAGACATATGTTTTCATTTTGGGGGACGTGTATGGAGGGGTGTAACTTCTACTTAAACACTAAAAAGGGAGGAAGTCGTTACACACTAGCAACAAGCGAAGAAATACTGGTGAAGATGTCAGTCTGCTTTTCTTCAGCTGGTCATAACAGTAAGATTGATTGAGCCCGGGCCTATGTGACTCAGTTGGTTGGAGTGTCGGTCCTTAAACTGAAAGGTTGCAAGTTTGAGTCCCAGTCAGAGCACATACCTAGGTTACGGGTTCAGTCCCTATTGGGAGCACATAGGAGAGGCACCTGATGGGTGTTTTCTCTCTTGCATCAATGTTTCTCTCCCTTTCTTTCTCCCTCCCTTCCCCTCTTTCTAAAACCAACCAGCATGTCCTCGAGTGAGGATAAAAAATGTTTTTAAAGATTAAGGTTGGTTGAATAACTACCCAAACCACCCCCCATTTCCCCTTTCTCTTACCAGGACTTCAAAATCCTTGCCTGACCAAACTTTTAGTCTTGAGGAGTGTGAATCCTGAGGGATTCTGCCCTTGTGGAGTTGATCTAGACCTTTGTAACCTTGACCATGGGGCAAGCAGTACAGACACTCTACGGCAGTGATTTTCAACCTTTTTTTTTATCTCATGGCACACATACACTGATGACTAAAATTCTGTGGCACAAAAAAAATGTTTTTTGTCAAACTGACAAAAAATAGATGTAATTTTGACTCATTCACACCAGACATCTGTTGTTGTGTTGGCTGTTGTCATTTTTTATTTGACAGTCTAAGGGAAAAGAGGTCAGTGGCCCTGACTAAATAGTCAGGTGTTGCACGTTTTAAAAATTCTTGCGGTACACCAGTGCATTGAGGGGCACACGCAGCTGAAAATTGCTGTTCTAGGGTCTTACGTTCATTCATTGCACATTTCAGAGACAGATTGACTTAGCATTCCTCTTTGACGTTATATATGTTACAGAAACCCCTCTGAGAGAGCTATGTTTTTAGTGAGAAATTAACACATAGGCGAAAGCATATTTTCTTGTAAGTCTGGGGCCCCACGAGACGTCTATACCTGTGCAGAATCACTTCGTGTAATGAGTGATTTAAAGCAAAAGTAACAACCTACATTGGGGATGGTTACAATTGGTGCATTTGAAGAGATGAAGCCCAGTAGGTGGGAGCAGCCCCCCCAGGAGAGCACAGGTGCCCTTTCCTTTACGAGACCCCCCTTAAGGACCATAACACAGACCAATTAGGTGGAGGCAAAGCCAGACTTACCTCTATTTGTCAGAAGCCTTGTGCTATGTTCCCCTGTGGTTGGGGTCTGCTCAAATCCCATGCACAGTTTGGCCCAGCACATTCTTCTCGGTATTTACATCCCAAGGGGAGTTTTAAGGGACATTTAATCCTCATGTTTCTGGTTCGTTTTCCCTTAACTCATCAAAACCAGGTTCTGAAAGATTGCTTTGATCTCTAACAGGACTTGTTCACGAGAGACATGAGGCCATTACTCTCAGAACAGAAAGCCGCCCTCTGCCCAGGGTGCGGGGACTTCACAGCGTGACATTTGCGCTTCGTTCGAGGCTCCCGACCTTTGGGACCCAACTGGGTCCTAAACTGGGCCCAGCCTAATAAAGCCCATTAATTAACTGTCAGACCAGCTGGGTAACAAGTGGACTTTCAGCGGCAGTGCAGTTTTCTTGGTTCCAGGCCAGAAACGATAGGTGTAAAACTTACACCATTAGTGAGATATTTCAGAGAGAAATTGGTATTTGCATAATGAAGGGCTGCTTTCCAAATAACATGTGCATTGCAGGACGTGTGTTTTCTAAGAATTAAAATGTCAATCAATCTGTTCACAGCAGCTTTCTTTGGGCTCCTCCAGGTACCATAGACACTCGAGGGTGATTTACTCTGAGGTGCATATCAGGTTCTCTGTCCTATTGCTCCATTGTTTATGGAGCTCAGTGCCCAAGGTGCACGGATGGAGAATGATATAGTCATCAAATGATGACAAAACTTCCTACTTAAATGGACTCTGACCATCTAGAAAATAACGTTGTAAAAGGAGCTAGTCTGGGGTCACAGTTTAAGCTCTTGAATTTGTCAGGCATAGAAGCTGAGCCACACCAGTTTAGAAAAAGGAGAAATTTGCTGGAAAGATACGGAGGCCCCTTGCAGCATTAAAGTTCAGGTTGGACGTAAGCCACGGGGTGGGCAGGGGCAACAGCAGGCAGCCGGGGGCCTCGGAGGCCACCCTCGTCAGAGTTCTCCCTTCCAGATCGGACGGAGAATGAAACTTCCTGGAGGATTCGGCACGGGAGAGGACTCTGTGAAAAGTGGACAGGACAGGTGAGGGAAGCCCCGCTGTCGTTCCCCGAGGTGGGGTAGTCCGGCGCTTAGCTGACCAGACGAATCTTGGAGTCTGAGCGACCATCGCCCATTGATGCCTCCCCTTCTCTTTTCTCCTCGGCCTGAGGGCACTCAGCATCTATGTGAACACTGCCCACGGCAGCTCACTAGTCAAGGACAACCTTTTCCATCATCGGACCACACGAAATTTGCAAGGTCTCGGGTGAAGGTAGAAGCTGACTTCCACCCTTCGGTTCACTGCCTGGACTGGGAGCACACAGGGAAAGTCTTAACGTACCCGCGATAATCTTGTATACACTGAAAACAAGCCAATGCTCCATCCTCCCAGAGTTTTCTCTTGTTCTAGCTAATCGTATTTAACAGCTTTCACATAATGGAATTTTTTACCCTGTAGAACCTCTTCTACACATTATTTAGTCTCAAATGGCCCTCCTAGGAGGGAATATATACTCCAGACATAGGCTATGGACAATATGCTTCCAATGCTGTGGCTTTGGATTGTGGGCGCATTACTGGGGTGACTGAGACTGGGCCATGGGTGCGCCTGAACTCTTGCTGAGTAGGCTTCCCCCTGTGAGACTGGCGCCGTGGAGTCTTTAAACATAAATGCCGACGGTGGAGGGTTCAAGTCAAAAAGGAACAGCGAGTGGCCCTTGTTTAGTTTATTTGGATTTGTGACCCTGCCTTCTATCATATGAATCGTCTTCTCATTACCAACTGATGGGTATAGATTTTATCTTTTACACCAAGTCCCTGACTTTTTTTAAGTGGAGGTGACCAGAACCAAATACAGAGACTTTTGTCTGGCCTAGAAATATCTACACAAATTGACACTGAACGGTAGTCCCGGAGTCAGCGCTGCAGTCAACTGGGAATCAGCCCGTGTTCGGGGTTTTTTCAGAATGTGTTTGGTGGGAGGAAGGGCTTCTCTAAACATTAATAAGACTTACTGTTTTCAAGGAAATGTTCTCAGGGTCTCTAGTACTGTGCCCAGTGAGTCATTAAGAACGGGGAATCCTCCGTTCTTTGCGTCCGTGTGTGGAATTCTGTAAAATGCTCTTGGGAAACACTGCTCGCCTAATTTTATTAGGACGTGGTGTGGAAACTTCCAGTAGGTCCTACTGAGATGCCAACGAGAGGCTGGATCAAGGGCCCCCTGTAATCAAAGATGCACCCTGGCCACACACACCTCTGTTCTTCTCTTCTGTTAGCTCTGTCAAAGGAGGAAATAAGGAGAGGGGGTTAGGAGCTCAAAGGGATGGAGAGAAAGGAAGGTGCATGTTGTTTGGGGGCTTCGGAGACGTGACATCCCAGACCTTGGTGTGGCCGCAGCACTGGGTAGAGGAGAGACAAAGGTGGAGCCAACTGGACAAAGGAGTCGAAGGTGGAGCCAATTTTGCCGGCTAAGACCCAGCAGGGCCAAAGCATTGAGGGTGGGACAGTTAGTTGGTGTCATGAGTGGTGGCAGCTGGGTTTTGAGTCAAAGTCCTGGGGCATCTGGCTTCCCCTTTTGGGGTCCAGGTCCTGCTCGAGTGGACAGTGGCCCTGTTCCTGATGGTGGGGAGTTAGCAGACTGGGTCTTTCTCTGCGACCTCCAACATGGTGTAGCCCGCCCAGCCGGGTCTTGCCTCTCTCGGTTCTTCCGAGTGAGAGGTGGGGACGGAGATCCCCTTTGCAGCCTCTGGGATGCCCCGTGGGCTTTGATTTCTCTGGGGCTTCAGCCTTCCTGACATTCTTCTTCCTCATCCTCCCTTCCTCTCCTGGTCAACCTCAGTTCTCTGTTCCATTTTTTTTATCCTCATACGTTTCTATATTTTAGTCCTTTACACGTTCTGTATACTCAGCACCTACATCTGCTCTTGGGCTGTTTTTCAACTTAAACAGCAATATCCTAAAGCTGGATCTGTTTATTCCTCAGAAAATGAATTCCAGTTTCCCCTTATTTTGCATGTTATTTCAGTTTGTTCATTAGATTCCATATATGAGTAGAATCGTATTTGACTTTCTCCGACTGGCTTATTTCACTTAGCATAATGTTCTCCAGGTCCATCCATGCTGTCCCAAAGGGTAAGATTCTCTCTTTTTTTTTACAGCCGAGTGGAATTCCATTGTGTAAATGTTCTACAGTTGTTTTATCCACTCATTTACTGATGGACACTTGAGCTGCTTCCATATCTTGGCCATTGTAAATAACGATGCTAGGAACAGAGGGATGTTTACGTTCTTTGGAATTCGTGTTTTGGGTTCCTTCAGATATATTCCCAGAGGTGGGATCACTGGATCAAAAGGCAGATTCATTTTTAATGTTGTGAGGTGTCTCTATACTGCTTTCCACAGTGGCTGCACCAGTCTGCATTCCCACCAACAGTACACAAGGGTTCCCTTTCTCCACATTCTCGCCAGCATTTGTTGTTTGGATTTACTACTAACAAGCAAAACAGAGATACATTCATAGACGAAGGATGACAGCTAAGGGGTGGGGAGGCTAGTGGGTGGAGGGACTGAGTAAAAGGGAGAAAGGACTCAGGGACGTGGACAGCAGTGGGGTGATTGTGGGGGGGAGGGGGTGTAAGGGGGATAAATGGTAAGGGAAAAATACAATAAAAAGGCTTTTAAAAAAGAAGAATAATTTCAGTAAATTGAATTCTATTTTTTAACACCCTTGGGGAGCTTGAAATTTACAGATGCTTCCAGTGGATTTTTTTAGGTAAAGTTGAAGATCGCTTTTGTAAGTCATATAATCTCTAATTTGGCAATTTTTGTCAGTCTGTAAATTTAGTTTTCTTAAGTCGTGGTTAAACTAGATCAGTAAACTCTGCATTTTAAAGTTTATCAAGTAGCAAAGTATCTGGTCAGTTGACCAGAGGTAATTGATGTGATTGCATGACCGTGTGCAGCTTGGCAGTATGATTTAAGGGTCACACTCAGTAAATTAGATGAGATCATTCTATAACTACTCACGGTACTGGGCTGACTCAGTGTGTGCCGTGCACGATGGAGTGATGAATTTACATCAGCCCAGGTGGTACCTTCTGTCGTTGCCCTTCATGTCACTTATTCACTCACCAAACATTACTGAGTGCCTGGAACATTCTAGAAACTTGGAATACAAATACCCCTAGTCTAATTCACATCAAATAGTTACTTAGCACCATTCACTGCCAGGCATCCAACCCCAGGTGCCTTCAGATACGTTAATTACCAATGAGACTGGGGATTGATACACTCCAAGGAACCAACAGGCATTCTCGGATCCCACTGGAGAAAAGTATAAGTGGGAACTTCGCTGATGTTGGAACACAGCCAGGGGCACTTTCCTGGGACAAGGACGGGACAAGGGTCAGGGCTGAGACCATGGGAAAGCCACAGGCTGGAGTCCAATTCTGGGCCAGCCTCAGCAGCCAGGCGGGTGTTAAGGAGAAGAGGAGGCAACGGTCTATCGCGCCTGCTCCCCATGTGCCAGCTCCTCTTCCAACCGCTTCTCAAGTATTGACTCCCCCAGTCCTTACCGCACCCCCGCGAGGCAGAGCCTGTTGCAATTTCAGTTTTACAAATGAGGCTGCCAGAGCACAGAGGGGCTCAGTATGTACCCAAGGTTGCACAGCATGTCCATGGCAGGGCCTTGGTAGTCACAGGACTGGAGCGAGGTCACTGCTAGGGGAAGCCTCCGGGCTCCGTGATGCTGCCGGAGTGAAGATACTACTAACATTAGCACTGCGAATGGCCAGCATCAGACATCAGACTCCCCCAGCCACACAGATGCTCTTGATTTACCCAGCAATAACGTAATCGGATGATTTATACATGTCCTCCTCTGCTGGAACAAGTACACAGCAACCTACTTCTGCTGTGCGATGAAACAGAGGTTTTCAAACGCCAAACGACTTGTGAACTCTGGGACCTGGGGTGAGAGAACGCTTGGGTCGGCGGGAGCTCAGGGGCCCCCTGCCCAGCAGGGCCCCCCACTCCCATTGTTGCCATGACCGTCTCCCACAGCCCCATAAATCTGGGGGCCCCGGAGCCTGGACCGTGAAGTAGAGATGGTATTGACGGACGAGGACACGGGAGACAAGACCTATAAAATAGAGATTCATTAACCCAGGCCATCTTTTATAGCTAAAAATATCAAAGTGGGGGTTATCTTTCCAAAACATAGCCCTCACCATGTGGCCTCTCCACTGAAAAGTCATTAATGGCACTTTTTTTTCTTTTTTAACCACAGAGTGAATCCTCAATGCTGTGCTCAAGGCCCTCCAGGCATTGACCTTGACCCATGGCCCCCCAGCAGGCCTCACATTCCAGAAAACGGCTGCCTGCTTGCCTCGCCCTCCTTAGCCACCCAGCTGGCTGCTGTTCACCAGGCCTGGCTCAGCGGTGCCCTTCCCAGGCAGAGCCCAGGGGCAAGAGCAGAGGCCGCAGCTCGGAGAGTCCTGGGTCCAGAACTTTAGGAACCCCAGGGCTGGGGGGAAGAGGAGGCCCCTGAGGCCTGGGCCCTGGGGGTCATCTAGAGGAGGAGCCAGGCCCCTACTGACACCCCCTGGGGGTGTCTCCAAACCCTGCTGAGTGGGGGAGGAAACCCCAGGTCCTGCTCACTACAGGGCTCACTGGTCCTGGAGCAGATGCCGCAGAAACAGCTGGTATGGGACTGGAGAGGTGGGGGCCCAAAACACCAGGAAAGGCAGGGGGAGTCTCCGGGGACCTTGGAGGGGCAGGGCAGGGACAGCCTTCCATGGACCCTTCTCTGACTCCTTCTGGTGCGACCACTCGTGCGGAGAGCCCCTGAACCGATCTTAAGGACACAAGGAGATGCTGGTGAGTCAAAGTTCACAGAAGATGGGTGGGCAGATGTCCCACCAAGGGCTCAGTGTCTCTCCGAGTGAGTCTTTCTCCTTCACTCACCCAGCTGCGGTCCTGGGTCCGTGGAGGTTGGGGGGGTGGGGTGAGGGCTGCTTCAGGAAGAGGAAGGAGGGTGGCCACACGTGGGACTTTGCTGTCTTCTGTGCTCTAGACGGTTTCTTGTCCTGGTCCCTCCTGCTCACATTCTGCTTGTCTCTGGGGGTCCACCTCAGGGTCTGTCACCTGCATGAAGCACTTTCTCCTCCAGCTCCCAGCCGCCCCCTGCCCTGAACTTCTACAGCCGGAAGTTACCTGTGGCATAGAATGAAGTGCTTAAAGAAATTGTTGCATTGGCTATTTTTTTGTTGTTGTTCTTCCCTGACCGCATTGGAAACTACTTGAGCCAGAAGGGTTATTTCTCACACTTAGTTTTATCCCCAGCAGTGCTGTGCTGAGCAGAGTCAGTGCCTAGCACATACCTGTGGTTGGTAAAAACAATGCAAAGGAATTTCTCTCTCCTCACCCCCCCCAACCTCGCTCTCTCATCTCGGCGGGAGGAGCGCACTGACCCAGGTGGCCGAAGCAAGCCCTTTGTGTGGCTGGTCCAGGAAAGTCCCACTGGGGACGCGGGAGGTGCGTGCTTTGGTATAGCAGCAGCTTGCAGATGGGGAGTGAGTGGAGCAAAATCAGGCCATGGGCTTTGGAGGAGGCAAAATTATCATTTGCATTTCTCCCCGAGTGAGAACTCTGTAATTTAGGATTTTGCCTAATTGCTGTTTAGAGTTCCCAGGGCCGGCTTCTCTCCCGGGCTGTGCAGTGTTTGCCGGAGGGGCATGTGGTGAGCGGCTCTGAAGCCCCAGCCACCTGTGGCTCGAAGGTGAGGAGACTCAGGTCGGGAGCAGGCTGGGCCTGGAGTCGAGCGCTGTGTCTGGAGTCCGGATCTGTGCAGCCGCTGGGGGCCAGGGAGCAGCGCTGACACTGTCTGGGTCACGATTTGCAGGCAGCGTCTTTGGTCTGTGGCTGCTCTGGTTTCAGCTCTGAGCAGCTGGTAGCCAGATACGAGGGGACGCCCAAGGCAGGCACCCCGAGTCCGCCCTGCAGCCCGGCTCACCTTGCCTGTCTGTGAGTAACTGCCGCCTGCTCCTCACTCGCACTGTGGAAAGTTACCTATTGCCTTGGCAACATTGTTTTTGAGTGTCCTTCTGTAGTCCTAAGAATGACAGGAGCTCCCTTGAAAATCAGGAGGGATTGGGTGCTGCAGGACCCCTCCGGGGTCCCCCCAGGGTTTCAAACCAAACCTGTACTCTCTGCCTCCATCTGAGTTTGGGGTATCACCCGCAATCAGCTTTTTCTAAAGAAGGACACATCAAAGCAACAGACGCTGTGGCCATTTTTATCAGTCATGGGCAAACACCTTGGCAAATGTAAAGCAAGCACACTTTCCGTTCAGCTTTTTATAACTGGCAGCTCCTTGTGGTTGTAAGTTAAGGCTGCAGATGTTAAAGCCACAGGGAGCCGTGTTTCCAGGGGCGGGCAGGAGCCCACGGGGCCACCGGTGTTCTCCAACTGCCCTCTCTCCAGGGCCACCGCTGGACTCGGATCTGTACACACCTGGCCAGACCTTCTACACAGGTCGGCCTGGCTGAGTTGAACATCCTGGAAGTTTTTTGTTTGTTCACTTGTTTATTTTTATTTTTTTTTACTTCGGTTGGAGAAAGAAGGGAAAGAAGGAGGGAAAGAGAGAGAGAAACACCGATTTGTTATTCCATTTAGTTGTGCATCCAGTGCTCTGACCAACAGAGCTACCTGGCCAGGGCATCCTGGAAGTTTTGAAAGGGACCACAGCACATCAGAGAACAGGGCTACACGCAGAACACGTGTGCGTATGTGCGTGCGTGCGTGTGTGTTTGGGGAGTAGACAGTGCTGACAGCCAAGGAGTCACGTCGGCGGCCAGCCAGCTCGATATTGCAGGATGGTGATAACAGTGGCTGCATCTTGTTTGTTTTCTAAGGCCCAGATGTGTTGTATCCGGTGCCTTATTTTAGTCTTCAGAGCAACTCTATTAAGTGTTATTATCCCACTTTTATAGGCGAGGAAACCGAGACTCAGGTCATGCATTAGTTGGCCAGGGCTGCTGTAGTGGCTTAAAACAACAGAAATACATTCTCTCACTGTTCTGGGGTCAGGGGCTCTGAGCTCAAGGCGCCAGCAGGCCACGCTCCCTCTGAGAACCCGGGGAGAGTCCCGCCTTGCCTTCTCCTGGCTCCTCTTGGTGGCTGTTGGTCCTTGGGGAGCTCCAGTTGACAGCTGCCTCAGTCTAGTCTCCGCCTCACCCTCCCCTGGCCTTCTCCCCTCAATGTGTCTTGGGGTCTGGTTCTCTCTGTTTACAAGAGCATCAGCCATATTGAATTAGGGACCCACCCTCCACCAGGAAGACTCTCTCCCAACCAGTACATGTCAATGACCCTTTTCTCAAATGAGGTCACAATCTGACACACTGCGGTTTAGAACTTACGCATGTCTTTTGGGGAAACAGAATTCAATCCATAACCCATAAGCAAAGTATCTCGCCTAAGAGACAAGCTAGAGACACAAGTATAAGACAGACAAGCAGATCCCAGTCTGTGCTCCCCAGCAAAACATTTGGGGAGGTGGCTTGTGGGGCGCCCGATGAGGCTCATTCCTGGGCCCTGGAGCTCCCAGACTTGTTAGAGATCCCTACTCAAGCCTGACTCAGAAGCGATAGGGTTGCCTGCCTTTGGGAGGTCATGTGGACGCTGAGAAATGACATCAGTTAGTCCTGATAAACCGGAGTCTTGGTTTGTCCTCCACTGCTGGGCTAGAACCTCTGGATTCTTCTGTCCTAAGGAAAGGGAGAGCTCCCCCCCCCACCCACCCCCGGCCAATCAAAGATGAAATCAAATTTTCTTCCAAGGCCCTGGCTGGCCAGCTCAGTTGGTTAGAGCATCGTCCCAACATGCCAAGGTTGCAGGTTTGATCTCTGGTCAGAGCGTATCCAAGAATCAGCCACAAGTGGAACAACAAGTCAATGTCTGTCTGTCTGTCTCTCCCTCCAATCAATAAAAATTCCAAAAACAGTTTCTGCCAGCCTAGTGGAAGACAGGTTTAGAGTGTTATTTAATTTGAGTTAAACAAAATAAAGATACATTTATTGACTATCTGAGTTTGCAGAATGGGATTCGCACATCATACACAAGTAACCTCTACACCTCGAGGGGATTTAAAGAAGGATTTGTCCCATTTATGCCAGGGGAGAACCCCCGAGAGGGGACCCAATTCGGCCCAGCACGTCCTGTGTAGTAACAGGGACTGCCGGCCCCACCAAAGGAATTCTAGGTCTCCTACAAAGCGGCTGCAAGAGCGCCAGCCTTACCTTCGTTTCTGTCGTTTAGGGAGCTGTAACGTGGAGGGGAGGACAAGGAGCGGAAAGGAAATGCACAAGACGTTGAGAAGATCAGAACATCCACTCGTGGGCACGCTGTGAGCAACCAGGGTCCCCTGCGGCCACCTCCGCCCTGGGAGTGATCCACACGAGGGTGGAGGCAAAGTGAGACTGAATATTCCACTTCATGTTTAGCAGCAAAACCAGAACACAAGTAGCCCCATTTCTTTAATGTTCAATGAACTCTCGGGGTGCTTGATCCAAAGTCAGTGGCTTTGCTTTGCTATTGTTAAGGAATCACTGGAAGAAGCAGTTTATCCCAAAGCAATTCCATTTCGTCAAGATCCATGGCGATACCTCTTCTTTTCTGTCCTGACCTTTCCTGGTTGAGAGAGCTCTTCAGTTATATGTGGTAGGAGGAGACTTTCTACTCACAAGAAAATAGGCTGCTTGCCTGGGAAAAGAAAGTTCCAGAAAACCAAAATTAAAGTTTTTTTTTTTTTAAAGCATTCCTACACAGGATTTTCACATTTCTATTCTAAGCCTGCTTTTCTTGGTGGAAAAGAATATTAAGAGCTAACAACAAGAACAAAGGAAATGTAACCATTTAAAAGGGAGTGTGTGGTCCCCATATCTCTTCTTCCAAGAGTCAACAAGTGGAAAAGTTAGTAAATCAGCCTCAAATTCCACGCGGCTGCTTCAACCGGCCGTCCTCTTTGGAACAGACAAGTGAGATACAGCGAGAAGCTCTTGGCTTGTCTTCAAGGCCAGTGGCTTATATTCAGAATTTGCTTTTGGACATTTCAGTGACATCTGGTGGAGCCTGAATCCGACCATCAAAAATAAAAGTTTGACAGCAGTGCCCACCAGGGCCACCAACGCACAGGAAACCAGGCATCCTCAGCAGGCGTGTGACGTCAGACAGAGCTTCTGCTTGGAGCCTGCGGTTCCAGTTAACACACCTCCAGGCGTGTCATAGCTGCAGCCTTGGTGGCTTCCATCTGCCACCTAGACTAATAAATTGATGTCTTGGAAGTGAACGGCGAACACAGTTTTAAATTTAAATATTGTGTCACCCAGAACGAATGTGCTTTTGCTCATGATGTTAGCTCAAGTGAAGGGCACACTGAATCGAAGATCTGGGTCTGCCGGCAGAGGCCTTTACCCTGATGGAGAAATTTATGGGCAGACAAATTTGCTAGGGAGCCAGACATCTTCTCTGAATCGAGACATCGCAAGTCATTTAGCAGCTGATCTACAGTGTCCCCGAGCCTCCCCGAGGTCAATTAGAGGACCTTATCCATTTAGTTCAGCTTTATGACTTTAACAAATGACTTGCTGGGGTTGTTTTTTTTTTCCCCTTTCTTTCTCTATTGGTTACTAGAACCAATAAAAACTTCATGGAAATTCAAAGACACCCAGTGAAATGAGGAGTGTCGGGTTTCAGGCCTACCTGTTCCAGTTCCTGTTCGCACATTCCACAGGCCCAGCTTTGAAGCCAGGATAGAAAACATTCAAGGACTGAAGCCTATTGTTATGGAGAATATGCGGATGGAGGAGACCTGGACAGATTTGAAGAGTAACATTGCAGGATGCGTGGTGCCTGCCACTCAGCCTGGAGCCAGTCACTCGTGGCGGGACAGCTGTTCTGGCTTCAGCCCCCAGAAACACTCTGTGGGAGTGGGGGATGTGGCTGGAATTTCGGGGAAAAAACAGGAGGGCATGGGTTGAAGACAGACAGGGCTCAGAGGCTTTAGGAATGGCCACTTTATGTCAAAATTCCAACAAAAAGTATCATCGAGGATTTCTTTTTTGAAGGCAGCAGAAGATCCAAAGTTCTGCGCAATCCCTCCCAACCCAAACTCTAATGACAGCCAACAGTTCTCTCACTCAGCTTATGTTATTCTTGGCAATGCTCACGTCTCAGGTGGTATCAGAGGTGACCGTACGGATATATGTACACAATGAAGTCAGCTTATAATTAATTTATGTTAGAATTGCAAATTTCACTGCATAGGGGGCCAAAGTTCCCATGAGACAGGAAGCGCCACCCAGTAGATTGAGGGCACAGGACACCTGTGACACACAGATGCTGATTCCTTAGTATACAGAGGTAGGTACAAAGATAAGTCCCCCAGTGGAATAATGGGCTCTCACATAATTTACGAATATTTCCATCTGGTGTGACATTTCCTCTCTGATTGTATTTGTTCTGTAATTGTCACAGGCTTGTGTTTTACAGGTGGTCACAACTGTACCTTTCCTCTAACACCTTTATGCTTAGAAAGGCATCCCTCAAATTCCATTCTGAAATCCATCTGTTTGACTTTGGATTTGGGAGGGCATTAATTTCTGACCCACCTGTAAAACTGGTGTGTGGTTAGAGAACAAAAATAGACTCATTTCTTTCTAAATAATGAGGAGCAATTGTTCCAGCTTGGGGTGTATTGAGTGCTCGTTGCCTTCCCCATAGAGACAGAGTGTAACCCTTTACCGCGTATTAACCACTTTAATGCTAAAAATAAACCGTGATTCCAGCTTGTGCGCGCGCGCTGTGCGCTGTGAATTCCTCCGGGGCGTGTGCGGAGGCGGTGCTGGCCACACGTGCGTGTCCTTCCTTTTCCCTCTGCCGCCCCCCTTCCTCCCCAGAGACTGAGGACGAGAGGGAAGGAAGCCAGGGCAACATTAAACAAGCGCTGCTGCTCTGGATAATGTCTGTGAAGAAAAAGCACAGGCTGAGGTTTTACGATTTCAAAACCCGTCAGCCTGCGTCGAGAACCCGGGAGGCGCAGTGCCTGCCGCGTCCCGGGCGCTCGCTCCACCCCCGGCCCTGCTCTGGGCACTTCCACGTGGACACCCCTGCGTCCTCATGACCGCCCACAGTGGGGGGGCTGTGGTCATCACCCCGACTTTAGGGATGAGGAAGCTGACACCCAGAGACGCCACGTCCCTGCCCCCAAAATCATTTAGAAGGACAACCGCCTACACCTGCCAAAAGGCGCTGGAATAATTACTTTCCTCCAAACAGTTCCCCTCAGCAGAGACATCCTGTCGACAGACACATGGAGACGGGTCCCCGCAGATGGGACTTGTCTTATGGGGGTGGTCCTGGGACAGAAAGCGATCGAGCTGCCGTTCTGAGAAGCGTGGGCCGCGTCGAGTTCTGGGTACTGGGGCGACTCCTGTTCTTCTGACATCGGGGCGCCTCCTTTCCGGGAAAGCGAAGACAGCGGCCTTTCATCTGTCTACCGGGTGTCAGAGGCCCGGCGGAACCTCAACCACAAGACCGTTCGGCGGCTCAGAGAACTCCACACCCAAATATTGGGAAATCAGTGGCCTCGGGTGTTTTCATTGTTTATAACCAGTGGTGGAGGTGGCGGACTCTTACGGAGTGTCTGTCTCCAAGGGCCAGTAAGGGGGCGTGGCCCCCAGGCGAAGGCAGTGCCCTTCGTGTTGCAAGGACTCTGAGGCCTCCGCCCGGGGGACCTGCTTCTTTCCCCGCAAGGGGGCTCTGTTTGCACGGATCCCGCTAGACCTGGATCCAGCACTGGGAGCCCTGGTGCCCCGGGGTCTCTTTGTAACTTGCCCTCTTCACGCCCATCCCCCCCGTTCACGGTCCCTATCCAGACAGTAGAAAGATCCACACAGCTCTGCATTCCCCTGGAGGTTATTGCAAGCATTGAATGTGTGGGAACGTTCCTTTTCTTCTTTCTTTCTTTTTTAAAAATTGATTTGAAAGAGAGAGGCAGGGAGAGACAGAGGAGAGACAGAGACAGAGAGAGACATCGCCTGGTTGTTCCACGACTGATGCATTCACCGGTTGCTTCTTGTTATGGGCCCTGACAGGGGATTGAACCCACAGCGTCCAGCGCATGAGGACAGCGCTCTAACCCACGGAGCACCCCCCAGGCTACTTGAATGCTTGTCAACGTACGTGAGGTGCTCTACAGATGCAAAGCTTTTACTCCTGGAAACCAGAAATATTGTTAGATGTTTTGTTTTTGTTTTTGTTTTTTTATCACCTTGGTTTGAGCAGCAACTGGTTTAGCGGCTGAACGGCCAGCCGCTCCACAGGAGTCTCCCGGGCGACCCTTGCCATCCCTCTGGCTCCCTGAAGAGGAGTGAGCTGCCTCCTTTTTTTTTGTCAGGCCAAACCACATCCTGCCCATTTCCACTTTCCATAAGACAGCTCGTGACACCGGTGGTTTAAGATTGGGCAGGCTTCGCGGCAAAGCGATAGCAGGGGCCTTTCTCACACGAGTGAAAATAACTCATCCAGCGGTCTGCGTGGCAGGTCTGGGCCTTGAGTTGACCCCGCCCCGCATCCGGATCTGAATCCCTGCTCTGGGGAGCGGATTGCTGCCCGGCCTCCTCTCACAACCTCCTTTCACAGCTTTCTCCCAGGAAACTAAGCTGGAGGCAGGAATGGCGCGGCGCCACCGTGAGAGGGCTGCGGGCTGTCAGGCTCAGGCCAGGATCCGATTGATGGGGAAGGTGCAGACGGTAGTAGTTGGGAAGGACCTCGGTGATGTTCCAGTCACTTTGCCGATGAGGAAATGCCCTCCTTTACCTCCAAGGAGACTGAGTGCAGGGAGAGAGACAGCCTGTTGGAGGCAGAGCCTGCAAAGGCACCTGGGCTCAACGTTCCTGGCTCAAGTTCATTCGAAGGGGTACCCATATCTGCAGGCCAAGTTCTGGTGGCACCAGGGGAGCCTGGTGAACAGGTTGGGTCCTGGTGCCCGAGGGGCACAGGTCACAGCTGAAAGCTGTTTGCGGCCAGCACCAGAGTTAGGCAGTAAATGCAGTAAATGTTCAGAAAGCCTTTGATGCTTGAAGAAGAAAAGGAAAAGGAGGAGCAGGAGGGGAAAGCAGCAACACTGTTGCAAACGACCAGACTATCAGAGCGCTGGACGTCGTAACTGGTGGCCTGGGATCACTTTTATTTTTAGGAGCAGGGCGGCAGACACCGTAGCCTTTCCAGTGGTCACAGGAAACCGGGCAGAGGAATGGGAGACTCCCAGCCTAAAGCAGCCCTGAGAAGGAGCCGGGCTCGTGAGAAGGGCTCGGGACCGGCCTGTGTCCCCGGAGTGTGCAGCCCACGTCCTGCGCTGTCCCGTGTGTGCACCAGACCTGTCCTTGTGCTTCCGGGAGGGCCTGGATGCTCTGACCATAGGAGAAAGTGTCTTCCAAAGGCATCTCCCCGGAGACTTCTGCCCCTGGACCGTGCTTACACCAGGCTGGGGCTTCCCTAATCTTTCAAGGGTACCAGGTGTCCTGTTCATGGTTAACCTATGAACTTGGCTTTGATTTTCTCTGGGAAGCCAAGACTGAATGCCACCCTCACGCCATGCAGGTGGCCTCTGGTTGCACGGCCTGTGCCCTGGTCTCTCGGGCCGCAGCAGGAGCCGTGAGCTGGACAGGGAAGGAGAGCCTGGTGAGCACAGAGGCAGCACCTGGCAGGGGCCGATCCCACACCCGCCCCAGTGCAAGTCAGAGCTAATTGTGGCTCTGCTGTGGGGACAGTTCCCCTTTGTCAGTTTAACGGACAGGACAGCCCAGATAAGAGGTGCTGGGCTCGGTCTCCTGGGTTGTGCAATCAACCACTTTGCCAACTGAGGGAAGAGATGAACGAGCCTTTTCCAACCCCTACAGTCAAAAACAAATTTCCTTTGGGGCTGTCTTCTCCCCCATCGCCTCCCCATCTCCTATTTTTAGTTTCCAAGTTGGTCTTAACTAGGTTTGGGGTTTTCTGGGGGGTGGGTAGAACCCAGGGTGATTTTTCTTTCTCTCTTTCAAGCTCCGGCCTGGCATCTGCCTCCAGCCTCCTGCTCCCTGTCTTGCCTCCAGATGAGCCTGGGGCCCTGGCCTGTGCACCAGAAGGTTGTGGGCTCGATCCTGGTATGTCCCCAGGTCAGGGCACATACCTAGGTTGTGGGTTTGATCCCAGGTCGGGGCATGTATGAGAAGCAACTGATTGATGTTTCTCTCTCTCTCAAAAATCAATAAATACAGAGTTGGGTGGGGATTTAAAAGAGAGAGAGAGAGAGAGAGAGAGAGAGATGTGCCTTGGGCTATTGTTCACTGTTGACCAGGGCGACGGGGGCTGGGCACTCACAGGGGCCAGGTGGCAGGTCCCACTTGGGATGAGCTCAGCCACGTGGCAAACAGTGTATTCGGTGCTGTGGCCAAGTCAACAGAGTCGTGAAGCCTTCTGCTGGCTCAAGAAGGAAATTCTCTCTGGTGGCTGTACCCCCAAATCACACTCAACGCCTCGCCACTCAGGCTCACCCATCAGGCCCTTAGGGGCCACGAAGAGCCAGTTGCCCTTCCCCAGGTGACCTTGGCCAGGACCCCTTGCTCCCATCCTTTGCACTGTGGCGGCTGCTCATTTTCTGCGTCCCCATTAGAGTCGTGCTGTGCCTGGCAGCGTGTGGGAGGCTTCACGGAAGCTGCAAAGGTAGAAACATGTGGTTTTACCGGGTGAAAAGCTAATCCAGCCTTGCAGTCTTGGGCAGGGTGGGCCCCCCTGGAGCTTCCGTGTCACTGTGGAGCAACCGCGTGTCCCACGGACCGTCCACGGCAGGGGGCTTTTTAAATTACCAGGCAGGATAAGCCACAGCTGTGATCACACTGGTGGGCCCTACGGCTCAGGAGAAAAAGGAAACGACTAGGAGAGGCCAACAACCCACCGATGAGTGAGATGGGGCAAGACAGCAGGAGAGGGGTGACCTGGGGTGAGGGGAGGTTTGTGCAGTTTGCACAAACTCCAGCCCTGCGCAGACCCAGACGTCCGGCTGGCACAGCCCTCCCTCCTTCCAAGGCCAGTCCTCTCCAGGTCTGTGTCCAGTGCACTGCTGGGGCCACCCCCTGGACTTTGGGGGTGGGGGTTGGGCATCGGGAATGAACGGATCTCTGCTCTGCTGGACCCAGGTGTGAAGGATGACAGCCCAGCTCCCTGCTGCTCAGGCGGGTATTGGGGGGACCCTGGGGCCTGAGCCCATGGTCATCTCCCCTCTGCTCTCAGGCATGAAGGGAAGGAGGCCTAACGAAGCTCCAGGTCCCAGACACAATAGGCTTCGACAGATCCTGTGGCACACGCAGGGCTACCGGCGCTCCAGCCGGAGTAAAGGCTGCGCTGGCTGCACGGTGCTTCCAGCCAGTCCTCATGGGGGGTGTGCCCGTGGAAACTGCACTTTGCACTCACATGCTCCCGCTTCCCACATGGGGACGCAGGTGAGCATGCAGCATCCCTAGTTCATCTCCTACCTAAGCTACAGCCTGCTTATTTGTATCTGATCCAAGTTCTGGGCTGGGCCTGGAGCCAGGGCAAAGGGGCTGGGGAGGGAAAGTCGCCCTGTCCCCATGCATCACTGACAGCCTTGCCGTGGGCTCTTGTCTTCCCATCACTGAATTTAAGCAGATGCGGGCGAGGATGGTGGGTCCCAGGGCTGACTTCTGTGGCTCTGCTATACACACCAATGCCCAGTCCCACAATCCGTCCTCATCTGGCCCCCTCTCCCCACCCCTGGGCAACTACCAGCGGCTCACCAATAATTTGAAACTGTCTTTGTGACAGAGACTCTAAGGGTCGCAGTTTATCAGCTGTGCACAGTTCCAAGACAAAAGAGAAGAAAAGGTCAATGGGGAGTGTTGGTGAAGACGGAGTTCACGGGGAACCTGTGGAAAGATTCCTAGAAATGTCGTCTTCACCCTGGAATGGGTGAAAGACAGTGAACCCCTCTTCCCTGGCCTGAGGTCCATGGAGCGTCTGGGGAGCATCCCTGAAGTGTCTCCTTGGGTAGCAGCCTGGCTCCTATCTGCACCACACCGCCTCCGTGTCTGTGCCCCTGGTCACCCCTCCAGACCGCAGGGCACCGGTGGTGCTTGCCCACCTGGGCCCACGTGGGTGGCCATGGCCTCCTCTCACTGCGCTGTGGGCAAGCCAGTGAACATCTGCTGTGTGAAAATATCCTCCCAGGGTGTGGCGCGTGGGAAGCACAGCCACCACCTTTTACATGAGCTGGTCCGTAATGAAGAGGCGCTGACGGACAGATCGAGAAATTCCTACCTGCTTTACCCGCATTCCTGCCGTGCTGGGCAGAGTTGTCTGTACCAGGATGAAGGCTGTGGGGGGGTGTTGGTGGCACAGATTGGAGTGGGACTTGGTGGGAGACGCTGTGTGCATGCATATGTAGGTGTGTGTGCATGGGGGCATGTATATGTGTTATACGGGTATGTGCACACATGTGTTGGTGCATGTACATGTGTACAAGGGGGGAGATACACAAAAGAAACAAGATCTCCTGGAGGGTAAGCCTCTCATAGTGCAGACTTCCCATCTGGGTGAGCGTTCTAGGAACCCGTCTGTACTAGTGTGCTAGCTGGTGTTGTCATGAGAGGCTGTGTTTCATGCCCATTTCATGATGGGTAATTTACGAGTGCACCTGACTGCACCACACTGAGTGTTTAGCAGTTTTTGACCACAAACAGCATGACCCCACACCCCACCCTCCCTATTGGCTAGGTTTCACCCTGAGAGACTTTGTTTTGTTTTCCCGGATGGGAAAAGTTCTCAAAGGGAAACATTTTGCCAACGTGGAAGAGGTAACCAACAACAGCAGAAGCACCATAAGACAGTAAAAATCGGTGAGCTCAAAAACTGTTCTGAGCATGAAAAGAAGGTCTAGACAGGTGTACTGCATCGCACGGAGGGTGCTTTGAAGGTGACTGAAGTTTAAACATGGAAGAATAAATACACAGTTATTATAAATAAATTCTGGGATTTGGGGGGTCCCCTCGTGTGTGTGTGTCCGAGGCAGAATGGAGCAGGCGAAGATCACTGGAGAGGGCCAGAGTGGATTACTTGCAAAGACCTTGGTTGGTGATTGGGAGGGGTCGGGGGAGGGGAGAGAGGGACAAGGTCCCGCTGAACAGAAGCGACAGCTGAGAACGAGAAGGAAACCAGAAGACCTCTGGCTTGACTGGAACCTGGGTTGAGATGCACGTTTGGATTCCTTAGGTCCCCGACTGCGTTAGACAAGACCTGGTTGTTTAGAAGAGAGTGGGGGACAAGATCCTACTGAGGGAGAGGGGAGAGAAGACTTGGGAGCCTCTCTGAGTTGGGACAAACCCGGGCCTCGGCAGCAGAGATGCAGGACAGCTTGGGGCGTCTGCAGACCAGGCGAGAACAGCGTCTCTCCACTTCCCTGGTCACTGGGGGTCCTGGGGACCCTGCAACGGTGGAAATCTTCCCCTGAGTTACTCCTTGTTGATATCAGCTGGGAAGCATTTCCTAAATGAAATGACACCGTAAAAAGGCAGGTGACAGCTGTGCTCAGCACTGGCAAAGCCCAGGAGGTGCCGGGAGCGGCAGCCCCGAGAGCAGAAACCCGGCTTCTAGGAGGAGGAGAGCTCGGGGAGGTGAGAGACAACTGTAGGCCGAAGACACCTCGGCCTCTTCTCCGTGGCATATCCTGTGGGACGGTAGTCAGTGTCATCTAACGAAAGAGGCTGTCCCACTGGTTGAGTGTCAGGAGCGCAGGGTTGAAAAAGTAAGGCTTCTTCCTTGTGGGACTCGCCAGTGCATTTGCTTTGCACACGTGACTTGACAAGAGGGAGGTGTACCCTGTGGTCCTCAAACGGATCGGACAGCGGGACCCCATTTCTGTAACACGCCTCCTGCAGCTGGTGCTCCACGGAACACTCTTCAGGAAACACCTCGGTGGCCAGGAACAGGAAATGTGGTGCGTAGCCTAGGCTCCCGTTTCACTCACCTGTGAAGCTTTCTTATTCGTTTCTTTTTCTTAATCTTGCTTTGTCCCCTTCTGGAAACCAAAGCCTCTTTCCCCAGAGTCTCTCCTTCTCCAGACGGGAGACTAGGGACAACGCACATGCTGTCGTCCTTGACCGGAGTGCGGGCACGAGGGGCCTCTCCTCTAGCCCTTCCTGAGGACAGGGAGGAAGGAGCTCAGCCCGCTCAGCAACCGTGCGCCAAGCTGGGAAGCGCCCCCTGCAGCCCTCCACCGCACCTGTACAGATAGACTTTAGGAGAACCCACTCTGGCTGAATAACACTCCCCCTTGGGGAAAATAGCCCACGGGGGCTTTGGAACAGCCTGAGGGTTGTGGTCAGATCATAGTAACAATAATAATAGGACTTATTTGCCATAGCAGAGGATTCAGAATAAGGAGGATCTTGGACTCCATCCAGATGGTGTTAGTTACAAAGGAACCCAAAGCTAGGTGTCAGGAGGGCTCCCTCGCGGGGTGGCGCTGAGCCCCGGGGGGCTGCGGGCAGTGAGACCGGGGGTATTTAGGTAGGCAAATGCACAGTTACTGATTGCACAGTGCCCCGCAGCATGTCCCCCTGCCCCACGCACCCCCTCCCAGGAGATGCATGGATTGGCTCCCGAGACAACCCAGCGGGGCGGGAATCCAGGGGCCAGAAGATCCAGCCTCCATCCAGCCACCACGGAGCTGGCTGACCCCAGGGCAAATCACTTTGTGTGGTTTCCTCATTTGGAAAGGAAAAAATAAAAGAGATAAAATCTGATCTACCTCTCAGAGGTTCAAGTGGTTTCTGTTTTGCTCTTTTTTGTGAAGAGCAACTAATAAAAATGATACCAAACCCCTCTGAAAATAAATACAGGCTCCATGCATTTCTAGCAATAATAGCATAGACTCTCCTTGGGACCAGGGCTCAATTTACCACGATAAAATCACCGGTAAATTTCTAAAAAGTCACTCCTTTGTACACATACCTTCTCCATACAAAATGGTTTTCTGTTAGGAGAAGGTTAGCGGACACCCCAATTCATTCATTTCGGGGTTTGTGTGTTTCTTTTCTCCAGTTGAATAGTCAGTCTCTCTCTGACTTGCCATTTTTGGTCATATTTCAGAAATGACTGAACTTCAGATTTTGAGCTCTCACTTACGGAGAGCGAATTTAGAAAAAATAACCAGATTAAGAGATAAGTAGACAAACATTCTGATTGAGGCTCGAACTGTGTCGCAGTGCTCTGGGCAGTGTGGAATTACGCGTTTCCATATTCCTTGTTGGTCTTCACGAAACCCAAACCCAGAAGGGTATAGTAAACGTGGCCGTCTCCCTCCTCGGGGCCCTCGAAGGAGTTTTTAATGTGGCAACTTGAAGGCGAGCAGTTGTGTGAAACACAATGACACAAAGGAGTGTTTTTGTTGCTTCTGCTTCTTGCGGAGAGAAGATTAGGTCTTTGGGAGGGTGGAAAAGGACCGAGTTTCAGACCCACCCCCTTGAGGGAGCTCGCTGATCCCTCAGGAACGGCACCTGAGTCCGATCTGGAATGAGCTCGAACGCAGGTTTTATGTTGTGAGAACTTGGAACCTGGCCCTCGGGGGTGCTTCTAAGTTGAAATGTCATTCTTTTTCCCTTTTTTGTATTTAATACATATTTCATAGGCTCCTTGCTTAAAAGCTTTTTGATCGATCGGCAGCAGGGAGCCAGCTCGCTTACCTAACTGGACGAGGTTCCCACTTTCTCTCCCAAAACCCCAATGTCCAGGAATGTGAAGAGGCTATGGAATTGGGAGAGAGAAGTGCTCACCCCACTCCTCTCTCCTTTCTCCTCTGAATTCTAGGGGGTCTTGCTCATCGAAAAGCAGGTATGCAGCTTACTGGGCCCCGCAGCCTTCCCGTGCCCACCCCACAGGAAGTGACCGAGGGCACCTTCTGAGGACACACAGCTCCGGTAGCTGGCTAATGACCGGCTGTGGTCCCGAGGCCCGCTCAGTCCAAGAACATCAGCCTCCACCTTGCTTTTAATTTCCCTGACAATAAGAAGGATCTCTTGGAGCCGTTCTGTCCAATACATAACCACTGGCCACAAGGCAATTTACACTGACATGAAATCACGTTAAATAAAATTTAAATGTAGTTCCTTGGTCACACAAGTCACTTTTCAAACAGGGCAGATAGAGAACATTTCTGTCATCACAGACTGGCCCCATTGGACAGAGCTGCCTAAGAGATCACCCGGCCCAGGCCTTCATTTAAATTCATGGAACTTTAAGAAACGGACACCATGAAAGGTTAAAGGACTATTTCAAGGATATCAGGGGATTTTCTGGAGAATGTATTTCTTGGCCATTTTGGAACCCCGGAGGACGTCCTTTATTTGAATCTTGAGTTTTGAAAGGAATTTTCTATACCAAATACCTATTTGATTTTTTGCTAGTAAAATAATCTAATGTAACAATGGTCTTGTAATATAAAAGCACTGATCCTTTTTGGAGATGTTCAATGCTGTGTAATCAACTATGTCTAAATATTTTCCTATTTTTAGTGGCCTGTGAATGTCACAAGGAAGAGGAAGTCTGGATCAATTTTTGGAGACCAAGCAACATGGCTGAATTTATTCCCTGTCCTGGGCTGCGCCAGCCTTGCTGTGATGCTCCTAGTGGCCTGGGCGCACAAATCAATCCCGGGAGAAGGCCGGCAGGTCGGCTGGGCCCTGGAGGCCCAAGACCTGCCACTGCAGTGTCCACAGTCAGGCAGCGTCCCTGGGGAGACCCAGGGGGAGACCCCGGGGGAGAGATACAGGCCTATGATGACGAGTGTGTCCCGAACATTCTTCGTAGACACTTATCCTCACTTAGAGCTGAGGCGGACAATACCTGTCTCTCTCCCTCCACCTGAGCCTCAGGTGAGATTTCACCAGAGGCAGAATTCCCGGGCCCAGAATTCCCAGTGGTTGGAGGCAGAAGCCTTGCTCAGAGAGCTGCTAAAGACGGGGGATTCGGAACTCGGGACTGTTGAAAAAGGTCCCCCCCAGTGTATGGGGCCGGGTGGGTCCTTAAAGTACCAGGGGATCCCTTTGTAAAGTACGTAGTTGTCTAACCGCTAGGCTGTACACCTGAAACTAACACGAAATAATATTAAGTGTGAAACTGTAGTTAAAAAATAAAATTTAAAATATGTATACTGCTTAGTCACTTGCCCAACTAAAAAAAATTAAAAAGAGAAAGACACCCCACAGAGGGAAGGCCCAGAAATGTCCCCCGAGAGTGGCCTATCCCACTCAGCTTCCTTGTATACAAGTTGTCCCCAGGGAGATCAAAGGTAATCCTGGGCAATTGTCTTAAGTCATTAATTAAATGAAATTGATCTGCAATTATTCCAACAGTTAAGCGAACCATGATATATAGAGGAGATAAAAGAAAGAATCTGGGCTCACCGTGGTCTTCATTAATTTCCTCGTTAGGATGAATACCTCTCCTCATGTTCTCCCAAGCGCTCGCCCACTGCACGCAATAAGGAAATACAAAAGAAAGCAATGGAGCATCTCCTCTTGGGCCCGTGGGTCGTGTCTTTCTGACTCTGGGGATTTGACTTGTTGAAGAAGACACTGTGAAAGGCCAGTGTCCCCATGGATGCGATTTTATTGGCAACAGACACTGAGAACCGGGGCAGTGGGAAAGTTCTGGCAGTGTTTCCAGGGAATTGCATGGTAAAAGAAAGGTGTGCTCCAGAATAACAAACCAACTTGTAAAGACCCAGAAGACAAGAGACCAAGTCGAGGAGGACCAAGTTGAGGAGGCATGGAGCAGACGTCAGATACCGGAGGTTGGGGCAAAGAGGGGCCAGGGCCCTGGAAGGTCGGAGGAGTGGCAAACCCAACAGTAGTATTCTCTGCTCTTTGGGAACTCGCCCTGTAGAGCTGAGCAAGGGCTCGCTGAGTTTTCCTACAGTCGAGAGGGAGGGTGGAGGCAGGACAGATGGTGAGGCCTTGGTGGCGGTGCCAAGAGTACCTACCTTCCTCCTCTCCGGGGGAGCCCTTCACCCACCTGGACTCAGCCTGGAGGTGTGCAGGTGCCCAGGCTGGGTCCTCTGGTCCTCAGCACCTGCACCATCCAGGTGCTGGTGTACTTGCATTTCTTGGAAATAATTATTGGTCAAACCAGATTTTTCCTAGCCCCTGACTTATTTTAAGGAGGAAACGGAGAAAGGAAGTGCTGCAGGGAAGGCATTACCCCTGCAGGCTTTGAGGATGGAGCTGGGAAAGAATTTGAAGGGGTCCAGAGAGGGGGTGCCTGGGAGAGAGACAGGAAGCAAGAGGAGATGAAGCCAAGGGAAACTGCTGGCCTGTGGCCGCGGATGCGAAGGCCACGTGTTAGAGACTGTGTCACCTCCAGGGGGAGGTAGGCTTCGCGGACGGATTAGGTTAAGGCTGCTGAGATGGGGGGACTGTCCTGGGTTGTCTGGGGGTTGCCATGTCATCGCAAGGTTCTTAGGAGGGAGACATGGGGGACACAGTGGGAATGAGACAGGGGACGTGGCGATGGAAGTAAACGCTGGAGTGACAATAGGGAGGGGACATGGACCAAGTCCTCTAGGAGCTGACCTTTCCACTTTAGCCCAGTGAGGCCTATAAAACCCCACAGTAACTGTGTCACCTTATAGGGCCTCTGGGGCAGGTTAAATAAGACAAGTCATTTAAGGCACCTAACACAGTGTCAGCCAGGTATTTGGTAGATGGTTTTATCATATGTTTTTAAAAATCATATTATTCGACCCACCAGGGCTGGATCCCAAGTCCAACCTAAAGCCTACCCACTGTGCTGTACGGAAGTTGGCTCGGGCTGTTTGGAAGCAGATGCGGCTCTTCCAAAGAAACTATGGCAAAGTATTTTAGAATTACTGGAACTCTAGGAGGCACTCCCCAGTCCTTTATGTCAGAGAACTTTGGGGACCCCAGAAGTCCTGAGTTCCAGCCCCTCACAGCCACGTCCTTGGTGGTGCCCACAGGGTTGCCAGTGTGCTGGAAGCAGTCTCAGATAATGTGGCAGTGACCACTGACAAATGTCAGCAAGCCACGTGGCTGTGAAGGTGTGAGAAGGACTCAGGGGGTGTCAGCAACAAATGGCAGGGCAGCTGCCCGGGTGTCGCATAACCCTGGTGACTTTGGCTGATAATCTTCCGATTGCTCCTGTTAATCCCACCTGGGCCACCGCCCCCTTGTTGGCTTTGTTTAGCACCCGAGGGGCTGCATGTGCAATGGGACAAGGGCCAGACCGAGTGTAGAAACTGAGCTCTGAGGCACAGCCGGCAGCAGCCAGCTCCTTATCTATAGTCACCGGCCCAGGAAATCAGCCTGCTCTCCACAACTCAGAGTGTAGGAAGTGAGGCCTCTATCTCTAGCAACAATCTGGGAAGCCAAACAATAAGCTCTGAGACCATCAGTCCCTGAAGGCCAAGATTTGATTGATACCTGACAGCTTCCCTCATTTTTGTTCGCACTCCCAACTTAAGACCGACCAGAGAAAGCCAAACTTGTTCCCCCACCAAGCACGTGGGATGCCTCTCTTTTACTTGGCCCTCCTATGGCTTCCCCAGCCCAATAGCCAGCAGTCGGGGCACACCTGAAACCTTCCTTCTTCCCTCTACAAAGCCTCCTGTCTTCTCTGCCTGCCTTCGAATCTCTGCCAAACACACGTGCCGATGGCTGACTCCCTTGCTATAAAAAGCAAACTCTTCCCTGGCAGGTGTGGCTCAGTTGGTTGGAGCATCATCCCATAAACCAAATGGCAGCAGGTTTGATTCCTGGTCAGGGCACATGCCAGGGTTGTGAATTCAATTCCTGGTCGGAGTGTGTACCAGAAGGCAACCAATCAATGTTTCTCTCTCTCTCTCTCTCTCTTCCCCTCTCCCTCCCTTCCGCTCTCTCTTTCTAAGGCAATCAGTGATAAAAAAGTTAAAAGATTAAAAAAATAAAATACACAAAAAGCAAGCTTGGAATCCCTGGACTTTTCCTGTTCCCATTTGTCAGGTCTTCATTATTGCCGCACCCCACGACGATGGCGGGTGTGAGATTGCAGTGTGAGAACATGCTCTAGGCACCTGGCCGTGGACGAGTGTGGTCACGTGATCAGATCAGAGTGACAACTGTGGCCTCCTGAAGCCCCAGACCCCTCTTGGTTTCTGTCTGTGTGGAGCGTGCCCCGCTTCCCTAAGAGCGGGAGCTGAGTGTGACGAAACAGTGACTAAGCTCTGTGCGAACTTAAATCAGTGCTGGCGCCACTGGGCAGAACATCCAGGATGTAATTAGTGAAGGCAAATGGGAAAAGCCCCAAATTGGAATTTTGTTTTTAAGTAACACTTGGGAGAGGGCAATTTAGAAACGAAGACAACATATTTCCCTAGTCGTCTGCATACAGATCTCATTTTAAAGAAAACAGTGAGAAGGTACGCTTTAAGTGCTGTCCCGGGGAACGTTGTCAGCTAACGTTACTAATCGAAAAGCTATCAGAGCAAGGAAACATCCAGGTGGCGATGGGGTAGAGATATTGCAGGAACTCTCTGTAGACATCTCAAATTGTTGGTCTTTGAAAATAAGGTTCATGTGCGACGTTCTCTGCAGAGCCGTTGGCAGGATTGTTACTGAGTTTATAGCCAGGTATCATCAGGACAGATTCTCACCGTGCGAACCTGGGTCCAAGGACCACAGCTGATATCATCCTGGGAGGTCATTTCTCTCTCTCTTTCTCTCTCATATATATATATATATATATATATATATATATATATATATATATATACACACACACATATATATGTACACACACACATATTTGGGAAGTCAGTGATTAAAGTGGTTGCTGGCATTGTGGGTAATTATAGGAATTTGCTTCTTTAGTTCAGTTTTTTTTTTCATCTAAATCCTTACTCTGTGTTTTAGATAGTGCAGTGTTTTATGTTCCAGAGTTGCACAGATTTGGTGGTTGGGAATCATCAATAATGGGATTTTCCATTTTATACGACACCATTAGTAGAAGTGCTCGCACTCACCATCCTGGTGTCCTCACACCCCTGTCCCAGGAGGCTAAAAGCAGGTGGTGGGACAAGTGTTCCCACTGAGCTGGTGAGAAACCTAAGATTCAAAGAGGCAGACTGCTAGCCCTGACTGGGTAGCTGAGTTGGTTAGAGTGTTGTCCTGATACGCCCAGGTTGTGGGTTCAATCCCAGGCCAGGGCACATATAAGAACCAACCAATGACTGCATCAATAAGTGGAAAAACAAATCAATGTCTCTCTCTCTCTCCCTTCCTCTCACTTTCTAAAAATCAATCAATGAATAAAAATATTTAAAAGACGTGTAATGCTTTCCCCAAGTTCATGCTTTTAGCAAGCTGGGATTCGAACCCACATCTTTTGATATCAAGCATGCAACACCCAGCAACAAGGTTTGTGATACTTTTATGGAACGCAACGCGATCTGGTTCCCCATTTCAACTGACAGCCAGTGTCTTGAAAGTAAGGGCTCTTGCGGGCACCTCTGGAGATGAAGGGAAGCTAAGGCAGCTGGAGAGAAAGACGCTTTCTAGCCTTGGCAGCCGAAGCAGCGGGTGTGGGGGTGAGGCAGGGGATAGGGCAGGCAGAGGAAGGCCACACTGTCCGCTGTGAGCTGCACGGGCCAGCCTCATAGCTGCCCTGCACTTGTAGCCATTGGGCACTTGAAATGTGGCTCCTTGGACCCGAGATGCGCTCCGATTGTCGGTTCCACACTGATTTCAAAGGCAGCCTATTTAAAAAAAGAAAGAGTGGGAACTACCTCAATAATTTTTATACTGATTCTACGTTGACATAATACGCTGCATTGAACGAATGTATATGATTAAGATGAATTCCATGTATTATTTTTAATTTTGAATGCGACTCCTAGAAAACAAAAAAATCACATTTGGGGCTCACATTTTATTTCTGTCAGATGGCGCTTGTCCAGAGGTTTTCCCTTTGGGGTTCCTTTTTTTATTTACTCTTTACTTGTATTTTTCCCCTTTGGGTAAGATGGTCCCTGGGGAGGTAAGGGGAAGTGAGTCCATCAGCTTCTCAGACAGCGCGGAGACTCCTGCTGCCGGCCCACCCTGCCCTGGGGAATGGGGTGGGGGGGACTTGTGTTATGTAAGGCATTAAAGAAGCAGCCGAGTTCCATGTGGCAATTTCAGTGGAAACATTTTTACTTCTGAAACCTAGTTTCTTTCCTAAACTCCCCCCAGGCAAAATGGATTATTGCTTCCTGGAAATCGAAGCAGGGGACTTGAAAGTGTTTCATATTAAAAACAGAAAAGCCCAAGGAGGAGGAAAATAATTATGTTTCTAAAAGCTTTTAGAACAAATGCTTGCTTGTGAGAAATAATTTTCCTATAAATATTTTATTCCTCCTTTCCTTTCTTCTGTCCCCCAGCTGAGGATTTCCACAAGGGCATGGGAGATGATGTTCCCCTGGGTGGGGGTGGGGGGGAATCAAAGCCCCCGCCTACTTGCCGCTGAGTGTTACAGTCTTCCGAGGGTCTGCTTCCAACCCACCGGCAGGGCTCGGAGCGGCAGTGGGCTCCAAACGCTGGAAAAATGGACAAAGAATGCAGAGAAAAACTTGTAGCTACATTGCTTCCGAGCCAGTCTCAAACACAAAGTTTCCAGGCTCGTGGAAAGTTTCCCTGTGGGAACCTATCCATTCTGAAAGACTTCTAGTAATGTAAACAGTAGGTCACTCACAATTGGTGCCGAAGATGACTACGGACAGAAAAGGACTCAATGAATGGTGGTTCCCAACCAAAGTCTGTGTGCCCAGTGCATTGAAAGGCCAACAACACTCAGAACACCAGGGTAGGGAGTGAGGAAGGCTTATTGATGGAGGAGGCGCCAACTGAGAAGATGAGAGACCCAGCGGTGCCTCAGATCCACCTTCTCTCTGGACCAGGCCAAGGGCTTTGAAGGGGCTGGGGGAACAGGTGCCTGGAAGTGCTGGTGGGTGAGTTTTCACTGCAGGGCCTTGCGCTTGGCCATTACTGGTCATGGGCGTCAGCACCGGATCTTCCAGCATAAAGGACCCTTGGTTTCTGCAGGGGTTCAGGGATTAAGAGGTTCCGGTGTTCCAGTTCCGGTTATGTCCTTGTTCTGGGCACTGACTGCTCTTGGTTCCCGACTCTCTTTCTAAGGATGATGCCCAGCCAACAGCTTTGGGAGGGAGAGACAGGGTCTTCCTCCAGAGCAAAGCCCAGATTTGCTTACAGCCTTGGAAGACAGACACAGTGTCTTCTTCCACAGCAAAGGGCAGACTTGCTTCCTGCTCATGATAAAATACCCGAGTGTTTTAAACTCTTGAACTCGGAGCTCCTCTCCTGTGTCACAATGCATTGTGTGTGCAAATGCCAGCAGGTCCCCTTTGCTTTGTCCTGTGGGAGCTGGGGCTTGGGGACCTGGCTTCAAAAGCGCCGATGCACTGGCTGTTGTTGGCCTGAGTCTTTGTCCCTGACCTGCGAAGCTCTGTCTTCAAACAGCACCCACAAAGTGGTGGTGGGCTGGCTTGTCTCTGGCTTATCGGTTTCTGAAAGTTGCTCTCAGTGACTCTTATTCTGGACCCACGGAGGAGCTGTTGGAGATGCTGGAGGGAATCTATAATTAAAGCTGAGTCTGAGGGTTCTTCCCTGGGGTGAGAAGAGAGGGAGGAAAGGGCCTCATTGCTTTGGGGCATCCTTTCATTTCATGGGCTCAGATGTTTCAGCATCACAGATTAAAGAGGGCATAGGTGCATGCAACCCAGGACACACAGACAGACAGACAAATGGCAGGTGGGAGAAGGAAGGCAATGGGCGGCAGGGGTTGTTTTTAATGCAAACCCAAAGAAGGGAAAAAAAGGGAGTTTAACATAAATTTTGCAACAAAAAGAATACATTTAAAATGGATTAGCCTCATACTTTTTTATACCAAAAGTAAACATTTAAGTGAATTTTTTGTGGCCCCAAGGCTTTATTTGTTTACTTTTGGGGGTCGTGGAATGAGTCATTATTACAATTATTATTACCCAATCACCTGCTTCGTTGGTGCTGACAGAAAGAGTTATTTCAATACCAAAGCTCCCCATTGGGTCCTGGAGGAGGGAGTGTATCCTCTGCCCCGCCCCTGCCTCTCCAACCCCCCACCCCCACCCTCCTGGCAACTTCCAGTCAAGGTCAGAGGAGTTCTGAGAGGGGCAAACAGGGCAGGGGGCTGCCAACAAGTTGCCACGAAAGGAAATTTAAGTTGGCACTTCATGTTTAAAATTTAAATCTATCAGTTGCGAAGGATTTAATTTCCAATGCATTGTTAATCATATGAAAGAAAAAATTGTCCCCAAATCGTCAGTGGTAGGATTTTTTTTAAATGATGCAATTTATAACCCCTTCCATGAAGTCATTATAATTCCTGATAAAATGCTTGGGTAATTTCCGGATGGACTTTAATGGGATTAAGAAATCCTGAGAAGCCAGGGCTCCCCACTCAGCTTTCCTGAAACACGTCAGTCCGACTTGGGCCCTTGGCTGGTCGAGACACTGAGGCTTCGCTCTCTCTCTGTCCATGCCAACAGAATCCCTGAACGGAGACCAGTCGGAACAGAGTTTTTCATATGCTAATATCAACTTGGTCTGGGAAGGCATTTTAACAACGGACAAATATAAATAAATTTGCTACATCACTTCATTATAGACTGGAATCTAAATATCATTATGATTTGATATTCAGCATCATCTCTATGAAAAATATAAGAACAAATTCTTTTTGACACCTACAAATTTTACATTTTATTTTTCTCCCCTCAAATTCACATGTCTACTCTCCATTCTATCCTAATATGGTATCTCTTACCACTGAAAGCTTAAAATTAATCTCATAATTTTCTACAACAAAAGTAAGTCTAAAAGTGTTTGTGACCATACGGCTTTACTTTTTTGTTTCTGGGTTGAGTAATTCTTAAAATTTTTTATTATTACACAATTGATACAAATCTACAAATCTGTTACAAATTTTGATGAATAATTATTAAGTATAAATGTTAAACTTTAGTGGAAATGCACCTCCTAATAAAACGAACAGGGCTGGTTTCTTCCACCTCCTCGAGGAGGGCATGTACCCATAAATACGAATCACCTACTCCAAGTCTATTCTTGTTGTTTGTTTGTTTGTTTTTAAGATGTAAGCTCTGAGGAGTGCTGGTCACATGACAAGTACATGGGGCTGGAAGGAGTTTGTTATAGTAATATTACTCAACACTTCAGACTTCTGAGATTTATTCCAAAATCACATTTTAAAAAAAAGCATCTCCACCAGCTGTCTCAACTAGGTACTCTTCCAAGTTTGTTGGAAGCAAAGATTGAAAAAAACAGTTTGCAAATGGATTAGCTCCTCCTCCTGAGGATTCAAATCAGACCGTTTGGTAACCTGAGGGTGTTTCTTACCCAAGGGCAGTGCCCAAGAGTGTGAAGGTAGGTCGGCTCAATGGGCAATAAAGCAGAGGGGGAGTTTTTGTAAAAAGCAAGCTCGGCTTTGTAGGTTTTGCTCATGTCCTTAGTGTAAATCCTTCTCTGACCACAGAGCCAGTCTGAACTGGCCTCTTCCCATTTCAGAGATAACAGAACAAGGCGAGAAGTCTTGATGTTCGACAGTACACATGTGCACTAAAAAAAGCATTCACCCTAGAGTGACCTTTCCAGGTCAAGGGGTCAGAACCCACCATGGATGCACAGTTGCCCACCCAGACTCAAACATTCGAAGCACAAGAAGGCGTGATTCCCTGGTGCTGGCTCACCTGGCTCTTGTTGCGAGTTCTGATTCCCGTGAACACCTGGTTATCCCTTGGAAGGGCTGTGCCTCAAGGCCCCACGGGCAGCCTTTCAAATCTGAAGACCACTGATGGACACAAGGTGTGTGGGCTTGGAATGCGCCGCACCACGGCCTCCTGTGACTGGTCCTATGTCAGGAGGACCTGGGCACATCGCTCCACTTCTATCAGTCTCAGCACTTCTCCTACAAATAGGAGAAGCCAGTGCCTACAAGGCAGTAAGAGCTCGTGGCACCGTGGGCGCAGTGCTGGGGTGCAGCAGATACTGCTGGGTGGGTATCGCTCCCCAAGTCCCCTCAATTCAGTTGAAGGGAAGAGCCTTGGGGGGTTGGTGTTTGGGGTGTGGGTACAAGGGGGAAACACCAGAGCTTGGCTACACAGGGCTTTTTATTTTTTTCTCCCACATCAGTGACTGCTTTGGTATCTTAAAATGCTCACATCAAAACAGAACTTGCAGCTTGTTTCTGTCCTTTTTACACAATCCTTCATCTTCTGGACTGCAGCTTCAGGCCGGGATCATCCCTGGGTGTGGACAAACACACCCCATAGCAACAAGGGATCTCTCTGGGAGTAGAACCCCCTTCTGGTCCATCTTGGACCGAACTAACCAGGAGGTTGAGTAACCAAGAAACAGAAGGGCCTCCTTCTAAGGTGGTTTCACCTGTAAGGCAATCCCGTGGCCCGGTCCCCCGGGGCTTCATTAACATGAGGTTTCTGGTGGTTCACCGGCTTGTTAAAGTCTACTTTAATGACGATGAATGGCAGAGCGAAGTCCTGCCACTGCCTCTATAAACAATTCTAGGGCACAACCAATATCTCACACTGTATTTTTCTTTACAATATTAACTGCACAGACAAGAGAAGTTTCATGGCAATGTCGGTTTTTTCCTGATAACACAAAAAAAGTGCCCTTATATTCAGTGCTGGCCAACTAGAGACTTAATCTATTTTAACTATCTAAAATATGCCTACTGCAGACCCTGGTTGGTAACTCGGTTGGTTGGTGCACTGCTCCGAATTGCCATGGTTGCAGGTTCGATCCTTGGTCAGGGCCCATACAATAATCAACCAGTGAAAGTGTAAGTAAGTGGAACAACAAGAAGATGTCTCTTTCTCTAAAATTAATAAAAAATAAAATGTTTATCATGTGCTTTTATGTGTGTGTAAAATGTTGGAGGGTGTCAGCCACCTCCTAAAAGTATTTCTTAAAAACAGCAGAATCTTGATAACAAAAGCTTTCAATACGAAAACACTGTTTATGCACTTATTTTTATTTCAAACAAAAATATCCCAGTAACTCAAAACAAAAGCAAGACTTGGTTGAAAACTTAAGAAGACAGTATAATAAATGCAACCACCAATACGTCCCAGAAAGAAACTTGATTGGCTATCACTCCTTCAAATAGTACCCCAGAGGGAAAAACATAACAAAGTGAGTGAGCTCGGAAGGCCCACTGCAGAGTCCCCAAAAGGTCTAGGTATATGGCATTATTAGGTATCTACATCACAGTCACATTTAATAAGAGTCCCAGTATCTTCCGATTAAGCCTTTCCGTCTTGCAAAGTGTTTTTGTCTGCTGGCCTTACATTGGTACACAAACAAACTTGTCATCAACAGGATCGTGGCCTTATTTATTTCTCTGGGGCTGTCACAAGGAATTGGTGCAACACCTTTCATACTCCACCTGGTTTTCTTCGTGACCAGTGGGGCACATACATCACAGTTGTCCAAGGTCTGTCCTATGGACACAGACACGGAACAGAACGATTCTTTGGGTAAGGACAAGGGACTTGCATTATCGCTTCCCTAATTGAGTTTCACATTGTTTTATTTTCTTTCTGTATTGTGCATGATATTTAGAAACAGATGTCCCTACCAGCCAGAAGATTTTTATGAAGTGTCCTGTTGGTTAAAACTGCAAATGTATTGTTTAAGTAGCCACCAGACGTATCCAGGTTTGAAATAATATACCATTGCTGGCAAATGTTTCAGAGAGTTTTGGTTCCCCTGTGCTGCCCTGCAGAGCTGGATTTTCAGTTGTTTTAACATCTTTAGAATCTAAACATCCTGCAGAACTGTGACATGTTTCTTGCTTGTGCCCTGGCCAGGTGGCTCAGTTAGCTGGAGCATCATCCTGCACACAGAAACGTTTCCAGGTTCGATTCCCAGTCAGGGCACATACCTAGGTTGTGGGTTCAGTCCTCATACTGTTGTGGGCACATACTGGAGGCAACTAATCAAATGTCTCTCTCTCTCCCCCCCTTACTCTCTCTCTAAAAGCAATACACATATCCTCTGGTGAGGACTAAAAAATAAAATGTTTCTCACTTGTTGCACAAGGCCCTTCATGGAGGGATGACACTGACCCCTGGGAAGTCACAGTGACTTCCATCTTATGCCCCACAGTCCTAGCTATTTGGAAACCTCCATGCCCTGATCCAGTCAGTCTTGGGAACGTTTTGCTCATTTGAAAATTCCTCTCTCCCACCCCTGTAACAAATGTCCTTTGTCCCATTATAAGAAACCCAAAAATCTCTGGAAGATCCAAATTGAAGAACAGTAAAGATCCGGTTGGAACCTTCATAAGCCTGACAATGTAGAATTGTGTTTCTTAAAAAGTGTGCAGCCACATTTGTCTGGGCAGCAAAAGACACCACAGAGTGAGATCAGAATAGAATTTCAGCTGACTCCCTAATTTCCTCACAGTGGCTTATATTTCCAGCCCTTCCTGTTTCTTTCTGATAGAGCAGGTGCACATTACTAACCATAAGTGATAAGAAAGTATAAAAACAGCCACTGCCTGAAAAGTACAGTTGAAATTTGAATTTAAGTTCCCATTTCTAAATTAGTCATTTTAACCTAAGTTGCATTACAAGACAGGCTATTTGCAATCCTGTTCCATCAGTAAAGCCTTAACATGAAAGGCAGACATGTGTTGGGGTGGCCTTGTTTATGTTGAATCCTGGTTATTCTCACTCCTCTGGATTTAGACTCACTTCCTAATTTCCCACACTGGACCAGGAATAGGTCTTTATATGATAAGCAATAAATATTGACTGATGAACTAGAGGGCACATCCAAGCAGTGGGCCGCAGCTGCAGGAGCAGGGATAAACGGGTTCGGGCAGAGTATGTTTTTTCGTTTGTAGGAACTAGTGAAAGCTGCTTTAATCCAAATCTTAAACGTACAAGAATGTGCAGCCACTGTAAAAACAGACGGGCTGTTTGCTGTGGCCTGTCGGCTGTTTTGATCTCTTTTCAGAGTGCTTCTGCAGGGAGGGTCTGGGAGGACGAGGAGGCTCCTGGGTGATTTCCTCCTTGTGGTTCTTTGTAAAGCCCCTGAGCCCCATTTGGAAAGTGCATGTGTTCTATCTAACCCTGACCTTGGCCAACATATGCACCGTGCATTCAGGTGTGACTCCCTTCTCAACCAGACACCAGTAGGAACAGTTCTCTGGTTGTCTGATCACAAAATAATTGAGACAATGAAAAAAAGGAGGAGAGAAAAAAAAAGACTAGTTGAGGCTTTTATATACATTCGTTGCTTCTAACATGTTTTTAACAAGAAGAAAAATGCAACATAACTACTCTTCGAGTGAGTGCAGCCACAATACTGTACAGGCCTGGGGGCAGGCGTGAACCTTTACGGTTCAAACCAGGTAAGAAAGCCCCAGGGCAAAAGGAAACCAGCCAGAAGTCAACCCCTGCGAGTTTTTCTTTTAATATATATACATTTTCGAATATTCTGCAAATCCCGGTTTGAACAATAAAAACAACAACAATAAAAGACAGACAAGCTCTATATTAAAAACATCCATGTTCTTCATTGTCACTTGAAAAGCAGCGTGGAGGCTGTTGTCACTTACAGTGTACTGCGTATGGACTCCACTGCATGGTCTTGCTAGGGTAGCAGCACAGGGTTTGATATTCCATGTCCATCACGTTTGACCATGTAAACCTTTCATAAAATAATATTTCTCTTAAAAACTAGAACCGTTCAAAGGTTCGATCGTCCGGTTCCCTGAGGCCCGTCAGGGAGGTCTGGCTTCACCCCGTGGGGTTTCCTGCTTCCTCGGTGTGGGGTGTAAATGCCACTGCATTTCAGGAAAACCCCGAAGGACAGCCAGGGCAAGGGCCCTGTGGGAGGAGGGCCGAGGGCTCCAGAGGAGTCGGCGTCCGGGTGGAAACAGGCCTGTGCGGCACCTCCTGAAAGGCGAAACCCTCGCAGCCAGAATATAATCCTCTGGTCACGTCCCATCTGGATTTCCAACCGAATGAACCTCATGGGTTTAACCAAACACAAATGCAATCCTAAATAATGTGAGTTAAATTCTGCCCGGGGACCGAGTAACCCTCAGGAACAAGGGCACAGAGGCAAGCAGGTCTGCCCCTCACAATAAACAATGGTGGTGGTGTGGAAGTGCATGGAACTCGGGTGAAGCCAAGCGCCCCGTGGCCAGCAGGCTCCCGGGTTCCTCAGGTCGCTCAGACCCAGGGCTCATCTCATCTGCTCAGAAATGCTCCAACAGAATGAAGAGGCAGTAATGTCAAGTGGAAAAAACATCAGTTTTGTTAACAAATAATGTAGAGGCCATAACTAAATACAATTTTTAAAAAAAATGCTGAGATGCATGTATTTTTAAAGCAGCTTTTGAAATATCAACCATAGCACTAAACGTTGAACCTGGTACATTCCAAAGTTAATACAGATGAATGCATGGTATGTAATGCAATAATGCCACAGTTATGCCATGTGTCTCAAGGTTTTCTAAACTTCAAAAAATATTTCCTAGTTTATTAGCTGAAGATCACTTATTTTGCTACTGCTCTAGAATCGTCCACAACTATCTTTTTTTTTTCTTTTTTAATGCCCAGGATATACAGATAATCCTCACATTCCACACCTGGAACCTTTTTTCTCCTCTGTCAGGTTTTCAAATAAAACCAAACTGCAACGACAAGCTAATGTTTTACATCCTAATTCCGTAGACACAGATCAATCAATCCGTGACACCTCATCTCAACGCTTCCTTCAGGATTTATGACCCTCTCCAAAGTCATTTAAAGCCTTGCTCGAAACCATGCAGACAGGTGGGTGGCCGCGCAGCCAGCACGCATGCGCCACGGCCACACTGCACGGAGGCCGCTGGGGCTCCTTGCTCTTCCTTCCCTTTCGGTGGTCAGCGCTCCCAACCTTCGCCACCTCCCTCTGCTGGGCAAGGCGCAGTGCCTCGGTTTTCTTCCCTCCAGTGACAAATGTCTTCCGGGCGTCGGTTTCCAGGTTCCATGTGGACAGGCCCTTTCTGGAGGGCCCCAGAGTAGCAGGCCCCACCCTCCTGTTCTTTCTTGACAGAGGGGTTCTGGGCTCCGTCAGCTTCCAGACGTTGGGAGACCACACTGCTCTGTTTCAAACCCCTGGAGCAGGCCAGCGAGTGCCCAGGCTCAGCCCCAGGAAGAGGCTTCGGGGCTGCAGGGTGGGACTCCATGGCCTCTTGCAGAAAAGCAGGCACTTGTGGCGGCTGGATGCTTCTGGGGAACTCTAGCCTTGCTGATGCCGAGAAAGTCACCGAAACGTTCACTTCCTCGATTTCCAGGGGATTGCTTCGCACAGAGCCAGTTTGGGGAGGTGGAGTGTATCCAAAATATATGACTATACACATCAGGGCTTAAGGTACTGGATGATATTGTATAAATTGCTGAAATGCTTCTCGGCACAATCGGTAGCTTAAAAAAATACTTTCCTCTGGTTTAAGGGCATTTTTCCTATCACCCTGTCCTTCGGTGTGGGTACCCTGGCAGATACCAGGTCCATCTGAAGTTCCCGATTTTTTTTCCCTTTCTTCCAACCGAGTATGTACCATGTGAGCCATATGCAAAGTCCAGGTTCTTCCAGCTGGGAAAGAATGCACTTCCCTCCAAGCACCTCCCTCTAGTAACATCACAGCCCCCAGGGCACATACATGCATGCAAGGCAAATGAACACCCTCTTCCAAACCTCCAGCAGCCAGAAGCCTGGCCTCTGGAGCAGTCCTGTCCTTCGTCAGCTCGTTTGCGCTTCAGATGGTGTGTCAGCCCGGCCAACAACAGGGAAAGCAAACTCGTTCCTAGGTCCAGGAGGTCCAGGTGGGGCCACACCGGAGGGGCTTGGCGACTAGGTAGGGTTTCCAAAGATAGAATGCTCCATGGGACTGTCTTAAATAAATAAATCTTTTCCCCCTCAAAAATGTAAAAAATAAACGGTATTTTCCTTTGGCAGTAAATAGCTGATTCGACGTTGAGCCTGAAAGCTGTTTTTTGTTTTGTTTTATTTTGTTTTGATTCGCTTGTTTGCTAGCTTGTTTTGAAGAGACCACAGCTTCGCTTCGTGGTCCGTCACTAACGATGCATATATTTCTACTGCTTTAGTGAACCTGTTGCATATCTGTTTAGGGCGGGCCTGTCGGCTTCACTTGTGGCCCAGGTAGGCCCCCAGCGTGATGCAGGCGCCCACCAGGGCCAGGCTGAGCAGCGCCTTCAGGGACAGCCAGGAGAAGTCAAAGAGGGGCCGCATGTTGGGGCCATACAGCTCCACAAAGGCGTCCTGCAGGGGAGGGGGAGGGAAGGGAGAGAAAGAGGGTCAGAGACAGAGAGCAGACCCACTCTTTTCGCTTTCACTCGGGAAATACTGATGGACACCCTGGGTCCCTGGCAGGCACCAGAGAGGACCAGCACGAATGACATAGACTGAAAGTTTCTCACCTCATGAAGCTCTTCCCTAGTCGAGTGGGGTGGACAGTCAACGAAATACATGTATCATATGGTGTATGGGGGAGTGGTACGTGTGAGGGGGGAATAAAACAACAAAGGACATTAGAAATATGGGAGGCTTTGCAATTTTTGTGAGCATGGCCATTCACAAGAATGAAAGACCAACAACTATGCCTGGCTGGTGTAGCTCAGTGGATTGAGCACGGGCCTGTGAACCAAAGGATTGTGGTTCGATTCCCAGTCAGGGCACATGCCTGGGTTGCAGGCCAGTTCCCGGCAGGGGATGCATGAGAGGCAACCATACATTGATATTTCTCTCTTTCTCTCCTTCCCTTCCTCTCTAAAGATAAATACATAAATCTTAAAAAATATAAAAAAGACCAACAACTATGACTACATTCTTTTATCAAATGTCTGCTACATGCACTGCTTTATTTATTCTTTATACCAATCTTAGGAAGTCGTTTTATTTATTCCTGTTCTGTAGAGAAAAAAACCTGACTCACTGAGGTTAAAGGGTTTGTCTAATCAATGGGACAGCCAGGATTTGAACCCAGAGCCAAAGCAGCTCCCTTCCCTCAGTTAGTGCCCTAACAGCAGGTCTCTGAGTGCTTGGTCTTTAGTCTGCAGCGGTTGCTAATGTGGTGGGCACAGCAGGGCGCCCCCCCACCCCCCACTGGTGGCCTAGCCTCTGAGATCAAGGACTGGGTACTCCCTAGAAAGGAAAAAGTTGCAGGGTTTCTCCTGGGGTGGGTGGGGTGGGAGGGCTAGACTGGATGACCATAACTCCGCATTTAACTCAAGTTGTGGACTTGACAAGCAGGGGGTCACCTGCGGACACACAGGTCCCCGAGGAGAGGAGATGGCCCCCGTTTCTCCTCTGTATTGCTGCTGGGAAGCCAGGCCGGCAGCGTGCCGTAGCAAAGGTCTCCGAGTCGTCACAGCGTGAACCAACCATTGCACACTCACTTCTTAGATTTGTTGGGGAAGATGAGTTTCCACATTTGGACCCAATTAGTGTTTGGACAACTCTGTAAACCTATCTACATATATAAATCAGTAAATAAAATGCTTTTTTCACATGGTGTGATTTATTCAGCATTCCAACAACCTGGAACTGGAGCACACGATTTCATTTCGGGAGACAGTAAGCACACAGCATGTGGGGACGTCTGTCACCGCTGTGCATGGAGGTTCTGACAGCCTTTGTGGCATTTTCATCTGTTCGGGTTTGGGGCAAGTACTGTGGTTCTGGGACCAGGGATCATCTCTGTCTCCCCCGTGCTGTGCAAGGTCTTGGTACATGTAGGCGCTTAATAAATGTTCGTTCAATGAACAGGTCAAGTTTTCTGAATTCAGACACAGGCTTGAATTCTGTTTGGCCTAATCCTTCACCCAGATACTTACTCTGGCTGTTTTGAAATTATTCTTTCTGATACAATGTCCTCCGGGAATCTTGGAGTAGTCCCGGAGTGGGAATCTAAGGCATCATTAGGGGAACGTCCCATATTATTAAATATAGATTTACACAATTACTTTTCATGGCTGCATAGTATTTCACACACGCATGCACTATGCTGTGTTGAACCAGTTCTTTATTTGGGTTGTTTTAAATGTTTACTATTATACATGGTATTATGATATATTTCTTATGTATACTTTTACGTGCTCTCTCAGATGTGGGCTTTCTTTTCTTTTTTTTTTTGAGACCAATTCCTAGCAGTGAACTCACCTGACCAGCCATCAGAATTGCTCCCTGAAGTTATCCTGACTTTCTCACTGGTTGCCCTGGACCAGTGACATCTTGTAAAAAAGGCCAGCAAGGGTGCAGGGCAGGGTTTCTCCCTTGGGGGTGGGGGGTGGGTGAGCTGCCCCCCCCGGGGGACGTTTGGCAGTATCTGGAAACATTTTTGGTAGTTGGGGGGGTAGGGGCAGTGGTATAGGACAGCCCCCACTACCAAGTTCCGATGTGCCAAGGCTGAGAAACCCTGTGAAAAAAGATCTGGAAGAAACCCTGGGATCACGGACCACAGAAGACCCAGCGGCCTATCTGGTACGTCAACAGCTTTGGTCAAATTAGCACAAAATGAGCCGCTGAGCCGGCCAGCAGGAGAGCTGCCCTGCAGATGTATCGGATTGGCTCGTACCAGGAGAGGGCGCAAGGGGTTTCTTCTCTTTTTTTTTAACCTATTGTTAAAATGTTCCAAATTTAAGCCTCAGCAAATTGAGGCTCTAACAGATGTAAAAGAAATGTGTGCTTCATGCTCGTAGTACAGAGCTGAGGTGACACTCACGGTGGCTTGTAGAGAGAGCAACGTGCCTTCCCTGTGCACAATCGGAGACAAGTCGGGTGGGAAGGGGTCAGGGCACGTTGGGGGGGCAGGAGAAACTGCCTCCTGTGAAGTGTATCCTAGGACCCCGGAGACACAGCTGGGAACGATGATGCCAGAATGCCCACTCGGAGGCAGCAACAGGCTGGAACCCTGACAGCCCAGCAAAGGACACCCTCAGATGCGGGTGTGCCACTGAGCTGGATGCTGAGAAAGAAGGTCCGAGGCTGGAAGCTGCATTTCTTGACTTGCCCCTGGAGTTTTCTGTGGCTGACCAGGACATAGACTAAGACGCTGGCCAGCTGACCTTTTCGGGCAAGGAGCCATCCTGGGAAAGTGGAGGGAGAACGGAGACAAAAGGCTGGCATTGCCTCCCCATCCACCTGGTGCACAGTCCTAGGTGGTAGAAGAAATGCCTGTCCAAATACCCCTTCCTCTCTGGGGCTGGGATAATCCCCTCCGGGACCCCCATCGTCCCACGTAAATACTGCGCTTCCAAGGGACCATCTCTGATGAGCACCATAGAGAACACACCCCACCTCGGGTGGGATGCGCTAACACGGCCTCTCTTAACCCCGAGGCTGGCGCAGAGGTGCTGACGCAGCTCGCTGGGCTCTGGGAACCGCTCCGCACTTGGGGAGGAGGTCTGGGTGGGATCCTGGACTTGACATTTTATTGCTGATGATCTTGGACAAATTATCCAACCCGGAGCCTCATTTATTTCACCCATAAAATTGGTTATTGTGAAGTTTAACATGGGTAGACTTACAGCCATCTGTCAACATGGCCTAGGACGTTGAACTAGTGGCGACACGAACCTGTTCTCTCATCTGCCCTTTTGCAAACCTGCTGCCCTCTGTCCAAACACTCCACTGGGGGCAGTGTGGGGGAGGGGGCTTCCACGGAAGCACTTTACTAGCTCCCTCTCAGGATGCTTGGTGATGTCTATAGAAATTACGGATTAAAATGCATATATGATGTGTTCTGGGGAAGACAGGAAGTGAACATACAATACCCATCTAGACCTCCTCACCAGTCGGTAAGTCAGGCTGCAGGGCTGAGGGGCGTCCTGAGCCCCCTGAGACCGACCCAGCCTCTGAGCTTTTCCCGTTCATGTTCCAAAGTGGCGACCAGGCCCATGGCTTCAGGGCTGAAAGTCCTTACAGCTACTGCCACATAGTCTCCTTGCTTTTTCAAACATCCTGATTAGGGCGATTTCCGAAGTCTGTTTGAACAGCCTGTCATTATTTGTTTAAGTTTGAAAGCTGTATTAAATAAACACATGCTCATTTTATGTATGAGAAGCAACAACGAGGGAAAAAGCAAACCTGGGCTGCAGTCACATGACCCAGACAAAATCCCAGCATACGGCTCCAGGGGGCACTGCCAGCCTGGCCCAGTCACTCAGGACCAGCGAGGGCTCCGCCCCATGTCAGGGTGCACAGACTGGGTTCCGAGGGCAGGTCCTGCCTCCTTTTGCTGGCCCCTCGCGTTCCAGAGGAGACAGGCTATGCCCCAGCTTGGATCCCTCTTTTGCAGGCAGCTTCTCCACAAACCTAAACTCGGAGATCACAGGTGGCTGGAGGCGTGAGTTCCACCCAGGGACAGCGCCACCAAACTCCCACCCTCAGGCCCGTGCTGCAGGGTCGGAGATGAGCCAGGGAGGTGTGGACCGGAACAGACCAGACTCAGACTCCCAAGCTGGGGGGAGGTGGTCGGCACCAAAAGCGTCCTTGTCCTTCCTGCATGGGGTCCAGTCCTGGGACCACTGCTGCCCCCATCTCTTCCTCTCTCCTGCCACCCCACCTGCCTCCAGGCAGCCCACCTTCCAAAACCTTCCTTTCCCGCTTTTTGAAGAATCCTTCAAAAAGCCCGGGCTGGTGTGGCTCAGTTTGTTGGAGCATCGTCTCATAACTGAAGGGTTGTGGGTTTGATTCTCAGTCAGGGCGCATGCCTAGGCTGCGGGTTCAGTCCCTGGTCCAGCACATACGGAAGGTAACACGATCAATGCTTCCCTCTCGAATTGATGTTTCTCTCTCTCTCCCGCTTCCTCTCTCTCTAAAAGCACTGGGTAGGGGGAAATCCTTGGGTGAGGATAAAAAAAATCCTTCAGAAAGTTTCAGGTTGATTCCAATTAAAATGAGATTTAGAGACAGACAAATCAGATGGGCAAAAACTGAAAAGGAATGCTGACTTCTGCTGGAAACGACGCGGTAGGGTTTGGGGGACCCCAAGATGCTCCTACACACTGCCCCGCCCCTGGAGAAGATAAATGTGGAGACCTTTTCAGGTTTGGCAGTGTGTATCAAAAACTTCAAAATATCGTCCTTTCGTTTGTAATTCTTTTTCTAGTTATTTATCTTGAAAACATAATTAATAAAGCACACAGGTTGTTTATAATAATTTCAATCTGAAAACAAATGTCTGAAAATCGGACTGGGTAAATAACTTGTGGGCACATCCATGGTGTACGGTTCAGCCACTGAACACTGCCCCAGCTCCACTGGAAGGAGAGATATTCCCAACATAAGGCTGAGTGAGACAGAGAACAGCTACACCGGTGCCTGCAGGTTCAGGCCCCTGGCTCTCCTTATTTCGAGGGGAACTTGAATACGGCCTGGTGGGCTACAAACAAACGAGAAGTTGGGCTTCATTCCACAATCTCTGAACTGACTCTGGGTCCGGGCATTATTCCATCGTGGCAGAGCCCCAGGGGGAAGCCCATCCCGCCCGAGAAGAGCTTACGGCGCAGGGAGGGACGCCGCCTCTGTGCGCACACCTGAACCAGACAAAGCCGGCTGTGCTGCCCACGGGTGCCCTGCACGGAGCAGGAGACCTGTCCAAGGCAAGAAGAAAGGAGGGTGCCAGCAGAAAATCAAACGCTGCTGTCAAATGCCCTTGGTGTGTCCTACCTTCCTCAGCTTTTGACTTTGGTCTCCGTGGAGATCACCTTACCAATGACAACCTGAGGGTTAGGGACAGGAAATAAAAAGGCAAGGATGCACTGCCGTCACACAGATCTTGGAGCTGCTAGGACACTCCCAGTAAGTTTGAATCTCCCAGATTGGTGTTATAATGCCTAATAAAGACATTGGCCCTTTTTTAATAGGCAAGGCAAAGGAAATGGGGATGGGTAAAGTGAGTCACGGACTGTAGGGACTAATAAACTGAACTGAGATTGGAGGCGGAAAATAGAGGCTGGGTTTATGCTCCTGACTCCTGTGCTTAATGAGTTTAGAGCCCCAGCAAGCACTGGGTTCTTGTGGATTAAGAACTGGGAGGTTCTTAATCCCACTGGGAGGAGGACTGGTTCCTCCTCCCAGCCTCCCTCTGTGTGCCCCTCCCTTCCTGACCATCCCCTGTGCCCCAGCCCTGACCATGCCCTCAGTGGCCTCCTCTGGCCTTCAAGGGAGGCTGAAGAAAGGCACCCAACCTTGTAGACCAATACAGCTCTAAATTCACAGCCTCCAGACTCAGCGAGTTCCTGAAATGACGTACATGCCCTTAACCTTGGCCAGATGTTTTCTCTGTTCCTTTTCATGGCTATTCCAAAAAGCCACCACTTTTCTCGTGTGTTCTCCTGTTTAGCAGCCGATGTCCCCTCTTTCTACTCTGAGAAACCCGGGGCCCCTGGGTGAGAAGGACCACAGCTTCCTGTGCTGTGACCCATTAACTTTCCTCCCCATCCTCCGCTGACCCTGTTTACCCAGCACTCTATTCCACTGTCTCCCATCGCTGTTAGATAAACCCAACTCTGAGAGATGGTTTTTAGGTGTTTCCCCCTTCCTCATCCTTGTCCCCACCTTTCCCTCATTGGTAAACCCCAGTCTCAGGGCAGTTTATTGGGGAGATGATCCCAGAACCTACTAATAGGGGAGTCGGGAAGGAAAGCTGCCATAACTTAATCCCACTGCTAGTAACTGGGCCTTAATCCCTCTGGGAAATCTGGCGGCCACAGACAAAAATGCTCCTTTCATTGTTCCACGAAGGGGCCCGGGAGCTGCGGTATTTATTGTACGTACCAGCTCCTTGCCTTCATTGGCTGAGGGCTGCTCCTATAGAGGTGTCAATACCCCAGCAGTTCTGCCCATCATGTGCATGGGCATGGCAGGCTCCAGAGGCCAGAGAAAGCCCTTGCGGGGAGAGATGCAGATTCCGCCCTCGTGTAGCTAGAGGCCAGCTGGAGAGCCCTGAAGGGCAGGGCAGAGGGCGTGGCCAGGGCCCTGTGCACCCCCGACTGCCCCACCCCCAGGACCCGCTCTCCCCAGCCTCCCTGCTATGATTTCCCATCTGATCTCCTGGCCCCCAGGCTGCGGCCTGCCCTTCAGTGCCCTCTCCACATTGTACCCAGAGTGGTCTATTCACAGTCGAAGCCATCGCTGCCACGTGTGTGAATCCACGTTCTTTGCCATGCCATCCACGCTCCCGGTGCCCTGGCCCCAACCCGGCTCTCCTGCTCTGCTTTTGTCCCTTGTAAGTTCGCTTCAGGTCACTTGGGAATTCTGTGCAACTCTTTTCTTCAAGCAGCTTTCTGCCAGCCCCCAGCTGGGGTTAAATATTCTCAGGCCAGTCCCTGCTCACGGTATTATCAGAAGGTGCTCCATTCGCAGGGATGTCTTCTCCCTCTCAGACCCTGGCAGGTGCAGGGGCCTTGTCTTACTGTTTAATTTATCATTTGGGTCCCTGGCACATGCGGCTGCCACACATTAGGCACTCAGCAAAGGTCTGCGGGCCTGAAATAAACTGATGTCTTTTACTAAAGAACAGGTTTTCCAAATATATCTTAATAAACAATATCTTTTTTAAAGGGAGGTGTTCAAAAGACAAATAAGTGATATGGGCTTAAAATTCAGTGCGTCTTTTTGGCAGCGGACTCTGCTCTTTCTAGGAGGGGCTGAAGTTCAACCAGAGCTAACGGTCAGCATCAGATCTGATGGGGCCGAGTCTGCGCCGTGCAGGTATTTTGAGTGACACCCCGCCTGGATGCTTGTGAGTCCCCAAGGGCACTTTCCAAACTCACTGCACCACCTACCCCTCGGTCAGGGAGGTTCCTGCTGAGTCAAAGACCTACTTGTAAGATGCTGTCTGGAGGGAAAAGGCAATAAAGCTCAGTTCACCTGGGGTGGGCTGTGCATCAGAGTGGGTGACCTGAGCCCCCTAGCTGCCTGGACATCCTTGGGAACACAGATACCCCTGAGGGCGGGGCTAGACCTGAACTCCCCTGATGGCCTGGTGCCCGTGACTGCTCCCGCCCACAGCCTGCTGACACGCACCTGCCAGGTGAGCGGGGATGTGGGGAGAAGGGGAAAGGAGGAAGTGAAGGAAGGCGGGAGGCAGCACACACGGTGGAGAGCAGAGCTCCCCGAGAAGCCCAGGAAGCGCTCATTCCCTGGACACCAGTGTGTCTGGGAGTAAAAGGGGAAGCCAGCAGCCTGGGCTGAGTGGTGGCCAGCAGAGCACACGCAAGGAAGTGAGCGCTTTTTTCTGCCTGAGTAAAGCAGCTGGTGAGGAAGTGACTCCACTTCCCCCCTTATCATTGGCTGGGCAGGATTTCCTCTGCAGCCGCTTTGTGCTGAATGAGTCTTGAGGGTTCCGCCTGCAGATCATGGCCCTGTGGCCATGGCAAGCTTCTGTCCCCGTGTTCTTCCTCTGGTCCCCACCCCCCCACCCTCTTACTCCCAAAATATTGATTCCAGGTTTGGGGGAAGAGGAAAGGAGTAAAAATCAACCTTCGTGCACATAACTGAAGGACTCGCAGTTGCCCGATGACTGCTGTGCCACCGGCCTTGCAGGACCACCGCCAAGCCGCCTCCCGTGAATGGGTCTGAACCTGCAGGGTCTGGGCCCAGGGGGAGGGGCTCGTTGAATCACAGGCCAACACCATAAAATGAAACCTAATCTAAGTGTCATCTGGATGTAACTAGAAACCTGCTAGAGAAATGGCAGGAGATGAAAAACCCAAACAAAACAAAAAACAAAACTTGCCCGCCCACCTCAGTAGGTCTGCAGACTTTTGGGTGTATTTTGTGATGCAAATTGAGCTGAGGATGCAAATTAGGCAGGGGCCCTCAGGAGCTAGGGCGGGCAGAAAGTGGGGAACCACATGGTTCCTTCTTTTCCTGAGCAGGGCACAATCTCAAAATAATTTGCCAAGGAGTCTGCAGCTCTGGGGACCCTACAGCCAAGGAGCTGGGTCAAAGGCCGCTTGCCTGGTCCACCTGCCAGAAAAGAGTTGAGCCAGAGCTGGCTGTTGGGGGGTGGGGGGTGGGGGGTGGGATCGCAGAGTTTCTGTTAGATGAACTGCCTTCCAGGCCAGACCCAGGGAGGTGGTGCTCTCAGGAGGGAAGACCACAGACACATTCCCTGCTCTACTAGCCTTGCAAAATACTGCAGGGAGAAGGTACTTAGCCACCTCTGGGATGGATCCCTCCTGCCAGGAAGTGCCAACAACCCAGTGCTTGAAAAGATCATAGGTGGAGCCTTGGCCAGGTGGCTCAGTTGGTTGGAGCGTTGTCCCATACACCCAAAGGTTGTCAGTTTGGCCCCTGGTCAGGGAATACACCTCGGTTGCGGGTTCCATCCCTGGTCAGGGCAGATACCAGCAGTAACTGACTGATGTTTCTCTCACGTAGATGTTTCTCTCTCTCTCTCTGCCCCTTCCCCTCTCTCTAAAGTCAATAAATATATTGTCGGGTGAGGATGGGATAAAAAAAACACCACAGGTGGAAATGGGCAACACAATGAATCTACAGCAAAATGTGCTAAAACATGTTAATAAGTGTGTTATTGGTTCATTGTGTTCACGTAATAAACCAAAGCAGGGGAGAGTGAAGGCCATATCTATACTAGACCTAAAGTCTCATCTTCCGATTGCTTATTGATTCAGGAACCAAACATTTTAACAAGGTGATGAGGAGTCAAAGTCACGTGAGACACAGGCCCAGCCTCCAAGAACTGCTGGGCAACAGTCTCAGGCATTCACAGCAGCTTTAAGGGGCCTGAGAGTTTTCTCAATACATTCAGAGCTGTGTGTGTGTAGGTGCATTTATCCCTGCCCAGCTCAGGGGAGGAGAGAAGAGACCCAGGCACTTGACCTCATTTTAAGGGTGCCTTCTGCAGGAGCTCACCAGCACAGAGGCCTCAGTAACCTGCCTGCGCAGCTTGGCTTGAAAACAAAGTGTCTCCATTTTTCATCCTCACCTTCCTCATTCCACCACCTTCTCTTGGCCAGAAGCCTCTGTGTGCTCTGTGGCTGTTGGCTCTCGGCCTTTTCTTGCTTTGGGCTGATGCTGTTCTCACTGTTTTGGGAAAAATACCGCTTTATGATACTGGGTAGGGCATGAACGCACATGGAATAAAGAAAGTCTACTTATTACAACTCAACAGTAAAAAGACAAGGAGCCTAATTAAAATATGGGCAAAGATTTAAATGGACATTTCACCAAAGATGACACACAAATGGCCAAGAAGCTCATGAAAAAAACGCTCAACATCATTAGTCATTAGGGACATGCATACCAAAACCACAATGAGATACCACTTCACACCTACCAGCATGGCTACAAGGTAAAAAATGGACAATAACAAGTGTTGGCGAGGAGGAAGAGAAACTAGAAAACAGTACTGGTTTCTCAAAAAGTTGAGGAATTACTATACAAGCCAGCAATTCCATTCCTAGACATACACCCAAGGTAACTGAGAATATGTTCACACAAAAACTTGCACACAAATCGTCACATCAGCATTATCAGTAAGACCCCAAAGTGGGAACCACCAAAATGTCTACCAGGTAGTGAAGAGATAACCAAAATGTGGTGCGTCCGTGGAATGGAATGCGAGTTGGCCATAAAAAGGGAAAGAAGCTCATACCACATGGATGAAGCTTAAAAACACTATACTCAGTGAAAGAAGCCATTGTACTGATGCCATTGAACTATAATGTCCAAAATAAGCAAATCTGCAGAAACAGAAGTAGTTTAGTGGTTGCCAGGGGCTGGGGAGAGAGGAGAATCGGGACTACTAAAGGGTGCAGGATTTTTGGGGGGAGAGGGGGAAGTGATAAAGGAAAGTTCTGGAAGCAGATACTGATAATAGTTGCACACCCTTGTGAAATGCTGAAAACCAATCACTTTAAAGTTCACGGTATGTCAATTATTAAAAAACAGTTACATTGCTTATACCACATGAAGACAGGGATGAAACGCTCTTCACAACACCTGGCATCTGACAGACGGACTCACGGGCTCTGTAATTCTTGCTCACGGGCGTGGGTGTGGGAGACATGGCTCCTTGTTCAGACAGTTCGCACCCTTGTTATCCTCCTTCGAATGAAGTTTTTCAAACCCAGGCGGTGGTGTGGTGGGGGAACACTGTTTGGGATGAGAAGTTGGGGTGGCTGAGGGCCGACCTGGGTGAGCCACCCGCTTGATCTCACGGGCCTTGGAGTTCCCTGTCTGAACACTGTATCGGTGGCTTGTTCCGAGGATTCTCTCTCCCATCTGCCATCCTGGGCTCCCACGGTGAATGACCTGATTCTCCATCGTGCCTTGTGCCCCTCTTAGGTTGCGACTTGAGATCTCCAGGTGTGTGTCAGAGGCTGTGTCACCCAAGGCTGTAAATGACCGACCTGGCCTCTGTGGGGTCTGCCTCTGTCTCCTCTGGCCTCTGAGACCCTCCTGCCCCCAAATCCAGGGGTGGCCTGCGTGCCTCCTGCCATGACCCATCCTCAGAGAGTCCTTCCTCTCTGCGTCATGGCGGCCACACTGCCAGGGCCTCTTGATGTGCCGGGGTGCTTCCCATCTCTTTGTTTTTGTGACCGTAACCCAGGCATTTGTCTCACAGAGCCCTCTGCCTCTGGTGCCGGTGAGAACTGGAGCCGGCGACATCAGTGGGCCTCAGCGTGGGGAGCAGGTGGGACGTTCTGCTTCTCCTCGGTATCGGAAGGGGCTCTCCACACCTGAAGTGCGGCAGGGACCCCTCAGGCAGATGAGCGTCTAGAATGCATCCACCATCTGTTCTTTCTTGGGGTCTGGAGTCCCAGGCGGGGCTACCCTCCTGTCTCCACCCTTCCGGGGTCCCTTCCTGCCTCGGAATATGTGAGCATGACCTTCACCCCTGTGTGCCCCCCTGCAGGCCGCTGTCCATGCTGGGCACACACCACGCTCCACCCGCGGTGCCTGCTGCGTGAGCGGGAGGGCGCGGCCAAGGTGCGCACCCCTCTCGCTGCCGCTGCAAGAGTTAATTCATGAAAATATGCCAAAAATGGGAACTGAAAGCAGATGCTTGCTGAGTTCTGCGGCTTGGCCTAATCACTGTCATCAGGAGGGGCGGAGGGGGTCCTCCATTTATTAACTGTGGAGGGCCAGGGTTGGGGGCCAAATGTCTGATTCTCACTTGTTTAAATCAGCAAGTGTTGACTGAGGTGGGTAGTGGGGGGGACTACAAAGAACCCACATTTCCTAATAGGAACTTGCTGAAAGTGGCTTTGGACCTGGAATGGGGTAGTCAGAGCGACAAGAGCCAAGGCGGAGGGAGTCGGCGTGGGCAACACCTCGGCGGGCAGCGTCGGCCTCCAGCCACCCCAGCTCTGAACCTGGCTTTGAGGACTGGCTGAGAAATCAGCACGGGTGTCTTTTCTGGGAGCTCCGAACGGCGCCGGTCCCAGGGCCCTTGCCTTGATGACAGGTTCAGACATCTGCCCAGGGCCAGATTTGCCCCCCGATGGTGCTGGTCCTGGTGTTCTCCGTCTGCTGTGAGTCAGTCACGACTCTGTTTAAACCCCCCAGGCTGCTCACATCGTGCTCAGAAGCACCCAGCGCTGCACCAAGCCTTACCCAGTCCCCAGCCCCACAGTTCCGCAGCCCCGAGTCTCTGTGTGCCGGTCAACGTGACGGAGGTGATCCCGAACACTGCCCCAAACTACGGACCCACCCCGTGTGAGGGAAGCGCAAGTGTGCGGTCTGCGCTGGGGGCCCAGGCGCGGGAGCTCGCTGGTGAGCTCGCTCAGTGGGCTCCAGATGGGGGTCTTACGAACAATCTGCTTTCACTTTGTAGTTTATGATTTAGTTCAGTTCACCTGGAAAGACTCAACATGAACAGAAACAGATGCACGTCAAGGAGCACTGCTGGCTCTCTGACAACCCTCTTCCCTCCACGGGAGACGGTCTTCCCGTGTCCAGGGAGGGGAGCAGCCCTCTCCAGCACAAGCGAAGTGCAAAGTCTCTGTCAAGGGCGCAGCTGTCAGTGCTGGGGTGGCCACACCCTAACAAGGTCAGCACTGGGGTTCCGGCTTCAGGATCGTGAACATGTGGATACCAGTGTGGCTGCTCGTCCGAGTGGATATTTACCATGAAGGACTTGGGACAGAGTGTACTTTCTGTTGCCAGAAAAAGAGAGACAGAGAGAGAAAGAGAGAGAGAGAGAGATCCTGAAAGCATCCGTCTTCCATCACATAGCCCCCAGGGGGAAGCTGACATCTGGCTGACCCGGTACAAGGACACCTCTTGCAGTGAAGCGAGCCTGCTCTGGACATCAGCAAGGCCAGGAAGTGACCCGTGTGCACTGAGCAAGACCCATCGGAGTTGCTGGCAGTAGGCACCTACAAGGAGAGAAGCTGGGTCCCCAGGAGCTCGGCTTCCAAGGCCACTGTCATTTGCTCAGACACCTTTGCCTCAGGCAAAGCAGAGCTTGGGAGACCTGCCTGCGGAAGGGGCTCAAGTGTCTGCTGGCTGCGCCCCAGTGGACATGAGCCATGCTCTGGGGCCTGACTGTACCGACCACCCTTCAGTGAGGGTGGAACTTGGCAGGCAGACCCAGCAGGTCAGCAGTCACTGTCCTCGCCTGCACGAATGGTCTCACAGCTCCTGCCATCACGATGCCTCGGAGAGGGTCATCATGAGTTGAATTCATGCTGCAAACCCATGAGAGCACCTGCTCTGTGTTCAGCCCTGCACCTGGTGCTCAGAGGCAACGCAGGTGACCACGGCGTCTGCATGACATCATGCTCCTTGGAGCCAGCACTGGGCCTCCCCCAGACCAAGGACTCAGTAAATGCTCCCAGTGGGACAGCTCAGAGATGACCCCTCAGGTCATCAGGGAAAGCTCCCGTTGGGCTGGTGAAGGCTTCGGGATGGACTTTGAGTCTAGCCACTTGTTATTTCCACTGCGGGGAGCTCCTTGGTCAAGGGCATGAATCTTGGATCCCTGTGCAACACGCTTTTCATAATAAATTGGTGCAAACTTTGGATGGCTCTTGCTAGCTCTGCCTTTCATGAGTGCGCCCATGGTCGCTCTTCCTTTGATCTCTCCTTTGGACATGTCTGAATCAAGCGATCCAACTGCAGCCAAGCCACTTATCCAAGTATTTATTTAGTGTCTGCTCCTGGGATGAGGAGAGATAGCTCAGTGCTGTGCCAAACCCCATGAGGTGGCCCTTCAAAACATCATACAAAGTGACAGGGGTCAGAGAGGTATCACAGCTTGCCCAGGGTCACACAGCTCAGCAGGGCAAAGCTGTGATTTGCATCTAGGACGGTGCAAACACGAGGCATGTGCTTTTCAACTATACTCCCCTTCTCCTGTCAGGGACAGAATAGTAAGTATGAGATTGAGGCCTCAGGGAGACACGTGGTAAGTGAGAGGTTGAAGAGGAAGTCCTGGGGAGTGACAGGGATGGGCTGAAGGGGACAAAAGGTTAGCAGCTGAGCCTGGAGGGCTCTGCATAAGGACAGAAAAGTGGGGATGACATTTCAGGGCATGGAATCAAGTGGGGGGTTGGGGCCCTGTGGTGGGGGGTCCTCAGGGGGGCTTGTGTACGCAGGCAGAGAGAGCAGAGTCGCCATAACAAAAAGAAGCCCCTGTGACCCCAGAGAAAGCATGAGTCACAAGGCCCCCCACACACACTCCCCCAACCTGCACGCCCTGGGAGCCCTCAGCCTGTGGTTTGGCCCTGGTGGGTGATACTGCACATGCCACTTTAAGAGAATTTAGATGGGCCACGTGGGCGGAGACGTGAGCGATTCTTTGCGCAAGATTCAGGAAAAGCCCTCCTGTCTTCGGGGCTGCTTCCCAAGGTATTCTGGGATGTCGAGAAGATTAAAATTTCCTGGAGTCACAGAAATAGCCCAACCTGAGGACTATTCAGAATATTACAACTGGTGAACCAAGAACCTCCGAGGTGCCTATTGGATTTCGATCCTTCCGAGCAACCGTGGTTCCTGATGAATCGGAAGCAACGCTGGCCCTGGCAAGGGCAGAAGCGGCGCCCCAACTGCAAGCACAGCCACACTCCTGGCCCTGCTCACCAACCTGCCACCCAGTGGGGCCAACACCCCTCGGTCTTCCTCCCGTGGCCCCACCCGCCCATCTCAGGACTACCGACAGTCTTCTCTGCTGACTTAAATTTGGAAAGCTTTTATCCCTTAACAAAGCCAGGGACCTTTAAATTCCTAGGAACCTGCCCGCAGAGTTTTTACAAGAACCTGTCTGCTCATTGGGCATTTAATACTTTTGTGTTTCATGTTTCTGGAAGGTGGGAGTTTGTGGGGCAAGTTTTTGCTGCATTCGGGCCAAACAAATTGGCAACAGTTCAGAGGTTGCCACGACAGAGAATACGGTTGGGGCAAAGCCTCCAAAACACCAAATCCCAGATCAGGGAAGGCAGAGTCACCAAGTCCGGCAGGTCCCCATCCCCCCTGTCTGGTGGGGTACAGGGGACGGACAGAGAAGTACCCAAGCCAGTCCTCAGAGACGTCCCTGGTGTCCTGAGTCCACTGTAATACCCACAGGATGCGGCTCTCCTGTACCAGTCCCTTTCCTTCAAAATACCCTTTCTGTTTTTCTCTTTGTCCTTTCCTTTCCTACTCTGTCCTGGTCTTGAATGTTATCAATGGAAGTTTGTGCTTCAGCTCTGGTTTTATTCCTGGTCTCCCTTTGTCTGCTCTTTTCTAGGATACACAGGCAGCTCTGAGTTTTCTAGAAGACAGTGATGCCCACCCTCTGGGACGGCTCTGGCTCCGTGAGCTGAGGCCCCTGTGGCCATGGGAAGGGCTTGGCTACAGCTGCATGGGGACCTTCCTGCCCTCATCCTAGTGACAGGACCTTGGTTGTGGGCGCTGATGGAAATATCTGGGCTGGACCTAAAACCTGCCGGAGAGGGTGTGACATTACGAAGCCCGACAGGCCACCAGGCTTGCTGTCCTGCCTGAGGTCTGGGCCACATGCTTGCTCCTCCAGCCGCCACGAATCCTGCAGGGGAAACACCCCTGATGCAGTGATAGGACAAGTAGACAGGAAGGTGGGTCAGATAACCGAGAAGACAAGGTCTAAATGTTTCTTTCGTGAATTTTCACCTCTGCCAAGTTCTTGGAATTCTTAAGTCTTATAACTTTCTGTGCTTTTCATTTCTGCTTAAACCTGAAACGTCATTTCAATGCCTTCAGTGGCATCCTGATCTACTAAAACAACCCACAAGCTGGGAAAAGACAGCAGGGTCATTCCACACGCACCCGAAGGCTCTTTGAGGGATATTCGACTCTGGGCGTAGACTCAGGGTTGATGGTTTACAGATTCTGATAGGTGTTACTGACTCGGTCCATCAGTGGGAAAAGGTAATTTTATCAAGGGTAATTCTAAATGTTAAAATAATTTCACTGCCATCACGTCTACAAGAACTTCCAAAGAGAGCACAAGATTCCAAGTGTTAATGTTTGACAAGGGGACAGACCCTCTCCAAGCAAGATGGAGCAGAGCCACGCCACAGCTCAGAAGCTGACCGCGCCACCCCCAGCTGGCACCCATGCACGTCTTTCTGGCCTGCTCTGCTTGTCACATCACAGCCCACACGGTGGCCAGACTGTGGCATCTGGGTGCCAACCATTCCAGGCTCAGGCCCTCTGCTTGTCGTCAAGGGGGCCAGCTCTCCAGGTTCCAAGACCCTCACTGGTGACAAGAGAAGACCCCACCGGTCCTCTGATGGTCCGTTTGTGTTCTGGGGTCACATAGCTTGGAGGTTCTCTGATCCCAGAACCTCCGTTTGTGTTTATGCGTCCAATGCAGGAAGGATGGGAAGGGTTAAGTCACTGGGAGACTGGGAGACACAGGCCACCAGGGCCTTTTGGGGTCTCACTAAAAGCCCCAGAATTGCCATTGCTGCTGTTCTGGGTACACACGGAAGCCTGAATCCTAACTGGTTTTACAAGAGGGAACCTGGAAGTAACTGCCCTCACAGACAAGCCAGGAACGGGCTTGATATTCTAGACATCAAAAGAACGAGGGCCCAGACCTTCAGGGCAGCAGGGGCGAGAGCCCCAGACGTCAGGGCTTGCTGACGTCTAAGCTGCCCTGCTTAGGAATGCCTGCCGCAGCCAGGTGGGACAGAGGGGCACACGAAGGAGAGCCGAGTTTCTGCGATTTATGAAAAACGAAGAGGTGCCTGCCTTGGACGTGTCCTAGTTACCACGCACAAGCCAGAATCGTTAGCGGTAACTTTCAATGAGAAGTTAATCCATCAACCAAAGGAATTTTATGGCTTTCAGATAACAGAGTCACACGGTACTCAGAGTCACATGTCCTTCCTCTTCGGCCCCTCTGGCACTTCCCGGATCCCCTCGCACGGCAACTGCCCCCCTCAAGTCTTTTCCCAGAGGGTCTTCTTCTTCCCTCACCACCCACTGGGGTAATGATAGAGAAAATCTGTTCAGTCATTTTCGGGTTATCGGGCTGTGGAAATTTTGTTTTGCAAGCTTCAGAAGATTGTTGAACTGCTTTTTAAAAAAAAATTTCAGATAACTCAAAACTGGTCTGGATCCATGACATCAGCTTTGGCACGTACGGAGAACCAAGGATGACTCTGCTGTGTTTGGAACCGAAAGAGAGGAATATCTACTTTCTCTCTCTCCCATTTTTATTAAGACAGTATTTCTTCCTTTTAGTTGGATGATGTATACTTTTAACATTCCAGGAAACAAGTGTCAGTGATGTGCAAGTCATAATAAGAGAAAATCAAAAGAAATGCAATTACCAGGAAAAAGGAACTCTGTCACTTTTAGTATGAAACGCTCAGAGGAAAATCTAATTCTAAAAATTACCAGTACCATATAAATGAGAAGAGAATATATGAAAAGTTCTGTTATATTTTCTAAAAAAAATTAACAGAATCCTTCCTCTTTCTGGCTCTTGGGCTTTTGCCCTTATTTTTAAAAGCTGAAAATGATCATTTGGTGTCAGGTAAAGAGTAACTCTCCCACTAATGCAATATAATAAACACCAAGGATTGGCAATGGACCCCCTCAGTCTCTGGTCTGCTGCCTGGAACATAGTAGGACACAGAAAGCGATGTGAAATAAAGAGTGAACTATATCGGAGATGAAACAAGCGTCTTTTCTTTTCCCTGATTATAAAGGTACCTTTGTAAATGAAAACAAATATTCGCATGGCGCAGTTTAGTTGATACAGAGCTTCCGTATCTATCAACTCTTTTTCTCTTCATGACAACAGGTAAGTTATGATTGTTGTCATCCCTGCTTTACCGGTGACCAACATTAGGTAACTATTCTAAGCACACAGGGTTAATGGACGGTGCGACCAGGACTCCAGCCCAGGATTCCGACACTGAACATCTGGCCGTCCTGCTCTCTCAAATGGCCTCCCCAAATGTCGCTAAGACTCCCGGCTAAATGGGCTTCACAGAACCAAGGTGTCTGAAGCTCCAAGATAGTGTGACTTGATGATTTCTAACAGCTCTGTTTCTTTGAAGAAGTTTAAATCATCAAGAAAAAAATCAGTCTCATTGAGATCATGAATGTTGGCTGGCAGGAGGGATTTGGACTTGTTTCTGACCAAGTCACTATTCCAACCCAGAGAGATTTAATTCCACCACCCTCAACCGATATTAAAAAGAATTGGAACCACTCATACATTTACAGCGAGAGTCCAAACCGCCTTTACGAGCCTTTTCTTGATGGAATCTCCTGTTTTCCTTCTGAGCATGAAAAACATCCCTGTTGTTGCAGAGGCTTGGCAGGGGGTTAGAATGAGGAGGAGACGACATGCCACTAACAATACTGGTTTCCGACGCTCATCTAAGTTTCGTTAGGGATCACACATGATGCTAAACTCTAGTCTCTACAGAAAGCCTGCTCCTGACCTAAGGCTGTTAGATTTGGGGAGAGAGCTTTTCTTTGTCCAGATGTGACTCCCCCTGCCCCCCCGCCCCGTCCCTCCGTGGCTCGTGCCAGCCTGAAAATGCGAGGAAGGAGATCTGGTAGGTGGATGGCTAAGGTCTCTCTCCTCCAGCAGCACCATTTCAGGAGGGCATTGCGTGGAGAGCGCTCGGCTCTCACCGTCAGTAATAGTGATGAGCCCATTAGGCCCAAAGAAAACCAGGAAAATCACTTTTCAGCCCACTGAGCCCTGTAAAAACTTTTCTTCTTTTATTGCGATGTATATCTACTCTTTCTTTTCCTTCTCTTACCCCAGCTAATTTTCCACGCCCCTGATTTTGTCTCAGCATTTGGTTTTGTTCCCACGAGCCTTCTCTGTACCCCACAGCCAGGCTCATATTTGGAAGCAGACCCTGCTCAGCCCCCTAGTGAGCTGCTTCGGTCTGAAACGCCTGCAGTCTCCACAGAGGGTAAGGACCGAGACTGAGACGGAGGGGCCTCAAAACGCTGACGCCTAAACACATTCTGGAACTTCTGGCCAAAGGAGTTCTGGGAATGTCGGACAGCGACATAAAATCTGATGCTCAGGACTGAGTTCGCTGGGTCGGGGTAGTGGCGGCTGACTTTCCAACCTTGCCTGGGTGACTCCTGCCTTGTTTCCCTCATTTGTTGAGGACACACAGCTGCGCCTGCACCGGGGAGACCCACGCGGCCTCGTTTCATCCGGACTCCACTGTGCTCTCTTTGTAACTTCAGCTAACGACTCGGTGAGCCGTCTTGGTTTCTCCTCCTATGATGCAACCAGGGGCATTCCCTGCTTCTCTTTCATCTCACTAATTGCTCCGAGGGAATTTTCCCCTTCTTGTGCTTTTTCTATAAATTAGCCTCTAATGAATCTGTGCAGATTTCCCCTCAAAGTCCCCTTCCTCTGGAAGGGGAACTTTCCCCTGGCCCACCTCCCTCCCACGGTCCCATTCTGCCCCCTCACGGACGGACCCTCCACCTGCATCGCTTACTGGGCCCCAGTTATGGGGCTAGCATGACCTCGACTCTGGAGTGGACTCAAGAGAAAATTCCCACCATTTCTCCCCCTCTCGCCGAAGGCCAGTCTGTGGGAAGCCAGGAGAGGGACACACAAGATGGGACAGCCTAAGTGGCAGACTGTGTGACACAGACGCATGGGATGCAAGGGTTCTGAGAAGAACTAGACTGACCGGAGCGGTCCATGCAGGTGAGGAGGCCACAGTGGGCAAGGGGGTGGGAGGGAGGGTGGCCACAGGCTGGAGGGGGCAGGGGAACCCGGGGAACGCCTGCCTGCGTGGTCAAAACAAAACCTCCTGGAGAAGATAATTGAAATGAAAGTCAGAGCTTATTAAATTTCTGTAGGCCCAACCCAATTTCTCGTCGTTCCCAGTCATGTGGATACATGCTAATTTCCTTGGCAGCCTTAGATAAAGCTCTTAATGTGATTTGAGTCCCTCAGAGATTAGCACTATTATAAATATAAATGTTCAAACACAAGCAAGTTGAAACCAAATGCCCCTCACACACTGGCTTTCTGTTATATGAAAGTTTTTGGTGGTGCATTGAGCCCTTGAATAAATGAGCTAGAAAACAGAGTTAAATGGGCCCACTGGCTAATTCTCAAGGCCAGGCTAGGCTCCTTCCGGGGAAGTAACCAGCTTAGTAGCTGCTCTCTACGTGTATAATCTGAGCAGCTGGCAGGTCAGCTTCGGATGACAATCTGCAAAATACTAAATCAGGACTTCGTGCAGGGCCCTGGGTGGGATGTATGGAGACCCGGATCCAGACTGACAGCCTTTACTCAACAGCCCACCCGCCACACATCTCCCTCGTGTTCTGACTGCTCTGCATCGCCGACGAGAACCCCACCAAGAAATCGTTAGAAACAGACCTCAGGAGTTTGTTTACATAACTAAGAGAAAACAGTGTTCAAGTTCTTTAGAAACACACATCTGTCACCCAACCAGTGTACATGCTTTGGGAGCAGGTTCAGAACAAATGGGGCGCTTGTGCTGAACCTGGTGTTTGATGTGGTCATTATTTGCTACACAGAACCACCCGTCGGTAACGCCTTCTGTGCCCAAGGCTAGGTACTTGAATTCTAAAAACATCTCTCTTTCAAGAAAATTCTAAGGCGAACGGCTTTCTTCCATTCGTTTGTAAACACTTTCCCCAAAGTTGGTCCCAATACCTCACAGGTTACTGTTGAGTCAAGTAAAGGCGGAAGAAATTGTAATGACCGGATCTATTCTTCACGGGGCTTTTGTTAAACTAACCAACCAACCCATTTATAGAGTGCTACTCCTAAATGTTCTTCCTGATGAATAATACAAGGGCAAAGTATTCCCAGGAGGAAAAATAAAGGAGAAAAACTCAAGTGCCTGTCCTCAGCACCTACTAGAGGTTCCTTTGTCACTGGCGGATGTAACCACTGGGATGTGGTGACATTTGCAGGGTACCTGCCACAACAGGACGGCTCACTGGTCAGGTGACAATGCCTCACCGTGTCTTCAGTCGTAGAATGTGCTACCAGTTTGACAACGGCTCCTTCGGCGGAGAACACAAGCGGCTCTCGCACCCAGGGAACTTCGACTCCGGTGTCAGAAGGCATCTGATTCGCTTGCGCGAAGATCCACGGCCTGCCCACCCTCCATTCGAGAAAATCAGTCTCTGGTTCTGCACCTCTGCTCCCCACCCTCCAGAGGGCAGCTGGATGCCAAGCACGGGGCACAGACTTGGAATAAGGCAGAACTGGACTTGAACCTCAACTCTGCCAATTACTAGTTGGGTCAGTAAGTTGGATGAGTTAGTTACCGGTGCCCCTAACTTTACCTGGAATGCTTCAATCCAACTCTCACTAGATGAGATGTTTAACCTCTCTGAGCCCCAATTTCTGGATTCATAAAACATGGGAAAGATGACTGTTCTTGAGTAGTCGTCAAAATAAGTGACTTCTGCGTGTCGCACAGGGACTGACGTTCAGTCGTTGTGGTTCCCTTCCATTCCTCTCTCAACTTCCCATTTCAATGTCAGTGATCTTAATTTCCCTTTCCTGGGGACCTTCTTTATTACAGGGAATGATGGGAAATGCATATATGAAAATAGCAGTGTGAAATGTTTGAAGCCGGTGAAGCTCTATTTTTACAGAGTTTGTAGTTTTTGATTTTAGAATCGTATTTCTTAACACCGTTAGTCAAAGTAAGCTCTAAAAATAAAACACAACTCAAACTAGACCTCATACCTCTGAGCTCTCAGCTACAGGCCTAGAAGAAGAGTCATGAAGCAGTAGAAACTATCTCCACAAGCCCTCAGTGCAGAAAGCCCAGCCTGGTCCCCATCCGGATGGGACTTCCTAGCCAACAGGAGAACATCTGGCCTTGTACTCACGAAGTCACAAGTTCCCCACTGGGGATGCTCTATGCAGAGATGGCTACTTCAAAAGCCAGGGGCAGGTCCAGAGAAGACAGACAGCTGACAGATGGGGGGCGGGGGCAGACCTTCTATAAGGCAAGAGTCTTTAAAATTCAGGAGTGGTCCTGGAAAGAGAAGGCTCAAGCTGGCTGCTGGGGACATTCCTAATCTCCTGAAGGTGCAGAGAGGGTGACAATCACACATTCGTCACACACCTAAACCTTCCAACTCTGAGGCGGTCCTGTCAACCTGGGGCAGGTGGTTTAGGGTCAGAGATAATGCAATACTACTCCACACACAGGGACAGGTGCGTGGGAACGACCACCCCCAGCATCAGAGATCTCACGCTCTTCCCTGATTGCAGTTATAGCCCTGGCCAGGAGCCTTTGGGCCAATGGCTCCCACACCTCTCCGGGGCCTTAAACCCTAATTTGGAACCCAGTGTATCCACATATACATCAGGTACCTCAAACCCAATGTATCCCAAAGTGAACTCAATGAGCTTCCCCTAAATCTGCCTCTAAAAGCACCCTCAGCCCCCTTGACAGCCTACAATTTAGACAGAAAACACAGAACAGTGATCTTCAATGTCTCCCTCCGCCCTCCCCACTGACACAGCATCACTGTCCTCTGTACCACACGGACGTCTCCTCCTTCCAGTCCTGCGGAAGCCAGCTCGCTCGCCCCCACGCTACTGCTCCTGTCCTTACCTCTTGCTGCCCACTCTAGCCTGCCCTCTGCATTGCTGCCAGGGGGTCCCTCTTCAACCATGAAGCGACTGTATCCTTCTGTCTGTCCAAATGCCCTGATGGCTCCCCATCCCCTCACCCACACGGTGCACTGACCCCTGCCTCCAGCCTCCCCTCGCCCCATGTCCCGCTCATGCCGTACACTCCAGGTAACTACTGGCAGCTTCAGCCCCTAACCCCACACATCCAGCTGACCCCAGCTCATGACACACCCCCGTGCCTCTCAAAGCTCTGCTCACACATCCCTTCCTTGGTGAAGCTCTTCTTGACCAAGCCCCATTGCCTCCCCACCACACCCAGTTCTCATCCTGCCCCTCTCTGCTCGCTACGGACCTCTCGGCTACAGGTCTGTCTCCTCCAGCAGGACTGCACCTGTGGGTGACTCATCTCTGTCTTCCCAGGCTCTAACAGCATCTGGCACCTGGTAAAAGCTGCGTAAGGGTTTGTACAATGAATAAATAAGTCAAAAGTACAAGTATTTAAAGAACATACCCTGTAAGTGCTGTGCTACGCTCAAGGAAGATGCATTCATCACACTTTGGTCACAGAGCACCAGGTCTGCCTGGACTGGGGCAGCAATATGGTGTGTGGAAGAGTCTGGAATGGAGTTAAGATTTCCAGGCCCTACTGCTTCATAGCAAGACTTTGGCCAAGATACATGGAATGCCTGAGTCTTAGTTTATCCATCTATAAAGATGAAGGAATGATACCCTCCTGGCCTTTGCAGCCAAAGGCTGGGATGAGAATGCCGAGATGATGTCCCTCAAAGAGGGCACAGCGGGCAGGCAGCAGATGGCAGTGTCCCCTCCATCAATCGACAGAGCTCAACGCTGGCTCTGAAAGGCACTGTTCCAGGCATGGGGGGCACAGCAGGCCATCTAGCTCGTGCCTTGAAAGATGGACGGTCAACTCGAAGAGGCAATGCCCTCACTCGAGAGGCTGAGAAACCACACAGCAAGTGAACAATGTTAGGTGAGTCAGGAGGCTGAACCCGACCCATAGCCAGGTTGACATGGAATGTGGGGTACGGGGAGTAGGGAGGGCTCTCTGGGGGGTGAAGGTGGGGAGAGAGACTGGTGGAAGAGGAGGGTCTCAGAGAGTTGACCTAGTATGGGTGTGTGGGGTGACTGAGTGCTAGGTGAGGGGGTGTTTCGTTGCTTGGGTGCATTGCTTTAAGACTCGTCTTCTGCTCTCTGCTGCCCCCTGTTGGTGTGGAAATGGCAGAGCAGATGATGGCTGGGATGGAGAGAGGGAAGGGCACACAGGTGAGGAAGGGACAGAGAAATGCAGTGATAAGGGCAGGCAGTTGAGGTGGGGAAGAGTGCTTGCCACACCATCCCTCTGCCTCCCCATTTCTCTTCGCGGATCTGAGGCTCACCTTCCATCCTCCAGAACCCCAGGGTGGACACTGGTGTGACCAAGGTGAGCTCTAAGGCCAGAAAGCACTTTAGCCCTGAACAATAGTCACAAGGTTTGTTGAGAAGCAAAAAAAAAAAAGAAAAAAGAAAAAAGAAAGAAAGAAAGAAAAAGGAAAAAGAGAGAAAAAAGATAGAGGGAGGCAAAGAAGTGAAGGAAGGAAGTGAAGGAAGCAAGACTTAACACGGAGCCCTGTCCAGCAGCAGGTGGTAAGGGATAGTCCCTTGGAACTGAGGGTCAGGGGACAGCAAATAACTTTTCCCATTGATGTCAGCCTACTGCTTTCCATTTACAAAATGTGACTAGGCTGTAGGACTTTGGTCAGTTGATATTTGGGGCCTGATCCTTCTCTGCTGGGGGAGTGCATCGTAGGATGTTTTGCAGCACCAATGGCCTCTTCCCACCAGCAGCCCCAGCCTAGTTGGGACAACCACAGACATCTCCAGACCTTGTCAACTGTCCCCTCAGAGACAAACCCATCCCCTGCTGAGAAGCCCTGCCTGGGAGGCTTACCCCACATGCCCACAGGTGTGCTTCCCCATCTTGCCCTTACCTGAGTGGGGCAAGAATGCTGCATCTACCTGCCCGTCCACTTGACATTCACAGAAACACAAACAGAGGCTTCCTTCAGAGGCCTGGGCGTTGCGGGGCCCCTCTCTGCTCAGTAACTGCACAGAAGGGGATTTTGTGACCCCCACAGGTCTCTGCGTCCGGAGTTCCATCTCCTGGGGGGCCATCGAATCAAGCGGAAGCGCTTGCCCGAAGGGGTTAGTCCTGGGGTTGGAGGTGTGAACCTGGGAGACGTTGCTCCCCCTTTCCTCCTCTCATTTTCTCTCCCACCACCCAGCTGGGGCACAGCAGGAAAAAAGCCAATGTGAACAGGAGTCTGGGGCCACCCTCTCTCAAATTCAGACAGTGAGTCCTGGAGCTAAGTAAGAAAGCCTTTGCACAAATAAACAATTAAGGTAATTGTAGGTCTGACAATTTCATTTTTTCCTGAGGAATTAAGTGCCCAAGTGGGGTCAGGTTCCCAGGCTGAGCCTCTAGCTGCAAAAACTAGAATGCAGGAAACGGAAGGAACAGGGTCCAAGTCCCTTTATTTTTTAAAGGGACAAAACTGAGTCCCAGACAAGTGAAATGCCAGCCAGCATGGCATTGCACGATGTCTTCTTTGAAACAAAGTTCTGTGGTTCCCTTCCGCCCAGACGGACATCGGGAACACGCCTCGGGGAGCGCAGCCGGGAGGGTACCCACAGACAAAGGGCGTCACCAAGCATGCCTGCACCCCAGAGAGGCTTATTTCGTGGAAACCCTTCGCTTGGGACTGGTTCATACAACCAGGCCAGAGGGAACGGGGCAGAGGAGTCCCTAGCCGGGCTCTGTGACATTGTTTTCAGTGAAAATGAGTATTAGCTGTTTTCAGCATTAACCTTAACCTCCAGCTGGCTTTATCTTCTCTCATGTATTCTAATTGTAACGCTGTGCACATTGTAAAGGTCACACCTGTGTTTATACACCAGGTGCTATCAAAATACCGTGAAGAGAACACTATGTGGTCTCTATCAGAAGGTCAAAAAAAGATGGGGAGAGGCAGGCTTGCCTCCTACCAGGGCCTCCCGGTCCTCAAACACCAACCCAGGCGGGCGGCGTGGTGGTGGCGGCGGCCAGCGGCTTGCTCCTGGGCCTAAACGCGCCGGGTACTGACAGAGAAACAAACAAGGCACCTGTCCGGTTTCAGGACGACTAGGGAGTTTCCAAAGTGGACATGAAAAAACTTTTACACTGTACCCAAACATTCTTTTTTTTTTAAAGCCAAAATTAGAAAGAAAACAAACATATTCAGGGCGCAACGTGGCAGGAAAAAGAAACTCAGAAGTCAAGACATTTCATAAGAAAGGCTCCGACTGGTCTGAACCCACCTGGCCCAGAATCCAGGGTTTCTTTGACTAAGGCGGGGACAGGCTGTAAACCCCGGAGGCCTGGGAGAGTGGCTGTGCCTGGCAGGAGGTCTCTGCTGTTTCCCATGCTGCAAGGGTGCAGGGTGAGGATGCTGGGGAGTGAGAAAGTCAAAGAGAGAGAGAGAGAGAAAGAGAGAGAGAAAGAGAGGGGGGGCGCTAAAGGAGTATTTTTCTAGCCTAAGCTAGTGGTGCCTTGAGGTGCAATTAATAAGTAACTGCCCAGAACAGCTCCAAGGGAAGGCATTTAGCCTACCTCCTCCCTTTGCCATCACAAAATGATACCTTCACCTGATACCTTCACCTGGCCTCGGAGTGACCTGACCCGGGCCCGGACTTTGCTAATTAGCATAGTCCCCCCTAGCGCAGCCTTGGGACTGGCTGTCTGTCACACACTCTCCCACATTCCAAACATCAGTTTATGGTGGGTCCTCCCAGCCCACCGGGGTAGCCGGCCAACCAGCCAGCCCCAACACCAGCAAGATCCACCTTCTTCCAGGCGGCTCTTCGACCTGCAGGCCCCGCCCTGGCCTGTCCACCTGGGGCACCTCGGACACAAGCCTGTCCCAGTGCCAGAATCCAAGGCCGACCTCCGTCTTTCATAAGGCATCCTCTGAAGCTCTGTGGGGAAAAAAGCTCTTTGCTTGAAAATAACCTTGCATTATACTGACTTGCAAACAGGTCGGTCGGCTTCAATTAAGCCAGGTTGTAACTGGAACCGACCGTGCACACTAACACACAAAATGCCTATAGACATTTCTAGAGCTGTCTGTCCGCCCACCGCTCCAGCAGGGGTGAGTCACTAGCTCCTGGGAGAGTCGCCGGTTGATAACAAAGATACTGGATAAGTTGATTATTTAAAATCCGGTGAATATAACTTATGCTCAGGTTATCTACTTCTTACAAAAATACCTGCACCGAGCTCCTTTCACTCAGGGGGTGCAAATCAAGTTACCCTCTGTCCACCATCGCCAGCCTCACGCCTGGAAGGAGGGGAAGATGATGGTCCAAGAAGCCAGAGGTGTGGCTGGGCAGGGAGGTCTTCACCCAAATCACAAAAACACAACTGAAAACACTATTCTTAAGAAGACTCGTGTACCATAAAAGGGGAATTTCCAGAAGCCTCTGATATTAGCAATTCACCCTTCCATTCCCTTCCTCTCTAGTTTCAAGATGAGATGATGAAAAAAAAAGACTGACTTGTCGCAAGAAAACACGAAACTCTATACAAACGTGGAAACTGACACAGTCTGCCTTGTGGGAATTTCCACACCTGCTCTTCTGCGTTGCCAGGAGGGGAGGAAAGAGAACGAGCAAGGGTACCTTTGCCCCCATCCACCCACACTCAGACACCACCATGAACTCCGTTTTCTTCCTTTAAAATGAATAGCTCTCCTTATTGAGCACATGTTTCATTTTTCCGGTTGGGCCAAAAGAGTTTTTCCAAAGCAAAAGTTCTGAAATGGGCTTTTTAGAAGCAAAGAGAGCTGGGAATTTTCTCAAAACTAGTGTAAGTATGGATGTTTCTCCTTTCACTTTCCATTTTTACATATGCCCCGAGGGCCAGCGTGCACTAGCTAATTTCAGTAGAATGTTCCAGAGCGAGGGGCAGCACTCCATCTCAGGGCACGAGTGGACATTTATTGGGCATTCACCTTTTACAGGCCTGGCACTATTAGGGGCTGTGAGGGAGTTGTGTTCAGGAAATAGAAGACAAAATCCAACTGAACAGGGAAATGAGCCAAACAAAAATGGGACATAAAGATTAAAAAAAAAAAACCACCTACGAAAACGCAGACACGTGCACATAAACCAGCTGTCGTCTCTGTAAACCGGGCCGAATGTGCTCACCTTGCAAAGATTTCCCGTATGGTGGGGACTGCCCACATATATTTCTTAGTTTCTGCTGGCCAACTCAAGAGTTTCTAAATCCTGTTTAATGGGGCCATTTACAGCCTGTCTACTGTTGATTTTTGCCAAACGCAAGCCACGTTATTATTTCAAAAATATTCCCATGGAGGTAGAGTTCATGTACTGCAAAATGAACACATTTCCTGGGTCCCATTTGGTGGGTCCTCGCCCAAGTACATGTCCCCCCAAACCCACACCCGCTTCAAGATAGGGTGCATTTCCATCCTCCCAGAAAGATTGCTCGGAGCCAGTTTGTTTTTAAATTATTGGCATCTGAATGTCTGTGCATGGAGATTGTCGAAGCCAACTGTGTGGGCAGGAGGCTACTCATCCATCATCTATGACAAACACAGGTAGTGAAGGTTCTGGAGATGGGGCCTGAGTCTGTGGGGACGCGCACTTTAAGCAAACGCCAAGGGCCTTGGCAGGGACAGGCACATGGGCCCTCTCAGCAGCCCAGCTGGCCCTTGACTATGGCCCTGAGGCCGACAGGGTTTTTTTTCTGGGTTTGTGCTTTAGGCATCAGTCAGGGTTTAGAAAGAGGGAAGTTGGGGCTGGATAGTCAAATCTACCATATTCTCAAAGGAGCAAATGTTCTCCGATGAGGAGGGGACAACCACAGCTCTCAGCACTGCTTTCCAAAATTCTGTTGCAACATCGAAAGAGGAGTTCACATGACCAGGCAAATTAGAAATTTTCTTAACGTTTCCTGTTTCCCAAATATCAGGGGAGACCTTCAGGGAATGTCTGGCCCACAGTCTCGCATTCAGCGCGAGGGACAGTGACTCCACTTTGGCATAATGTCGCCCCAGTGGCCTATTCAAAAGGGGGAGGGGTGTGGCTGGGAGGAAAACCAAGGCCAAATGCACTTCCTGTGGGGGTGGGGGTGGGGGCACCCCTGCTCCAGTGGACCGAAATTCTGGCAGAGGGACCGGGTGCAGAAGACCAACTGGTTGGGGAGCCAGCACCTCGCCCCTCTGGGGGCGTGAGTTTCTCGTGAAGGGCTGAGCGACTTCACGGGCCTTTGAATGGTGTGTCTTCAAAGCAACAACAGAATGAAAAAAAAAGAAGTCCCAAAATATTATGCAGGAAGTAATTTTTTTAAAACATCACTTTTCCAAAATGGCACCCTGAGGTAATCCTTTCTTAAATCTCCCAGCAATCAAAACAATGTGGTTGCAAAAGTTTACAACTTTAAAACCCTTCAAAGGTCACCTCCTTGCCTCACACCCTGTCACAGTAAGAGCATAACGGATATTTTGAGTCACATGTATTGTTCTTTGTTCATTTGCATTCGGTGAAATCCCTCCCTTGGACCAGTTTAGTAAGCAGTGCCTTGGGCTTCCTTGTGACCATTCTCTTGTCTGCTCTATATATGTTTTTTTCTGTCAAAATAATTTGACTCCCAACGGATAAAATGAAGGTGCAGACTTTGCCATTTACCCTTTCTCTCTTCTCAGATGGTTTTTCCATCTTGCCCAGGATGGAATTTCTTCTCCATCCAGATGAACTGAGCCCTTCAAGGCTCAGCTGAAGTTCACGGACTCCACGAGGCTCTCAGACCTCTCTCTCCTTGGCCCTCCCTATCTGACCTTCGGTTGAACCAACATACTTCTCCATATTTCAGGCTCAGATGGGTTGGTCTCCACCACTAGACTGTGTCACTCATGGAAGGCCTTAATCAAGAGCTTTGGTGCCAAATCGAGACTGTAAGAGAAATTGGCTGGATGGAATGTTTATCCCAAGCACCCAGTGCCACAGGGCAGGGGTTCCCATTGATGGAGAGCCTCACTTCCAAATATAATGCACAGCCAAGAGCTTGCAGGCCCAGGACCCCTTCTTCCTACCAGATGCACCCTGCTCGCCAGCTGTCATGGGAGGCCCGAGTGCTTTATGAGGCTGTCTGCTCACTCCCCCGGCTCCATGTGTGAGCCAGCGGGGTTGGCTTTTAGAGGCATATTTCTTTCTCTATGAGTAATTGAAAAGTGACTCATGCTCGGCTTTACCAGCCGGTACATGTGACCCACGGTGCTGGTTGAGTGTGTATCTATAGATGTGTAAACCAAAGCAGTTCTTAGAACACAGATTTCCCCCCTCCCACGTGCTGTTTACCTCCCTTCACTTCGCAGGGACCAAACCACGATGCAGATGAGCTGCTGGGGACTGCCTGATCCTCACTTGAACTGGAGTGGGCCTGCCAGGGAAACAAACACCACCCAACCAGAGGAAACAGCAGAGACCCGAGGAGGAACGAGACAGGAGAACGACCTAATACATTTATTTCGTGTTGGTAGATTATCAAGATGCTCTGAGAAAAAGCCATAAAAGTCTAATACAATGAGGATCCATGTGAAGGAAAACGATTCTACGTTCTCTCTCTCTCTGTCCCAGTAGAAATTTAGACCCAAAGAAGAAAACACACACACATCACATAACCCCCCGCCTCCTTCATTTCCAAAACAGAAAACCATTCCTGGGATCTGTGGGGGTCTGCCTGGCTAACTCTCGTCCAGGGATAAGTTTTTTATTTCTCCAATTCCTCCATCACTGGAGAAGGGACAAGGCCCGACACGGGCACCACGCCTGCAGGAACGACGCAGTTGGGTGACAGCTGGGTGATGAGCCTTCTAGACAGCATTTCCTACCTCCTTTTCACTTCCTTTTTTCTATTCAGCCCAGTCTGAAAACTCTCTTGCCTTCTGAGAGAAGACCTCCACAGCCTCACCTGTCTCACTTCACTTCCTAGCACTGTGTTAACTGTGCCATCTATCCTTGGCCGCTGCGGGGCCATCTTCCCTGTCCCTTTACTAAGTGGAGTCACTCCCACCCTGAGTTTCACCCATTCCCTCCGAACCCCCCGGCACCTCTCATCACTCTCCATCTTTCTGACCTCATGGTGTCTTCCTGCCTTTATCCCTCGAGTCTTACCTTTGTCCTCCAACTCAGCTCATGCCCCTTGAAGCCCTCCCATCAGGTCTTACCTGGTTGTTCAAGGGGTCTTAACATCTACATCTCCTAAGCATCTCATACTTAGGAGTCTGTGCTCCCGTCTTATTTTGCTACTTCACATATGATAGTCCTATTTCTTTAGTGTGATGCCAAGTCCTGTATGTCCCCACAGACACTGGCCCCACAGCAATGGGCAAATCGAGCTTGCAGATGAAAAGATGTAATATTTTGCTTTTGCCCAAGAAAGGGTACTATGCAAAGTCTTTCCTGACTTTTAGGGCTCTGTTAAACTGGACTGCATGGCAACCGAAAGATAAACTTTGCTGGTCAACCTCATTGGAAGCTATGTGGAGAGGAACAAATATATTGAATATTCAACAAAGTGGCAAACACAGGCAACAGAAGGCATTTCTGTGCACTGTGTACAGGCACTGATCTACACATCAATGCATTTGAACTTCACACTCCCCCAACAAAGTAGGTCCAGTTATTACCTCCGCTTCACACAGGAACACAGAGCAGAACAGGTAACTTGCCCAAAGTCCCGCAGCTAGAAGGTGGCCAGGCTGGATTCAAACTCAAGCCAGTGTGACTCCAGTCTGAGCTCTTGGCGGCTCTACTGCATTGCTGCCGAAAGGTGTGCTTTTTAACAGTCTGTCTTCTGCACGGATACCTTGCCAATTGTGTATGCTAAGAACCGTCATCGCTCCAGTCCAATATAAAGAGACCTTCCAGGGGAACTTGAAAAAGAAGCATGATGGTGTGGGAGCTAACGAAATAGCATCTTTTTTGAAGCGTAGGAGATAAAATCTACCAGTTTATCCCGGGTCCCCTGCAAAATGGTGCTGCCTGTGCTCCATGGAAATACCAGTTTCAAACCTTGGGGTGACCTTGAGGATGGACACCCTTCAACCAATGTGACTACATACCCAACAGAATCTCCCCAAATCCTTAATGTCTCGACATAGAGAAACTCAACAGCATCCAAATCATAGCTGCCCTTAGATGTGCTTGGTACCTTTCAAACAGGACCTTGCAGGCCCACCCGTGGCAGGCTGGAGAACTCCAGGTTAAGCCCCAGAAGAAAAACCTCATCCCGGTGGTCACATCACGGCAGGAAATGATGCCACCAGCAATTATTCATGTATTAGCAGTCGCTTAAGTGCCATAAGGCTTTTAGGGGATAAGGTTGGGAGGCAGTGGCTGGAAATGAAGCCCCATTATTAACGCAGGCAAGCTCTTCAGCTGGATTCAATAAAATAAAAAGCCCTGCCCAGACCAGTGTCTGTAGTAGAAGATGCTAAGAGCTGTTTTTAAAAATCTGGTTTTATTGAATCCAGGCTTTATACACAGCATTCCTTTTTCCTGAATGGCTGAAAAACCACCCCAAGCCTCTTAAACCACTGGAGAGGAAATGGACTTAATCTGTGTCAAGCAAGCCCAGTTGGATTTAAGGGAGACAACTTCATAATATTCAAAGTGATCAAAACCTAGGTAGCCCTTTGGACACACACTGTCAGGAAAGGCTAGGAAATCCTCTTCTATCAATTCAATTCAAGTTCAAAACCATTACTGAGAGCCTTCTACAGGCCAGGCCCATGCAGGCTCTGTGAGCCCGTGAGCGTACCCCCAATGGAACAAAATGCAAGCCCTGCTCACCAGGGATTTCCACGCCGGGGGAGGATGTAGGAGCTGGGGCGGACTGGCAATGGGAAAAGTGCTGTGGTTTGGACAAGCGTCATTTGGTTTAACTGTCTGTCCGTGAGCCTGCCCCTCTGCCTGGCAAGCCGCTGTTACGGTTCACGTCTCTGGCTCTGTCTTCATTGTTCTGGGACTGTTTTGCCTCTGTCTCCTAAGCCTGAAGCCTCAGACCTCCCTGGCGGAGGGAGCCCACAGGCAACTTCTGCATTTATCCCTCCAACCACATCCTAGCCCTACTGCTGCTCCCGCTCCCTGGCCTGCTCAGCAGTCGGGAAGGCTGGGGGACCTCCCTTTCCCACATCTTCCTCACACTACTTGGCTGTGCGACCTGAGAAGAAGCCACACAGGAACTGGCTCCTTGGGTGAATTGTGTAAGGCATCGGGCCTTACACAATTCACATTCACCTGCTCAACAAATGCCAAGAGTCCAGGTACTGGGAAGCGGGGGGAAGGACTAGGCAAGACTCTGTCTGAAAGGACCCTACGATCAGGAGAAGGAATAAAAAGACCTCAGCTCAAAGGAGAGTGCAGATAACAAGCAAAGTCTGTGATGATGTTTAAAACAGAGGTAACCCCCAGGAAGGGCCTAATTGGACGAGTTAATGTTGAAAGGCAAATGCCCCAGACTAGCTCAGTTGGTTAGAGCATTGTCCCAATACGCTAAGGTTGCTGGTTTGATTCCTGGTCAGGGCACACACAACAAACAAACAATGAATGCATAAATAGGTGAAACAACAAAATTGACGTTTCTCCCTTTCTCTCTCTCTTTCCCTTCCTCATCTTCCTGTCTTTCTCACAAATCAATCAATAAAAAAACTTTAAAAATCAAATGCTCCAAATGGTCAGAGTCCTTGTGCCTGGTCATGCCCCACTTGTGAGGCAGCGAGCCCTGGCGCGAGCCCTCTGCCTCTGTTCAACCCTGGGCCTCAGTTCAGCGTCGGTCATGGTCAAGGCTGCAGCCCACAAGACACAGCGCCATGCCCCTCGGGGTGAGGCGGTGTTTCTGGACGCCCCTCTCAGACTGGGACTGAGGGTGTGGTGGGCAGCTGAATGCAATGGCCCCTTCAGGGACGGTTAGCTGGGAAAAGAGGGGCGCCGAGAGGTGCTAAGAAGAACAGACGGCTTCAAGGATATTCTGTGGAGGAGGAGACGCTTGGCCAAACCTCGGATCGGGCCTTGAAAGATGATGGATTTGGATTCGGGGAGAAGGAATTCGAGTCGCTCCAGACAGATGAGCTGGCAGGAGCTCTGGAGGGGTGGGGATAATACGCGTATCCTGACGGGCTCCAGAACACCACCGTGGGCACATAGGGTCACTGTGGAGTGACATCCCTAGCATTACACTCTGTCACTTCCCTTTTTCCTAGAATCCCTCACAGTCATGCCGTGCTTTCAGCCCCGGCTCCTTCCAGCCCCCTTCACAGTTACTCCTTCAAGCTACAATGACGTGAATAACACCCTGCACCAGGTCACGGGACACCCCCGCAAACCTGCATGGCCAGCTGATCTTTGCCCCATCCTCCCTAACTTCCCATCATGGCAATGGGAGACGGTCCTGTCACCTCCACACCTTTGTCAGCTACTGCATGTCAATGCAGAAAGAGAGCCAGAGGACACCGAGCATACGACATGATGGGAAACACAGATAGGACTCAGCGGCTGAGACCACGGGTGTAAGCGCACTAATAGTCATCGTCCGACGGGATGCCCAGCCAGTGGCCACACCAGCTCTCACGGGTTGAGGCCATACAATAGTACCCAGACCATGGAAAATGTATACAATCAGATTAACAAGGCATGTTAATGAAATGCATTTGGGGAGAATTATTTCAAAGACAAATAGTTTTGTGACAAACTGGTATTCCTTAGAACAGTGTTAAATTGGGGGTAACAACAAACCCTTCCGAGAGTGGGCAGACTTTATAGTTACGTTGATTTTGAGGGTGATGGCTAACCGAGGAGAGAGGGGACATCAGAGAGGTTAAATTCGGGAAGAAAACCACGAGAGATTACACCATCAGGAATCATGCACTGTTCAAAGGGGGCCCTGCCATCTTTTAAGACTTTATCATCTTGGCTGACCTGCTTACCGCCTTCTCTCCTTCCCCCCCTGCCTTCCTTGGAGCTGGGCGCTGGGCGGGTGCTGAGGCCACACCGTAGAGTGGGACAGGGCTCTTGCCTATGGAGCGCACACCTCCGCCGGGGCGTCCAACAGCTCTCAGACTCCAATGCAACACGATAAAGTGCCACAATGGAGACACGCGGAGAAGGCTGTGGCCACAGGATGAAAGGCAGCATCTGTTTTGAATGGGTTTTAGAGGACTCCTCTGGCATATGATTCTATAATAAATGTTTCTCATTTGTCTCATTGCTAGGGCTTAGGCTGTCTCTCATAGTCTCCTATTCATATCCTCTCTCTCACACGCACACACCTATCCATCCATCTGCCTCTATCTATCTGTCTAGAGCATTTTTGACCGTATAACTTTCTATCGTCTCTCTCTCTCTCTCTAATCTCATCTATCTAGAGCATTTTTCAATCCTATAACTTTCTGTTATCTATCTAATCCATCTACCTACCTTCATATCATCTCACCTATTTATTTAGAACACTTTAAATCACATAACTTTCTATCTCTCTCTCTCCCTATCAAATAGATTTGATTTCATTTTCAATCAAATAACTTTCTCGGACAGGTTCCTCTTCTTGTGGCAGACCCAGCCTAGCTACCAAAGATCATTCTTACCACAGTGAAAGTTGACAAAGGGGGTCTGCAGTTGCTTCTCAGGGGGTCTTTCTAAACAGGACTGTTCTCATCTGGCTTGGATGGTGGGGTGGTCCCGCATGAAGGCAGCAGTGCCGACTAGAGGACTTTTCAAGGGCTCCTGCACACGCTTGTTGCTTTCATTGCCAAGAACCCGTAAGTCCCCTGGGACCAAGGGCCACCGCTCTCTCTTCAACACTGAGACGAGCTGCCCAGACCCAAGGCTGAGGTGAGAAAGGACAGCCCTAGAGGGCATATTTCCATAATCTTAGAGGACACCGTTGCAGCTGGCCGTAGTTCTAACGGAGACTGCTAGCTCCTCACGGAGACTCACAGCAGGGTTGTAATCATCCAAAACTGACATCAAGAGCCAAGAATCCATGAGATGCTTGAACCTCGCATTTCGTTATGTAGCTTGCATTTTCTAATGCCCTAAAGCTTCTGATCTGTCTCCAGTTGGCGGGAATTGCAGACTGCTCTGTTCATGGGAAACTCTGGCCTGTGCAGCACAAAATTCCAAAGGTTCCCTCATCTTCTATTAGGTAGAAAGTCCTCCCAGAAGACAGGGCTTTTTAGGTGGTCTGTGTGTCCGTGGGGAGAGAAAAGATAATCCAAGGATGGTACTGAGAAGCATTGCTAGCCAATGGTTACTGCATTCTCTCTCCTGGAATCCAAACCAAAGGGCCGGCCACCCTTAACAGCTGAACACCAGTGCTATCCAGCCCTGCAGACAGCGCAGGCCCAGTGGCCATGAGTCTTTATCTTGGGGACTTAGTTGTCTTTGCAAAGAGCTTCTCATTGACCAAACCATATTGAATCGAGAGAGCTGATTCTGAGGTTCTGCTCTACTCCTTGGAGAAGCTCCAGCCCTTGATGCTGAATTTTGACAAGGGCTCCCCAGATCTGCAGGTACAGGGAGGCACCCAGAAAACCTGGTGCTGTAGCTGATCCCACGGAGCATGTCCCCGGGGCTGTCAGAAGCACCCATGGCTTATTTTCTAAATGTGTTTTCTTTTAGGGGCAGATGCAATGGTTGTCACCAAGGTCATTTCCATCTTATTTTAAATTGTATCTTTTGGGGATGAGAGATGACCTGCCTATATATTTTTTTACACTTTTCAATGTTTTCTTTGCAACTTTAACAACCAAAGTAATATCAGTAACTGTCTCATGGTTATAATCAGTGGTCAGTGCGTGAAGAGGAAGGCTGATGTGAGGACTAACCGCAGAAACACAGGTTTAATACTACTGCTCACTACTGCTTACTCCTGCCTGATCTACTTACTGCTCACTCCTCCTGCCTGATCTTGGGCAAGGTTCTGACCGTCTCCGTGCCTCATTCTCTTCATCTGTAAAGTGGGGATAATGGTAGTACCTTTCTCAGGAGGTTTAAATGAGTTATCATAGGGAATACGCCTAAAGCAGTGCCAGGTACACTCTATTATCTACTGTTATTATTATTAGGAATAAATAACTCAAGGAGCTGATTAACACCGAGCAGAAGAGGCAGCATCGAGAAAGACGGGTTTACAGGGCATACAGTAATACAGCCAAGAGCTCGGTGCACAGTACCTGCTCAAGGCTAGCAGTGACCGCCTTGGGCACCTGGGTCCCACTTCTATTTGGAACAAACTCATATTTGAATTGCTTATCTTAACGACCTGGACTTATACTGGCAGAGTTCTATGGTACTAACTTTACATTCTGCTTCCTCTCGGCCATTGCTGGTGCTTGGAGATGCAGTCACAGTTCCGTCCACCACCAGTACGTTGGGTCCCACTGAGCAGTTCTTTCCCCTCCGTCCCTGTCCTGAAGTCATCAAACCCTCTGCACCCTGCTTTATGCACCCATACCTCTACGCTGCACGTGAGGAAGCACAGGCACGAATGATTCACGTGAAAAGAGAGTATGGAATCAGCCGGCCTAATCACTGACGGCCACTGTGTCCCACGGATGCCTGTTCCATGCATCACTGTTGGCCGTGGCTGGGCACTGGCAGCAAGAGAATCACACCACTCGGGTGCCTTCTTCCAAAACGGAGACTCAAACAGACAGCTGCCCTTTCATGCGGAGCTCTTGGTAGATGGACTTTTTTAGGAAGCTCAGAAAAGGATTCATTTACCTGTGAGATAATGTTAATAAAATTTTAATATTCTAAACTGAGCTTCTGTGAGATTTTTCTCGCTGTTAAAATTGAGGCCTTCTTGGTTCTGAATTCAAAGTGAATGTTTTTTGTATGATTTTTAAAAACCACATTTTGCCTCCGTATCCACAGCTTGAGTTTACTGCATTCTTTTCAAGTTTCAGCCCCTGTGCCAGCTTAATGGTTTAGAGAGAGAGAGAGAGAGAGAGAAAGAGAGAGACCACCTTAATTTTAAAGATCAGGCCTTTTAACCTTTTAGGAAATGAAAGGATTTAAAGAGCCTGATGATAGATTTCATAGTGTCTACCATGCATTTCTACATGCAGGGTGTGAATGAGCCTAATTCACGGCTGGGGTTAGGAAGGTTAGGAGAAGCTGATCAGTTCAGATCAAGTGTAAGGAAAATGCTTAGCAACTGGGGGCCCGGCAAGGTTCAGAAGGCCCGCCAGAGGAAAGCACTCACAATCATGAGACGAGAGGGGATGTTATGGGCAACAACCCACAGACCAATAACATCATTTATTCTTGTACCAGTCTAGTTCAGTGCCCTCACAGAAGAGCTATGCCGTGTGCTGGGAAAGGTGAACCTGGAAAACCTTTCAGAGGAAAGAGAGGCCAGGGTACATGGTGACCATGCTTCAAGTTATAGGAGATCAACAGAATAAATACAATTAATAGGACAGAGATGTCAACTCTGACTCTCTGTCATTGGGGTAACCCAGGCAGGCACCCAGTATTCCAGTGGACCCCTGTCATGGGGAGCCTGGGCTCATTCATGGTCTCTGTAGTTAAAAACTCAGTGAATGAATGGATGATTTTTAAAGACTGAGGAAGCACCTCCCTGGATAATTCCTGTATTCATCCTCTTACTCATTTACCTACTCCGTGAATTCTGTTTACGCATTCACGAGTGTTGCCACACGTTCATCTGTTTATTGAACAGGAACAATGCGGACAGTAAAACTGGTGAGACTGCTTGGCCCTGAGGAACTAACTGGTGAGACGACTCTTACTTTTTAATCAAAATAGAATTATTCTCTCACCTTGGATGTTTCAGGGGTCAAGGCTCATGCCCTTAGAGGAGGCATCAAATGGGAAGTGATGATTTTTAGACCATCAACTACACCTAAAAATTTAGAAAGCCTCCTAAGAGGTCACAAAGGCAGTCCATCTTTCTGGGAAATGGAAGATTTTTTTCTGGGGGCGACATCACCTCTTTATGGTAACTTAGGATAATGGGAATGAAGCATTCATTCCTCTTCTAGTCCATCTTTTCTTCATTTGCAGCATTATCTGCCTTTCCACGGGCTCTGTACAGGATGTCTATAAATAGTAATTAAAAACTGGGGGGGGCACGGAGGGGGTGCAGCAGAACTTATGGCTTGAAATTACTTCTCAAAACAACGCAAGGGTTTAGTTCCAATGTCAAAGTTGTGATCAATTGTTCTCTATTTTGATCCTAAAAGAAACTGGCACATTTCAGATGAGAAAAAAAAATTCTGTTTCGGTGTATATTTTCCTGGCTCAGTGTTATAATACACAAACACCAAAACACCAACTCTACCTGAACAGTCTGGGTGTTATTTGTTTAAACATGTTTGTTTTCTTAGTTCAGCTAAAAATATTTCCCCCTGGTGTTTCTGAAGGGACATTTAGACTAAAATAAAAATAAAAATAAATGACAGGTTTAAAAAGCTACAGTCATCAGACCTGGAATAGAGCACAGAAAACGAAGGGAGGAAGTGAATTTCGGGACCTGTGCAGTACTTTTCCTATTTCAGTTGCTCTAAATAGATGTGGAAAAACAAATTGAGAGAATAAAGTACATCACCACCCTGCACACGTGAGGAATAAAAAACTAGTCCTCTAGTTAAGCTAAGAAATAATTAATATATGTCCATATGATAATTTTTCCTGTTATTACACATCAAACCCTGTTACTATGAACTACAATACCTCCTTCTAGAAATGTTTTAAGTTCCACCATTTGACCTAAGATGTCACGCCGAGCCACAAATCAAAGTGAAGGGAGATCTTGATCTTCTATATAAGCCTGTATTTTGTCAAAAGTCAGCTTCCTCGAATGATAATCTTCATTTAAAAGGCTGACATGAGTCACTTTGTAAGGTTCCCATACAGTTTATTCCCTGGACCCTGGTGGAGCCAAACACTGCCACTCATGAGAAAGTTCTGGACAGAAATGGTTGAACCTCAATGTGGCAGGAGCCCTCCTCTTTTCAGTCAGAGGCTCCAATCTGCAGATGGTTAACTTGTGGGCTAATAAAAAAATGTATGTAGGGAATGTGTAGTGCAAGTTAGATATGGAGGTGGTGACCACACAAATGCCAGCGTCGAACGAGCTCAGGGTGTGTGGTGCTGACTACACACTCTTCTGCATAAATCATCTCCAGGAGCCACACAAAGCACCGAACAGGCAGCATGGGCTGCGCCCGGGCCACTGGGAACGGACTGCAAACAGCCGGCTGCAAACAGCCGGCACAGCTGTGCTGGGGTCCAGGTGGATTCCAGACCTGGCTGGAGCCTCTGAGGGTCCTATTTGCGCTAACCCTGTTTTACCTATGGGTTTAAAAGAAATTCAAAGGTGCAGGAACCCAACTTCAGAGAAGTTAGGAGGTGGCCTGGATCCATTGGCTTGTCCATGACAGAGATGAGATTCAAGTTCAGATCTGAGCCCTGCTCAAGCCTCCTGCCACTACACAGGAGACCAAAAGTGTTCTCTGGAGCCTAGGTTGCCTGGGCCCCAGGATGCACGGGACAGTGAAGCTACTGGAACCCCTCCAGAGACGAGCTGTTTAGACTCACTGGCAGAGCCGGAGGGACGGAGGCCTCTGCCCTCGAGCCCGCCGTGCAGCTCGCACGTCTGAGAACTGAGTGATGGATGTGGGTCAGTAGCTCTGGCTCCACTGGCATCTGACGCCCGAGACAGGGATGCACGAACACCAGAGGTCTGGGATATCCCAACACCCAGGATAACTCAAATGACGTTGACTTGGGATGACAGGAAGGCCGGCAGATGTCGTGGGCAGCATGTCCAAGCAAAGGTAAAGCTAAGAGGGGCCTGAGCTCTGACGATTGTCACGGTCTCCCGGTTCTGCACGTCCCCAGGTGAGTATTTTGTCTGTGCTGGTCAGCATTGTGCATGGTCCACTGACAAGGCAGGATGCTAGCTGGCCAGCGGCGGGTATGCAGATGAGCATTTTGAGGACCTTTGTGACAAAATGGCCTGCAAACTGATCAGTGTTTTCCATAATTTTGGAACTTGTCCTGAGAGACGGGTCTGCCTCTTGTCCTCTCTCCACACGTTTCTCACACTAGAGACCCAGTGAGTGTGAAGAGGGAGGCCCAGGAGGCCAGGGTGGGTGGTTAGGCCCTGGGGGAGTGGGGACCAGGGATCTAAAACCTTCCAGCTAATGGCTCATTAGAGGATGTTGGTCTGCCCAGCGGGGCCCAGTGTGTGCTTGGGAAACGTGTGTCGATGGAATGAATGAGTGAATGAAAGAACAAGTGAAATAATGAATAAGTGAGTGAGTGAGTGGTAGGTATAGAGGTAGGTTGCCAAAGGCAGTCATGCTCAGGTTGGAGCCCGTTCTGGAACCCCCTCGGGTAGAATGCACCAAACACGTCTTTTCCAAGGGCAAGGCCAGGGTCAAACCCTCAGCCATGCCTTTGCATTTCTGATCTAATTCACTCCACAGAGACACCTCTCACCAAAATGAAGACCTGCAGAGCGAACATGTGAAAACAGACCTCTGAGAAAGTATTAATAATGAAACCTACTTGCATGTTAAAAGTAAAAGATAAAAATATAAAACCAACTCTAACCCAGGGCCTCTGATTGCAGGTGGAGTCCCTCCACGACAGTGTGTCAGAGGGTCCCCTCTCAGGTCTCTGGATGTCCTGCCCGGGCATCCCGCTGTCAAGCTGTCCACTTAGCCCATAAGGCCTTTTCTTCTCTGTCGTCACTGCTTTCCTAGACAGCCCGTCTCGGGACACCCGGAGACTTCACGGCGCCGGGGCCCTCCTCACCGCACCTGTCCTCGCCCACCCCTCTGGGCTTGGTTGGCCACCGTGGGCTGGAGCCTCTGCTCATGTCTTCAGTTGGATCACAGCCCCTTGGTGTTAGGACCCTCGTACCAGGCTCGACAGACGGATGTTTGATGACAAACAACTACGATATCACAGCGAGTTAGACTTTTCCCTTCACGTGTTTCGGCGTGTACATTTCCGGGGACCCTCAGAAACCGAAGCCCCGAACGCTTGGGTGAGAAGTGACGGCAGGTGCTGGAGGAGCCAAGTCACGGGATGAGTCTGGGGCACCGAGCATCTATAACCACTGTCTACAGGCTGACGGTCCACCAGCGAAGGGCTGGGTGTGCTCCCTCTGGCTCACTCTCCACCTCTAGGAAGAGGCAACGTCGGAGAACTCACTCACTCCCCCCCCCACCCAAGAACAGCCCCACGAAGCCAACCTGTGCAGGTGCAGCATCTGCCCACCTGTCAGTCGTCCTTGGCCATCAGTCCCTTCCCTAAGCTCAGAGTCCCAGCACACTGCAGGGGGGCGGACAGGACCGGGGTCTCTGGGGTTCAAGTCCTGAGTCGTGTCCTCGGAGCACTAGGCCTCAGGAAAAATCAACACGAGACCATGGGCCACGAGGGAGATGGGTGGGATCAGCTACCACAAGATGCAGGCTACGCTACTTGGCTTAAAAATGGTACCGAGTAACAGATTCTGCCAATTCTCATTCTCCAGGGATCCCCCGTCACCTGGACACGGCTGGCCGCTTAGTAGGAAAAGCGTTCCAAGACTCCAAGAGACCGAAGGCTCATACTGTTGTTTAGAAATGTAAAAGCGCCCTAAATTATAAACAGAAATGGAAATGCATGGAGAGGGAGGGAAGAACATTCTGTAACTGGGTCTCTGGCTTGTTGGCCTCTCCAATGCCCGTGGCGAGTGTGAACCCTTTGCAGAGGTGGGCGAAGGTTCTCAGAGACACAGATGGCCATGACCAGCAAAGATGAAAACGCAGTTTGGGAAAACAATTACCTGCCTGGGATCCTGGGAAAGTAGAACTTCCTGGTTTGTCTGCCAGGAAGAGTGATTGTAAAACAAGGGCTGAGAATCTCACAAACAAGATTTTAGAATTTTATCCAAACAGCTGCAGTTCACCTTCAAGGAGCCTGGGCTCGCTTGGGCCTGATGGATGTTGCAACACCAAGTTTGAGGTCTCCCCAGTCTGGTGCCAAGAGCTGGCCCCACGGGACAGAGAGAGAACAGTTGCTCTCTTAATGGGAGCAGAAAACAAAACTCCCTCCCCCCAACCAACCTCCCCGCTTTGTTGTGAAATTGTCACTGTGCCTTTGAGGAGAGATTAAAACCCTAGCCATGTCAAATTTAAAGGGCAGGTTCCCAGGCGCTACAGGGAGAGGGGTTCGAAGGGAGGAAAAAAGTCAGTCGCAGCAAATTTACGGAGAATGTGAGGATCGCAAAAGTCATGGGACTTGACTCAATTACAAATAATGGAAATCACAAGCCTGCAACTGAAAAATACAGTAAAACAAAGCGACCAGGCTATTCTGGCTGTTCGCCGCTTCCGTCTCGAGCCTGCCTGGGAACCCGGGAGGTTTCCTGACGCACAGCATGGGTGCCACGCGCGCAGCTGTTTTTACCTACTTCCCTGCCCTCGACACACAAAGATTCTGCAACGGAGAGTGGGAATATGTGGTCCACCCACCGCTGAACACTTCCTGAGAGCCTGGGAGGGGCTCGGCAAAGTGGCTGGGGTCGAGGGAAGAAACAGGATGGAGTTCCCAAGCCATGGGCAGAGGGAGCTGGAAAGAGGCTGTAAGGAGGCTGCTGGATTCGGCAGCCTCGCCACGTTTCCAGACACGCGGGACACCCCGGCTTTCCAGAAGGCAGCCCTGGATCCTCCAGGGCCCCTGTGTCTGTCCTCGGGTTCCAAATCATCGGAAGCGACTGTGCCTGCTCTCCATAGGAACGCCATGTTCTCTCCTGGCACCAGTTATGCAAATGAGAAAAGATGGATGACACCAAAGTGGTTCTAATTCCGAGGGTTTGGTTCCCAGAGCCACCTACTGGGGAGCCCCCAACTCCGCCTGCGGGAGGGAGCGTGCCCGGCAAGGGGCCTGGTCGTCGTCACCCGGTCTGAAGGGTACTGACGACGACAAGGAAGAAATACTCCCTAACTGCTCAAGTCCAGAGATTTTTCAAGTCAGCTCACCCTCCTTTCTAAGATGAAGATAATACTATTCCTAACTCACAGGTTCAGGTCCCTTTGAAGTTGAAATGTGTTGGCAGGCATGGTGCTTCCAGCAGAACCTAGCACCTAGTAGGTGCTCAACGGACAGTACATTTCATTCTGCCGTGAGGCCGTCATTTTCTGCTCACTCATTGGGTGTCCTCTTTCCTCACCCACTGAGATTTCCGCATTTTGACAAGTGTCAGAAAGGGACTCTGATGAATGTTGCATATGCCCCTCCATTCCCGAAGGGACTGCAGGGTCCCCAGCTACAGGAGCCCATGACAATCTGCGCTAGTCACTTCTCAGTGAGGCACCATTCCTCACATGATTTTTGACAACTTGTATTTCTGCAACATTCCTTCCTTCCTTCCTCTTTCGCCCTTCTCCTTTCCAAATCCTCTGGAGTCCTCACAGGTATTTCATTAACCCCTGACAGGTTAGGGAGAATGAGGTACTATGAAGATAGGTGTGTATAAAGTTGCTTTTCTGAATCCAACGTCAGCACTCTGGCCAAACTGTGCAGAGCACAGGAGGAAAAAAAAAGGAAGAAAATCCTGCCATAAAGCAGAGCCCTTGGTGTTGCTAGGAATTCTTGTCCTTAAGCAAAAGCTGCAGCAGGAATGCCCTCTCCCTCTTGGTAATGAAGCCCTTGCAGGATCCCTTGCACTGGGGGCTGCTGGCAGTGTTCACCTCCCTGGAAGGAGGGGCGGGGGTGGGCTGTCTGCCCCCCGCAACTCCCNGCAGGATCCCTTGCACTGGGGGCTGCTGGCAGTGTTCACCTCCCTGGAAGGAGGGGCGGGGGTGGGCTGTCTGCCCCCCCGCAACTCCCCCCTCCCCCCGCAGTCCAGGCTTAGTCTCCATGGTGCTTTCCACTTTCCCAGACCAACCAGGGCGGCGTGAATGATTTGCTGCCAGTCCGCTGAGTGGCCAGGCTGGGGTGAGAACTCTGCCTCCCAGAAGCAGTGGGGCTGACTCTGCATGGCAGAGTAGGCGGGTTGCCCACCCATACTCCACGGTCCCCCCTTCTAGCCACAGGGGGCCGCAGCATCAAAGGACCCCACACCTCTGGGCTCCAGGTCTTTGCAGCAGTGCCCCCCCCCCCCACAGTGGCTGCTCCTATGGGCAGACACATCCTTTTTCCTATTATAGTTACAGCAGAAACAATAAGCAGTAAATCCACCGAGGGTCCTTGTAGGCTCCCCCAGCCCGGCGTTCTCACACTGCCCATGGAAACTTGTCAATGTACAGACCCTTTGATTCATTGTAGTCTGAGTGGCTTCTCGTGCTTTAAAAATAAATATTAACGCTGAGGGGGGGGTGCTTTGTTTCGCTTTGACTCCCCTCAGGGATGATGGCAGGCTCGAAATGAGATGCTTTTAGGCTAATCGCGGACAAAAAAGGGTGTGAAACAACTCATTTTTGCCTCTGCAGTCAGAACCGAAAAGGTTTTCGCCGAGTTGGCTGGGGGTTACTAATTTGGAGGATGCCGGTTTTAGAGTTCAGCTCAGTTTGACTTGTAAATGAAAGGTGTAACCTCGCCAAAATTACCCTCTGTGCGCCTCCCTACCCCAACACGCCTCACGTACCCCTCTTTCCTACGGTGGGGTGGAGCAGAAGTTCACTGAAATCATTAGAAAGTTCAGGAAACCAGGGGGTGAAAAGCAAGCAACCCATTTGGGTAAAAATACACAGGCTGGGCCCTTCCCAGAGCCCGTCCATCCTCTGCCCATTTTATCTTTCTTCCTAAACAAACATTTCAGAATCACTGCCTTTCAGGAGCAGGGAGAGAAAGGACAGAGGAGAAATGGGGGTAAGGCTTGCGGAATGCCTGGGCCCTGCCCAAGTTCACCGTCATCCCATCAAGTCCAAACCTCCACCCGCAGGTGGACTGGACCTCCTGCTCTGTGGGTGAGGACAGGAAGCCCACAGAGGGTTAAGTGAACCCTACGTCTAGGATGCCCTGAGGCTAAGTGGCCTGAAGGAAAGACCAGAGGCAGATGCCGCAAGGGAATCCTCCTCGCTGCCCCACATTCACATTCCGGGGCTGGGCTGTCGCCCTTCTCTGGGGAAGCCTCGGGCAACCCGTCCACCCTCCTCCTCCTCCTGTCTTGCTTTGCCCTGACCCTTCCTCTTTCCTGTAGACCCATTACTCTCCATCTAAGCAACATGGTGACCTCAGTCGAGAATCCTGGGTCAGACCCATAGAGAAGCCGGTGGAATTTTGTTCGGTACGTAGCCTTGGCACCAGCATTTTAAAATATTCCTGGGTGATTCTAACATGCAGCTCAGGTTAAGACCTGCCTTATTTAAACCCCGTGGGCACAGCCTGCAGCATCTGGAAACCAACCCAGACTCGCTCAGGTTGAGGAGGTGGCTGAGCTCTGGGGATACTCCAGCGACACTCCAGCCACATCAGCTGAGAAGGCACCTGACCTCATGGAGAGGAGAGTTCAGCTCTTGAAAGAAAGGGCAGATCTCTGAAGAGGGACTCTGGGGAAACATATGTTGCTCCCTTGGGACCAGGGGATGTCCACGGGCAGACGGCAGAAGGGCCTCCCTGCGCACCAAGCAGCCTGAAACGCAGAGGGGCTGTGCAAACACGGCTCTCCCAGGGGGGGTCGCCGGCGTACATGTGGCTTTGGCAGCCTTGTCTGCAAGCCAGCTCCCTGCTCTGCCCCACACACCTGCACCCCGTGTGGGACAGAACATGTCACCAGTCTCCATCAGGGAGGCTGCAGCACACTATTGTTTCAGACGGTGATACACCTCCTGTTCCCACCTTGGGCATTCGCCTGAGGACAATGACAAGTCATTGCCGAAGATGCTGGGAGTAAGACAGACTGCAGCCCATGAGGGGCGAGCAGGCTGCACACAGAGGTCATGGTGCCGCCATGGAGAGTGCGTGTGGCATATGCAGCCCTGCACACAAGATCATCCGTGAGTGAGCAAATGCACATCCTATGGAACACGGGGCTTCAACTCCCTGCTCGCCACGAGGCAGGAAATGCTGAGGAAGGGTAACAAACACGGCACTTCCCTCGAGGAGTAAGATCGGCTGGCAAAGCAGAGTGCAGACCTCCCGGGTACAGGCCACCTCCCGGGTACAGGCCACCTCTGGACAGCCCTCTCCTTGGCTGTGGGCCAGGGTCGAGGAGCAGATGACGAGCGGAGGTGAACTGTCTGCACCCCCAGCCTCCTGGGGGAGAGGAACGGGCCTCCTACAGGACCTGGTGCTGTGGGGCACCCACGTGTGCCCCTGAACCCCCAAGGCTGCACGTGAGTGGAGCAATAGCCACATGGGTGCGGGGGCTCAGAGAACGTTAGGGAAGAGGCGTCCCTCCCTGGGCTGGGACAGCTGCTCCTCACGAGGGACAGCTGCAGAGGGGGCCCCACACTTGGCTGCCAGCTCAGCTGTGCCCATGGGGACCTCGGAGAGCTGAGGCAGCTTCCACATGAGAGGGGTTTCAAAGACGTCAAGCATTAAGCCTACTCTGAGAAAGGTGACTGAAGACAAAGAGTGGCATCCGAAAGGGTCCCTGTATGCCAGGGGCTCGGAAGGGGACGTCGTGGCATGGCCCTGTGTCTGGGTGTGGGGCCCAAAACGCGTCTGTGAACTCTGTATGGACATCTTGTAATCATGCCGTGGGACTAGTAAACATTGGCTTGGAGGGAATTCCTTTGCTCTCTTCCCTATCTCTTGTGTACATTGTGTGGTGTGATTTATTGTAGCAAAAATAATTGGACTCCTCTCCTATCCCTGGACTGGGAGCTTCTTCTGAAGGCGGCTGGCCATGGAGCACCGGCGCGCCGCTCCACGCTGTACAAAGCCTTCATGGGGGCCCTGCCCCGCCGGCAGGCACTGGCTCCAGGTGCACACAGGTGCAGACACCTGGCTGCCAGGCCAGAAAAGAAAAATGCACCTTAAAGCGACAGACTAACAGGCTGGATCCAATGCTGAAATGTTTAACTACAACCTGACAGGTGTATTCAGCAGCTGGCTGGGCCAATCTGAACAGAGACTTGTCAAATGTGGTCACTAAGCTGGAGAGCCCGACGCCAGCCTTGCCTGTGCCAACCTTGGCTGCCTGACCGAAGCGATGGCAGGAGTGAATGTGCGACATCACCCTGGTGCCATTATCTTGACACCAACCCAGTCTCCTAAGCTGCCTTGTTCGTATTCTGTGCTCACCAAACTTCCTCAAAAGCCCACCTGGCCTCCCAGAAAAATCTGCCTGCAGGCCAAGGGTGAGGGCCGGAAAGCACACGTCTTGTAGCAGATGACTGTCCTGGCCTTCTGGTCTGAACACCTACCCAGTGGGCTGTGGATGGGAGGCAGCCCCTAAGAAATGAATCTGTCCTTGGTGGGTGGACAAATCAGGACTCTGAGGTGCAATTACGAGGTTCAGACCCCAGATTGGGGCCAATTCAAAAAGCAATGCCACCTTGAGTGGTGTCTTAGAGGTCATGCACAGTCTTTCCCTAGTGACAGCCCAAGAAATTGCTGAACGTCTCCCAGGGCCACTTCCTGAATTTCTGTACTTCCTCCTGAGTGAAGATGATGGCCTCGGAAATGGGCTGAGTTCAACAGGGCCTGGATGCTGGGCATGGTTGCCATGGCACCGGGAGCAAGGACCGTCTCTGTTCCACTTCTTAGCAACAGGGCAGACCTCACTGTTGATATCAGTTTCGACCTGCTGCAACCTTCAGCCAGGCCTTAAGGCGCCTGCTCTCAAAGAACACAGGGCTTGGGGAGATGTGATGTGTATATGAAGGAATCAAATATATTCAACATTGTGAATAACAATCTACCCCAAACTAATAAAGGGGTGAGCCAGAACGGGGTGGATTTCATCCGGAAAGGCTTTCTGAAAGAAGAATTTCTGAGGAAAGGCAGCTTAGTGTTCCGATAAAGGGATGGGTCTTGAGGTCAATGTGACTTGGGTTCAAAGGCTTGACTGTGACCTCATAAGGTGCAGGTAAGCCTAAGCAGGGTGGGAACAAAGTGTCTGACACATGGGAGGGGCTCAAGAAATGGTCACTAAAAAGTATCCACGCAGAAGGGACAAGGAGGAGTTTCAGGCACTATCTAGATGCTTTAATGTATTAACTCATTTCACGTCCACAAGCCTGGGAGGGAGGCAGTGTTATTAACCCCATTCGCTGATGAGGAGAATGAGGCACCGAGTGGTTAAGTAACTTGTCCAAGGTCAACACAGAGCTGGGACCTGAATCCAGACAATCTGTGCCCTGAGTTTCGGAGGCGAACCAATTGGCTTCCTCTTTCCAATACGTTCACCACACTGAGTTGCCTTTGAACCACTTATGACCAGACAAAATTGTCAAAGCAGTCTGGGTTTGGGAGATGAATATTAAAATATCACAAATCTTTCATGTGCAGGGGAGTGGTCATCGGGTGCGGTTTCTGCTGACCACTCAGTAATCTATCCAGGACAGTGATGTGTACCAACTATTTTTGTCTCGGTTAATATAAAGCACTTATAAACACCGACTCAAGTGGAGTGCCCGAACAATAAATTATCACTAGCCCAAGTGCAAAATAGCACTTGATTTCTCTCTGCCCGAGCATGCTATCTATTTATACTTTGCTTACTTCTGCGGAGTTTAAAGTGCTTTACAAACATTTCATCATAGCTACAATGTCGATTTATTGTCTTTAGTATTGCACATGTGACGAATGTGCCCTACAATGCTTTCAACTCAGGGTCCCCAGTTTTCAACTTTCTTTTTTTATCTAAGAGGTTTACTCACTGCCTTTAATTTATAATTAGCGGAAAATTGTTGACATTTAAAGAAGAGCATTTAATGGTCTCTTGGCTAAATTCATTCTGCACTGGCTATGACCGTTCTTATCCCTGAATATTAAACATATATAATTTTTTATCCTTTCTTTCCAGTTCCATTTGTGGCTGAGCTTGAGCCAGAATAGATCTGTTATTTTAAAACTATAGGTACAACTGCCTCTTTTCTTTTTATAATTCAGTTGACTTTCTGCAGTTCATTATATATTCCTCTCATTCTTTCATGTTGATTGGTGCATGGGAACACACCAAATTTCCAAATTTGGTTTTCACCTTTTCAGTGTTCATATTCATGGGCAAAAAATAGATTTCAATGATGAACCAGAGTAAGGAAAAGAGCACCACAGAAAGGTTTCCTTGACTAGCTGGAGGGTGGATGAGAGTCCAGGCAATGGCGTACATAAAGTGGAAGCCGGGCTTATGCACCGCCAGGAGGTGAGAGGGCATAAGATTTAGAAGCATGCCCTAGTGCTAAATGGGTAAAGAGAAAGAAGGAAGAGTTGTCATTTGATATTTCTGCCAGTGACAAATAAAAATAGCCCAATGCTTAGCCTAAGGCTGGGTGTTCTGTTTTCTTTTGTCCTCCCTCACTGGAATATCCATCTTTGTTATTGAAAACAGAAACTTCAGCCTTGCGCACTTCCCTGGTTTTGCCAAAAGGATAGGAGACCAACAGTTTTCTGAAGTGGGCAGTTATCATTTCATTCTACACGGGTCCTTAAAGCTTCACCGTGCCGGGGTGTGTCTCCGGACAGGGCGAATGCAGGAAGGCGGGACAGGCGTGGCGAGACTCGGGAGATCCGAGCGTCGTAAATACGCACAGTATCGGTCACCGTGCCGCAGGACTTTGTTCAGAAGCAAAGTCGCTTATTCTAAGAATGTTTCTGTGCCCTCGTTGTACTGATGTGACGAAGGTCAAGCACTGATCTGTAGTAAACATCCTCATCCAAAAGAGGAGGTCTGACACTTGGAGACTCAGAGCTGCAGAGATCTCTTTTACCTCTGGGCCTCTGCCTATTCTGTTCTCTCTTCCTAAGTAACTGGGCACCTCTATTCTATGCCTTTCAGGACTCGGTTTAGTTACCATTTGCTCTAAAACGTCTTTCCTAAAGTGAGGTGGGATGCCTATGTCACAGCCATAACTCCCTGTGCCTATCCCACTTATTTTACTGGGCCAAAAATGCCAGGATCACCTTCAGGTGGAGACCAGGTCTCAGGTGAGCACTGAATGAAGAATGGATGAAGGACAGCAGGACGGTGAGATGGGACATGGAGCGTGAAAGGGACTTCCTATGACGGTCACCGTTACTCCTGCCAGGCCACCTCGGTGCCCCGATGGAAATGGGGAGATCTCTTCAACCGAAACCAGGCTGAGCCTGGTGTTCTGCCCCTTTCTTTTCCTTTGTTCTTTATCTCAAGAAAATAAACAATGGTTTAGCGTTCTCATCTGAAATCAGGGCCAGCCTTGGAGGCTGCTGCAGTGCGCAGAGGGCGCCCCCCACTTGGCCAACACAGGGCTGGCGTTCACACATGGAAAGAGCAGCGGAATCAAAGGGGCTTGGGAAGTTTCCATGAGCTTCACAGCTATATGCTCAAAGTTCAGACAAATGTGAAGCACAGGACAAAAAATGAATAACAATGGTGAGTGGAATGTGCTAGAAAGCCAGAATAACAGCAAACAATTAAAGCATGTTTTCTGTTATAGGTCTTTTCAAAATTCTCTGTTGCAACAGCAGACCAGACGCCCTGAGAACTCAGGCCACCAGCACCGCAGCTCAGGCGGAAGGACACGTGGGAGCAGCGCGGGCTTCCGTCTGGGTGCCCGCTCCCGAGCCTTCTGGCTGATCGACTTTGGCAAGTTACTTAAGTTGGCGGAGCGTCCTCTTCCTCATCACCTTTCAGGATTTTGTGAGGTGTAGAGAAACGGCAAGTGTTTAGCACATAGTGGAGGTTCAACACGTAATGGCTAGCGTGACCACCATTACCTTAAAAAATGTTGGAGGAATTGTGAAAGCATCAGTTGGCACTTATGAATGACCCTACGCTGGGCTGAAGTGTTACTGTGTATGTGATATGCATTGGGTCCGAATAAACACCTCTGAATGCACTTAGAAAATACTTAAAGAGCCCTGGCTGGTGTAGCTCAGTGGATTGAGCTCAGACTGTGAACCAAAGGGTTGCCAGTTTGATTCCCAGTCAGGGCACATGCCTGGGTTGTGGGCCAGGTTCCCAGTAGGAGGCACACGAAAGGCAGCCACACACTGATGCTTCTCTCCCTCTCTTTCTCCCTCCCTTCCCTTCGCTCTAAAAATAAATAAATTCTTTTAAAAAAGAAAATACTTAAAGACAGTAAACTTTTAAGGAATTTAACAATATCCACTTTACCATAAACAATATGTTTACATCAACTATTCTTATTTTGTCACAGATCCTAACTTCAATTTTTAATACTCATGATTAAATAATAGTATACTAACAGAGCAGTGTATCATATTTCCTTCCAGAAAGTGCCATGCATATACAAATGTATGTGTGTGTAGTTAATGTTTTTTCTCATCTGTGAGCTCACATCCTCCATGGGGACGTCAGCGTCTCCCCCCCAGTAACCTCGGGTCTCTCTAAGTCGGTGCAGACGTGTTACCAGGCTCCTATTTTTACTGTCAAGTTGCCATTATTCAGCCTGTCCCCTACACAGCTATTTCTCCCCCTCCCCCATTTATTTTGTTTGCTTTTGCTGCAAAAACAAAATAAATGATGTTTCGATGGTAACAATGTAATAATGCTGCACTATACATGTAGGAAAATCCCCTAGAAATGAAATTGCTGGGTCAAAAGGTATGGAAATTTTCAGAATTAAGGTCGAGTTTCCTTCCCCAAAAGTTACTAGATCATCCCCTTCCTTTAACAGTATATGTATATTGAAAAACTAGACACTTTTACACTCGCTTCTCCTATGTGTCCCAGAGAAGAAGGTATAATTTGAAGTTACAATAGTAACTGATTTAAATATTAACCCTTTGATGTTTCCCCATGACTCGTGCTCCTTTCTCACAGTTCTCATCTGAAGATGCTTCACGTGACAGGAGGCACAATGCTGTAAGTCAGAGCATCCCTGCCTGCGCTGCTTCGGTGTACCCAGTTCCTCTGGGCCAGACGGAGGCCCAGGAGGAGCTCCCCGTCCCCGCAAAGGAAGAAGGGACAATGAACCACACCGATCACAGACAAACTCCCTGGATTCACTTTGCACGCGCTCAAGGTTTCTCTCTGTTAGGCTCAGCACTTGACATTTACACAGCTTATCTCGCGCCAGGGTCTGTGTATTTGTGAGTATTTATAAGCCCAATAAAAGCCTCGCAGATTGCCTGATGGGACCTGGGACCGTAAGAACTGTCCTTCACCTCTGATGGACGGTGCCGATGGTATCAACCCTCCCCCCCCCCGCCCCCAGGAAATCAAGTGCAGTTTCCAAGCAGCAGTCACAGGCCAGCCTTCTATCAGCCCTCAGTCCTGACTAACGGCCACTTCCGAGATAACCAATGTACTGATGTACTTCTTAATGACCCGAGGCTTGGTGAGGCCCTCAAATATCTTCTCAATTGTTACAGGAGACACTCGTGTCTGGTACAGTTTTGGTGCTCGGTGTATTTTGTTGTACTCGGATTCTATAAAAGCTGGTCATAGAGAAGTGGTCTATTGATACCTCTGGGTTAAACAGAATGTGAACTAACTGGAACAGCTCACTCTTCTTCGGGCTAACTGGAGAATTTACTGCACTTAAGATTGACTGGCATTATTATATTACTCACCTTGGTCTCACCATCAAAACTTCTTATTCTTTACTTCCCTCCCACTGTCAAACTGAGCACAAGAACAGATGCTCCTCCCCTCCCCGGGTGAAAAATTTTTCAAAAGAACAGCCATTTCCCATCATTCCTCCTTGTCAGAATTCAATGTAAGTGTTAAACCCACCCTTCAGAATAACCCCCCAGTTAACAGCCCCATCACTGAGTCACAGCGAGTGAGTGATGAGGCTGGAAAGCAAAGCTTGACTAAGTGATTTCCTGCCACAATGTATTCATTCTTTGCGACTTGCTCATATAAAGGTAGCCCCTAATATATTATTGAAACATTTTCTAACAGCTTTTTAAAACTAGGATTTTTAAACCTTGAGCTACATTTCCTCCCCAAATTAATAAGGTTATAGCTCCAAGTATGAAGCCGTGTACCATAAGTGTCAGAAGGCAGACACCAACCGTGTTGTGGGGCTCTGTCTCCACGTCCCACTTTGAGACGGCAGGACCATCGCGCAGCCCAGCTCCCTGTCTGAAGGCCAAGAAGCCCCGGAGATGGTTTCCAAGCCCTAGAAACCACGGGGCTACCCCAGCAAATGAAGCCACGTTGAGAATCTTTATTTTAGTCAATATAAATCCCCTTGCTCTGTCTATAACAGGCCTCTCTTTGACTCAATTCCATTTCTTAGCCAGAAAAATTTTAGTGAAGTTCCAGTATTCTCAGGAACAGGTCATCTGTATTCAAGACTGTCTCTAAGCGACTCAAACGGAAAAGTGCATTTTGTGTGTGTGAAACACATCAAACTCTAAGTACCGGAGGTGGGTTTCTGTGGAATCACACACTGTTGGCCCCTGTGCTGAGAAGATGCTCAGTGAAGAAGTGAAACTGACCTTGAAGTTCAACATAAACCCTGAAGGTTTCTGATGCATTGAGTGGGGATTCTGCAGTGCGTGCCAGAGAGTCAGGTATTAGGACAGAACGGCTTCTGATACTTTAGAGACCACAGCTTTGTTCTTGGGGGCGTAACCTTATTAATTCGGGGAGGAAATGTAGACTGAGCTTCAACGACCTGACTTTTGAAAAACTCTCAGAACGACTTTTAGAATATATAAACCAGGGGCTTCCTTTGCATTAGCAAGTCACAGAGAACAGACTGTGGCATAAAATCATCTAGTCAAGCTTTACCTTTGTGTTTACGAAGCTTAGGAGCGATCCCCTTAAGACTTAGGTGCATTGGGTCCCCCTGAGGACAGGCTGTGGTGTGTGATGAACTAATCAGTGGCCCATCCGAAGGTGCTAAATGTTGAGATGTGAAATGTAAAATGTTTAAAAGTGGCCTTTCAAAAAAAACTTCTTTTGTATTATTATTTTTTTAAAAACCCTAAAAATATAGCTTGGGGCATTTAAGTCACCCACAATTTGAGTGTCCTCCTGCCTGCACCTGGCAGCTGTCCTCTGCCCACTGCTTTAAGGGCTGGGGATGTTGTGGACAGTGAGACAGGCACGCTCCTTGCTTTCATGGAGCCAAAGGAATAAACACGCAAAGCCCTGAGGTATGAGATGAAAATATTCAGAGGACTAAAGTAGGCTGATAGGAGAGGGGGAGGGCTGGGTTGCCAGGGGAAGCCTCTCTGAGAGAGTGACATTTAAACAGACTTGACAGGCAAAAGGGAGTGGCCCTGGGACAATTAGGGGTGCAATCCAGGCAGAGGTCACAGGTAGCACAAGGCCCCAATGCGGGGGGGCAAGCTTGCTACAGTGAGAGCATCAGGAATTCTGCCCGTGTGGCATGTGGACAATGGGCAATTGGTAAGAGATGAGGCTTCAAGCTGTGAGAGGGTCAGGCTGTGAAAGACTTTGTATATCAGACCGAGGAGTCTGCATATTATCCTAAGAGTGATATGAAGTATTTGGGGCAATGAGACAAACGGAACACAGCCCCTCTACAGAGATCCCAAACTAGAGAGACAACCAAAGCAAGTGAGGAGAAGGGGCAGCTGAAGTGTACCCATCTCCTGAGGCCCCTCCCTCCATCAGTGGGGCTCTGGGAGGCGCAGATGGCAGCTGGGTTCCTGGAATGACACCAGGGTGTGACACCATGGCATCAGCACTCACTTAGTAAAGACCCGAGTCAGCAACAGACCTTGTCCCGTGACCCTGTGCCAGCTCCCAGACTCAGTCCTGCCTCTGCCTCCTCCCCGAAAACGCTGCCCTGGTCTACCTCCCCACCCCCGTCCTTACACACGCCAGAGGATGTGGGCCCCCATGCACAGGCAGAGTCTGTGCTTCTGTTAACTAGTTTGGGGGACAAAAATACAGTGAACTGTCTCGGAGACTCTTAGGACATCCCCTCAAAGAAACGGGGCTAACCAACTCTGCAGCTCTGCGTGGGCATGTTGCATGATATGAAGAAGAAAACTCCCGAATATCAGCACCCGTGACAAATGCTACACTCAACCATTGGAGACCTATTTTTAGCGAAGTCAACCACTAAAGCCTGAGCCAGATGAAAGGTCATGTGTTATCTGAGACGCACGTGCTCCTGTGGTCATCAAACAGCTAATCCGGGTGAGGGGCCCGTTCATGGAAGATGCTGGTTATGAAAGCAGAGTGCCCTTTGGTGGTGCCTGCTATCCAGAAACTTAAGGAAATGGACATACATGGTAAAGGGAGCATGGACTTAATAACTAAACTTCAAATGACATTTCAAACGAGTCCAATGAAATAACATTTCTTGGTATTTATTATTAACATGGGCAAAAATGTGCCCTAAGCTTATTTTAGCTTAGTTTTCCATGAGAGTGTGGCGGCCACACCTCAAGTACACGTTTCAAAAGGAAAGGACAGACTGCAGCGTGGCACCGAAAAGACCGATGTGGACTTCTTTCCTTCCCAGCATGACCTTGATTTGAGCAAGATGCATTCATCCCTAAACCTCGCTTCCTCACCTGTAAAAAACAAAGGTCACCCCCTTCATCTTTCGCAAGGTTGTTGGGACAATTATGTGACACGATAACAGTCACCGCAGCACCGGGCAGAGGGAAAGACATCCATGACCCTCAGTTCCCTTTCCCTTCGGCCCTCTGCTCCTACAGTACTCCCCCTTCCTTAGTGAGCTAAGCATTTCCATTTGGGGGGGGGGTACATTTATTAACACCATCCAATGGCATATAAGCAGAAGGGCCAACATTTTAATCTGTTCACAGCTGTATCTTCAGCACCCAGAAAAGTAAGTACCTGATTATGGTAGGTGCTCAGTAAACAATCCTGGAACAAACGAATGGGAGGTTATAGTGACAGGAGGTTGAGACTGAAGGTCACCCACCTTGAAGGTCATGTTTGTAGCTGAATTGTTTGACATGTTTTTGATGGAAGAGATACATCCCAACAGTACATTCAGAGAGTCAACTTGTACATGCAGCCATCTTACCAATAAATGATCAGAATCTCCATTAAAGAGCACAGTGGTGGCACTGGGTATCATGACACTGCAACCTCAAAAAAAGCATTAATGAGAAAATTCTGGTCCTAAGGGTGCTAGGCTCAGTAGCAGATCCATGGTCCCCAGGAAAGTGGAAACCACCATATATAATAAGGCTTGTCTTGAACTCACTTCAGGTGAGCGGAGGGTCAGGCTGAGGACGTCCCAGTGCCTGCTAGGCCACCTCTCCAGTCATGACCTCTCGGGGGGGGGGGGGGCTGCCTCAGCAGCAGAGTAGCTGGGAATCAACCACAGTGACTCCAGAACTGAAGATTTTAGGCTAGGGCCAGGAAGCCCACCTCGGCCCGAGAGCTGGGGATCAGGACATGGCTCTCCCACCAGAAGCCAGGTGGTTTTGGGTGAGTCATTTACTGCTTGGACAAGTAGGCCCAAAGCTTTCATGCTCAATGACCAACAAGAGCCTATTTTATCTCTAAAAGTTCAAAAGTCCCATGCCTGGGCTGTGGGGGGCCCCCCGCCGGGATCCATCCACATGGCCTTGCTGTTGTAAAACTTCCAGGTATAGACACCACAGATGACGACAGGAGGAAAACCCAGGAAGAAAGAGCCGCTCCTTCTCCCACTTTGCAAGAACTACTGCTCAGCATGGCTCCCATGTGGTTTGCCTCCGTGGTCATCACCGGCAAGGCTGAAAAACACCGGGCCTCGAACCTGAAATAAGGAGCTTTATCTTCAAAAGGAAAATTAAGGGCCTGGAGCAGACCACTTGGGACCTTTTTATTATGCCTGGATAATGGCAGGTATTATTACTCCATCCAGCAGTATGTTTTTATGAATAGGCTAACACAGGCCCTAAGGCCATAAAACCACGCTTTAGGATACATGTTGATTCAGAAACAAAATAAAATACTGTTGGTATGGTAGGTTTTTAATGAAATGTCTCAAAACGCACCTATTTAACAAACCTCTATTTTTATAGAGCCAGCCTAAAAAAGCCTGCTTTAAAAAAAAAATGAACTATGGGTGGTCTCACACCTAGAAGGGGTACAAGAATCCTTTGTCAGACCACGTGTCCTAATTTTTGGTATGGAAAATGTGGTCACTGTGATTATAAGCCAGAGAAAGTAAAGAGTTTAAAAAATTCTGGGCAGGAGGGGAGTAACAATTCGTGAGCATTCAATAAAACTGTAATTTAGCCAGCTTTTAGGTATGTAATAATCAGCATTAAAATCAGAGCACTTGACACTTTTCTATTTTACCTTATGGCTATTTTTCGAAGCGGCTTACTTTCTTGACAAGACGTAAGCGCCTTGAGACCGAGGGCAGTGTTCCCCATACCACTCTCCCCCGCAGCCCCAGCATGGCACATGGTTTGTTTTTTTGTGTTCAATGAACCACAAAGAATGTTTCAGGAAAAACCTCAGGAAAATCAGGCGAAAAATAATTCAGGATAAGAGGAAATCAATGCGTAACTTGTTTCAAAGCTATTCTTGGAGGCTTAAAGAGATTTCAAATATATACTTTGAAAGGCTCAGTTATGGAAACAAGTTCATTGGTGCGGATTTGGAAATGGGACTGAGCCAGAAAAGAGCCAATACTAATTAAGTATTGATAAAGGGGGTGGGGGGGATGTTTCGTTGTGTGACTTTGCCATTCGGTCATGAACGCCTTTTCCCTGGCCGCCGAGCACGGTGAGGGGTCTGAGTGCACCTACCCGAGCGGCCCACGACGTGATCGGTGTGATCGGCGTGATCAGCGCTCTCTGAGTGGGCTTCTGGCGCCTCCGAATGAAAAGATCAAAGCCAAATGTGGAAAATTAATGAGAGCTGAGCACTGCACGCAGTTAATGTGCTTAGTTAACTCGGGCAGCAAGAAAGAACCGCGGGGGCCCCTACCACACAGGATAAAATACAAATGTCCTTCTGGGAGGCAGGGGGCAGACACGAGCCTGGAGTCTCCTACACCTGGAAGCATCACTACAGCTGTGGACTCTTCTCCGCTAGGATTTCTTGGGTCTCTTAAACTGCACATTGGAACCTACTTTTCCTTTTCACCGTCAATATTATATACATGCAATTGTTAATATAAATTCCAAATATTTTAGCATCTAAACTCCATCTTCCAGGCTGCACCTCACAACCAGAAGTGGCAAAAAAAAAACCCAAACCACTATTCTGTATGTTTTGATTTCTTGAAATGGAAAATAAGATGATTATAAATACAGGTGAAAAAAGTACCATTTTCCTGAAAGAGGTGAGATAATTACAGCTTAGGGACACGGGACCGCCTAGTTCCAGGGGGTTGGAATACCCTTTAGTGCATCTTGGGTTCTAACCTGGTTTCTGCTATGGACACTGCAGGGACCAGGGGCGTGGTCACCAGAGTCCAACCCGGCTCAGGCCCGGCCCCAGCCCTCAGAGCTGCGCTGTGTTGGCAGCTCACCCACCCACTCTCTCTGTGCTTTGGTTTCCTCACCTGAAAGCGAGCAAATGTTCGTACCTGCCAGTGGCTGTCAGGACCCAGACAGTGGGTGCGGGGCGGGCCCTTAGCAGGTGTCTGTCATGTGGTGAGAACCCACTACCTGGTGGCTATTTCTGTCACCGTGTTCGGCTGCAATCTGTCCTGCTTGAAGGGGCAGGATGCAGTGGCATGTCAAACGGGGGCCTGAGCTGTCTGTGAAGGTCGTGGAGGGGGGCTGCCTGGGAGGAATGGGGGCTGAGAGGTGAGAGGCTGCCAGGGGGAGGGGAAGGGAGGGAGAGGGACGCAGCAGGGAAGAGAGCTTTCCTGAGATAACGTCACCTTCAACTTCTTATCCTCACTCCCCCTCCCCCAGTCATCACCGAAGAGTTTAAATTCTCATAAAAGCCATAATCAGCAGATATGGAGAGGCGAAATGTGTGGTCGGTGAGTGAGATGGCACTCATCTGTGGGCCCACGGGGGGAGGGGGTCCCGACAGGCCCAAGGCACAGGCCAAACTGGCCGGCCTTCCTGGCCTTTCTCAGGCTGCTGTGGGAGTCTCTCCATGGAAAACTTCTATGTTTTCTAATATTTTACTTGAGCTCCTCAGGTTGTTTGGTCTTTATTTTGTAAGAAGGTACTTGTGTGTGCTTTAACAACAAAGCAAAGCCATTTCAGGTTGAGGAAAGGAGAACTGAGATGCCGAAGGAAGAAGGTTCCACCTGACAAATGCAATGGACCTGATGGGTGCCACCCTGCACACAGACCCACACGCTCAGACACACAACTGTGCACACGAACACAGACACACACACAGGTAGACACACCCAGGCACACACATCCCGTCCAGGTTCGTCCCACCTACGGTGTGGGTGGCAAAGTCCTATCTTCCCTCCCCCTTTTTAATCAAGAAAATCCGGACAGTTCCAACCACCCAGAGTAAATAGGAACAGTAAACACTAAAACAATAACAACAGCATGAAAAAAAGAAAAAAGAAAAGCATTTTTACAAGCAGGTAGGTCTCCAATAAAATTTTCAAGGACCAATTCAAAACCTCGACTGTTGGAGAAGCGCACACCTCACTGTCTCAGCCATGTTCTCGTTTTGTTTGTTTGGGTGTATTTTTGCCCAGGCTCTGCAGGGCCTCACCGCTATGACATGGTGATTTAACTCTGTACAAACCTCGCCTCCCTCTCAGTTCTTAGAATGTAGGTAGATACCACTACCGGTATTCTTAGAGCTACATAGCCTCCCACACCCGACAGAGTGAAGAGAACTCACATTTCATTGGAATCCCTACTTTTAGTTATTTGCAGGTTTTTCTTTACAACACAGGAAACCAAATGTGAGGCACCATTGAAGAGACGACATTACACGGGCTTCTAACATGTTCTCTGTGGCCGGCAAAACCAAAACTGATTTCGATCCAAGCAGAGGCATCATGGTGTCCCCCTCACACCGCGTGGAGCACAGTAAGCGTGTGGACACGGGGAGCGGCGAGGGAGGGGGGCAGGGTGTGGACCTGGTCCTCGGTGCGTCTGATCACATCCACATAGCCGGAGAGAAGCCTCGCAAACTCCCGGCCACCACCTTGAGTGTATGATGAATTTGGAAGGTCCCATTTCTTCACCCAGGGCTGATATTTAAGACTTTCCATAAGATGGTCTCACTCTCTTAAAGCCCAGCGTCCTGAAATTCTTTCAAAAGATACCAACCAATTCATCCTTATTAGCCCACCTCCCCCCACCCCTGCTGCCTTTCTCCTCCACCCCAACCCATGTATCGGGGGTGATCTCCAAAGACTGATAGGAATCTCAGTCGACGATTCTATGTGACTGTAGTGAATGAGTGGGTTTTAAAGAAGCTTCTTTCAAAAGGAAGTTAATTTATTCATGCATTCATTGAATGCTGATTGGCAGCACAATTCTATGATGATGAACTTGACTAACACCCAGAAGACCTGATTCCTGTCGCTCACCCAGAACCACCTGAGGCCATTTACCCGGCCTTCCTGCGCCTCAGCTGACCGACCTCTAAAACCGTGAGGTCTGAAGAAGGGGGCTTCCACCTGAGCATTGCGGGGCTCCAGAGTTCTGTGGATGGGACTCTATGGCAGAGCCCCTGCTGGGTACCATGAAGTTGCTGAACAGGCCAGGACACAGTCCTGACCCCACCCTGTTTACGGTCTCCCTGCATGGCTGTGCCTCCGAACTTCCATCATGGGTTATGTTGACAAGGCATCAAACTTCGATCTTTCTTTACACGTAGGCCCCTCTTTGATGTTGAGAGCTTTCGGTCAAAGGGGCCCACCTCTGTTCACGCAGGATCGGCTCAGCATCCTCACTCACACTCTCCGGCACTTCCCGTTCCTCCTGCAGCCCAGATGTCACCACACCAAAGCCATCCGGACCTCTCTCTGCCAGGTCTGCACAGGCCTGAACTGCCACGTTGGGGGTTCTAGGAGGTGGGGAGATTTCGACCCACACAGTTTTGCTCCCTGAAGTGGATTCTCTCTCCTCCCTCAAGAACAAGCATCCTGGCCCGCAGCCCACAGCCTGCAACCCAGGGACGGGAAACCTGTTTTCAAATCTGTACTGTTGGCCTTGTCACCGTCCAGGCCCAGGCAAACCAGCTGCCCTTCGGCAGAACAGCTTTGCTCATCAATCATGCTTCAGGGAAGCGGGCGGTGTGTCCGCGGCCCACTGTGCCGTGACCAAGCCTGTGGGAAAACGTGCGTGTGAATGGAAAAAAGAAACCAGTCTGTTTTCCACGCCCGCTGCAGGAGGGCCAAGACAAGGTTTATTTAAAATAGCTGCGCTTTCCCGAAGACTGAAAGCAAGCCTACGGGTGGAAAGGGAATTCCTCTTTCAAGGTTTACTACTGAGCGAGACCAGAAAACAGGGCTCTCAACTGGGCCAGCGAGGTCACCCACAATAACAAGAGAAAACTCCAGGGACGTTCCACAAGTACTCAGAAATTACAAATGGGCTATTTCTAATTCTTCAAAAGGAGCCTCCTGAGAAGACGTCACATGGGCCTGTGATGCACTGATGTGGCAACTAACAAGCAAATGAATGTCATCTGAAGCTAAGAGAGAAGACCCAAGTCCCTACTAATAAAATGCAGTTAAGGGAAGAGGTCAAGTTTATTGTCACAGGCTGTGTGCACATCCTGGCTATCACCTGCTAGCTGGGGAAATTGAAGACACTTCTTTAAGTCTTAACACACTCACACTATATATATGCGTGTGTGTATAAAATATACTTGTATATATTCTACATACGTAAAATGGGGACAACCATAACTTCAATGTATAGAATTATGAGAATTAAGTGACGTATAAGTAAACTGTTTCTATACTATAAACACAATAGAAATGCAACAAATTATTATAATGGGCACATTTATTCAAAGGTATGTTATTTTATTCAAAATTACTTGATTTCTAGTATTTCATCTTTTTGGTTATCGGATGAATGACTTCCTGATGAATTCAGTTTAGATGTGTTTCTTATCTAAACCCTTAACGAATTTTCAAAGCTACTGCACCAGCAACAGAGGACGCAAGCTTAAAATAACCAGAGAAACAGCACCACAGAAATCAACTAGAGAGACCACTTTAAAAGTATTCGCCCTTCGCCCAGCGACACACTCCTGGTAACTTATCCTGTGCATATGAAAACAGGGTTATCTATCGGAGCATTATTTACTAATATCAAAAGATTGGAAACACCCAGGCGCCCATCAACAGGGGTGGTTAATCAAACATGTGTAGTGGACAGTTTTGGATTGACCTCCAGTGAATGGCTTCTTGCAGCCTTCACCCCCTTGGGTAGGTCCTTTCTACACTGACGCTGGGCCTGGCCCTGTGACCCAGTTTAGTAATGGAACATTAGCCAACATGAGGCAAGAGGAGGCTCAACAGCCCTTTGGGACTGGGGCACAATCCCTCTGCTTCTGGAATCCAGTTGCCATGTGAAGAAGCTTGGGCAGGTCTCCTGGAGATACGCATTCCAGCTGGCAGCCCGAATCCGCCACTGACGGGTGCGTGGAGCCATCACAGACCGGCCAGCCCGGTCAAGCTGCCACACAGCCCCCCCCATGAGTAAGTCCATGCAAAACCGCTCAGATGACCCCATCCAAATAGCTCACCCGCATCATGGTGTATAAATAAATTCATTGTTTTACACCTCAGAGTTACAGAGTAGTTTGTTACGCAGCAGTAGGTAACCAATACACCATGATATCCCCAAACAACGAAATACTATGAAGGCAGCATCCTCCCGTGAAGAAATGGAAGAGGCTGCACTCTGTGCGCTGATACACTAAGGTCTCCCAGATACACTGTTAAATTAACAGGCCCGAGTGGAGAACAAGGCAAGTAGTAGTCCACTGCCCTTTGGGTAAAAACAACCAAACAAAAAGGTAAAGCCAGCCTTTACATGTGTTTATTTGGTGTGAAGAGACATCGGATACATACTCAAGAAATTAAAATACAGTCCCCTGTTTCAGTGAATAAGGGGGTAGTGAGGGGGTAGATGGGGACCTAGGTGGGAGTAGGAGTTATCAATACACAACTTTTTAAATTGTTTCAGCATATGAACAGTGTGCATATGTTACCAGTTCAGTAATAACTTTTTAAAAAGTGAAAAAACAGGCTAATACAAACTAGAAATGACGTTGAAAATGTTGAATTTCACACCCATTATTTTTTTTTAAAGATTTTATTTATTTATCTTTAGAGGGGAAGGGAAGGAGAGAGGGAGAGAAATATCAATGTATGGTTGCCTCTCGTGTGTCCCCTGCTGGGAACTGGCCTGCAACCCAGGCATGTGACCTGACTGGGAATGGAACCCCCATCCTCTGGTTCACAGGCCTGTGCTCAATCCACTGAGCTACACTAGCCGGGCTCATATCGATTATTATCATCCCACCATGATGCCATCTTCCTACTGGTCGTCCTTTGAACCCGAATAGCTCTTTCTCTGAGCACACGTGGTTACCCGCACCACCTTTTACCTTCCCTGCTGGATCGTAAGTTCCTTGCAAGCAGGGACCTCGTCTCATGCATTTTCGTTTCTTCTGCAACTGATGAGCCTTGTGCAGGGCACAGAGTCAGTGCTCAATAAATAAACAGTTGCTGAGTCAAAGAAATAAATGGCACTCCCTAAATGTCTCCATTGTTGATGCTGGTGAGCTCTATAAAACCCTCGACAGCCCAACTCCTCCCACCTGTACACGTTCTCCACACGCCATCTTTGTGGAGAACGGTAAGCAATTAGTATGATTTCGGTCTTGCCTCTCTCACATATATACTGAGATCCACTAGGCAGAGCATACACAGAAACTGAATTTGAATGCCACGAAAGGAAGAAAAAGCAAATTCCCCCATTTAGAAAGACAACACCAACACCCATTTGATTAGAGGAAGTCTAGAAAAAGACAGATCTTTTATTATGTCTCATAAGTAACAAATCTCACTTCTGTGGTTGAGTAAGCAGCAGCCCGCAGCAAACTAACTCTGCAAAGCGACCTGGGCCATCCAGATGAGTGGGCTCCCTGGTCCCACCCTCAGGCCTCTGGAGAAATTGGTGCCCAGGCCACGGTGGAGTCTGCCGTTGTGACTGCAGCATTTCTACGAAAGAGGAGACCACAGCTTTCTCTGTAACCCCTTTTGGGTTTGACAATTCTCACTGGAAATCTTCACTTTCTTTGAAGCTGTACCCCTCTCGCTGGGCCCTGCCCTCTTCCTCTTCTATTACAGTTCACCATGTCCATGTCTGATCCCGAAGAGGAAGTCTGGGTCACACCCACGCCTGTGTCCATAGCCCTCCCTCCAGGATGTGCTCAGTCAGTGTGCAGAGCCAGCCCAACCCCCGTGCATCCTGGACCGAGCCATCGGGCCGAAGCCCGCAGCCCTGGCACTAGGGCCAGGCTCCATGAACACAACACATGGAAGAACCATGGGCGATAACCAGGTGGAGGAGAAGTCCTAAGTGTCATAGGACGTGTACGAATGAGAGTGGAAACTGAGGGTATAGACACAACTATCTCAGTGGAGGCAGAACACTCAGACCACCTACCCCTGTAAGCCCCTACCGCCCCGTCTCTCCATGGCAAAGAACTTCAATTCTGCAACTTCCTGCCGGATTGCACTTCCCATTGTTTTTGATCTGCTTCATGGTTCTCAGCAATGCTGCACTTCTACCCCTTCTCCCTGCCGACCCCACCAATAGCTACGACGGCAAGGACTCTGTTGCTGCAGGGGTCACCACGTGGAGGTTCTACAAGGGAAAGACGGGGGGAAGCCGAGGCTGACAATGTAACATCTCAGCGTGCCTTTGCTGCATCGGGGCAACACGTGTTGGCTATGCGCCAACTGCGTGCAAGGGGCTGGGTCTGATGCTGCCTAGTGCGGAGATGTAAAAGATGAAGACATCCTCTCTGCCGTGTAACAAGGGGGACATCCACACGATGGGATGTAAAGAAAGGAATGCTGCTTGGACATGCAGAGGTCAGCGGAAGGGCGGAGGCAGGCATGTGGCTGCCAGGACCAGGTAGAATGGAGACAGTATGAGTGGCAGAGATGGAGGAATCAACCACCAGTCAAAGGAAGCCTGAATGTCGTCCTGGACCCTGAGGAGAAACGGGGGGATGACCCAGGGAAAAAGGAAAATGGTGTGGAAATTCCTACCAGAGGCGAGGAGCACTCTTGGGGAGCTGGTCGGCTCCCTCACGGGACATGTTGAATGCTGGAGAAAACCAGAGGAAATTGAGTTCTAAACAGGTAAGAAAATAGGACTGGAGATACAGTTTTATAATGTAGCCACAAGGAAAAATAGCCTCTTGGAAGAANTGGACCCTGAGGAGAAACGGGGGGATGACCCAGGGAAAAAGGAAAATGGTGTGGAAATTCCTACCAGAGGCGAGGAGCACTCTTGGGGAGCTGGTCGGCTCCCTCACGGGACATGTTGAATGCTGGAGAAAACCAGAGGAAATTGAGTTCTAAACAGGTAAGAAAATAGGACTAGAGATACAGTTTTATAATGTAGCCACAAGGAAAAATAGTCTCTTGGAAGAACTGAGGTCACAGGGAAGGAGAGGAGAAAGGAATGGCACGGGGACCTCCTCTCAGGGGCTCTCTGAGCTCTGAGAACCCAGTGTCACCACGGAGGAGGGAGAGGGGCATGCAGAGGCAGCGGGGTCAGCACGGGAGGAGGGGCCGGGGTCCCCTAAAAGGCAGAGCACACCCCTTTCGGCTTTGCATAGATCCATGCAACTGAGCCCTCTGGCCCCTGTAGGCACTGCATAAACGCTTCTTCCAAAGTGTTTGTAGGGGCACATGAAGGTGCAGTACTTAGAGAAGTGGCGAGGAAACCAGCGACAGAGCCACGTCACAGATATCAAAGGAGAAGATTTCAGATGGTCAAGAGCTAATGCCATGGGTAGGGTTACAGGGTTTCCCCAAAAGCGAGGGTCACACCCAGGGTCCCTGCCTGTGAGGCCATCTGAGCGCTGGGGAGGGCGAACCAGTCACAGAAGTCCACCAGAAGGCAGAGTCTTCACACACCACTGGGGTGATGCTACACTATTTACTATGAAAGAAATATATTTTCCATTTAATTTCAGTGCTGTTTTAATTTTGACTGTAAGATCTGGGAACTTTGAATAAAAGTCTAAAAGGATTCTTGGAACATTCAAGCTCACACAAACTTCACAGACACTGGTTATTCTACCCTCGACCTTGGAAGAAGAAGAATCTAATGTGGGAATTGCCTTTAGAAAAAAGACTATGGGAAGACACCGAACATTTATTTTGCACTGAGGGAAGGTACTTGATTAGATGGATTCTTGATGAGAAGAACTGAAGATGGAAGTCAATGGCCCCACATGCTCCAGGCCCCGCCACCGGGCCACTACGCCGTCTGCTCTGCCGAGAGGTGTCGGCCCACGGATTCTGTTTTGTTTGTGCAAGTCGAGGGGCCACCTGTTGCGGAATAGACTCATGCGTTAAACAAAGTGAGCATTTCTTATTTCTCCGCTTCCCATATGATTTTTTTTTTCAACACAAGGCACTCACTTTCGGCTTAAGCAGATTGAAGAAACGCTGACTCTGAAGAACGGGTATAAACAAGGCAATCTTTTGTTTATGAAGATTGTTAATGACCCACTCCCAGCAGGACCCCTCTTTTCCCCCAAGACTGGTGAATTAATCCATCCACACTTTTCTGCTCGTTTCCCTGGCTTGTTAGGGGCGAAAGTGGAGAAAAGCGGTTTTACAAGGGGACATGGTATATTTGTGCTGAAAACAGGCACCATGCAGTTCCAGAGAAGGGAGCCAGAAAGAAGTACCAGGCACAGGGAATAGCGTGAGTCTAGGCAACGTCGAGAAAGAAGAAAGAAGAAGGAAGAAGAAGGAAGGCATGCCATTTTGGGGAACGGTGCACCAGGGTGAGGAGGGTGCGGGCAGAGTACTTGGTTGAAGACTTGCAGCCACAATGTCTGGGACGGAGGGGAAGGATCTTTGTGAGGATTTTAGTGCCCCGGCGGAGGAAGGCTGGCTTTTTCCTACGAGCGGGCACCAAGAAATACCGAAATCGCACAAGGAACATGGCAAGCCCGCACAAAGCCCCCACAGCCCAGGGCAGCAGCCCCGTCAGCTCTCACACAGGGCCATGGGAACGGACCTCCCGTGGAGCCGAAACTCCCAGGACCGCCTGACCTCCGCAAGCCCCTGCTCTGACTGGTGGCCCATGGTGACATTTGGGGTCTTGGAATTAATGTCAGTTCAGGGCCAGTGCTCAGAAATCCCCAAAAAGCCTATCTCCTTCTCCCCAGGGCAGTCACCCTGAAAGAGACGGGGAGGAAAATTAACAGTATAAGTGCATGGCAGTGTAACAGGGCTGTTCCTCGGGGGCCCCGGCCCCCCCATCATTCAAGGTGTTCTCTGCCTGCACTTGGCTCAAGTCTGGGACCCAACTGAGGGGCCATGACTCTCTGCTTTTACGGTTCAAGTTAGACTCATGTTCACTGGGCCTAGAACTCTCCTGCTTACCCTGGTCAAGTAAGAACTTCGTAGACTCCCCGTCCATTTCACTTGCAGGAACACCAGGAGGACCGAGTTTGAAATGAAGGAAATGAGGTGTCTGTGTTTGCATACAGAAAAACGTGAGAAGGACCCAACCTGACTGAGATGCGGGGACCAGAATGAGGTGCCCCCATCACCCGACTCTAGGAGGGCTTGGTTTGGGAAAAGAAGGGGCAGAGCCGAATTCAACAGGGTGGTGGATTATGCACATGGGTGTCGCCAGCAGAGAGTTGGGAATATGGGGAGGAAATGGGAGAACCCTCAGGTCTGGAGATGGGGGGGTTGGAACAACCTGCACGTAAGTAATAAGGTTCAGAGGGAGTCGATGTGATGCCTGAGGGAGGGAAAATAGAGAGATGGGCATAAAGCTTGCGTTGGGACAAGTGTCTGCACTGACCCCAGTGGGAGAAAGAAAAGCCGGCGTGTTGGGCAGAGATGGGCTGGTTGGCCGGATCGGAGGGAGAATCGGATAAGCCTTGTGTAATAGATGCAAGACGGTCCAGTCTTCAGAGAGAGACGTTTCCCTGGGTTCCAACTGCTACAGGAAAGTAAAACAGCATGGCTCTGGAGGTCCTCGGAAATTGGTGTGTAATCCCCTTATAAAACAGCTGTTTTATTAGACGGTGGAAACAGAAGGCCTGCTGGCAGGGTTGGGGCGGGGGAGAGGGGAGTGAGAAAGCAGAGTTAGAGAGACACCATCTAGCTTTCAAGAAGCTTAAAAACACGGGAAGGAGACGTGAAAGCAGTCCAAAGGAGTGACAGGAGTAAAGGCAAGGTTTTCTGGGGTTTGAGAGCCCTGCATACACTTGTAGGTAGTGAAGGGGAGGCGATGAAGGTTCTAGAAGGTGAGGAAAGGCTGGGGACCCCTGGAAGGGCCTCGATCACTCCAAGAAGAGGACAAGAAGGAAAGTGGACAGAATGCGGGTGTAGAGGAAGTGATGTGTGGGGCCTTAGTAGAGGAGGACTTCAGACCCAAGTAAGAACAAGCTTTCGTTCTTCACAAAAGAGTCCATGTGCGATTAGCACTGAGCCTTTATTATCTTCTCACTGGCTTAAAATTTCACTCCCGTGTCATACGTTCCAAGTGTGGGCTTGCTTAAAACTTCCTTAATTTATAACATGCTCATCAGCACTGAGCTTCCAGCCGCAATTCTATGAGCAAATATATTAATTTAAATGCATATTGCTCTTTTGTGAATGAAATACAAAGAAACTGAACTTCTAAGGAAAGACACAGGATTGAAAGATAATATTTTATCTGGGTTTCAGTTCAGTCATATGTCTCTGAATGAGCTTATCTTGCCCAAAAGGCCTTCTATTTTCTCCTTCAGCTCATTTCGCCCCTGCCATTCATACGGTGTGGTAGGTTTTTTTAAAAAAAAATTTCTTTGCCATTCACTTCTGCAGGGCTCCGCTAAATAAATCCAGTGGTTGTGTACAACTCTTTGAAGATCCGGCCCCTCCTGCCCCTGCTCGGAACCCACAGGCTCTGTTCTCACTAGCGGTCTTGGTGTTTCTGACCCAGTTCCAAATCTCTGGCCCTCTCCTTCCTTCACTCACCGCGCCCCAGATATCGAGGTTTACGCTCAAACACTGCCCTGTTCTCATTGTGTCCACCCATCTCTCTGTGGCTTCTATTTCCCCATGCCTTCCAAAGCCTTCAGAAAACTGCCCCTGGAGAGTGGCTGGTCTTGTTTTCTCTTGACTCAAACCTTCCTTTTGACTCGTGCCCACAGGAATCTTTGTGTGGCATCCTTCATTTCCAGTTTTAAGCCATCCATATTTTTTAAGTGGTCACTGTTAACCCTTAACTGAAACTCCCTTTGACAGAGCACAGCAGTTTTAAGTAGCCCCTCTGTTCTACATTTTATTTTAGGGAGTCTGGCCTCACTTGAGTCCTTCAGACAGGCGCGGTGACCTAGGTCCTTCCCAACAATAAGCATTGCTGACTGGTGGTCTTGTCCTCTTGCGTGTACCAGAGCGTGGCACTTGGCACTGTTCTGATTTGGTTGCGACCTCTGTGTCCGATGGCCCACATGGCAGGACCCACTATGCAAAGGCCCTTCTAACAGAGGCACCGGGGTGAAGCTCTTCCATCGTGAGACTCAGGGGGCACCCCACCTCTGATGGTCCTGTCCTTGCCCTGGTTTTATCAGAATGCAGGCAGGTTTTACCAGAGTTGTAATCTGTTTGCTCTGGGTGGGGGTAGATTTGAATGACTACGTTTGTAGAAAGTGGCATTTCTAGTTTCTCTCTACTGTTAGGGACAACTTCTAAGTGGCCCTAAAAATAGTGAACTTGGCAGCTTTGCAAATCCCAAGTTTCTCCAAAAGAAAGGAAGAAAGGAGGGAAAGTAGGAAGTAGGGTGAAGTGGCCATGAGCCACACCTGGGACTCAGGTGTCTGCATTCCAAGCTTCATCAGAGAGATGTCTCTGCCTTGACATGAATACAACAGTGTGGAAGGGGATTGCAGGAAATGGCCGTGAGAGAGAAGGAAGGTAGAGAAATTCCAGATTTGTTAAGGTCCACGTCCCCTAATTTATACATTGCTCCTTTTTAAAAATCATCACCTGAGGATATGTTTACTGATGATTTTAGAGAGAGCAGGTCTTGGCGGGTACAGAGACAGAAGCATTGATATGAGAGAGAAGCACCAATCAGTTGCCTCCTTACGTGCCCTGACCTGGGATTGAACCCACAACCTAGGTACGTGCCCTGACCAGGGACTGAACCCTCACCTTTCGGTGTACACTCCAACCAACTGCAGGGCTCTGCATTGCTCTTGATTAGGACGAAGTGACCTGAATTCTTACAGTCAGTGAAAGGAAAAAGTAGGTAAACAGATTTATGCTGACTGAATATGTTACTTTCCCTCCCCAAACTATAAAGGTTGGTTTCAGATTCTCAAATAAAAATGTATGTAAAAACAGTAGAACAGGCAATTCTCTCACTCTTGCAGCCAGTCAGAGCGACGTGGGTGCTTTCCTTGGCAAATATTCAAATATCGCACACCAGCATCACATGCTTAATACTATTTTAGTCAATATGACTTGTGTTAAAGTCACCTGAATCGGGGGATTGTTTGATCTTATCATCAGCAACGGGTCCTCACCCAACACCCTTCACTGCTGATGAACTCACGAGAAAGGCTTTAGTCTAGGAAACTAGCGTTTTCTTAGAAAAGGGGAAAAAAAAAGCAGTTCTCAGTAAAACATAAACCACAGAGCTACTGCGTTCAGACAAGTTGTACATATTAAACCACACACGAACTATATCAAAATAATGTTTAGGCTCTGTCTAATCCATGAGAGTGAGTGAATTCAGAATTAAGGGGTTAAGGCCAGAATCCTTCTCCTGACTTTCCCTGACGTTGAGAATACATTGAAAAATCTATTCCAGATTAGCTCATTCGCTCTCCATGCAGGTCTCACAACCCATAATAATCCAGAGGTTCTTTATTTGGTGGGATATCAACAGCCAACCTTCCTTCGCAGAATGGCCTGGTCTGCGCATTCTCAGAAACAGACTCTGTTTCCACCTGGAAGTACAGGGAGGCCTCAGGCTCTTGGGGACTCAGGCTGCAATACGACATCAAATTTAAAAAAATCAGAGGGGGGCCTGGGAGAAGCCTTTCCATCGAGTGGAGAGCCAATCAACAGAAAAATTAGGGATAAAAATAGCTAAGGACAGGCCAATGACCTTGAGGTTGCACTGATGATGATGCAGGAGGTGGGCTTGCCGGCTCCACAACACAACCTCCACGGCTCCCACACTGAGCCTCCTGGTGGGAGGCTGGGAAATAGGGGGCAATGGAAGGGAGGGGCAGAAGGGACCACGAAGAGGACAAATGAAGAGAACAGATGTGGTGGCAGGTATTGGCAGCCAGGGTGTGGGCAGAGAACCCCAGATGGTCCGAGACTTCGCCCAGGAAAGGGATGGTGCTGCCGAATCAGAGGACCGCAGGGGAGGCCGATGGCCCTGCCATTTCAGGAGCCGGTCTGTGAGCTCCAGCTCTCCCCTCTGCCTTGACCTTCCAAGGCTGCATCGACAGTCATTATAAAAGCAGCTAAATTATAAAGCATGTTCACGGGAACACCCAGTCAGCTCTCAACTTGACACCATCCGTCTGCGTAGTTTCAAGGCTGACTCAAAAGTTCAGGATTTGTATGTGATGTGTTTTACCGAGCTCTGACAAACGCAGCAGAGAAGCAAATTAAAGCCAACAGGGAAATTTCTAGTTGCCACACTAAACAAATAATGTTGGGTTAAAAAAGAAATCATCCTAAAAATAAAATAACACTTCAGGCCCAGGGTTCATTTCTGTAAATACTACTTCCCCAGAACCCAACTCTAGTAAGGCATGATCTCCTCTTAATGAATTTTCTCATATATATATATATATATATATATATATATATATGTTACCTTGATGGTTCAATTATGGCCCCATATTTGTCTTAAAGTTTGAGATTTCAGAGGCATCCTCCCCTGCAATTTAGGGGTGACACTGCCCCTTGGCAAGGCCACAGCCACAGGCACAGTACGGAAAAGGTACTTTCCTGCACGGCTGGGGCATGCAGAACCTGCTGTCCATTCATAAAGCAATCTGGCAATGCCTACCCCAATCTGAAAGTACCGCCGTCCTCTATCAAGCCATCTCGTGTCCGTGGGAGCCCAGGGACACTCCCTACAGCATGGTTTGCAGCGAAATCACGCCACAAGCCACACTAGAGTCAGCCCTGGAGTAGTACACGGACATGAAAAAGAAAACGCAGGCATTGCAACCATGAATCACTAAGTGAGAAAAAGCAAGATGTAGACAGGGACCTAGGATCTAATTTTTGAAAAACCAACAACAAAAAGACAGCATCTATGTGAATATCTGTATCTGTGTCCGTCTAAATGTCTGAGACGATTATTTGAATGCGGAGTGACGCGTGGTGATACATGAGATGGAAAACACTGGCAGCACTGGGGAAAGGGACGAGGGTGGAGGGAAGGGAGGGAGCAGGAGGAAAGAAGTAAGTGAAAATGAAAGAAGATGTTAACCCAAAAACCACATGGACGCTATGATGTCACTTATCGGAAGTCATGTGTGTTTACTCAGGCACACATACATAAACACACGACGACAGGCTGGTCTGCAGCATGTCAATGGTTTTCATTTCACGGAGCGGAGATATTTTTAAATATCATTTTCACATTCCTCACATCTATTTTAAACAATATTTACAACCATGTGTATTATTTATCTAATTTTAAAAATCCATTGAGTGGGAACTATGAAAAGCCCCCTCTGCAAGGCATCACGGGTCCCAGAGAAGACGTGAGCAGAGAGAGCAGAGCTGTAAAGGCGAGCTGGGACCAGAGTAGGGGTGGGTCTCAGGGCTGGGCAAAGACTGGGGGGCAGCTTGCAGGCTGGGGACCCACCCACTAATGACAGGCTGGTTTTTGTTTTGTTTTGTTTTTTTCTGGTGGTAAATGATGAGTGATTTTCTTCTTTTTTTTGTATTTTCTATTTTCCAGATTTTCTGCAAAAACCACAGCTTGCTTTTATCATCAGAACAAAAGGATTATTTTAAGAATTAATGCTGTGAAGTCTCCTCAGTGGGAGGGGGTCATCGTCAAGGTGGCATTTTTGGGTCTTACCCAGCGGCCCCCAGAGACTGAGACCAAAATCCACGTGTGAAGCAGCCGGGCGACCTGCATTGGTGACGGTGCCAACTAAGGAAAAAACGGGGAGAAATGGGAAGGAACACAGCAGGCCTCAGATGGCCTCTAGATAAAGGGTGGATGAGCAAAACGTTGCTGAAGAAGACTTGCCAAGTCTCCTTGGCCTTGGTAAGGTTGACGTGAAGGTCTGCAAGAACACCGCCAGTGTCAGAGTCGCTGGACTCGACCCCAAATCCCAGAGGACTCTGATCTTACATTTTAGAAACAGGCCCATTTTAAAAGCAGGCCTCAAAATGCAGCCACCTCTTGGAAGCCATATTCAGGAAAACTGCCAGACTCAAAGGAACAGACAAAAATGGTGGAAACCATAATAGATGAAGAGAAATTATGTGATGAGATGATGTAAGCTGCTTTCTTCCGCACAGAGAGGACGTATCGTTGACAAGCATCACCTCAAACAAACAACCTAGTACACCCTGGAGTCTTATAGATCAAATACAAAGATTCCCAGGTACCTTCTGGCCGGCACTCATTTTCTTCTGCAGCCAATGTAGCAAGTTTATGACCAGTGCTAGGAGAAACAAAACGTTTTTATTTCACTGTGGCTTGCCTTTTTCTAAAGGCTGGCACGTTCTGAGAACTCTCCTTCATTAGAAGACTTCAGGAAGGGGAAGGGGGGCACCAAGCTGGAAGACGGGGCCGCAGAGGCTGCACAGAACTTCCCGGCGTCAAGAGTCTACGGTTCCAGATGCAACCCAGGGCCAACCGCCAGACTCTGCGCCTTCTCTCTCTCTCAGACCCTCCAACGGAGGCCGTTTACTAAATAAGCCGTGTTTATGTTTTCTGGCATTCCTGAAGCAGATGTAATATCACTGAAGGCAAGCAATTTCAGTAATGCAACTCATGCATTGCCATCTAAACACCGGGCAATCACAAAACTGAAATGTTTACCCAATAATCAAAGACTTAGGCAAAGCAAGCTAGGGCGTTTTGTAAGACAAAGTACCGGCCAATACTTCCAACAAAAGAATGGATTGAGTATTATCCTGAACCGGCTCCTCAGAAAAAGTCGTTGAGACTTGGTTTCTAATCACTCAGAGGGCCGCCCTGTTATTACTCCAAATGGTCAGAAAAAAAATTTAGGGAGAATGGGGTTGCTTTTCATAGAACAGCAGAGTTCTCCTGATAGTTTCAGGATTGGCCTGTCAAAAAGTAAGCCACACCCTTGCCCATAGCCCCTCACGACATTTCCGCACATGCAAAACTGCCTCGAAGGTCAAGGGCGCCTCTCGTCTGCTCCACACGCTGGCTCTGCCCTCTTGCCTTCTCCGCTGCTACATCCTCGGACTCAGCGCGGCCTGTTCGTCACCCCAGTCCTCGCCCTTCCTCCGAGCCTGGCGCGAAACTCTCCTCTGTGTGACCCCAGCAACTCTGGTCTCTCATTCTTTCTGAGTCCCCTCCTGACGTGTGCACTCAATTACCATGGAGTAATCAGCAAGTGTGTTGACAGAAACGGCCCCTGCCCGTGACCCCCACCAGCTCCTAAACCCCTAAACGTCTTCCCCCGGCTGCAGCACAGAGTGGCCCGAGGAAGGGCTCTCCTTCTTCTCTCTCTTCCTCCCGCTCAGTGTTCATTGAACACCTCCCTCTGCACGGCCCTGTTCAAGGTTTTATTTTTCCCCTCGCATATTTCACGCAGTCCCTCACAGGCCTCCGTAGGGATCAGGCGTGGTCTGCCCCCTGGATTCTGCGCCTGTCCAGCTTTGTAGGTTCTTTTTACACCGTCCCCATCACCTCAGTCCCTGGGTGTCGCGTTTGGCTCTTCCCCCCTCCTCGGCCCTACCTCTGAGCAACTGCCCCATTCTGCAGCTCTCGCCTGGCTCCTCCTTCCCACTCCCCTGCTTTCATACCCTCTTCACGACTGGCCTCCTGCTTCTAGTGCGTGAGCTGGGTGGTATCACTGCACGCACCCAAAACTCGACGTGACCCCTACCGTCCACACAATAGAACTCGAGTTCCCTGCCTGACCCCGGAGGGCCTCCACCTTTCCCATCCCACCACCCAGGAAAGGCTTGCTTCCAAACACCAGGACCGCCTCTGGTTCCCCACACAAAGCAAGCGAACGCGCTCCTGCAGGCCGCAGCTGGAGCAGGTTCCCACTGTGCGCAGGGGCCTCCTCGGCCTCTGACCTGGAGGAAAATCCTGGTTTCCAAAGCTGGCTCCAACACCACCTCACTCCCCTCATCAAAACTCAGTGTTCTCTCTTCGGGACTTTATCCGATTTTGTTGTCTACAGCTCTGCCGCTGCCTCTAGATCACAAAGTCCTAGCAGGCAGAGATGGCATCTGTTCCGCTTGGCATTCCAACGCCGTGCCCCAACCTCGGGACGCTCCCTGATGTAAGCTGCACTGAACTTACTGGCATTGGAAGGGAACTTACTGGCCCCCACCATCTTCCAAATGCTCCTTGGAGTGTCAAGCTAATGACCATTTATAAAGACCGCTTTGTGAATGGTACAGACCACTCTGGTAGGAGCTGCCGAAGCGAGGCAGAGCTGTGTGCGTGTAATCCATCCTTTTAAATACCTACCTCACTTTCTTATGCTAAGCCACCGACATGCCATTGTATAAGGACACATCCAGTCTTGTGCACCAGCAATCAGTTGGAGCCCTCCCCCCACCCCCAGTTGCTGCACGCACTAGGGGTAAGGCCCCCGGTGCTTCAAAAAAGCACCCCAGGAAAAGCACCCAGGAGCCCTGGATTCCGGGGCTGTCCTCTCCCTCCAGGACAGCAAGTGAGGGGTATGGAAAGTAAAGGCATTTGTCTCTTAGCAGGAATGACTCTCAAACCCATAATTTGCTTTAACTTCAGTTATAACAAGCATTTAAAGCCATGCAAGTAGCTGAGAAAACACGAATGCCTGGGAAAACTGAAAATTTGATTGCTGGTAACGCTGGGCTGGTGGATGAAAACTTTTGGAAAAGATGATCATTTGTGTGTGTGTGTGTGTGTGTGTGTGAGAGAGAGAGAGAGAGAGAGAGAGTGTGTGTAGAGATTGGTATTTTGATAACAGCTGTGCAAAATATTCTGAAGAGCTCAAGGTGATCTATGACATAAGGTGACCACATGTCTCGGCTTGTCAGAGAGAATCCCGGTGCACACCTGTTGTCCCTGCAACATTAATAGTCCCCCCTCACTCCCATGACTGTCCCGGTGTGAGTGATAAATGGCAGGACCATTCTGCGCAGAGTGCAGCGGCGGTCCTTGCTGCCTGTGCGCACAGGGGAAGACGTTCTGCTCCAACTCTCCAGGGAGCAGGGGCTGAGAAACTCGACAGAACCCAGGCTTCCTGACCCCAAGCCAGGCTCTATCTCAGAGAACATATTTCCTCTAAGTTGTTTCCTCATCAATTAATCAAGAAAAAACCCTTTGGGAAATGGCCGAGACAGCATCAGCATGGTTTCTGCAAACTAGCATCTGTGGTGCAGTTGGGGAGATAAACCACATTCACACACACTAATTACACAGGGTCAGAGATGGGCACAGCACGGTGCCCACCGTGTGGGTACACGACGATGTCAAAAGGATCAGAGAAGGGGAAGAGCCTCGATGGGCTTCAGGCTTTGGGGAGGCTTCTGGAAAACGACAGAAACTTTGCTGGGCCTTGAAGAAAGGAAAAGGAAGAAAGAAGAGGGAAAAGTCTTTTTTGGTTGAAAAAAAAATGAAAGTAGAAAACAAAGAAAACTGGGGCAGGAGTCCGTAAGTGAGTCTATAAGCAGTATTAATTTACATTCCAGAGGATAAAAACAAGACAAAACAAACACAAGTGGTCTGTGTGGCTTTCCCAAAATCGCGCAGTGACTGAAGGCCCACGTCATCGGGCCGAGGTGCCTCGCCACCAGACAAGCGCTCGCTGCCGGCTGACCATTCTGGCCCTGCGACACAGGGAGAAAAAACGTGGCATTCCTTGAGTTCCGGCCCCAGCTTTTCCGCTAACTGGCCTTGCGTCTGGAAGCAAGCGGTTTCACCCTCTTTTAAGCCTCGGGGTCCCTGAATAAAATGCTGGACGAAGTGATCTCTAGGACATTTTCGTCTGGCGATCCATGGCCCTGCACAGCCAACTCCACATTATGTTTAGCATGTTCTTGGTTTAGCTAACAGTGGGTATGGGAGTTCACTTCCAGCAAAATGGCCAGCACTGGGCTGAGGCTATGGATCTCTTCACTGCAAAGATGATGAGCTTCTCAAGAAAATGTCACAGAGCTGAGCTAGGGAGGCAGGGAGGGAAGCATGGGCCCCAAGAATGAAGATAAAAATCGAAGGCAGAGCTTTAACAGAACACTGACTCCATGGTACCCAAGGGAGGTCCAGACCGCGCAAAGGACCTNCCCTGCACAGCCAACTCCACATTATGTTTAGCATGTTCTTGGTTTAGCTAACAGTGGGTATGGGAGTTCACTTCCAGCAAAATGGCCAGCACTGGGCTGAGGCTATGGATCTCTTCACTGCAAAGATGATGAGCTTCTCAAGAAAATGTCACAGAGCTGAGCTAGGGAGGCAGGGAGGGAAGCATGGGCCCCAAGAATGAAGATAAAAATCAAAGGCAGAGCTTTAACAGAACACTGACTCCATGGTACCCAAGGGAGGTCCAGACCTGCGCAAAGGACCTCGGGGAGCTGAGGGTGGTGACTGAATTCTAATGCACATGAAGAGACATGCACGAGGTGGGGGTGGGGGTGGGGGGGGAGGACCGAACCCCTTTCGTAAACTTGCCCCATCCACGGAAAGAGGACTAACGACACTCTGCCCACTGGCCCAAAGAGGAGCAGCAGAAAACAACCTTCTGTCCAGAGCTCAGGACACAAAATCTAAAAAGAGTCACATTCAGTTGTAGGTTCAGAATTTATATTATATGTGTATTGGCGGGGTCAGAGTCCCATGACAAGAAATGAATTAAGTCACCATTCCCAAACCATTGAAACTCCTTAAATCTCCAGATGAAACAAATATATGGCCACTATGTAGAAATAAGTTCATAACTCAGGACTTACAAGATTCCCATAGAAAATAAATCTCTGTGAAGATGAACTTGCCAAAGCACACACTGAATGCACATGCAAACACACACATACCCACACACAAGGGAATAAAGTACCACGAGGGGCAGTTTCGAAGAGACGTTGTTATAAATTAAAATCCTAAAAACTGGAAAGATAAAAAAGAAAAGCAGATGTGAAAAAGAACAAAATAAAACTCCTAAAATAAACACAATGGAAAAGTTAGGCAATAGAGTAATGCAAATATAGAATTAGCGAACCGAAAAAAACCAGATTTGAGGAAATCAACCAAAATGTAACATACGACTTCCAAGTAAAAATAAAAAATGGAATACCCATCTCTCATAATGATTTCGCCTGAAACCTCACTAAAACTAGGGAAAGTTAAAAAACGTAAAACCACTTAAAAAACGTAAACCCACGAGGACCGGGAGAACAAGTGAAGAGAGAAGAACAGTAAGATTTTGGAAGATGGAAAACAAATGGACAAGTAGTCTGAAAACTCACAGACCACAGGAAGCTGAATCCTCAATTAGGAGGAAGGAAAGTTAGGGACCAACCAGCAGAGGCCTACCAGGTTCAGGAACACACAGCACGAGTTACCTCTGCAACTGGGGAGAGGCAGGGAGGAGAGGTGACTAAAATAAGGAGAATGAAAGCTGATTAAGAACAGTGATGGCCCTAGGTCCTTGGGTGCCCCCCATAACGCCATCCCACTGGGCAGCAGCCTCTATCCCAACTGGCAAAAGCAGAAGTTTGGTCTCTGGAAACAGGGTTCCTGGATTGGGAGACGCCAGATGCCAAAGTAGAACAGTGAGCACTGAATGCTGACCGTTCTGGTCTCACTCCTCACCCCCCAGCTACCAGCGCCGGGACAGACAGACCTGCACCCTGCAGGGGAGAGTTTGGACAACGAGGGTCCTCTGGAGAATCTGACCACCTAGGTTCCCCCCAGGAGCCTTTAGGGAGTGACATGAGGAGTTCCCCAACAAAAGGCATAAATATATTATTCTGTAGTGATGCTCAAAGTCGGCAAGCCCCTCACACAACCTCAGGGCTTTCAATAAGCTTATTAGTTCTTCATTCTTTAAAAAAATTTAAAAAATAGTTCATTTATTTATTTTTACAGAGAGGGGAAGGGAAGGAGAAGGAGTGGGAGAGAAACATCAATGTGTGGTTGCCTCCTGTGTGTCCCCCACTGGGGACCCGGCCCGCAACCCAGGCATGTGCCCTGACTGGGAACCAAACCAGTGACCCCCTGCGTCACAGGTACGTGCTCAATGCCCTGAGCTACACCAGCCAGGGCTTAAAATTTTTTATTTATTGATTTTGAGAGAGAGAGAGACATCGATGGGTTGTCCTACCTATTTGTGTATTAATAAGTTGATTCTCGTGCTGACCAAGGATCAAACTGCAGCCCTGGTTTATTGGGATGATGCTCCACAACTGAGCTACCAGCCAGGGCTAGTGCTTCATCTTAAATATGAGCAGACAGCCAAGAATTAGCAGACACGCAAGGAAAGTCTCTACATGAAAGACAGAGCTCAAAACAGACAGAAAATGGCCACGTGATGGAAACGGAGACCATGAAGGGAGAAGAAAATTTCAAGAGAATAAAATTTATTTTTCAGAAGAGAAGAAAATGTCACACACATGAAAAGAGAACAGAATGCTTTGTAAAAAAAAATTAAAAAGAAGCAACAGAAACCCCAACTATTTATAGATGAAAAGACAAAATTTAAGACAATAACAGAAATGAAAACCCAATAGACAGGTGGGAAATTCAAGTTGAAAAAACTGCCTGAGAAGAGAGCCAAAAAATAATGTGATGGAAAACAGGAGAGAAAATGCGAGGAAATTAGAGGACTGGCCAGAATGTACAACACCCAAATAATAGGAGTTCTGGAAAGAAAACTGGAGCTAACAGAGAAAAGCAAATGTTGGCAGATCGAAAGAACGCAACGACAGCTCAGTATTACAAAGGAAAAGAGACACCAGGGAAAATTACCGTGAAATTTAGAGACCTGGGAAAAGGGAAAGATTCTACAAGTTTCAGGGAGAAAAAAAAACACCAGGTCCCAAACGTCAAGAATCAGAATAATTTAGCCTTTTAATAGCAACAGTAGAAGACGGCATGAAAGACAGCAATGTCCTTGAACTTCTGAACAAAGTTGGTTTTGGCCTGGATTTTTCTTGTGCAAGACAGACAAGCTGTCTAGTGGGGAGACAGGTTAAAGACCTGGACGGACATGGTACACACACACACACGTATGCCCATGTATGCACACATCTCTCACGAACCCATTTTCCAAAGGGTATGGCGATCTGAGAGCCACGGATGAGCGAGTGAAACCAAGAAGGAATGGAATGCGATCCAACACGGGCCCAGAGCAGGGGGAGATGTGGTTGGGTGAGCGACTACAGGGTCCAGGCAGAGATCAGTGCTTCCAGGCGGCGCTGGAGGATCAAAAGGAAGAGCTAGCGAAGGCCACCACCACACCCAGAGTGCCTTCCGACCACCTGCGGAGGAGGACTGTGTTCCCCCAAACAGTGGCGTAAGTCAAGAAGAAAGGCAAAGGAAAGTTCCAGAACACTAAGGAAGGGAAGCCCCAGCATGACCACTGTGCAGTAGGCAGAAGGAAAAGTCCGGACCAAAGGAAAATGGGAATCTCCAGGAGAAACGTCAGCAAGAAAAGAGGTGGAACTTACAGCTGAGGTCAGCCTCGTGCAAAGTGGGCTCACGCCGGTGACGGATGCAGGGAGATCTGCAGTGAGAACACTGGGAAAATGAAGACCGAGACAGGTATTCACTTCACAAAAATAGAAAGTTCAGCTGTTCCTGCGATTTACATAGGCAAAATAGGGAAAACACTAACAAAGGATTTGACCAAAAATTGCAGTACAATCGTACGGGGCGGAAGGGGAGAGAAAGCGGATACGGTTTTGCGAGAAAGCTAAGTCTTTACCTACTTTAATAGGAAGTTAAGACATCGTGGTCAAAACTGACAAAACCAAAGGTAACAGTATGCACATTATTCAGAAATGTGGAGGGAGAGGTGGATCTGCCAAAGAAAAAGCTAAAATATAAAAGGTGATTTCTTTGGGGAGCAGGACTGGGGAGGTAGGGAGGGTGGAATTCATTCCCACAGAAATTAGGGAGCCAGCACCCAAGTACGTAAGTATAAGGAGGCTTTGCCTACAGAGTTTGTGGAAACATAAAACTGAAAATAACCTAAATGATCACCGATAATGGTGAAACGGCTACATAACTGCAGTACAACCACACCATGGACTTTTCTTAGCTACTTTATAAAGAATCAGTTAAATTTACATCTACTTACCTGGAAGTATATTCTGAACGTACTATTAAGAGAGAAACACAGGTTATAAAGTACTGTGCATAGTGTGGTTGAATTTTTTACAAACAACAATAAAAATGTATTTAATTTATACAAATATATATATATATATTTGTATATATATATATTGTATATATATATGTGCATGTATTTATATGAACTTGGAGAAACACGTTGAGGGATGCGTTTAAGATGCTAATGTTGATCACCTTAGAAGGTTAAGAATGAAAAGGATAAGAGAAGTCAAGACTACAGAAAAATAGAGACGTAGGAGATGTGAAGGTTAAGAGACACGCAGGAGAGGATAACAAGGTCTATTGTGTGTGAACAGAGGACTTAGAAAGATATAATAGAGAGAGCTGGGGACGGACGACCTTTAGACGTTGTGACTGAGAATTTTTCAGAACTGATCAATACTTGGAATCATCAGATCCAAGAGGCATATTGAGTCCCAGGCAGGACTGTAGTGAGACTACAGATAATCAAAGACAAAAACAAAAAGAAAAAGTCTTTAAAGTAATTAGAGAGAAAAAAATATATAGCTCTAAATGAGCGACAGACGGACACTATCACCAACAGATACCAGAAGGTAATGAAATAATACTTTCAAATGCTGAGGAAAAATATCTAGGGAGAATTCTATACTTAGAAAATGATTATTCCACACCGAGGGTGAATTAAAGATATTTTCAGATGGAGACTGAGAGAAATAGCTTAAAACTCTCAAATCCTTGATGGAGTAACTACTCAAGGCTGTTGTACTTCAGTAAGAAGGAAGTTGAACTGAGAGGGGAGGGGCAGAATCCAAGAAGCTGCATCCGTAACACTGATTGACAGCTGACTCTGGGCTTGCCTACACGCCAGGCACCTCTCTCAGTGATTTACTACAACTACACTGGGGTTCAGATTCAGGCAGTCTGGTTCTGGGTGCCGCATGCTCAACCACAATACAGACAAAATGGCACCTATTTGGGTACATTTCAAAAGGCAGATTTTTAACAAAATATTGGATGGGAACAAAAAAGATAGAACCAAAATGATAGGTGATAAAATATATTCGATAGCATGATCTCAAGAGAGCAAAGCGAGGTTCAAGTGTTCTAAGGCATCTGTATTATATTGTTTGGGAAGTAAATAGAGATACAGATAAAATTTAATTTTAGACTTTGTTAATTCAAATCTATATTTTTAAGATTACAGGGTAACAGCTAAAATAATAGAAGAAAGCATATATGCTACAAATCAAGGGGAAAGCTAATATATTTTTAAACATTATGACTATGTATTGCACCTGGGAGGCAAGGAGAGGGAGAAACCACAGCAGGGGGAAGGTAGGGGAAGGCTGGCGTCCCCAGAAAGAGGCAGGAAGGCCCCTGCAGAACCCACCACAGAGTGAGAGAGGAGGCTCTCAATGCATCGTTTTGCCTTTGTTTCTCCCCTGGGATTCTTGAGCTTCTCAAAGTTCTTCAGGATGATGTCAAACAACACAGCATGGGTGCTGCAGAGAGCCCTGGCCATCGACTGAGGTCCCGACCCCTCTGCCTCACCCAGCTTGCATACCAGCTTTCGCTCACTGTGCTCACTCATGGGGATGCTTGGCCACCCCCCCCTCAGAGGGATCCCTGGACAGTGCCTGTGGCAGCCTCCCAGCATGGTGCAAAGGGCGGTCATCGGCTCAAACACCTGTACCTGGAGAGCCACTCCAAAATGTTCCCATCCTCAATCCAAGGTGGCTGCAGCTGCAACCATGTACTGACCAGGTTGACATCTCTGGCCCTGGGCTGCCATTGAAATAGAGCAGGGTGTCACACTCATTTCCACCAGGGACCACATCAGCCTCACAGTTGCCTTCAAAGGGCCGAACGTAATTTTAGGACTGTATATATGTAACTACTCCTTAACAGTTAAGCAAGAGCTCAGCACTGCTGCCAGGTAGAAACAAGGTGCTGGGCCAGGTAAAACAAGGTGGAAAGCCAGATTCAGCCTGCAGGCCTTGTTTGTCACCTGTGCCACAGATGACCATGATCTTCTCCCTGCCATTTACTGGGCCAGCAAGAGGGCCTCTCTGCCTTCATCGTTCCCTTTGGTCTTTTCATCCTTATCTTCCTTCTTCTGTTTCTCCTGCTCTTCCTTCTCTTTCTCCTGGAGTGGGTCGGGCACCAGGACTTCAGAATGTTCTAGGCAGCTTCAGAGAGAGCTGGCTCCTTTCACAATACATCCAGCTCAGAACGCTTCTTGGGGAAATAACTACCGAGCAGGTTCTCCGGCTTTGACACAGCTCTTCACCAAACACATTCGCCTGGGCTTTTGGGCTTCAGGCTGGACCCTGAGTGCAGCCAGGGTCAGGAGGCCTGATGCACAGGGAAGGGGCAGTGAAATCAACAGGAAAACTCAAGTAATCTAGTAGAAGACAGAATAGGATGAAAAATATAAGTACAGAAGGAACGTGGAGTATAGAAAGCATTTGGATTCCTAGTGAATTCAAAATACACGATTAGTCATAATAAATGTAAATGGCTTAAACTACTCTGTTAAAAGGCAGAGATGCTCAGATTGAATTCTGTAAAACTCCACTTGTTTAAAAGAAAGAAGCCTGAAACATCATGTCACAGCAAAAATAAACATAAAATAATATATTTGAATAATAAGTATCTCTGTAATTAATAAATGTTCAATAAATATTTAACTGAATGAATGAATCTAATAAAATGGACTTTACAGCCAAAAGCATTTTGGGGGATAAAGAGGATCATTGCATAAAGATAAAAAGATACATTCAGATTGAGCGTGGGCCTGCAAACCAGAGGATCGCAGTTCAATTCCCAGTAGGGGCACATGCCTGGGTTCCAGGCCAGTTCCCAGCAGGGACGCACAAGAGGCAATCATACATTGACATTTCTCTCCCTCTCTCCTTCCCTTCCCCTCTAAAGATAAAGAAGTAAAATCTTTAAAAAAAAACAAGATTCACCAGAAATCCTTCTGTATATCTAGCAATACAGTATCAAATATATATGTGTATATATTTGAATTATATTAAAGTAACAAATTCAAAATTATAGTGAGCCATTTTAATACACATCTCTAAGAAATCAATAGACCAAGCTAAAAAATAGAAAAGGTTGATTTAAATAATGCACATTACAAATTTCATCTAATTGATATAAAAAGAGAATCCTCCACCCAATAAAGAATACATATAAAATGATTTCAGAAATTTATCATGTTCTACTCTGCAGAACAAGGCTCAGTAGAGTCCAAAGAACTACTAACATTTAGACCATAGTCATCAACCAAAAGACAATAAAAGTTGAAATCAACGAACAAAACTATAGCCCTACAAACACAGTACATTTTGAAATTTCAGAAGCACACTACTAAGATGTGAATATGAAATCAAAATGAAAGTAACAACGCGTTTCAACCTAAACAATAATTAAAACCCTAGATTTCAGTAGAGAGGATGTTTAGCATTAAATGCAATACCACAAAGCAAGAAAACTGTTAAATGAAGAAGAGAAAGAGCAATAAAGTAAACTCAAAGACAATATAAAAATTCTTTGCCCACAAAGGAATAAAGTAGTAGAAAGGCAATAATAAAGATAACAAATTAGTAAGATAAAAACAAAGAAACAATATCGAATAGGAACAAAATAAAAGTTGAGCCTTTAAAAAGACTAATAAATTAAGTACATATTCAATAAATATGAACAAGAGAAATAAAAGAAAGCACAAATAAACACTATTAGGCATGAAAAAGGGACATAATTTTGAATATACCAAGGATTTTTAAGTATGAGCATTCTATTCTCTACAGCAATAAATCTGAAAACAGATAACATGGAAAATCTAGAAAAATGTTACCAAACTTGACACACAAAAATATAACAGAAGATGATACAGAAGATTCTTTTTTTATTTTTAAAATATTTTATTTATTTATCTTTAGAGAGGAAGGGAAGGAGAGAAGGAAAGAAACATCAATGTATGGAACTGGCCTGCAACCCAGGCATGTGCCCTGACTGGGAATCGAACTGGGATCGTGTGGTTCGCAGACCCGCGCTCAATCCACTGAGCTACACCAGCCAGGGCCAGAAGATTCTTTATGTGCTTTTGCAAGCTCAGTCTAAAGCTAGATTTAGCACTACGGTCGTGTGCTGCACAATGGTGTGTCAGTCAACCACATACCACATAGGACAACGGAGCAGAAAAATTCCTACTGCCTAGTGACGCCGTAGCCATGGTAACGACACAGCCAGACACTTTACTCATGTGCTTGTGGTGATGTCGGCATGAACAAACCTACGGTGCTTCCAGTTGTGTAAAGGTACAGCACACACAACTACAAAAAGTACATAATCCTTGGTGATATTCATAAATGACTATGTTACCGGTTTATTTATTTATGACACTATACTGTTGATTGATACTTTACAGTGCACTCTGTCTGTTCTTTACACAAAAACAACTTCGTCATGAAATCGTACGCCACATGCACTGGCAGGAGCCTCATTCCCCTCGTGTCTCCCGTGTCTCTCCATCGCATCACTTTCCCTTGTGTTTGAGTTAATCTCCTGTCGTTTTATACAGCAACATGCTAACAGGTTTGTGACCTGGGAGCAATATGCTAGGCCATGGAGCACGGGTGAGTAGCAGGCCACACGTGGGCGAAGAACACATGCATGCTGGAGCGCTGTCTGCAACGTCAAAACGTTTGGCACGGCTGGACTGTCCCTCCCTCAGCAGGACACTGCAGGACACAGAGCACAAATGCATCTCACACATACGAGGAGGAACACAAACTCAATGATGTCATTGAGATCATGTATAAAGCACTTTCGAATATAGTACACGTTGTCTACGGAAGCTTGGAGAAGGGGGTGGACGTGGAGGAAGTGCTGCCCTGCTTTTCGTTACAGGTGGGGGGTGGGGAGATGTGAAGCAAATGTGGCAGAAAGACACAGCCAACGATGGTGGAGCACGGATGTTTGCTCCCTTCTTCTCTGTATTTCCTGCTTGCTTGAAATGCTGCATACTAAAAACCACTCTGTTTAGCACATTTTTAAGATGTCAGTGGATATTACTGTTTCTTTGTTGCAGCCCCCCAAGGCAGGTAGGGCGAGACTCACGACCGCCACTTGGTGGATGGAGGTCCATGAGGAGCAGGCCCGTGGGGACACGGTTTCCTGTCCGACGGCTCAAGGCCTTGTCATCAAATTCCGATGCTCACCCCACTCATTCAGTAATTTATGTAACAGGGAACAGGAACTTGATGTAACTTAGGGTAAGCGGGGGGAGATGGCAACCTCTTCCCTCTGGAACAAACCACAGCCCAGGAAGAGCAATGACATAATTGTTAAAAAGGGAAGGAGCCAGGCTATCTGGGTCATCTGACTGCTTTTCAATGAATCTGTAATTCACTCATGGACAAGCTGACCATTCACTGTGCACCTGCTGAGGAGGAAGAAGCGGCCAGAGGAAGTGAGAAAAATGACCTCAACGTCAGCATCACTTGGCCTTCGGAACATAGCATTCTACGAAGGAGCAACAGGCCGCCGTCCTGGGGTCATGGGACCCGAGATCCAGCCTGGGATGGGTCCTTTACACACCCTGGCGCTTAGGTCTTCTTATTGAAAACCTAGGAAGTGAATGACCACGTGAAGGCCACCGAAATTCTAGAATCCATCGCATTTCTTTTTTTTCAGAATCTCTTTTCCTTTGAAAACCCCAAAGAGGAGCTTTGGCTTTTAATACTGGCCCGAGGTTTGGAGGCTTGGCCCCTGGATGTGTCATAGTTACATCCTTTCCTCCTGGTGACGTACACAAAATGCCCAGTTTTAGTACCTGGTACCTGCATGCTGCAATAAGCCCTGCTCCTCTGCCCAACTCCCCAGCCCTGTGCCCAATACTCAGGGTCCACAGACCCTTAGGCACCAAGGTCAACGCGATTGTAGCTTTAAATAAGCAGCAAGTAACGCACTCCACCCAGCCCTCGGAGTAATTCACGCTGCCGGGAGCTGGGGTAGCCTGATCAATAACTTGACCTCAGAACAGCACTCCCTGAACACATTAGGCTGGAGATCAGAACTTCCCGCCTGTCGGAATTGCCGAAGAACAACCCAGGGAGGTTCTGGAATGTCCTCTGGAGATCTTTAAAAACCCTGTCCAATCTCGCATGTCTGAGATGATCTTTTGCAATCCCGAGTACAGACAGAGGGACCTGGTGCCCAACCAGCCATCCCGTCCAGCCTCCTGCTTTCTCTACTCTTCTCTGTACTATGCACCACGCTGCCTGTACATCCCCTTGCCACACACACACACACACACACACACACACACACACACAGAGGGCACACTTACTGCAGCCCTTAGGCTAGTTTTCACTCCATTCCTGCCTCCTCACACCTTTCCTTGTTGTTTCATGAAAAGCTGGTCAAAGGTCAGAGTTGCCCAATTACCCACACATAGTTTGCTGGTAGCATCAGATACCCGGGCAAAACACAGCCACGGTTGCTATTGCCGCCTCAACTCCAAAGCTGGATAGAAACACAGAAAATGAGCTGTTGCTAACAATCCGTTGTAAATGAAAATATGATCCCGGTAATTGATTTTAAATAGATTTTTTAAAGAATCCTTGGCCGCATTTCATCGAGAATACAGAGTTTCAAAATCGTCTGTTCCAGGGTTGGATTCACCACCCCCCTCCGTGCCCCCCCTCCCCGTTCTTTTGGCTTAAACCCCAAATGGCCAAGATCCGAGTCTGAATAAACAGTGTGGGTGGTGACTGCTCGGTGAGGCCCAGTAGAGGATGCAATCACTTCGTACTCGGTTCAGCATTAAATCATGTGAAACTGGCCTGATCAGTCCACGTAACTTTTCCCTGGTCACGGAGGGCAACAGAAACACGTACTCTCTCCCCCCTGCTCGGGGAGGAGAGAAATGAATTCTCCCAACTGTGAATGTTTAATTATGTATAAAGTTCATTGACCCCACGGGCGGCTGTCAGATGATCCAGCGGAGGCCTGTGAAAGGCATCCCAGGAATGCAGTGATGTGGGCAGAAACGCAGTGGACTCGTGCCACCGAACGCTTCCAGCAGGACGGAATCCGCCGCCGTCCAGAAAGGCTCCCGTGGAAACACCACTGCAGCGTCCTCGGCCACTGCCTCACACCTGGGCATTTCTAGGCCTTCCAACGTGATGGTTCTAAGTGGGAAACTCGGGGCAGATCCTACAGGGACGGCACCCTTGGTGCCCGGGTGCACCAGGGGTCCTGTCTGGGGGGCGGGGGGGGGGACTGCCCGGCTGGCTGGGAATGGATGCCTTTGCAGTGTTCCTCTCCGTGTTAGGGGTAATGCTTTCTGACGTCCCTGCTACCGATGCTCAAAGGAAGGGATGAGGCAATCTCATTCATAAATGCACATGGGGCTGCAAGGAGACAGCTGAGGCTGTGTTTGCAGAGGCGGTCTCAATAGAACACAGCACTCACGTGTACGCAGTGGCTGCCTCGGTTCATCAGGAAATGCCTTCATGTGTGTTCTTCATCCACCAGGGCTGGCTTTTCCTCTTTGGGCTGAAGGGGGGGCGGGAAGGGGATGGGCAAGGTGAGCTTCCAGAACACACCTCCCCGCCCACACTATTGTAAAAGTGAGACAGCAGGGTCAAGTTCAAAGGCAAGCTGCTTGGAGCTTCTTGGTGGTGGGAGGCCGGAGCCCCAGGGGACTCAGTCAGCAGCTAACTTCAGGGCCTCTCCCACTCAGAGGGAGGAAATGTGAAATATTTGGGTTCGTGCTTCCTCAAATATTAAAACGACCTGCCGGAGGGTGGGCAGTGTCCGATACTATTTTCTTCCACAGTAGCTTTCTCACCAAACATACTCACTTTATCAGTCCAAATATTATCCTTTCGGTGGGTAAAACTTCACAAGGTCATTTTCTAAAACAAAACTAGGCTGTGTTCGCCCTGGCATCTTTTCGCTGTGAAGACAGAGGATGGGGGATGGGGGGCTGGAATTTAGCCAACGATTTCAACCCTCCAACAGAAGCAGCATGGAAAGAGTCTCCCTTGTTTCATTTTTAGACAAACCTGAGATTCTTGGGTCCTTTACCCAAACCACACACCTACATTTTAAATGCACGGCTTCGGTCTATATTCAATTCTTGTTAATTCAAGAGCTATGGACAGAACACAAATAATGAAGGAGCCCCGCCCTCCAGCAGGTCACAAATGAAGAGGCAGACAGGAATTCCAACTGGAGGATCTGGGAAGGCTTCCTGCAGGAAATGTTCCCAAGGGGAGGTGACATGTGACCTGGACCTTCACTAAAAGCTCCGGTCACACTTGCACACGGTGGTATTCTGGAGAGGAAAGAGGTCTGTCACTGAGCCACACTTCTTCGTGGCGGGGGTTCTCTGATTTTACCTCATTGCGACTCCATCTAAGATTTGAGGGGCTTCCTGTCCATTTTCCTTTTCTGAGAACTTTGCCCCTGACAACATGAGGATGGTCGAAACCTAGAAGAGTTTATTTGAGCCAAACTGACAGCACGTGCCCAGGAGAAAGATGTCAAATGCTCCCGAGAACAAGAGTTTTTCAGGCTCTGTTATGCACTTGGAAGTAACAAAGCACCCGGGATTGGGTGGCTCAGCTGGTTAGAGCATCGTCCCGATACGTCCAGGGCGCAGGCTCCATCTCTGGTCAGGGCGCCCACGAGAAGCCCCCGGTGAGCATGTACATGAGTGGAACATCGCGCAACATTTCTCTGTCTCTCTCTCATATCAATGTTTAAAAATTAAAAAAGAAATTAAGGAGGGAACGTAAGGAGGATGACAGGAAGGTGAGAAAAGCAAGACAGGAATTAGATTACGGAACAGTTAATAAGATTATTCGTTCTTCGGAAGGACAGGTCTGAAAAGGAGGCGTTTGTTTGAAAGGTGTGTTAACCTTGATGCACCAGAACGAGGCGCAGGGCTTGCTTAAGCCGAGGATACACCTTCTAAAAAGTGACGTGTCTGGCACGTGACTGTCCAGCCCCGTTAGGAACGTATGGCCAGGTCGCCCGGCGAGTTTACTCTCTGTAGAACACGTTTTTCGTCCCGATATTTAATATGACTTTGTTTGGTGAACAGTCAGTGAAAAGAAAAGGGATCCCCTGTATTCCCACCCTGAGGCAGGAAGGCTTCCTTCAAACCTTTAAAAATGTTCTAGAAATATGATTATCCCCATAGTTACAGGGGAAATAAGCTTCCAGATAAAGAAATTTGGATGCTAAGCAATATCCTAAATCACTTCCACCCTTTGGGTACTACAATTTATACAATTCCATGAAGGAAATGACTCTTATTTCTCCCGAAGTTCCCACAGGGAAATCACTGTGAGCCACAGTTATGAAAGCGATATCCTCTCACTTAACCCAAATCCTTCCCTTCGCCAAGGGCCTTCGCCACCTCTGCACAGCCACTTTGTTATTTCTGGCCTGGGAGGCGTTGCCGTCCACCTTGTCAGGTGGCCGTGTGAGTGCGCGGCTTGTCCCTGTCACCCTGCACGTTCTTGGACACCAGGGACCGCTTTGTTCCTCTTCCTATTCCCCAGGGGGTCACGAAAAGAGTAAGTAGATGAATGAGTAAGTGGACGTCTAAGGCAGGGGTTGGAAACCTCTGGGTAAAGAAACAGAAACTGTACCGTAGTGTGCCGTGTGCAACGCACACCCAGGTTTTTGGCCCCAACTTTCAGGAAGAAACATCTCCCGTGTTAATTTTTTAACTCGATCATCTATTTATTTATTTATATTGACTTGTTTGGTTTTTGTATCAAATTTAGCGTTTGTCTTTGAATATATTCTGGTACAAGAAATTCTATGTAACAAAGTCAAAAACACAAGAACAGATACAAAGTATCTCTCAGATACTGCCCATGTATAGTGCGCATCCTTATTTTTCCTTCAAAAATTTGGGCAAAAAGTGTGCACTATAAATGGCAAAACATGGTAATATTTTAAGGTAGGTGCTCCCTATCCTAACTACTCGACTCTGCTGTCTCAATAGCAAAGCAGCCACAGACGATCCCTAGACGAATGGGCATGGCTGGGTTCCCAAAAACTTGACTTAAAAATGAGTGGCAAGCCAGATTTGGCCCTGAGGGCACAGCTTTCTGACCCCCAATCTAGGATGTTTATTTTTGCTGTAATTCTCCATATATTCTTTGCATTTTCATAGGGCACCCGTACTTGGCAAGAATTAGATAAAGTGCAGAGTGTGTAAACATTCAAGAGTTGTTCTAGAACCCCACATGAGTGAATGCACTAAAACACACACACTCACACAAAACAGGAGAACACACACAGACAGTAGCTATCACTCCAAGTGTATTCCATGGTCACTTATTTTGTACGCCACATGCCTTTAAAGGGAGCAATTCTTATTCCCCCAAATGAGGGTAGCAGTTTCGCCATTGACATCACTGTTACTAAGTAAACTTGATACAAGACCTCCGAAGTGCCGGGGGGAAGGAAGAGTCTTGCACTGGGGCAGGGTGGACTCGACGCCGTCTTGGAGAGGGGGCGTGAACACCCACCTCCAGTCACTCCCACTCTCCACCAGAACTTCTGATTTTACTGCTGAATTCCTCCCAGAGGTTCTTAATGCAGAGGGGGGTACTCCTTCTTCTTGATGACCCTCTGGAAAACATCCAGCTACGAAAAAGCACAACGGAACCGCAAACGCCCCGCAAACACACAGAGAAAGAAAGGGCAGCTACAAGAACTTGATGGAAACAAGATGTCCCAGCCTGTCACCCTGGCCTGACTAAGGGGGGTCCCACCCACCGTTACTCTCTCCCTCTCGAGCTACCTTTTGTGCACAATAAGGAGCTCTTACAAAAGGAGTTTAGGTTTGAATGGTGGTGGGGACGCACAGGATGCAAAGTCCTAAGGTTAATCGCTCCGTTTGAAAAAATTCAGCTTGTCCTTCTCGAGGGATGAGGAAATGCGCAGCCAACCACACACAGAGGAGCACCCAAGCAGACGTTTTTTGAGATGGGTTCCTCCAAGGTGGAGGTCATCAAGCTGCATCAGTTATCCCAGGGTGTCCTGAAAAGAGTTCTTGAGATTTCTTGTAAAAAACAAAAAAAAACCCCTAAACTTTGAGCTTTCCCAATGGGCCAAGCATTCCTCAGCACCTGGAGGAGGTATGAAAACAGAGGATTCTGAGCCTTAAGACAATGAGAAACCACTGAGGGTCCCACTGAAAGACCCGAGTGCAGATCTGCCACATTCAACGTACGTGACCGGAGGCAAATGATCAGACTCTGGTGTGACTCGCCCTCATCTGTAACACAGGGCTAGGATCCACATATGGCGGGGAAATCTGGAAGTCAGGGGACATACTATCTGTGGCCCAATTTATCTCAACAGATGTTCAGAGCCTATTGTGTGTCAGTGCTGGAGAATGAAGACGCCACACATTCTCAGCTCAGAGGGCGGCTGATCCTCACGCACAGCTTTATTTGGTTTTCAACGCTCTGGCACCCCACCAGCCTTCGGTTCTCTGTTCTGTTTATTGAATCTCCTCCCCTCGATCCTTGTCACGATCCCCGATTATCAGTCCCTCCTCGGGGCAACGCTCCCTCCTCCCCACTGCTTCCGAACAGAGCCCTAGCAAACCAGCGCTGCAGATGCGAAGTGATATTATGGACGCAAACTTAATTCGCCTTTGACAAACTCTCCAATGGCTTGACACACATGTAGCGATGGAACGTAGGACTCTGCCACCTTGGTTTGGGGCACGATGTATAAAAACAAAGCCTAGAGTTAAAGAGAGGGGTCGTGTGGAGCAGTCAATGAGAGGAAAGTGTAAAACCGGGGAATGAAATTTCCAGAAAAGTTGCTGACAATCATTTAGGACCCTCTGTTCTACCTCAATAAGGCCATCTTCAGGTAATATAGATCGAGTCGTCTATGTTCTTGGGGGAAAAAATCACCGACTGTGAAGTTTACAGGTGTTGGTGTCCCACGGTGAAGCCGGGGCAAGGAGGGGTCAAGAAACAGCCTGTCCATGCAAATCACATGATCTCTGGTTTCTTTAAATCTGCCTCTCGGGCTGTGCCTACAGGATACAAACCAGTGACTCAGGAGGAAAAACAATGCCCAAGACAAGGGGCTTAGCGGACACATTTTAAGTGGACTCGGACATTGAGAAGGGTGTCCTGGATCACTTCTGAGGCTTCTCGAGACCATGATCTGCTCCTTCCTTCTGGTTTCCAGCTTCTTTAATGCTGAAACTGCTACATGAAATACATAATCCTTGAAGAGTCCACATTCAGACTTCCAGAAGTTTCCCTGGGCCAACTAAATGGGTTCATCTGGCCTTGGCTGGGTGGCTCAGTTAGGTGGAGCACCACCCCACGCACCAAGGGGTCTCAGTCAGGGCACAGGTTTGATCTCCGGTCAGGGCACATTTGCGAGGCAACTGATCGATGTTTCTCACCTCAATGTTTCTCTCTCAATAAAGAAATAGCTCATCTGAACCCATGTGTCTGGAACAATACCGGTAAAATGCCTTTGACATCAACTATTCTAAAGTTAGCGTCTGCGGAATGCGACTTCGGCATCCAGAAACAGGACCCCCCGAGTTTACCTCATCAGTCCCTGGCAGCATTCTAGGCAAAGCAAACAGAAAATCGCGAGCAGAGAGAAACTCTGGATCCTGCCCGGGGCCCCTCCACATTCCTTTTGAAGCGTTACAAGGCTGATCCTGGACTCCAGATGCAGCGCTTGGATGTCAGATGCGGTGGGCAGATGTTTTTCCTTAAACCCGCTGTCTCTCTCAATCTGTTTATAGCTGTTTCCCTTTTACTTGCACCTCCAGTTCTTCCTGCTCACTGCACGTCCTAAAACTTTCTTCCCTCTAGACGGAAAGGGGCGTGTTTCTATCGTTTGTTCTTTTTTTCTATAAGGCATGTACCTGCTCACCAGGTAACCCATTCACCCATCACTGGGGTGTTTTCTTCCTTGGCCATCTTCAAGAAGCACAGTAGTTAAAGTCCCATCTAGATTACGCCCCCAAAGGTAGGGGCAACAGAAAGCACTTGGTTTTTCGAAGGTCCCATGACTAGGTGTCAACGGCTGGGCTGCCGTGATGAGGTCATTTATTCACACCTGCGCTTCATTGTTCTGGGCTTGGACAGGCTCTTCCTCCAAGTCAGACTGGGGATCCTTGCTGTAAGTCCATTATTCATTCACAGCAGCCAAACCAAACAACAGACTTTACAGACTTACCCCCTAAATGAGATCAAACAGAGTCTGACCCACTCCCGGCTGCTGTGGCCAGTGGATTGAGCACAGGCCTGTGATCCGAAAGGTCGCCAGGTTGAGTACCAGCCAGGGCACCTGCCTGGGTTGAGGGCCAGGTCCCCTACTGCGGGTGTGTGAGAAGTAACCAACTGATGTTTCTCTCCCTCTCGTTCTCCTTCCTTCCCCTTTCCTCCAAAAAATAAATGAAATGCTAAAAAAAGAAAACAGAATGTGATCCAGACAAAAAGCAGGCCTTGGGACCAGGGAGTTTCCTGGTGGTGATGAAATAGTCCTGTATACCGACGGCAGACTTTGCTCACCAAAAATTGTCCCAAGACTTCTCATGGCTCCTCCTTATCTTGTAGGTCTGAAGCCAAAACAATATCTCCCGTGACGCTGATTGTGATGTGTACGTCCCCTCCCCAGTTATCTGGCATCACCCTTTGGTCCACCACCACCTTCCTTCCTGGCCCCCTTGTTTATCATCTGCATCTTTGCACTCACATATGAGCTCCACAAACAGCTTGTCCCTGTTTACCAGTGTTTCCCTCAACACTGAGGACAGTGCAATATTTTTGACTAAATGACTAAAAAAAATGAATGATTTCCAAAGCAATGGCCTATTGCTAGACTATGGTGATTCTCAGACACATAGATCATTATGCAATGACATGCATGTCAAGATCATTTTATGTGAGGGAACACACATGACACACATTTGAATGGTATCTTTAAACGTTAGACAAAGGCTAAGAGAATCCCAACGAAAAGACATGATTCCTGTTGAATTTTCTGAGATAGAAAGAGACCAGAAAGTAAGTAGTTAGATGGGAAGACAGGAACAGACATACATATATTCAAATACACATACACACACTCATTTTCTCATCTCCAAAGATGTGACAGGATTTTGGTTCTTGTTTTACCCTATAGGTCATCCTACAATGAATGCGAGTCCTTTATCGGGGCAGAGGCCAAAAAGCACAGGGAGACAGGTATGGCAGGCCCAGGTAAGCAGAGAGAAGAGGGAAAGGGCCCCTCAGGATGCTGAGTTTCTGAAATGATGTCATCACCTTCACCAGGTGGTTTCACAGGGACAGGATGAGGGCTGCCCTGTCCGCCAAGTCACCTGTCTCGAATTCGAATCCACTGCTATTCTTGAACGTACCGCTTCATGGTATCATAGACTCCCAGGAGGTCAGATCTGGAAGCGCTCTTAGAAATTATCCTAAAGGTCAGCCCTGAAATGGGGTCCATCTTCCCCTAAACAGGTGCCATCCCTGTTCAAAACAGGAGAGGCTTTGGACAACCCACCATGCCCGAGACATCAGAAGAAAACTCTTAGAAGGTCCTGCTTCAGATGTGAAATGTTTTAAAGAAACGGCTAACCTTACATGTATCTACTTTAGTGAAAGTACTGTCCCCCAAAAGACCCCTTAACATCCTGGGAATAAGAAGCAAGGAGGCCATCGACCCCTGGACTTTAAAAGTCTCCTTGGAGCCAAGCAGCCTGAAGTTAGTCTTCTGATACCAAAGTCAGCCTGTGCTCCCTGACTTCCCTTCATTTCACGCTTCTCTTAAAAGAAAACAGGCCAGACTGTTTCAGTAAATAACAAAAGGTCAGAGAAACGCTACTCACAACACGAGCAAAATAACGGCACGACCTGCCAAAACGTTTCCTAAGGCCCTAACAGGCGGAAAAATCCTGCAGTACATGAGCAGATCTGCCTGGTGAGAAGACAGGCTCGTCCCAGAAAAATCGGCCCCACTCAAAATCTGTTCGTATTTCATCAATAAGATACCCAAATGTAGATTCCGCCAGCAAGTTCAACCAACACCTCACGATCACACCTCTCCCGAAGAGGTAGGCTGCCCGTGCGTGTGGGTTTTTTGTTTCTTTGTTTGCCTGCTTGTTTTTCGGCTCCTCTCCTTACACTACATTTTGACTTTAGAGCTGAGTGTCAAAGGGGTGGTGAGACAGTGATGGCCCCAAAGCTAACACTTGGAGTCAATTTTGTAAAATCTCCCAAACGAAACTACCAGCTGGTTTAACTGCAACCACCTGAGGGTGGGCCCCGCACATTCATGTTATCTTCAGAATTTCTCTGAGGCAAAGAGGATGCAAATATCCTGATGAGAGCACTAGAGAGAGACAGAGAAAAAACACGTGCAAGGCAGGACCCGGGTCTCCTCACCCTCAGCTGATTCTGGTGGGATGTTGCCCCCCAGGCATCCTGCTCTCAGACATGTGGACAGGGCCACACGCAGTGATGGGTCTTAGTCATTGCTGGCTTGACGGGACCTTGCAAGTGGTCAGTGCTCTGCACATTCCGAGGGTTCACTCAATGGCATCCATACTGTACCACATTCCTGGTCTAAAACCACAGAGCAGCATCTTTGCAAAATAACTCCCATGAAATAATAGTCCGGCAAGATGTTTACTTGGGTGCAACATAATGCTGATTCCATGATGAAATACACTTGGGAAATGTTTCATCCAATTACTAGGCTCCCCATGCTGGAATCATAAAGCATAGGAGAGATTCTGAGAAAGCCCTGCAGGAAAGAAACCTGTGGAAGTCAACATTTCCCAGTGACTTCAGAAACCTTTTCTCAGTGACCACCTATTACCATCCTAAGGAACTAGCGTTTGTAGAGGACAAATTCAAGCATGTACTTGAGAGCAATTTCTGATTCATGGCTGATCACCTCTAATCTGTCGTTCCAGACCAACTCATTCTTCCTTCACGCGGTATCATTGCGGTCGATGTGGCCCATGTAACACCCTATTATTAGTTTCTTATTCTTTAACCTATTGCTTCATAATAGCATAGACTCCCAGCAGGTCAGATCCGGAAGTGCTCTTGGAAATAATCATAAGGTAAAGGTCCGCCCTGAGTTGAACGGTTGTTAAACAAAACCCCTGCGGTGAAGGGACTGGCCCAGGATGTCACAATACAGTATGTTTGGCTCCCTACCGGCAGCGGTGCTTTCTAACACCCGTGCTCCGTCTCCCCACCCACACTGTGGACAGGGATTACAATAGTGGGCCCCGGGTGGGCAAGAGAAGGGACTCGAGCACCTGTAGAAGGCCATACACATGCATCCCATCTTCCCCCTTAACTCTTACATAACTCCGTGGATTGCTATTTGAAAGATGAGGAAGCCCAAGGCCACACAGTGAGCAAGTAGCTGAGCCAGGATTTGAGCCAAGAACAGTTTGACTCCAAAACACATACTCCTACTAGAGTATGATACTCCCTGCACAGAGAGGCCCTCGATAGAAGCCCGGTGAATTACATATTAAACCAGGAATTTGCATATCTGAAATTAGAGGCAGAGCCTCTCGCCAATGTCTCAAGGAAGCACACAAAGCGAGCCTTTGTTTTCCATCAAAATATGCCATCATCTGTGGATGTCAAGAAGACAGGAATTCAATTTTGAATTCCCTCCTTGTTAAGGAAGTGACCGTTTTTAACGAATGAAAATTGAACCCAGTTAATCAAGTCATAAGAACAAAATTCTGGTAGTACTGAATATGACAAATAATATATTCGCCAAGTTTTGCATGGTCATTTAATGTTAGAATTTAGTGGCTTCTCTCAAGTGTAGATTCACTTGGTGATGTTTCATGAAATCCACGAGGGGCACAAGTCCAGTCGATGTGATGATGACGGTGAGCAGTATATTTGCCATTTTATGTACAAAACATATCCCATTCAAAACCGATGTGGTTCTACTAGGGAAAGAAGACTTCCTGCAGATTTAGCCAACTGGTGAACGCCAGAGAGCGTTCTTTTTCGTCTTCACCTCTCACTAATCTAAATTTTAACATTCGAATTTCCTTCTTTTAATTTTTGGGGTATTTTGAACACCAGTTAAGGAATCTATTCCACTTACTGGTAAAATTACTCTTTTAAATCATTTCTGAAGCAATGTGTGGTCCATGAGTCCAAGTAAAATATTAACAATGACAACAAATAACAGTAATCAACAACTCTATGAATAATCAATTAAAAACCTGGCTTGGGAAGATTTATAGTGTTCTTTACAATAATTAATATGCAATTCAGTTTAGGGATACCATGGACTTTCAATATTGGTAGAAGGGGAAATTGTTAATTTTAGTAATTAAAAGTAAACCATGACTGTATACCCTTAAGAAAAAGAATGACTAAGGAGGACATTTTATATTTAAATGTTATTTTTTAGTCAGTGTTAGGTAGTGAACTTGAGCACTAGGCTCACCATCTGGAGATTAAAAAGAAAACACAAGTTACAAGGGTGAATTTATGTCTCTACCAATCTTTTATTTCTGCAATCGGAGTGATGCCAATTTTCCTAATACCTCAAAAACGACCAATAAAATCTTTATTCACTGAGATTATTAGATATAATGAAGTGAAAGTCTACAAGGAAGCAGAGCTTGTTAAATCTTGACCATTCCCGTCACAGTTTATTGACAGAAAATCGGCTTTCAAGTGAACTGACAGCTCCTCCTTGATGGGCTCCCTTGCTTCGTGAACATCCAAATTCCCTCGACTCACTCACTTTCCGCACGTGCACTCACGTCCTAGTGGGAGAGCTCCTATAAAAAATACTGTTTCCATTCCTCCCACGTGCGAATAAGTTGGCAGGGGCTACTCCACACAGGCTTCACAGAGAGGAGCTACCAGACCCAGAGCTGGGACAGAATAGGTGACAGCTGGCACCCTAGCATCTGTCATCCCAGATCTGAGTATCTTTAAGTGAATGCACAGACAACGGATACCAATGCCACCAACCGAAACCTATTTTAACAGTGAGTGGAATGACTCCTGCGATGCACAGTCTGAATTTATTCATGTTCCTCCTTATCCAAAATAATAGGTGCCACTTACAGAGTGGATTCATGTTAAGCCGTGGCAACACGTATGGGGAAGGTAGGTGTTCTGTGATTGGCCCTTTGCAGATGAGCAAAAGGAAGCATCGAGAACCAAAGAGAAAAGGGCTGAGATGAAGTGTGAACCAAATGGCCTGGCACGGGTCCACGCTCCTAGGACCTGACCCTCCACTGACCGATGAGGAAGTTTGCTGGGTTTCCTCTTCAGACATACTTGGCTAAAAAGACTATTCAAGGTAGTTAATGCTCATTTCCCATATAAGAATATGTTTCCATGCTCACAAAAGGGTTAAAATATTCTGTGACCCTTCCACTACGTCACAGAACTGAAGAGACCCCCGAGGAGCTTTCTGAGGGCTCTTTCACAACACCAGTGACCAGGGCAAACCCCTCCTTCAACACAGAAGCCGTTTATAGTATGAACTGGGGAGAAAAATCTGAGGTGGACATTTGAGACCTCTATGGTTCCTTTTTTTAATTTAGATTCTAGATATAAATAATTTAATTGCTAGAGCTAAAGACCTGTCTGTTTTTTAGGAAAATGAGATTTTTATTTGGGATTCCCCAGTATATTAGAAAGATGATTCTTAGTATAATTGTGGGCAAGAAGGAAATAATATACATATTTGTGGCTATGAGCAGCTAACCAGAAAAAAAAAAAGGAAAGAAAGAAACTGTCTGGACTTGCACAGTTCCAAACCGAGCTGAATGTTTTCTTTTTTTCCACACGACTAAGCATTTCTTCCTTATCGAGGAGGATCCGTTTCCCACCTGTGTCTTTTACGTTCTTGAAATGCATATAAAGTTAGTGTTTATTTTCCACCCACGGAAAGCTTAAGTTATTCTTTCTTTGGGCTTTACTTTCAGAACTCACAATTTGGCAAGCTTCGGCGTGAGAGCAAGCTTCCTTTTATGCACAGCAAACTCCCGACTACTTAGAATGTTTGTTTGGGAGTTAAAGGGATGCCTGGTGTTTTTCTGTTTCATAACAATTACCACGTACAACATGACCAGACAAAAACCAAACTGCGCTCCAAGTGAATTCCATCTTTCTGATGAGTCCGCCTCGCCATGGGGATCATGATTATCAATGCCAGATTTTTTGGGGTGAGTCAATGTTATTGTTTATAGTTTAAATTAATGCATATATTCCAAATATGGGTTCTGAAAAGAGGTGGTCCGGAGTGGTCCAAACCTTTGAGCAGTGCTATCCTCATTCTTTACACTGGGTGTTCGATTTCAACTCGGATGAAGATCAGATCTTCACGGGATGGCCACAAGGCACTGTTCTGATGGCACTCGTGCGACACATTCCTTGTATGACGGCAAAACCCACTGGTTGGGAATAAAAAGACAGGGAGGCACGAGGTCTTCCAAAGGTCAAGGGGGACCAGGACGGAGATGAGTGCAAAGCTACAGGACCCAGGCCCCGTGTCTCGACCTGGGCCTCGGGAGGGGGCCCCGCTCTGGAGGGAGTAGACCTAAGGAGTGTAGGTCTCCCGGTCTGACTCCTCTTAAAGAACGCGGACGAGAATCAAAGCGCTGGGGAGGTCTGTTCTGATCCCCTGCCTCTGGGCAGTTAACATCATTTTCTCCATTTTACCGACAGCACAGCTGAGGTCCAAAGAGCTAACTGACACAGAAATAGAGCAGTATAAAGCCAGCACCTTTCCCAGCTCCATAAAGGACAGCCAGATCTGTTCTGTGTTACGTATTATGGGTCACCCACGAAACGACACGGCACAGTGGACAGCGCCTTCCCGGTCATTCTTTTGAATAAACAGCTCAAAAGAATGCTGAGTGTTCAGAGCCCCGTCCACTTCTACCCCAATGGGACTATGCCCTGGGACAGGACAGCCACCTCTATCTTTGCTTCTTGGAGGCCCGAGGCCTCGAGGGACATGACTCTCTGTGCTTCTAACTGGAAAACCGTGTTTGACCCATCCGACCATTTAGTTCTTCAAACACCAACATGGCCCAGAGCGAATCCTGAAGGTGGAAAATGTGGACCCAGACACTGCAGCTCACAGGGTAGGTGATGTGGTGTGAAGAGACTGGACTTCCTTTTCTCACTCTGGAACTCTCTTGCTGAGTAAACCTGGGCTACTCACTTCTTACCCTTGGATTTCCCCTGTGTAAAAAAAACGTGGGAAAACACAGTCCAACTACCTCTCAGGGGTGATAGGAAGATAACCCAACTGATGTTCTAAACTGCGTGGCCCCAGGACAGCACAGTGTGCTCTGTGCGACCAGCCATTAAAACAGTCTGTGGCTGATTACGGGCAAACACATTTCTTACCGAAAAAAACCAAACAAACAAAGGATTAATTCTGTTCTTATTTGAGGGGAATTTCACAAAATGTCATATTAAAACATTAACATTCTGATACCTAAATTCCACTGAATGTAGCGGAGGAATGTCGTAAAACTTGGTAATGGTAATACCCCAATGTGCACGTTCTTTAAGGAGAGAAAGAACTTAACCAGATGGTTAATTAATCAAATATATTCGCTGGAACAAATCTAGTCACTAATCTCATTCTGTTTTAAATTTAGTTTGAGAATACTGTAAAAATGCCATCATTGTGCATCTGTGGAATGCTTCAGTTTGTCGGTTATTACAGTTCCTCAGGTACAAAATGACCTGCTAGAATACACACACACACACACACACACAGATGGGCAGATACCGTTTTGTTACCATGTTGTTTAACTTCTAGAAATTCAGACAAAGGGGTAATTTAATCACAGGCTACCTCTGCAAAGATAACGAATCTTAAATGCCTCTCCTGTCCAATACCCCAAATTTTTGAAATGGCTCAGGTGGCCTGGACAAAGGGGTACATAATTGGGGGATGGGTCTATCATAGCTAAGGGTCACAAAACAGGGTGACCATCCTTCCCAGCCCACAGGGAGCCTGCCCTCTGATCCTGAGTGTCTTCCACCCCAGGATCTAATGAATCCGCTTAACAGGAAATGAATGGCATAATTAGCAGCTATGCTCAACATCCATTGAAAGTAAACATAGACAACTAGACAAGGCTGACCCAGGACATCCTTCCTCCAGATGGTTTCACCTGTTTGCAGAAAATGGGGAAATTTAGAAAAGGTACCAAGTGTTTTTAAAGTTAAAATTCATTCCGTTTAAAAATACATAGAGAAGCCCTGGCTGGCGTAGCTCAGTGGATTGAGCGCGGGCCTGCAAACCAGACGATCGTGGTTCGATTCCCAGTCAGGGCACATGCCTGGGTTGCAGGCTAGTTCCCAGCAGGGTCAGTTCCCAGCAGGGGATGCAGGAGAAGCAACCATACACTCATGTTTCTCTTCCCCTCTCCTTTCCTTCCCCTCTAAAGATAAATAAATAAAATATTTAAAAAAATACATAGTGAAATTTATTCTGAGATTATGTCCTTCTTACTTTTTTGGTGTTTGGTGTACTTTATTTTACCAGCTACAGTAAATAATAGCTAAGTTCTTAATATCCCAAATTGGCAAAATAAGAAGTTAGTTAGTATCTCTATATTGGTTCTTAAATTAAAAGAGAAAAGGGAACAAATGGAGAAAAAAGCTCCGAAATCCAAAAGTTTGACCAGTATGGGCTTATAATGACTGGCCTGCTGTTAACCACTCTAAAGAGTAGAGACCACCCTGGCCAAGTAGCTCAGTTGGTTAGAGCATTGTCCCAATGTGCCAAGGCTGTGGGTTCAATACCAGTCGGGGAACATTCAAGAAGCGACTGGTGGATGCATGAATGGGTGGAATGACAAATCAATGTTTCTCTCTCTCCCCAACCCTTCCATCTCAAATCAATTAAAAAAAAAAGAGTAGAGGCACACACGTTTATTATTATTTCGTGTGATCAAACATTTCCTAAGAAGATGCTAAGCTCCATTTCCACTTGTAACGCAAAAGGATTTCAAAAGCTGTACTAATAAAAGCGATTTCCAAACTCAGCTGGAAAAGCACGCTGCACCTAAAGTCAAACACAGCGTAGATTCTAAGGCAGGACACCGACATGCATTACAGTGACCTTCAAAAGGCATGACACATTTTCGTGACAGCCCGCAGGGCAGAACCCAGCCGACAGAGCCACAGTAGTAAAGAATGGAAAAACTGTTGACCGCTTTACCATGTGCAGACCCCCTCTCTGGAAGCTTTAGACAAATATCGATTCTGCACCTGAGGACAGATGGCCGAGGATTTAACCATGCAGCTAACCAAAAGGAAGCCAGGTGTTACCAAACTTGACACCAGTTGACAGAGGCTAGGAGGTGGGGGAGGGGATAGGAAGAGCCAACGTTCTCATTTTTAAAAATAGGTAATTAAGTGATGTTCTCTATGATGGACCGAGTAAGAAAGGAAGTTGCAAGAATTTGTTTGAAATTTAAGCAAAGTCCTAGGCCCTGGCTGGCGTAGCTCAGTGGATTGAGCGCGGGCCTGCAAACCACATGATCGTGGTTCGATTCCCAGTCAGGGCACATGCCTGGGTTGCAGGCCAGTTCCCAGCAGGGGACTCATGAGAGGCAACCATACATTGATACTTCTCTCCTTCCCTTCCCCTCTAAAAGATGAATAAATAAAATCTAAAAAAAAATTAAGCAAAGTCTTTTGAGGGGTGACATACCACTGAGGGGCGAAACTCGGGGGGAGACAGGGCCGAACGACAGAGAGAAACCTCAGGTGCCCCAGAAGGAAGTCAACAAAGCCAAGTGCTTATGAACTGAGAAAGAGGGGTGTTAGTGGTTGGATTGTGTCCCCCCAAAAGTTACATTTGGGTCCTGACCCTGGTACCCGCGAGTGCGACCTTTGTGGAAATAGGGTCTTTGCAGATGTTAAGATGAGGTCAGTGAGGTGGGCTCTCCTCCAATGACTGGTGTCCTCGTGAGAAGAGGAAACCACCATGTGACGACAGCGCACAGAGGGAGAACAGCTTGTGACCACAGAGACAGTGATTGGTGAGATAGAGCTGTGAGCCAGGAGCCAAGGATGGAGGCCACCCGGGAGCTGGCAGAGAGCAGGAAGGACTCTTTCCTGAGCAGCGTGGCCCTGCCCACCTCTGGGGCTGGGACTGCCAGGCTCCAGAACTGTGGGGAGAATGCATTTCCTTTTTTTTAGGTGTCTTTTATTTTAAAGATTTTATTCATTTATTTTTAGAGGGGAAGGGAAGGAGAGAGGGAGAGAAATATCGATGTATGGTTGCCTCTCATGTGGCCCTGGCTGGGAACTGGCCTGCAACCCAGGCATGTGCCCTGACTGGGAATCGAACCTCAATCCCTTAGTTCACAGGCCCGTGCTCCATCCACTGAGCTACACCAGCCAGGGCCAGAATACATTTCTATTGCTTCAAGTTCCTCCGTTTGGGGAGGTCTGCTACAGCAGCCCCAGACACTAGAACAAATGCTACACATACATTATTTAACCATCTGAAGGTAATCGCCCGAAGAACTTTAACAAAGGGTGGGAGGGGGGAAACGGTGTTGCCTTGGGGAAGTGGGCCTAAGGGAAGAGAGGAGAATACAGAGGCCATTATATTTTATTAAATGCCTTCCAGCTCACTCACGGGCTTTTTAACCTCACATGTGTGACTTTGATCTTGAAAATGCATAAATGAAATATCCCTGGGAGGTTATGGTCAGCTTTCTCCAAGCCCCCTGGCCTCACCCCCCTCCCCCACCTCAGAGGACACTCCCCGGGCGCTGTCCCCAGCTGTCTTCAGGGAGGGCTGCAGCCAAGCTGGGAGGGAGGGAGCCAGGAAGCCCTGGGTCTGAAGGTCTGGGTGCTGTGAGCTCACTGGCCTTCTGTTCGCATCTTAGCATCAAACACAAAGTATTTGGGGACTTTCTGTGGGTTTGTATCATCGATGATGGTGATTTTCCCTCTTGACTTGGGTGATGAAGCGTCAACCATGATGAAGACAGAGACCATCAGAGAGCTTGTCACTGGCTTCCTTTGCAGATTAACATGCAAAACAATGCCTGACAAAGATTTCAGCGATTAGGTTCTGCAGTGTCGGAAAACCTCATAATAGGGCTTAATCACAAACGTTTGCTCATCAAATTTTATTTAACCCACAAGAAGAAAGGCTCAGTGCTCCCCTGTGGCCTGGCTCAAGGATCGTCCATGTGCGCCGTGGGCTCTGCCCTTCCCAGCCCTGAGACATCGCATGCCCTTTGCTCACTCTCAGAAGAAAGCTCACATTGAGCCCAGCACCCTGTACTATTGTGGCAGGCTGTGCTGTCACCTCCCACGTGAACAGGCCTATTGATGACTGGGGGACCTAGAGAAAGGGCACCAGCCCTGTCGCAGAAAGAGCAGGAAGGGCATTAGTGTTCCTAGCAAGCCCTGCGTGAGAGAAACAGAATGCGGGGGACAAACACGGTGTGTGGGCCCCGGGGCCCGTGCACAGGCCTGTTTGCACAGGGTTCCCCAGGGGCAACTGGGGAGCACCTTGCCATTCGTTGGCTGAAAGCAGTGAAATGTCTGAGCTATCCCACGGACTAACACCCACAAGGCAGAACAAATGGGTGGCGTTTTATCAGGAGCAGAGTCCTCACGGCAGTCAAGTCACTGCCCAAGGGGAAACGGTTTGCTTCCACTGTCAGCCCAGCCTCCAGTTTCCACGGGTAACACCTCGCAGCCACCCAAGGGCTTCCCTTCCCTGCTCTCAAGGCCACCTGACGTCCAGACTCAGCAAGCGTCTTCCCTTCTGTGTGACAGGTGACGAGGTCAGCCAGGATGGACTTCCCGAGACAGATGTGAATTGTGCCCACGAGAAAGCAAGTCACAAGCCACAAAGCCACTGCATGTGTGAATCAGTATTAAGCCCAAAGAACAGAATGGCTTGGTTTTTCTTAGGTGATCTTTCACGGAACCTCCCCTCCAGCCCTGTAGAGAGAAGACACTGTGGATCCACCAGGAACTGACACATTCAGGTTCATAGGTCTGCTTTCCGACGGTCTCAGTCACCATTCTCCAGAGCTGGCCTTTTCTCCTTTCTTGTGTTAAGGCATCGCCTCTCAACATGTCGTGATGAAGACCAAACCCGTAAACACAGAGGTTCCAGCAACCTGATCTATTAAATGGGCTTCAATCGTGCCCAGCTACTTCTTGGCTGCTTTGTTCCTGGTCCCATGAATGCTGCTGTAAACACATGCTGTCTTTGTAGTTACGCTAGAACCCTAACCAGTCTTGGCTAGTACATAACAACAGCCTATCTCATTTTCCTCATTCCTTCCACACACACACACACACACACGCACGCACACGCACATGCACACGCAGCAATGTATCACCTGAGGACATGGGCCAAGTTCCCTAGCAACGTCACTCAGAACATGCCAATACCCTGTAGATCTCCAAGTCCTGGGTTCATTACATAAATTAAGAGGCACGTGATTGAGGGCTTCACATCCCCATTTTACCAAAACAAGATTTTTGTAGCTACAATTCTATAGAACTTCCTTACATGAGAGGGCACGAATGTAGGGAGGAGCCCCATTCCTAAGCCAGGCTCACCTCAGTCAGCAGGGGTGGGTGATGGCACAGCCCCAAAAGGACACCCAGGCCAGGACGGCTCTTCAGTCCCTAAGAGGGAATAAGACCCAGCTCCTTCAGGGTCAGATTTATAACTAATGAGGCCCACACGATGGAACAGACTCACCAGGGAAATGGTAACTATTTCTAAAGGTGTCTATCCAACTGGTTTTAAGAAGGATTGCGGGGCGCGGGGCAGTGGGGGTGGGGAGCCTGGACCAAGTGCCCTATCTCCTCCCATTGTCCTGGCAGCCGATGGTGGGGATTGACAAAGTGGGGAGAATAAGAGGAACAATAATTGTATAAACAAGAAGAAATAAAATGAGAAAGAAAAATAAACATAAGCTGAATCGGGGAGGGGGAAAGGCAAAACAAGCAGAAATGATCTTTTGATAAGACTGGTATTACATAAGACGGCACCCAGGACACGTCAGCCACTTTGCCCTACAAGTCACTTTTCTACAAAGAATTAAGGGGACAGAATGAACACAAAAGCCAATTAGGGTCCAGAGAAGGGCTCCATCCCCCTGGGGGGCTTGCCCTTATCCAAACACTGACTGACTACTGCAGGTGCCACCCGACTGCCTCCTGGAGAGCAGTCTGCATTATCACGTGAGGTCGTCTGTGAGGACAGCCAACTTCCCATGTTCGTTTGCACTCAAAGGTTAAATCGGAAGAGTAGAATGCTCGTCCCCTTAGGAAATACCCCGATCTACCCCGGACCTCAGGCGCACGGGGCCTCATGTTGCACTGGCTTCCAGGAGCTCTCCTGGCCACACCGTGGACCGAACACGGCCCCTTCCACCCAAGGAGGCCACAGCCCCCCATTCCAGCTGCTCCCACACCAGTGAGAGGAGACACAGAGCAAACTGGCCCAGAGCCTCGCCCACAGGAAGCACGAACTAAATATTCACTGAAGATATGAGGGGCAAGAAACGCATTTCTGTCCCAAAGGGATCATTAAGCACCAGTGCCCACGGGCTCCTATATGAGCTCCACAGGGCAGTCTGACCTCATGTAGGACAGCTCACCGTGCATTCGTCCAATGAAAGTGGGAGAAGGACAGCTTGGAAACTTACACAGAAGCACAACTATTCTTGGGGAAGAAATCCTAGTTTATTAGCCTGTCTGTGCCACTGAAGGAACGTGGTGATTCATTTTCTAAAAAATAACGTCAAATGTTGCAACTGAAGTGTTACAATATTGGGTTTGCCTAAAGATGAGTACCTAAGAACTTATTCTCCAAAAGTACAAGTTCTCTGCACAAGTACAAAACAAAGGAAGATGGTCAGAGGGACTCCAAGGTGGAGGTCCTCTTACCAGTTAGTGGTTGCAGACCCTGTTGACTGAACCTGGGGATGGGCAAGTTGGGGTCAGTGAGCACAGAACACTGGAGGTAGGGTCTCCCGCCAGGGTCACGACTGCATCTCCTCTTCGGAGTGAGCGTGGGGCTTCTGACCAAATTAGGTCGTCTTGGTTCTCTGGGGCAGCCCTTCTGCATTTTCAGGAAGGAGGTGGCTAATTGGCCATTTTGGTCTGTCTGCCCATCTGGTCCCTTTGTAGCTGGTTAGCTCAGCTGCTCGGCTCATGGTTCAGCCGGCCGATTAGGTGCCTTCGCTCTGACCACTGAGCCATCCTGCCCTGGCACAGGGCACCCACTGGAGACAGGAGACACCCAACACGAAAGTCCCAGGGGGTAGGCCCCTGCCCCTCACCCCGGCCCAGTGCTGTGGGTCAACAGCATCCTGGTCCTAGAGGAAGGGAAAAGAACATCAGAACTCGACAGGGCTGTTCCCAGATAAAGAGCTCACATGGACAGGGAATATAAAAATGTTATTTAGAACTTCTGTTCTCAGATGTGTAGTACAAAGGAGAGCTTGTTGTGCCAAGGAACAAAGTGATCCAATATTCACAAAGCAGGAATTCTCCCACTACACAGCTTGTTTCCAAAACACTTGGGAAGACAGCAAGGTCTCAAGTCAGGGTAGAGAAGCTCCTTCTGGAAGCAAGAGACCACATAAGTGAAACCTTTCACAGACAGGCTGAAGTTCTTCCAAGAAAACTGTATGCTCCCCATGAATGTCAGCATTGAGGGGCATCCAGTGTGGAGGATGAGCCAATCCATCCCTGAATACATGGAAAGGGGGTGGGTGAGGGGTGGGGGTGGGGGGGGGGAAGAGGGCTGAGGGTTTTTAAAGCTACAGAATATTCTGGGAACACATGATGAGAATTCAGGAACCTCGGGCATGTCTTAAGATTAACCCCTTGGGACCAGGGTCCCAGGCGGTGCCAGGTAGCTCTGCTTCCCCCCGGGACTGCTGCCAGGAAGGAACAGGCGGTGCTTCTTTAGTACATATTTTTAAAACCTGTTTTGTTACCTGCAGGCGAGTCAGGTGGTCAGGAGACTTCTTTTATCAAAGTGGGGGCTGGGGAGGGACCTTTCTCTTCTGAATGTTCACTGCCCCACGGAACTCAGCCAGAACCGCAACCAGCAAGAAAACTCAAGGGAATCCAGGCCCTCCTCTGACTTTTATGCCGTGAGTTTTACTTTGCCACTGAAAACAGTCACCCTCTCTCCTTGACTAGAGTTAAGTTCCTGGAAGGTGCTGGCAATTCAGCCACGGAACCTGGGCTTTGAAACCAGGTTCAGCACCTTGATCCCAGCTCCACGATCACTATGGGACCAACACCAAGTCTCCCAGCTTCTCTGCAACTCAACTCCCGTACGCATAACGTCGAAATGAAGACGCCCCTCTGTCAGGATTGCCATATTTACATGCGTTAAATATGGAATGTAAGTCAAGTGTTCGGCATACAGTGGGTCCTTCCTCTGAGGCAGGGACTGTGACGGACTCATCTCTGTGTCCCCTATCCCATCCCTCCCTCAGCAGGGCTCCTGTGACACTGAATATGATAGTTAGATGCTTTATTTCCACTGTCCTTTTTCCCCTTCATGAACTGTCCTTTGCCCCTGACCTTAAACTCACGACCTAGTCTGCTTCCGATCACTCATGACTGACATTCGACACGCCCCACTGAAACTTGTGCTCCAGGCATTATTTTTTTGATGGCCAGGACAGGGGCAAAATTAAGCAGGAGACAATCTTACTGCTTCGATGCGTCTCCCACCGCTGGAATGTCAAGAGGCCTCGGCTAACGCTGTGGGTCCCAGGGAAACACTTAAGGAGGCAAAGGAGGATTAAGAGGAAGGACAGAGAGAACACTCAGGAAATTTGGGCCAAACCTCGAGCTCTGACACCAAAGCACTCGTGTCTTTGAACAGCCTGCGTAACCTTAAACATACTTAAGGCGGTAACACCCGTGACAACGAACATTTTGAGTCAATGTTAACAGACGCTGACATCATGGAAATGTTTAGGGTGACCATCCACTAAAAAACTGCCTACTTTGGGTCATCCCCCACCCCCCACCCCCACCGCCTCGATGTGGTCTACTGGAATGGAGATCAAGTCCAGTGATTTATGGCTCTTATGATTCCTACATACACCCCACACCTCTTACTTTTCCACTCCTGTGGTCACACTGTTTACCTGCTCCCTGTCATGTAGGCTCTGCTCCTATTTCAAGCCCCTTTAGATGTGAATAGTGAGCGAGAGCTGTCTATGTGAGAGCTGAGGGGACTGCACACAGAGGAAGAATGTCCACAGAGCAGGAGGCACAGAGGCAAGGGGACCCTGCAAGGCAGGGGCTGCAAGACGACCAAAGGGAAGAAGGCAGACTCTCCCTGGTGACCCACGAACAGAAACAGAACGTCCAGGTCCTGCAAAGTGCGAGGGTCCTTGAGGGGCTGGAGAAGAAGATGCGTGGCAGGTGAGGGCTCTGGAGAGGCGTGTGGCCCTCCAGGTGGCTCCAGCCAGAACTCCAGGCTTCGCCCTCTCCAACCCGCATCAACAGTGAGACAATCAAAATAACCACTCAGGCGCTTCCAGAAGAGCCCATGCTAAGGTAGGAAAGGGGACAGGGAGATGGGGGTGGGCATGATGGCTAGAAGAATGCAGAAGAAAGACACAAGTGGGCTTCTGTCCTCAGGCAACTATGATTGCATTTGCAGAGGAATAATAAGACAGTAAAAGCAGCTATCAGCATTGTTGCATCTGATCTTCCTCAGAACTCTAGGATGTAGACACTAATCACTCATTTAAACATTTCATCCAGGACTACAGAACTGGACAGAGATGAAGCCAGGGCTGAAAGGGAGGTCAGTCTGACTCCAGAATCTGTTTTCCAAGTCCTTGCACTCTACAGATTCTCTCTGAAACAACCTCACACGTACGCACATGCACGTGCAGGAGAGTTTTACACCCTAGGCACCAGGGCAGGCTCATGGTACCGTGACTCAGACCCCACAGGCTATAAAAGGAAAAAACTGATAAATGAGATTACATGAAAATAAAAATATTCTGCCTGGGGAGGGGCACCAAAAAACACAGACAAAGACAAATGACAAAGCAGAGAACCATTTGGAACATAAATCATAGACAGAAGGCTAATTTCATTAATAGATAAAGAATGCCTATAAATCAGTAGGAAAAGATAGATTCAACAAAGCCAAATGGCCTGTCCACTCGTATTTTTTTAAAAAATCAAAGTAGTTCACAAACACATTAAAAGATACTAAACTTGACTCATCTATGAGAAATGCAGACTACACGTATTAGGGTTGGTGAACACAAAACGTTTTCTTAGAACACACTGGTGAGGCTAGGAGAACAGAGGCACTCTCATAAATTACTAATGGAGAATAAATGGATACATCCGCTCTGAAGACAATCTGGCACTATCCATCAAAATTATAAATGTACTTACCCTCTGACCCCAAATTCCAGTTCCAGGATCTTACCCTGCAGATAAAACTCATATGTGTGCACAGTGATGCCTGTAGGAAGGCCATCTTCACAGTGAAGTTTGTACTGGCCAAAGTCTGAGGACAGTCCAAACACCCAGCAAAAGGAGACGGATGAAATAAATCAGGGTATCTCCCTCAAATGGCCTATTGTTTATCCACAAAGGGATAAGGAAGCTCTTCACGTATTGACAGAGAATGAGCCCTGAAGAACACTGCTAAGCAAACCAAGCAAATTAAAAATGGCAAGCAGAACACGCCACCACAAACACAAAGACAAATGGCGCAGTGTTCACCCACAGACCTATCTGTAGCCCCTGGAAGACACGCAGGAGACAGGCAGCAACAGTTGCTCCAGGGAGGAAGTCGGGGAGATGCAAGGTGATGGGAGGGAATTCCTAAACTTGGGTCTTATAAATTTGAGAATATGTGCTTATATTACCCATTCAAAAAATAAATTATATATATTTATATGTGTACATTTATAAACATATTTATGTGTGTGTGTGTACTTTATTTGAATAGATTATCTATACACACAAACATATGTATATTTATATAACATGCATAACTGTATCTATTACATATGTGCACGTATACATTACACACATATGCACACATATTCGTGAATTGATATATACCCCATACAAATCGAGATCAAGCCTTGCAGCCAGCAAGCTAGTGAGAGAAGCTACAAAAGAACACCCAGGGGTTCCCCCCTGAAACCAGCCTAGTGAAGGGTTAGGGCAGCAGCTCAAGATAGGGCCCCCCTACTTAAGCTGTGTGGCCTTGGGCAAGATGGGACACCACCCACACAAGGCCTCAGTTTCCTCCTCCCTAAAACAGGGATGCTACTCCTTCCCTCCTGCTGAGGTTTCGGGGAGCAAATGAATGAATACATGTAAAGCCTTCAGACCAGTGCCTGGCACTTCATGAAGGTGTGTAAGTGTTCGTTAAATGAAGTTTACTTCGCTGGTTCGGGGATGACAGCTCTGAAATGTGCCATCTCAGATGAGATCAGAAAGGCCATCGGGGATTAGACGTGGGAAAGGAAGAGGCAGAATGTGCTGCTCAGGAGAGCGAGCACATGCAACGGTCGGGGCACAGGAAATGCACCACTGCCACCAAGGAAAGAGGTGTAGCCCTTGAGGGTGAGACGGCAAGAGTCGTGGCTAAAGGAGTAAGCACGGGCTTGTCAGGACCATCTCTCTGCTGGGGGGCGGGGTGGGGGATGGGCTGCAGACGGAGCGTTCCGGCAGGGGAATTCCAGGGTTGGACAGGCTTTCCTAGAAAGAGTTCTCTGGCCACTGTCTGGAAGACAGCTGGAGAGAGGCAAAAACCGGGCGACACGTGGAGATGGCTGCAGCAACTCAAGAGGCCACGGTGAGTTTGTGAGCAAAGGAGTGGCAGTGAGGACGTACATGGGGAGAGACTCAGAAGACAACATGGAAGTGGAATCCGAGGGACTTGTTGACCGGGATGAAACCAGGGTCAATTCCCAAAGTTATGACTTGGCCAATCTGGAGAACTGTGATGCGACTCAATGAGCTGAGGCGCGCAGACAAAGGAACTGGTTGGGGAGGAGATAAGACAGCAGGTTTAAGTCCCAGACTTGTTGAGATTCAAATGTCTCATGGGTAATCTGCTGTTGGCTACAGGGGTGGGAACTTTAGAGGAAGGAGTGGCGTTGAAAATAACAGCTTTGGGAGGTACCAGGCAAATTTTTAACACTTAAGAGCTCTGGACTATGGCTAAGGGAGCTGTCTTGCAACGGCAATGGCCCCTTTGGTCCAAGTAAGAGACTTCTGAGAAGGTACATTACCTGTCATGCAGGTAAGACCCATGCTTCCTCCCTCCTTCCCTCTCCTCTCCTTTCCTCTCTCCCTTCCTACTTCCACTTCTCTTTTTTCTTCCTTCCACCTGTCCTCCTTCCTTCCTAAAAACATACTGATAGTCCTCATGAGAGGTTTCCTGAAATGCTTCACATAAAGCAAACCACTTGTGACTGGTCCCAGCTCACCAGTGGTGATGCTTTTATCTCTTTCCAGTATTTCTGCTGTGAGTTCTGAGGACTATGAGGGGCTCCTGGTGGCTAGTTGGGCTCAAAACAAACACACCAACGAAACAGCCTCATAGCCATTTCTGCACAGGGGCGCCTCTCACACAAACCACACTCCGCAGAGAAGCATCTGCACTAACCTGTCTCCCTGTGCTATGTTTCTGCTGGCTGAACCAGCCCTTAAAAAGGTTTTCTGGAATCCTATTTCAACCAATAGGACTGAGACTTTCCCCATCCAATTGAGGAAAGCTCTGCACAGCTCTGACCAATGAGAGTGGCTCTATGCTGACCAATCAGGGAGCAGAGACTTCTTCTATAGAAGCCAGTTCCCCTGTGGCTGTGAAAACAGATTTTCTACAGAGGACTGAAGACTGTGCTTCCCCCAGCTGGAACAGCAGGCCAGGTCTGCCTAGCTGAAGAGAGACCTGGCCTCAGGGTCAACTGGCCCCAGGGGCACCTAGCCCCAGGGTCACCTGGCCCTGGGGCAGCCTCATGGCCATGCTGTTGTTCCACAGGAGTGCTGTGTTCACAGCTCCGCTGTATTAACAACAAGCTGTTTGCACTTTCCTTCATCACCGCACCCCAATTTGGGGATGCCTGTTGGGCTTTGAGTTGGCACCGATAACCAGTGGTTGACACCACCCTCCTTTTGCTCCTTGCTTCACACATCGCAGAAGTCACGGGAAAGTTGTCACTGGCCTGTAGGTGCACCCCCGAAGACCTCATTTTTCCTCATACCTCTCTCAACAGGTGCACTGTCTAGGCATTTCTTAGAAAGGATGATCTGCGGTTCTCTCCAGCTGGGAGTCTTCAGCGAAACCACCCTCCTCCCAGAAAGTCCAAGGGTTTTACCAAAAGACCTTAGAACTGACTTCTCCAAGAACATGCATTTTCTAGTGAAAAAAAAATCATGCTCAAGCAAGATTTCTGGAACAATTCAGCCAGGGGAGATCTGGGGCTGGGACTCAAGAGTATCAGTGTGTTACTCACAAAAATGATCCTAAACTCTCACTTTCGCCTTCCTTACCTATGAAATTGGGATTTGCTGCTGTGTCACCTCCAATTTCCCTCTGGCTCTAAAGTTTTAAAGAGCTGAGATTGGAGGGAAGATTGAAAATTGGTTTCATGATGGGAATATTTCAACAATCCAAAACTGCCATTAAACATGCAAGGCACCTTCAGTTTTGAACACTGTCTGATTTCCTGACTAAGCCGTAGAAATATTCCCAACGTTTGTGCAATGGCCAGTGTATTTACCTGGAAGAGAGGCCCAAACTACAACACAGCAGGCATTCAGTTCTCAAATCTCATGCTTGCCAGAGAAGCCATCTCTTTTTGTGGTCTGATGAATCCACAGCTGGGCCCCTCAGGGAAGGAAAAAAATGGCATTCACGCCGTGGAATTATTATTCGGTCTGGAACTGTGTAAACTGTCCACTTACCTTTTTAAAACAGAAAATAGAAAGTTCAGTCTACCGAGAAATGGACAATGTCTTTTCCTATTTGTAGGAAAAGATTTATGCGATTTATGTGACTTGTGAGAGTGATGAAGAGGCACATGGGCCAGGAGACCTAACACCAGGAACAGACTCCCGACTTCCCGCTCCGACAGAGGTCACGGGATCGTCTCTGGATTCGGTTATGACGGCAATGACAACAGACAACACAAACAGGCGGGAGGGATTTTCATCCAAAGCTCAACACAAAGAAAAGTATCAAGGAGGAGAGGGCCCGTTTTTATTTAAAAGAAAAAAATTTTTATCATATCTTTCAAAATGTGATTTCCTCCAAATCTGTACTTTTAGTAAAAAGCAACATATGTCAGAGCTTAATTGACTTAAAATATTGTATCTTAAAAGATATTATGTAATGTGCCCTTACAAATCGAAGCCGGATTAGATTAGTTTGAAATACATTATTCTTAAAAATTTCAGTTGACATTTGATTTCAGCAATATGCTTTTGGTAATTACATAAGGGAGAATATTAGGTATCTTCCAACATTTGTGGCATATTTACTGTTAATAACACAGCAATATGGAAATTAGATATCTAATTTACTAGAAACCAGATATCATTTACTGGTGTTTCAAGGGGATAGAGGATGGAAATGCACAAATAGTCTTCCACACTGTAAATTTATATATATAGTAAAATATACATAAATCGTTCGTTATACCCAACATCACTCAATATAAGAGAAAGGACAACTTAAACCAGAAACTGTGATAGCTATTTCACCTGTTATTTTCACAAATGAAAAAAAAAAGGCTGATGACTATTCACACAGCCTGGAGAGCTGTACACTGTAAACTGGTAACTTCTAAAGGGCGATTTGACAGAATCAATCACAGTGACAGGCACACATTACTTTGGGTGGCAGCAATTCTATTTCTAGGATTTCTTTCCTTCAGACGCGCAAAATAAGGAAACACAAAGCTATTCCCTGCATCACTGCCTGTCCCAGAAAACACCAGAAACAGTCTAACTGTCTATCAGTAAGGGACATTAGTAAGTCATAGTACTCTAGTACAGTGTAGCCTTAACAAAGAAAGAGAAAGCTCGTCCCTGACATCCATAAGCACTGAATTCCAAAGTGTATTTAAGTGAGAAGCACATGAGCAGAACCTGTTTCCCTCCCCAGTAGGAAAAGGGAGAAAGAAATACATACACATCTGTATGCTTACAGGTATGTGACATATGCCGATACATACATGTAGAACTGCAAGCCCTGTGAACATGTTACTAATGGGAAATAAACTCACAAGTGTAAATAATAATAGATTGCTCACTGCAAAGCAATAAATACACACTCATATGCCTTGCTGCTTAAGAAGAACTTAAGGCCCCCATTCTTTAAACACCGAAACACTGAGGTCAAGACTGATTTTTAAAAGAATAAAAATGAGGTGCTCTTTCCCTTTCCACTCTTATAAAATAATAAGTGACATGTAACAGTTCGGAGGAAAGCTAATTAAGGGGACATAAATCATCATTAACCCCTCCCCCAGATGAATGACAGAGAGACACATGTTCTAATTAACACCGAGTAACATCGTGTTAAGAGCAGTTTGCAATGGAGATGAACAGATGGCAAACAAGCACGTGAGCAAGTGGGGTGTAAGAAAGAAAACTTGATCCGACATGGAAAACTTCAAGCCACCGGAAGAAATCGTATACGGAGAAATGCCCTATGTAGAAAATTCTGGATGGACATTCTCTGAAAATAGGGAAGCACTCCCCTACCCCACATTCTCTGGTTTTTCAGCACATCCGGTTTTGCCACTGTGTTTGGTCCGCACAAAGCAAATGATAGTCCACTTTCACGGATGAAAACACTCCCACACAGCAACCACCCCGCCACCTTTTTACAACAGAAAGATTTCCTATCCCCAGGCCATGAATGGCTCAGTTAGTGCAAGCCAACCTGGTACTGCGGTTCAACAAAAGGTTTTGGACATCATCTTGGAGTTGATGTAACAAGACCTGACCCGGAGGTTTATGCTTTAACAACTGCCTCTTTTCTTTCCTTGAAAACAGATTTATGACGGGAGGCAGAGAAAGGGACAAAGATCCCAGGACCCAGGAAACCCTCCCACGCCCCGCAGAGCAGGGACCAAGGGGGTCGTGCTTCTCTGACCTCTCCTTGCTCAAGTGCAGGGGAAGGCATCATCTCCCCGTTTTCAAGTTCATCCCGCTCTTGTCACCTTTTCTAGAAAACAAGGTTGCCACACGCAGTGGCAGTTTCATCAGCTGAACGCTCAGCAAAGGGCCAGTGGCTGACCCCACATGTGGGAGACTTCAGCACAACTGACAGATACGGTTTCTCTCTGTCGCCATTGACCCGGGCTGGGGAGACAGCGCCCGTCAGACAGGGTACCCTCCCTACAGCACAGTGCAACTCTGAAAACAAAAATCTGTTGCTGATCCAAAACCAGAGTCTGGTTTCTGCCGATTCGGAGACCAGGGGCTAAAACAGTGTCCTCACAGCGGGTATGTTGAACGGACACATATTTAACTGACACTTCATACTCTCATGTCTTTGTTTTACTTATATATCATGTTTTAAATGTGCGTTTTGGAGTGAACAACAGTTAGATGAAAACGTACAACTCTGAGGAAACATCAGAGACAGTTCTTGCTCTCCACGCAAAAAGCAGAAAAGTTTTTTGTTTAATTGATTTTGGAACTCCGAATAACAACTCAAGGGAAAAGGGCAGATAGGGGCTCACCATGTCATCCTGAACTGCAGCAACAACATTTAAGGCTAAAAATTACAAGTGAAAACAATCGGTGCAGTCTGAATTTCTGGACTTAAACCCACACTTTGATTGATGTCTTCGAGGGGAATACACATATAGTATACACACATAGATACATGCACAGATCCATATTACACAAAGCAGAGGGCTTCCACTGAACCGTATTTGAAGCATTAGGGTTCAAACTCAATTCCACTCTGTGTCTGAGACAGCAGACCCCTCTGGTTTGAGGATGGCTTTAAAAATAAAAACTAATTACTCTATCTCACTGCCTATAAATTCAATTTCTATTTCTGAGACTAGGTCTGCTGTGCGCCTCTTCGCAGCCCCTTCGCCCGATGTCTTGTTTACAGCCTGGTCTCAATGCACAGGGGAGACAGGGATCAAATACAGATATGCCTCCTAGCCTTTTGGGAGGATTTGTTGATGCAGAAACATGTCCATAATACTATAGGTAGAAAGAAAATGAAGTCCATTTTTACAGACAATAAAGTAGAGAGTAGAAATCACACGCATGAGGAGCCAGGCTAAAGCCAATGTCAGGGTCCTTTGTTTGGGCTAGATTTTCCCACAAAACCAACCAACCAATGCACGTGGAAAACACCCCAAGCGAATTTGGCAGATCAGGGATCGGTGGCCAGATGTGACACCGAGTCCACCTACTAAGGACGACCAAGGCCATCCTCACTGATCCCAGAGCTCTAGAGGGGTTCGATGACGCACGATAGACACTCTCCCTCCTACACCCCACCAACTCCTTAAAAAGAGTCCTTCACCAACGTGTCAAGGAAAGCAAATTAACAGCTACAATTTACGCTTACCAGCAGGGGTGGTGAAGGTCAAAAGCAAACCAAAGTAAACTGACAATGATAAAGAATTAAAACTGTGTATGGTTACTTAAAAAACCAAAACAACAACAAAAAAAACCCCAACCCTTCGGGCCCTTTCTGTTCTGGGTGTCAGGTACGTGAACCTATCTGAAGAACTCCAGAAAGTTTCTCCCCCAGAATCTGCCCTTAGATTCTCAGCTCAGCCACCAATTAGCGGTTCAACTCCTGCCAGTCTCTCTAGACCTTATTTTTCTTATCTGTGAAGTGAGGGAGTTGAACAAGGTGACTCGGAGGCCCCTTTCAGCTCCAACTGTCCACGGTTTATGATCAAAGGCTGAGGCCACCCGCTGACTCTGACTGCCCGCCCCCCACCACCCCGCATCTCAAAGCCTTGCCTGGCTCATCTCTTCTACGCTCTGTCTACACCGCTCTGTCTACACCGTGTTACCAGCAGGCGATGGAGGCAGACAAAGCCGAGATCTTTCTCAGACCTTCCTGATCAAGATGCTTTCTGTTTCTTGGTTTGACAAGCATCTCAGACCAAACGAATAGTAAGAAGAAGATAAAAGGATGCACTAATTTTACTGAGGTGATACACCTCAAGGAGGAAGAAAAACACACTTGTGCAAAGGAAAAAAGCCACTTTAGGAGATTCCCTGGACATGTTTTTTCAAGAAAAGGGGTCCAGAAAGCCATTGGCATGCTTGACTTCCTCGGTCCCCGTCCCTGAAGCTCCGATTCCTGTTTTCCGACCTCCCTCAAGGTCAGGACGGTGGAGAGACACTTCTGATTTGGCCCAATTTGGATCATTGCTTCATGCCTCGAATGTCACACCCTGATTCCTGAGATGCCGGTACACCTCCATCAAGACCCATCTACCATGGGAGCTGGCCTTTTGTAAGGGCACTTGAAGTAACACTTTCCCACACCGGATGTCCACAAAGGTCAGTATTTGAATTCTTCCCACCCTTATTTTTGAAGCAATACAGTTGTCTGCCACCTGCCACAGGTCGGGGAAGGCCCCGGGTGTGGACTTTGCCACAAACCTGCCTCCTTCCAAAGGAAGAAACTTTCAGGCCCTTGGATGAGTCCAGGTCTTTGTCAACTGATCTGGTCAATCTAAATAAAAAGCTTCATTTTTAAAACAGAAAATTCTAAGTCTGGATCTACCCACGATGTCAGGAATGCAGTGCTACTATCGCGACATTCTAGGACACAAACTCTCGATCACCAACATACTTAAGAACAGACAGGTTCTGCCTTCATCATCCCATGTGTGGTCCCTGGGGAAGCATTCACGTGGCTACTCAGTATACACATTTGCTACTTCGCTCCGATATCTTTTTATATGCCAAAATCTGGAAATAATTTTTGCTGGCCAAATGTGGGTGAACGGAAGATCAGTGAGTGACTGAGGCCATGTTAAGTCCTGTTAGATTTCATTAAAACACATGCAACGTCAACAAGAAGACCTTTCACCCCTGCCACACCTTCTCCCAAGCACAGCCAATCACGAGCAACACCGTCCCTACCGTCCACTCCTTGACAACCCTGAACCCATCGGGAGCCACGGGATGGCAGAGAACTTGGACCCGTCTTTCCATTCTGGTGTGAAGCGTGAGCCAGCCCCAAGCCCCCTCTTAAACACACTTGGAGAGTGCCCGGAGCTCCAGGACTGAAGGAGTTTCATTGTTGGAAAATAAAGGACTTGCTGAAGTAGTTGCATGTGTAAACAGCCCAGCTCAGACGAGCGGCGTGCCCACTCCATTATGTGTCATTTTCTTTTTTATTGTTTGCAGTTTCCAGTTTAGGCTTTATCCAATTATCTATCTATTGTCTGGCAGGCCTGTGCCGGGCATTCAAGTTACAGGAAATGCTGCCGCGATCTCAGGCCCAGAGCAAACCCTGCAGCAGATGGTGCCACATCCCTGAGGGGCGGGTGAGCGAGCGCCAGAGGGCCGGGCTCCGGAGGAGAGGCCACCTGGCAGAGTAACCTGGCGTCAAGTTCAACTGCAAAGCTACTTCTGACCGCTTTGTATGGGTCTGTGTTTAACTGTAGGAAGGGGAGTTAAAGCAGACTAGGAGTAGGTATGGGGGAGGGGGAAGTGAAGCTCTTGAGAGCTGTCTGGGTGACAGTCTACACCTGCCCTTATAAAGGGTTTGGGGCACAGAGGCGTATGCTGTCACCGTGAGGGTGCCACGCTGCCCTGGACAACTATGTCCTGCCTAGATGCTCACAGAGGCCCTCCAAGAGGTGATTTAGGCAGCTCTGGGACAGGCAGGCAGATGTCTGGGCAGGAATGAAGGACTGAGGTCGGCTCAGGACCCCTGCAGCTGTCTCTGGGGGAGAGTCCTGGCTGAGAGAAACACACACCTGGGTCTCCACTTTGATCCGTTCACAGCCAGCAGATGCCTTTGCAACCTAAGTGACATTCTCACTGCCCTCTGCAGAACATTAACTCTCCGCTGGCTTCCCATTACACACAAAACAAAATCTGAAATCTTAGCAAGAGTCCACCAGCACCCCGCCTCCCGAAGTTCTCCACAGGAACAGGACTGCCCCAGGGGCATTTGGGTAGTCACCTGACAACTGGGCATCATCGGTGTCACGCAGAGGGGGGAAACCTGAAATGCATGGGATGGTCCAGCACAGTCAAGAAATGTCCCACGTCCCCCATGACTGTCCGAAACCCACCAGACGTTCCTTCAGGTGAAAAACCTAATGCCATTTTACCAGTCAGCACAAAGTGTCTTCTCTGCGATTTTCATGAACACCGAGTTGCTAGGGATGCACTGGGGAACGGCATGCTCTGTTTGTGATAAGAAGCATCCCCCCTGCAGCACTACATGTCACTAAAGGCGACACGGGCTGCCCTGGAGTCGCTAGGAGAACCTACTCGCAGCCGTCCGCCTGCATTGCTGCTGGGTTGCCAGCGGTCCCACCCAGAGGTGCAAACCTTACCAGGTCGCTAGGACTCCCAGTATCAGCTTGGCTGGGCGGAAACACTCTCTTTATTACAGCGGGCTCTTTTTTGCAGCATTCTTTTTGTAAGATGATTAAGGCATCATACCGATGGTTTGTAAGGATGGAGGTAGGTAGGTTGTATTTCCTACAGATTTCATTGCAGGAGAGTAAAGGGAGTGTCACTAAAGCCCTGTTACAAGAAGTGAGAGTTGGGCCCGGCCAGGGCTACTGCCCTCACCCGGTGCCCACCTCCCCTCCCACCCGAGCCGCCCCTCGGCCCACCTGTGAACAGCCCAGCCTCTCTGAGTCTCTCTCGGAGTCACACAGCCACCTTCCTCCTTCCCTTTCACGGCCCCTTATCCTCTGTTGTCTACCTACAGAACTTACCACTGCCCAACACGAAATGTCTTACTAATTTTATCCAATTTACTCAGGCGACCTTGGTTAATAAGATTACACAGGGTTCAAGTGTACAGTTCTCTAATGCATCCTCTGTGTGTTGTTTTTCGTGCCCACCACCCAAAGTCAAGTCTCCTTCCTTCACCGCACGTGTGAGCCCCTGTACCCACTTCTCCGTCCCTCCCCCTCCCTCCCCCTCTGGTAACCACCGTTCTGTTGTCTGTGTCCATGAGGCGTTTGTTTGTTTGTTTGTCTTCCCAACATTAAACGTTATGCTTAATTGTTTATGGACTTTCTCTGCTGACTAGAGTTAAGTTCTATGAGACCAAGGACTTGCCTGTCTTGTTGCCTAGCGCTGGGAAGAGTGCCTGTCATGTAAAAGGCACTTATTCACTTTTGCTGACAAACAGAGAAACAAACAAACAAAGTGTGATCTCAAAGGGCTCAGCTTCTCTGGGAACCAGCAAATCCTCCCATAACCTCTGCTAAAAATGTGCTCTTTCTTCCACCAATCATGTTCTTCACGCCGTCCCCTCTGCCTGGCGAAAGAGCCGGGAGAGGGAAGGGAGCCTGTGACAAGGAGGAGGGTGACTTGTTTTAAACAACCATCTTTTCAGGACAAGGTATGGCGCTGGAACGTGACAAAGCGACCCTAAACGGGAAGCCCAAGCAGCCAACAGTCAGGGCTCACCTGAAGAAAAGAAGCTGAGGCCAAGAACTTACTCTACTGGACGTCAAGTCTTCTAAAGCTCTAAAAAGTAAGACACCGTGTCACTGGCGGAGGCCCAGAGACCAGTGGAAGAAAAGAGAGAGACCACAATCAGACCCCACATACACAGAACCTACTTTTTGAAAAATCTAACTGCACAGCGTTAGAAAAAAGATGTTTTCCCTCAGGAAATGGGGCCGAGTCTATTGGACATCCGTATGGGAAAAAAGAAAACTTTGCCCATCCAGCCCCTAACGTTCATGTACACGGATTGCAGATGCATCACATCAATGTAAATGTGAATGGCAAAACAATAAAACTTTAAGGAGTTAATATTAGAGAACATCTTCCTGTCAGTGGGATAGGAGAAATTTTTAGTCAAGACACATAAGCATGAACCATAGAGAAGAGTGATAAATAAACCTGAATTAACATTCAGAGCTTCTTTCCATCAGAAGAGTGAAAAGGAAAGTCACAGAGGAGAAGGAGTTTGCAACATGTATGACTGGTGAAGAGGTCAGTCCAAGAGATACAAGAACTCCTACAAATCCAAAAGGCAAAGTTGGGCAATACAGTTAAAAAGTGGGCAAGACATTGAATGGGAAAGTCACAGAAGAGGGTGATGGTTAAATATATGAAAAGCAATACTAACCAATTATTGGTAATAAGAGAAATGCAAAAAAAGACCAAAAAAAGCGTTCAATGTGCTACCATTTTGAATACATCAGAATGGCTAAAATAAAGAGACTGGGACCTGGCCAGGTAGTTCAGTAGGTTTGAGCGTCATCCCCACACACCAAGGTTGTGGGTTCGATCCCTGGTCAGGGCATATACAAGAGTCAACCAAGGAATGCATCAATAAGTGGAACAACACATCCACATTTCTCTCTCTCTCAAGTCAATAAATAAAAAATATTTTTAAAAAGACTGAAAATTCTAAGTTTGGAATTTATGCACAATATCAGGAACTCTCCCACACACCTGGTGGGAGTGTAAATTTATCCCACCAGTTTGGAAAACCAATTGGCATTAACTCGATCTATAACAACCCCACTACTTGGGGTGAACCCAACAGAAATGGGGAGTATGCGCACAGTGGAATATTGGTCAGCTTTGAAAAGGAAGTGTGGACATGTACCACAGCATGGGTAAGCCTTGAAGGCATTGTGCTGAGTGAAATAAGCAAGACACAAATATGACCCCACTTACATGAGGTGCCTCAAGCAGTGAGATTCACAGAGACAGAAAGTAGGATGGCAGTGGCCGGGGCTGGGGAGGGGCAAGTGGGGAGTTAGCATTCAGTGGGGACAGGGTTTCTGTTTGAGAAAATGAAAAAAAAAATGAAAGATCGGGAGACAGGTGGTTATATGAATGCACTTAATGTGACTAAACTGTACAGTTTTAAATGGTTAAAACAGCAAAATTTATGTTTTTTATATATGTATGTATATCTATATAGAGAGATATAGACCACAATTTAAAAAACTATTTAAAAAATTTTTTAAATGACAGCAATTGTTACTGTAAGGCACACCCACAAACCAGAGAGGCTCATTTTAACTCTCAGAAGAGGGAAGACAGCACGTCCACCAGAGGCTTGTGGCTGTTTGCCTGGCTGTTGGTAGTTGTTATTTTTATCACCCTATCTAATTCCCAGTAACAATTTCCCTAAGTTATTTAACTTTTCAACATAAATACCAATAAGAATATCTAATGGTACAAGTGCACTCAAATTAGTCCATAGCAATAACTAACTTTAACAGATTTACTATCAATACTAACTAAATATTCTCTTTCTAGGATGGCATGGCCCACAGCCTCCATTGGGTAAAATGAGCTTAATGCCAATCAGGGAAATTAGAGGTGAGAGTTGATTAAAAGGGCATTAATAGTACCTGACAACTCCTTTCATGGAGGGCTGTTCCGCCTGTTCTTGACAGGTGGATGTGAGCAAGTTCAGCTATGGCTCACCCTTTGTGATGTTTAGGGTGAGACTCTGGTGATCTTTGAACTAAAACTCCAGTCCATGACATACAACTGGTAGTTGTTTCTCTTGTGTGTCACAGGATCAGAATTTACCCTGGAAGTTTATCAAAATCGCTTCCAATCTACAAAAGCCCAGCTACGCCCGCGACAGCCTACAGCAGGACCTTGGAAAGGATCACCCGGCCGCCCGCATTAGCCCACGGTTTAAAGCAATAAGGAAGTTGACTTCACTCACTTTTCTTTTTTCTTCCCCAGTGGACGTCCAATTTGTAACGTATGTGAGTGGAAGGGAAATCTGGTTTTCAAGGCTGGCTTTAACATACATCTAAATAACATTTCAAATGTCACTACAGAAACGCCGGGCTGACAGCCGACCCTTCCATAATCTACTAATGACGCCCGGGAAAGGCACTGAATCTTCGCAATCATCAATGGTAACATCGTGAATGTCAGAACACAGGCCCTGGCTCCCAGAAAAATGCTCCATAAATGGCAGTAAAAAATATAAGAACAGTGAGAGTCCAGTGTGCCTGGTCCGTGGAAGCTCCACGTACTAGCCCGTGTTAGCCGAGCAGACTTTAGAACAGTCAATGATTCCATTCCAGTTTGTAAATTACCGAGCTGCACCAATTCAAAAGTTCTTCTGAAACTCAATTCCCAGGCATTTGGCTTTTGTTCCTGGGATTTCCACTGCTTTACAGGATCCAGCTTTAATGGGCTCTTTCTGAGAAATCCTCCATCGATTCTGAGAAGTACTTTTATTGAACGCTCCATTTAACTTCATTTTGCAATTAATGAAACTTTCAAGACATATTTCCCCTCCACTTTTTTTTTCTTTAATTCTAGTTCTTTATTTCTTGCCTTTGGGTAATTAGGAGCAGAAATCTACTCCCACTAGAAACTAAAGGCAATAAATATGACAACAAAAACACCAAATGCCAAAACAAATGTAATTTGCAGAGTTCTGAAAAGCCCATCTCTCAGAATTAAAAACACTCCATGTTAAAGGTCTTTGGTCCTTGCCTATCAAAGGGGTCGCTCTCTGATTTCAGTGAAATTCAACCAATAGTAAAGCCTTTCGAGTCTTTAGTCTTCCTTGACGAGAATACTTAACCTTTTCTCGTCTGGGAGCTAGACTCCCGCCTGTGCAACGCTACCGGTTTTGTAACGACACAAACCACCATTCCAGTCGCTCATTTTCTTCGCCTAAAAATGTTTGCGTGGTTAACTGAGTTCAAATGTACCGGCTCTGGTCTTCTCCTTTTCACGTTTTAAACAAATAATCTCGGGGCAGAATCAGCCAGGAACAATCTCCTACTGGCCAGATACGCAGCCCAGCCCAGAAACACGACAGGAAATGGGTGCCATGGACAGAGACCCCTGGTCTCTCCAAGTCCCTCCTCACGGCGTCGTGGAAAAGTGCTCCGCTCCCTTTTCCGGTCACCCAGTGCACGGCCCGAGAATGTCCAGTTCAGTCATATTCCTGGGAAGTCACAGGCCCCTTTGGTGTCGGGCACAACCACAGGCTCGGTTCCGAGGAAGCAGCGATTCATTCAAATGTGAGCATAAACGGCTCCCACAGGAGTCTCGGTACTTCCTAGTTTTAGGTAGATCAAGAGCACTCATTTTAAAATAAACTTGGCCTTTGTTTCCTATTCCAATGGAAAATCTGACTTCAGACCCTGCAGCGACAGAAGAGAAGCCCTACTTTTCTGGGCAACCAGGATCCAGCTTTTGTCACCGTAACCGCAGAAGGTCAACGAGAGGGACACCCGTGTGCCACTGAATGCTCGGAAATGTGAGGCCGGAGGCCTTGGCTTGGGAGCACCTGGGAGCTTTACAAAAACACCGAGTCCTGAGTTCCACCCTCCACCCCCACATGTTCTCATTAAATCCGTCTGAGGTGTGGCCGGGTACTGGGACTTTTCAGTGTTCCCAGGGTGATTTCAACACGGGGCTGCCAAGGTTGGAGAGCCCTGTGTTGTCATATACATGGGCTGCTGGAATGCAACATCATAGGCTGCATGGCTTACAACAGACACTTGTCACCGCTCTGGAGGCTGTGGAGTCCGGGATCAGGGAGCCCACAGATTCGAATGTTCCCAGACAGCCACCTTCTGTGTCCTCAACTACATGAAGCCCAGGGGCTTCTCTCTGAAAACCCTGTTACAAGGGCGCTGATCCCATCCATGAGGGCTCCACCCTCATGACCTACTCACCTCTCAAGGCCCCACCTCCAAATGTTATCACACGGGGGGTTAGGATTTAACATACAAATTTGGCTGGGGGGTGAGAGGGAACACAAACAGTGTATAGGAACCAAAAAGCTGGTCAAGATGCCCGTATTCTATTTTAAGGAAAGGGCCGGTGGGGGCTCCCTCTGGGCACAGAGCACGCTGAAGCCCCCTGAGGGTGGGGAGCCAGGCCAGGGCTGAGCTGAGGGGTAGGAGCTGCTCCTAGAAAGGACGGACCCTATGGTGGGCCACAGCTTCCTCCCTGCAAGGAAGCCCAAGGGTCCCCCAAACATCCTCAGGGACCCAAATGTCACCCTGATCCCAGTCTCCCTTATTTGGGGGCCCCACAGGTAAATATTCTGAGGATCTGGGTTGTCCCAAAGGTGTCCAGACTCTTCACAAGGGTCATTCTCAACAAGGCAGGCTCTGCCAGGAGGCCCTGGGCCAGCTGCACAACAGCAAGACCCGAGAATGGACCACAAGGCAGCCTCTCCCAGACTTACACACAGGGCCCGCAGCGCGCAAAGGAAACTTTAAATGAGCTCATAATTTTAAACTTTTAAAGACAGGGGAGGTCCCTTCAAACCCATGACTCAAGAGCCCCAAATTTCAGAGCAGAGAGCTCTGCTACCCTAGTTAAAGCATCTTATTTTCAAATGACACACGGGCATCCTGAAGGAATGTTTGGTCATAGGTTGAGGGCGGGAGAAATGCGGGGTTTGACTCAAAATCGACCTCCCCAAGCCCTGGCTGGTGTGGCTCAGTGAGTTGAGTGCCGGCCCACGAACCGAAGGGTCGCTGGTTGGATCCCCAGTCAGGGCACGTCCCTGGGGTGTGGGGCCAGGTCAGGTCCCCGGTGGGCCACACACACTGATGTTTCTCTCCGTCTCTTTCTCCTTCCTCTCTTTCTCCCTCCCCCACTCCCTCCCTTCTCCTCTGTCTAAATAAATAAATAAAATCTTTTTTTAAAAAAGTCCTCCCCTGGGCCCATCAGGTGCAGGCAGTTCTGGCTGCAGACTGGGGGGGTGGTCTGGAGGCTGCAGAGTTGGCTCCCACCCAGCTCCTCTCCAGCGTGAGTAGACGCAGGAAAAGGGGCACTGGCTGCAAAGCCTTCATTCCCAAGGTGTGGGGGTCTCCCAAGTCACACTTCCCACCCAGCTCCCCTCCAGCACTGGCCAGGCCTTCTCACCCTCAGCGACACCACCCACGAGACCCAGAAGGGCTCACAGGCAGTTGCTGGAGAACAGAGGCTGGAACAAGGATTCTGGACAAAGGGAAAAACGAAAATCATCGGGGGAACTTCTGGCTGGTCCCAGAGCCGCAAGTACTTCATTTGCTCTGACAGGCAGAAGTCGAGGGGGGCCAGTGTTGTTCCCTGCTGAGGGTGCTGCTGGGAAGAGACCCCTCAGGTGGGCTATGCCTCTGCTGTGCTAACTCTCTGGCTGGCCTCTGGACCCGGGCCCCAGGGGGGGCCCTTGCGGGTCTGCTGGTATTGCCCAGAGGATGCAGGGCCTTAACTGGAGCTGTATCTGGGCAGGGAGGCAGCTGGAGACTGCATCCTCCCCACAGTCCTGTGGAGGGGGAAAGTGGGCAAGCATGGGATGGGGGACTGCTAGTGACGTGCCAGGCAGGACAAGTGTTCGTGGGGCTGTGTGGGCCACAGACTGAACACATGTCTGCCATGTGCTACAGGAACAGAATCCTGACCTTGGGTTTCACAAACAGGCTTGTCGTGTAGGGCCGAGACCCGGAGGTGAAGGTGGGGTGGGCTTACATGTAGGTGAACATGTGCATGGCCGGGGGGGGGGGTATCTCTGCCTCACAGCCTGGGTTTGGGGGAAGACGCTGAGAATGCACTCACTGAATGTTAGGCAGGACAAGTGTTCGTGGGGCTGTGTGGGCCACAGACTGAACACATGTCTGCCATGTGCTACAGGAACAGAATCCTGACCTTGGGTTTCACAAACAGGCTTGTCGTGTAGGGCCGAGACCCGGAGGAGAAGGTGGGGTGGGCTTACATGTAGGTGAACATGTGCACGGCGGGGGGGGGGGTATCTCTGCCTCACAGCCTGGGTTTGGGGGAAGACGCTGAGAATGCACTCACTGAATGTTACTGAGCGAGCATGTCTCCGTGTTCCCTGCCTTCTGCTGGCAACTTAAATTCGGGAGCATGCACAGTATTGATGGGTATGTGGGGAGGTGCAGAGACGGGGGTGGGGGGAGCCTGGTGGTACCAGGACGAGGAGGCCGGTCTCCTGGGCATCTACCTGGACTGCATCCCAAAAGGGCCACCTGGGGAACTCTGACCGCGTGACAGCTGTTTGAGAGCGGAAATCTGTCAGAGTAAAACCTGGCCCCGGCAGCCACACTACCTGTCTGTAAAAACGAGAGCACGCTGCAGAAGCCACACCTGCCACTCCTCTCACTGTTCTCCAAGTTGAGGAGTTATTGGGGAATTGATTTCACCGAATCAGATATGAAATGAGAACCTTTTCCACAGCCCAAGGAGGGGGCGGTGATAGAGACACAGATGAATAATTGTGGTACAAAACCTATTGTACTTCATATAAACAGAAAGAGAACATAAACAAAGGAGAGGTTAATTTTGATTGAAGGGGAAACAGGATTCAACAAAGTGGAGTCGAACACAGCTGGGGCATGAGATTGGGTCAGGGGGGCAAAGGGTGGGGAGAGAGACATGGTGCCAGCCCAGGGCATCAGCCCAAAGGACCCTGTGCACCAAGTTAAAGAGGATTTGGCTGACTCATGTCAGACGCACTGATCAGCCAGCCCCTGCCCCAGTGCTGACCAATCAGTAGGGGCCACAATCCTAACTCCCACAGTCTCCGTGAGGAAGGATTTCCCCCCTTTACTGCCCATGCCTTGGAACCCACTGGGGAGCCAGGTCTTCAAGCATGAGCTCACCTGTCTCCAGGCATGGACTGCTTTCTAAAAAAAAAAAACAACTCTTACTTTCTTTTGCAAAAAAAAAATTAGGATTTGAGGCCATTTGGGAGTGAAAGGTAGCATGTGAATGAAGGGCAGGTTGGAGATGGCATGGAATCATGGGAAGAGGGTCAATACTTCCTTAGCACCAAAGCTGCCAGGCACAGTGGACCTCCGGAGGCCTTCCCGATAGCCTGGCTGAGCTGAGGTTGTTATTCCCGCTGTAGATCTGAGTTTCCCGACTCACTCTTCAGTAGGGAGACCCATTCAAAACTAACCCTATCTGCTCTAAAGGAGTTGAAGCAAAGCCGGTCTCAAATGCGGGCCTCAGGGGCGGGGCACATTCCACAGCAATTCTCTCCTTAAACCTCCTCTGTGAACACCTCTCCCCGCCGCCCCCCGTGTTTTCCCCTTGTGGTAGCTCTTCTCTTTGCTCCCCGTCGTTCTTCTTTCTCTCCCGCCCCAATACCTCCAGGGCACCGTTTCTCACTCACAGCAACTTACTGCTTTTCTGGTTTCCCCATCCATCATTCGAGTTAGCAAGACCAAGGGCCCTCTTCAGGGGCCACCCTTCCTAGAAAGTATTAGAATTCCTTAGGCTAATAATCACCGAGTCTTGCCCAGTCGCATACCAAGAAGGAAATGGGAGCTCAGAGAAAGGAAGGATTTCTCAAGGTCGAGGACAGGCGCTGCCGAAGAGAAGGGAGCGGTTTGAAACAGGTGATCAAGGAGAGGAAGACCAAGGGTGCGACATTTGGAAAGGGTAGGACTCCATGGACGGAGAAGAGTTAGAGACGGGCAGGGGCTGGAAACCCTTTGGTACCCTGCCTGCAGTGGCGGTGAAGCCCACGCAGCCGTCGAAGCTCCCCCAGCTGTGCACCATCCATGAATCCTACTGTGTGTCAACTTGAAAGTAAATTTCAAAAAAAAAAAAAATGGCAGGGAGACTGGCTGAGAGATTACGGGAGAGTGGAGAAGTAATGAGAAGTTGAGTTCTAGCAACGGCGAGATTCAACTTCTAAAAAGAGGGGGGACCTGGGTAGGAGAGGTTCCAGAGGTGAGGTTCAGACATGTGGGGTGTGAGTGTGAAGGAGGAGTCCCAGACGACAGGCTGTGGATTTTTCCAGTTGGAAGGGATCTCAACCAAGCATCCAGGAAAGTTGTGTCTCGCAGATGAGGAAAGCGGGTTGTGAGTGATTTCAGGGTCCGGGCTTTGTCTGGCTGGACGGTGATATCATCAACCAGACAGGGCAGACACGGGGCAGCGAGCTCTGGAGGAAGTGGATGAGTTCACTTTTGGATATTTTGAATTTGGAACATTCATGTCACCGAGATTTCTGTTTTTAGGTTTCACGAATTTGAAAACAAAATGGTTAGGTTTTGGCATTAAAAAAAAAGCAGCATCTTTCCCCAAATAGTGTTTCACTGCAGCTACAGTGAAAAAAAAGAACTCCCGGCTACCGAGTCCTGCGTGAAGATGGCCCCTCAGATTGTCTGAGTTTGTGTGCGTGAGACTGACAGCCACGAACATGGCAAATAAGGACCCCGATCCAAATAAGATGTCGGGCACATTCTTCATGAATGTGTTTGCCACTCACACGGCCATATGCTCGTGTAGCAATACAACAAAGTTTGCTCTTCCTTATCCGTCACACACAGACCAAACTTTGAAAAACACTTGTTTCCCATCCTTGCTGGTGCCAGGGTATAATTCACTGCTCTGTTTTTGCTTTTGTTTTTAGGCACAGACAGCAAACGACCAAAGGGGGATGAGCTCTGAGTTGCTGTTAGTCAACCAACAGCAGCCCAGCACAAGTGTGGGTGCTACAGACAGGACTGAAATCAAGGAGACTATTGTCCCTATTTCACAGCAGTTGGCAAAATGACTTGATGTAACAGGCAGGGGAACGAAGGGGCGTTTTCAACACCCTCACAGCCCCTGGGATATGCAACCAATTTGAAGATCCTCAAAGTTACAAGCTAACAAGAAAGCATAATGTTCTTGGCTGTAAAGTTTAATCACAGAATAACAAAATATAAAGTTAATAACAGTTAAAATAACACTTCCTGTTTTTTTTTCCCCAAGAGCTGAGTAGGGTGAATGTGAAGATGGTGAGTCTCGGGCAGAAGCTACAACGTTAAGTGGCTTCAAGCAAAGATCTTTGTTTTGCCCAATAATGTATCCAATGCTTAGCATCATAGTGGGCTTTCAATATATAACTGTTGAATGAATGAACGAAGCTAGAAGTGAACAAGTCAACGTGAGAGATGGCAAAGCTGCTTTATTTCATTCACTCATTCATTCATTCATTCACTCATTCAGCAATAACACAAAGCACTTAGTGCCAGAAGATTTTCAGGCACGGTGGTGGATATATAAACGCAGGAGACAGGGCTCTGGGCCTCAACACAGGTACAACTTAGAAAAGGAAGAAGTAAACAGCAAACATTTGTGTACTGAAGCATTATCAGAGAGCATGTGGGGAAGCCTGGGGAGGACGCATGGAGAAGGCGGAAGGGTGGTACCGTTACAGGTCGGTGGGGTCACTCCCAACAGAACGTCCCCTAGGAGAGCCGAGCCTTAAGGGATGAAGAATTTTGTAAAACTGGACGGAAGGAGAGTGTTCTGGGATGTAAAGAAAAAAAGCAGGAAAACAACACCCCTAGAGTGGAGGGGACAGGGCGATTTGGGGGAACAGCGAATCTTGGGAAGGAGCAGCCCGGACGGCTGGATGCTGAAAATTCCCAACCAGAGCTGAACTCAAGCATCGGGCCCCTTTGTCTTGTAGGAGAGGCTAAGCCTTTTTTTTCTTTGTAACTAGAAAAGAATTTTACTCAAATCTCTTTCAAAGCATAAGGTAAGCTGGAGTGAGGAGAAACCAGAGCAGGTTCATAAAATCACTGTAGCAAGAGTTAGTAAGGGTGGAGGCAGCGAGGTTAGGGGGGACGGAGGAATGGCGGGGCTCTTGACTCCCGGCCCAGGGGTGAGCAGAAACACGCACACTGCACCCTGCGGTTGGAGCCTGGGCGGTCAGGGGAACAGCGGTGATGTGCGGAGAAACTGTCGAGTCCCCCGGGAAGGTGTTGTGGGATAATGAGGAGTTCACTCTTGAATGAAATGTTCGGATTACGTGTTAAGTTCACGCTGCCAACAGAAGACCCAGGTGGAAAGGTGGGTTTGTGGGGAGATACAGTTACCGACACGGGACTGAAGTTGGCAGAAAACCCAGTTGAGAATCATCTGCATAGAGGTGACACGGACGCTGTGAGGATGGAGGAGAGACACTGAGAAAGACAGAGACCATGATCAATCACGGTAAACAGTAAGTATTAACTAACGGACTGCCTTTTAAACCATGTACTCGACATGTTCCCTCAGAACACGTTTTTCAAAGGGAACGAGCATTTCCTGAAACTGGTTTTCATCTTGACATAAAGAAAACGCCCCATTGATAAGAAGGGTAATAGCAATACTCCTTTTCAACGAAACTCAACTAAAGTCCCGTGTTGGGAGTTCACTGGAGGGAGACAGCGGGAGGGAACAGGGAAACCCACCCATTGCTCCAAACAGCCCCCCTTTCCCAGGCTGAATTTGAGCCCCACTTGGCGAGGGGAAAAAATAACGACAGGCTGGTGTTAGTACTTCTGTTGGGTGGAAGGCAATGGAAACGAATAACCTAGTTCATTTAAACTTCAGTCACCACAGACAGAAAAACATGAGAAGATGTGAACACTGTGTAGGATGAATGTTTCTTTCTTACTCCCACCCTCATCCCGCCCGTCTCTCTTTCCCGGGTCTTTATCGACGCCTCTCAAACGCCTCCTCCCGAGATGTTGATAAGGCGGCCCCCCATCCGCGAACCCCTCCACGGAAGAGAGGCGCGTCTCGAGACCGGAGCTTCCCACCTTCGTGGAACAAAAGCCTGACTTCGGCCCTCAGCACCCACAGCTGTTTTCCACAAAGAGAAAGAACCCCGCGACCCAACTGTCTCTTTGAAGGCAGCTCTCCTTTTCCTGTGGCCTAATTTCGCTGCAGATTGCAAAGTGCCACAAAAGCAAAAAGTGGAGAAGGTTTTCAAAAGAGTTACTTAGTGAGATGAAGCTGATTTCCTTCCAGTATCAAATTCTGGAGGGGAGGGGTCTGCTGGGTTTTCATCCTTCCGTTATGTGTTTAAAGACTCTCTGAATGATTCCCCAAAGATATTATTGTTTTGACTAGAAGTGCACGGTTATAAAAGGTAGTCTACATTTTTCACAAAAGTCATCACTGTTCTTATCAAAGACTCACAAGGCAGTGTTGAGGGGAATGCGACCTAGCTGGACAGACACCGTCACCCACGGCCCAGCTGCTGTTCAGCAGATGATCACGCGTGTGGACAGCCAGGTTCACCGAGGGTCCCCAGCGCAGCCCTGGGCACCTCTGACAGACAGACCAACAGCACTCGCAGCCTCTTGGCGTTGGCCACGTACACCGCGGAGGCCCATTCGCCCCCGCAAAAGTCCAGGGAAGGGCACGTTTGGCAGCGTGGAGGTCGGCAAATAACCCCTGGAAGAGTCAGTTCACCCGAAACCCTTTGGTCACTCTATCAAACAAGGTACTCACGGGGATTGTCTTTTTTTTTTTTCTCAACAAATCTTTTTTAAAATGCTGAAAGGACTTTTTAGATACATTCCTTGATGTGGTTTTCACAAGCAGGCGGGAAGGCTCAGTACAAACCTCAAAATTAACAATAATCATCACCATTGTGGTGCCCAAGCCCTACGACAGATGGGCTATCCAGATATGCCCAGGTGCCAGCTGGCCCAGGACCTTCCCAGTCTCCCCGGACGGTCCAGTGTGACAGTTAGTAACACTGCTTCTCACTTTCGCAAGCACCCCGGCTTGGACAATAAACGTGATGGTCATCCTAGAGATGAAAGGTTGGCAAGCCCATAAACGAAGGGGAACATTGAAACAAGATACAACGTTTTAGAAGGGCGTTCCTTCTGAACTGTGCACTGAACTTAAGAAATAGCCCAGACTTTATGGACTGCGCTCACATACGCAGTTCTGGACTGGGAGTGGTGCCCTGGTGCTGAAGGGGGGTGCTGACACGCAGCCGAGGGTTCCTGTGTGGCCCCCCGCAGTTGCTCTGGACACGGGCTGCAGGTGAAATGGTCTTGGAGAGAAGGCAATGTCAGAAAGGCGATTTTCACCAATGTCTTGAATGAATGGCTCTTGAGCCACAAGTTATGACACTGAGGAATGGCTTACAGTCCCTTTGATTCTGTGGGTGCAACAGGTGTGTGTGTAGGTGGGAGGAGGGGCTGTCAGAAGAGGTTTCTGCTGCAGAAGGTTCCAGAGAGTGAGGGAAGCACTGTCCACACCATGCGCTGGGAGAGAAAAGCAGTTCTCTACCGCGGTCTGGGGGCATGCAGGTCTGAAGACAGGTGTTCGTGGTCTGGCATCTTCCTCCTGTGGCAGGTGACAGGTAATGTCAGCGCCGGCCCTTGTACCATGCCCTGGCGGCTGCAGGACCCTCACTTTGGTTGGAGCTGTGCCCTGACAGGAGTGCCCGGAAGAGCCAAGCTGGGCTGGAAGCCACCTGTGAACTTGTGACTTGTGACTTGTGCATCGGACAGCCCCAGTTTCTGGGAGGACGCAGCCCTCCTCCCAGCAGGGCCCAGCCTGCTCTCAGCAACTGCTCCCCTCCCCCACCCCACAAGCAGGCATGGGGAGAGGAGGTTTAATCACATGACATCCAGCTACTTCTCCAGATGCACCACCCAGAATGAAACGCTCTCTGACCCGCTGAGCATTTTAAACCGAAACACACTCAAACCCTGGACACCAGCCGTGTTGCTACTTCTCTTTTGTGGGGGCTGTGAAGGGGGGTGAGGTGCTGCCCCCAATAACAATGCTCCGCCTAGGAAAATCCCCAACATGAGATAGACACCTGCTTCACACGCTCCCCACCCAAACTCGTGCAGTCGTCACTGACGGTGCCCGATGCCATGTCCTCCCCAGGCCCGGCGACGACAGTGACCAGGAAGAAAGCGTGCAGGTGCTGGTGCCCTGGGTGTGAGTGGGGGTGGTGTAGGGGGTGTATTCCCGCAGAGGGACCACCGGGCTCCAACGAACTGCTGCACAGGACTCACAGCAGCACAGGACGCACAGCAGCACAGGGCAACACGGGACTAGCACGGCTGCACCACAGGGCCACACCACAGCACGGGACAGCATGGGACAGCACGGGACAGCACGGCGTGTCCGGAGGACCCTGGAGATGTGGAATACTCCTGGGTGTGTGCTTGTTTAGGGCCTGGGGGAGAGCCAGTACATCCAGAAATCTCCAAGACCACCTTTCCTCTGGTCTACACACCAAGAAAAACAGGATCAAACCGCAGTGGGCAACTTGAAAAGTCCCATTCCAAGATGTAAAGTGATACTTTAAAATGGAAAATGCCTTCAGAAATCCTGTGCATTTCTGGAAACACGTCCTCACCGTGCTCCTGACTACCTACAGGTACCAATTATGAAAGAGCTCATCTTTCGAGCTTTGTTAAGAACGAGCCGCCTACCAGAGATCTTTGCTTCCACACTTTCCCCCCTCCCATCTATCCTCTCCTTTCCATGTGATACCACGATGCTTAGAGCCGGCAGAGCACAAGCCTGTCATTCTTAAAACATGAAGAAAAAAACTTGGCGCCTTTTTTGTGTGTGATCACAGAGATTGCAATTAATACTCCGGCTGCCTTGGTATGCAGACCAAACCTTCTGCCACGGTGTCGGCGGCGCTGTTGTCTCGGGCAGCTCTGCCAGTCTTTCCCCCCCAACGGAAACAACGCCAGCTTTCTCAGGGCTCAGCAAGGTAGCTGTGAGGCTGGAGAGGTGGTTAGAAACCCTACGAGGGGGGGATGGGCTCCTGGCTGCTTCTCTCCAAAACACCAAGCTCTCTCGAGATCCAAGAGCTTCGGTCTCCCCACACCTGCTGAGAGCAACTAAAATATAGACTTTAGAAAGGAAAAGTGGTTAAAATTTTATGTCATTCATCTATAGCTTAGAAGCTTTTTAATTTATAGGAAGAATAAGGCAGAGAAAATAGTTGTAGACAGAGAACAGGCAGTGATTTACGAAAGTATATGATCAACATGGGGGAATTGCTACCTGCATAACATTAGACTCTCAAGATATAAAAGAAGAAGTAATTATAACTCACAGAAAGTACAGGGGCAGGGACAGCAGAGAGAGCCAAGAAAGACAAGAAGTCTGGCCAGGCTTAGACATCATGCTGCCATACCTGTGGGCCGGCTAAGCTGTAAGGTAACCTAGACCCTGGCCCTGTCTCATCCAGGGCCAGCTGACTGGTCTAGACCAGTGCTGGGATTTACCATGAATCTCAGTGCCCCCAAAGTGTATCAGAAGAAAGAAGAGCACTGAGAACCAAGCCCCTCTGCGGTCATCAATAGCTTGTTAATGCTATTCTTGTTGACTCTCTGGCCTTCAAAACTCATAAAATCACAAACTTTTTTTCTCATGAGAGACCTTCTAATGAACTCCTTTGTTTGCAGATGAAAAAGCTGAGGCCTAGAGGTGTGTGATGTGCCCCACAGAGTATGTTCCCGGGATGGCCAGGAGGGTACAACTGAAGGCCTTGGCCCTACTAAGTGCTCTCAAAACTATGCTGATCTCACACACCATCCCTGACTCCTGTTCTTGACCTCACTGACAGCTTCTCTCTTCTCCCCCAGCAGACCAGCTCCCCATTTTCTGTCCGTATTGGGTATGCGATATTGTTATTATAACAAGAGACGCGAGGTCTGTCCGTAAAAAGTCCAGCCATTGCTAATATAATGAGAACGGTTTGTGTGACATCAGTGTAACCTGGCAGCCAAGGAGAGTGGACTGGAATGCACATGTATGAACAATGATGACTTCACTGTACTAGTCAATGGGGGTGGAAGACGCTGTTGAGTGAGCATGTGTACTGTGTGGTAGTCACATTCAAAATGAGCGTGTGAGTAGAGCAATGAATCTGCTTCAAATTTTGCATTAAGCTGGAACATTCCTCTGCGGAAACTATTCACATGATTCAGAAGGCCGCAGCTATTGGCAACTGGTGATTGGCATCTTTATCACCACAACATGTTCATTCACACATCACATCTCACGTAGGGTTTTTTGGTGAAACATCAAATCACCCAGGCAACTCAGCCCCTCTATAGCCCAGTTTTGTAACTTCTGACTTTTTCCAAAACTAAAATCATCTTTGAAAGGGAAGAGATTTCAGACCATTGATGAGATTCAGGAAAATATGACGAGGCAGCCGATGGTGACTGGGAGAACTGTGTGAGGTCCCAAGGTGACTGCTTTGAAGGGGACTGAGGTGTCATTGTCCTATGTACAATATTTCTTGTATTTTCTCCAAGAAATGTCTCTATTTTTCATGGTACATGGCTGGATAATTTCTGGACAGACCCATACACATATCTGGTTCCTGGCCCAGAGTTCCTGAAACCCTTGTCATTTCCTGTGTGGCAGGCATGAACGGGGCATTTTGGTTATAATACTCGGTCTTGGTTTCCAGTTTCTAACGCAGGAGCCTGTAAGACCCTCGAAAGCTCCAGAGTGCGGTCTTCTGTATGCTAATTAGATGACTGGTGGCTGGGGACCCCTAGGTGGTCTCAGGATGGGGGCTGGTCACCAGAAAGACCAAGGCCTGAGGGAAGGGTTGGAACTTTCGGACCCACCCCCTAAACCCGGGAGATGACAGGGACTGGAGATGGAGCTAATTGCCACCAGCCAATGACTTAGTCAATTGCCCCTACCCTTAGGAAACCTCCACCAACCCCCGTAAACTGGGGTTGAGAGAGCTCCCCAGCAGGTGAACAGATCAAGGTGAAGGTAAGGCAATGAGCTCCACGCCCCTTCTTCCACACCTTGCCCTGTGCACCTCTTCCATCTGACGGTTTCTGAGTTGTACCCTTTACCACCAACCAGTCAGAGCTGGCAAAGCATTTTCCTGATTCCTGTGAACCATTCTAACAGATTATCAGACATCGGGGGGGGAGTCATGGGAACCTCTTATTGAGAGCTGGTCAGTCAGAGGTACCAGGGGCCCAGACCTCTGCCTGGTCTCTGAAGTGGGGACAGTCGTGTGGGATGGAGCCCTTCATTCGTGGGACCCAATGCTGACCCCAGGTAGTGAGTGCCAAGATTATATGAACTTTTAGGACACCCAGTTGATGGCCAGAGATTTGGAGAATCGGTTGTTGGTGTACCACCTTTGGTATAATGAGTGTTGTGAACAAAACCACTCAGAGGTGACTTTCTGGATCCAATCCCTTGCCCCTTGGGTCCCAGGGTCCCTGCCGCATCCTGCCATCTCACGGGTAACTGACCTCAGGCCTTTCCGACAGGCGAGACCCACCGACCTTACTCCATGCTGCCAGGAATCGGACACGACAGTAGCTGGCTCCCAGCAGAAGAAACGCCCTTGTCATTGCAGCACGCCTACCGCCCAAGCTCTGCCTTGACCCGATGCGTCTAAAATTTCAGCGTGAGTCAAAACTTTCCACTCAACACCGGGTACAGCTTTTGACCGACGCGTCACATCAGCCAGCTGCAGGACATGCTGGTGTCCGCCGAACACATAAACACATGAAAATATTTACTTCTAAAGAGGACTCTGCTCTATTATCTTTGGTACAGAAACACAAGCAAATATTTCCATGGGTCATTATTAGTATACTTCTAACAGGTGTTGGACTAGAAGTCAAAACTCTGAAATTCTACTCCCTGCTCTAACTCGTAGAGCAGGTGGGCAGGCTCCCCTCTCCCACCTTGACACGCTCACCCGTACAGGTGTGGCCAGGCCTTTCCTGCCCACCTCAGTGGGCCAGCAACAGCACCAACAAGAACCCGGATGTAAACACGCTTTGTAAAGAGTTACTCGAGGTGCCATGAAAATGTCTAAACTCTACCCAATCTGTGCAAAAGAGCAAGAAAGAAAGAAGAAAGAAAGAAAGAAAGATCTCTCTGCCCTCCTATATAATAATATCCAAATATGGGAATATTTGGTCGGCCACACTGTTCAATGAACAGTTGGCAGTCTGGCTTTGTGCTGCCCAATAGAAATATAATGTGTGCCACATACGTAATTTGGAATTTGCTAGTGGCCACATTTGCCTCACTTAAACCAACATCTCCAAAATATCATTTCAACATGGAATGAACAAAAATTGCTAACAAAATATTTTGCATCGATCTGTCCATGCAAAGTCTTTGAAATCTGGTGTGCATTTTACATTCCAACCCCACTGCCCTTGGACTAGCTGTAAGCCACGTGCTCAGCAGCCACACCTGGCTAGTGGCCACCACGCTGGACAGAGCCGACTTTAGACACGGCGTCTGGCTGCACACTTCGGCAGTGCCTATCAGTGAGCTTTTCTTCGGTGCCGAGCACCGTGCCTGGCAGGGAATCCGGGCCCAGTCAACACTGCCTGGATGCGGTGTGTGCATGCGGTGCTTAAGTGTGTGGCCATAGCCTGCACCATGGAACATCTTTAAAATACGAGCTGGAATCGGAGCTTTAAAAAGCATCAGATCTGTGCTGATCTTTTTCTGTTCTCAAAACACAGAAGTCTTGGCTTGCCAACAGGCAAGCTGCTGGTCAGGATGACATTCTAGGCATGGCATCTACTGATGGAGCGAACATTTCTCCCAAACCATCTTTCACCTGCCTCGCTACAGACTGGTCCTTGTCTCTAAAGTGGCGGCTGCTAGAAGCCCAGGGAGCCTGCTGGAAACAGATGAGCGCTTGTCCCCGGTCCCGTGTTACTAAGAAATCATTTGCATGCTGTTCAGCGAATTCGCATAAAGTCGGAGCCAAGAGATCTTGGCTGGGTTTCCAGGCCCCTGCTCCGGCTCCGGGCTGCTATGACCACCGCTATTTATCCCCATTTACTCAGGTGGTGGAGCAAGACAGACCCCCAGTTAGAATCGGCATAAAAATGGAATTCCTTCTCCACACTGACATGAAACTCAGTGTCCTCAGGGGCGAACTCAGATGTAATCTGGCGGCCGCATCCTTTGTTGTGACAAGAGTTTATTTTATATGACTCTGACCTATGGCATCGACACACAGCTTCGGCTGGGGTTGCAATGATCCATGACGGCACACACACCTGAACGCCTCAGAGCGGGGACGCCGGCCTGTGTGTCACCTGGGAAACCAGACTCACCCCGCTTCATTCCAGAAAGCCACAAGCCTCCATCCCCAAAGCCACAGTTACCCTAAAGGACCTTGTCTCCTTCTAGCCAGGCGTGGTGAGGGGCAAACTCAAGGTGACCAGCTCACACAGCCCTCTCTCTTCCTTTGGGACCGAGGGGCCCAATCACAGGCGGCAAGTGCACAGAGTGACTGACACAACCTAGTAGGTGGGTGCGGAGGAAAACACAGAGAGAACACGACGCGACACCAGTGTACCGTTTGCTGTTTTATCGCAACTGCCTATCTCTTTCTAGGACGAGTTCCCAGAGAAATTCCATTTTCGTGACAAAACCCTTTACCCAGCCAGGGTAAAGGCTGCGGCGCTGTTATTATCGCCGCTGTTGTTTCTGCGAAGGTCATCTCCGATGGTATGTCTGCGCGAGATAAATGGTTTCCTAAACAGGCTTTTCTGCATCCTGCCGCTGGCTAGGCTTGCCCCGAGTCATCACTTCTGGGGCCTTGAGCGAAGCAGCTTCCTGGAAACCCCAGGAGAAGAGAGGGGACGGCGTGTTGTGATCAAGAGCATGAAGCCCTCCATGGGCGCCTGGGTTCGAGTCCCAGCTCAGCACCCAAAGCCGCAGTACTCGGTCCCCTCTGAGCCCTGCCGCACCTCCGACTGCTGTAAGATGCGTCCCCATAGGCAGAGCATTCAGAAAGTGTCTGTCATGGAGCACACGCCTGTGAACATTGGCTCTACCTGTGGTAGAGCATTCCGTCAGTCAGTGGACACTTACGGGACACCAACTATGGGCGTGCCCTGCGCTGAGCACTGAGGATGCAGGGACGGTCCAACCGCAGCCATACGGCTGAACTCCTGTGGACAGCCTGGCTGATTCCCCTCCGCAGTGTCTTTCCTGGGCGTGCCGTCCCAGTGGGCCAGGGGCTCAGCCTGTCCCAGGATGGACGCCTGCCACATCTGGCCTCCTCCTGTCCCCTCCACCACCAACAAAAATCACTACCCTGTTGGACACAGGCACTGGCTGCCTGCTGCGTGAAGGAGCAAATCGAAATTCCCTGAGGAGACACTCAGGACCCTGGGGAGGCAGCCTCAACTAGGTCCCTAGCTTTGTCTCTTTCCGTTTCACTCCCTATCCCCTGTGTTCTGGTCACACCGACCTTTGTAGCATTTAGGTCAGACTCTTATATTACACTGTTTATTTGCACACAGTAAGTACCCTTTCCCACAATCCACAGGGCAAGCTCCTACGCGTCCGTCTAGACCCAGGCCAAATGGCACCTCCTCTGGGAAGCCACCCTTCGGTTTCTCAGGACAAACTCCCTGGGTTGCAACAGTTCTGTTTGTGTGTCTGCTGTCCCAGGAGACCGCCCTCGGCAAGGCCAGAGAACACACCCAGAAACACTGCAGGCGCAGAGGTTGCCGGAGGAGCCCAGGAGCACGCTGTACTGTACAAAGGTTTCCAAGTGAAGCCCCAAGGCAGATGTTCAGCGTTAAGGGAGTGTCGGCAGCTCCTACAGGTCCGTGCAGCAGGATGGGCCGCTATTCAAAATATGTGAACAATGTAGCTCTACACGGGAGGGTGATTTAGATACAGCAATACAGCACACACTCCCCCAGAAATACCAATATTCATACCCCCTGAGTCACGTTCCTATTAATTCTCTGCTCAGAAAGAAAAGTGAGGTAGAAGAAACAGAACAGGTAAGCAGGTGCCATTTAAAGTCTCTTAGCCTCATTTTATTTTATTTTTTATTTTATTATTTTATCTGCACAATGATTGCTTTGCTTCCTCTATTACCTTACTGTGGAATGAGTCATTTCACCAGAGTGGGTTTTTTAGATAACGGCAGCTGAAACTTAAAAATAAATTTAACTATTTTCAATGGAGACACCTCTGAAACCTTTCACCCTCTCTCCCTGAACTCTTCAGCGCTTCCCATGGGAAGTCACCCGGTCCGGATGAGTCAGCGGCATCATTAGGACCAAGGAAGATGGTCCGAGGTGACCTCAGGGCTGGTGACGTCTTCATCACTGTCTGCCCCACACAGAGGGGCCTCGGATTGCTGTGTGGCTTAGCTCCTGAACTGGTTTTAACAGCATTTTATCTTCTTCCTTACAATCAGACTCTTAATAACAATTTCTCTAATAACTTTCAGGTCTCTACTACTGACTCAGGACTAGTTTACTATATTTAGTGTTTTCATTACCTGGGCAAAAATGATAACTCCTTTTATGAGAAACTGTATTTCTTTTTTTTTTTTTAACACATTGGGTGGGAAATTATTCAGCCTCAAAAGAAATGGAATTTGGACCCAGGCCACAACATGGACAAACCTTGGGGACATTACACCAAGGGAAATAAGCCAGACACACAGGGACAGGTATCGTACGGTTCCACCACGAGGCTCCTAGAGCAGCCCAGCTCCTAAAGATGGAAGTCCCCTCCCAGGGACTGGGAGCTGGAGGGGCTGGGGAGTCGCTGGTGTCTGGGGACGGAGTTTCAGTTTGGGGTGAAGAAGACGTTCTGGAGGTGGAGGGAAGCCACGGTTGCATGACTAGTGAACGTTCTTCACGCCGCTGCAGTCAAAAATGGTTAAAATGGCCAGTTTTGTGTTATGCATATGTTACCACTGCATGTAGAACGTTTTTAAAAAGCAAACCTGTTAAGAGCAATGTGCAAGCTCTTATGAGTCAGGCTGTGACCTTTAGTGTGTGAACTTTTGTGACATCTTTCTGCCAGCAAGGCTTGAAACGACTTCCTAGTTCCAAGTCCTGTTTAGGATCATCGTACTTGCTAAACAGAGATCTCGAAGGTGTTGACGGACCTTGCAGCCATCAAGGTCTTGTCTTCACAAATCACAACACAGGTGACACACAGGTGCGCTTCACCTCCACGGGGACATTATAAATAATCGGAGGGAGAACCAGGGCAGAGAAAGGGAGAGCTTCCTTCTCTCTGCCCTGGGAACCAGAGAGCCCGTCCTGGGCAGGGACTGTGTACCTCCCCTGCTGTCCCTGAGATCGGTCCCTATAACTAAACAGTCACGTATAAGGCTGTTAAAGAACAAAGATCCTAATTATCTGAAGCCATTAGGATTTTAAAAGATTTCTAAAAATACAGAGAGCAGGCTTTTAAATATTATACTGTTGCCTTAGAGAGTATGAATTAGACATTTTAGATTATATTGGACCAAAACTCTTAAAGCAGTCTGGTCCATAAGAGAGAGAGGAAATAGCTGGGGGGCGTGTTCAGTTCCACAAAGGCAGAGCCCAGGGTTTGGGGAACCCGGTGTTGAACTCTGCCTCACTTAATGAAAGGTTACTATTGTCTCTCTGCCTGGATAATAATTTCCCTTCCTTTTTTGCTTCCTTACGAAATACCATGAAGTTCTACTCCCAAAGTTATAACATATTGTGCTGGGAGAAAAGTTTAATTTTTTATTTATGCGTGCTTTAATAAACAAAGCCCTTACAGCAGCAGTTCTTTTTTCTTCTGAATTTGAGTTTCTTATTCAGTGCATGAACTTCAAATCAGTTACATATTCATTCTAAACCTGTGTGCTAACACAGAGAGATACATAAATTAATGAGAAAGCAGGAGGGGAAAAAGAGAGAGAAAGGTTTAATAAGGAGCCTCGTAAGACTTTCCTATCTTGTCAGGAGTTCATGTTTAAGTTTCTTTAAGAAAGTAGTTTCCTGGCTGATGGTGAAACTCCCTGAGCCCCGCAGATCAACACAGCAGCATCCTGTTGAAATGTTATTATGGAAACACTGTGGTGTTCTAAGCCAAACGTATCCAAATTAAACTGAGGGGATGGAAATAACTCTCCCTTGATACAGCCGGGTGGCTAAAGGTGGGTTTGTTTATGAGCAGAATAAAATTTACAGCTAGATATAAAAACAGACACATCATCATCTTGTAAACTTGAGTAACATGTCATTCCACTTCTGCCCTCTGAAAAAAACACTCTCAGGTCATGCCTAAAATAAGAACGGCTGAGGGCCGAGCATTGCACCCCAGGTAGAACCGCAGACTTCCCCGCCTTTTGATTAAGGCATGAGGCTTGTGAAAATTGGACAGTGAGGTCATTTCTCCCGAACCAGGAGCACACGGTGGATGTCATTCACACACACACATACACGCACGCATGCACGCACGCACGCACGGGCACGCCAACTTCCCTCCCAGAGAGCTTCTGAATCGGATCTCTGGTCTTGGTATGGAGCAGTTTTTACTACTTGTTTTTCAAAGGCTATTTATGCAGACTATTGGAGCCAAAGAGGAGAGAGACAGAAACGAAATGTTTCCCTCTCTTCTTTTAAACTATGAAAGCTTTTAAAAAACCCACCTCCTACTTACTAAAAGAAAGACAGCTAACTGGCTTTCTAAAGAGGTGCAAAAGAAACCCCAAAGTCGCATGCATCAGATGGTCACATTCGGTAGGTTTCTGTTTTACATTTTTCTAATTTCTCTAAATTTCAGAGGACATCCATTGTCACTGAGATGGACTGAAAAAGGATCTGGTCCTGCCTCTTAGGAGGCAGTTACTTGACTTTGCAGAACCTCTGTTTCCTCATCTATAATTCCACTTCCTACCCTCAGGGGAGGTTATCGGGGTTAAATAGTCTCCTGCCCATAAAAGTGTTGTGCCCAGAGTTTGGTACACTTCGGGGTTCAGACATGCTTGTTTCCTTCCTTCCTCGTGCCTTCCCTGACCGTGGCCAGTGACCGTGCCGTGATAGATGACAATGGGGAAGCTGTCAGGGTCGGCAGGGACAGAGGGCAAGTTCTCCAGAGGTTTAGCAAAAAACACTAGAAGTCTTTAAGTCTACACTGTGCCCTGTCACCCATTTTAAACGGAGGCACAGGCTGAGTTACACTAACACATATATTACTTTTCAAGGTGGAACACTGTTTTCAGCTGTTAATTTTTACAAAGTCATTCAGCCTCCTCTGTGTACATTGCAAATGGGACCAGACAAACCTCAAAGGCCAACTTAAGAAGACAAGCACTCCTATTTCCATCTGTCCTGTTTCTGTTACATATTAGTCCTCATTGTCTACTGTCAATTACTTGCCTGTCTACTGTTCTGACTTCCTCACAATGTTGGAATCAGGAACCGTCTAGATTAGCGATTTTCAACCAGTGCAGCGTGAGAGTTTTTAAAGCACGCAACACCTGACTATTTCGTCAGGGGCACTGACCCCTTTTCCATTAGATTGTCAAGAAAATGACAACAGCCAACACAACAGTAGCCACCTGGTGTAAATGAGTCAAAATCATACCCATTTTGCTTTGTCAGATTGGCAAAAATATATTTTTTTGGCAAACCACAGAATGTCAGTCATTAAGTGTACGTGTGCCATGACATGAAAAAGGTTGAAAATCGCTGGTACGGACAGTCCCTGGCTGTCACTTCTTTTCTGTTATGGCTCTAGCACTGTTATAAATATTTTTTGAATGAACGAGAAAGTGAACCAACATAGCCACGTGCCCTTGAGACACTGGAAATACTACTTGAGGAAGCCTCCACCCCTTTCCAAACTCAATAAGCACTCCACCAGCCAAATTCATTCTGGTTACCTAAAGAGAGGAGCCCAATTTTTCAATGAAAACGTGGGTTGCTGGCTGGATACCAACCATCAGCAACAATCGTCTCCAGTCGTGTAATTCCACCTGTCCCCCGTTGAACGGGGCTGTCTTCCAGAACTGTCCCATGGAGCTTTAGACAGTGCTCATCTCCATCACACTGCTGTCCCCCTACGGAGGCATCCCAAGGCCAAGCCCCCTGCCTGCCTCCCACGCACACCCACGGGGTCTTGAGTGAATGTGTAGGAATGAAATGACGACAAGCAGGTGGGGGCCCCTCTTCGGCAAACACAAAACAAACTTCAAAAACAAACTCAAGGAAGGAGCAATAACCCGAAAGAAAAGACTACATTTCAATTTCCTGACAATCTTGGGATAAGAAGCAGGAGAGGATACATTTTTAAAAAATAGATACACTTGATTCCGTCTCGGTGGAGGAACCTGGTGCCCTTAGGAAAACACATCCCGAGAGGCAGTGCAGCGTAAAGAAGTAGCTGCAGGACTCCAGTCTGGGAATGAATGCCCGCTTTTCTGGATCTGCTGGCTCTCACGTGGCTTCATTAGGCAAAGCTTTTTCTTCACACGGGAAATAAACACATAGCAATAAGGGTGTGGGGAGAGGAAGGCAGAGAGAAGTGGGAATATAATACCTGCCTTGCCTAGGGTTTGCCTCGAAGATTAAATGGGTCAGTAGATATGAAACACCTTTGGACACTTTAAAATCCTACCTAATATCTAGCTGTTGAAATTTTTTCACCGGGAGAAAGACTCCATGAAAACTGCTTTTTATAATTGAATTCATTCTCCAAATATACTTTTATTAACTCGTTGTTAATGGAGATTTAATACAATGTGAATTCCAATAAAGTGTTTTTCTACCAGGGAGTGTTAGTTTAAAAGAATGGGGAAAAGGGGGGGGGACCACCCTCATATAATAACCACAACAATGACCATATTCTTTTCAAAAGGATCATAGAAAAAGACCACCGAAATTGCAGGAGAAATGAGCAGTGATTTGAAGCACTCGCTCAATCACACCTTCCCCCGATAGCCTGGCCCTAATCGCTGCCCAAAGCTATCAGTTTTTTGCTGTCCCTACTCCACCCCTGTAGGTCGAGCACGGCGACTTACTGAGCTAAGTTCTGCCTCATGCACTGAATGAAGCGGAGCCAGAGAGACCTTGCTGGAGCAAAGCTGTCCCTGGTGGTCCAGGTCCAGCCCCCCCCTATCTGATCTGGTCTCCTCCCTCTGGCCAGGCTGGCCCTTCAGTTCCTGCAGCTCATCATGTGCTCTCAGGCCTCTGGCCTTGGCTCTCAGCCTGGCCCTCCTTCCCAACCCTCTAGGTTACGGCCGGCTCAGCCTCCAGGCTTCAGCTCCCTTCCCTGGGAAGATGTCCTTGACTCTCGCAAGTGCCCCTCCTGTGGCTGCGTTTCTTCCCTCCCAGCTCTCCCCTTGCTTGACTGTAACTGCTGTTTAACGATCCTCACCCCCGCCCCCCAGAGTGTAGGCCACGTCTGACCGGTTCCCACTTCCCACGGGCCTGGCCCACAGCACGTACTCAGTTTTAAAAAAAATGCGTGAGATTAATGAATAACCGGCCTCCTGTCTGCTTTAATGGTATGATCCAGCCCCTACCCCAAACAATTATTTCCTAGAAAACAAAGATGCAAGTGGGTCCTTAATAGGAAGAAGGAGGACATCCTTTTTAATATGGGGCCGAGTCGAATAAGTGGAGAAGTTTGAAGGCAGAATCAAGCGTCTCAACTCCTATTAAATATCCCCAAAGTCTCCACCTTTTCAAACTACTAATTTACTCATTGGTCATGCCCTTGCGGTATTCCTTCCAGAGGTATTTTCAAATTCCACTTGACGTGTACTTTCATCAGTTAATTTTTAATTGAGCCAAATATTAAATGCGCACATTAACCAGACAAAGCGTGTTTAGCTACTGATCTGCCGTGACAGCCTGTGTTATTCTCACACACAGGCCAAGCATGAAATAGAAAACTAATAACCCCTTAAGTGTATTCTCAAAGTATCATTTATGGGAAAGAAAACTACATTCAAAGGAAACTTGTGCAATGGCCGTCATTTTTTTTTTTTTTCCCTGAGCCGCAAGCTGTTACCAAGCTGGGAAGCTCATTTTCTCACGGATACGGACAAGCTCAAGAGTCCCACTGTCACTGGATGTGTTCATTAAGAAGGAATCTGGCAGCAGCTCAGGGGACGGATACTTTGGAAAACAGGCCAATTATCTGGGTGTCCTTTATAATTTGAAGTTTCTGAATTCACTCCTAGATAAGCCGCTTGAAGAGGGTCTGGCAATGGTAACACGGCGCGCAGACGGCCACTGCAGAAACGACAGGGAGGGAGGGAGGATGGGGAGGAGAGAATTTGCTTGTGGTTTCATTCATGGGGACAAATCTGTAAGCTGACACATCCCTCTTCTTAAAAAGTCCCTAGAGCAGTATGGTCAAGCTTCATTACAAGTAAACAAATCATAGCATCTTTTTCAAACAGATGACAAATGGGGAGTAATAAGGCTGTGAGTTCACTTCAAGCCAGGGACGAGGAGTCTCAGAATACAAATTCCACCAGTTCGTAAAACCACAGATGGGCTGCGATGCCCGCGTTGGTAAAGACGGAGACCTTGGCCCCAAGCTGCCTGGCCAGCGGTTTCCATCCGTGACACCCTGGTGGTCCTTTCACTGTTGGTCAATGTCTGGGGACATGAAATCTCGGTCCTCTCACCTCAGGGAACAGTGAGCTGTACCGTTGCACCTTCAATCGCCTGCCCGTTTTCATGGGAGCTGGAGGACCATTTATCCTCACGACGTTCCTGCCTGAGTTCTTTTATATTGGAGGTAACACGCAGTTCAGAGGCAAAGCCCACCTTGTCCCTGCTGGGTGACCTTGGACAAGCCCTGATTTCTTTAACAGTAAGGGACAGATAATTTCAAACTTTCAAGACTTTCACACTCTGGACAGGGCCTGACATATGAAACGTGAGGACCAAGAACACCTATGTACATGTATGTAGATTGTATGTATGTATTCTTTGTGCAAACAAGACATACTCAACAATCAGCAGGCTGGTGTCTAACATCAGCATTGAGGACTAATAAAAGTTGAATGTTTACTATCAAGAAAAATCTAGACAATTTCCCTTCAGGTATGAATGACATACCTTTCCAATTCAGTGATGAAGGAGGAAGTCAAAGGAGTTAATAGGCATTTTTCTCTTTTCATTTCTATTAAATATTAACAGATGTGTGGGATGGGACGTTCAGTACATGCACGTGTGCACATACACACTGTACTAAGGGGAGCAGAAAATGTCAGCTGGGTTAGAATGTTAAATGCCCCAAATACCTCTAACTTAATCACTTTATTAGTTCGTTAATTCAATAAACAATCAATGTGTATGCACTACTAGCTGTTACACTAGGTGCCAGGGTACATTTAACAGGAGAAATATTTTATTAAATGAGGAAGTTCCAGTGAAGGAGAACACCTTGATTGTCTAAGCCTGCACAAATGGACGATACTACTTGGGTATCGGAACAATAATTTCACTCAAGTCGAACTATTTTTTAAGTAGGCAGCCTGGCAGTGGGAATCCAGCCTTTGAACAGTAAAACTCTGAGTTAATCATCTCAAGCCAATTGAGAGAACACCACAGAGAACTTTGGGGGAAAGACAGTGTGGGGAAAGCAGTGATAAAAGAAGACAGAATCGGCAGCGGCCACTGGGACTACTTTGGGACTTGAAAGAGAAAAACGGGGAATCTACAGGGTTTGCGGGGAATGGATATTATACTCTCACCAAAACTTCTCTCTTGAGCTCCAGATCCTCAAGGGCAATTGCTAGTGGGCATTTCCACTTGGATATCCTATCCTATCAACTGCACAGCAGTTTCCATATGGACTTAGTCTCACGACTGGTTGGTAAGTCCTTTGAAGGCAAAGGTTATGTCTTATACTTGTTTCACTCAACCGAAGCCCCTGCTATAGAGCCTTNTAAAAGAAGACAGAATCGGCAGCGGCCACTGGGACTACTTTGGGACTTGAAAGAGAAAAACGGGGAATCTACAGGGTTTGCGGGGAATGGATATTATACTCTCACCAAAACTTCTCTCTTGAGCTCCAGATCCTCAAGGGCAATTGCTAGTGGGCATTTCCACTTGGATATCCTACTGGAAGTTCAAGTCAAAAGCGTCCAAAATTAATTTTATCACATTTACCCCACAAAATAGTAACTGTTCTTATCTTTCCCTTCTCTCTTAAGAACAATATCATTTTTTGAACCAGCTGGGCCATGAACTTGAGTCCCTTGCTTCCTCCTGTCCCTCATTGCTCTCATCCAATCTGTTGTCTGCTCTTGAGTTTGACTTGACCATCCCCCACGTCTGTCTTGTCTTTTTCATTCCCCACTCCACCACCGTGGTGCAAACCGCCTACCTGGTCTCCCACTCTCTAGCCTTCATCATTGTCAATCTTCTGCAAGTTCACAGATGTCTCAGAACCTCTTCAATATCCTTTTAATGGCTACCGAGTTAAATACAAACCACTGGACCTAGGACCCAGGCTTAAGTTACGAGAGACCCAACTCTCTGCAATTCCCCAAACGTGCCTCAGACATTTCTGCCTGCTTTGACTCCTCTGCTCCAGTAACTCCATGTGCGGTCTCCCCGTATCTCCTACATATCACCTGTGGCATGAAACTCTTCCAGATCCCCTTCCAACTGGACCAGATCTCTCTGTTCACTAGAGAGTGTCAACTGCACAGCAGTTTCCATATGGACTTAGTCTCACGACTGGTTGGTAAGTCCTTTGAAGGCAAAGGTTATGTCTTACACTTGTTTCACTCAACCGAAGCCCCTGCTATAGAGCCTTGCACATAGTAGGCTCTCAATAAATGGTTCTTCGGTGAAAAAAGTTTGTGTGCATGCCATCTCCAGTACGATCCTACAACCCTTTGGCTTTTCATCGCTCTCCTGGTGACTAGGAACTTGGGGTTAAGTTTTGCTCATTTTCCTTGATTAAGACTTCTGCAAATCCTTTTCTTCTTATACGGGCACTTTAATGGTAAGTGCCTCTGCCTTACTGTACTTACAATTTGGTTACAAAATAGCTCAGAACCACCTCTACAAGCTTTCAGTGTTAGAAAAGAAAGACAGACGGAGTGAGGCAGAGAGATACTGGCTGGAATTCATCATGGAAATGGCTCTGAGACAGTCCTGAATTTTAGACTCGGAAGTGCCAACTGGCAAACTTTATGAACTTGGCTGTTTTCTCCCAAAGAAATAAAAAAATCAATATCTAAAGCTGATGATATAATCTGTAATTAATTTTATTCCTATCCTAACTGTAAGAAGATAATATATGTCGCAAATAGGCATTGAATGAACAGCCCTAAGTATTTCTCCCATATTCTCTTAGAACATTCTCATGCAGCTGAGTGGAACATTTGGCTGCATTTCAACTTCAGAGATAATACATAGAAAAAGCATTCATCACGTTATAAAGTGGAAGAAATCTGAGTGCTGCTAAAGAAAAGTTGGACCAAGTCGAGAAAAGTCAATTGACCACATTGATGATCTCTTGTTCGGTGCTCTGAGTGTTAACTCTCCATTCTCTGTCGAAGCTCAAGACAAGACTGCTAAAAGTGAAGAACTACAGTCACTGGAACTGTTGCAAGAAAGAGGTGTTGGTTTCGGGGGTAAAAAAATCTCCCCCGAAAATTTGAAACTTCTCTTAACTAGAAATGAAATAGAGCTCTATCCCTTAAGTTCCGAAGGCAAAACAAGGAGGGGCATGGAAATGCCAATTTCCCAAATAAAAGGTTTCCCAGCGAAGTGTACACTCTGTGTGCAGCGTCTCAGAGAGCCAGGTTCTACTGGGAGCCTTTCTGGTAGAATCCGCCAGTCGCCCAAGCGAGTCACCCAGGCAGCTCTTAGCATCTTGCTACAAATGGTCGCCCCAGCATGTCAGGGAGGTTCCCTTTCGCGCATGTTGATGGGGGTGTTTGGGGAAGTGTCTTTAGTCTAAGTTATTTTAGTTAACTTTAGGAAGTCAAAACTTATCTCAGGCGACAGCATAGCCCCCACACTAATTTCCCACGGCGGAGATGAGAGCCAGGAAAAGTTCTGCCAGTAGATTCTGTCTCTTCCCTGCACAGGATCGGAACTCATGGCCTGGAGGGAATGCCTCGTCTCTGCGAGGAGAAGTCTGCCTTGCCCTGCTGCCTCTAGCAAGATTGGAGCAGGGGTTACTTCTAGCTTCAGTCAGACCCTCCTTCCCTGCTGCCTCTTGCTGGTGTCCAGGCATAAGGCTCATTCTTCCGGTGAACTCTACCCTTCACGTGTTGGAATGGAACAAGGAGCCCACCTAGGAAGGAGGTCTGTCTGTGGTGGCACCGTGGGCAGGTAGAGGGCAGCCAATGGGGGGCGAGGTGGGGTCCCTATAAGAAAGCCCACCTGGCTTTGGAGAGAGAGAGAGAGAGAATCAATCTTCATTCTCCCCAAAGGACAGCTGGCTTTATCTTTTTGTTTGGCAAATAGAAAGCAGAGAAATAACGTTAGCACTATAGAACTGCGTGTAGATCAGACCAAGAGATGACCCACGGCAGCAATGCTTTAAAAAATGCAAACGGCTTTGTTGTCATTTCAAAAGTTTTACAATCTCCACTTGAAGAGAGGGGACCAGGAGGGCAAGAAGTTAGATGCTGAACACCTGCTCTTTGGGAACACAAATCACGGTGCACCGGGACTTTCTGCAAATAGCGTTCTGGAAGAGGGGCTTCTTGATGAACAGAACAGTACTGTGACCTAAGACCAAAACAAGACACAGGCTCTCCCCAACCCCCAACCTCAAGAACCCTTGTTCTGGTTCAAATTCGACTTGTATTTTTCTGCACGCAAGAATTCTTTAAGGAAGACAGTCCTTCAAAAGAAGCTCTGCCAACCACCCTCATCAGAGCCTTGCTTGTCTTTTACTGAAAAAGAACTAATGAAATACTTTAAGAACGGCAGATGAGTGTTTATCAAGTCTTCCTAATGTGTAGAAAGAGCACTTAATGGGTAAATATTTAACAAGGGAACTCCCCTTACCTTTCAGTTCTCTTACACATATATCTTGTTACACAGGATTTCAAAAATTTTCTACATTTCTCCTCCTATGTAAATCAGGCCTCATGCTGAAGTGAACGGCCATGACTAGAAACAACTTTCTCAGACAAAGACTGATGTGTACCCAAAAGAGCATACACTGACTTTTCTTCTTTTCCCTCTGAAGTCTAGGATTGTGCCCAGCAGGCTGCGTGGCGACTACGAGTTGACTGAGACGCCCGGCACGAGCCTGCAAGGTCACCCGGGATAGGGGCGAAGCTTTCCTTCCGGCACCCCAAACTCACCCAGGACACACAGAAGACTTGTGATCGCGTCAGCCGAATAACATCTCAGTCCTTGGCTGATTTTCATCGTCAGCTGACGTCTAAGTGATGCTGTTTGAATCAAACCAAGGGGGGATAACAGAGAGGCTTCCCAGGGAAGGAAAGTCATGGAGTGGTGTCTGTAGGGGGGGGGGGGGCAGGGTGACCAGCTTTGGAGGTTACTGCTATACCTGAATAAGGTGATATTAGATTACCTCAAAAAGGTTTAACAGAACCTTTGAACCTCAAATACAATATATCTCTGGGGGAAAAACCTTTCTACCTGCAAACTACAAAGACACTGTTGTGTTTCTAGCATGAACGCGCTTCGGCTGAAACCCTGCTCGGCTAAACGCCTGCAGAGACGTGATGGGTAACCTCAGAAATGGGTGTGGGGTGTGCTGAGTGGGAGAGAACACTCTTAATAACAACACCCACACACCTGCTTTATGAGTGGTTTATCATTCCTCCACAAAGCTGGCTGGGACTGGGAGCAGAGATAAGGAAAAACTATAAGAGTCTGGCTTTAAAAAAAAATCTGTGGCTTTTTGTTACCGGGTGTGGTGTGTGGCCTAATGACATTTAAGCAATCTGAAATGTACAAGTCCAATCAAGGATTGCTAACGAGATCAATCAGGTCTCACTAGAAAGCACAGCTGAAAGTCACAGGAGGCGTGTAAGCAAGTCGTGTTTTCAACAGACGTGAAATAGCCACCACGGCCCTGAGACAGAAAAGGGAACTGAGCGAACTATAACATTTTACAAAGGTCCAGAAATACAATTACTCAACAGCACATGACTGCAAACTCCACGAGCAACCATCTATTTTTTTCCTACAAAGTGAATTATTGAAAGGGGTCATGTGGTTGTAAGCAAGCAAATGCACTTTCCCAAGGAAAGTTCATCATTAAATATATTATTTAAGACTGGATCATCTTCGGGCTATTTTTAATCTTATCATCTTGCTGCCAAAATTGGCCATTAGCCGCCGATACTCAGCCCCTGGAAGAATGACGCTGTTTTGTGTGTTTTGCACACAGGCATGGGAACAGTATTGCTTTCCAGTTAATCAGATGTTTTGGTAGAACTGGACTAGATACAGAAAAGAGAAATTGCTTGGTGACCAGCTAATAAAAAGGAAGCTACCTTGATGAGATGTGGAGAAGTAAGTTTCTGTCTTCCTAAACCACAAAGACCAGAAGACCAAAAGACCGGCCCCCCCACCAAAGAAAAAAAGGCGCACCGCCATCTCATCCGCAGAACGAAGCCAGCCAGCCTGCCCTCTGGTTCGTTCAGCAGTCCCCAGCTCCCTCTCTCCTAAGACATGAAAGTAAATATCACATTTCTCAGTTTGGAGGCCCCTATCAATTTTCACCCACCATCAACCGGCCCGGGTCTCAGCCCTTGGCTCGCAGGAGCCCCTTATCCTTGAAGCAGCACGGGCCACTAAACCCACCTACAGAATTTAAACTGTGTTACAAGGGGATGAAACAGTAACTAACAAAGAGATGAAAAGCAGGAAAGCGATCTTACTCGAATGGGCAATGCCAATACAACCTGCGGAACTCCCATCAAAAACAATGAGGTCAAGATGGAGCTTATCCTCGTCATGGACCCCCTGCCTCTTTCTTTCCAACGTATTTCCCTCGAGGGTTCCTAGTATGGACCTGGGAAGCCACTTGCAGAGGGACCTTGGAAGATCCATCCTGGACCATCCACCTTCATCAAAGAGGTCCCCAGGAACAGTAGTAGTAGATGGCGCCTCTCGGATTTTAATGTGCACACAAACTCCCGCACAGCGTGTGAACCACAGGCTCTGCCTCCGTAGCTCTGGGGGGAGGGACTGAGATTCTGAATCTCTGAGACGCCTCCAGGCGACGCCCATGCTGCTGAACCGTGAACCACACTTTGACCACCAGGGCTTAGACATTCCCTGGAACTCCTGTCGTCTGTCTGCTCCCTCTGCCCTGCCTCTCTCTCGATGCCACACAGTGCCTCATTCAGAGTTAGGGATAAAGGCACACCCCACTCTGCACCCAATGTCTTCTTCAGTCTTTGTTTAATTTGTAGGATTCTGGGACTGGCTCTCAAATGCCTCTCATTCCAAGGTCCTGCTTTCTCCAAAGTATGGAACATTGGGATACCAACAGTTTCCTCAGCCCCAAGAGCATCTGGTTTTGCAACAGCAACAGCAAAGAAAAACTGTGACATGGAGTCTAAAGCCCCCACTAGCAGCGGTTGAGTAGACAAGTTGATCCACTGAGTCCTGAATCCAGCGTAAATAGCTGCTGAACGTCTAAAGAATGTGCTAGCTCTCCTCTGAAAGTTTATTATTGTTATTAAGTGTGCTTTACACTGTACGATGCAACATGTTATTAGAGATGCAACCCTGACAGATGCAAATTTGGAGGAAAATATGACTGCATGCCAGATGCCTAAAACAAAAATTTGGCATGGGCTGCGAACCAAAGGGTCACTTGTTCGATTCCCAGTCAGGGCACATGCAGGCCAAGTCCCCCAGTGGGGGCCACATGAGAGGCAACCACACATTGATGTTTTTCTCCTTCTCTTTCTCCCTCCCTTCCTCTCTCTCTAAAAAATAGATAAATAAAATATTTTTTAAAATTTGGATTAGTGATGCTCATTTGAAAGAATGGGGACATCATTGCTACCACTTTTATTCCAACACGTCCAAACTTTGACTGCGTTTCCTGATATATACTTTTTGCCAGATTTCCATTTTCCTACAGGGTCATTCATCTATATGTTGTTCTGAAAACTCCACATTTTACCATCAGCCATGTGTACTTCTCTCTGATTTATTTTTCCTATAATAGGTTTTGTCAAAATTTTTTGATCATGTTCTATGGTATGTCATTGTGGTTTGGCATCATGAGATGTAGCCTCTGTGTTTATTGACCTCAGATACCTGTGGACCACAAAGATGGGTTCTGCAACAAACACTCTATTTTGAAAGGAAGAAACATGAGCCTTCACTTAAAAAGAACGCTCCATTGCATGAGATTACTACAACTCCACAACCAAGATCAAAGTTATATCTTCATTTTGATCCTAAACAAGAGCCTGTTTCCCATGTTTTCATGAAGTTACTCGATAGATGACAGTTACCACCTTAGCTTTCTGTCATGTAGAAGGACCTGTTTTAGATATTTTATGGTTCATAAAAATATGAAATAGTAAAACTGTTTGATCAGTTCTCCTTTGGTCTTCAAATGACCATTTCGGAGTCTGGAAGTCCCTACCTCTTTGGCCATGGGGGTTAAAAACAGACCCACCTACTTAACCAAACATTTAACAAAAATATTCTTTCTGCCCTTTGGGGAACTCTTCCAGAATTCCTAAAGATCTGATGATATAGCATCTCAAAAAGAAAACAATTTACAAGGAGCATGAGAAACTAGAGATTTAAATGCAGGGGGGTATTTTAGTCAACTTCACTTTTAAACAATAAAGAATAGCATAAACATTTTGTCAGCTTTGGTCAAGGAGGATCAGATAGTCAATGTCAACCCTATACTTTCCTCGGCCTTTTCTGATTGCAGCCCCTTAACACCAACACACTTTGTAAACTGCAGTAAAATACGGAACATGCTTCTTAAGACTGAATCTACCGGTAAAATCATTTCTAGGCTTTTTGCTCCTGTAAGGTCCTATAAAATAATTACATTAGTCATTCTCCCTAGAGACCATAAAAAGAAGCACTGAACTGACTCCCTTTTCAAAAGGAATTCTGTAGCTTAAAACAAAAAGTCCGAAAAAAATTCAGACAAGAATTATTTCTCTTGTACTCTTTCATTAATTAGCAATTTTAGATATAAGGTATAGGTCTCAAATATAATTCTTCTCGCCCAGGGGACCACACAGAGATACCAAGGCCTCGAGGGTAGCACGACAGAAGCTCTATCGAACACATGCCCAGAAAAAAATCATCTCACAGATGCTCCTCAAAACTACAGACATTAATCACGTCAGCTAAACACAGGGCACCAGAGAATTCACAGCTAAGAAGCAGTTCTTCTACGCTTCTCGCAGGCGCAAGTCTGCCCAGCACAGGAAACAGATGAGGCGGGTTCTAGGGAGGTGAAAACTCAGATACTACAATTCCAGTGAACTTGAAGATCGTACACCAGTTACAGGAATAGAACATGAAGTTCGTAGCCAATGCAAATCCTGTCACCGGTGAGACACACCAAAGCATCCGCAGCTGAACGTCCTTCCCAGCCAGTTGGCCACGCCCACTGGGAATGTGGCGCGCCCTGCAGGCTGGGGACCTCGGGCTCTTGGAAAGTGGACTCCCCTCTTCAAAAACACAGCTACACCTTCCAGGGACAGGGGTCACCTCAGCTGTCCTCTTGGGATAGATTCCACCAAGTGAGTCAGAAGAAGCTCGCCCCTGGGTCCTTGGACGCAGTCTGTTCTTCTAACTGGGTGCTTCTCAAATTTTAGTACAAAGAAGAAACCCCCAGGGGAGTTTTGCGTAGGGTGCGGATTGCCAGGACCCAACCGGGCTCTCCCATTTCAACAAGCTACACAGGCCAGCGAACGGTGGTGGTGGCGGTGGGGGTCCTTGGCCCCCCCACGTTTGAGGGAACCCTGGAAGGGTACCATTTATCCCGACATCTTACTGGATAGCAAAGGCTGGATCTTTGGACCTCAACAGCTGGCAAGCAAGGAAAACACTTTGGGTGGCAAGGAACGATCACAGTAGGGTCGGCAGGACGAGTTTCGTACAAGGGAAGAGGTGGGAAGCAACACGCCCGAGTTTCCTTCCCCGGCTCATGAGCCGGTCCTTGGCCCAGGAGCCCACCCACACTCCAGCCACCGAGCCTCAGACCTGAGACGTCCATCCCAGACTCACATTCAACCAGACATGCACCTACCCAGCCTCCGTTATCCTGGATCCAGGTGTGCAGGTGCCGGTTCAGGTATTCCGTCATCCACAGGGCGATGTTGTCCACCAGGGGCGACATCTCCCGGTTGACGCTCTCCACACACATGACCCCACCGAATTCAAAGAAGGCCACAATCCTCCCCCAGTTCACCCCATCCCTGAAGAGCTCCTCCACCACCGTGGCAAAGCGTCCCCTCGCGGTGAAGGGCGTCAGGTGCAGCTGGCTGGACATCTCGGCGAAGTCCCGGCGGTAGCGCCGAGAGAAGTCGTCGCCGGCCTGGCGCAGGGTCAGGTGGACCACGGGTGGCACGGGGCTGAGCGCAGGCCCCGCGGCGGCGGCGGGGGCTGCGGGGGGCGGCGGCGAGGTCCTGGCGGGCGCGGGGGTGCGCCCGGGCTGGGAGGAGAAGATGCCCGGCGCGGGGTTGGCCCCCGGGGCTGTGGCGCTCGCGTCTCCGGCATCCCACTCGTAGCCCCTCTGCGACAGCTTATAGTGGATGTACTTCATCACTATCTCCCGGTTATCATACCCTGTTCTCCCGGCGTGCGCCATCCTGCCCCCGAAGAAAAGCCGAGGAAAAGCAGCCGGGCGCCGACAGCACCTCTCGCCCCCGCTCCCGCCCCACGGCCCCAAAAGAAAGAAGAATAGTTATAATCCAGCGATTTTATTGGATGTGCTTTGCATTCTTGGATGAGGGGGTGTCTTCAGTCACGCGGAACACTTGATTCTGGTGTTTCCCTTTTGGCATGAGATGCAGAAAAATTTTATTTCAATTCCTTTCGGATCTTTATTTCATGAGGCACATTGTTATTAATTATTGTCAATATGAGTTTACTTCCTCTACGACCCTGAAAGGTTAGGGAGAGAAAAAAAAACACCGATAAGTCAAAATCAGGTGCATCTTCCTTTACATTCTTGGTGAAAGCAGGACATACACACTACACCCACACGGCTACAAATCATGTATGAAACTGCCTGGAAACCAAACTCACTGGAATGCACTTAAAGTTAAAATCCCAAATGTTTCTATTAAAAGTTACATTAAACCAATTTCCTGCGCAAAGAACTTACTTGTATTTTTTAAGGGCAGCATGATCCTCTGTCAAGGTTCCCTTTTTGTGAAAACAAAACGAACGCGTAAGGCAAAGACCCCATCGATCTTCAGGAGTCCCCGGTGAGGGCTGCTGCGAAACTTCCAAATGAATCAGGCGTTGGGGGCGCGTGGGGAGCTGTAAAAACGAGAACTGGCCGATGGATTCCGAGACTTCTCCTTCACAGAAATGTCAATCCGCAGGAATCCCAGCCGGAGAGCTCAAGAGCACGAGAGGGAAAAAAAAGGTGGGGGGCAGCGGTGGCGGCAGATGAATTACAACGTTCAATCCAGTATTTGCATAAGTCCTGTGATTTCCCCCCTCTCGGCAATTTACACGCGCGCGCACACGCGCGGGCACAGACATGGACCCCTATCCGCGGGACCGCTTCACGCCTCCCCGGGGGAGAGACAGGGACCGGCGGCCGGTGGACGCGCCGGGCACTGGGGCAGGAATCCTCTTCTGATTAAACTCCGAACGGCAAATGCATTTTCCGAAAAGCTGTTGATAAATGAAGGCAGGACGCGCCCGGCCCGCCGGTGCAGAGCCGAGGAGCCCGCGCTGTGTGTGGTGCGGCGAGGGGTGGGGAGGAGGTGGTGGGGGAGGGTTTTATTTTTTCCCTCTTTTCCTAAAAAGGATGACTGCTACGAAGTTCTCCCCCCTGGACCCCCTCTTCCGCTGCACCCCACCGGCGCACCCCGCCTCCGGGCTGCGCACCCTTTCTCCTCCTCCGGCTCCTGCGCGGCGTTGCTGGCGGCGGCCGTCTCCCCGCGCTCCCGCCGCGCACCCGCTCCGGGCGATGACGGCCGCGCCGGCTGGGAGGGCCCGGCGCTCGGCACCTTCGCAAGCGGCGGCGGCGGCGGTGGCGGCTCCGCGGGGAAACCGAGAGCGGAGGGCCAGCGGGCGGGCCAGCGGGCGCGCGTCGGGCGGGGGAGGGGGCGGAGAGGAAGGGGGCGGGCGCGGGGCGGGGGGGCCTGGCCTCTTACTTCATTCTCCGCTCGAACCGACTGGTTTCCTGTACGTACGTCACACGGTTCATTCAAAAAAAGAAGAAAGAAAGAGCCCTCCTCTGAGCCGCTCCGCCGCCCCCTCCGCCCCGCTCCCTTTCCCGGGTTAAAGGAACCGCGGCCGGGCCGGGAGCGGCGCGCTTCGCCGGGGACACATGGCGCGCAGGGCCGAGCCGGGGAGGGCGCGCCTGGGACGGCCCCCGCCCGCCCTCTGGGCCCGCTCCTCCCGCTCCGCCCGGCCGGTGGGTGGCGCGGGCGGCGCAGGCCTCCCGCGCGGCCGCGGCGCGGTGGGTGTGCGAGGGGCCTCCTCGGGCCTGCGGCGCGCTCGGGGCCCGCCAGGGGCCGGGGCGCCCGGGGAACTGCATGCAGCCGGGCTGGCGGCGGCTGGGTGGGTGGGTGCGCCAAGAAAACAAGCGCGGGGAATCGCTGCGACTCTTCCTAGCCGTGTGAGTGGCGTGTGTGTGTGTGTGTGTGTGTGTGTGTGTGTGTGTGCACTGTGTACCCCCATCGTGTTATCAGCGCGCGGCCGCCGAGGCCGATCTGAGCCCGAGCCCAGGGACCTCAGCGCTGCCCTCCCGTGAAGAGAAGCGACGCTGCAAATTCGTTAGGGAGGGAAGCTCCGAGCGTCTTGTTTACTTTCAAGTTGCTTCCTAGGTGTCCACGCGGAACACGCTCTCTGGAGACACCATCCAAGACCAAGGCCAGACAGGACTCTCAGCCGGCCGGCAGAGGGGCCAGTGGAAGATACAGGGGCTTTGAAATGGTTCTGTAGCTGCATTTTCTCTGCTCCTGAGAATTTTGGCCGTGGGTTAGGGCCAGGTTCGGAGAAGGTCTACATGGTAACTTTCAGGCCCACAGTCCCAACGCCCAAGTGGGTGGGTTTCTAAAGGCCTCCACGGTCACCTAGCAGCCAATCCCAGATGGCCACACCTTCTCAAGTTAGCGACACACACACACACATATAGTACACATAGTATGTGCATATGAGCACACACGTTCTTTTTAATCCATCAGCATGAACAGTCCCTCGGAGAAAAGCCCAAGACTGCAATCAAGTTACACGTGCTTAACTATTTTTATCTCCAAGAGTCTTTGACAAATAAAGCCCAGAGGGAAAAAAATGTTTACTGAAAGCGCAGCAGCTCACTGAGTGGGTCTGGAGGACAAATACACAGGGATGCTGGATTGTGGCCCCAGAACCATGGCCAACGAGCACTGCAGTTCATGTGAATATGTTCAGATGCTATCTTTATCTTCTCTCGTTCCTCGCCTAAAATCAAAGCACTTATTCCCAAGCACAAGAAGCACAGCAGATTATGGTCCTTGTTTTAAATCATCCCAGTCGGCCCACCTGCCAACCGCTTGCGTGTGGGAATGAGTACCTGGTCCAAACTTCGTGTCCAGGTGAGAAGGAACGAAGATGCTCTGCCCTGTCTTCCGGTCACTGGGACAGAGTTCCCTAGTGCCTGCAGCAGTGACGGGGAGGTGTTCTGGCCTGGAGATGAACACTGGGTATAGACTGACCGGAGATACATGTTCCCACAGAATTAGGAGAAACCCACCCAATGCCACAGCATTCTGGGGATCTTCTCAGAACCTTGGCAGAAACCTCCTCAATGACTCAAGAGGAATTGAAAGGCTTTAGTGCTTCTGAGACCCGGCCTGTGAGTGAGGAAATGAGAGGACAGAGCTGGAAAGAGACTATACTTCTGCAAAGGGGCAGCCAGAATGACACAGAACCCCATGCCCAGAGAAAGACCAGCTTCCTTATTCTTCCCCTCCTTTGCAGATGTCCCCAGGCTGATGCCTTCGGTGGCCCGTTGACCATGACTGACCAGGTCTTCGGGACAGTCCTTGACTGAGGGTTACATTCCCTGGGACTCTGAATGGCGACCCTGAAACCCTTCTTCCATTTGGATTCTGCCTTTATTAGACTCCACGTTAAACCATGAGAGGGAGCATCCCTCAGAAGTGTGTGCATTAACTCTTCATCTCGGAGCAATGGGGAGGTGGCAGGGGAGCTCCGGCCTGACTCAGGGGCCCTGGGCGTGAGTCTCAGGTCTGTGACTGACGCCTTCCAGCAACCTCCCAAATGTGTGCCCCGTGGACTTTCCATTTCCCAAGAAGCCTTCCGCTGTTAGGAGCTGACAGACAAGCCCTTTGCCAGCGTTGCCAGGCTGGATTCAAGGAGGAGGGCAGCCCCAGTAAGAAAAGAACAAGACGCAGGGAGTGGAGACTGAATCCAGAGTCTGAAAGGCCTGTGTTTTCCTTTTTTCTCCGGTCTGCCAAACAAAAAGCTTTTTATTGCCAGTTTTCGCCACCTACTGGTTGATGTGTAACGGTATCATTCAGAACGCTCTTCCACCATCACCACTGTAAGTATTTCCCAAGTTTATGAAATTCAAAAAGAACATTATTCTAATCTGGACATACTATACTAATGTTTAATATAGGTATGCGTAGAATCTTCCCAGCTATTAAACGTTTTATTTAAAATGAGGATAGACATCTTTGGGAGAGAATGGACAACTAATAAGTAAGATGAAAGAGTTAAAAATATAAAACATGACCCCAAACCATTAGGGCAAATTGAAGTGGAGATAAATCCCTACACAAAACAAACGGACTAGAAAGAGTAAAATCAAGGAGTCCATATAGTCTTCACAAAAGATAAACTGCTTTTAAAGATAAACTGCTTTAAACTGCCACTTCACAGACCCAGATAAACAATCCAAAATGCTAATTTCCAGTTTCAAGTATCTTCCAAATCACTGTTTCTGGCTTTATTGAGATATAGTTGCCATGAGTATCTTATACATTATACACTTTTATAAAAAGATTTTATGTATTTATTTTTAGGGGGAAGGGAGGGAGGGAAACAGAGATCTGTCACCCCATGCTGAGGACTGAACCTGTGACCCTGACATCTGTCACCCTGACCTGGCATTGAACAGGCCTCCCCCCTTTCCAGACAACAACCCATGGAGCCACACCAGTCGGGGCTGCATGGTAACCTCAAATGCTCAGTGCCACACTCTTTGAAATGATTTGTATACTTGGTTGGCCGACACGTAATAATGTTACTAATTAGTTACAAATACAGGATCTGGCAGACAGCAGGCCTGCTTGAATGTGGTTGGTAGGGTAGTAATGTGGGTGTAATCGTTTATTTTTTTAATTTGAACGTTTCACCTAAAGCGTCATATAGTGTGCTTGAGTGTGGTGGTGTTATGTTACAGAGTTACATGATTATGACTTTGGAAAAGGTTTTGTAATTAAAAAAAGGGGTGTCATTTGTGCTGGACCCTGGATTAATACTCAGAGTAATACTGTTCTGAATCACTCATGTGCCAGAGTCTCATCTTTTGCTCTGAGAGCGATCCCATCTATGTCGTCTGCTGTCGGTCCTCCCAAACTACCATCAGCAGGAAACTCTGGCCGAGTCTGTGTCTCTCGGTTACACCAAGGCTTGTTGGCCCTACAGCGCAAAAAAACGGTTGGACCCGTTAAGCAACAACCTTGGAAACTAGGCAGTGAGCAGCAGATCAATCATTCTTTGTGCGACTTTAATAGCGGGGCCAGTAACGTTTACTTTTGGTTTACAAAGGAACGCGCCGGAAATTCACTTGTGGTCATTTTTTCCTTCCAAATTAGTGACTCTGCTTTTAAAGGGAAATAAAAGGAGAAACTTGTATTTTTCAAAGGCCCACTGCTCTCCCCAGACCGAAACTGCACTAACAGAACCAAACAACATGAAACACCATGGCACCGAGGGGGTTAACAGGCAAATAATTTACATTCTTAATGTGCCCAAAGTACTGTAACTTTTAGTCTCTTGTGCTAGTTAGCACTGAGCACATTTCCTCCCAGATACTAATTCCTGATCCATCCATGTAGAAAATTCCCGGGTTTGATTCCCAGGGCTGGCATGACAGAACACCCCGAACTGGGCGGGCTTACAACGGAAATGTGTTGTCCCCGCGTTCTGGAGCTTGCAATCCAAAATCAAGGGGTCAGCCGAGCAGTGCTGTCTTCGAAGGCTCCACGTGGGAAAAGCCTTCCTAGCCTGCTGCAGCTTCTGGTGGTGGCTGGCAGTCCTCGGCTTGTAGCTGCATCCCTCCGGTCTCTGCCTCTCATCATAGGGTGCTCTGCCCGTGTGCGCGTTTTCTTCCACTGCACAGTCACCAGTTATACTGGATTAGGACTCTAACAAACTCATCTTAATTTGACCATTTCCGTGAAGACTCTATTTCCAAATAAGACCCTATTTGCAGGCACTTGGGGTTAAGACACCAACAAGTTCAGAGGGCACAAAACTACACCCATACTACGCACTGAGTAAGGTATCTTTTGAATGATTGAAGACGGTTTATTTTAAGGCCCTTGGACTCAGCAGCCCCTGCATTTCAAGGGGAACCAGGATGTTTCTGAGGGTCAAATCCAGCCTCACTTCTGTTCAGTTTTTCAGAGGCTAAAATCTCAACCCTTTGGCACAGCGTGACGTGGCCCAAGCCCACCGCCTGCGTGTCCTTCCGCTTTCCTTTTCACTTGCAGCTGGAGCACCTTTGTGCGCCGTCGGGAACACGCCAAGACCTCTCACGTCCTCTGGGTCTGCACACCTGCTCACCTCCCTGAAATGCACGCCACCTACTCACAGCAAACGCATCCCCGTTCCTCAGGCTTCCTCTCCCCTGCAGGCCTAGGGTTCCACTTGTGCCATGAGAAGAGGCTTAGTCGAAACTGGGAGCTTATCAGTCACCACAGGGATCTGAACCCTCACTCCGTGGCTTAGTCCGTGTGACCTTGGCCGAGTTCCTGTGCCCTCCTCTGCAACATGGGGAATGAGATGGTACTACAGTAGCCCCCCCCCCACCAACATCCTCAGTTTCACTTTACCCAGTCAACCGAGCTTCAAAAATATTAAATGGAAAATTCCACAAGTAAACTATTCCTAAGTCTTAAATTGCGCATTTGGGTATCATGATGAAATCTCTTGCCACCCGGCTCTGTCCTGCCTGGGAGGTGAATCACCCCTTTGTCCACACTGTTGACACTCCCCACCCATTCAGCCGCTCAGTAGCTGTCTGTCACCAGACCCACAGTCCTGGTGTCTCAGTGCTTGTGTTCAGGTCACCCTAATTCTACTGCATGACGCCACCCTCACAAAACTTTTATAGCAGCATATTGTTCGTTGTTCTATTTTATTGCTAGTTGTGGTTAGTCTCTTGCTGGGACTTTCTAATTTCAGCTCGACCCTATGGTATAGGAACACCACAGTATCGCTAGGGTGTGATGCTACCTACAGTCTCAGGCATCTGCCGAGGGTCTTGGGACATATCTCGCGTGAATAAAAGGGGGGGGCTACGTACTCAGAAGGTTAGAGCCCGATTTACATGAGCTCACCGTAAAGCTCTCACAACAGTGACTGGCACCGGCTATGTTTTCGACATTCCTTATTTGCATCTTCATCACAGCTAGTGTCCGATCCACAGTGTTCATTTCTGGCATCCCTCTAGATTACAAACTATTTGAGAGCAGGGACCATATTTTTCCTTTGAGCATTCCAAGCCTAGAATAGTGCCTGGCATTCAAATATTTGCGGCATAAAATTCAGAGGCCCCAAGCCAACGAAAGGAATGGGGAGTGGTCCTTTCTCCGAGAAGACTTGAAGAGAGGGATGAAGGAGGAGGGAGGGAATGAAGCAAGAAATGGAACTGGCACAGGAGGGGCAAGTTGTTGATGTAGTTAGAGCCCAGGGCCTGGGGCCAGGGGCACGAGCTCATCACAGGCACTCGACAAGTACATGCTGAAGGAGAGAAAATGGAAGTTATACGATCAGCAGTGGAACAGAAGAAATATTTTTAAAGGCCCCAAAGTAAAAATTATAGAAGTGATACTGTATGCCAGTCACATACACAAAATGCTCAAATGTAAAGAAAGGTGAAGTCTGCCAACCAAGATGTCCAAGAAATCTCTTCTCAACGTGACCCACACTTTTCTGCTGAAGGACTGAGAAAGATGGTATCTTTTACACATCAATATTTTATACCCTCCCGTGTTGGAAATATTTTATTATTAGAGTATGAAGGTTTAAAGTATGGGAAATCAATTTATTTGTATAGGAAATAAAACCACTGAAGACATTTTACTAAATCCCGCATTTCTTACAGTTTTACTCACATATCCCACACCAGAGTCACACAAACACACAACGTATCTGAAACAGAGCTCATCATATCAAGTACTTAACTGAAAAAATTACCTCCTAAAAAATGGTGAAAGTCAATCCCTGTCAGGACGGAAGGCTAGGAAAGATGATGGGAGAGGTTTGTTTATGTTTTGCTTAAGGGTCTCTTTAAAAACACTAATTTCTAGAAAAGTAAGTTTTCAAATTTGCAAAACTTATTCCCCATTTATTTTTTGCTGTGATTCAGAAACACAAGGTAGAAAACTAGGTTACAATTATGCCACGAAAGCTTCCAAAGTAGCAAACGCAAGTTCTCAGATATCGAAATAGCCATGTGCACCTGTATGGGTTTAAAAAAGTCTTTATAGAGTTGTGACATCAAGACAGTGTAAAATGTAATAGCTAGTAGCTCCTTTGCACAATCCCAAATATGCTATCACAGCACTAAGCGAGATTCAGTCCAGAAGTAGAAGGTTATGATGAGCAGGTACATTTTAAAGTTGAGTTACCAGGAACTAAAAGATACAAGGAAACTACAAAACATCTTTAGTCAAAAAGTATAAATAAGTGCCCTCAAATAAGACAAGTTTAAATTAGAATATGATGTAATAAAATTAAATCTGTTGATATAGTTCAGTAAAAAAAAATATTACAATACTGTTTTCTCCTAGAAAGACGGATCCCTACAATTATTTGAATCAAAGCAACTATTACCAACATGCTTTTATCATCTAAATGTTGGAAACAGTCTCTCAAAACTTCACTTCAATCTATCATTTAGCAACAGAACCAAGGATTTTTAACTCAGCACAAGTTATTAATGTAAAGAGGCTATCCAGTGTTAATTTCTTCTTTCAGCTGTGAAAAGTAAACTTAAAAATATAGAAAAGAACAATTCCTTTGACTTCATTTCCATGAGAAGAAATGAGTATTTTTCAAATACCCTTTTTCAATTATGAAGGGTTCTACACATTTTGGGATTTCTAAGGCTGAATGACATTAAACATTTTAAAATAAATGTATATGAGACAGAAAACTGTACTTGAACAAGAATTAAATTAAAAAATTAAAAAAACATTAAAAATAAAAATAAATTTTAAAAAAAGAATAAAGAGATTGATATTTTACCTTCAAAAAATAAATAAATGTGTTCACGAGCGTATTATAATGAAACAGAACCACCCAACCCGGCAGACTGGCACTTCAGAACTGAAGCTCACATAATGCGCCGCTGCTGGTCACGGAGAACCAGCATCTCACCAGAATTATAATTAAACTCCTCCGGCCACAGGGAGGACACATCCGCTTCTCTGTACAATAGCAAGCGCTGAATCGATGTGATCCTTTAAAAGAAAAAAGCCAATAGTTTCCCTAACAATCTGACTCAGGGCTTCGTTTCCCTTCCCCTAGGAAAAAAAGTCGGTGTAAAAAAAAAAAGTACAAAGGAACAAAGCCCAAAAAATAAATAGCATTTGCCTTGTGATATGTTCACGTTTTTGTTGGAGTCGGATCTCTGCGTGACGCTGTTTAAATGTCTACGGTCCCTTTCCCCAAACACCTTCTGGCCAGATGGGTTTCAGAATTCACATCTGCATCTCGAACAGGTAATATGGGGCACAGACAGGAGAGTGCGGAACATTTCTGCAGGATCGGGGGTCCGCTCCTGTGGTCAAACCCACCGGCAGGTCTTCAGGCCAAATGGACACACAGTCCACGCAGGAGGAAAGGAAAAAAAGCACCTTGATTTTCACAGCTGTTTGGATAAAGCGCTGTGGCCCTGCGATGTCTGTGACAAGCCCCTTCCCCGGCGGCGTGTCTCCAGGAATGCCCGCAGGCCTGAGCTTTGGCTGGGCTGGGGACGTCACCTCCCACCATGGATCAGGGGTCCTACACTTGTCCAGGCAGCAGATCACCTGTGGTCACAGTCCTGTCTAGGAGGACACCTTGAGAAATGAATATTAAAATAACTGCTGTTAATTAGGTAGGTTTATTACATGAGACACCATCTTGGACTAGATTTCCATACAGCGCAGCGAGCAGAAGGTGCCAACATTCAAGGAATATTTATGAGAAAAGAATAAAATTGAGAAAAACCCAGAGAGGAATGTAACTGTTTTCTGTGAATTAGGAAAATACAGCTCTTACTACGTTTCTGACACTGCACAGAGTCAGAGGTGATGGAGACCAAAGGCCGAGGTTCCCAACATGAGGGGGGGCCATCGAACCACCCCCAGCCACCACACTGAGATCACCCCAAGCAACACACACATTAAATTGTAACTGCTCCTGCCATTGACAGGGTTTAAATAGGCCATTCTCGGCTTTTGATTAATAAGACCCCACGGATTAAAGCCATTATACATCTTACTTTCAAAAAATTAAGTCATTTTAACGTCAAGAGGATTACAAACTCAAGAGGAAAGAAACTCTTTGCTCTCATTTTTAGGTCTTCAATCTTTTATAAAGTTTTTTTTTTTAACAATAAAAACTTTCCTCTTCAGGAGTGGTCTGTCTCGCCCAAGTGGGCCGAAGGTGCTGCTGAACACGCATTCTGACCGCGCGAGGGGGCGTGGCGTTACCATGAAGGCGGCCGAGCTCAGTCGGCAGTGCACGGGGCAGGACGAAGTGGGTTTGCTGGCTGGGACTCACCACAGGCACTTGCTGTGGGAACCCATGCGTGGGCAACAGAGCTTGTCGTCCAGAGACAGCACTCTCGGGGCCGCGGGTGCCAGAGCTGTGCTGTGAGTAGGCTGACGGTGCTTCCTTCACGATCTAGAACCCGCCAGGCCCGTGGGAGAATTGCTCACAGGAAGAACTCGGTGGTCATTTCACTCCAAAACAACCATCTTCCAAATCAGCCTGGTTGTCCAACTTGTTTCCCTTAATGACCGAAATTTAAATCTGCTATCACCAGCCTTTCCTAAGAGTTACATATATATTGGAAGAAGAACGTCTCACGTCTTAATTTTTTTGTTTGTTTTCATCAATTCATGAATGAATTGAAAAAGTCAAGTCAAAATTTTTTAACTGGTCTTTTTTTTTTTAAACAAAAAATGTTATAATAGCATAAGCAAACTTGGAAAGGAAGAGATGAGCATAAACTGTTGATACAATGGAATGAAACCTCAGCTCACCACAGCTAGTGAGGAAACTGCAAACATTTAAGCTGCTAAGATTTTATTTCTCTTCGAAAAAAAACATTTTAGGAGGCTGCCTTTCCCCCTGAGTGAAAAGTGAGAAGCGCCCTAATAACTGGAACCTAAAGAAGACAAGAGAGCACGGTTTGTCCCACCGGGAAATACCCACCCCCTTTCTCTTCTCTGCATTGATCCCCCATCCTCTCGGAGTGTTACGGAAACTCCAAGAGCAAGAGAATCCACCAGCGTCCACCAGCAAGCCGCACAGGGCGCCAGAGACATTAGTAGGTATTCGGGCTCACCCGCAACATGTAAAACTCATCTTGAATAAAATACATGAAATTAAAGAGGGGGGGAAGGCTTCGGAAACCCATACACCGCCTTACATGGCAGGTTTCAAAAGTCCTCACAATGTCTTACGGGTCAAAGTCCATTCCTGGGCTTGATCTCTACGCAGGGAAAAGAACAACTAGAAACAAGGTGAAGGATAACTCTGGAATCCCGTTCCTGACCTGCTCGTACCTATTCGTTCTACCGTCATCACCTCCCCTCCCAGAGAACCAGATGGTCTCCTAGTCCATGTTTGCATAGTATTAATAACATTGTCTGCACTTGAACTTCTATCTCCTCGCTCACAGCCAGGTTGCTGGAGACCGCTGGTCCCATCTGACATATTCAAAATCAACACACAAGCGTCTGTGGTCCAAAGACTGGGTCCCGTCCAGCAGCAAGCTGCTCGCGTTATTTAGAAACCCTCCTTCTTTCCAAGGTTTAGGCAGTTTTGTCTGCGGTTTCATATTTTGCTTTTTCTATCATGCAGCGACGAATTATGTTGTCGAAACTTCCCAGGTAAAACAAAGACAGCATACGGAAAAGGCCCATGGTGACCACCTGGAAGATAAAGACAGACCCATGAACTCAACCAACAGCACAGTACAACAGCATGTTTCAAGAGCGTGCAGGAAATGCTGCTAATAAATAGTTTCTGACCCACGTCTTCTAACCTGCGGCAAGGAGAAGGATGATGAAAACTTGGTTAGTGTCAATAAAACACCGAGGACAGGAGCTGTTTGCTCTGCATCACCGGACACGCAGTGCCNATATTTTGCTTTTTCTATCATGCAGCGACGAATTATGTTGTCGAAACTTCCCAGGTAAAACAAAGACAGCATACGGAAAAGGCCCATGGTGACCACCTGGAAGATAAAGACAGACCCATGAACTCAACCAACAGCACAGTACAACAGCATGTTTCAAGAGCGTGCAGGAAATGCCGCTAATAAATAGTTTCTGACCCACGTCTTCTAACCTGCGGCAAGGAGAAGGATGATGAAAACTCGGTTAGTGTCAATAAAACACCGAGGGCAGGAGCTGTTTGCTCTGCATCACCGGACACGCAGTGCCTGCCAGACAGGTAAGGACAGAACACAGGCCCGTTTCATGTATTCAAATTAAACAAAGAAAAACAGGCATTGCTAGCAGCCTCGGGGTGCTAAAGCTCGGGAAAAATCTGCTCCAGCATCACGAACAACCAGACTACAATCGGGGCTTACTTGCCTTAACAGTCACGGTCTGATCGCAAAGTCAGACCCTAGGCCAGGTGCCTGAGAGCAGGTTTGGGCCCGCCCTCCAGGAGGTTAGTCCTGAATCGGAGAGACAACCAACTGGAGAAAGACCTTTAAAGTTTCAGGGTCAAGATGGCAAATAACCATCTCTGCTCACTTTCACTTTTTCCACTAAGACTCACTACTATCGCCTCTAAGGGGGATTCTCGAACAGCATAAAACTACAGAAAAACATCTTCAAATAAGTGTGCAAGGTCTCAAAAACTTTGCCTGCTGCACACCTTTTCCCCTGAAAGCTACTAGGCATAAACAGCCAATGTGAGGGGGACAACCAAGAAAGGCAGTCACGTGACACGGGGGTCCCCGGGATGACCACACGTGGGGGGTAGGGGTGGCGCCAGCTGCGCCCAGGCATGCGGGCAGCCAGTCCTGGCGGCAGGTGCTAGGAGAAACACCTTCCGGAAGGTGACACTGGTAAGAGCATCTGACGTTTCTGATGGCAATGAAGACTGTAACCAGGAATAATCCACAGAAGTCACACATTAAAAAGGCCCACAGCAGTTTCAGGGAAAATACAAGAAAAAGAAATGAATGATGTGTATGTTACACGGCATTTAAACGTCATTTTTTAAAGATTTTCTTTATTTATCTTAGAGGGGAAGGAGAGAGTGAGAGAGAGAGACAGACAGAAATATCAATGTATGGTTGCCTCTTGTGCGTCCCCCACCAGGAACCGGGAACTGGCCCGCAACCCAGGCCTGTGCCCTGACTGGGAATCAAACCGTGATCCTGTGGTTCGCAGGCCCGCGCTCAATCCACTGAGCTACACCAGCCAGGGCTAAACGTCGTTTTTTAAATGACGATCCTAATGCAGATGTAACCTAAAGCTCAGTATCACTACAAAGGGAGGGTGAGGAGGGAGAAGGGGTGGGTGTGAGTGTGGGGAGGGGGCCTGGGAGTCAGTGCCCGATCTCACAGGGAGCGGCCGAGTGCAAGCGGCTGTTCCGTGTGTAACCGAGACGCACGGAGGTCACTCTCCACATGTCCGGCCGACAGGACGGCGTGCGACTGCTTCTCAGAAGGTGAAATGGGGGATGAGGGGCCGCTGCTTCTCCTAGCCTCGGAAACCTCTGTGCTGCTCTGATGTGTGCACAAGGCTGACTTTGAGAAATGTAAAAACCGGAGGGAAGCTGGCCACAGGCACAACCAGGGAGATGGTGGAGAAAGCAGGGACTGAGAGGGAGGGCTAACATGTCACAGAGTGCCTGCCTCTGAGAGGGAATGGCGGCATCGTGGGTATGTTACAGAGAAGAGGGCGGAAAACCGACAGCTAAGGCATTCAGACATTCCGTCTGGACGTGGTCTACGGCACCTAATTCAGTGCTTGGGCAGCCCCGGCCCAGGCAGCCTTCCCCCGTGTCCTGGCCCCAACCCACCTTGCACCACCGGAGGCCTTGTCTCTTGAGAGCAGCCCCTGTAGTGTAACTCATTATCTCACACCGTGTTAGTGCCACCCCATTGGTCTGGGGGCCCCTGGAGTTTACAGCTGATGCTCCAGAAGCAAACAGGGCCCCCAGGCTCCTTGAGGAGCAGTTAACTGTTTGTGTCCCGAATGAACTGCAGGCATCCCTCAGGGGGGGAAGCCTTCTTCCCCGCCCTGAGCTCCCTGGGTGAAATCCTCACCCTGCTTCCCAGTGACTTGTCCCCGGGAGAGGTGGGGAGAAAGTTGCTGCTTGAATGAGAATTTTTCACATGCTCAGATCAAGCTGCCAAGTCTTCCTTTATTTAGCCTTTTCTCGTGGAGGTTTAATGAGAGGCGCTGTCTGTCGTCTGTCCGTCTGTCTGCTGGCCTAGGCACTGCTTACCTGCTGGAGCCCTTCAGTGATGGAAGTGACAGGAGCCATCCCACAGGTAAGGGACGAGAGCATGTACCCGTCTGAGCCAATGGAACTGTTAAAGTTCCCTTGCTAAAAGGAAAGAAGAGAAAAGAAAGAAGAAACAGGAGTTACAGGGAAAGGAATCAACATGTCAGGAACAGGGAACTGTGTCCGTTGACCCAGGGTGGGATGGGAGGCTGACAAAGCACAGCTCAGTACGACCATGGCCTTGGCAGAGGGGCTGATGGCTAGATGGGAGGTTCCCAAAACATGGGCCAGTCTGAGGAACCTGGGTGTCCACGCGGACAAAATGATCGTCATCATAACACGAAAGCATTTGTGGACTTTTTGACCGAGTGACATTTGCAAAATGCTAGCTCCTTAGCACAAATCACAATAGTGGCACCTCTTCACCGCTACACACACCCCCGCGGTGATAACTATACGAAGAAGACAGAAATTCTGAAAGACCTTGTAACATTTTAAAATTTGTCAGTTTTGCTTTAAAATGCCCTTGATAAGGCGGTGAAATGGATTGTTTTATTAAATCCCAACCACGGAGGACATGTCTTCTTGGAAGTGAACGCCCCTCTCCCCACGGCTTAAGTCGTGAAACCTGCTGCTCTGCTCGGGGAACGCCACTTTAACTGCAAGAACCACGGGCAGACAACCTAGGGTTCCGCACCCTCCGTGTTTGGGGAAAAACGCGGTATCTTTTATGGAAAATTAATGAAATGTCCTGTCGTGTTAAGAAAAATCGGCAGTGTTTATGGCCAGTGTTGAATTCTGAGCTTTCCACGCGACTGTCAGCTTCCCACTAGATGAAGACTTTTTATAAGAGCAGCAGCCACATTAATAAATGCAAGCTTTTGGATAACTCGGTGAACCCATATTTTCCGAATGACTAATGCATGCCGTTACAAAATCATGAATGGGTCCAAAACATTCAAAGTGCAAAGACCAATGGATTTTCCTGCCACAGAGAACAAAAAGTTCATTAACCGAGTTTCTACCAACACACTGCAACTGATCTTGAAGAAACTAGTCTTCATCCAGCGTGGGTTTCCAACCAGAAAAGCATGTCCGTGGTGATCTGAAAACTTTGTGAAATACCCTTCCCTCACACAAGTATGTGTCTATGTAAGGCCAGGTTTTCTCTGTACCCTTCATTCAAAACCACATGTGACAACAGAATGAATATGTTCTCAGAAGCGGCTCGGAGAACCCAGCTGCCTTCCAGGAACACACACAGTGAGGCGACCACTGCCGTGTAAAACTAAGCCTCTCCTTCCACCAAAGGTTTGTTTTGAGAAATGATTATGGTTGTAAAAATGTTACATTAAAATGTAGCGGGTTTGTTACTGTTCGTTTAAATGGGACTCATAAATGTTTGGAAAGTTACACAGTTTCCACTTGTAATAGGGCAAAGACAACCCACGTAAGCCAAAGTTCTCCGGGGTTGTCCACCCTGGAGGGTACAAAGTGGTCAGGAGGGGAAGGAGCACGACCACCACCAGCCTGAATGAGTCCTGCTGCCCCACAAAGAGACGTTTCAGATCATTGAAAACAGACTATTTGCTGTGACCCGAGATAAGCAGCAAACACAAAAAGTCCACCCCATCCACGGTGCCCTTTCCACGCCTTCGCCCACAGCAGGGCAAAGTCCTCCCCGTGTCTGCGTGCATTTTCGCAGAGCTGGAGACGTCTCGTATTCTGCTCAGGTCGGCCTCGGGCACAGTGTCCCGACACCTCTCGTTCCAGGGGTCCTCGGATTTCCTAAGTTCGGCCTTAGGTTTCCAGACACGCCCCATCCCTGGCTATTTTTTCTGTGTGTGGGTTAACAGGAATGTTGTCCAAAGCCTCGGGCACGTGTATTGTTCTACAAAACAGCACGTGGTTTCTGAAGATAACCTTCTTGATTCCACATAAACTCCGTAGCCCAGAAGCACAGGATCTGGGTTGACGGTGGGAGGGCCCAGAGGGTTGGCTGCACTTTCTCGTGAGTGAACATTTGGGAAAATGATTCTGGAAAGGAGGGAGGTGAAAGAAAAACCCACGAGTCTGGCAAGGTACCTAAAATGATATAAAACTGAAACTACTGTGGGAAAGGGAAAAGGAGGCAGCAGGCAGCATGGAGTACACAGAGCGTTTCATTGACATGTCAGTCTCCTTTTCTCCCCAAAGAACCAGTGTTCTCACACCCACACCAGTCAATCTGTTCCTAAGGTCAGGATACACTACAGGGCCCAGCAGAAGAGACTCCTGCGTGAGTGTGACTGGCAGGGTCATAATATGGGTGTAATAACTGATAGTGGTAATTTGGACGTTTCACCTGAAACGTCACGCGGTGTGCTTGAGTGTGCTCTCGTTATGTTCCAGAATCACATGCTTATGATTCTGTCATACAAGATTCTGCAATAAAACAGGGGCCTTATTGGTGCCGGACCCTGTAGAATTCATTTCCCCAAAGCCTGCTAATTAACATGGAATCAGTAACTTTTCTCGGGGAAGAAAAGCACAGTCTCATACTAGATGTGATGAAGTTGACCAAAAGTGTACAGTAAATTTTTTTTGAAATAGGCCTGGGGACAAATACCTTTTCGGAAGTACAGAACTACAGCTATTACTAAAGAAAACCAGGACTGACTTACTATGGCATCTTTGACGATCTGCTTGGCCACTTGCTCTGGTGTGCAGATGGACGTGGTCTCTGAAATAAGGCGGGTTTCCAAAGGCTAAAGTGGAGAATGGACACAGCAACACCATTATACGAAAAGAAAATCAATAAAATTCTTACAGCCCTCCCCGCCCCTCCCATCCCCCCTGGTTTAGAAATAAGTTCAATTTTCTACCTTTGAGTAGGTTCCTATTTTGGGAATTAGGTCCATCTGGATTCTCCATCAGTTCCTACCTGGTCACTGTACAAACTTCAGCCCAGAACCTGAACCCAGACAGAGGCCCTGGCCACTCTCTGTAGGACGTGGGGTCTCGGCTCCCAACAAGGACCATCAGAGCGTGAACGAGAACACACCACTGGTAGGAGAGACCAGTAACCACCCCTCCTGAATCCTCGCTGCTGACCAGACCCTGACCGGTGGGGTTCCCGCAGAGCTGAGACTGGGAGCCCTGAGCAAGTCTGCTCATAGGCCTGCATCTCTGTGGTCACCGTTCTCCAGGCCAGCGGAGGACTGACACCTGGGCAGAGCAGAGGGCCCAAGCAGGGACAGCCACAGCGCCATTCCACACTGCAGCTGTTTCTTAGAAGGCCCCGAGGAGACTGTAAGTTAAAGTACGGAGTGCCAGGTCCCTCCTGTGTCTATGTGCTTGGTACTGGGTCGGGGCGGGAGAACCCCAAACCCTAGCCTTTGGTTAACTCTGCTGTCACAAAAAGCTTCTGTGAATGTGTAACTGGCAGTACTCTCTTGTCTTTGAACACTTCTGCGTTAATGCATATTATAGCTGCCTGTGTGTTTACAATTTACCTCCTAAATTCTTTGTGGACAGTGTCTTTTTCTCCCCTGAATTTAAAAAAATCTTTGTGGTGATGCGCACGAACACTCAAAAATCCTTTAGAAGGGGATTTGTTAGAAGTTTCAAAATTGAAGCCTTAACTGAACAAAGCTGTAAATTTTATTTACTGTGCCGGCTGAAAAGAATTAAAATTAAAACCAGAATGTATCTTCTTAAAATAGGAAAGCAGAGCATTTCATTAAAGCCCAGTATTTCTTGCTAAACCTGAATTAGGAGAAAGGCCCTTTTGAAGGTGCCAGGATTCACTCTTCCAGACTGTGAGGCTGGTATAGCCACGAGGCACTAGACACACATTAGATTTAGAGGCACAATGGCGCCCCCTATGGGCACTACAGGCCAACGTAGGATTTGATTTTCCCTAAGAAGTCTGCCCAACATTTTAGTGGTGGGGAAAAAAACCCCAACTTAACATCAAAATCACATCTTCACAGGGAAATCACCACCCTTTGTCAGCGTTGGCTTCAAACTAAAAGACTGCTTCAAATGCTGCAAATCTGCTTAGCAGATTCCCTGCTTATTCTGAGACAGACATTTGGCTTAAATTTATTTCTTTGAAATGGCAGTAATTTTAAAGGAGGCAGAACTGGAGAGAAACGAATAGGAAAAAAGCTTCTAAATCATAAACATCTTTCTGCAACTACACGGCCTACGGAGCCCCAGTGGCCGTTTTTATGCGATGGGGATTGACACTAAGCCTCACTATGACGGAGAAGAAAACCAAGGGATGCCAGTTCAAGGTGGTAAGTTCTGATTGACTCCTTTCCTCCCCTCTGGGTTCACGTGCTCAGAGCAGCTCCCATGCAGCAGGGCACAGAGGAGGTTCCTCCGAACAAAACGCAAAGCTCTGCGTCCCGCTCAGGACCACAGGCAGCTGCTGTGTGCCTGCCCGTGTCCAGAGGCGACCCGCACCCTGGAGGAAATGGAGAGCCAGAGGATGGAGACCACCCGGGGGGCGGAGGTGCCATCAGAGAGCGATACAGAGCTACGGTCGGGGAAGCGACCTCTGCACAGAGATGGGAAGCACCAAGGGAGTGACCTATTCAAACATCCAGACGGGACAGCAAGAGTGAAGCCCGCGGGTGACGACAGCCCAAGGAGCTGGTGGAACTGAGCCCGAGGAGGAGGAGGAAACGCTGAAGGCAGGCGGGCGACTGCGGCCCAGACGCTGGGGACCTTATGCTAGGCCTTCGGACTCTGCTCCAGGCATGATGTCAACATGCTCTATTTAATTTTAACTTTGGGTAGGTAAAAATTAAATAAAGTTGAAAATCCAATTTCTCAACCCCACTCACCACACTCCTGGTGCTCCAGAACTGCCATGTGAAGGGAGTGAAACAGCACATTTTCACCATTCTAGAACATTCCATCACACTGCTGCCCAAGAGGTGTTCGGTCTTTTTTTTTTTACATCACAGGAGTGTTTTACACAGGGAACTGACAAGACCTGACTCAAGTTTTAAAAAGGCCGCCAATGACTCTATGAAGTACAGACCCCACGGCAGATGAATGGAAGCAGGCAGACCAGTTTGAAGCTAGTGAAGTAAGTGGAGGCAAAAATATCAGTGGCTGTCACTGCTAGAATGGTAGTGACGCATACAGTTAAAGATAAACAGGTCAGCCCTGGCTGGTGTGGCTCAGGGGACTGAGTGCCAGCCTGCAAACCAAAGAGTCGCTGGTTCGATTCCCAGTTAGGGCACATGCCTGGGTTGCAGGCCTGGTCCCCAGATGGGGGCGTGCAAGAGGCAGCCACACACTGATGTTTCTTTCTCTCTCNACTACAGGCCAACGTAGGATTTGATTTTCCCTAAGAAGTCTGCCCAACATTTTAGTGGTGGGGAAAAAAACCCCAACTTAACATCAAAATCACATCTTCACAGGGAAATCACCACCCTTTGTCAGCGTTGGCTTCAAACTAAAAGACTGCTTCAAATGCTGCAAATCTGCTTAGCAGATTCCCTGCTTATTCTGAGACAGACATTTGGCTTAAATTTATTTCTTTGAAATGGCAGTAATTTTAAAGGAGGCAGAACTGGAGAGAAACGAATAGGAAAAAAGCTTCTAAATCATAAACATCTTTCTGCAACTACACGGCCTACGGAGCCCCAGTGGCCGTTTTTATGCGATGGGGATTGACACTAAGCCTCACTATGACGGAGAAGAAAACCAAGGGACGCCAGTTCGAGGTGGTAAGTTCTGATTGACTCCTTTCCTCCCCACTGGGTTCACGTGCTCAGAGCAGCTCCCATGCAGCAGGGCACAGAGGAGGTTCCTCCGAACAAAACGCAAAGCTCTGCGTCCCGCTCAGGACCACGGGCAGCTGCTGTGTGCCTGGCCGTGTCCAGAGGCGACCCGCACCCTGGAGGAAATGGAGAGCCAGAGGATGGAGACCACCCGGGGGGCGGGGGTGCCATCAGAGAGCGATACAGAGCTACGGTCGGGGAAGCGACCTCTGCACAGAGATGGGAAGCACCAAGGGAGTGACCTATTCAAACATCCAGACGGGACAGCAAGAGTGAAGCCCGCGGGTGACGACAGCCCAGGGAGCTGGTGGAACTGAGCCCGAGGAGGAGGAGGAAACGCTGAAGGCAGGCGGGCGACTGCGGCCCAGACGCTGGGGACCTTATGCTAGGCCTTCGGACTCTGCTCCAGGCATGATGTCAACATGCTCTATTTAATTTTAACTTTGGGTAGGTAAAAATTAAATAAAGTCGAAAATCCAATTTCTCAACCCCACTCACCACACTCCTGGTGCTCCAGAACTGCCATGTGAAGGGAGTGAAACAGCACATTTTCACCATTCTAGAACATTCCCTCACACTGCTGCCCAAGAGGTGTTCGGTCTTTTTTTTTTTACATCACAGGAGTGTTTTACACAGGGAACTGACAAGACCTGACTCAAGTTTTAAAAAGGCCGCCAATGACTCTATGAAGTACAGACCCCACGGCAGATGAATGGAAGCAGGCAGACCAGTTTGAAGCTAGTGAAGTAAGTGGAGGCAAAAATATCAGTGGCTGTCACTGCTAGAATGGTAGTGACGCATACAGTTAAAGATAAACAGGTCAGCCCTGGCTGGTGTGGCTCAGGGGACTGAGTGCCAGCCTGCAAACCAAAGAGTCGCTGGTTCGATTACCAGTTAGGGCACATGCCTGGGTTGCAGGCCTGGTCCCCAGATGGGGGCGTGCAAGAGGCACAACCACACACTGATGTTTCTTTCTCTTTCTCCCTCCTTTCCCTCTCTCTAATAATAAATAAATAAAATCTTTAAAAACAAATAAATAAACAGGTCAAATTTGGGATATGTTCTGACAGGGGGCCCAGAGGAAGAATCCGGCTGGCTTCCGGTTCATAGCCTGTGCCACTGGGTGAGCGCTGGGAGCCAGGTAATGAGATGAAAATAACGAGGGAGACTGAGAGGGAATCAAAAGTCCGGTTTTGGAAACATTAGAGTCTGGGGTGCCCATTAGACCTCCACAGGGAGACAATGGAACAGCAACCAGGTTTTCAAGTTCAGGGGTGAGAATGCAGTTTCTAAAGAATACCATCTCATTAGTTAAAAATACAGGCTGCACGCTCCATCCTAAAGATATGGATACCCTGTTAATTCAACAAGGCCTAAACGACTATTAGCAAAACTCAAGGCCTTTGAAAATACAGCTGCATTCTCCAAGATGAACGTTTCAGAAAGTTCAGAGGCCTGTACTAGCACATTAATTGAAAGGCATTCAACTTTCTGACTGATGAAAGTGCCTCCACTGCTGGAGTGTGCAAGGAGAAAATCAGAAAAGAAGTTTGCGACATTAAAGACTTGAGTCAGGGCACAGAGGGGCACTTACCTTTGTCTTGTTTTCTTCTGCAAACCCAGGTGTGTCTGTGTCGGGCGGGTAGGCGACGGTGACGTAGACATTGTAGGGCTTCACCTGCATTTCAGAAACAACAGCTACACCTCAGTAAACAAGACACACCTGCGCGTCCGCCCCCCACCCCCCCCACCCCTGTCAGCCTGCGTGGGGTCCCAGGCAGGACCAGATGCTGCCTGCTGGTCTCCAAGGTGGCCCAGGCTGACAGGGGACCCCCAGGAGTGAAAGCACCACCCCCTGAGCCAGGAAAGGCCTCCCCAGGAAGCTCATTCAGAAATAAAGTCCAAGGCTCATCCTAACTTCCACTCCAGACGACAGCAGATCCTAACACAGATAGCCATTCACCCCTCCTGCTGGTGCCAGTGACAAAGAGACAGAGACAACACTAAAAGAGTCCCCTTGGCCACTCTGCCTGCTGCTCAGGCCCTGGGTTCAGGGCCTAGGCCTGCTGCTCCGCCAGCAGGCTGCAGACGTGTTCCCCTCACACCACTCTTGAATCTCTGGTTCCGTAGATTTCATCCACAAGGTGAGTTGAGGTCATTCAGACCCCTCCCCTCCCCCCTCATTTACATACAGAAACGCTGTCCAGGGGCTCCTCACAGCTCCCTCCCACCGGGGAGACTCACCTGGCCCCTCGGGCAGTATGGAAGAGCACCTTCTTAGGCACTCTTACCTCACTGCCCTGCTGCCTCCAAACTTCCCCCTCAAACACAGGCCCTCACCAATTCCAGAAGCTCCTCCTGATGGTCTGATGGGACATACCCTTTCCAAAGCCCTCTCAACCCAGATTCTTAGCAACTCTTCTGGTGGTGGTTCACCCCATCCAAACCTCTCCCATGACTTTCTCTGGCTTGGAAGTGGACAGGCAGCTGATGGTAGGTCTGGCCACTGGGGGTCTTACAGAGGCTGAACGAACACAGCAGGAACACCTAGGGCAGCAGCCTTGGAGCACCTCCTGGGGTCCCTTCCCATCACAGAGCCCTTTCTCCTCGGATCCCTCCACAGAGCTCGGTTCTGCAGCCTGTGAGCCATAAGGCCCCAGAGGACTGTGTGGACAGCAGGTCCCCTGGCAGCCACCAGGGCCATGAAAGAGCAGAGGGGACGTCTGTGTCGGCGGGGCCCCAGGACGCCCGGGGCACCCAGGGCATGGGAGCTCCCTCGGCACTGACCGGGCACGCAGCGTCAGAGCCCAGCTATGCCCACAAATGGCTCTGGATTCAGGCCAGGCGGGGAGGCTGATGAGCAAGCAGGTTCTCTTCCACTTGTTTTTGAGAAAGCAACTTTAAACACTGTCTCCCATGACCTTGCACACAGACCAGAGAACTCGAATGCGGGATATAAAACTGAAAGCAACACGTGGACAAACAAGACATGCAAAAACTCACCCAGACAACAGTATGGTGGTCACCAGAGGGAAGGGGTAGGAGTAGTAAAGGGTAAAGGGGTCAAATACACGGTGATGGGAGAAGAGTTGACTTTGGGTGGAAACACACACGGCAATACACAGATGATGTATCATAGAACTGTACACTTGAAACCTACGAAATTTTACTGACCAATGTCACCTCAATCATTATTTTTTTAGATTTTATTTGGTTACTTTTTTTTAGAGAGAGGGGAAAGGAGGGAGAAAGAGAGGAAGAGAAACATCAGTGTGTCAGAGGTACATCCATCGGTGGCCTCTCATATGCTCCCAACTGGGGACCTGGACCCCAACCCAGGCATGTGACCTGACTGGGAATCGAACCAGCAATCTTTCAGTTCGCAGGCCGGCCCTCAATCCACTCAAGCCAGGGCTCACCTCCATGAGGAAGTTTAATCAAGGAAAGCCAACAAGTGGCCATCAGACCCTGTAAAGCCCGATGCTGACAGCTCGGACATGCTGCCCAACAGTAAGGATTGCGGCCCATCAGCCAGCGGAAGACAGCATTTCAAAGCAGAGTTTCTCAAGTTTCTCAAACTCAGGGTTTTGGCTGAGCTTCCAAATAAGCAAAACAGGGTTTCAGAACAGCTTTCTCCTGGCGTGGGCACAGACGGTCAGGGCTGGGAGAGACCCGTCCAACCCCTTTTGGGATGCGGTATCCTGTCTATAGTCGGGAAGCCAAATGACTCTCTCAGCCTCTGCCTGGATTCCTCCCAGTGGCTAGTAAGCCAGCCATTTCATTCGTTCATCCAACAAACACATCCTGAATTATGGCTATGTGTTGTTGGTATTGTTCTAAGAAGAAAGCATATGGATGTGAGCAAAACAGACAGAAGAACCCTTGCTCTCATGGAGCTTACAATCTCCTGAAATTCTTGGTCAGATAATGTGCTAAATCTAAATACATTAAACTGTATCTATCCTCTCATTGACTAATCCCGCAACCCCAGCAGAAAAGGAAATGAAGTTAGTTTGGCTTCACTTGTCTGTGCTATGTCACTGCTGACTCCAGAAATCACCACTTGTCCTCCTAAGAATTTACAGCCAGGACTCTGCCAACTGGTTCCCTGCTCACCTCGCCACTGTCTGCTTCTCCTCCTTCTGCTCTCCCCCACCCTGTGCTTCCCGTTCTCCCTTCCGCCTGGGCTCAGCCTCAACAGAAAGACAACCACCTGCTCTGGAGCTGATTTACTGTCAGGATACTCCCACCTAAGGTGTGTTCCTCCTAATTCCACCCCAACAGAGACACGGGGGATGCAGAGAGGGTTGGAGGCGCTGCTGTGCGCCGACTTCCAGGCCACATGGGAAGAGATGGAGCCGGAGGGGGCAAGCAGGATCCTGACAAGGTTTTCTTTTACTTAGTCTCTGCTTTCCCCAAAAGTTAACTTTAAGAATCTTTAACTGATGTATTTGTACCTAAAAGACTGACTTTGTAGGAGGCAAACAAATGCAACAAAGCATTCTGTCCAAATTACTTGTTGTATGTACTACACCTCTAGGGTTTGACTTTAGTTTTGGAGCAAGGGGTGGGGTGGAGGGGGGGGACAGGAAGAATCAAGAGTTAAACCAAAAAGGATTCTCAAAAGCAGTTAGCATTTGAACAATTCTATCAGGTCTGTTCATTCACTGAAAACCCTACCACCCTGGCCAAAGAGCCTCAATTATGTAGGTTTTAAAAACACACCACCAGATGTTTTTAGGGAAATATTTGTTTTGATGCAAGTTCTATTATGAACAAACTAGATTTGGATTATTGAATTAATTTCCAAAAAAACCCTATTCTTCACAACATAGGTTTATTTTTTTGTGCATATGAGGACATTTTGAATAGAGTCCAAATACAGAAGGAAGTCGAGACCGGCAGGTCCAGGCCAGCTACCTGCAGGATACAGGTCACATTGGTCACAAAGAGGCTGCAGGGACTCCACAACAGCCACTTACATTCTTTTCCCTCTTCTTCACTAACATCTCCATTCTGTCTTAAGCAAAACCAGGCCACCCATGTTACATTCATTATACGCTTTGCCCTAAATTACTCAATCCTGAGGTGGCTCTGCAAGATAAGACATAGGGATGAAAAGCCCTTATGGGCACATCTGTCACTTCCAAAACACCACTTCCCCTACTAGGTTTCTAAGACCAAAGTCAAGGGCTAAGGCAACCAGCAGATGAGTGAGGCCACTTCTAACCTGAATTACAGAAGGTTCTCTGCTGGTCTGCTGGAGGACAGAGGCAGAAACGAAGCTCTAACGCCAGGGTTTTGTCACTGTTTGGGTCACAAAGTCACCACGGGGCTTTGAGCAACTCTATGAACTTGAAAACTCAGCTTTCTGACCTATAGGGTGGCATAACATAGTCTGCCTCAAGGATTTCACAAAACTGTTATACAAAGAAAATGGTCACTCACAAAGAGAGTTCTCAACGGAAAAACTGCAAAAGAAATGCTGACACTTGTTTGAAATGTCCCAGTTGTATGTGTGCTCTTGGCTAATCGAAGGCCAATAACTGATTACAGCATTAAGCAGGTTGATGAATAGGAGATTTGGGGCTGGTTCCTTTGAGAAGAATGGCACAGTGTATCGGTCCCTCAATGGCACCTCAGAACTCTGTCACTGACCGGATGGCTCACTAAAGAGCAACGCTCGTCGCTATCTAGGCAGAGCGGGTCCGTGTCACTTACCACCAAGGGCTCTTCTAGGAATTCTCTTTTCTTTTTTTTTTAAAGATTTTTATTTTATTTTTTTTAGAGAGGGGAAGGGAGGGAAAAAGAAAGGGAGAGAAACATCAATGTGTGGTTGCCTCTCATGTGGCCCCCACTGGGGACCTGGTCCCCAGCCCTGGCACATGCGCTGACTGGGAATTGAACCTGTGACCCTTGGCTTCGCAGCCCGTGCTCAATCCACTGCGCCATACCATCTTCTAGGGATTTTCTAAATCAGGGGTCAGCAAGGTACATCTGCAAGGCTAAACCTTGCCCTGTTTTTATCAATAAAGTTTTATTGGTACCTGGCCACAGCTGCTCTCCTGCTATCACAGGAGGCTTGAGTAGTTATGACAGAAACCACTGAGCTCTCAAAGGCTAAAATATCACCATCTGGACCATGACAGAGAAATTATGTTCCAACTGCCAATCTAAGTTGTTAGATAGGATTCTCAAATCACACAGTTACTCTAAGAGGCCTGGCCACGGTGAATTCTCTTCCAGGTCTCTAACCTGCAATGTTATATTTCTGCACTGATTACAGCAGTACAATCTTGCCTTGCCTTTTTCAGTCCGCCACTCTGGCCAGGTCTGGGTGAGGGTCTCTAAGCACTCCCCAGTGACAGAACTACGGAAGCCTACTCCACGCAGCTGAGGCCCAAGGCTGTGACATCACAACAGGCACTTACTCTGACACTAATCCTCACTTCCCCCTCTGACTCAAAAGGCTCGACAAACTGAAAATAAAAAGGCATCGCTCTTATCAATATTTTTTTAAAGATTTTATTTATTTATCTTTAGAGGGGAAGGGAAGGAGAGAAGGACAGAAATATCAATGTATGGTTGCCTCTCGTGAGTGCCCTGCTGGGAACTGGCCTGCAACCCAGGCATGTGCCCTGACTGGGAATCAAGCCGTGATCCTTTGGTTTGCAGGCCCGTGCTCAATCCACTGAGCTACACCAGCCAGGGCTATCAATATTTCTTTAAGAAACTCAATGACTATTTTCANTTTTTTTAAAGATTTTATTTATTTATCTTTAGAGGGGAAGGGAAGGAGAGAAGGACAGAAATATCAATGTATGGTTGCCTCTCGTGAGTGCCCTGCTGGGAACTGGCCTGCAACCCAGGCATGTGCCCTGACTGGGAATCAAGCTGTGATCCTTTGGTTTGCAGGCCCGCGCTCAATCCACTGAGCTACACCAGCCAGGGCTATCAATATTTCTTTAAGAAACTCAATGACTATTTTCAGTCCAACCCTCCCATTTTATAGATAAGTAAACTGAGAGCAAGTTCAATGATTTGTCTAAAAGCTCACAGCTAGACAGCTTCAGCGTTCCCTTCAAAAACATGCTAATTGTGTTAGCCAGTCATGACAATGGGTTTCTTTGTTCAAGAATCACCGTTAGAGAAAAAAATATCTGCTTAACCTTATTACACATGCTCACACAGTATCAGACCAATGATGTAATAAAGACTTCAGTAGTACTCTGTGTATTCAACTAAGGAAGCAAAAACCTCACAGCCATTTTGCTCGTCACAACTACCATCATTTTATGCAACAAAAATGTTAGCGTTTTAATCGCAAGATGCGGGCACAGAGCCAATGCTCTTGCAAATTTGTCAAGTTTACAAATCTGTAATTCAACAGAACGACGTGTGTAAAGGAGCCACCAGCCAAAGGGGAACATTCGCTGAGCTGACAGGAAGATGTATAAACCCGCGGACAGCGCTTACCTCCATCTGCAGTGCTTCCGCTAAGCCCCTGATAGCGAACTTGGACGGAGAGTAGGCGGAGAAGCCGAAGAGTCCCACCTGTCCCGCCTGGGAGGACAGAAAGACGATCCTCCCCACCCGGCGCTCCTTCATGGTGGTGATGACGGCTCGGCTGGGGTACACGCTGCCCAGGTAGTTTATGCTCATTAGTTTCTGCAGGGAACAAAGAGGCCACGGGCAAGGTCAAAGCCACAAGGCTGCACACACTCCCAGGTATCTGGTCTGCTCTCCGGGTGGAAGATAGGTGGATTCCTTGAATGAATGAGTGAATGAATGAACAAGTGAATGAACGCAAAAACGACCCCGTAACTGAGCCGTGATGCTCGGGATCTATTATCTAAAGTCTGTTTCGATCTGGTCTTGCGTTCTCACAATGACCACAGTTCTGTCTTTGCTGAAAATAGGTCAAAATGCTTTTTCTCCTTGCAGGTAATACCATTGGCCAGGCAGTGTTAGAAATGAGCTTCCAAGCAGGTCCAGCCCTTTAGTGCTAAGCTCCAGAAAGACCACAGAGAGACCAGGACAGTGCCTGACACTGACAGCCTGGGCTGAGGTCTGAAGCCTCGGCTCTACCCTTTCCTACCTTCCCGATGACACACAAGGAAGCCCCGCGCAGCTGAAAACAGGGTCCCCACCACAGAATTCTCTCACAGGGCTGCCGCAAGGGTGAGAGAGGGAATCCAGGTCGGGTGCCGGCCCAGAGTCGGTTCTCAGTACGTGCTGGCTTTTATACTAAAATGGGGAGGATCTTACCCAACTACCTACAGTCTACTTTCTCCTCATCCTGGGAACTCTTAAAAATCTTGCACTTCCACTTGAAAATGTAAGACGACGTGCATTGAAGTGTTTTTACGTCAAAAGTCTTGTAAAAATATTAGATCGATCGCCATGTGAAACCAAGCACTTCACTGGGGGAACGTTGAGTCCATCGTGACATGTTAATTCAATAGAATGATAGATCACTTTTAGAAATAACAACCAGAAACATCGGGGGGGGGGGGCATCTTTATTCTGTAAGTTTAAAAAGAGTCGAGGGCAGATGATGAATTTACACTGTGACTGTAACTATATCAAATACGAAAAAAAAGCACATGTGTGTAGGCATGAAACCAAGGACCAAGGAAGCAGAAAATTTCAGGCAACTGTGTTAGGATGCTGGGATTCCTTACTGCCCCCTCCCCAAATATCTTTTAATATCATTGTATTATCCCAATAACAATTCTCTAAAACAGTATTTGGAAACACGGTGGTACACTGCGTCCCAGGGACACCCTCGGCCCCTTCAGAAACCTCCACTACAACTTCGGTGAAAAACATACATACATTTTTAAAGAATCCAAAAGAGCATAGGAAATAGTTCGAAAGTTGAAGAACAGAAGCATAGGCGGCAGATAACTAACTCAGCAGAGAACCGAATGCTGAGCAAGGAGTGGAGAAGCTAAAAAGTGCGTGGCACAGGACCCCCAGAAGGCTCCTGGGTGGGGGCAGGAGCAGCTGGGGGGGGGCAGGGACGGGAACACGGGGCTGAAAGTCGAGACCATCGACTAAGAGTCTGCTTGCCAACAGTCGGATAGGCAAGTACACGATTATAATCGGAGATTTCAATACCTCTTTTTCAAAGGTTGGCACAACAAGTTGTCACAAAATCGGGAAGGACACAGAAGATCTGAACAACGGCACCTGTGCGCTTTTCAGGTGCCGGGTAGACTACATTCTGGGCCCTGAACGGAGTCTCCATAAATATGAAAAGATCCAAGTCGTACAAAGTATGTTTGCTGACCTCGATGGGATGAAATTGGAAATCAATTAAGACAGAGATTTCCAAAAAACACTCAAATATTTGGAAACTAAAGAACACACTTTTAAATAAGCCAAGTGGCAATGCAGAAATGACGAGGGAAATCACAAAAATATTTTAACTGAGTGCCGGTGAAAACACTTTCTGCGGTGAAAGCAAGACTGAAAAGGTCAAGGGCCTCCAACCAATGATTCAAGCTTCCACCTGTAGAAACTATAAAAAGAAGAGCAAATTAAAACAAAAGCAAGCAGAAAAAAGGAGATAATGAAAATAATAGAGGGAATACATGAAATAGAAAACAGAAAAGCAATAGAAGAGTCATAAACCCCAAACTGGTTATTTTACTGAGGAAAATCAGTAAAATCGATAAACGTCCAGTCATCCCGGTTGGGAAACACAGGACTGGCTAGAGTGACAGAGGTCACACTGCGATGGACGTGAGAAGGACGATAATGGAATACGGTGAGCAACACTGTGCCAGTAAATTCAACGATTTAGATGGAAGAGACAAGTTCCCTGAAACAAAACAAGACACAGGTACCAAAAGCCACGCAAAAAGAATGTACCTACGTAGCCATCTATTTATTAAAGAAACAGAATTAAAGGCATAAACCGCCCCACAAAGAATTCTACCCAACGTTTAAGAAAGAACAATACCAATTCTATACAAACTCTTCCAGAAAACTACAGACAATACTCCCCTACTCATCCCATGAGGCTGGCATTACCCCTTGTTCCAAAACCAGAAAATAACACCATGAGAAAGAAAAATATCCCTCGAGAACATAGAAACAAGACAGCATAACCAAATAGGATTCATCCCAGGAATACAAGGTTGGTTTAACATGTGAAAATTAATGTCTGATCACCCCCAAAGATGCAGGAAAAGCACTTGACAAAATTTAACATCCATTCCTTATTTTAAAAACACTCTCGGCACACTAGAAGGGAATTTCTTCTGCTTGATACAGGGCACTTCCCAAAACCACAAAAACAAAACCACAGCTACCAGCACACTTAAACGGCCAAAGCTGAGTGTTTTCTCCCTCAGATCAGGGACAAGACAGCAATGCCTGTTCTCAACTCTTTCACCCAAAACTGTACCGGAAGCTCCAGCAGAGCAACAAGGCTGTCCCAAAGATGACTCTACCAGCAAAACAGTCACAGGGGATGTGACCTTCAAAGTCGAAAATCCAATGAACACTGGAATTATAGTTGAGTTTAGCTAGGCTGCAAGATCAATATCCAAAAATCAATTGTACTTCACTATAGGAGCAATGAACACTCAGAAACTGGAATTTAAAAGATAAAATTTTTACCAGCATCAAAAAGTATGAAATACTGAAAAGTGATGCGCAAGATCCTTGCACTGAAAACCACGAAACCTTGCTGAGACGAAGGAAAACTGGACCAAGTGGAGGTCTAGACCGTGTCCGTGGGTTAGAAAACAATATTGTTAAGGTGTCAATTCTCCCTAAGTGGATCTATAGGCAATGTAGTCCCAATAAAAAATGCAAATTAGTGCTGGCTGGTGTAGCTCAGTGGATTGAGCGCGGGCCTGCAAATTAAAGGATCGCGGTTTGATTCCCAGTCAGGGCACATGCCTGGGTTGCAGGCCAGTTCCCAGCAGGGGGCGCACAAGAGGCAACCATACACTGATATTTCTCTCCCTCTCTCCTTCCCTTCCCCTCTAAAGATAAATAAAAACATTTTAAAAATGTAAATTAACTCAATGTCCACAGGTAGAAAAAACAAGACACAACTCCAAGACACCATAAAAAAAGGCATCAAAAGGGACAACAGAGAGAAGGGAGTGAGTGGGAGGTCCCCAAGTTCCCCTCCAGTTTTGTGATTCACGGGAAGGCCTCACGGGACTCTGCCCAGCGCCGTGCTCCTCATGACTAGGGTTTATTGCAGTGAGCAAACACGGAGCCACCTTGGCAAGGGCAAAAAGCACCCAGCCAGGGCAGAGTCCAGCGACACCAGGCGCAGGTTGCTGGGAGTCAGCTGCCTGAGGGCTCGCACAGGGTGTGCGTACTTCCCCCCCACTGTCCCCCACCCCAGCCCGCGATGCGCAGTGAGGACATGGGCACGTGAACTTCAGTAAGATGAAGACTGAAAACAAGAAGCCAAACAAAAGTAATTGCGACAGAATTTATTTTGCATGAAAAGGAACTCTTAGCTTCAGAAAGTGCATCAGAAGTACGTTCCAACAGGGCTCCCTGAGGACCCCTGGACTTGACTGAACAAAGCAAGTGACTGCACCCCAGAGGGGAGAGGGGCCTTGGGAGGTGCCGGTCCCCTGAGGCCTCCATGGGGGCAGCCAGAAGAAGATGGACAGAGAGGGTCTCCCGGTGTCAGGCCCTGTCACTGGAATAGAGGCCCCAAGCTTGGGGGTAACGGTCCTTCCTTTTTAGGCTAGTTCTCACTGTAGGCGGGGCCTCTTCCAACACCTCCTATCAGCAGCTTGAGCCCCTGTGCTGACCTGTCCCCCACTCCTGCAACCCCACACTCCTTGGTCGCCCATCCACTACCCCCGTCCACTTCCCAACATCACCACTTCTTCCCCTGATGACCCCAACAGCTCCTAAAAGTCTCCCAGACACAGCAGGAGAGCCCAGCTGCCTTGACCAGCTTACACCTCTTGAGAGGTGTAAGCCTCTCCTAACTCCATCCTGCTCTGGGTGGCCCTCAAGGCCCCAGCAGACCCAGCTGTGCTCTGCTCCACCCATCTTCAGGGATGCTACAGCCACTTGGGCCTGCTTGAGGCTCCTGGGGTTTGCGGAGCTCCTCCCACCTGCAGCCACGCAGCTGCAGGCTCTTTCATGTGAGGTCTCTTCTCTGGACACCCCCTCCTCCAGGTCTCAGAGCCCCCAGGCTGGGTCTCCCTCCACACCACCTGACCGAGCCCCTCGGCCCCTTTTACTTTCCCCACACCACATACCCCAGTCTGCAATCACGCTGTTTCTGTTTGCTCCTGTGGGCCCTGCCCTCCTCACCAAGGCTGAGACTTTATTCTCTTGCTCACCACCTCCCTCAGGACCCAGAACAACACTGGACTTAGGCGAGACTTTCACAAGTATTTGTGGGTTGAGTGATTACCAGGGGAAAGACGTTACTATTTTTTTTTAAGATTTTATTTATTTTATTTTTAGAGAAAGGGGAAGGGAAGGAGAAAGAGAGGGTGAGAAACATCAATGTGTGGTTGCCTCCTGCATGCCCCCTACTGGGGACCTGACCCGAAACCCAGGCATGTGCCCTGACTGGGAATTGAACCTGCGCCCCTTTGCTTTGCAGGCCTGCACTCAATTCACTGAGCTATACCAGCCAGGGCCCAGGACATTGGTATTTCCTAAGCAAGTAACATGGGCCGGGTGTCATGCACACATTATGTTACTTAATCCTCACGGCTCTGGGGGCTGTCTATCTAGTTCAGAAATGGCAGCTGGGGCTGGAGGAGAAAGAATGATCTATCTTCGATCACACAGCCACCAAACGGTCAGGACAGAAACCATTAGACCTAAGAGGTCAATCTGGTTCAGCCTGATGCCAAAGTCCACATTTGTTCTGTGTGCCTGCTGGGGACAGAGAGCAGCAAAAGGTTTCATAGGTGCCTGCAGGGGTGGAAAGGTGCTGGTGTGGGGACAAGAGATTTGTTGTGATTGGTTTGTTATTTTTAAAATGAGAGAGGGAGGCAAAGAGCGAGGAAGGAAGGAAAGAAGGAAGCCAGCAAGGAAGGGAGGGAGAGAAGGAAACAGTGTGAACAGGAGATAGAAATTTGAGAGCAGTGAGTTTTTTTTTTTAAAAAAAGATTAGAACTGTGCATTTTTTTAATGTTTTAGAAGCTTCGCATTGATTTTCCTTCTCCCTCTGTCTCACATGCTCCGCACTGCCTCCCTGTCACTGACACCACGCACAGGCCTTCCCCCCGGGCTGTGCTCACAGTGACATGCCCCACAATACATCCATCCGCTCAGCTCCCTCCCCACCCCCTGGACACACAAATGTAAACCACCTGGACCCCCTCCCCGAGCAGACCCGTCCTGTTTCCCAAGGTCCCAGCTTTGCAACTGCATGCTCACTTATTACAACTGTGCGACCAAGTACCCTGTGTCCTCTCTGCCTCCAACACTCCGTCAGGGAAAGTCTGCTGTGCAAGTCACATGGAATTGTCCCTCCACGTCACCTCTCTCTCACGCACACCCTGCTGTTGGGAAGCCACCTCTGAGGTCCCTCCGCCATCATTCCACACTGAGATGGCTGCTATGGCGATTCCCTCCCTGTGGATTCTTCACACGGCCACTGACATAACCTTCCGAATTCCCCTTTGATTACTCACAGCTAAAAGCAGACTGGTTGTCTATCTTTATGCCTCGTTGATAAAGGAGCCACAAGACTCTTGAGCCCCAGGCAGGGCACCATCCTGCTCGTACTATGTCTGGACTCTCCGGACTTGGACTCGGCTGTGGATCGGAGCCCACGGTGCTTGCCCACAGCCCACCAGAAGCAGGGCGGGTCACCTACGGCTCCTCCTGCTGGCTCCTTTCCTAAAGTGGGCGTGGTTTCATGGCGCGGACTAGCGTGTGCAAAACCAACGCCACGAGGAAGGCTCAAGAGAACGTTAAGAAAAAGAGGGCTGGTGCAATGCCAGCCAAAAAAGGCGTTTTGCACTTAAACGATTTCCGATCTGAGGTCCCTTTCTGAAGAACGGGCTGAAATAAATGACTCAGAGAGGTTCCATGGCATACCTGTTTGAAAATAGAACCATGAATGCAATGCCTTCGCTCTTCATTCTGATTTCAGAACTCTTAGGGTCTGCTCCTCAAGTTTTTAACTTTTCTGTGTTAAAAATACTGACACGTAACACTGAAACTCAGCATCTCTTGGCTCGCAAGGCTCCCTCTCGCAGTTACTGCCTCAGGGTCTTGTCCGGGTCACCCGTGCCAGACCAAAGGGGCCACTCCCATTTCACACCCGGTGATACCCAGATTGAGAGACTCGTCTGAACCCTTAAGGCTGGACAGTCAGGGCATCAGGTCCAAAAGCTTGTGTGGCCTCCCTCCACGTGTCTGAAGCTGCTACGCAGCCTGAACGCATTTCATCTATTTCGTTCACGAAGCCTTTGCCCCAGGCCTGGTTCCACTCCTACTGTATCGTCTACCCTCATGAGCAAAAACCAGATTTTTACTTACTTCAAAAGTCCCAACTTCAAGATCTTCAAATTTCCCTGAAAGTGACATTCCGGCACAGTTCACCAGCATGTCCACCGGGCCCAGTTTCTCCTGTGCCTGGAGCAGAGTGGACGAGGTGAGAGAGAAAGAACTCCTTAGCAGCAAGGCGATGCCAATAAATAAAATCTACAAAACCACCAAACCCGTTAGGAAGATTTACTGATTTCAAACCACATAGCGAAATGGTAAGAACAACAAAAGGCACACGAATTCACTCCAATGAGCCCCGCCTCTTACTTGTTTTATGACATTTTCTACTTGGCTATAGTCTTGGGAAACGTCGACTGATATACAGAGCACCACCTGTTAGAAAGAGAAGAGAGCGGTCAAAGTCACGCAGGTATACGAAACTAGTTTTTCGAGTTTTTTTTTTTTTTTAAATTAAGGACAATCTTCTCCAAAAGAGAAGGAGTCCAACCCTGGATACACCAACTACATTGTTGCAAATCTGTTGATAATGCAATTAGCGAACTCTGAATTTTCTCAGCAGTTTTCATAGAAAACTATTCTGAGCAAACTCAAAAGAAATGTTGGCCAGAGGGCACAGACCCCCCAGGCCTAAGCTGAGTGAGTTTGGAGATCTGGTGTGCAACGCGGGGTCTGTCATGATTAATACGGACCTATTTTACACATGAAATACGCCAGGAGAGTGGATCTTAACTGTCCATGCCCCGCACACACAGAGCTATGGGAGGTGGTGGGCGTGTTAAGAGAGAATTGATTGTGGTAATCATTTTACAACGTGAACGTGTTTTAAATCATCACATCTGACACTTGAAGTACGTATCATTATTATTTGTCAATTACACCTCAGTAAGGCTGGAAACAGAAAAAAATGTAAAAATGCTCCACTGTGCCACTCATCTAAGTGACAGAGAGCAGGTGCACCCCCTCGGCGACCTGGAGGGGAGGTGGGAATTAGCCTGCAGGGGAGAGGGCCAGCTCTAGGGGGCGCTGGGGATGCTCTGAGTCTGGAAGGTGGTGGTGATTTCACAAGTGTATACATCTTTAAATGGGTGTGGCTCATCGCATATAAATTCTATCTCAAATTGCTATTTAAAAAATACATAAATTACACAAAGAATATACAAACTGTACATAAATTATGTAGCTTAGGTGGTTCATATCTGACCTTGTTAAAAGAGTAACAAAACTGGGAGTTGGGACCATAGGATTACCTTTTAAACAAGCCTTTTTATGCAGGGTTAGATCATTTTCTGTGAATAAACACTGTACCACAGACAAGTGAAATTTCACAAAAAAAGGAAGAGCTAAGATATGACCAGGAAGAAACTCCCACAGGGCACTGCTTATGCTAAGTGTGTGATAAGCCCCTTCTGGACCCTGCAGGATATAGGGGTCTAGAAGCTCCTTCTTGCCCACCCATCTCCGATACTTCTCTGCCTGTTGTGGTGTCAAGAACTATCCCCACGACCTAAGCCTCTGACTGATGGGTGAGGAGGGGGGTGGGAGTAAGGAAGAAGACTGGAGCAGAGAGCAGAGCTGAGAGACCACCCCAGTGGTAGACAGGACTGGAGCCTTCAGGCTCCATGGTTTTTAGATGCTATCTCCTTCTCTCTCAGAAGTTGCATGAATATGAGGGGAAAAAAACAACCCCGAGGTTGGCTGAGCTGGAAAATATCCAAATTTGTGTTCTTCAGAGAAGGGAACACAGGCAGAGGCCATGGTACCGGAGAAAAACTCACGGATACGCACAAGGACACGGGGGCGAGGATTTCTACCTGCAGCAAAGAATGCAGTAACAGCACAAACACAGAAATGCCAGCTGCCCAACAACAGGAGACTGATGAAATAGACTCTGGGGTACCCGAGAGTTTGCCACAGCAGAGTAAGAAAGTGAGACAGGTTCATTTTTATCGACATGAAAGATCTCCACTATGTTCTGGTGGGACACGTAGACAATGCAATACTGTGGACAGCCCATCAAAAAGGGCACAATCAGAGGTCAGACAATACCAAGTGTCAGCAAAGGTGCGGGGCGGCAGGAACCGGCAACCACACTGGAGAGGGTGGAGCCGCTCTGCTGGGGCCGAAGACCTGCACACAGGCTCAGCCAGACAATTCCATCTCCAGGTAACCTCCGTTCTGGCCCACGTGCACAAAGAGCCAAGCTTCAGTGACAGCAAGAAACAAAGCCAACAGCGAAACTGGAAACAACCTACATGGGCACCAACGGTAGAGCTGACGAACAAAAGGCAGTCTATACGTAGGAGAGGATACCATGTACCAGAAAAAAGAGAGTGAGCTTTACATAGCAACGCAGAGGAATTTTTCAAATAATGTCCAGTGGAAAAATCAAGTTGCAAGAGAATCAGAGAAAGATGCCATACGAACCAACTGAGACAGAAAGTGGTTGAGTGGCCGCCTGGGGCTGGGAGGGCTGGGGGGGAATGGGGGGGGACGCTAACAGCTGTGCACTTTCTGGATGGGATGGTGCCAAAGTCCTTAAATGGACTCTGGGATGGCCAGGCAGCTCTGTGGACACATGATCTTCAACCACTGAACAGTACACACCTTAAATCTGGGAACTGCACGCTGGGCAGATTATATCTTGATAAAGCGTTCCATAACAACGATGCCATTAAGTTCAAAGAGAAGCACACTATTAAAGGTCAAAGATTTATGGTCAAATTACAGAGAAAAGCAAAAAGAGGATCAACACAAAAATCAGGGTGGGGGGTCCCTCCAGGGGTGACTGACACACAAGGAGAGCTGATGGGATCTCACAAGAGGGGCTCCGGGGCCCTGGCCAATCCTGTTTCTAAGCCGGGAGATGCGTGTAATAACAAATGATGTGTTGTACCGATGTGTGTAGAGACATATAACATTTCACCCATCAAACAAATCCATAACCCAAAAGTGTTCTTAAAGGCCCCCTTTTCCTGAAGTGTGGCTCTAAAGTGGATGTAAATAAAGAAGCGAAATAAATTCCCTTTCTAGTAAAGCCTTCTGTTGTCAGATCATCTGTGCGCATCAGAGCCTCTGCTTTTAGTCATAGCCTGAGGTTTCAGACAATTCAAACCATTTCCCCTTTTTAAAAACAGCGCCACAGGTATTTGACAACCACGAAAATCTTGCATCTTTGAACAAAGTATTCAGAGTCGAAGTCACCCTTCTTTTCCTTTGTGTGACTATGTCGATTCATACAGAAAAAAGCATCACGAGGACAGGGATTTTACCTGTTTGTCACTAATAGAGTGCTTTTCAATTTCTTTCTTTGCCTGCAGCAGCCTGTCCTGAAAGCAAGAGAGAACAGTTAGTTCTGGCGACTGGCCGTGCATCTGCCCGCCTGTTCCACAGGAGAGCAAAAGCAGTGGTCGGCGTCTGCACTGAATTCTGGGAAACACAGCAGCCAGCACCTACGTCACACAGTGACGGGCCAGTCTCCAACAGAGAAGCCAGAGTGTGTTCTGTCAGGGCTTCGTGACAGCGGGTTTTTAAGATCATGGCACGGGAAGGTAACAGAAAAGTAAATGGACTGCAGACTCCCAGTCAACAGTATTAATTGCTGATGGTCACCCTATCGGGTCTAATCAATGGTTTGATCTGAGATGTTTTGGCTGATAGGAACGACCCTATGGATCTGCGGTTAGAGTGCATGTGATTCCATGTGAAGGGACAGCCCAGGATGTTCCTCCTCTGCTCCCAAAGTGAGTCACCTTCTAGACGGACTGGGCGAATCTGCGCCTGGCTGCTCTCGAAGGCGCTGTTTGGACGAGCAAAGCTACCCAGGTAACAGACATCCTTCCAAGGCCTCAATTTCACTTGCTTCAGGCACTTTCAAGGAGACAAAGGTCAACCTACAGTGTCTTAATTTGCTCTACAAAAGATGTAGTTCAAGTACATCATGACAGCAGAATTGTGCAAAAAGGAAAGCAATCCTTCAGAGACACACAGACGCATTCTAAACGGGAATGCATCTAGGACAAAATAACACCGTTCTATTAATAAAGATAGACACCGCTTGACTTTGCCAAAATCGAAGTGAAAAAAAATCACGTGAGAAAGTAAAAGACTTCTCGATGCCAGAGGTGTGGGGTCCTCCCCCTCCAGCCACTCCCAGGACCCCACAATGGGCCTGAGCACCCGAAACACTGGGCCTCCCACCTCCTTCCCATCTGCCTCGTGCCCAATACGGGAGTTGTTTCGACCTCACAAAATGCCTCTCTATGAAAGCTGTTTCCACTCCTGTGAGGTGGTGTCAGAGCAAAACAAACTCACGGTGAGAGAAGTCAGCGCATAAATAAAGGTCGCTAATTCTGCCTTTCTTGATTTGAAAAAGAAAACATAGACGTCCCAGCTGAATTCTGTATCCTCATTTAAAAGTCTGCCCCAACGCACCCCATGGCCAGCCAGGCTCACGGAGCCTCGCTCGCCTGTGATCCTACTCCTGTCCTCCCTTTGCGTGGGGGCACTGGAGTCCCCAAGCACCAAGGCCACACTGTGTTCCCATTCCCTCCATCACCCCCCTTCACGTCCTCATTCAGCAGAGATGTCAGAGCACAGAACAACAGCAGTGGACATTGCAACCCTGGTCAATTCCCCCACCCCATGGAGCAAGAGGCCTCTCCCAGAGTTCCTGTAAATGCAGGGACGTGGAAGCAACTTCGGGAAGAACAACAGACCCCGAATAAAAAGAATGGCAGAGCTTGTATGAACTGAACACAGAAAAACACTCATTCTGCTACTCTGCTGGGAGAGGTGAGACTCCTCTGGCCGGTGGGCTTCCCTGCAGACATGCATCCAGCCCTGAGCTCGTCCTCCAGGACTCAACATCAGCTCCACCAGCACCTCTGCCGGCACCTCCCACCTCCAGCGGGTGAAGGGCCGTCCAGAGCCTCCTACTTCCAGCCGGGTGAGCTACTCAACTTCCTCTTGGCCTCTCCTGTTTCGAGATCACCAGCTTCTACAGGGTTCCCTACAGGCTGCTGGCACTACATAAATACTAGTAGAGCTGATCTGTCTCTGGCCGAGCAATTGTCCTGAACAGCAGAAACAACCAGCGGTTCGGGAATGCCGCCTCCACCCAGAGATTCCCAGTGCGGGTGTCAAGCCAGGCCGTTTGTGCAGCCTCTCGGACAGTCAGTGCCGACTCACCTCGTTCCGGGCCACCAGCGTTATGAAGGCTCCCTGTTTGTAGCACTCGATGGCGATACACTTTCCAATGCCGCTGGAGCCTCCGGTGACCTAGAAGCAAAAATACAAAAAGGCTCCTGAGCACTTGGTATCACCCTTCTGAGGGAAGTGTACTTAACATGATTATCACAGGCTCTAAGAACCAATATAAGAAGTAGGTGAGCCCTGGCTGGTGTGGCTCAGTGGCTGAGCGCCAGCCTGAGAACCAAAGGGTCACAGGTTCGATTCCCAGTCAGGGCACATGCCTAGGTTGCAGGCCAGGTCCCCAGTAGGGGGCACGTGAGAGGCAACCACACACTGATGTTCCTCTCCCTCTCTGAAACACTGATTTTTTTTTAAGGAAGTAGTTCTGCAGCTACTGTCACTCCTCCATCCCAGAGTGGGACGACTGTGCCATCCACAGGCCCCGCTACAGTCTGTCGCTGTCCCCGGCACTGAGCTATACACGGCTCATCTATAGGACTTTCCTAAGTTCACTGGAGGGAAAGTGGTGCCCTGTAAGTCTAGCTAATTAATAATACATCAGTCCTGAGCGCTCATCAATAGGCAAGTGGATAAAGCTGTGGTGCATGCCTGCAATGAACAATGCGCAGCCCTAAAAAAGAAGGAAATCTTCCCACCTGCACCAGCATGGCTGGACCGCGACGATATTACATGCTCAGTGAAGTATCAGTGAAATAGGCCAGTCAGAGAAAGACAAGTACAATATGATTTCACTCATATGTCAGATCTGGGCTGTGTCCTTCTGAAAGCTACAAGCAAAGAGTTTCCTAGTGGCTTAGAAAAACAGTAAGTAGGTATGGAGTTGCTTGACCCTTGGTAAACGGAGCCCAGACATGGGACACAAAAGATTAACTTCCTTCCTCTCTCATTCCCTCCCACTACTCACCAGAAATACTGTGTAAAGGTGACCAACTCTCTCATTACAACCTTTTACTGAGGGCAAAAGGCAGAGAGCATGTCAGGGAGTGTTGCTGCCAGCCACCTTCAAAAATCGGAGAACTTGATTTCCCAGTACTCAAGTCAATTAAACAGCTTGAGTTTAAAAACCAGCTGACTTAAATGAGTACATACCCTGTAACACCTCCACCAGGCAGTTAGGGTGATAACAGAAACAAACCTCCACACACGCCGCCGTTCTGAACCTCAGCGGCCTCTCCTACCACCGCCTGGTCTGGTCCTAACTAATCTCAAAAAAATAATCACACTGTCATTCCTCTTAGGACGTTAACAAAGAGGGCAGGTAGTGACATCATGTGAGTCATCCACGTCATCCTCGCATTATTTATAAGGGCGTCTGGAAACTGGACGGTGAATATAAGAAACTGCCCCTGGTCTATCCCAGGCACGTTGGTCATCTTACCCACCTGCGGCGGGCAGCCTGAAGGGGATGGAAAGACCAGAGTCAAGGTTAAGTGAAACTCTCAATCAACAACTGACTCAAAGTTCTCATCACTGCTTCTGGTGTTACCTTTGACCAAGTTGAGCTCTGCAAACATAACATGTGAAAGAAGCCAACTTTTAAAGCCCTGCTTCTGTGGCAGAAGTTGTCCTGTGCGTGGATGGGCCACCTTCCGGATTCAGTGTGACTGTAGCATTTTGCTCCTCTTTCTTGTCCACATTTCAAGCACATTAAAAGGACTAACCGCCCTGGCCTACCACAGCCCTGTGGGGACAACTCAAGTGTGCAACCTCGGGTACCAGGAGGATTAGTGCCACCAGCTTAGTAAAGAGCTGTCCTTAGTCATAACCTCCAGCCTCAGGTGCCTAGGGGTGGGGGGCATTCAAAGCCACTGCCAGACAGCGAGGTGCTGGGCGCAGGCGTTCCCTAGGCGTTCTGGCTTCATTCAAGACAGGTGGCTACACCTGCAGAAAGGGGACCTTTGAAGACGTGATCCTCCAGTAAGAAACAAAGCAAGCCCATGCACATCCCCTTCATTCCTGAAGCACCTGCCAGGTGGCTGAGCTCATCCCTCTGACCCTGAAATGAGGGCACAGGACTGCCCTGGGACCCCAGGCTGAGCTCAGAGAGAGATGAGCAGTGTAGATCGAGCGGAAGCGTCCCAGCGCCTCCATCCAGCCAGGGCTCCTGGCCCACTAGCCTCAGACCAATTCCGCCCCCCCAACCCCCGCGTGAGTCACTTCCCAGATGCCTTTGGCAACAGATATGTCACTCGCACCGGCCATCTCCCAGCTGGGAGCCGCCTCGGCCGGTACCCACGGCTGGGGCTCTCTGTTCCCCGCCCCACTGCCCCGCGCCGTCACCGACCGCGGTGTCCTCGACAAAGTTTCTCAGCCTCTCTGTTCCTCAGGTGACTCATCGGGAAGACCGAGGACAAAAACAGCCACCACCCAGGGATGCGTCTGGGATTGGAGAGCAGCTCACGAGCCCCCAGAGCACCCGCCCGGAGGAGCCAGCCGCCGCGGAGGGTAGGACGGGTCCCCGAGGCCCTCCGCGGGGACAGTGCCGGGGTGCACAGCGGCAGGTGACCCCCGTTTGGAGAAGGGGAGGTGGCGGCCCGGCGGCCAGGGGGCAGGCTCGGGGCGGCCGAGCTGGCCGCGGCTGGGGCGCGCGCACTGGGAGCCACTCACCACCACATGCGCCCCGGGAAGCGCTAGGGGCTTGGGGCTGAGGAGCGGGGACAGCATGTACAGCAGCAGCACGAACGCCACGACACAGGTGGCCACGAGCAGCAGCATCGCTCGGCGGGCCGGGCCGGGGCCTGGGACTGGGGGCCGGCGGCGCAGGCGATCACGCGCGGCCGCGCAGCAGGAGCCGGTGTTTGGGTTCCGGGCGGGGCGGCGGCCGAGGGGAAGAGGCGGAGCCGGCGGAGGGCGCGACCGCCGCGGGGCGGTGCCACCTGCGCGGACCCGGGACCCGGTCTCTACGCCCCCGCCGTCCGGCCGGGCCTTGCAGCCTCCCCTCGGGCCACCAGTCCGCCCCCTCCGCCCCCGGCGGCGCCACCGGGAGCGCCCCTGCGTGGGCTCGGGGACACGGCTGGTTTGTGTCGCGGGCGCGTCTTAGGACCGCGGAGAGCCGGTTTCCCGGACCCTGCGACCGCGCGTCGGGGCGTTGGGCCCGCTCCCGTCGGGCGGTTCCGCCCAGTCGCCGAGGGTCGCCGAGCCCGGGGGCCCGCCTGCCCGGCAGGAGGCTGTGCGGCCACCAGACCGCGCCGGTGCCTGGAAGACCTGGCACCGAAACGAAACCTCGGCCTCCATTTCATAGTTTCTGGGAGTAAACGTCGCGGCCCATCGGCGCTCCTCCCAGGAACGGGAAAACCTGGACAAGGAGTTTCCAAAATCACTCAGATAATTCGATGTCGTTGAACAGAGTTGTTTTGTTTTAACTAAGGCAGGATTTAAATTAAAAAGAGAAAAAGCTTGAGATCTAATTTACACCCCGATTTAAAGTGCACAGTAAATGGCCTTCAGTGCTCTCAAGAATTGAGCAGCGCCCGCCCGCCACAATTTTAGAACAGTTCATCACACGCCCCCCCTTCCCCGCAAAATCCTGCCCCCATTGGCAGTTCTTACCTATTGCCTCCCAGCCTTGAAGCAGCCGCCCCTCTTTGTCTCGGCAGGTTTGCTTATTCTGGGTATTTCCTGTGAGTGGGATCACACACGCTGCAGCCTGTTGGGTCTGCCTTCTTTCAGTCACTCAGCATCCATGCTGACTCATCCATGTTGTACAGGATACCAGTATTCACTGATTCAAAAAAAATTTTATTTAATTTTAGAGGAAGGGGGAGAAAGACATTAATTTGTTGTTCCACTTATGTATGCATTCATTGGGCGATTCTTGGACGTGCCCTGACTGGGCCTCAGCCTTGGGAAGATGCTAACCAAACCTAGCTACCCTGCAGGTGGGAGCACTGTATTGCTTTTGATCATCCAATGAGGTTCCACTGTGTGGGTATACCACATTTCATTTATCCAATCACTAGCTGCTGGGCATTTAGGCTGTTTCCGCTTTGGGGCTTTTATAAGTAATGCCTCTGTGAACGTTCACATACAAGTTTTGGTGGGGATGTATGTTTTCATTTATTTTGGGTTTAGACCCTGGACCTTGGACCTTGTGGCCAGAAAAGGGGTTCTGCGGCAAGTAACCTTGCCTGGTGATCTGGTCGTGAATTCCTAACTGGGCAGGAGTCACCCCCAGGAACTTCTGTAGAAAAAACCTTATCTTGGCTTTAAGTAAACTCTTTCTTGTCTCTGTGCACCCAGGTTTACACCTTTGAAATGACCTTGTTAGACCCCTCCTTCTAAAGTGTGACCTCAAGAGAACATAGGATCTTATTAACTATCTTGTAACCCAATCCCCACCTTGCTTTCTCCCACCTTCAGGTAATCTTCCTTGCTTCCCTCTTTACTTCCAAACGCACACAGCAGCTGCTCATAGTCATTTCTTGGAATCTCAGTGTGTTGAGATCTTGCTTCCAGGCTTACCCTCAAATTAATTTTTTTGATAACCATTGTCTACAGGTTTGACCATTCTGATGCGGACAATCTTATGGTAACTGTGTTTCACCGGAACTGCCAGACTGGTATCCAAAGCAGCTGTGCCATTTTCCAATCCCACCGACGATGCACGAGGATTCCCGTTTCCCCATGTCCTCGGCTCACTGGATCATCTGGTTTTAATTACAGCCTTCCTAGTGGGCGCGAGGGGACATTTCATTGTGACTTTTACTTGCATAAGGCACATACCTGCTTTCCCTTTTATTTTTAGAGATACTAAGGAGCAAGGGTTCTGAGTTTTTCTTCTTCACTCATTTATTGCCCAGAGTTAGCCAAACTGCAAGGTTGTTAGCCAAACAGGCCCCGAGACTTCTGACACCAGTTTGAAGTTTGAGGGGTTCTCAAACCACCTTCTGTGTTGATGAGTCTCTACAAGGACGCACTGCACTCACTGGGAATCGTTCTACTTGTGGCTATGGCTTACAGCAAAGTCAGCTACAGAAACACAGTTCACCTCTTTGCTCTTCCTGGTGGCAGGTTCCCGCAAAACCAGTCCCCTTTCCCTGGGGACTGTTCTGGGCACCGCCCTCCCCAGTGGGGACTTTCTCTAGCATCACCTGACCCGACCCACCTGCTAGTGCCCTTCTGTCTGGAGGACCCTGCCCAATGCAGCAGGGATCACGGCTTACATGCAAAACTACGAATCCTTTAGAGAACACACTGGATTTTAAAAGAATGAAGACTTTGGTCAGCCAGGGGGAGAGAAAATCGGGTCCCCTATTTAAGGAAGAAATCGGGCTGGTTTCAGATTTCTCCACAGTAACACTGCACATGAGAATGGTGAGATTCTCAAGGAAAGAAAGTTGAGCTGAGGTCTTATATCCAGCTAATCTGTTTTTCACCCACTGAACTCATAATAATTAAGGAAATGCTTTCCCCACAAGTGCTTCTCGAGGGAAGTATTAAGGCCATCTGTTGTCTTAGCCTGTTTGGGCGGCTGGAACACAGTACCACAGACCGGCGACCGATAAACAACAGAAATCTGCCCCTCCCAGTTCCGGAGGCTGGGAAGCCCACCATCAAAGGACTGGCAGGTTGGGAAAGCCGCTGGCGCCTGGATAGAGAGGACATTCAGACTCTGGAACTGCGAGAGGTGAGTTTCTGTTGTCCAAGCCACCCAGCCTGTGGCATTTTGTTACGGCTGTCCCAGCTGACATGCCTTTAAATGATTCCAACGTTGCCCTGGCTGGTGTGGCTCCGTGGACTGAATGCTGGCCTATGAACCAAAAGGTCATCGCTTCGAATCCTGGTCAGGGCACGTGCCTGGGTTGCAGGCAGGGTCTCCAGCTGGGGGTGTTCAACCGGCAACCCGTTGAGATGTCTCTCACATATCGATGTTTCTCTCCCTCTTTCTTCCTCCATTCACCTTCTCTCTTAACAGGTCACCCTCTGGGGCATGTGTGGAAGGCAACCAATCAATGCTTCTCTCTCACATCTGTTTCTTGTCCTGTTTTCCTCTATCCCCCCTCTCTAAAATGGAAAGTAAAATAAAATGTAAAACAATAAAGATTTTAAATAATTGCAATTTCAGTTATAAACGTTATGGAACCCACACATTTTACTCCTTCACTAAGCCTGTTTTTCATAGCAGGGAGGAAGCAATGCACTGGCTGACATTCTGGCACGAGCTCCCTATCAGAGCCTGTGCTCCCGCTACGGCAGCGTCCCTGTTAGAACACCTCCTTACGGACAGTGAAACAAGAAGCCACATTTGCCTTGGCTCTGTGGCTCACTTGGTTAGAATGTCGTCCCAAACACCACAAAGTCACAGGTTCAACTCCCTGTTGGGGTGTTTATGGGAGGCAATCAATCAATCAATGTTTCTTGTTCTCTCCCTCCATCCCTTCCTCTCTCTCTAAAATAAAAAATCATATTGTCGGGTGAGGGTTAAAAAAAAGCTACAATGTTAAGAAAGGACTCTTTCCCAGTTTTACAAAGCTCCAAGTTAACTGTTTGTCCCCAAGGCATGTGGAAATAATTTTTCCTTCCTCACGTTAAAATTGCATGCACACTGAAAGGACTGCTGTTACCGCATCTGCGCACCCAAGAAGGGGCGACAAGGGTGCTCGGCTCGGTTCACTTGTCCTGTGAGTTGGCGTTCGGTTCTCGAGTGTTACGCTGAGGTCGATAGGAAAATGGCCCTTTAGCTACTTTCTTTAGCGCAGCTTCACCTACCGTCTGATTGTTTCACTGCCGTCTCAGCATCTCGTCCTACCACACGGGCTACTTATTTCACAGTCTGCAAAGCCCTAGTGCTCCCCTGCGCCTCTAACTGGCTGGCTGAGTAATTCGATCTTCCTTCAAGTGCTTTTGGTTTTGAACGTATTTCTTGACAGTGTGATGTAAATTCCACCTAAGTTTGGCTGCGCTGTTCTGTTAATCAGCCCGTCTTCTCAGTAAGGACTCACTATGGTCTCAGCTCACTATCAGTTAGGGACTGAACCACTCTTCCCATAAAACGAATACGAATGCGTTCGTGTTCACTTCATTATAACCACTCCACCATCATCCTTAGTTACCATGTGCCACACGCAGGCACAGTGCTTTGCTTTACACAAAAGTCCAGTTACATTCATATTACTTCAGAACTTACTATTAAAAATAGTAAGACAGATTTTACTTCCACAGTTTGGTTTATAACATAAAACTGGTGGTTAAGAAAAAAAACCTTGAAACTGGGAAAGGACAACTCTTACTTACAGACTTCCAACGAATAAAGGTAGCAGGAATAAGAGAAAGTGAAAAATCACCAATGGAACAAGTAGTAACTGCTGCTATCGGCAAGATGGGTAACGGGTGGGCAAAAAGTTAAGGAAAAACAGAATGACCCACAGCTTCAGTGGGCCTTCCCCCAAGGACTTATCAACCACCGTGAGATGTCATCATGTCCCCACAGATTCTCTGATCCTCTCCCTCCACGGAGGTGTACCTTCATCTCCTCTGTCCTCCACGGCTGGACTTGGTGACTAGCTACCGACGACCAGAGTGCGAAAAGGAAGAACAATAACCTTGCTGTGGAAGGTACTCACCACACATCCGCTTGGTCACAGGCCCGAAGTTAACTAACGTCACTAAGAACAAGGCCGTGAGAACGTGTCCCCTCGATCTGACGTGATAGTGGGACACACCATTCAGGTGGTATCCTTCCCCCAAATCCCTAACATTAGTCTAATTAGGAAAGGACATCAGACAAACCTAAATTGACAGAGTATTCAAAAGTGTCTCAAGTTCATGAAAAACAAAGAAAGACTGGAAGAACATCACGGATCAAAGTAGACTAGGAGGTATGACGTTAAATGCAATCCTCAGTGGAATCCCAGAACAGAAAAAGGACGGACGTTAGTGGAAACATCGATGAAATCCACATCGTGCTGTAGTGTGGTTAACAGTACGGTGGCAATGGCAGTTTCTTGGTTTGTCCCTATCATGGTTCTATGGGACGTTAACCTTAGGGCAGGGTGTCAAACTCATGTTCACTAGGGGCCATGTCAGCCTCAAGGTTGCCTTTAAAAGGCCAAAAATAATTTTAGGACTGTACAAATGTAACTACTCCTTAACTGTTAAGGAGTTGAAATTACATCTGGCCCTTTGAAGGCAACTTCGAGGCTGATGTGGCCCCCGGTGAACATGAGTCTGACAACCCTGCCGTGGGGGAAGCTTCTGAAGGTTACACAGGAATTCTGTGTTAATTTTAATTTCCTTTTCCGTCCAGTTCTGCCTCCTCCCCCTTCTCCTCCCAGGCGCTGGCCTGTAATAAACATCTCAGCTGTCAAATTCTATCTCTTATTAGCTTCTGGAGAACCCAACTCGTAACAACGCCTATCACCCAACACATACCCAGTTAGACACATCCCAGAGGCAACTGATCAATGTCTGTCTGTCTGTTCCCTCTTTTCCCCTTCCTCTCTATCTAAAATCAATAAAGATACCCTCAGGTGAGGGGAAAGAACAGTACTTCACATTAATAATCAAATAATCTAATATATCAAATATACTCACTCTGTTTTTTTGCATGTAGATGACAGGGACCTCAAACGTCCATTGTATATTGAGGCACTTCATAATTAAGGTCCATACAGAGTTTTCAGGCGGAGACAAAAAATGTTCTTTGACCTCCAGCGTACGGCTCATAGAGATGCTCCTCAGGTAGGGTTTTTACCTGCTGGCTCCGGGAATGACTGTCCCAAATTTCCTAATGGTCAAGACAAGCAAAGCCCAGCCTCTTGGTCTCCTCTATTTACCAGTCCGCAAACAGCACGCGGACACGGCCCACGTCCCACTGTTCTAGAGTAAGTCTAAACCCATTAAATTCTAGGAGCAGATTTAGAACCAGAAATGTAGACACAGAGCCATGGCCAGAAGTGACAGGAATGCTGAGACACAGTCTCAAAGCACATGTAAGAATGAGTGTGATAAATCACCCACTTATCATTAACACTCAACTTATATACTATTTGCTTATGTATTTGATCAATTCAAGTAAAATACTTCCTCAAAACAAATTCTGGGTTCACAAAAACTTCTGGATTTCAACTACTATATAATTATGTTAAGTCTCCTAATGATATGATATCAATATTACATAATTCTGAGTCTGATAAAGTACACATCTTATAAGACATCCATAAACAATTCAGCATTGGTCTGCCAAGTTCATTCCCAATCCTTACATAAAAGTTGTTGAAAACAGGATCTTCACACATACATTCCTAATAATTTAAAAGTATTTTTTGTATCTAATCAATGTAGATAATGTTTTCTCCCAAATAAAGAAGCATACACAGAACACAGATAACACTAGGTTATATCAATTTACTTCACTTAAGAACATATTTTAGGCCTATGATTTCCATTTCATTATCAACAAAAACAGTCTGTACAGAACACACTAAGGCAACCACACAGAATGTGCAAATACATTTTAAAATGCAAGTCATTCCACAGCATTTGCAAGGTAGAGCTTTTCCATAACTGAGTCTACCCCAATCTCACTAAATTGCTACTGCTTTGCTTGTAGAGCCAATGCAGATGCACAAGGCACAACGTAGTGTTGGTGCTGATGTAGGTAATGCAGACCCTCAGGATTTATTTGAAAACATTAAAATACCATAGTGTCACATTTGCAATTTACTACTGAATGAGGCATCCCCTCCTTTCTAAAGCGTCACGAAGCATCACATTGGTAACATGTATGTGTGGCCAGGACACACTGTCTCCTGACCTTAAAAGACAAAAGACCCTCGCTACCTTATTTTTAAAAAATTATATATATGTATGTACACAGATAAACCCACATCACACACAGGACACGTCCCATAATCCAACGGAAGGCCACTCCTTTTAGCAAAGCTCCCCATTACAGTATCTTATGTCAGGGTTAATTAAAAAGGACCTACTTATTTGCTACTGGGTTAGGTCAATCTTGCTACAAAAAGACACATTTGAAAGGACAATTTTTTCCTTCAAGATAAAGACAATGACTAATTTAGAAAGGCTTTCTCTTGAGATTGCACAGTGAAAGGTATTATTTAGTTAAATATAAAAGCCTGCAGCTTTTAAGGAAATTGTTTAAATCTACAACCTACTGAAAATAGCAACAAGAGCCTCGGGTGGAACACAATTCAAAAGCTCTCCAGCCCGATCACCGTGCTCTTTGCTCTTTTATTGCCCGTCCCTGAGAGTAAACACTTTGTCACTTTTAATTAGGTAAGTAAATTTACATTGATGAAAATGACACATAAGACTTTTTAAAAAATATGAAACAAGCCCCAATTCATTTTAGTAAAAAAAAGATAAATGTTCTTTACAAAGACCACTATTCATAGCAATTTTATATACTTGTATCTCAATTAATTTTACTCCTCTTTTTACTGGGTAATTTCTATTTTTGCCATTCGTGTACCACTCATTTCCTCAGACTGTATTATTTTATAATTTCTGTTAAAAAGAGCATTTAATCGGTAACAGCAAACGCACACAGAGGTCAGAGGGACCCTGAAGTGAGACCTGCACTCCCCGTGGTTGCCGGCGTCACTGAGACCGGCCGGCGCCACCCGGGAAGGGCAGAGCCGCCCCTACAGGAAAGGGCACGCGCAGCAGTAAACGTCGGCTCCGTCAGCTCTGGTTTAGCCTTCTTGGCCAAAATCTTCTGAAAACTTCTTTAATTTCAACAAGTCATGTTCATTGACTGTGGGTTTGGTGCTAGACAGTGACCGCAACATATCCGTCTGTCGGAAAGAAAGGGGGTGTTAGTCCTAGATCCGGTCACAGGCTGTCATCACCCTATCACAGGCTACCCACAGCGAACTCCTACTCCTCCGCAGGGCAGCTCCGACCGCGTCACCCCTGCGGCAGCTCCTGTCCCCCACCAGAAGCAGTCAGTCCTCTTAGCACCGGGACCGAGACCCCCTCCGTGTGCCCCCCATCCCTTCCCTGGCCTCACCCGTTGTTTTCCTAAACAAGAGAGCAGGTTTCCAGGTGCGACTCCAAAGGAATATAGTCATTCACGTACACTTACGTGAAACAGACTGTTATTTGATGAAACTCGACTAATCAGAATTTTGAACTATTAGTTGATATTAAAATAAAAAATGGTAAGGTAATAGGCTAATATTTGGTATTTGTTAAAAAATTAAGTTCTAGGTCCTGGCTGGTATAGCTCAGTGAATTGAGCACCTGCTGCGAACCACCAAAGGGTTGCTGGTTCAATTCCCAGCTAGGGCACATGCCTGGGTTGCGGGCTAGGTCCTCAGTGGGGACCACATGAGAGGGAACCACACACTGATGTTTCTCTCCCTCTCTTTCTCCCTCCCTTCCCCTCTCTCTAAAATAAAATAAATAAAATCTTTAAAAAAATTAAGTTCTAGGCTATGGCTGTTTCCTATAAAAAAGTATGGAAATAGTCAAAAGAACCAAGACTAATAAACAAATCAAGGATTGAAACAAAGAAAAAAGGGTTTCTGAATAACTTCTCAGATAAGCATTATGGGTAATTACCACATAAATTTATCTACATACCCACACATATTAAATACATTTATATGGTCACATACATCATTATATCTATGTCTACATATCGTGCAAAAGTTTCTCCCCTGCAAGTTACTGCTCATCCTGACATAAAGCTCTTTGAAAATCTGTGACTGAAGATTTTAAAACTGAGTGTTTATCAACAAGAAAATATAAACATAACAAATGTACCTTTTCAATCACAGTAAGTTCCCTAAAAATTATATGCCTTACCAAATAAAGCATTATGAATTATTTTAACTCCTTCAATGTAAATAACAGAAATGTAACTTTTTATTATAAAAATTGTTTCACAATTTTTTGCAATACTGCATTATTTTACTTTCTATAAAGCCTTGAGAAATAAAATAGAAAAACACCATCATGAATACTATGATATATGCAATAGGGCTTCTGGATATTTTATCAAATTTGAGATCTATAGAAAAAATTTTCACCAATCCTACTTTTAATAAATCTTGATAATAATTTATGCAACTTATATGAGCATTTTGGTAATAGTTCCCCAACTATAAAACTTATAGGTCAGAAACCTATGCTTTTTGGTTTTTTAATTTTAATTATCTTTAGGGGGGAAGGGAAGGAGAGAAGGAGAGAAATACCAATGTACGGTTGCCTCTCATGCATCCTCTGCTGGGAACTGGCCTGCAACCCAGGCATGTGCCCTGACTGGGAATCGAACCGCAATCATGAGGTTCGCAGGCCCATGCTCAATCCACTGAGCCACACCAGCCAGGGCAGGAACCTATGTTTTTGAAAAATAGCTTATTCACTTTAAATTTTCCTCAAAGTCCAAGAAAATATTTTAAAGGTAATTTATTTACTTTTTAAGTTCAATTAATTTTTCAACTTTTTAAGTGAGTAGACAGTAAAAAAATAGGCTAACATTTCCTAGTTAACTTTACATTACTGAAAAGTTTTATCTTTGATAAATTACACAGTATAATGTTTTAAACTTTTTCTTAAAATGAAACAAAAATGTCAAACCATGGAAACAATTGGCTCCAAGAGTTTATCACCAGGGACATCCACCCATGTCATTTCGATGGCGCCAGGGTCACCCGGAGAGCAGGGCGTCAGCAGGTCATCTACTACAGCGCTGGGGTCCGCGCGCGAAGGTCCCTGAACCTGGAATGAGGAGTGACCTAGCATCGTTATCTGAACAAATTAAATAAAGATGAAAATTTAGGCCACTATCAGGAAGTCTGAACATATACTATTATTTCTTATTTCATTAAAATGTCTACTTCTGAAAATACAAAGAACACACCACAAAAAGTGGTTGTCTCTGGGTGCTGGGAGAGATCTTGCTTGATTTTAATGTTCTTTCTCGATGCTTCTCTGCATTTTGCAATTCCCTACAACAATCACAGGGAGCATGCGAGTTAAGATTTTTAGAAGAGAGTTCCCCGTGGCTATGATTTCCCTGCTTTTCCTAGTGCTTACTAAGTGGAAATAATTCTCGAGCGAAAATAGAAGTAAGTATCTTCACTTATTGCTCGTCTTTCCTACGGAAAACTTCCACTGCAGGGAGTCTCGTGCGCTCTGACCGCTGTGCTTTTTGACTCGACCTCCGGGCCATGACAGGCCCTTCAGCTGCTTGGCGCTGCAGCGGGTGGGCCCGTCCGTGGTAGCCGAGAGAGGGGCAAAGGACGGGGCCGTGCAGACGTGGACTGCGCCGGGGGTGATAGCCAGCGGTGATATGAAAGGCCTCCTGGCAGAAGTGATGGCCGCGTCACCTTCACTGCTAACAAGGGCCTGGCTTCAGGGTCACAGAAGCTGTCCCCGGTAGCATGAATGACAAGTCGTGGGTGGGAAAGGAAATGGCAAAGGGAATCTGAGAGAAAATGCGGTGGTTGGGGCACAACTCGGTCTAAGTTGCCTGTATTCTCTCAGCAATGAATGGCTGCAGAAGAGAGTAATAGTATCTTCCAGGCCATTAAGGTACCGTGAAGGCGTGCTATGAGTATTACTTCAGTTCAGCACCACTCCGAAGCAGTGTTACCATCCTGTCTAAGACATGATAAAACTGACCCTAAAACAGATAATGTAGTAATTTGCTCAAGAAGATATAACAAGTTAAGAGTGGAGTCAGGATTCAAAATCAGGTTTTAATCCAAGTTCATACTTCAAAAAAAACCCTTTTACTGCGGTACTGAGACGTACATATATATCTTAGTCCTGACATACCAGTCTTGTCACACACTGCTGGATTATGTGCGCTGACAGACTTTCAGCACTGTCACATCTGTATTTGTGAGTGACACTGGATACTGCTGTCCTCAGCAGAAGGGTCGGCCCAAACTGCCTAGTGCGCCGTTCCTTAAACCGGACATCCCCAGGCTGGTCTTTTTACCCAACTATGCTGAACTCGTTTGTGCAGACAAATGGTGCGCAGTGTGTGGGGGGGACAGGGAGGGGGGCAGGCAGGTGAGCAGAATGGCTGAGACCTCAGATTCTGTAGCCCACCTGATCTGGGGGGCAATCACACCTCTGCCCCTCTCTAGCTGTACCTTGGCACCAGGTGTCAGCCTCCAGGTACCAGTTTCATCACACTGACACCTACCCGTCCAGTGAAGCATTGAGTGGTGGCTGCACGCACCTGTCCTGTGTGAAGACCCAGTGACAAAGCAGGACAGAAGAGCACCATGCCAGGCACATCAAGCCTGCACGATACTGGCCACTCCCATTTTTACCCTGTCAGTGAGGCACAGATACACCAGATCCTGCTCTAGGGTACTCTGGTTACACAGGGGCATAAGGAGACACTTAAGCTTCTACACTTACAACAGCATAAGAGTATTTCAGAAGTCACTGCATAGAAAAAATTAAAATATGTATTTTAGGACTATTAATGGTGGCTAATTAATAAACTATGAAAAAACTCTTCTGTTACAGCATTTTAAAAATGTTATCGCTGGGGTGACTGTTTAATAAGGTCATGGGTCAAGTGTACGATCCCACAGTGCACCTCCTGTGTACGGCACCTGGGTTCAGCACCCAAAGTCCAGTTTCCTTTGAGAACTTATTTGCAGGGAAACAGAAGCATATCTATTATGTAAGTCCACACATTTATTATACAAAACTAAAGCCTTTCTAAAATTTGTTGAAGCCAAAGCAATGACGGTCTTGAAACTGATTTCAAACACGAGAGGACGGACAAAAGCCGCTCACCTTTTTAAAATGAGTGGCCGACTGCACTTTCCTAACCGGCTGCATGAGTGCGTCACGCACGATGATGCTTATGTCTGCCCCCGAGTAACCCTCGGTTTTCCTCCCCAGCTCCCGGAAGTCCGCCTCCGACAGACTGTTCTGCGTGGTCCCCAGATGCAGTCGGAACATCGAGGCCCGGGCGTGTGCCTCCGGCAGAGGGATGTAGATCCGCTTCTCAAATCTTAGAATGACAAAAATCCCAAGGAGAATATTGCTACATATATTTCCATTGAAAATTAGAATATTTCCAAGAAGAAACAAGATATTTAGATATTCTCATTTCTACAAACTTAAGCTGAGTAAGTTAAACGGGCCCATATGTGTCAGTTAAACATATATTTAGGTTAAATAGGGAAAATATGCACAAATAAAACTGTAATAGCCAGGGAACTAGTTTGGAGTGGTTCAGTCTTTTCACACAGCTTAGTCCTCCAGGGCTATAGTCTCCCATAGAACTATGCCCTGAACTCCTGATCAAAATATTAATACAGTTGACACTATGAAATTAGAGATGACAAAGTAATTCTCTAAATTCAAAATAGGAAACTTACTCAAAGTCTTTCAGAATAAGCATGAATTACACAACATGTCCACTTTATTATAAGGCATATCCAGAACAAATAATTCTACTATGTCACAAATAAACACCATGTTGTATTTATTAACAATAATTTTGCTTGCCCTCCCAGATTTCAGCATTAGAGATAGGGAGAAAGCAGTGAGGAAAGATTTAAGTGGTCTGTGAAGATGTTTTTTTTCTTCAGGTAATTCTCTGGCAATGAGAAGAATCTAAAAAGTCACCATTATCTCTAGAGATGGGTTCGGAATTAAGCCATCTTCAAAAATAATCAGCACGTTTCCTTTCTGGGTACCAGACAGTAATCTAGCATCCTGGCAAGGTATCACATGGATGAGAGAAAAGTGGCAAAAATGGAAGTATTAATTTTTACCACTCAAAATTAAATGACTGGAATAGGGAATTGTGAAGCAGTAAAAAAAAAAACCATCAGAACAGATAGATACCTTTCCTGCAGCTCAAGTTTCACATGCAATTTAAAAATTATAGACATACATTTCCAACTAAAAATATTATCTTGGTCATCATCCTTCAACTTGTATGATTTTAATTTTGCTAAAGTTGTATATGAAGGTTCTTCATGGAAATATCAAGCTATATTGGTGAATTTCTGAAGTATCAGTGCCTAGTAAGCTTCATCAAAACTACAGGTGCCAGGTACTACCCTTTCCCAACATGGAAAATTCCAGTGTGTGGAAATCTCGTATCTTCAACAGAGCAAACAAACAGACAGACAGATGCCTGCCTCTCTGTCCCCAGGGCAGAGTGAAACAGGGTCAAGGCACACTGAAAAATCGCTGAGAATGTATCAGAATGACTCCTCACTAGACGGCATGGGAATTCTTACTTGTTAGATCGGTAGATAAAAATACTTCCTACAGCACCATACCTTCGCCTAATGGCAGAATCCAGAACCCATGGTATATTTGTAGCTCCCAGAACCAAAATTCCGTCGTTGTCCACACCAACCCCTGTATCGACACAGGTAACATTTTAGATAATTTGTCATTTCAGTGCTCATTAAGCCTCATCTCTATATTCTGCTATCAATGTGACAGTTTAACATCAGAGGACCTCATCTTAAAAGTCTCTCTCTGAAAAAATAAAACTGTATTCAATCAAATACCAACTAACTGAAATGTGAGGCAAATATTGCCAAGAACTGAATCTCCTAGACTGTGGGCAAATACTATTAATACTGTTTTTAAAATACTGCTCGAGAGACTTCACTAAGTCTGCACGTTCCTCTCACTGACACCTTCCGCACCGGCGCACCCTACCAGACGCCCACATGGATGGAGGACACGCAGAAGGCAGCAGGGCACAGCGAGCAGCCGCCCAGAATGAGCAAACTCTGCCCGGGCCTCTCCCACATTGCCGCTGCAACAACGGGCATACAACTATCTGCGTGGCCAGTGGCATCACCTTGCATCTGAACCAGGAACTCCGTCTTAATTCTACGTGCGGCCTCGCTTTCATTTTCACTTCTTGAACCACAGAGTGAGTCGATTTCGTCAATGAAGATAATGGAAGGTTTGTTCTCTCTGGCAAGTTGGAATAAGTTCTTCACTAGCCTAGAAATAAATAAAAACTTTCAGTTTCTAAAAAATAATAGAGGACATGACTTAATAAAAAGATAAAACAATATACAATGTTACAGGAACACTACAGATTAAAAAGCCTAGTCGGGTTTTGATCCAGAAAAGAAGAATGCTACAAACAGATAATTCACTTCATGCTTTATTAAACTATACATACATTATCTTTCCCCTATGAAATAAACTCCAAGCTAGGCACTGATTTGACAAGAGAAATGAACACCTACACCTCGTCACTTTTCTGAATGTCTGTTAATGATGTAGGAGCCTATTACTTCAAAGAGTGAATAGTGACTACCAGTGAAAGAAAAATTGGAGGAGAACAAAACCAAACCCAATTTATAACTTACTTTTCACTTTCACCCAGCCACTTGGAAACAAGGTGGGAGGAATGAATTGAAAAGAATGTGGAGTTGTTTGCTTCCGTGGCTACAGCTTTGGCTAAGTAGGACTTTCCTGTGCCCGGTGGCCCAAACAAGAGGATTCCCCTCCAGGGTGTTCTCTTGCCTGAAATGCATGCAAAAAATATAACATGAGAATTTCCAGACTGCTGATTTCAGGTACTAAAGACATTATCCATCCTAAAGAATACTGTGAAGAGGTCTTCATTCTAAAGCTATCAGCAGAATCAAAAGTTTTAAATAAATCAAGGGGGTGTCTGAAATGGGTTTTACTTGTGCTTTTTAGAGAACACTTTGTCAAAAGCATTTACATGAGTACAGTCCTTCCAACACAAGTTATTCGCTTGCTCCCTCCTTCATCCACTATGCAGAAGCCACAACGTATGGACAGAGAACTACAAATACAAAAGGACCCTGGCCCTCCACGGGCTTACAGTCTGGTGGGGGAAAGTGTTCAGTTAAAGGGCCCTTCTGACCACCCACTGTGCACACTGCTGGATCTCAGCCCACAGGGGGAAAGCAGCTGGAAATACTTCCTTTTAAACATTTATGACCTTTGGAGGAATGAAACTAACATAGTTTGGTTGACCCCTTGTGAAGTTCTGCTCAATTCTTGATTCTACAAAGAAGCACAGGTTGTTTTATAGGCAGCATACTCTCACTCAAATAGCTGGGTAGTGATAGGGACTCTACCGTAAACCCTAGTTTTCCCAAAATACAACAGGTGAACAAATCAACTCTTTCTATCTCAATTTTGCTAATGAGATATTATAATGCTGCCCAAAGTAAATTAGGCTGGGTTACACCTGACAATAAAATATCAAATCTACACTGGAAAAAACTGCTAAGTGCAAAGTGTGGATGTGTACGTAGTATATGCAAAAGAACGATATGCAGATGACTAAAGGCAAAACGAAATATTGTTGTGTTTATTGTTTCTAAAGCCTCAACTCTCACTTGAATTCAGTTTTCCTATTTTACATGTGCGCAGTAAGTCAGTGTTCCGTAAGCACAGTCCACATGTGAAGTGCTTTTAGGTGGTGTACAGACACTCTGCACTTAGATGACTATCTTTTTCATGTGTATTAGACAAACACTAGTTTCTTCATTCATAGCAAACACAAAGCAGTCTTTTAACATAAAGTTACCAAGAAAAATAAGTGAGATGAGCCCTGGCTGGCGTAGCTCAGTGGATTGAGTGTGGGCTGAGAACCAAAGCGTCCCTGGTCTGATACCTAGTCAGGGCACAGGCCTGGGTTACAGGCCAGGTCCCCAGTAGGGGCCATGTGAGAGGCAACCACACATTGATGTTTCTCTCTCCCTTCACCTCCCTAAAAATAATAAATAACATATTTTAAAAATGAGATGAATTAAAAGTTCAAATATGGGCAAAACAATGTCTGGTATTCGGGGCTGGGAGAGTGACTGCCTCTTGGGAGGCAAGAGGCAGCCAGGGTTTCTGGGTTACTGGCAGTATTTGCTGATCCGGTTGATGGCTGTGCAGGCATATTTACTTTGTGATACTCCGTGAAGCTGAACACTCAGGGTTTCTGCATGTCTCCGTATATTTGTGCTGTGCTCTAATAAACTTTGCTCTCAAAGAGAGCGATGTAAGGAAAAATATTTTTACATAATGGTACATGCACATGGAAAAATTCATGAAGACAATAAATGACTCATGATTGGGAAACACTGGCATAAGTAATATACAGTAAGGCCGACTCACTGTACTTGCACCTTTACATGATGCCCACTTTTCGACCGCAGTTTCATGTTCCTGGAGTTAGGCTGGGAGCCGGACCTCGAAGCTGGGTGGACCGCAGTGGCCTGCGTGCTCTCTGCTCTTCCTCACTGCTCTACACGGCCTCACTGCCAGGACCTGTTCAGTTGGAGGCCAGCCCCACAGATCTGCTCTCTACATAAACCAGCTGGTTTGTAAGAGGAAAAACCCCGACTCTGTCTCGCTGTTGGACTGCAGGTACAGCCAACTCACAAACACAGGCTGCCAGTCCCAAAAAGGACAACGAGAAGGAGTGGCCTGGCACAGACCAGCCACCTGCTGCTGGAGCTGGAGCTCCTACTACACCCAGGCGGCAGGTTAGTGACGTGCTCCTCACAGTGCGACGAGCTGTCCCTCCGCCTCCAAGGGATACACACGTCACCCAAAAATGGCAAATAATTCCTACTCCTCTTTCTAAGAAATGGAGATACTCCTATAAAACTAGTGCATGTCCATGAAAAAAACTCGGATGAAAGTCAAAAGGAAAAGGAAAAGGACCCACCTTACTTATGCCATCCATCCACACCCACTTCTCGGCGCACACATTTATGTAACAAACATGGAATCATCCACACGCATTTCATAACCTGCTTTCTGAGCTTTACAACGGGGTGCGCCCCCTCCTGTAGCAATGACGACGTCCGTCCAAGTCTCTGAATGCAGACGCACACCACGCAGTGAGCGTGCAGGACGGCACTGCCTGCCGGTGGGGGACCTGCCCTACAGCCTGCTGGCGACATTCAGACTGTTCTGCAGTATACATATTAAAAATATGTATACGGACTTGTACAGGGAATAAATCTCTTTGTATAAAGGCGTAACACGGCCTTAGAATTTATTTAGGGTGGTGACTTGTGATGAGGTGACAGATTCAACATGCTGCACCTCAGTCACCAATGCAGTTCTGGAAAACCACCCAAACAGATCATTTAAAAGCCACCTCACCCGTGAAAAGATGCGGAAATTTGATTGGCAGTATCACGGCCTCTTTAAGTGCTTCTTTGGCGCCTTCCAGACCAGCAACATCGTTCCACTTCACGTTAGGTCGCTCCATAATAATGGCACCTACAAAAAATTATGTCACCCTTAAACTAAGGAGGACTAGTTCATCAAATTTAGAAGACAACATGAAATAATAATGTTAAAGAAACATATTATAAAATTGTCTGGAAACATTTTTGTAGCAAAAGCCTTTCTGAAAGAGTGTGATGACGAAGTAGCTGGGAGTGGAGCATAGTCAGCAAGGTCAGAGACCTGGGGCGGACGGCTAGCTAACCCCGGCAAGTCACTTCCCTGCAACCGCTTCCTCATTGGGAAATAAAAACACTACCATTGCCCAAACTACTCAGACGGGTCTGAGTAAGGGTCAAACAACGTAATAAACACTAGAGTGCTTGGAAAGGCACCAACATTACATAACAGCACCAATTCTGGGGTACTGAAAGTAGCTGTTCAACGGGGTGATTTCTCCTTTTAACCAAACAACAACAAAAATGGTGGTCTAACAATGCTCTCCTTTAGCCACAGAAAGAGAATACACTTCATAACATTTAACTGAAGACAGACGGACAGATGGAGAGACAAAAGGGAAAAGGGGTGGGAGGGGAAGGGAAATAAAGGAAGAGGATGAGGAAGGAGAGAGAGAGAACGTGTACTATTGTAGACTTGCAATATTTTTCCAAACTTTGCCAAATTTTCTGCTTAGCTTCTAAACAGACCTAGTTACAGTATTTTTACATAAACAAAATTTCTTAAATAATTCCGTTTTTGAACATCATATATTCAAAAGCCATAGCAATTGTTGCAATAAGAGTCCAAAGATTTCTTTTAATAGAGCTATCAGCAAACCTTTTTAGTCTTCCACCAAAAGCATTTCCAACTTTCCAGTACAGAAACTGTTCAACTACAGACTATTAAGCCGTCTGTTCCAAAGTGATGTGTATTATTCAAGTATAATAAAACATCATCACTCATACAATCTACTGGTTACCTGTGAAATTATTTTTACGGGTATTCTTCTCACTAGGAAATGCCTATTATTCTAAGAGGAGTTATACTCTGCAACTTCCCTAAGTTATGAAAATCTTTAGCTACACATTAAGATTAAATAAAATCATAAACACAATTTTGTATCTAAAAGCTCAGACTTAATATGAATTAAGAAAACCAATTCACTTGTTCTTTTCTACGTTCCATTCAGATTAGTAACCGTATATGAGAAAATAGTTTACGTCATCAGACAGGATTAATTAAATGAAAGTGAATTTACTTTTTATATCAGCATCATCTAGTCAACTAAAGTTTTTTTGCTATAAAGTTTCTAAATGTGTCAAAATTATTGTCAAATTTAATTAACACTTTTTATCTTAAAGTTTAAAGGTGACTTTAGAATGTTTAGTGATAAAAGATTATTTAAATAAAAGTAATATTAATTACTAGACATTGCTTAATGGCTTAATGGTTTGTTCAATTGCTTATTGAAAAATAAAGGTCAAATAATTTGACTGTTTCCAATTATATAAATTTATGTAGCCTTGATTATACTAGTTATTATACTAACTTGTCATCTAATATCAAAAAGGCATTAATATCAAATTTAGCTAACAGAACACTCAAATCATAAACTCTTTAATTTTAACAGTCAAATACTATACTTCATGCCATAACCTAAAAAAGAAGTTGAAGATTTGAAAGTTTCAAGGAAAAAGACAAAAATTAGAAAATATATTACACAATATTTTATTATACATTACATTATAGAAATCCATCAGCAAACCATTAAATTAAAAGATGGAAAAAAGAATTCTCAGATATAAAATATCTAGGGCTCCTTTATATTCCACATCTTAAAATTCCAAAGAAATTTATTCACTTAAATGTCTTAGGCATTTCTATTTTTATACACTTCTGGTCCTTCTTATTACTGATTTTTTTAAAAAAAATCCCAATTAAAAACTTAGTTGTATCACTTTAAAAATTAAAGACACAATCCAATTTTTACCTGGTGGGTGGGCGGGGCTGGAGAGAAGGGAAACAAACCAACACCCCCCCCAACACCACCCCCTCAAAAAAACGGACAGAAGAGCACTTTTGCCTCACAACTGAAATAGGGCCACTGGCAGGACCACTGGGCTGTCCACCCAAACTTGCTGAGTATGAAGTACGAGTGCCCACTGCCCAGGCAGAGGCATGGCGGTGGGGACTCAGCTCCATCCTTGGACTACATCTACCACTGAAGTTCTGAATTGTAAACACATCCTCATTAACTGTAGTGCTGGTAAGATGAGGTCCCTATAGGAGTGTCCTACTCATCCCAGTGAGGTTGGTGGGACCGAATACTCCAAAACGAAAAGCCCAGTACAGCAAGGTTAAAGGTCTGGCCAAGCCGGGACAGTCACCATTCACCAACCCAACCAACAACCTATACAGTGGGAATTGGGCCCAGTCATGCACTCTATTTGGCAAGATGCAAATGAACAAATACATAAAATTCAACTTGGAAAATCATTAGCTAACATTTAAAAAACAACCCAATCTCAGTAGCTGAAAAAGCCAGCAGTTAAATAGATTACTTTTTAGATATACAAAACTACCATTAGTTGAGTTCCCAGAATTTGTTAAGTATAACATTAGGAAGCTTTACATCGTCAGAAACCTTCACTAGCCCTGTAAGGAAGATATTATTCACTGCTGTTTTAGAGTGAGGGTCTCAGACTCTGAGATGTTGGGGAATGCGCCCAATGTTTACATAGCCGACCCAGGGTGGAATCCAGATCTGAACGGAGCCAAGATCTAGGCTCCCTCCATCATGCCAATCGGCTATAGTCCAGAAGAATGAAAAGTGTTGGGGTTTTTTTTTCTGTGTGAAAGGTAAAAACAGAAAGTGGAAAGAGATAAAGGGCAGTGCTAAAAGAGAATAAAAAAGGAGATGAGGAAGAGCAGGTAGGAGACATAAAATAAACCATCAATGAAAAAGCTCCAGCAACAGCAATGAAAGCCAAGTGCAAGTCCTAGTTCATTCTACTCCTCTGGCTGGGCGTTTTAATACCCTCATATTTGGTAGTGTGCTATTGGTTTCAATGGTACCTTCTCTGACGGGGAAAATAAGACAAAAACGAGAGAATAGGTCAACGGACAGGGTTTTTAAGGCAGATTAAAAACTTTTTTTTTACTGCATGGGAAAGAAAAAAAGACCAACACACCCATTAGAGACCCTAAAAAGAAAACACCATGAAAACCAGCATGTGACCCCTGGGAACTAAAGCTAGTTCTTGAACCTCATTTAGATGGGGGGAAAGAAAGCAATTTAAACAGACAATTTACTATGAGTTTTTAAAAAATGAGATAGCAAATTTAAAAATGAAATCTAAAGCAACCTTGAAGTTGATTCTGTAGTTTCTTTGTTTCGGGATCATCAGATTCTCCTTCCCCATCACTGTCATTCCTAATAAAAAGAATTTAATACATTCAAATGATCACTCACTGCTATCAAAAGAAGGAAAAATGAAGGAAAGATTAACTCGAAATATTTGTAAGTGGCAAAATAAGATATTCACATTAAAAGTTATGCTTATTATTTAAAAAATATGTTAAATAAACCATTACATAGCATATTATCCACTGATATGGAATCAGACACAGGAAATGGGCAAGACCAGAATGAAGTCAGGAACTAGCTCCCAATTCCCACGACACACCTCAGTCTGTATTAGTTCATACAGATGCATACCCCACACCTCATCCTGTAAGAGATTTCAGATGAATTACATGAGTTGTAAACAACAATTAAAAACCCCAGAACAATCGAGCAAACTATGTGTTACAACAAGAAGTCATACCTAGGAAGAAAAAACCCAGTACTCGTTATTTAAGATACAAGGGTCTCTAACCCTTAGTCTGGGGAATCCAAGGGATAAATGAAGCTTCTAAAGAAAATAAACTGAGCTCAAGGAACAAGCAGATCAACGCAGGCACTTCCTAACCAGGGATTTATTCTGAAGAAATCATTTAAAATGAGTTAAAGGATTTTTCTCTAAGGATGATGATGCCCACACAGTTTCCAACAGGAAATACAGAGATAATGTGTATTCAAATACAGGGACTAGCATATGATAGAGTACACTGCAATCTTAACAACAATGATGTTGCAGAAATAGTTTACTAGAAAGATGTTCATAATGCATGTCAAGCGAAAAAATGATAAAGCCAAAAATAGGGCATTACATCATTTTTCAAATGCAAGCTATAAAGGCTGATAAAAAGCCTGAGAGGTTTTATTCCCAAATGGGACACCTTGGTTGTCACAGGACGGAGGGGTTACAAGGCCGAGAAGGCAAACCGTTCACCCAACACTCAGGCTAACCTCCTTCCACTGAGGTTTTCTGTGCGGGAAAGGCCGCACTGCTAAACACTGCCCTTCCCAGGCTCCCCTGCAGCCAGGGCTCCAGGTGAGACCAAGGTTTCCCTAAGAAGGAAGCAAGCCAGTGAGACCAGATCTGCATGCAAGATCCCACCTGGGGGCGCCGGTGCTGGCTTCGGAGCAGGGCATTTCTCCCACACACATGGAACCCAAGCTTGATTCCCTGGCCCCCGAATTCTGTAAGGTAATATGCTATAGTGAACTCTACCTTGCTTAAATTAGCCCAAGCGGGTCCTGCTGCTTCAGTCAGAGCTGCGCCTCAGCAGACAGCACTCTCGGGTCTTCAAGAGAGACCAGGCGAGCCTCCGCTCTCAGGGAGGGGAGGATGTTGTGCGGGCCAGGCAGCTGCAGGGGAGTTGGGGACCCAGTCTCTTGTGGTCAACGGACTCTTCCCAAGAGTTTCACTTAAAGTTTGGGGTCCCAGTCTTCCAATAAATGCCCCACCTTTCCTAAAAGAAGGCTGATGAAGTTGAATTTCTGCTGAATTTCACTAGTCCACAATGTCAGTCGGGGTCTGGTTTTCCTCACGTCAGTGCTACAGCTGCAGAAGGTAACAATGCTCTTTGGTGTCACAGAGATCCCTGCTTCCCAGAACCATGGCTTGAACAGAGAATATAAAACCTTGAGCCTACGGTTTTCTTCAAACTCTCCCATGCAGCTTGAAGCAGCGAGTTAACTCTAGTTCTCATGGTGCCCAGGGCCTTCAAACGGGCCTGTGGTAGTGGCCACCAAGCCCCCACGGCACTGCCTTCAAGGTGCTCCACCCCTGGTGACCACGGGGGACTGGCTAGGCCACTCATGCCCCTACATACCATGAACTGTGAACATCACATCCTCTAAGCTAACCAGAACCTCCTGCCTTCAAACCCAACAGGCCACATAACTCCATCCAGAACTTCATTTTCTCAGAGCGTGTTGTCATCTGGAACCGCTTCCGGCACCGATTAGTAGAACAGTCAGAGGATCTGCGTAGAATATGTTCCTTGCTCGGCACAGGGCCTGGCACAAACATGCTGAGTAACAAACTGCGTCTGTAAGTGACACACCTCCCCTCTGGGAAGACATTCCAAACTTGGGTTTTGATGTTTATAAACTATGCTGTGTTGATTTCTCTACAATGACAAAGTAAAAGTGGATCCACATAAAAAAACCTTACATAAGATATCCAAAAAATGACTTACACTATGGGAGTCATTTTTCATTTTGTTCACATGGTTAATAGTACAGACTAACGGTCCACACTACTCATCAAAGATGGGATTCCCAGACCACACCTGTAATTTTCAACATCACCGTTCCACAATGGCCAAAGGGTTAGGAACGGAGTACGAACCCACAAATGTTTGTCCTGCTACTACCCAGTGGTCAGGGAGAGTCGCTTGAGGCACAGCGTCCCCTGCGGTTGGCAGAGCAGGGGTTGGGGACACTCCCGTGTAAAGGAACAGACAGAAGATATTTTAGGTTTTCTGGGTCATTCAGTCTCTGTATCAACAACTCAACCGTGTTAACCTGGTTGGTACAGCACAAAAGCAGCCACAGACAATCCGTGAATGAATGGGTATGCTTCTGTTCCAAAAAAACTATTTACAAAAAGAGGCTGAGGGAGGGAGGGAGTATAAAGGGACCAAATGGTAACGGAGAAAAAACACAATTAAAGAACAAAAACCAGGCTGCAGGTGACATTTGGCCCATGAGCGTGGCCCACCAACACCTCGTTTAAACAGAAGAAACTGATTTCACAGACAAAATCCAGTGTTATCTTTTAATCAAAGATAAAGGTTTTTTAATCTCTAAAATACATACCCCTTCTCATCAGCTGGACTTGGCTGTCCCTCTTTCACTGGCTTCTGTGGTTTTTTCTCTTTGTTTTTCAGGTAGTCCTTTAGTTTTTCTGCTCTGTCGAGGTACTCTGTACACTTCGCCCTGATGCTCTGCTTGGCTTTCTCACCCTGTGCTTCATCTGTTAAAGGGAAACGAGGGAGAGCCTTCCGTCAGTGCTCCGCCCGGCATGTTTCAGCTCCTCCATATACTTTTAAACAAGGAAAACCCATTTTGTGGGAGGAAGATCATCTCTGGCTCGTTGTAACCAAGGATGATCGGTTCTCTTCGATTCCTTCTCAGGCTGGGGGTTCGACTCAGAAAGAGAGCTGAGCCAGACACTAGGCTGTTTTTCATCTGATGCTTGGGTGGGAAGATCTCAGTCGGCGCTCCTGTGCGCTTCAGACTCTCCCTTCACGTTTCGCGCAGAGAGCTGAACGCTGCTTGTCTCACACAGAACCAATCATGAGACAAACAGAAATACAACACTAGTAACCATTTCCACGAATGCCTACGTGAGCTTCCTTTCGGGGCCCGAACAGTGGCCGAACCCCCACGGCACCACCAGCCCAGTAACCCCACCGCACACAGCGGGTCTCCGAGAGCCACCTGAAACGCAGGCCCCCGCACTGCACGTAGCGCGTGGGGCGAGCCCCACGTCCTCCACGTTATAATTCACTCTTAGTTTCACTGTGATTCGACAGAAAAACCTTGGAAGTTAAATGGGAAAGCTCAGAGGAAAATGCTAAATTGGCCCATTGCTTAAATTTTTTATTTAAAAATAACTTAAAAGTTTATCAGAAAGATGTCTTTTCTAACATCTTACTTCCCCCAAGTTCAGCATTAGGCTTAAGATACACGAAGGCAGGAATTTTTACCCATTTTTCCCTCATTGCATATCCCAGCGCCTAGACCAGAGCCTGGCACGTGGTAAACACCCAGGAACTGAAAAATACACGAAAAAGAGTTTCCTAACCCATTTTTAAATCACAGAGATGCTTAGAATATGAGTAGGTTCAGATCACATAATCTGGGTACATTAAATAAAAACGTTTCCTTTGACTCCATGACATTTTCGTATGTTCAGTTATGCAAAGTAATAACCGAAATAGCTGTGCACATCTTAGCTGAGTCCCTAAAGCCTGTCTAGATATAAAAAAGAAAGCTAGTGGGATTTTTTTTAATAAGTTGATGGTTTAGAATTTTCTGGCATTGTATTGCAATTTTCACAAATTAAGTAGAATTTTTCTTTCAATGTTTTTAAATAAAAATGCAAATTACGGCCTTACATTTGACCACATGGAGAAAATACTGCACAGCATGTTGGTAGAGCTGCAGGGCTTCCCCATAGTTCCCAGCATTGTCTTCCTGGGCGGCTTTGCTCGCGAGGTCTATTGCCTTCTGTTTGAAGAGAAGCGAAATCACACCATCAAAATCACACTATCAAAGCCATACCACCACGATCACAATATCCAAATCACGCAGTCAAAATCAAAGCAGAAGTGTAAGTTTGAAGTAAATAATCATACGGAAAGTTGTTTTAAATAAAAACAATTTTAAAACAAATTCATTTGTTTCCCAAACCACAATAACATTTTATTATAAATTATAACTATTTACAAAATGCAATTTAAATTTGTTATGTGGGTAAGTGCTATCTGAATGCAAGTTTATCTAGTACTAATAGCTAAGATTCTCACACAACCTAAATCAAGTTCAGGACTAGCACAGGATAATCAAATAATCTGAAAATTCAGCTTAAAAGGCACCTAAGGAAATTCTCAAAATCCAGTGCTGCTTTATCTAAGGTGTATGACAGCCAAATGTAAATGGGGTAACCCCCCTTCAGGAGCAATGGGGCAACAAAGCATCAAAAAGAACACACCCAACCCCCCCCACATCTTTTAACCCAGTAATTAAGTAGAAGGTTTACTGCATAAAGACAGTAACCAGAAAGATCTTTTAAAAAACAAAAACAAATTTTGGTAACTTAAGTTTTAAACAGCAAAGAGATGCTACAAGGTGGAAAATTATAGAAACATTAAAATAATATTAAGAGACATTTGTAGTAACATGGAATGTATTTATAATTACAGTTTTTGGAAAGATACGGTTTTTACATGTAGCACAAGTTCAACTTTTTGAAACAACAGGAAAAAAGGCACAAGCAAAAAGATGTGAAAGAAATGCAACAGAATTTATCTCTGATAAAAATTTTTTCATTTCCTAATTTCACAACTTCTTAAAATGTTATAATGCACGGGGACTACTTTTGATGTATTTAATAAAACTCCCAGAAATAAATATATACAAATATATCTAACTGATTGACTGACAACAAGGTGAAGGCAAGTAAATACAGGAACAATAGGTTTTGAAACAAATGGTGTGAAAACAATTGAATATCCATAAACAAACAAGAGAGAGAGAAAGAGAGAGAGAGCGCACTAGACATTCAACCTAAACCCCCACTTTGATAAAAAATTAACTCAAAATGGATTATGGATTTCAATAAAAATATATAAAATCTTGATTCTGTGACTTGACACCAAAAGCACAATATATAAAGGGAAAAATAATAAACTTTTTCATCAAACTTAAAAACTTTTGGTCTGTGAACAATCCTGTTAAAAGGGTGAAAAAACAAGCTACAGACAGGCAGAAATATTTGCAAACCACATACCCTGCAAAAGACTAGTATCTGGAATATATAAAGAGCTCAAAAATTAAAAAAAGAATCCAATTAGGGAATGGGCTAAAGGCAGGAATAGGCATTTCACCAAAAAGAATATACACATATAAGCACATGAAAAGATATTCATAATTAACCATTAGGAAAATGCAAATTAAAGCCACAATGGATGTCATTACATTCCTATCAGAATGGCTGAAATAAAAAATAGTAACAATACCGACGGCAATGAAGCTACAGAGAAACTGGCAGTGAAGATACAGAGAAACTGCCCACTCATCTTACAGGCAGGATGTAAAATGACAGACACTCTGGGAAACTGGTTTGCTTTTTACAAATCTAAACGTGCAACTACCTTTTGAACCAGCAGCGCACTCCATTTCTCTTATTCCAGAGAAATGGAGATCTACGTTGTCACGGAAACATGCACATGAACGCACCACACATGTCCATCGATTACTGTGTGGTACACAAGCTGGGGTACATGGAGTATTAGCACCACAAAGGAAGGAGGTCTTTTTTTTTAAATAAAATATTTTATTTACTTACTTATTTATTTATTTTAGAGAGAGGAAAGGAGGGAAAAAGAAAGAGAGAAAAATCCATGTGTGGTTGCCTCTTGGCCAGCAACCCAGGCATGTGCCCTGACTGGGAATGGAACCTTTGACCCTTTGGTTCGTAGGCCAGCACTCAATACGCTGAGCCACAGCAGCCAGGGCCAAAGGCAGGAACTCTTGATACCTAGACGGTGGGGGCAGGGGAGAAAGAGGCGACAGTGGTCATGAAATGTCAGGAGGACAGGGGGTCCTGACAGAAGGAACTGTCCTGTGTCAGGACTGCAGGTGCCAGAGGCTGACCCCCACACAGAGGCACACCAAGGCGAGTGAAACCAGGGAAACCGGAACGCGGTGGGCGGACTGGACCAGTGCGACCACGCTGGTTGTGATTCTGCAGGACAGTCCGGCAAGCAGCCACCATGGGAGGCAACGGGGTGGAGAATACACCGGATCTCTCCATTATTTCTCAACACTGAGTGTAAATCTATAATTATGTCAAAATAAAGTTTTCACTAAACAACTATCTTTAGTTTTTAAAAAAACATATACATACACAGAAGTAAAAAACAAGCATGGTTTATTAAAACATTCCAACTGGATTAATGTAGGTAGTAAAATTGTATTCAACAGAAGAGCCAGTAGGAAAAAATGATCATGGTCACACTCTATTAGAAATAAGCATGGAATTGGAGTAAGAAAAAATTACTCAGCCCCCAGACCGATCACAGGTAAGAATGCTCCATTTGGAAGCAGTCACTCAGGGACTGCACAGAGGAGGCAAGGCAGAAAATCGTAAACGGGAGAAGAGGCCCGCCCTGGGCACACACCGCCCCGGCGTTACGGCAGGAGTGAAGCACAGACATCACATGCTTGAGAACTGAGAAGTCACCTGTTTCAAAGCTCAATGAACAAGAACGTACAGCTGAATTTTGAAAAGTCTGGTTAACGACTCCAAAGTGTTGTCTAAGCATGTGGTCACCAGGGGCCCGCTCATATAAAAACGCGCCCGGAAGGCCCTGTGGCTACGCCAGGCCGCAGAAACAAGTTCCGTCCAGTTCCGGCGGTCATTTTCTCTTTGTTTCATGTTGAATGACTGTGCCACGCACCAGTTCGGCCACACAGCCCCCTCCTTCATGGTCAGCCCTCCTGCAGGCACCACATTAACCCCCGTCACAGTAAAGCGCTTACAATCTGTTGTTAATCTGACTCCAAAAACGGGACCAATGGCTGTAAGCCAGCCCTTCTCTGGTGACGGACATGCACCTGCATTGTCCAACGGAGGGGCCGCCGGCCACACACCGCTTTCCAGCACTGTGGTTAGTGTGACTGTTAGGAGAAGTGCAATTTAAAGAGCCACGTGCAGCAACTGTTCTGGACGCCACATGTTAAACCCTTAATCAAGGAGATGATTTGAGCCTATACCTGTTTTCCCTGCTGAACGCCCACTTCACCCTCATTTCTGTGAGTACGTTTCATGCGAAGTGAAGTGAGCCGTGTCTGTTGTGGTTTGGGGGTCCGAATAATTCTCTCAGGGGATCATCTTCTTCACTCCCACCCAGGTTCCCTCCACGATCACGTGTCCATACTACCGCCCGTCTCCTTGGTGGTCAGCCTGCTCCCTCACTTGACACCCTCAAGTCCACACAGCAGCCAGTGCGGGGCACCCTTAGCTAGTTCCCCTGCCGGGAACAAGAACACCCAAGTGCTGGGTCATGACCCAAGAACTTAAAATACTTAGGACCTGGCTCCACCTAGGCCTCCCCTGCAACCACTGCTACCATCTGCATGCTAGTAACTCCCAAACTCCCTCTCTCCCTAGTCCTATACATACACATCCACTTGCTCACTGGACACTTCCTCTCAGCTGTCCCCACAGGCATGTCAAACTCCAGAAGTTCAGGACCACCCTGACCCCAAATATGCCCCTCGTCTTGTAATCCCAGGACCAGTTCCTACCCGCTCAGATATCCAGTCCAGGAATCCAAAAGAGCAGCCAGACTGCCCTTCTTCCCTCACTCTCTAAATGCAGATGCAAGCCTGACTATTCGTCCTCTTCAGTTGGGGTCTGATCACTCCTTTCTTCTTCATACTGACAGAGATGATTCTACTTTGGGCCTCACCATCTCCCATCACAAAGAACCCTGTTTACCTAGTCTCCCCGCTCCAGGCTGGCAACCAGTCAAGCTGTTCCCTAGACATGTGCTAGTTTCATTCTAAAACAAAAACTCGAGCACATTACTGTCTGGGACTCCCACCCAGACTTGGAGGAGAACCAGTCATGTCTGTGATATGGTCTCCACAGCTCGTCTCCCCACCTTGCATGCTCAGTTCCTACCATCCCCAACTACGGGGACAACCCGGCAACTCAGACTTCATGCCTTGGTGTCCCCTCCACCTAGAACACTCCACCCATAAAACTCCAGCTGCTGCAGGACCAGCACAATCCTGGTCCTCCTGCTGCCAGGCCCTTCCCAGCACCCTCACGGGGCCTATTCTGGTACCTCCTCTAGATTTCCACCGCCCCTGGACACACTCCCAGAGATCACAAAGTGTCCTGTTGGTCACTCCACATGTCTGCTTTCACACCAAAATACACACCCTTGGACATCAAGAATAACATTATTTCTTTTATGACTCCCCAAGACTTAGCGAGATGCATGGCATAGGAGACACTCCAAAAAATCCAGTTCGGACTAAGCTGTAAGTCCTATGCATCCTGCATCACTTGCAATTTCTCCCAACCCTCAGCAAGGTTCATTACACTTCTAAATTGAGGATATGTTGTTTTTCTCTGCCTGGAATGAGCCCTACTTTCTTGTCCAGGGATGCATAATCTTGTAGCGAAAGAGCAAAAGTTGTAAGCACAAAGATCTAGATTCAAAACTAACTTCAACAGTAACTAACTGTATGTCTATGGGAAAATTTAACCTTAATAAGCTTCAATTTCTTACTGCAAAATTGGAATAAAATTCACCTTAAAGAGTTGTTTTGAGGATTAAATGAAATCACACCGAACAACAGGGGGACAACTAGCATCAGTACCTTTCACTGTATAAACTAAGCTCACAATCCTTTCTCTGTGGGATGTCTCTCATCATTCCTGGGAGAGTCAGACAGACCCCTCCTTCCTGCCACCCCCCAATAACCTCTAACTCTATTATTTATTATATTATCTTAATTTTTAGTTATCTGCATCCCTCCATTAGATTACAAGTATCTGGATACAGGGATTTTTTGCCTTGTTTGGTGGGAAAGTATTCATTATCTGAGTATTTTTCATCCATGTTTCCTAGGTTCGAAAGTTGAAAAGGTTGAATGAGAAAATACATCTGTGAATCAACCACTAACAGAATTATAACTCAGTATCTCTCCCTGTTTAATAGTAGAAACTATGCTTTTAATGTGGGTCAATCTTTAGCTGACTCAAGAACACCCAGTAATCCAGTTCAGATACAATGCAGACTGATTATAAAACAAAACTGCAAATCTTCCAAAAGAGGAGTTGTATTAATAAACAGATTAAAATCATGTTGTAGAATGCCCAAGTCACATGAGAAGTCTGACAAATGAAGAGCTGGTGGAATAAAACTAGTTAACCGACAAACCCAAAAGGATAATGATGAGATGGGCATTTCAAAAGAAACCACCTTCAATATTCAAAGAACAGTACCTTTATCAAATCACCAATAACTTACATTTACCAAAAGAGCCTTTCTGAATGGGACTACAAAAAACTATCATTAAGTGAAGACCGTTGTATTTTAGATTAATGCAATCTTGTTAGAAAGATTTAAATGGGTCTGCTCTCAGAAGTCTTCCTTCAGGATCAATGGTCCTGAGAAGCAGGCCCTCATTATCCTTGGTGCTGATACCAGGTGCTCAACAAATGCCCATTCGACCAACTCCTTCAAGACCAAGACAAGGAACCTTCACAGGTATTTCACTTTACTCTTCGGTCTGAACTGACTCAATGAACTGGGCATCATCAAGTCACATTCTAAACCCCACTGAACCCCAAGTCACATTCTAAACCCCATTGAACCCCAAGTCACATTCTAAACCCCACTGAACCCCAAGTCACATTCTAAACCCCAATGAAGCCCCAGATCCGTTCCGAGGATGGGAGATACTCTCAGAAATTTCTCAATGTCCAGTCCACAGAAGTCTAACAATTAAGTCTAAAACTTTAGAACTCCATGGTCTGTGTACAAAATAGTGTGCTTGCTGGGTTGGTAGCAGGGAGGTGGAGCCACAGAGAAATTTAAAAAACATTCCCTGATCTTACACATTAAATTTTGGGAGCCACAGAGAAGCGTGTGCACACGTATCTGTATACCCAATGAACCCACGGATTCTCCGGGGTCCAAGGCTGTCCTCGCGCTTCCACTCACTTGACAGCTCTACAGGGGCTTGCCGTACCAGCCCGAGGGACTAGGCGAGAACTGGGACCAGCCTATTTTCAACTGGTCCAGAGCGGTGCTTTGCAACGTTACTTGCTTTCCGCTCTCTCACACTGATTGAAGGTTGAAGGGTCTGGTCACAGCTCTGCCCAGTTCGGTTCAAATTCGGCTGGTTTGAAGGAAAAGCCTCCACGGAAGTCAAGATCTCAGAAAGCTGGTGGGATCGGGAGACCCCGGAAGCGGGAGGAAGGCACAGGGCGCGCCCACCCGCGACTGGACCCCGCCCTCGCCCGCCCGGCCCGGGGGGCGCGGCCACTTCCTCCCACCTCCCCGCCCCCCGGCCCCAGCCCCCGCCCCGTGCCTCCCCTCGGCTCCCGCTCTCCGGGGACAACAGTGATACCTGAAGGTTAGACGAAGTGGATGCCATGGTGGAGCCCCGAGGAGGTTCTTCGGGAAGGAACGAGGGCGCAAGACCAACAGCAGCGACGTCGAGTCGCGCCTGGGGTACCCCAAAACGCACGCAGGCTGGAGGCTCTCGGACCTCTAGCAGCGGCCTCCTTTCCGGAACGTGTCCCAAAACCACACGGAGCTCTAAAAGCCGCCAGACCCTCCCCGCAAAACTTCCGCAATTCGGAGCCCCTGCGGGCTCTCGTCCCGCCCCCGACCCACACTTCCGCTTTCGTCATCAACACGCGCACTAGCCGTCTCAGTCTTCCGGGCCTCGCCGCTGCCTGGAGAATCGCGAGGCTGGGAGAGGAATTCCCGGATCCCTCCGGGGTTTGGGGCGGTGCGGTCCGCGCCGAGCTGCCGGGGCACCGCCTCTCGCCGAGAACAAGTCTCTTTTCTTCTTTTTTGCGGAAGTTTTATGCTTTTAAGATGAGTTGTTGACTCTGGCTCTTTTCACTCTTGGATCCTGTTCTGTCACTCTAAAGCGTTGAGTTGAAAAAAGGCGGCCCATCTCCGAGGCCCGCCGGTTGTGGGCTTCGGCCCCTTGCCTGTTTCGTTTTTGCTGTCTCCTCCGCTCAAGACGGGAGCGATTGCAGGGCGGTGAAGAAGGCGAGGCGTGCTCAGGAGGGCGCAGAGCACAGCGCCGGGCGAGCGTTAAGATCCGAGTCGCGCTTCATCCAACAAACGTGTTTCAAATGATTGTCGTCGCGGTGCTAGAGGCCTTGACCTCAAAGGTGTGTGTACGGCCGCTGTCCTCAGGAGCCCGCAGCCTGGCGAACTCAAGTCTTGTGAAACTGCTAGATCGGATGTGGTTTATGGAACAGCAAGGTTGATGGCTGGACAGGTTAAGCGCCTTATGTGAGATCACACAAGCGAGGGGTGAGGGCAGAGCTGAGACCTTGCCTCCGCCTTTCTGTTGTTTGCAGTCACAACCCTCTTTTACTTCATCCTTTCGTCGTTAAGTGTGCGGGTTCAAAACCAGGCACCCCAAGATGTGTCTCTGGTGTGCAGACTGAGCTAAAGGCAACTTCAATCGCAGGCTCAAGGGAAACCTATGCCCTCCCCTTAACTATCTGGAAGAACTTGAACTAGGGGCCTGTTCTTACCATCCTGCACTGACCCTTTGCATCCCCCAAGGCACCTGCCTCATCCCTAGCTCAGAACGTCCCACATCCTCACCTTCCCTTTTGTATCTCTGAACCTCCCATGCATGGGGGTCGGGGGAGAGTCTGACCCAAGTATGCATGGTTTCCATACATATGTATGTAGTAAATTTGGTTACTTTCTCTTGCTAATTGGCCTCATGTCTATTTGGTTATTAGACCAGCCCAAAGAACCTTGAGGGTAGAGGGAAGTTTCTTCCCTGTCCTCATAAGCTAAAAGGAAAGGGAATAGATGTTTAACCACTTCAGCATTTAATTTCCCACTTGTTCCCTGATACTTTCCAATCATCTGCCACCTCCTAAGTAATCAAAGCTCGTTGCTTTCCCTTCGTATTTGGTGGTGCCAACAACCTAAATTTAGAAATCTCATTTGCATAGCATTCTATAGCCTTTATCTCCATGGTCAATTTCCTCTCTACCTGCAGAATTTCCTGGAGGCCCTCACTACTGAATCTCTGCTCACCTTATCCCCTGCCCCGGGGGGGGGGGGGGGGGGTAGCCTTCAGATAGTAGACCAGAAGCGGTTTCAAATCTAGACCTTTGTGCCCATCCTGTCTGTCCCTTTCCCTGCATGTACTGCCAACTCCAGAGGTCTGTGAAAACCATAGGGTTTCCCCACACGTTCGGAGCCAAATTAATTATCTTCCACCCCACAGCTTTTTTCTTCGGTCTGTGCCCAGAATGATGTCATGGTACATCTCCGTCATTCAGACTGAGAACTCAAAGCCCAAAGCCCTCCCTCCACCTCCATCTACGAGTACTCCTCTTCACCCCGAGGTCCCCTTCTACTTAGAGAAAATGCTAACTCCTGCCCTTAGAGGGTTTATATAATAGACACTTAACGAATATTAAACCATTTAGCTGAGCTGCTTAAATAAGTTGCTGGTTCCTTATTGATTATCGCATAAACTTGATTTTGCCTGGACATACAATCAGACTCCAATTTACCTTTCAATTGAACCCCTAAACATTCACCGAACACCCACTAGACCCAAGTCCACTAAGCATTAGCAAATTATGAAGATGAATAAGATGCAGCCTTTGCCATTAATGAGTTTACACTTTGGTGGAAGGCACAGACACATACTATGGAAAAACGAGTCCATTCAGATATTGAATACCACCATGAGCCAGGCTGTTTTAAATGCTGAGTATGAACCAAACAATCAAACATCTCTCCTTCATTAGCAATAATAAGTCATACTGGTATCATGTGCCTTCTCATTCACAATGAGAAGAGACAGTAGGTCAGTAGGTGGCACTTGTGGATTTAGTTCGCAACGGGGTCTCCCGTCTGGCCTGCCCAGGACTGAATCCATGCACTCAGACCATCTTAAAGGAAATACGTAATATGAAAGCCCTCGTAGCACAGGGGCCAGTGTGTCGACCCTGGGGTAAGGAAGGTCTCTGCCTGTTGAGTCACCTGACCTGACCTATCAGCTCTGACCTGGGGCCGAGCCAGGAGGAAGGCAACCTTCTGATGGTGCTGGTCATGTGAAGGCAGTGACTCAGGCTGTGCCACCTGCTCACCGTGTGGGGCGGCATACCTTTTGGCACCTGGGGGCCCCGCCCTGGCTCCCTCTTTGCTGTTCGTTTCATTCCTTTGAAGCGACAGAGAGCTTCTGGACTAAGCTTGTTTGAGAAGGGACCCCTCAGCCATGTGAGGGAGGGGACCTTGACTGAAGAAGCCATTTTCCATGGGGGGATGTCATGGTTGATGGCCTCAGGCAGATATGACGCACTGCACATCGTTAGCATGGAAGAAATGATAAGGTCCTTGCTCTCAAGACATTTGCCACCTAACCCCCTCGTCCCCCAGACTGTGAACACCAGCAACACCATAATGCACTCACAAGACTCAATTTCAAACACCTTTTTCCACTCTGGCTCCACCTGGGTCTCTTCCTGTTCAGGTATATAAGCTTACATCTGCAAACATTTTCAAAAAGGCACCACGTTAGAAAAAACACAACAAATTTGTTTTGGCTTTGTGTAGAACTTATAATTTAATCACTAGCTATGTATTTTGTGAATAGCACTATGGCAAATCTCAGTGGGTAAGAATCTGGGGAGAGGGGGTGTGTGGGGACAGGACCTGGGGAGCTCTGAGTAAAAGGTCAACCTGGTCATTTTAAGATGGGAGATCGGCTGGCAACTTTCTCCTTCTGATCGATTAGTTTCCCTGTTTTGTATTTAAAAACAGATTTGAAAATGATATATTTCAATAGTAAAATGAAAAACCAAAAAGTGCCAAACCTAAAAAAAAAGTTTTATTGGTGTTTATTGCCCCTTAAGGTCGACCTTCTCACTAGATGGGACATTTAATACTCCCACTCCTACTCTATCTCTTGGACTTTGGAACCAAAGTGTGTGGGTGGAATTCCTATTTATACGTGTACATCGACGTAAACCCTGGGACGCCAAAAAGAGACAGTGGACTTGGGGACACACTTGTACTTGAACCAATCAGTACAAGCATACCTCATTTTATTGTATGTCACAGATGTCATTTTTTTGGTTTTTTGAAATATATTTTATTATTCTCTTAAATTTGTTTTAAGAGAGTAATATTCCCTTAAATGAAAAAATTATTCACTTAAATTTGAGAGAGAGAGAGAGAGACTGACTTGTTCCGCTTATGTGCGCCCTGACCATCAGTGGAACCCACAACCCTAGGTTATCCGGACGATGCTCTAACCAGCTGAGCTACTCGGCCAGGGCTTTTTGTTTTTCCCCCAACAAATTGAAGCAAGAACCTCCACCAGCAAAAAGATTACTATTTGCTTTATTACAACACTTTATTGCAATGGTCCTGAACTGAACCCAGAACATCCCTGAAGCCTGCCTGTAACACTTTTCAATCATGCAGCCAACTGGTACCGACTGAGCCCCTGGTGGGTACGTAGTCCCTGACACTGATGTTTCAACGTATCCGAAGGAGGGGTCAAACACCACTCCTTGTCCAGGAACTTCTAACACAGTTGGAAAAGTCAAGCAGCCACAAAGAGAAAGCTGTCTTGACTCCCAGCATAAATGATCAATGCAATGGATGCCTTCCGAGTTAAAAACAAGCGGCGAGATTGTACACCTGAACCCTATGTAACTGTATTAACCAATGTTACCCAATAAATTCAATAAAAAGAGAAAGAAAAGCCAGTGGTGTGAAACGCTGGGCAAGCACTGTGCCTGGAGAGGGAACTTCAGCTCCAGTGAAGGGACTTCCGCGTGTTCGTAGAAAGACACTCTGTGCTACTAAGGAGGGTTGTCCTTTCGTATTATTCAATTTATAATTACAAAAAAGGAGTCTTGAAAGCTCAAGTGTGTATTCATAATCTTGGCCAGAGTCCACTTTGGAAGACGAAGGGTAGGTTGAAAACCGCAGCCAATTCAATTATTTAATTTCACTGTATTAAAGCTCAAGGTTGCCAAATGATCTCATTACCAAATTATATCCTAAGGTCATGCTGCATAATAGGATATTCTACGCCAGACAAACCACTCCCAAGGGCGACTCCTGGCCAATGATATTTCTGAAGTTGCAAAATCGCTGTATTTTTCATTGGAAAATTTCATCCTCCACCCCTGGTACTCTTGGGGAGTTCCCTGGCTTACCTCACCTAGTGCAACAAAGCAGAGGGGCCACACACTTCCGTAAAAGACACTTAGTAACATCTGAATGACAACTAGTAGCAGTCTCAAAAGCAATTTTGTAATAAATTTTATAAAGAGGCAACTCGAGTCTGCGAAAGTCATATGGAGAAGGCAGCAAATCATGTGGTGTTGATGACAACTGCCTCCTATGGGTCATTCTGGTCAGGTGCTCCCAGGTTGTCCGACCGCTGTGATAAGAGATATCATGCTACGGGAAATGTTAAATAAAGATGTGAAAAGGCTGAAATGCTCAGCTTTCGTCCTCCACGTTTTAGGGCCTGTTTTCAAAGTGGTGGAACTCTGCAGATGCAAACGATTCAGGTTCCCTCTTAAAAGAGAAAGTATACTACCCCTATCAAGGCAAGGAATACCCCCAAAGAAAGTGGTTTTATTGTGCTAGAGAGAAATTCCAGGAAAGGGATATTATAAAAGCCCCTAAGGGGTGGGTTTAGGTCAGGGGAAATATATACCTTGGAGAGAGATGGAGACATTAACTTATTTAGAATTTGGCTCTCTTCAAAGACCCCAGACTGTAAAGTATCACGTAATTGATCCAAGTGGACAATGTGTCAATTAACAAATCTGAATTGAGTTGACTATTATGTGAAAGCCATCCAACCCTCCAAAGTCCTTCTAAATTTCCCAAATGAAAAAGGCCAGCATTGTGCATTCAGTGTCTAACTCAAGGGTATTACAACACTAATATATTTGGGAAGTGCCAACAGGGCCGTCGTAATTTTCACCGTGCTGTGTCTGCCCATTGCCGGGTGGTGGAAAGGGCTCTCTCTGGTTTTGGAGTGTTGGTGTTGGAAGTTCTAATCCTGACTCTCCCACTCAACAGCCCTGCGGCCCTTTTCAGAGAGTTAAGAGAGGAGTGTAGCTAAAACGCCGTGTAATTTCATGAGAAGACCCCAGTTTTACACTCAAGCTGTGCAGCCGCCTTGCGTTGGGGCCTCAGGAAGGTTGTTCGCTGCTGTGGTCTTTAGTTGGCTCGTCTGGGAAGGGCACAGGCAAGGTCATCTCTGAGATCTGCTGCTGCTTTAAACCAACGCCTGCAGAAAAGCAGAATTGTATTACTTGAGTTTACTGCAGACGCCCAAGTTGCATTTCTGTTTTTACCCCAGACTGCCCAGGCACCCCTTATAGCAGAAAGTCTGAGAGATGTTGAAATGGGACCCAAGGACAAGCACTTAACCGCTCTGAAACTTAGTTTTATCTTTAAAACTGGCCTAATAACTCCTGCTTTACAAGGTTACCGCAAAGATGAGAGATAGTGAACTACGATGTCTGAGGCCATGGTGGACATTCAGTAAATGGGGTGCTCTTTATTTTTCCTTCTATGAACAACTTGATGCAAGGTGTAGCATTTTATAAAAGGGAAAAGAGTTCATAACAATCGACAGTTTTCTAAGGCATCACCGTGGCAGACACAGCATAATGCCACCTTTTGTCCTGTAGATGGCGATCAGGTCTGAAATTTTAGGAAAAGGTGCTACTGGACGCCAGTGGGAGCCCATTACTGGGCAAAGGTATTGGGTGTTACCTTTGTGATGCTTCTGGCCCCTCTGATCGTACAGGTAGCTCTGGCCCCGAATGCCCGTGGTTTGCCCAGGGGGTCAGGGCAGCTCTGTGGACTGGAGGGAGCGCAGCATGGACTGGGCACAGCGTCTTCTCAGCCTGGGGCTGCCTGCACCAGGCTCCTCCTCTTTCCCGCCACCCCCGGCACGCTGCGCCCCCCTGCCGCCCCTCGCTTCTGCATTTGTGCCACATCTGGGTACTGTTGGCAGCTTCCTCTTTCTCTCAGGCAAACCCAAACCAGCACGCAGGTTTCTGGCGACCTCGGCCACTTCCTCCCCTTCATCCCGGCACCCACAGCGAGCACCAGGAGGTGCAAAGTTAGAAACCCTTTAATTTTACACTCTAAAGCTTGACTCCAGACTCGACTTCGAATTAATTAATTTATCCCAGTGATTTTCAGCCTTGTCCATCTTGTGGCACATGTAAACTAATCTCTAAAATTCTGTGGCACACCAAGAAAACGTATTGTAATTTTTTTTGCTGATCTGACAAAAAAAGGTGTGATTTTTGATTCCTGCCCACTGGACAGCTGTTGTTGTGTGGGGCTGTTATTATTGTTTTTTATTTGACAGTCTAAGGGAAAAGAGGTCAGCGCCCTGACGAAATAGTCAGGTACTGCAGGTTTTCAAGATTCTTGTGGTGCACGGGTTGAAAATCATCCGTTTATCTCATTCGCCGCTCTTGGCCCTGGGACCTCTTGTTGGTGCTCACAAGTGAGTGTTGGTCTGTAACACCAGCAGCTTTGTGTCCTTTACCTGACAGTTAAGAGAGGGGTTCAGATGAGACGCTGTGTGATTTTCTCGGAAGACCTCAGCTCTGTGCTCGCTAGGCCGTTAGCTGCCTTGGTTCTTGACACTCGGAAGGTCATTAGCAGCTCTCGTCTTCACTTTGCTTGTCTGAGAAGGGGGCGAGACAGGTCGTCCCTGAAATGTCTTGCTGCTTTAAGCCAAAAATTGCTTTGACGGTTTGGCTGGTTAGCTGCCTGGACAAGACACGACCCCTGATCTCAAAGAGTGTGTGATCTGTTCCCGCATGGGAGCAGCAGGCCATGCAGGGAGATGAGGGTGAGCTGAGTGTCCCGGGCTGCAGGGCCTGCAGGGAGAGGACTTGCTCTGGGCTGGTGGGGCTGGCTGCTGATTGTGGGAGGGCCCCGGAGCTGGCAGGAGGGGAGAGACCGGCTGGGCGGGGGGCGGGCTGCTGCCCACCACATGCTCTGTGCAGAGAAGTTTCATGGACCTCTCTTGCTTCCCAGTCAGTTCATCAGCTTATCTCTGCTGTGGGCATTCTTTATAGCCTTCCACGAGGAAGAAGAGTGGGCATCTTGTGCTGGGTGCATGAATTTGGCTAGACCACGAGTCCATGTTAAATCCGGTCACTGCCACTGCCATTGCCATGTGACAATGGGAACCGGTGTTATGGGGAGGGAGCAGCCCCTGGAGAAACCTGAGATGGAGAACCTCTCCATCTGCGCTCACTCTCTCCATATGTGTGTGTGTGTGTGCGCACACACACACACATACACATATATGATGGGGTAATAGTTATCTCTACAGTTTATTGATTTTATATGAGTTTATTCCCAAATTGATTCACATACTTAGGTGAATAAAACCAAATGTAGTAAATCTGTAGATTTCCTAACTCTTTGTTATTTCTGATGTATTTCTGTGATGGGTTGTAAGATCTACAAAGATAATTTTAAAGAGATCTTGTCCCACGTATCAGCACAGAAAGCAGAAGGTTGTGTGTCGGCTGCGGGGTGGGCCCGCTCCCAAACCACCTTTTCTTGTTTAGGGCCCCTCCCCCAGTGTTTCATTTTCTGGGGGCCACTGGAACCCAGCCCCCCAAACTTCCAAGCGGCAACAATGCATTCTCTCACAAGTCTGCAGGCTGGACGTCCCCAGTCAAAGGGCTGGCCAGGCCTCGCTCTCTGAAGGCTCCGGGGGGAGCCTCTCTCGCTTCCCCTAGTTTCTGGTGGTGGCCCGCCATCCTTGGCCTCCCTTGGTTTGCAGATGAATGACTCCAGTTGCTGCCTCTCTTGTCACATCGTGTTCTTGTGTCTGAGCCTCTTTGCACAACTTTCTCTCTTTTTAAAATAAAGACATCAGCCATCTTGGATTAAGAGATGGTGGACTCAGCATGATGTTTTTTTAAAAATCCTCATTCAAGGACATTTTTTCACTGTTTTTGAGAGAGAGAGAGGACAAGAGGGAGAGAGATGTGAGGGAGACATGTCAATTAGCTGCCCTCCCATACGCGCCCTGACCAGGGATTGAACCCGTGATTTTTCCGTCTAGAGGTCGATGCTCCACCCAACCGAGCCACACTGACTAGGGCTGGTCTCATTTTAATTTTATCGCCATTGAGATTTAATTGACACGTAACATTGTATTAACTTCAGGTGGGCAACATCATGGTTCGATATGTGCATACATGGTGAAACCATCACCACACACAGTTACAATTTTTTTCTTGTAGACCTCATCTTGGTTCGGTTCCATTTGCCAAGACTCTATTTCCAAATAAGGTCCCAATCACGGGGACTGGCGGTTAGGCCTTGAACATCTGTTTTGGCAGGACACAATTCAACCACAACACCAGGATTGCTCAAGTCAGGAGGGAGGCAGGACCCCCGGTGTGGAGGCATGGGGGGGGGCTGTCACTCTGGGGCACAGAGTGTGAGCTCACAGCCTCAGCTCGAGTGCCCTTGTCTGAGCTTTAGAACCTCGGGCAAGTGGCCCTGGGTTTTGTGGAGAGTGTGCCTGGAACCCATGACCTGCGTTCCTGTGAGTGGTGGTGACACGCACATGGCTGAGTGGGGAGATTTCTGCCTTCCTTTGGTTCTGGCTTTGATTCCTGAACTTGATTCTCCGACATCCCCTTCAGTTCCATCACTGTCCTGATAGCCTTTCAGCTCATTCCCCTCTTTATTTAAGTTAGACCAAGTCAGTTTTTCTTTGTTTGCAAGCAAAAACTCTTGACTACGGCAACATCAAATTATGTTAATTTAGTATACAAATATTTCCAGAGGTCTCCCAAAAGCAGCAGGACCTGGAGACAATTAGAGGAGTGACTGACATGATGAACACTAATTATGCCTCATAGGCAGGCACCCATGTGGGGGTGACCAGGGGGTGGCGGTGGGGGAGGTAGCAGAGCACAGAGAGGGCCAAATGGCGATGGAAGGAGCCCTGACTTTGGGTGGTGAACACACAATACAATACACAGATGATGCATTATAGAGTTGTACACCTGAAACCTATATAATGTTATTAACTGATGTCACCCCAATACATTCAATGAAAAAATAAAGTGATCTAGCCCTAGCCGAGTGGCTTACTCTGTCGGAGCATCGCCTTGAACACCCGAAAAGCTCGTGGGTTTGATCCCTGGTCCGGGCGCGTGTGGGAGGCAATGGGAGACAACCTATCGATGTTCCCCTCTCTGCCTCCTGCTCTCTCCCCGCTCCTCTCTCTCTACAATCAGTGAGCCTATCCTCAAGTGAGAGTTAGAGGTACCAATAATAAAGTGATCCATTTATGTTTCCACTGACTACCGAGTCACCCTTTTGTGGAAACTATTTTACACAGACAACAAAGGACAACGCTCCTTTATAGATAAAGTAGTTACATCAGGAAATTTTAAAACTTCATTCTTTGCTGTCTAAAGGCCCAAGAGAGGAATTCAAATTATTTCAAAGTTTTTAATTAAAAGAATTTTAGGAAAATAAATTAAAAGAGCAGTTGAGATATTTCTCCTCTTAAATATTTTTTGGCTAGCGAAGCAGTTCCCGAATATCAGGCCCACGTGCTACTTTTAAAGAAAATTTCCCACTGATATGAGTGAATTAATCTTCTTAGTTCAATCAATCAGTTAATTAAGAATCTGTTTCAAAGAATTTGTATTCCGCAGTAGAATCTATTTTTCAGTCCTAAGTGTGGTACGGGCTCCCTCTCCTGGCTGATCGCAGAAACTACAGTTCTTTACCTATGCGTCTGCCACACAGGGAATCAAAGCTAAGCAGTTAATCTTTCGTTGCAGGGCACCCCCGCCTTGAAAATTGTCGGAGATACTGGTAGCCTCAGGACGGGAACAAGAAGAGGCACGGATTAGGCAACCAGGTTTGAAGTGGGTATTGGCTTATAGCTCTTGAGAACAACACTTTTTATAGAGAAATGCTTTTATATACACTAATGCTGTTCAATTAAAAAAATAATGGAAGGCACAAATGTAATTTTAAATTTCCCAGTGGCCACATTAAAACAAGTGAAACTAAACAAGCAAAATTAATTGTAAGTATGTATCTTTGTTTAACCCAGTGCATCCAACACATATCCCTTTAGCATGTAATCTGTATAAAAATATTTAGTTGCCTTACATTCTTTCCTTGCATTGTGTCTTAGAAATTTGGGGTGCACTCTCCACTTGTAGCACACCCCAACTTGCACTAGTCACTTTCAGGTGCTCAGCACCCCCTCAGTTGTTCGGGGGCTGTTCATGAAATACCAGGGATCCAAGAAATTGGATCAGCAGGAAGAGGAGCAGAAGGGATGTGTGTGCGACCAGCTGCTTCGTGGTCCCGCACAGCTCAAGGTGGCGTCTCACAGCGGCAGGAAATGCACTTAGTGAAGGACCGTTAAACATGGATAAATTGGCTTGCAGGAGGCCCGAGGTTCATGGTTTTTGTTTGTTTGTTTTGTATCGTTGGTGGAGCAAAACTTTGTATGGGTTCTGAAACGTGGGTGGATGTTGAGCACCCCGAGTTTCACGTACAGGCCTGGGAGCCGGGGAATCTGAACCCAAGTCCGGCTTTGTGTGCCCAGCTCCTGTTGGACAGTGGGTAACCGATTTTCAGCTCCACCCAATTTTGGCAAGTCTCTGTCAGCTCTCAGGATGGCTGCAGCCCTTCCCGCTGGAGCCAAACCCAGGGCCTGCAGGCCTGGCCAGAGGGGATGGGTCCTGGGCCCAGGGATAGCTGATCACCTTGACATTGGCGGCCATATTCTTGGCTTCCTTCCCCATCTTGTGGGGTCTGCAGCTGGGGGTGGCTAGCTAAACATGCAGCGCTGACGTAAAATTAAACTAATGAATGAACGTATGTGATCACATGAGTTAAAACACGTATATAATTAAACTAATTAAATTTATTATTGATTGTCGGGTCTTTGTCTTCAAGGCATTTTTGTTGGGTCTGATTGGAAGGAGTTATGGTTTAGGGAGAAGGGCACGGCCTTTCTAACAGAGCTCATGGGCTTCTGCCCCAGAATGGGGATCTACTGTGGGGAGGCAGGGAGAGATGCCGACCAGGGTCCCTGGCTGGGGCTGTTCAACACGGCCGCCTTCTATTAGGGAAAAGCAGAAACAACTTAAATACTCAGCAATAGCAGGTTGTTTGACAGCATGAGGTCTTCCCAGGGTGGATGTGAGGCAGCTTTCGGAGTAAGGTTTCAATCCGTGAGTGCTTTTCCTTTTCCTTTTTGCTTTTGTCAGCGACACCCAGGAGTTTTACATGATTCAGCACACAGAGCATCACCCCACCTTTCCTTCCATTTTCCCCCTTTTGAACCCGTCGTTTTCCAAGCGGCTTCCAGTTCCCCAAAGAGCACGTAGGCATTTCTCCTTCTGGGTTTCATAGCTTTAGTGATTACTACTGGCTTTTCATGCTGGAAGGTGAGGACTTAGCTCTTTCCTTTCCCATCCATCCGTGGCAGGCGTTCCCCCTCCCCGTCCCTGACCCTCCTTCCTCTCCAAGAGTGTCCTGCCCCTCCTCAGGCTCGGCCCTTGCTCTCGGTATGCCCCCCACACTGCTCTTCCTACCACTGGGTGTGGGACACCGTCCAGACAGGCTTTGAGAAACGCAGAACAAAACCGGTCAAGCAGCCGTCCAGAGCTTGCCGCCCTAGGAAGGGTCTGGGATACCAGTGGCCATCGCAGCTGCCCCACCAGGAACTAATTCATCAGGCGAGGGACTTCCGTTTCTCCGCACCTGTTATCACACCTCAACCAGCACCCCACCCCCGCTCCCACGACCTCGATTCCTTCTTGAGGTAGCTCTTGTTTCTCCCTCCCTGTATCGGTCAACTTTGTCCTCAAGTCTGCCCAGAAAGCGAAAAGTAAATCACCAAGGTCATTCAAAATGGGTAAGCCTCACTGATCTAGGCCAAGCGGAACTCAGTTTTCTTCTGAATGAGATATAGAATTTCGAAAGTTTTAAATTGGACTTCGAAGATCAGGTCAGACGCCCACAGATGGAGATTGGGCTTCCTCTCAGAAGCACGTCCCAAGCAGTTAACACACTGAAACAGAGTGGGATGGGCCATCCATTTCCTTAGCCACAGGTCAATGGCCTTGGCAGTGGAGGTTGGCCCATAATACTGTCTGTGATGGATGCGATGCGGTCTCGCCTTCCAGAAGTTTATACCGGATTCTATTGAATGTGCAGGACAGGCACCTGGCCAGACCCAGAGATGGGGACTGTCAAGAAGAGGTCGATCGTGTAGTCATGACAGTTAATAATAATAGTAAAGTACATAGTCACGCGTAGTCGTAAGTACAACACGTGCTCAGATGAGAGCGTGCCGTGGGAATGTTTCGAAAAGGAGAGGGGGCCGTCTGTCGGAGGCGTCCCAGGAGGGAGAACCGGCTAAATGCACTTCCTCTAGAAGAGACTGGGAGGCGGGTGGTGACATGGGGGGCCGGTCCAGCTCCAAGGAGCTGCATGTGTGGAGGTCGAACAGGCCTCCAGGGACTGTGTGACGGCGCAGGGCACATGAGGCAGGTCATGCGACACAAACTTTCGAAAGTCAAACATAACAAACATGACTGTTTTGATACTTGAATTTAGTTTTACCATAGAGAAACGAAACAGTCTGGCTATTTGTCGGTCACTTCAGCTCCGTTCAGGAATCTGCAGAGGGCATTAATGATTTAGGACTTGGTCGACAAAGTCCCCTGTAGGGTTTCGACAGCCGGGTAACTCTGGGGAGAGGCTGTCTGGGGGGTGTGCTCTCCCTCTGGGCTCCCTCCAGGTCCCGAGGCTCAGGCCCTGACTGCTCTTGAATTTGGAAACGTACAAGGGGGCTTTATCGTGTGCTCTTCCTTCTCATTCCACCTCCACCCAGACTTGCCAAGGGACCGGCAGGCTGTGCGGCTCCCGCTCTGAGCATGGCCTTCCTGCTTCCCTTCTAAATCTTCCTCCTCCTCCCTCTGAGAGGAGAGGGAGCGGAGCCTAGGGGAACCAGGTCTGCTCAACTCTCCTTGTCGTTTCTCATTCTGCTTTCCTCCTTTCAACATCTTTGCTCACTAATCCTGGCCAGGCTGGGGCTGGTGGGCAGGCCTGAGAGTGTAAGTGAAAGATGCGTCCAGAAGGTGAGAGCTGCCTGCAACCACATCTCACAAGACGGCCCCCGTGTTCCCAAGGGAACAGGGGGTCTCAAGTGGCCCAGTGTGGACAGGGGGATGGGGGGGAGGTTGTGGGTCTCAGGAGGGCAAGACCCAGTCAGGACAGGGAAGCGAGCCTGGGAAGAAATGGGATCGCAGGTTTGCCCCAAGAATGAGTGATGGTAGGTGTTGGAATGGAGGGGACCTGAGTCAGGGCAAGTGTCCTGGCAGCAAAGGTGAAGGATTTCTGAGGAGACAGAACTTAACCTACGTTTTGGGAGCTTTTCACACCGTGGTCCTAAAAAAAACTCATGTTATTATTATTTGTGTTTATTCATTGTGGTTAGAAATAAGATTGGTTATTTTATTTCGTAGGCATTCAACCTTCCTTGTTCTGACCTTGTGGGAATGACTAGATGTTTGAAAGTGCAATGAATTAAAAGCACGTGGTAGCTTACGTGTTACTCCTCCCCACTCCCTCCCAACCCCCCACCCCATGTGTCTGAGTGGGTCAAGTTGAGTGTCTTTTCCAAATGTGCTGCCTGAATGAGGCAGCGGTGAAGTCACTCCTTGGCAGTCACTCACAGGGGCTGACAGGAAGTTAGAAAACCGGGTCCCCAGGGAAACAGTTTGCTCTGCTTCCAGTTCCTTCCGATGTAAATGTCTCTGCAAATGCATACGTATACGTGTGATTTCTTATCACCACATAAAAATGTATCCCTAAGGCAGAGTGAAGGTAACGTCAGTGTACTCTGCATTCATCCCTCAAAGTTTCATTCCCAGGCTGACTGAAGACCTGAAAGGGGACGCGTTTTTTAGACTGTCCCCCCCCCCCAAATCCCTCCCCAGCCTTTCTTCAAAGGGAGCTCACCATGTTGGGCCAAGATTTGGTGATGACAGGGCTTGCCCCACACCCTGATGACACATTCCTTTCAAATGTGTAACAAAGACATTCATTTCTGGAAACTGGAACTGGCGATGGTCCTGTAGGGGCTTGTTGGGGCATTGCCCTGTGGGAACTCCGCCCAGACCTGGGTGGAGAACCGACCAATCACATTTGCATCCTAAAGGATGGGCTGGGCTGCGGAGAGGGGTGGCTCTGGGAGAGGAGGAAGGCATGGAAAAAGGAATGTTAGAGGATGGTTTAGCATGTTTAGGAAAATCTGAATTTGGAGAGGAAAATTCTGAATTGCAGAGTACTTGAAACAATTTGTTATTTAAAAATGTTATAGATAATACACGAAAAGGCCTGTGGTTATTAGTCAACTGTTTGAAAGGTGTAATTTTTTAGTCCTATGTCATATATCAATGTACATTAAAAAAAGCCAAGTTGTTTTGAACTTTCAAGCAAATACAAATCACACTATTACGTATGAATGAGACTACATTTCAAATTAATGGAGTTGAAACCGACGGAGCTATTCGACTTATTGCTAATATTAGAGGTTCTGAAGGGGTTGAGTCCTGCCTTAACCACCACTGGGTTTGATGGGTCTGTACTGTCTCCCTTTCAATTTTTAGTCAAGTTTGCCTTTTTCTTCTCTTTTTTAAAGTATATTTTATTGATTATGCTATTACAGTTGCCCCATTTCCCCCACTTCATTCTCTACCCTGCACACCCTCTCCCACCCACATTCCCCCTCTTTAGTTCATGTCCATGTGTCACAAGTTCTTTAGTTTCTATATTTCCCATACTACTCTTGCCCTCCCCCTGTCTATTTTCTCCCCACCATCTATGCTACTTATTCTCTGTACCTTCTCCCCCTTCTCCTCCTCCCACTCCCCTGTTGCTAACCCTCCATGTGATCTCCATTTCTATGGTTCCGCTCCCGATCTAGCTGTCCTCTTAGTTTGCTTTTGTTTTACGTGTGGTTGTTAATAACTGTGAGTTTGCTGTCCTTTCACTGTTCATATTTTTATCTTCTTTTTCTTAGATAAGTCCCTTTAGCATTTCATATAATAAGGGCTTGGTGATGATGAACTCCTTGAACTTGACCTTTTCTGAGAAGCACTTTATCTGTCCTTCCATTCTAAATGAAAGCTTTGCTGGATAGAGTAATCTTGGATGTAAGCCCTTGCATTTCATGACTTGGAATACTTCCTTCCAGCACCTTCTTGCCTATAAGGTCTCTTTTGAGAAATCAGCTGACAGTCTGATGGGTACTCCTTTGTAGGTGACTGTCCCTTTGTCTTTTGCTGCTTCTAGGATTCTCTCCTTCATTTTAATCTTGGCTAATGTAATTATGATGTGCCTTGGTGTGTTCCTTCTTGGGTCCAACTTCTTTGGGACTCTCTGAGCTTCCTGGATTTCCTGGAAGTCTATTTCTTTTGCCAGATTGGGGAAGTTCTCCTTTATTATTTGCTCAGATAAGTTTTCCACTCATTGCTCTTCCTCTTCCCCTCCTGGTACCCCTATAATTTGGACATTATAACATTTAAAGTTGTCCTGGAGGTTCCCAAGCCTCTCCTGATTTTTTTGAATTTTTGTTTATTCATTCTGTTCTGATCGAATGTTTCTTTCTTCCTTCTGGTCCACATCGTTGATTTGAATCTGGGTTCCTTCCATCACTATTGGTTCCCTGTACATTTTTCTTTATTTCACTTAGCATAGCCTTCATATTTTCATCTAATTTGCGACCATATTCAACCAACCCTGTGAGCATCCTGACTACCAGTGAACTGTGCATCTGATAGGTTGGCTATCTCTTCATTACTTAGTTGTATTTGTTCTGGAGCTTTGATCTGTTCTTTCCTTTGGGCCATTTTTTTTTTTTTTGTTGTGCCTGTTACATATGAGGGGTGGAGCCTTAGGTGTTCACCAGGGTGGGGTAACCCAGTCCCTGGTTGTGACGCTGTATATAGGGGTGGGGTCAGAGAAGGAGCAATGGTGCTTGCTCCGCTCTCTCTCGGATGTTGGTCCCCTCTGCTGCTTCCCCCAAGAAAACTGGGCCCTTCCGGTGCTGGTTCCTGGGTGGGTGGGCTTGTGCACATTCTAGGACCCTGTGGGTCTCTCCAACAAACTCTCCTGTGAGGCTGGGAGTCTCACCCTGCTCCTCAACCCCCACAGGTGTTTTCAGTTGGTGTTTTGAGGCTTTATTTCCCGGCACTGGGGCCCTTCATTGTGCAGTCTGTCTCACTCCCCAATTTTGCCTGGTTTATCTGCACGCAAATGTGGGACTGCCTGGTCAGCCAGCCACCTCGTGTGCAGTGCATTACTTCACAATCACTGCCTCGCTGGGCCTGCCTGTTACCCCCGCACCTGGGGTCGGCCAGCTGCCACCTGAGCACCCAGGGTCTGCCTGCTGCCAACTGCACACCTGGTGCCATGGTTTTTTTTTGCCACGACCCCTCTTCGCCTGGCTGCCCAACTCTGCCCCACCTACCGATCTGGATGAATGTGTCTGTTTTATCTCCTTGGTTGGCCAACTTCCATACAGTTCACTTTTCTGTCAGTTCTGGTTGTTATTTTGTTTCTAAATTGTTGTTGTCTTTATTTTGGTTTGCGAGGAGGCACAGCGTGTCTACCTACACCTCCATCTTGGCTGGAAGTCTCCAAGTTTGCTTTTCTATCACTCGCAACCAAAAGGACTCACCCAAGGTGGTGATACTCATTAGCATTAGTTCACTGGTGGAGAAAGGAAAGATGAACTCTTCCAAGTGCACCAGCAGAAATGGTACAAAAGCAAAAAAAAAAAAAAGGAGATTTATCCAGGGTAGCTATACCTGTGATCAGAATAGGGGCTCTAGACCAAAAGCCAGTTTGCTAAACGCCAGTTTACTGCAGGATCAATTCACTAAAAAAAAATCTGGAATAAATTCAATGAATATGTGTGTGTGTGTATCTAAGCGCACTCATGCATAAATTGTGTATATATGTATGTATACATGTATATGTGATTCTAATGGCTATATTAGTGAATATGTTCTTTTTGAGTAAATGTTAATTTTACTTTTTATTGTTAAAAGTTTTTATTTATTTTTAGAGTGAGGAGGAGGGAGGGAGAGAGGGAAAGAAACATTAATGTGAATGAGAAACAGAGCTCAGTTGGTTGCCTCTCCTACACACCCCACCCCGACTCGGGAAGAACCCACAACCTGGGCACGTGTCCTTACTGGGACTAGAACCGTCGACCTTTCAATTTGCAGGATGACACCCAACCAACTGAGCCAGACTGGTCAGGGCAAATATGTTATTTTTGTATCTTTTCTCTCCTTGAGCTGGAGACTGGGAGAAGTTCAAAAGAGGTGAGGGAAGATGGGGATTCCCAACATACTATTGACTCACATTTCTTCCTAATTGAATAGGCATCTGTGTCTCCTACCTGATCTTTAGTGTAGAAATGTGATAGTTAAATTGGCTCGAGGATGTCCTCACCCTGAATATGGGTTTTGGGTCATCTCTCACACAATCTGTCCTTTTTATTTGAACGACAGCCACGGTGGAAGTCTAGATGAGTGATCTCCAAACTTCAGAATCTCGAAGAGATAATAAAAAAAGACCATCTTTTCTGAGGGTTGGGCTCAGAGAACTGTCTTTTCAACCAGGTTTAGATAGTCACATGGCCCCCTCTTTCCTAGCCTTGAATTTTAGCATACATTCTAGTTGTCTGGGAAGTTGTTAAAATGGAAATTTGGGGGTTCCTCCCAGAAATTCTGACCCAACAGGCATAGGGTGGGGCCCTGGCCTGGAATTCTCATTCTATAATCAACCCAGGCAATTCTGTTGAAACTGATTCCCAAATCATAATTGGAGAACACACCTATCAGTGGTTCTCAATCTTGGTTGCTCTGGAGTATTTAAAAAAATACTGATGTCGGGGCTCCGCCCCAGATTCATTACACCAGTATTTCTGGGGGTAGATCTTGGGAACTGTCCTTGTTCATGGCTCCCAGGCAACTCTGACACGTAGCTCGAGCTAGGAGTACCCTTGCCAGGCCACTGATGGTCCAGGGCGAAGCTGGCATTTGGGAATGGGCAATGGGAATTACTCACAATTTAAAATATTCATTGAAGTCTCACAACACTTCAGTGAGTTTAGTATAATCATCTCATTTTATAGATGGAACTACTGAGGCTCGGACAAGTTGTACAATTAATACAAGTTGGACATGTATTTTATGAATGCTGAAATGAGCATTGGATTCTGCGGCTGAAGACCTAACACAGCTCACTATCTCCTTCCACAGGCAGATGCTATGGAAAAACAGAAAACGAATGGGATTCACTTTGGAAATTCAAATGAACTGGTGATTGAATGCCTTCGTATAGGATGTGTGCAGTATTTTATAAGCTTAGGTAGATCATGTGCTTGTAATGTGATGAATGATGAAGTAACGAGACAGGACCTTGTCAGTCTCTCATTTCCAGGAGTCTCTGTCACAAGATAGAGAGGCCAGTTTCCTGCACACAGAGCTGAGACTCCATCCACTCGCTGGCAGAGACCCCTTCACTGAAGCCATGAGTTCCTCTGAACAGGGGCTGCCCGGGACAGCTGCCTCTTGTTCTCCTAGTTCTGGGGTTGTTTTGAATTTCAGGGGAACGTTAATTCACATGTAAAAGTGGAGAAGGGACACTTAATCTCTCATCCCCTCCTTTGCAGTGTTTCACGTCTGATCTGACACAGCTTCGGTGCAGGGGTGTGACCACAGCCGTGAGCTGTCCTCTTTACCTGCCCCGTGAAGTCACTGGCCACCAGACTAATGGGCTTGGCCTTGACTTTGGCAGATTCATGCTTACTCACCGAGAGCTCTCAGTAGCCTGGGGCTGTTTAGACCCTAACATTAGCTGCCCCACCCATTGCTTTATTAACTCCTATATCAAGGGACTCTCTGTACAGTGCTCCTTTCAATTAAATACAGGAATCTCATAGATTTGCTGCATCTACGAGGTGTGTTTAGGGGCATTTCTCTCAGTGGATCACAACACATGAACTTTGATTTTGAAGGTCGACTTTGCAGATTTAAAAAGAGACTGATATTTTAGGTTTTAGATTTTTCAGGAGTGCTCAGGGATGATCATTAGAAGGCAACAAAGGCGTCTTTTGTGCAACGTGTAACTGCAAAACAAGCCACTCCCTAAAGCGTCAACACGGACCCCTTCAGTCCGGGGACACAACCCGAGGGCTTCGGGCCCCTCCAGCTGCTCACTCACCCCACCTGTGCTTTCTCCGCGGATGGTCCCCAGCAGCACCCGGCATCGTTTCTTCCTCCAGAGCCTCTGGAGCTGCCCTCAGTCCAGCAGAAGTGTCCAGAAAAGCTGGATTCTCTCCTGACTGTTGGTAGCCATGTGTGCCTCTGACTTTCCTGTAGAAACCTTTTTTAAATAACAGCTTCGTGGACATATAGATTGTTCCCATGGCATCAAATTCACTCTTCCAGGCGAAAAAAAAAACCAATTAAAAAATGGGCAAAGGACTCGAACAGACACTTCTCCAAGGAGGACATACAGAGGGCCCAGAGATGTATGAAAAGATGGTCGGCATCACTAGCCATCAGAGAGATGCAAATTAAAACCAAATGAGATACCACTTCACACCAGTCAGAGTGGCCATTGTAAACAAATCAATGAACAAGTGTTGGAGAGGATGTGGAGAAAAGAGAGCCTGTTGGCGCACCGTTGTGGGAATGTAGACTGGTGCAGCCACTGTGGAAAACGGTATGGAACTTCCTCAGAAAACTAAAAGTGGAACTGCCTTTTGACCCAGCAACTCCACTGCTAAGATTATATCCTAAGAGCCCTGAAACACCAATTCAAAAGAACCTATGCACCCCAATGTTCATAGCAGCACAATTTACAACAGCCAAGTGCTGGAAGCAACCTAAGTGCCCACCAGTAAATGAATAGATCAAAGACTATGGTCCATTTACACAATGGAATTCTATGCAGCAGAAAGAAAGAAGGAACTCCTACCCTTCCTGAAAGCATGGATGGAACCGGAAAGCATTATGCTGAGTGAAATAAGCCGGGCAGTGAGGGACAAATACCATATGATCTCACCTTTAACTGGAACCTAATCAACAAGAGAAAAAAAGCAAACAAAATATGACATTAAGAACAATCTAACAATGTCCAGAGGAGAGGGAGGAGAAGGGTTTTCAGGAACTACTATACAGGACACATGGACAAAAACAAGGGGAAGGGTGGAAGCAATGGAGGGAGGTGGGTTTTGCTGGGGTGGTGGGGAGTGGTGGGGGGAAATGCAAGACAATTGAACAACAAGAAAATAATTTTAAAGATTCACTCTTCCAGTGTACAGTTCAAATATACAGTTCTTCCAGTGGTTTTTCAAATATTCACAGAGTTATGCTGCCGACACTTCCACCTGACTTTAGACATTGTCATCACCCCTAAAATAAACCCAGCTCCTTTTGACCATCACTCCCTGCCTCCTGCCCCTCTCCTGGTCCCAGGAAACCACTAATCTGTATTCGGCTTCCAGAGATTGTGTTTTTCTAGGCGTTTCGTATACCTAAAACCACACGATATGTGATTCTTCGGGTCTGGCTTCTTCCACCGAGCCTGTTTTCAAGGTCCGCCCGTGCTGTGGCACGTGTGAGTACTTTGCTTCTTCTTATGGCTCAATAATACTCATTGTATGACTATACCACACTTGATTAATCTATTCCTCAGCTGATGGACCCTTGGGTTGTTGTCAGTTTTTGTTATTATGGCTAGTACTGTTAGGAACATACATAGGCATGCAGGCTTTCATTCTGGGGGCCATGACCTGAGGGGTGGAGTTTTGGGGTCGTGTGCTTGGCGTTTGGAAGGACTGCCACACTGTTTTCCCGAAGCAGCTGAACATTCTACACTCCAACCAGAAATGCACAGGGTTCCACTTTCTCTGTACCTTCAAACTTGTTATTTTTTGTTTTTTTAATTGTTCTCATCTTAGTGGGTGTGAAGTAGGATCGTGTGATTTTTATTTGCATTTCCCTAATCACTAATAATACTGACTGAGAATTTTTCCATATGTTTACTGGCCAGTAGAATAGCTTCCTTGGAAAAACACCTATTTGAAACCTTGACCTACTTTTTAAAATTGAGTTGTTTGTCTTTTTATTGTGGAGAGATAAGAACTCTTTATATATTCTGGATGCAAGTAACTTTCCTGATTTGCAAATATTTACTCCCATTCTGTGGAGTAGAATACATACATACATATATATATGTATATATATATATATGGCCTTTTCACTTTTTTTGTCCTTTGCATCACATATTTTTTAACTGTGATAAGGTCTAATTTATTTATTGGTTGTTGCTGTGCTTTGATGTCATTTCTAAGACATTGCTTAATCCAAGACCACAAAGACTTACTCCCATGTTTTCTTCTAAGAGTTCTATAGCATTTGCTCTAATACTTAGGTCAATGAGCCATTTTGAGTTAATGTGGTGTGAGGTAGGAGTCCAAGTGTTTCCTTTTTTTAAAAAATATTTTATTTATTTATCTTTAGAGGGGAAGGGAAGGAGAGAGGAAGGAAATATCAATGTATGGTTGCTTCTCGTGCATCCCCTGCAGGCAACTGGCCCCTGTTGGAAACTGGCCTGCAACCCAAGCATGTGCCCTGACTGGGAATCGAACCGCGATCGTCTGCTTCGCAGGCCCGCCCTCAATCCACTGAGCTACACCAGCCAGGGCTCAAGTGTTTCCTTTTTAAAAAAATCCTCAGTCAAGGATATTTACTGATTTTAGAGAGTGAGGAAGGGAGACACACACACACAAGGCAGGGAGAGAAACAGAAACATAGATGTGAGGGAAACATCGATGCGTTGCTTGCTCCCCATAGGTGCCCCAATCAGAGATTGAACCTGCAACCTTTTGGTGTCCGGGACGATGCTCCAAACAACTGAGCCACACTGGCTGGTGCCCAATTGTGTCTCTTTTTGTGATGGGATCTGCCACTGATGGTTAGTTTACTAGGGCTTATACAGTGGTGTTCTAATCCTACTCTTTCTTCTCTGTCCCTCAGCTGAAATACATCTATACAGAGGAAACTGTTTATGAACTATTTAGGTACCTGAGACTTTCATAGGAAAGAAAAAATTAAAGCTGGATTCTTCCCATTTTACCTTTGTTTTCAAAACAGGAAGTTGGTTAGGGGAGGAGAAGACTGCAGCTGTAGACTGTGTGGCCCTGTTTGTCGAGAATCAACCACACAGATTCTTTGTACAGCCCTGCCTTTGGCTTTCCTGGAGAACGTGCTGAGGCAGATGGGCAATTGGGCACCTTTTGCTAGATGATGAGCACTTTTCATCTTCAAAGCATTAAGGCCTAATTATCTCCCCCTTCTCCCCAAGAGGTAGATGCTATTAACTTCATTTTAAAGATAAGAAAATGGAGACTTGAAAAGGATATGAGAGCAACTTGCCCGGAGCTGAGAGGGTGTCACCATGAAAGCTGAGGAAATTTATGCACGGCTTAATTTTAAATTTCATGCTGAGGAAGGGAGATCTAGGGAGAGCCAGAGAAAAAGGGGGTTCGAGACTAGTGACTCAATTCTGACACAGTGAGTTCTGCAGTGTGCTGAAATTCGAGGACACTCGGTGCCACCGGGAATTATCAATGAAGTACTTAATCTTGTAATGCCCGACCTATTATTGGGGATGCACGCATGCCTGCTGCTGGCTGGCTAAAAACATTTGATTTGCCACATTTTGCAATGACAGATCTCCCTACATAGTGTGGTCCGCTGGAGTCAGATGCTCTGACTGCCACGCACCAGGCACTGGAACACGACAACCATCTCTCCTCTGAACTAGAGCCATTTTGTGTGTGTGGATTGCTTCCTGTATGATGTCCATATTCAAGTTTGAACACATTCAGTTCACACTGACAAGTCGCATGCAGTTGTGAGCTTGAGTCCAACAGGAGATGATATCATTCCTGGGACTCCGTCTTCTGGACTCTGGGGTCGACTCTTGGATTTTTCAGTGAAGAGATGTTGAGGTTAAAGTCACCCCTGCACGGGAAGCTGGAACATTGGAAGTTCGCACTCTCCACCCAGACTAATTGCCCCAATGGCCTCTAATTGCTTAGACGTTAGGGGAACTGCCTCGTCAGCACAGGCACCGCTATCAGTGGTGCAAGAGAGGGGAGAGCAGGTCAACATAAAGTGATTTTCACTGATTTAAAATTTTATTATTATTATTATTTTTATCCTCACTGGAGGACTTTTTTTTCATTGCTTTCAGAGAGAGAGAGAGAGAGGAAAGGAGAGAAGGAAGGAAAGTGGCAGGGAGGGAGGGAGGGAGGGGGAGAGAGAGAGAGAAACATCCGTGTGAGAGAGAAACATCGGTTGGTTGCCTTCTTGTACATACCCCACCCGGGGATTGAACCTGCAATCTGGGTGTGTACCCTGACTACTGGGAATCGAACCTGCAACCCTTTGGTCTGTGGTCACTCCAATCGACAGCCACACCAGCCAGGGCAACACAAGGTGATTTGCAAAAGGAAAAAACTGAGAAGCCCCCCCCCCCCACATTAGATTTGTTTTATTATTCACCTGACAATGCTCCTCAAACCCAGCTGGTGACTTGATGACAATTTAGTAATTCAGCTCCTCCTTGAAAAGAACTGCTGGTGCCTCCCATGTACTGTGGGCTGGCCATTCAGAAATTAAATGCTACGAATTTTATTTATTGGGTGGGGAATCTGTTTGCTTTGCACCTCATGTTTCTTCTTTTAATTTAATTCTCAACTTATGGGCCACTAAATGTACTTATTGGCTTTTTTCGCTTTTCTCCTTCCTAACTTCCAGCCACCTCAGATGCTCCGCGTGCCAGGTATTCGAAGGCATCCTTGTAATGTCTAGGACAGGCCAAGAGGAAGGAGGGCCCTTGCCATTCTCCCCCTCTTCCTCCCACTCCTCCTCCAAATGGAGGACTTCCAAACTTGCCCCAGTTGCCTGCCCCTCCTCCGGTTAATGACATCTTCTGAAGACTGGTATCAACTCGTAAACACTAGTTTGCTTATCAAAGCCTGGAATACAAAGACCTTGAAGAAAGTAGGTTGAAGACTAATATGAAGGACGCATAATTTTACACAAGAAGAGTGATTACATCATCTTTGCAATACTAACGAGGCTTGCAGCTGACAGTATAATTCGGCTTAGGGACGTGGGTGGGAGACGCCCTTCACAGAGCGCAGCCTGCCGGCCAGTGAAGGGCGCTGAGCGCAGCGGTGGGGGGAGGGGAGGGCGCGGGGCTCCCCGCGAGCCCAGGGAGGCGAGAGGGTGGTTCAGCTTTGCAGGGGGTGCTGGAGGGCTTCCCCCCTCAACATCTCCTCTGAACAAAAAACTGATCGTTGATGTCGAGGGAGTTGTGTTTGATTCATTTGTTTTCTTCCATTCTGAACTCCATACTGACTTGTGAACTTGGAAAAACTTTCTTTTTTAAGCAGTGGGAAGTGGAATCCCAGGCTCAGAGTTTGGAGTCTGAGTGCTGGGTGTGAGCTTGACCCCATCTCTTCCTAGCCATTCCTTGCTTACATTTCTAGTATCGCTTTCCTCATTTGTGAAATTAGAATCATAGCAGAATCAATAATTAGAATGAAGTCACTGACTCGAAAGAGATGATCTCTTTCGAGATCATCTTATATTTCAATTCTTTATACATGAAACTGCTCTGGGGATAGGGCCAGGTAGGCAATAAAGACTTCTAAACTGCGTAAGTTGTCAGAGTAATAGTAATGATGTCTCCATTATTTAATATGAAGTTTACTATGAAATACTAAGTGTACACTCTTCTCTTCAAAGTCTTCATCCCACTCTTTCGCTACTTGTGAATTCCACTTTTATTCTTGGGTTTCAATTTGCCCTTTCGCTGTTGCTCTTTGCTGTTTGTGAGATACCGGACCTGAACGTAGACAGTGAAAACACCAGATGATGAGTGCGTGTGTGCATGTGATACAGCCAGACACTCCTGCTTCCTCTCAAGCTTCGGAGACACTATCACATTTTCCTCCAGTGAAAAACATTTGACCTTTTCTCCCTCCACGTCTCCTGTATCATCAGTCTCTCTGAGACAGGCAACCTCATCACAGTTTTTAGAGAGTAAAAATCACGATAGATAACATTTTTGGACATTTACTGGTGGAGGAGCTGTTTTAAGTACTTTACATGCATTTTCTCGTTCAGTCCTCATTCTAACTCTATGAGGGGCTACTACTGTCACCCCATTTTACAGACGAGGAAACTGAAACAAAGTGAGACTTAGCAATTTGCTCGAGGCTGGGGAATCAGTAGATGGAAGAGCTGGGAACCAGCCGACTGTGATTTTGGAGGTGTGAGCTGTGAACAACCAGTGCTGAACCCTTGGAAGGAAGGAATTCAGGTTCCGAGGCCCAGCCATGGAATCACATCCAGAGATTTGGGCCTGGGAATGTGCAGTTTGATTGAACTGCCTTCCTCCACCTTCCCCCTATTTCCACCCCTAATATTCTGATGCACAAGGTTCTGAACCACTAGTGTGAATATTTTCATATGAAAGAAAACTTTGATTGACTTACAATGCTTTTAAAATTAAATTTACTGGAGTGACATTGGTTAATAAAATTATATAAGTTTCAAGTGTACAATTCTATGATACATCATCTGTATATTTTATTGTGTGCCCACCACCCAAAGTCAAATTGCCTTCCATCACCATAAACTTGACTTCTTTCCTCTTTCCTACCTCTCCCATGCCCCTTCCCTCTGGTGGCCACCATGCTGCTGTCTGTGTCCATGAGTTTTTGTTTGTTTGTCTCATTTGTTCATTTGTTGCTTTCAGTTTTATATCTCACGTAGGAGTAAAATACTCATATATGGTTCTTGACTTTTTAGAGAGTAAAAATCACAATAGATAACATTTTTATGTTATCTGACTTATTTACGATTAGTATGATATTCTCAAGACCCCCCCATGTCATCACAAATGGCAGTATTTCATCTTTTCTTAGGGCTTACTATAATGTTTAATTCTTTTTTTAATATTTTATTTATTTACTTTTAGAGAGAGGGGATGGGAAGGAGAAAGAGAGGGAGAGAAACATCAATGTGTGGTTGCCTCTCATGTGTCCCCTACTGGGGACCTGGCCTGCAACCCATGCATGTGCCCTGACTGGGAATTGAACCAGCAACCCTTTGCTTCACAGGCCCGTGCTCAATCCATTGAGCTACACCAGCCAGGGCCTGTTTAATTCTTTATATTTCAAAATGTTAAAATAGCAACTCTTTCTTAGACGTGGGCACCGTCCGCTTTCATAACAATCGTTGTTTGCACCTGTCACTGCTGCAAATCCTGCTATCTCCTCCCGACATCTGCTCACGCGTCCCTTTACAAATTCCAGGCACGGGTGTTTAAGGCCTAGTGTGCAAAGCCCTGTGTGAGCTGCAGGAGAGGGTGTAGGGTCCCTGCTCTCCCTGGGGCTTTGGCCTAGGCGGGGACCAGACTTAACTGTCCCCATAGTGAGTGTGATGCAGGGTAACAAGTGAGGAAACGCCGGTCTCCAGTTCCCACACGGGGAGGACTTGGAGCAACAACCAGCAGACCCCAAAGTCCTCCAGGCCTGGAGGAAATGGAGACTCCGCAGCGAAGGAACCCTTTAGATCTCTTCTTCGGAGGAAGACCAAAATTTGGGGTTCTGTCCCGAGGAGCCTGGCAGGGTGGCTTACACGCACATTCTGGGTGAAACTCCCACATTTCTCTCTCTTCCCACATATCTTGGATGATGCTTGAAAATTTCCTCCCTTTCCAAGGGAAGCCAGCTGCCTTCACGTTTCTGAGATGCGCACACTCTCAGATTCCTGCTCTCAGTTCTACGTGATGACGAATTGAGTTCGACGTCCACGTAGAACTGATGCGTGTAGAGGAAGGGGCGCTTCTTATATTCCGCACAGTGTACTCCACAATCACGTTTAATCTCAGATTACACGCAGCAGCGTGGTGTTTATTTAGTACAGGAGCGACTCGCATTTGCGAAGGGCGCCACCTGGACTGAAATCGGGGCTCTGGTTCCCCCAGTGTCAACATCGCGACCTGGGAGGAGTTGCCCTCTAGTCCTGTGCCTCGGTAGTTATTTTCCTCTTCATTTATAAAATGAAATAAAAACAGATTTTATGTAAAAGTGGTTATTAGAAATCATGTGTTAAAAGGTCTTCCTGGCCTTGCTTTTAAAACGCTCACACAGGCGCTAGGGGCTTAAGTGTCTCCTCTGTTTGGAAATAAGGGTTTGGTCTTGGTGTTTGGACTTGGTGGGGGCTCAGGTTCCTTCACAGCTGAGCGCTTCTTCTTGACCCCTGTAGCCAGGTCATGCCTTCAGGGAGAGTCAGCAGGGGACTGGTGCTGCGGTGGAGGAGGAGGGCGGGGTGGGGTGGGGTGCAGAGAGAGGGTCAGCCTGGTTCCTACAAACATCTTCCTCTGTTGGGGGTGCGGGTCAGGGACCCTCCCGGAAGTGCTCCGCTCTTGGGCACTTCCCTCGGGCTCCTCTCCTTGGCCTGGTCCACCTCCGGAGGGGCCAGGGCTGTTTGCTGTCTCTGGTGTGAGCCCAGCGTCCGCTGGGCCAGCACCTTTGAGCTCCTAGACCTCACCGAGGCACCCTTTGGAATTTCTATTTCTTAAGAGACATAACTTACTTTAAAAAATTACTTAGCTCTTCATTAGCCACTGAACTTGCAGGCAGCTGTTGGGTGCAGCAGGTCGTCATCGACTACAAGTAGAGATTTACTGTGCAAAGGCCTGGCCGGGGCAGACAGCTGTTTGAAAGTAACTCGTCAAGAAACTTTCTAATCACAAGAAATAATAGGTGATGACTGTAGAAAATTTGGAAGGTACAGGTCACTACACAAAAAAATTAAAATCACCTTTAACTTCTCCAGCCAGAAATAACTATTGTTAAAATTATTTTATGCATTTCTTTGTCTTCTAAGCATACCCTCACATGTGTCATTTTAAATGCAAAATCAAAGAATCCTTAGGTGGATTACAGCAAGAAATAAAAGCCCCTCAATATTAACCTGCTGTTACACAACTTAGTCTTGTGAGCATTACTCTTTCCTTATTTATTTATATTTTTTGGCCTTTTTAATTTTTCCTCTTAAGGTTTTCCTTAGCAGAAAATTACACGTAAGCTATTTGCCATAACAAGTTATCGTTCCCTATAAACTGAAGGTTGGGCTTCTTAAACACCAAGACTTAGCTTAGGAGACCAGAATCCTGGTATGCTGCTTTACTCTCGAAAAGGATGTAGTTAGGGTGAAGGACGATCCATTGGAGGGTTGGCAACATTTTTTTTCTGTCTCGGAAACGCTAAGGCAAAGTCACCTTAGCTTTCCTGACTCAGTTTCTCCACATGTGAAAGGGAGATAATCGTTCTCAGTGACTAGAGGGGAGGCTTTTTGGTGTCATTTCGGTGACCTGCTGAAGTGAGCAAGGTTCTTGTCCCTCCTCTGCTGTGTGGGAAACTGTCACACGTATCAGTGGAGAAAAACACTTGGCTATTTGTAGGTAACTCGGGAGGGTTGCTCAAGAATTTGTGGCTGAAATTCACCTTCTGAGAGAGAGAGAGAGAGAGAGAGAGAGAGAGAGAATATGAATGATTCTGAGCATGCTATAACAAAGCTTCTTCTGAGTTGTTCCCGGGAGTGGCTGGGTGTGTCAGCCATTCCTCAGCCTGAATGCTGAATAATCAGGTTATGATGTCTGCCACATTTCAACCTATAGGTAGAAAAAGCACTTAAAGACCAGTCTCCTAGGTTATTAAATATTTGGGCTGATGATTACATTTGTGAAACTACCGGATATTATTATTTGATAAATTCGTTTGATGAACGAACGGGTAATTCATTGTTTACGTTATTATGTCTTTCCTCCCTCTCAAAACTATGCTTTTTAATATACAGTTGATAACATGGTTTTTGTGGCAACTAAAACAGAAGAAAAGTCTAGATCATTTTTGGAATTATAGAGCAAATGCTTCTTCCTACAAGTAGCCATATCATTTCCTACTGAATATTTTAAAAGAAACATTTGTCTCCAACAGTCAGAGCCATGTGTGGGCTTCCTTGGGTATCACGGAATTCCCGTCTCTGGGAGTGTTTTTGTCTGGGTTGGACAAGCACTGAATAGGGCCGTGACAGAGGGAGCTCAGCCCTCAGCAGGGAGAATGGACAAAGCTCTCTGATTCAAGTGCCAGTCTCTTCAAGTCTTTCGGTCACAGTAGCAAGTATGCAGCCAACACGGTAGCATTATCTTACTGACTTAGATGTGAATATAGTGCGCCAGGCTTTTGGCCATTTTGATATTCCTTGAGGCTGTGCCTGTTAGAGGAATAGGCAACGTGCTGATAATCACCATCGTTATTAGGGACGGCGTGCTGTGTGCAGGCACTTTACACGTTAATAGGTGGTCTGTTCACGTGTATGTGTGCCTCACCTTACAGGTGAGCAAGCGGAGGCTTGAGAGGTGAAGCCCTTTGTCTAAAATTTCTCAAGCCATGAGGAGTAGAGTCGGTTTCCAAATTTATGACTTGGCCCCTGAGCACGGGCATTTTGGGGAGCTATCCTGCCCACATCACTCTTGTAGGACCTTCGTGCCTCTGTGGGCTCCACTGATGCCTGAAATTCTGCTTTGGAGTTTAACTTATTTAGTGTGTGACTTTGGTCCTGGTTGATAAGAAAATATCTAGGGTCTTGGGGAGGGAAAGCTCTTAGTCAATGTTAGTTTAGCAACAGGAGTTGCTGTCGTTCATTTAGTCAACCTGCACTTATGGATGGCACGTCATAAATCGAGTCCCTGCCGAGTGTCCATGTCACCAGAAGGAATGAGGCCCGGTCTTTACCTTTAAGATTCTTGTATCCAGATAGAGATCTGCCATAAGTAGATTATTATGAAACAATGGGGTCAGGGAATATTGGGTGAGCACGGAAGAGAAGGAGTGGGCTCAGTCTGAGGTCCTTTCCTGAGAGCAGATTAGGGAGGGAGGGAGGAGGAAGTCCCGCCCAGTGATGGAGCCTCGGGAGGTCAGGGTCACGAGCAAATCAGCATAGAGCAGGCTCCACAGAGAGGCTTCAGGGTCAAGCTGTGTAAACAAAATCACCACGTTTTAAACGTGGTGATTTGGTTTACCTCAAACCATTTCTCCTACCAGTTTGGCATTGTGCATTTTGCTAAGTACAATTGATTTAATTGATATGTTCTCTTCTTTCTTTCGTGATCACTTTTTTTGTTTGGGAGGTAGGTGCCTCTTTGGCTTTAACAGAACGGCCCGCTGGGATTTACAGGGAAAGAATAGAGGTTAGGGTGCTCTGTGTGGCAAGACCGTGTTGGAGAAGTATGAAGTATTTACGACCATTGCATATGCCTTCCGTTTCACAAAATATTTCACCTCCCGGTCTCACGTGGGCTGCTAGGGTTGCCCTTGGATGTGTCTGTGTTACCGCCAAGGCTGGGTTGTGACAGCCCTTTCCTGCCCGAGCATGTCGGAGACTTTTGGAAGCTGCCCAGGCTACAGCAACTCCAGCCTGGATGATTTCGTGGAGAAGCTGCCAGGAGACTGAGTAAGAGCGGAGGTGCCGAAGTGGGAGGGGCGGAGAGTGCGGGTGGGGCGTGGCCAGAGGGAGGGGCCGGGGTTCAGGTGGGCAAGCCTGTGTCTCTCATCACAGAGTTCCTTCCAGGTCCAGGTCCTTCGAGCCTCACTTTCCTCTTGCCTGCTGTGCATCTTCCAGCGTAACTGTAACTCCAGGTAAGTGAAGTGGAGGGAGTAGGACTGGTGAGTTCCCTTTTTAGGGCAGTTCTTTGAAACAAAAGAGGCGTTTGAGTTGATTCAAGATGGTGAACAAAGTCGACGTAATGGGTGACTTTCAAGGATAGGCTGTTGGCCTGGGGACTGTTGCCCCTGACCGGCAGCCCCCACCTCGGGCAGCATCCCCAGTTCTCAGGCCTTTGGGCACCAGGATGCCAGGTAGGGAGAGCAATCACTTAGCCATACCCGGTAAGACTATGAAGAAATCACGTGGCTGGGAGGTTCCAGTGCTGGGCGGGGGGAGGGGGGGCAGCCATGGCAGTAATGGACAGGAGAGAAGGTATTTCTGAGCCCACTTTTAGCCGGATCTTGGCATTAAGAGCGAATTTCACGGTACTTCATCCAGAAAGAGCTGGTACTTGAAACCTGGAGAAAGTGGAGGTGCATTGGAGTGTCTGGCTCACCTCCCTGGTTGGCTTTGTGCGGTGGAGGTTCAGACTTTAAAATCGCTCTTCCTTTCGGCATTTTTAAATATCCAGTCAGTGTCCATTTACGTGAAACTGCATTTGCCTGGGCGGAAAATATCCCATCTCCCTGTCTCTGTGTTTTGGGGTACTCGGAACAAGTTACAGGTTTCAAATGTGTGCTCTTGGGCAACTTTTCAAACAGGTTGCCGGCTGGTAGTTTCTTTTTATAGATGCTACTGCTTTTACGGCTTCTTCTTAAGTGTATCATATGGAAGATGTATGTATCACATTAGATGTATGTATCACTTCTTGATACATTCAAGAAGATTGAATGGATCACATTCAATCGAATGTGCCAGGTGGTTCTGTAGACTCAGATTCAGGGCAGAGGGGTGTTGGGTGAGTTTCTTCTCAGCCAGCTCACCTGGGTGGTGTGGCTGTCTGAGTCACACAGCTTCTAGGTGGCGAGATCAGTAGAACTGAGGCCTTCCAACTCACAGCTAGCTTGCAGATGTTTTCGTGACACCGTGGGTATTCTCAGTGGCCTTTCCACTCCCCACATCACTCCAGTCACTCAGAAGGTTTTGAATAAAATTGGGTGGGTCTCCAACTTCAGCCCCCACTGTAGGTGCAAGGCCTTGCTGGGTTCTGCGAGGGCCGAAGAGATGCAAGCCGGCCTGGAGAGAGGCTTCTCCGCAGAAAATGAGTCAGCAGGTTTATGCCTTTGCTTCCTAACGCCGTGAAGTCTGCCCCTTCAGTCCCTCCCGGTTGTGGGTTGACTTGGAGCGTTGCAGCCTCAGCAGTTTTGGTCACACTGGCCTGGCTGGTCGGGCTCTCATTTACTGCTCGCCACCAGTGGGGCGATTAAATGGCCAAGGTGGGGTGTCTAAACAAACAGAAGCAGATAGGACGTCTCAGAATCTCAGAGCAAAGAGGGGGCTCTCTTGCCATTGGAGATTAGGAACTTGACCTTATTGCTAACCACAGCATCGCCCTTTCTTGCTAACAGAGATCTTCTTTCCAAAGTACGCCTTTTGTCACTTCCTGTGATCCTCTGATGTCCTCTCACACGGCAGAACCTGCAAGGTCCCCAGTCTCCTGCACCCGCTCTGGTGTCTTTCCTCTTGAAGGTGGAGTACCGACTGCAGGGACTAACTTTTCAGACATTCCATAATGCTTATTCTAATGGGCAAGGCTTTTCAAGGTCATTGCCTAAGGATTGATTACACCAAATACTTAACAGATTTTTTTTTCCTTAGCATTTTCCTTCATCTGTGATATGAGGCAGGTTGGGATTGAGTGATATCCACCAGAACCTGACACAGCAGAAAGGATTTTAAGGAAAGAAAAAACTGTGCACCTGGCTGTGTGTGCCTGTGTGCACATGTGTGTGGATGAGTGGGGTGGGTGGTCTGTAGGAGGGGTGAACACATGTTGCTCAAATCACAGCCCAGCTGAGAACGAAGGAGGTGTGTCAGGAGAGCAGACATTAACTGGGATGGTACCAGGCAGGGCAGGATGGGTGGGCATTTTTCTCACCCCAGTGGTTTACAGACAACAAGGTTGAGGGCCACTGGCTTAGATGCATTAGAAGTTTGGGCATCTTTACACACAGAGGGCCAGTGAGCAGCTGTACGTCTCGGGATGTGAGCATGCCTACCCCTTGTCGCATTCTAGTGCATGCTGCTTCATTCATCTGGGCTTGCTTGCAGTCTCTGACTTGTGTTGGGTCTTGCTGGCCTGCATGTTTGTATAGCTGACTCCTCCTTGTCTTTAGGACTCACCTTTAGTGTGATTTACTTAGCTGTCACTGCTCCTGAGGAGACCTGCCAAGGTTTCTGCTATAAATGAGCTCTCTCTCCAAAGGGTTCTCATGGCAGCGTGCCCCGCCCCTGGCCCCATGAAAATGCTCAGGACTCATTACACACTTCACGCCACTAGGCAGACAGCTCAGTGGAGGCAGGACCATGTTGGGTTCGCCTTTGATGTCTTAACGCCTAACTCAGTGCCTGACATGCATTCGGTGCTCAGTTAATACTTATCAAATAAAAGTGATGTAACTTTAATAATTTGCAACATAAATGGCAGAAAGAGAACAAGAGACTCTTCAAGGAGGAAAACAAAAGAAATTTGTGTTGATTGAAAAAAAAAAAACCCATGCCGTGGATCTTGGTGTCTCCAAAGGGGAATTCAGGACACATGGAAGTTTTGGAATGCTGGACTTGTGAGCTCGCCAACACCCGCCAGATGAGGGCTGAGGCCGGGGGTGAGGTGTGGTTAAATGCACCTGGATGGGCACTGGGAGAAGTGAACGCCGGGGCTGGTTTTACCACTTTCACTCCCTGCGTGGGAGGCCTGGAGGATCACTTCATCTCTGTCTGCCTCGCTTTTCTCCTCTGTAAAATGAAGGAGTGGAGCCAGACGAGGTCCAGGCCAAGATCTCGTCCCACTGTGCAGTTTATGATTTGAAGACGCATTGCAAAAAACCAGGCAACCTAGTGATATGTTCTTACAGCTCTTTGTCGTTCGTTTGTTGCATTTGTATTACTACTTAAATTTCCATCTCACTCTTTCTTGGTTAAAAAAAAGTGCTTTTTAAAGTTTTAAGGGACAAAAACATACAGTGCTTTCTACATTGGAATTGTAAATGAAATTCTCTTTGCTTGTTACAGTCGTTGGAAGGCTTTCATGACGACCAAAGACGTTATCGCTGTAACAAACTGTTAATAAAATGAAAGAGTCTGTAGCAATGTTAGCACTCTGGGCAGAAGTCATTGGACGTGTCAGTTTACTCTGGAGGTCTTGTGCATTTCTACCCTTGTGTCGTAGTTTTTACAGCATTGGCTCCCTAAAATGGCCCGAAAGAAAGAAAGAAAGAAAGAAAGAAAGAAACCTGGTTCATTTTCCTGTGTGTGTCGCTCACATTGCTAAGGTCTGTTTAGTTTCTTTGGTTGCATTGCAGCAACCAAAAAATCTAAAGTGAGGTGGCCATTGGCCGAGGCCGAGGTCATCCCTTGAACCACCTTAGCCTAGGTCAGCTTCACAGTGGTTTCAGGGCACTTGGGACCAATCTCCCAGATGGGGAGGCGGGTCTATGGGACTCACGCACTGAGGACTGTCCTGCAAAGGAAGGGACTCTTCGAAAGGAGGTTCTGCCACCCACGGGAAAGCCTGGATGTCAGGGGTATGCTGGTTGGCACTCTCCAACGGTCCCCGGAATCTATGCCTTGAATTGCAACACAGTGTTGACTGTATTGTGTAATTAACTGTCCTAAAAGCCACCAAGAGCTTGCACTCAGAGGGAGCTGCTTAGACTAAATGGATCTCAGAATGGGATAGCGAATGACGGAATAATGCCCTCGTGCAACAAAAGGGTAACAGGAGCATTTCCTTACCCTTTGGTGCCCTTTGAGGTTTTTGCAGTCAGACTCCTTCAGTAGATTACTTCGCGGTCTAATGCATCCTTGGGTCTGGTTGAAGGAAGCACCCTGTCCCGAGTGGTGATGCCAGGGAGCATGCCCCACCTGATGACCTTCAATGTCATGGTCATGCTCTGAGTCTATGTGCAAGACTGCACAGTGCCTGACCGATTTGGGCTTCCAGGCTTCATCTGTGTACTAGTCACTCAGGGGCATTGTTATCAGTCTACGCTCCTCAGAAACATGCTGTCCTGGGTCAGGTACAGCCAGGTGAGGCCACGTAGCTCAGCTCAGCTTCCAGAAAGAATTGTGCCCAACTGCTTGGTTTATCCCGGGAACTCCAGACTGGACCAGTAACTACAGGACTCATAGGCAGACCTTTCACTAGAAAAACAGCTCTTAAACTTTTAAATCTTGGGGCCACTTTACATTGTTCCAATTACTGTGGATCTGTTTTCCTCTTTCTTTTCTTTCCTTCTTTTTTAAGTTGCCATTATCACCATCTTTTAAAATTTTTTAAAAATTATTCAATTATAGTTGTCTCCATTTCCTCCCATTACCCTGCCCTGCCCCACCCACCTCCCACATTCTACCCCTCCCCCCTCCCATGGTCCAGGTTCATGGGTCCTTTACACATGTTCCTTGACTTGACCCTGCCCCTTCTTTCCCCCATTTCTCTTTTCTTATAAAAAATGTTGGTAACGTCTAGCAATATTTACCAAATCAGAAATTAAAACTGGAGAAAGTTGGAAATATTTATTTACTAATTCACTAAAATAATAATGTTACCAGCGGGCAGGGGAGGTAGCAGAGGGTAAAGGGGGGTAAACGGTGATGGAAGGAGACCTGACTTGGGGTGGTGAACACACAGTACCGTGCACAGAGGGTGTGTTGTAGAGGGGTACACCTGAAACCTACATAATTTTAATGTCAATCCAATAAATTCAATAAGAAACAAAAAATAAACAAAAAGCCATGTTACCGTTACACATGAACATAGCATATTTCAATGGAAAAAAACCAGCTCTTTTCTAAGGTGAAGAAATGTAGGGAGAAGCGCAGCGCTGGTTCTCATTTCTGCAGCTCTCCTTCACGTTTGGGTTAACAGAGGACCCACCGTCCACCTCTGGGAAACTGCACTGTGTATTTGGGAGAGATCATGAGTGACAGGGCAAAAGGTGTCTAAGTATCATCATGAAAATGGTGGTGACCTCGTGAACCCCTGAAAGGGTCGTCGGGACTGCCAGGAGTCACTGAACGCCGGTGAGAGGACGCCAGTGTCCGAATGACAGAGTTCTCAGACGGGACCCAGGCCTACTCACACTCTTTCCACTTAACCAGCTTCCCTGCTTTGAGATGGGCTGCCCTCTCTTCCTTTCCTTGAACCTCACAGGACTCGGTATGCCGCTCGGAAGGCATTGGGTTATCATGCATTTTACTTATTTTTCACGTGTCTGCCCAGATAGATTGCAAACTCGTGGGAGAAGCAACTTAGCTGATCCTTATGATGCCGTGTGCAGGGTCTTCCAAAACGTATTAACATCCAGAACAATAACAGCTTCTGTACATGGAACATGGCTGTGGGCTGGGTGCCCTACTGAGACATTATTCACCGCAGGGTTGCCGTCACCAAGTGTCACAGACTGGGGGACCTAGAACAACAGAGACGGGTTCTCCCACAGTTCTGGAGGCCAGAGTCTGAAGTCAAGGTCTCTGCCAGGCCGTGTTCCTTGGCCCTAGGAGACTTGGGTCCTCCCCCCTTTCTTGCCTCCTGGGTGTCCCTGGGGTTTCTTGGCTCGCAGAAGCGTCACTCCAGTCTGTGCCTCTGCCATCACCTGGCCTCTCCCTGTGTGTCTTCACGTCACTGTCCCTCTTGTGCACGTCACTATCTCTTGTCTTTTCTCCTGTTCTTTCTGGTGTCCTTCTCAGAAAGGGCAACCCTAACAACCTCAGCTTCCTTCAGTCTGCAAGGACACTATTTTCAACTAAGGTCTCATTCATCGGTACCCAGGGGTGGGACATCCGCATGTCTTTTGGGGGAGACGCAAATCCAACCCATAATGCCAATCGTTAAACTGAACCACACAGAACTGCTGTGATTTGGCTGCTTTTGTACAGAAATGTCACTTTTTGTATGCTTTAACCTACATCCTAATTGACACAATATGGATAAATAAAACCAAGTGATTGTGATCGGTGCCACCAACTGCCCTGACCACTGGCAAAGGAAGAGGTGTGGGTGTCCGACTGTCGACAATGGCCATGGGGAGGCTATGCCTGAACTTGGGAATTCCGGGCAGAGCTGTGCACACAGGGACCTCGGGTGCTGCACCGTTCAGCCAGTGGGGCATTTGCCCAGAAGTCTCTTCCGCACTGGCCTTCACAATTGCCTTTCGTGGCCAGTTCCTTCCTCTGGTCTAGTGCAGGCAGTTGCTCTGTTTAGGTGAGATTCTCACCGGGTTGGCAGCATGCGGCTGAGAAGACTTCAAAAGCCCTTGTCCTTTTTGTTCCAGGCCCACAATGGACGCCCTGCAGCTGGCAAACTCGGCTTTCGCAGTCGACCTCTTCAAAAAGCTGTGTGAACAGGAGCCAGCGGACAATGTCCTGTTCTCTCCGATCTGTCTCTCCACCTCCCTGTCCCTAGTTCAAGTAGGAGCCAAAGGTGACACAGCCAATGAAATTGGGCAGGTAAGCCCCATGCCGTGTATCCGCTTGGAGAGGGAACAGTTATTAGAAAACACAGGCGGAACCTAGGGAAGAGGGAGTGGGGCTCTGTGGCCAGAGTTGCTCGGGATGGAGAGTTGGGCCCCTTCTCACACTCTCTGCGTCTGGTTTTCAGTGTGAGAGAAAACTCCTTTATGCGCCTGTGACCCAGGCGCCGTGTGGGATGGGGCACCCGGGGATCTGCTAGGTAATCACAAGGTTTCCGCTGATGAGTGGCCTTTGGCAAGCCCCCAGGCATCTTGGTAGGTCTTCTGCAAGAATCGATCAGGGTGGTGCTTATTGGACGTTTCACTGCAAATACCCTGACCAGAAAGTATAAATCTATATTCCCATGTTATGCACAGAATTTATGTACAGCATCATGCTCTATTACTATTTTATTGGGGTATACTGGATATTGAACATGATATTTGTTTTAGGTGTACAACATAAGAATCTGATATTTGTATATATTGCAAAATGATCACCACAATAAGTCTAGTTAACATCCGTCATCACTCACAGTCATAGAATTTCTTTTTCTTGTGATGAGCAGTTCCAAGGTCTACTTTCTTAATATGCAATATAAGAAAATATGCAATATAGCATTATTAACTATAATAATACACCACACTGTACATTGCACCCCATGCCTTATTTGTGGCTGGAACTTTGCACCTTTTTACTTCTTCCTACCTGTTTCTGCCCCTCCCCCCACTTACTTTTAGATAGTATGTGAATGCCTGTCTAACTCCATTCATTATTCTTATGTGGGTCATCCTAAGCTCAACAGAATCTTTCTTTGCATGAGCTCATAGCAGTTAAACAGGGAGCATCTCCTTTTATCTATAAATCCCCAGAAAGTATGACCCACAAAGTGTTGTTTGGGTTGTAATAAGTGAAAACTTTATACTTGAACTTGAGGGCACTCAAATGATTGAAATTGAGAGTAGTAGGTATTCCCCATCGGGTGTGCAGAGGGAAACGCAAAGCCTTGCAGCGTTGGGCTAGATTGTATTTCTAGTGGACACAGGCTGGGTCTCAAGGCCAGGTTGGCGGACCCTGGCCCACTCTGGGTAGCCCACTGTGGATGGGGGCGGCCCACCATAAATGACACATCGGCCCATTTGGCACTTGTCAGAGGAACCGAAGGGACTAGAGACACCTCTGTCCTGGTGTCTGATTATTGCCTAATGGCTATTTTGCTAGTCAACTCTCTCTTCATGTGTCTAAATTAGATGGAAATTACAACCCTGTCTCACTCTTTTCCAAGTTTGGAAAGCTTTCTGTATGAGCATTAGAGGCGTCATTTTGAAGAAAGGGCAGATTCTCCCTACAGTTAAATCCAGAGAAGAGTACTTAACAGCAGAATTTCTCAATGGGGACAATTTTGCCCCCTATTCCCTGGGGATCTTCAACAGTGTTCAGGGACATTTTTGGTCATCACAAAGGGTACCTGGTAGGTCAGAGATGCTATTAAACATCCTACACTACCCACCGCCCTGCCCTGGCAACAAAGAATATCCTGCCCCAAACATCAGCAGGGCTGAGGCTGAGAAGCCTTGCCTCGTGGGACAATGGAGCAGAGAGATTGTGCATCCCTTATGGTCGGTGACGGTTACCATGTGTCCACTGCAGTGGGGAGACTTGATGCTTCATCGGTCATGGACATTTTTTTTCTTCACAGGTCTTTCATTTTGAAAATGTCAAAGATGTGCCCTTTGGATTTCAAACAGTAACATCCGATGTGAACAAACTTAGTTCCTTCTACTCGCTGAAACTAATCAAACGGCTCTATGTAGACAAGTCCCTGAACCCTTCCACAGTAAGTCGTTCAATGTCATTTCCAGTAACACTCACTGCTAGGGTGCTCCTGTCTGATTCCAGGCCAATTACAATGAGTCGGTCCTAGTGGGGGGTTGAATTTAGTGGGGTTCAATGGCAGTCGCATCTTCTAGCTCAAAATAGGGAGAAGCTCGCGGACCTCCGCAGTCTGTCTCGGACACTCACAGACCTACCTTCCCCTTGGCTTCCCCACTCAGAGAAATGGAGAACGGAGTGAGGAGTAATGGTCTCAGGAGAGGCAAGACCACTCGCCATTTGCACTTTTCTCCCCAGACAGCAGGGGGCCCCTCAGGCTGGGCAACATTTCAAGTTCTCCACCTTACCGTGCACAGCATTCTCCTGATTTTCTCAAAGTCCATATGAAATGTAATAACTGTAGGACTCGGCAGTTTTCATCAGTCACAAATTCTCTTTGTTTGTTTTCCTATGCTGGTCATGAGGGTGTCCATACAGGTTGTTCTGGGTGTTTAATTTCACCATTTCTTGAAAGAATTGCATGAAGAACACTGTGGTGCCCTTAACTTTGATTCCGGAGTATAACGTAATATTTAAGAAACTCTGTACTTGAAACACACAATCAGCATCCTAGACTACATGAAAGAAGTTCGTTCTCTGTTAGGAATACAGAGTTGATTCAGTTTGTCTTTGGATGGGCAGAATTTTGAGCTTCCCAAACCTGAAAGGTAGACTACCAGTTAAATGTTTGACCACAGTTTTATTACTTTCCATATATAAAGTAATAAAAGTAATATATATCTTTATCTGCTTTCTGTTTCTCCGGTTGAGATCTCTTGAGTACATTGGTCACTAGACATAGTTGTGGGTTTGTTCTTGCTGTTTGAAGACCTACATGTGGCCATTTTTCATCCAACAATCACTCAGGGAAATAAAATAAAATGTTAAGATGTGAGCTGGGGCTTGGGTATAGAAAAAATTTTAAAGCTCCTTAGGTAGTCTTTAAGGAGATGCTTAATACATTTTCTTGCTAGCATTGAGGACAGTGGAGGTCATTCATCTTATTGAGGCTCCGATATTCTGAGGTGGCTTCCATTCTCTCTGTCAAGGGCAATGCTTGGTCCCGAGGTTGGGTTGTGATTGACAGAATCAAATTGGCTAAGGCCATGGCTGCTCTGAGGAAATTGAAGGAGCCCTGTGTTTGTGTAGTTAGTCAGCCATGTTTAGTTTGGTTGGAGTTCTTTTCAACATTTTGAATTATTTCAACCAAACCAGGAATTGCAAGGAATTTTATTTCAACTGCTTCCCATGGCTCCTGCCAGTTGCCTAGCACCTGTGGATTCTCGGGGAATGTTGCAGACAGGTGCGGTGTGAGGATGGCCACCTTCAGCAGAACTACCTGGGTGTGAAAGGCCAAGTTCCTGGCCTCGGGTCACTTGAATTGAAATGAATAGGGGTGTGCTTTAGGGCTTTGAATTTCAACAAGTGTTAGAATTAGACCCACTGCTATGTTCTCCACCGTTTCAAACTCAAGGTGCAGGTGAATCACCCTGGCATCTTGATAAAAGTCAAATTTTGATTCAGCAACTCTGTGGGGCTCTGAGGTTCTGTACTTCCACCAGGGTCCCAGGTGACGATGTGGAGGCTTTTGCTCTTGGACCACACGTTGAGTAGAACGTGTGTAGAACATTTGTTTCAGTGAGAGTAGAGTTTAATGCTGATGAAGGTTTCTTTTCTGTACACTTCTTCCACTCTAAGACACATCTGTGTACACACATCTTAATGTTCCTGAAATCTTACATTAACTGTTATGTACATGTAGCAGAGTGCTTTTTTCCCCTCAAGGCTGATACTAAGTTGATGAATACATTTAATAATTTGATATTGTCTTGGAATTAAAGGAAACATTCAATATGAAGAAAAGTCATTGATTTCTACATGAAGTTTTGGCTTACCTGGTAGTTCAGATTTTGAAAGTGTATTCATAGCAATAGACACTTAAAAGCCCTTTCATTAGAACTGTGTGACAACGTGGGAGTTTGACTATGGACTGTGAAGTACCTTGTGATTTTATGAACTGGCTGCTTTTCAGGAATTCGTAAGTTCCACAAAGAGACCCTACGCAAAGGAAATGGAAACTGTGGACTTCAAAGATAAACTGGAAGAAACGAAAGGTCAGATCAACAGCTCAATTAAGGATCTCACGGACGGCAAGTATCTTCTTTATTCTGCTCTAAATCTGCACCTGCCTTCCTGCGAATCTCCCTGCTCAGCAGAACATCAAACACCTGGTTGTGGGGGGGGGTCCCTGCGATGCTTTCAGTTCAGAAGCTAAATCCTTGCCCATCAAGCCATTCCAACAACTTGGCTTTCTGGGCCTTTCTTCCATCATCTTGTCACTTGGCAGAAATTCCTGGTGCTTCTGTTTTATTTAGCGTCCTTGCCTCACTCTCTGATCAGCTGTCCCATGCCCATCTCGCTGAGCCTGACAAAGTCTGGTTTTGGGCAAGTCATGAGACCAGTTTTTCAAACTGGAAATGAAGGGCTTGGATGATCCCTGAGGCCACTTCTAGCTCAAATATTATGCAAGTTTACTGCAGAAAAAGGGGGTAGAGAGTCTTAGGCAATCAATTATACCCATACAAAAACAAAACAAATCACAGAGGACAGAAACGTGTCCTCAGTCCCATCCCTCCTGACCGCTCGGGCCCTCTGATAGGCCCTGGTCTCTTCCGTGACGACATCTGCCCGGTTCAGTCCTGCCTCAGGCTCTGTGCCTCCCTCGCTCCACTGACGTTCTCCTTGAGTCTTCCTTGCTAGAAAAGACTTGGAAGTAAGGTGATTTTTGAGGGCAGATCAGCGTCCACGTCCTGGTTTCCAGGATTGCGTCTATATTTACATTAGGAGGCACCTGCTGGGATGCAGCGCCGAGTTGGGGAGTGAAGGGTTGCGATGGATATTTCGGGCACCACTGCAGTCTAGTGAAGGACATGCTGCTGGGGCAAGGGACACGCACTTCCTGTATGAATGGCCAGAGCCACCCTGTCATGATGAGGACTCAGGGATGGCAGGGTCTGCACCGTCACTGCAGGGTGAGGGTGAGGATGGAGCATGGCCTTGGAGTCTTCACGACCTCAGAGTCAAACCCGGACACTGCCCCTTGTCAGCTAAACTATTTGGAGCCTCAGTTTACTGAGCTGTAAAATGGGGCATATGTTATCTAATTTAGTTTTTACATAGTTGGTGTGAGGATTAACTTAGATAATATGGTAGGCAAGTGAGTAGGGGGTAGCCACAGATATGTATGCCCGCACACAGATGTATGCATACATATGTATTAATCACTGAAATGAAGTCCCTGTGCCTTCCTATGTAAAGGAAAAACATGGATCAACAATAGTTAAACATAATGATAAGCACAAAACAACCCCTGTTTAAATTGCTGTAACAGTTTTGCTTTTAGAACTTTTTATTTTCTAATTCTTACCTGAAACATTTTTTCATTGCTTTTAGAGATTAGATAAACGGAAATCCTTTGTGAAACCTGTCAGTGCTATTCAAATACAAGGACTTAATTTCACTGGGGGCTGTTCCCACCAAGCTGCTGTGCTGTTGGGAATTTGAACTCCAGAGTAACTACAGCTGTGGTTGAGCCAGCTGACCTTGGCTGGTTGAGCCAGCTAACCTTGGCACAGACCGGCCGCCCTGCCCAAACCTGGGCGAGTTTGGGAGGGGGTGCAGCTGTGGGGTGAAGAGGAGCTTCCTGTCCTGGCTCAGACCTGCTTTTCAGTTGAGAGAGCTAGAAAGCCCCAGGGCCTCTCTGAGCCTCAGTTTCCTCATCTGTGAAATGGGGATAATGACCTCTGCCATACTCGATCATTGTGAGAGACCTGAGGTAGTGCATGTGGAAATGCAAGCCTGGGCTGGGTGTAAAGTGAGCGCTCGTGTGTTTCTCGTCCAGAGCACAGGTCTCCAGTCCTGATCAGCTAGTGTACCATCTTGGGCAAGTGACTATAGACTAAGTCGCTGCTTCCCGTCAGTAAAAAGGGGAGGAATAAGTGATAGCATGTACATGAATGTCCAGCACGTGGTAACTTGTGTTTTTCTTCTTCCTCCTCTTCACTTCTTTCCCCTCCTTCCCCCTTCATTCTCCTCCCGAGGAAGCTTTGGTAAGCCCCGTTGTGGGGAGACAAAAGGAGAGAAAGGAGTCCTTCCAAAACAAGGTGGTCTGGCTCTCAGCCCCTCCCGGGTGTGGCTCTGGCGAGTGTTAAATCCCCAGTGAGTGGACAGCTCGTGTGCTCAGAAAGAATAACCCTGTGCCATTTGCGGTCTCCTAAAATTGTTTGCAGGCCGCTTTGAGGACATTTTATCCACCAACAATGTGAATGACCAGACCAAACTCCTTGTGGTCAATGCTGCCTACTTCGTTGGAAAGTGGATGAAGAAATTCCCTGAATCGGAAACCAAAGAATGCCCTTTTCGTGTCAACAAGGTAAGTAGGGCAGTGTGTCAAAGGGTTCCCACTATAGATCTGAAAAGTCCTCCTATGGGGAGGACCGTAGGAGTTCACTTATGTGAGGGAAATTACGGCAGAGTGGTGTGCCTTGTCTGGTACAAAAGGAGCCATGATCCAGAGATTCTCATTCTTCTCCAGAATGTTCTGAGTCCGGGTTGAATGAGAACTTATTAGGCCCTACAGCCCAGTGGGTAAAACTAAATTGCCACCTGGAAAGTGGCTACAGATATTTGCGACCCTTAGCAAGAAAGGCAAAAAACCCAAATCCCAACCTCAGAGGCCTTTGAGTCATCCTCAAACCTGGGCCACTTGAGAATCTTGTCTGTTCATAGTGAAGTAAATGGTTCTGATATTTTAACTTATAAGGTGCTTTGAGGTACTTGTTGGCTGCCATGGAAAAAGTACAGCTCACTCAGCTGCTGCTCTGGGCGTCATTGTGGGGAAGAATGAGAAGCCTGTCTCGCAGGAAAGTCCTCTTAATCCTGCTGAGTGAATGACGGGGCCATAGCCTCCGTGAGACAGAATTCACGGGAATAAGTGGAGTGTGTCTCCCACAGAGGAATCCAGGGAACTGAGACTGGGAATTCTACCTATCTCAGGAGAGGACCCAGGCAACCCCAGGAGTCTGTGTGACGATGATGTCATTTGGTCTCGTGGTGAGATCTGGTTGGGCTAAGAATGCAGACGGAGACACAGGCTTCAGGGAACAGGACGCCTGAAGGTGGCACATTGCCTTGTAGCTCCTATGCATCCATTCTGGTTTTCAAGTTTCTTCCAGCACGTTGAGTACCCAGCATTGATCACATTTGTTTTTGCCAAATATTGTAACAGCACCTCCTTCCCGCTAGAACCCAGGACGAAAAGGCCCCCAGAGACAATTTATACCTGAGTCGGCTGGACCGGCTTTTGGTACTTTTCCTTCGTACAAGCAGAAGTTTATGTCCAGCCCCACCTCCCCACCCCTGCCCCAAGCATACTTTCTATAACGAAATCTAATTATTCATTTTCTTGTCCAGATCTCTGCATGAGTGCGTGGGCTTTGTAACGGCGGGGATAACGACTTATTCCTCCTAGTTTCTATAATTCCTGGCCCAGCTCTGGTACAGCAGCAGGTGCTCAGCACTGTTTGGTGGATCAGTGACCCGTCCCTAAGGGTCAGTTTGGATACACAGGCAACAGCAGACAAACCCGACTGGCCTTTGCGGCCACCGTGGGTCGCTATAGAAGAGCCACTGGGCATTTTCGGTGGGAGAGCACGGCGACTGCCGAGAGGGCTGCTTGCCTCTTCAAAACACCCACGAGTCCTGGGGACCCTCCCTCCACTTCCTATCCCCAGCTCACCTCCCCGGAGTTCAGTGGCCACCTCAAGGCTGCCCAGAGGCACAGACTGACCCTGCACGTGGGGGCGTGTCTTGGAGGCGGGGCACAAGGCGTTTCACTCTTTAGACTGCATGGGACTTTTCACATACAAGTCCTTGGCTTGTAAACATGGCTTTGAAATGTCCTTGATCTCTGTGGTTCACCTAACAAGGCGATAAAACAGGACTGGGCACTGTGTGGGGACACACCCTCTTCAGAGGCCCTTACTTTCCCTTTGTTTCCTTTCAGTTGCTTTTGTCAGCCCTTGGACTTTCTGAGTCACTTTACCGAGCCTTCTCTCAGGTCCTGTGTGTCTCCTTCAAGGGCTGGGCGAAATCTTGAAGTAGCCTCATTAAGTGTTTAGTATAGTGCCTGTTCTGACAAGGATAGACACACACACACACACACACACACACACACAAATTCACATATCACTAACCTAAAAGTCAAATGGCCAAATAAGGCTGATTTTCTCCCCTTAACAAAGAGAGGGAACAAATGTTCTAGGTGTTTCATGGAATTGTGACAAGAACAAATGAACAGGCGTGTGTATGGACGTGTGCACCTACGTGTATGCATGTGTGTGTGTCTGCATGTGGGAACGTGTAAGTCGCTGTCTCTGATGGGGGGGGATAAGATGCGCATCTGCACGCACACTCGTGGGAAGTCAGAGCAAGCGGCCCAGCGTCCTTCTGCTCTTCCAGACGGACACCAGGCCGGTGCAGATGATGAGCCTGGAAGCCACCTTCTGCATGGGCAACATCGAGGGCATCAACTGCAAGGTCATAGAGCTCCCCTTTCAAAACAAGCACCTCAGCATGCTCATCCTGCTGCCCAAGGACCTGGAGGACGAGACCACGGGCCTGGAGAAGGTGAGGGGGGGAGGCGGGCGGGCAGTGCCAAGGTGCCCCCTGCCGTGGCGGAGTCTGCGGACAGCGGTGTGGGGGGCTGTGGAAGAGGCCCCGGCCCTGCCTCACACGTCACTTGCTCTGTCATCTCCAGGACTCTGTGGCCTTTTCTGGGTCTTCCTCCTTAGTGTTCAAAACAGCTGTCATTTATTTGGCACTTGCAATGTGCCCCTGGAACTGTGAATTCCCTCGGTGTGCTGTCTCATTGAACTCTCACCACAGGCCTAGGACTTGGAAAGGGTCACCGTAGCCGCCCGCTGATGAGGGCACGAGGCACAGAGGGACAGGCAGCGGGTCCATGGTCATGTGACTCGTCAGTGCTTCATAGAATCCGTCGGAGTTTGAGCCCAGGAAGGTGGAATCCGCGTTCTTAAGTCTAGACTAGAGTTACTTGTCATTAGCATCTTGTATCAGTCGTGGTTTTTTGTTGAACAGTTGGTGAGCCAATGTTAACACGTGGTTATCCACGGAAGTCCATGGTTTACTTTAGGGTCCACTCTATGCATTGTGTATTCTATGAGTTTTGAAAATCTCTTTTTATGCATACACTTGTAGGTGAGGTTTTGTTATGCATCACATTTCATACAGATTATTAGAGACACGAGATTCCCACCTGGTTGAGGCTTTACCTGCTTGAGAGTAGTGTAGCTTGCCTCCACTCCAGCAACCTCACCTGCGTCCCCTCTTCTCCCTCAGCCACCACCCCTCCCGCCCTCCATCCCCCACCTTCCACCAGGTTCTCAGCCCTGGCCGGGGAGAAGGAGGGAATCCTTGAGGAGCCCAGGGGTCACCTGCTGTAGTTCCTATCATGCCTCAGTGACCCTCTTCCTCTCTAGGGGTGATGTAACGCAGTCACATCTCAGCTGTGACTTCAGCTATCATTTTGCTTGCTCCACCACCTTGTCCGCTGGATTTTAAGTTTGTCTCACTCTTCTCTTACTCACCGGTCTCTCTTTTTGACTCCACTTCATGCCTTCGTCTTGTTTTCTCCATCAGTCATTATTCAGCTGCCTCACACTTAAAATATCTGCATATCATTTTTTATATTAAAGTACAGAACAGAAGGAGGGACGTCAGATTCACTCAGTGAAGCATTTTATGAGGAGACCATTTTATGTCTCATTTCATATCTCTCGTTTAAAAATTTTAATAAAATATTTAGTTTAACCCAACATTTCCAAACTACTCTCATTTCAACATGCAGTCCCTGTAAAAATTAATGAGATGTTTTACTTCCTTTGCCTGGAAATCCGTTGTGTACTCGACGCGCGGAGCATTTCTCAGTCCTCACCGGTCACGGTCAAGGGTGTCCTAGACACACGGTGGCCCCTGTATTGGAACCCAGATGTAGAGGTTTCCTCGTATGACAGAGGAATGCTCAGCTTTTACGCAAGTTAAGAACATAACCTGTTGTTTTTCAGATTTATTGAACTATAACTAAATAAAATAGTAAAATATTTAAAGTATACAGGCAGGGTGAGTTGGTAAATGTATAAATTATACATTTTATTTAATAAAAAGCTTCCTCCAATCCAGTTTATAAACATGCCCATCACCTTATATATTTATCTCTTTATCTCTTATTTTTTAAAAAAATAACCAACTGAAAGGGATGCATTCATTACCCAGTATCTTAAGAGTGGTCACGAACAGTTCAAATTCTCCTTCTTAGAAGAGTTTACCTTAGCATTAATCTGAGTTATTAAATGCGATGTCATGCCAAGTACACAAATATTCTAAATTTCCCAGCAGTGAAATCAAAATAAGCATTCAAGAAATATTACATATGCAAACTCCTCTGATGTTACATTTATTTCACTACTATGTACACAACACCATAATCCATGCATTCATTTCAACGAAGCTACTCTACAGCTTACAAGAACTGCCCATGTGAATTCCAGGGCACAGGGGCCCCAGCTATGGGGTGGGGTGGAGTCCAATGCTGGGGGGAGCGGGCCTTTTATGGGGGAAACAGTCACACACCAAAACTGTGGGGTGGTGCCATGGGTGATGGTCCCTCTGTGCTGCTTCAGGACGGGGCTTACAGTGACCTTACGTTCTCCGTCCCACGGGGCATTTTACCACTGGAAGAAAAAAAAACTTTCTTCTCCTTTCATTCTTTAGGTTGAAAAAGAACTCACGTCAGAGACGCTCTTGCAGTGGACCAACCCCAGCACCATGGCCAATACCAAAGTCAAACTCTCCCTTCCCAAATTCAAGGTGGAAAAGACGGTCGATCCCAAGGCTAGTCTGGAAAACCTAGGCCTGAAAAGTACCTTTAATGAGAACACCTCTGATTTCTCGGGAATGTCTGAGGCCAAGGGTGCGGCCCTGTCCCAGGTCATTCACAGAGTGTGCTTAGAAATCACTGAAGAGGGCGGAGACTCCATCGAGGTGCCGGGGTCACGGATCCTGCAGCACAAAGACGAGTTCAATGCCGACCATCCATTCATTTACATCATCAGGCACAACAAAACGCGAAACATCATTTTCTTTGGCAAGTTCTGCTCTCCCTAAGAGGCAGAGCCCAGGTTCAGTCTGGCCCGACTATTCTGTAAACCCTGCACCTAGGCAATACTTTCTAAACACAATACACTGTTAACACTGCTGAATGAGCAACACCTTGGCACCTGTCCTGTGTGGTCCTCACACTAATGGGCCCTGTTCCCCAATCTGTTCTTTCAGGCCCCCTTCCCACCCCTCAGAGACAATGCTTCCAAAGAAAACAAAATAGGCATTCATTATTTGTCACATCGCTAGGGCTATGGGCAGAAATGCAGTCTTTCACAGAGAAAATTCCTATAAGGGGGTCCTGTAGGATTGTATTCCCAGAGCCTTGCCTGCCTTTGTTGGGATACAGGATGCTCCAGATGTACTGACCTCCCAGAAGGAGGGAAGGAACTGTGGTTCAGGGCGTCTGCCAGAGTTTTCTGGTTCCCCTGAAGCTTGGGCACACTTTCGGCCCTACTGTAGGTCCCCACAAATGTGAGGCAAATGTAAGCCCCGAGTTTTTTGGCTTTTAGAAAGATAATACTACCTTGCACAACCTGTGTGTTACGGAAGTCCATGGAAAGGGTCTGGAACAACACCCTACCTGTAAGTCTACACCTTGATAGGTTGGCTGTAAAATGTAGAAAACAGACTCGAAGTGGACGAAGACTCTAAGCAGCCCCGTAAGTGCCAGGTTTTGCTGGCAAGTGCGTGCGTATGCCACCAGCTTGCGAGCAGGCTTCGTTTACAGAACTTTCTGAGATCTTGAAGTGCTGAATAAGGAATTGCAGACTTATTGTCGCTGATGTGCCGCCCTCAAAGGCGGAGCTCCAGTCTGATTAAACTTTTACTTTCACTATGAATAGAATGACCCCCTGGTCCTGGGGTTGGGGGCAGACTGGTGGGTGGGAACTCCAACCGACTCAACCAGGCCTTGGGTGTTTGACAACCGGGGCCTTATAGCACAGGGACTCTCTTGCGGCAGGTGGCCGATGAAAGAATTCTGTGACTGTCGAATGTCTTTGTCTACTGTGGTGGGGAGGGGACGGAACTTGCGCCTTTAGAAAATATTCCTGGGGCCACTGAAGTGCTCCCACTGCTTGGACATACACTCTCCAAGCCCGTGGGGTCAGTTACTGCAGAGGGTCGGGAACTTGCTGTCATGGCCGCGTTTAGCGTTGATCTGATGAGTCATCCGTGTTAGGAGTTCGCAGGTTAGTTCGTGAAGCATCAGTGCACTGAAGGTCTCGTGGCAGACCCTTCCTCACCTCTCTCTGGCGTTCCTGGCGAACAGGGTCGACTTCCTTCCTGCTCCCAAGGACCCACACTCCATTTCTTTCATGCTATGGACAATACAATATTATGGAACGACGTGTCTTTTTTTCCCTTTTCCATAAAGTTTGATTTGCTCTTCTGAGAGCGAGCCGAGCCGTCTCTGCAGAAAAGCATTCCTGGGGGGTGACGTCGAACAGGAAGGAGGAAGAATTGCTGCTGCCCCTGGTTCCTGGTCTTCCTCTCTCTCTGTCCACCAGCTTTTGCTTCCTCCTCCCATCCCCTTTCACCCGGGGGGGAGGCCCAGGGGGCCTAGAAGGGCTTTCGGTCACAGTCGAAAGTGTTAGGGGACGGGGGCCTTTGGGCTCAGCCTCAGAACGTGACGTCAGGGAAGCTGTGTCTGCTTACAATGCGTTCTGTTCTCATGAAGCTCACTTTCCTCATGTGCATTTGTTCTAAATTACTTTCGGTGGCCCTGAACCTGATATTCAATGTAGCCCTTTCCCGGTCCCCTCAGTGCACCCACATGGAATGTGTCTCCTGTTGCAATAAACGTTGAGAACCAAAAGTAACAAATGCTCTACGTTCTGGCGATGGCTGGGAGTGGCTCAAACCAGGGTTTCCCTCTCGGTGCCTGGTCCCCCTTCTCCAGGCTGTGGCATGGGAAGCAAGGAGGACCGGGAAGCTTGGCGAGGACTTAGAGGAAAGGAGATTGGCGCCTCTTTAAGCCAAATGTTCGTGGAGCCCGAAGTCTCTCCTGGAGTTTAGAAAGCGCTGAAACTTTTTATGACCGCCAACTCTGCCCCCTAGGGGACATGGGGCAAAGTCTGGGGACATTTCTGTAACAACCCAGAGGAGGGTGCTGTTGGCACCTAGTGGGTAGAAGCCAAGCATTTTGCGGAACACCCTGCAAGGCCCAGAACAGGAATAATTGCACAGCACCAACAGTGGGCCTCTACTTACCTGAAGGACAGATGCTGGCTGGACAGGTCCCTGAAGGAGAGCAAGAACAGCCTAGTGAGGGAGTGGGGGTGGCTCTGGGCTTGCTGTCACCACAGCGGGAGGGGGAGGCAGCCAGCCTCGTGACTGTGAGACGAGGCTCAAAAGGTCTGCAGGGATCCCACCAGAACAGCCCACGGAGGGAAGTGCAGGGTTGGTACCTCTCTGACAGAATGCTGGGTCCCAACTTCGGCAGCCAAGGAAGGTCCTTACCTCCTCACCTCTCCTTCCGTCCCTGGCCCCCCAGGTCAGGTGCCGTGAGTGGAGAGGGAGAGTGCGGGGACGTGCTGCTGTCAGTGGTGAGGGAGCCACCTCCGCACCCCCATGGGGTGGTGAGCCCGACCCAGACCCCAGCCGGGTTGGGCAGAGATACCCTGAATCAAAAGAACGATATGCTGATTGACAAGAACTCTGGGCATTTTCGTTTCTGAAAATGTCTTTGTTGACACATGGAGGTGACTGGAGGGCATTTAGTTTCAGGGGTTTGGTCCAAGGGGTGGGGAGGAAGTGCAGCAGGGTGGCTGGGCAGGGCGCTGGACACCAAGAATTCGGTTGCATTGTCCCAGCCTCCGCTGGCCCCGTCCCCAGTGCACTGGGCACAAGGACACTGTCTCCTCTACTCGCCACGGTGAGCACAGGAGGAGGGAACCAGGACGCCATCTTGCGAATGAGGACACTGAGACAGAGCATAGGTGTGTTAACAGAACCAGCTCAAGGTCACTGAGCTAATGAAAGCCGATGGTGAGGTGTGATCTCAGGCCGTCTAGGCCCGGAGCGAGAGCTCTGTCCTCGGCACTCGATGCCGCCATCTTCCAGCTGGCACTAGCCCTCCGCAGATGGCCACCGAACGCACCCGGAAGAATTTCTCTCTCCTCTACACCTTCTCTGTTTTGGGGTTCCCGAAGACTTGTCTCATTCTGGCGGTGCCTTTTTTTGCCACCAAAATATCCCTGGGCACAACTGGTCTGAGCAGGTCCATTTACGCAGCATCTTCTATGGGCCAGATGCCAGACCTGCAGGTGGGTTATGGCTGTGACTCCCTCTGCTCGTCCTCACATAGCTCGAGAGCTGGGGTTATTTTCATCCGTTCCTCCACTTCATGGGAAAACATGGGCTCAAAGGACTCGGTGGACAGCAAGGGGTGACCACAGCTCGGTCTGACCACAGCTCGGTCTGACCCCCAAGCCCACGCTCCTTCCACAGCCACTTCAGTCACGCGTGGGGCAGGCGCCCCCTGAAGGGCTCTGCTTCAACTCTCCCACCACCTGGGCCCCCTGCCCACCCGGTGTTGCCAAAGCAATCAGCTTGTTGCCATCCTCCAGGAAAGCAACAGAAAACAAAACTTCCCGCCCCCTGCATGTCCCTGGCAGGACGCCAGGGGCAGCAGGTCCTCCCGCCTGCCCTGAGGGAGTGCCACCTGGGGGGTCACTGGAGGAAATCGGGCTCCTGCCTCTGGTGGCTGGTGGCCGGGCCCAGAAAGCCCCGAGGAGGGAGTGGGATTTTAGAAGGACCTGAAACCTCAGGCTGATGTAGGTGGACAGAGCGGGGCAGGGTGCCCACAGGGAGGGGCGTGTCTTCACTGGTTACAGAAGGAAAAAACGAGGGGATGCACTCCAGGCTCCATGTGCTTGCGGAAACCTCAAGAGAGAACGGGCGCTCGGATGGACAACCGTGGCTGTGTGTGGGATGGGTGCCGGGGTCCAGAAGCCCCACAGTGGCCTCAGCCAGGGCTCGGCATCAACATCAGAGCTGCCCAGCAATGGTCCCATCACACCTGGAGCTACAGCCCTGGCCGTGGGTTCAGCTGGTGGGACTGTCATCCCAGACACCAAAAGGTTGCAGGTTCAATTCCTGGTCAGAGCACATGCCTAGCCTGGGGGTTCCAGCACTGCTCGGGGCGTGTGTGGAAGGCAACTGACTGACGTTTCTCTCTCTCTCCCTCTTCTCTCTCTGAAATTAATAAGCATGTCCTCATAAAAAATGGTATCTATGGATACACACATACACACTCAGTTCAGAATGGAATTACCGAGTCACAACTGATGAAAATGTTCAGCTTTGGCGGACACTGTCCAAGCTTTCTCCAAAGTGGTTTCCCTTAGTTATTATTATTATTTCTACTAATATTATTTATAGATAGCATGAATTATTATTTATTTAGTCTTTTATTATTACATAATACTAATTTTCTGTCCTTCCTTTCTTTTCTTTTTTACATTTTTCACATTGCATCCAGCGTTCTTTTAGAGTAAAGTGGGAGGTAATGGCCACGGGGAGACCATTCTCCACGTGCCTCTCATGCCCGCGGCTGCGCATCTCGGAGCAGAGGCCCCGATAGCCTTTGTTCTGAACCATCTTTTCAGAGACATTTGCCTGGAGAGCAGCTTTGGACACAGGCGTGGTGTCTCCCATTAGGGGCAGAGGGCATGTTGGTGGGTGGTCGACAGTAGTGGAGATAGCGCCCCGGTCCAGGCCGAGGTCAGGCTGGCTCACTGCTCCCTATGGAATACCTGAGGTCACTAGGCTGGGGTTCCTCTCCATGAGGCAATGCTGTGCCAGCATCGCCCACCCTCTGTGCGTCCCTGCTGGAACTGGGGCTCAGGGACAGGGCCGGTGCTCATACCTTGGCTGCTGCTGTTGCAGGTTTGTCCGACTCCGGAGTCCTGTGCCCTCTGCCCACAGCCATGAAACTACAGCAGACTAACCTGTTTGGTGGCAGGAGAGCAAAAGTCTGAGACCCTCGCCATTCTTAACAAAGGCTGAACTTTCTTTTTTTCCTCCATTAATGTCATGTAAAAGTAATGATTATTAGTGATTAAAGACCTCCCTGCCAGTAATGATCCGGGCACCGAGCTCAGCATGATACAGCCCTAAATCCAGCTCCCACAGCCGCCCCACGAGGGTCGGTTTGAGACGGAAGGACCCGAGCTGAGAAGCATGAAGAAATGCGCTGAGCACGCATGGCTGAGTTGTGTGGTGAGGACTCAACCGCCAACTCCGACCCCAGAGCCTGCACTTTTAACCGCTGTGTATTTGATCCCCTAAACAATGTCTGCTTGGTGACCCGAACCGTCCACCTACAAAGGCAGATGTTGCTCTGTTTACGTTAAAATATAATATTATGTCAAACACAAGACAATAAGTGTAGCTAAAGATACACCTTGGTAAATATTTGCATCATAAGCAAACTTGGGCGGCATGTTTACTTTTCAAGCGTTTCTGGTTAAGTCCAGTGTGTTTTGTGCCATTCTCAGCCCTTTCTCAGGGGTCACCATCAGTCCGCGGCGTGCTGGCTGCTGGCTGTTCCCCCCAGATCTGAAAGGCTTCCTTTCGTAGTGTGAGGTCTTCGGCCTAAAACCGACTGCCTCTGCCGCATTCCTGCCCTCCACCCCACCCACTGAGGTGAAAGATCTGGTAGATGGGCGTTTCCCTGCTCCGTGGCTTCTCCTCTGTCACTGTCCCCAATGGGACAATAATAGCTGCCCCAGGTTGTGACGGCTTTCAAGTGAGGGGAGCACACTGTGCTACCAAGAGCAAATGACTGCTTTTGACGCAGGTCCTGGAAGGGAAAACACAGCTGGCCTCATTCTCCATCAGAGATAAATTGGATGCAGGCGTGTTGCTGGAACCGCCTTCAAGGACCGGTGCCAGACCCACGTACCCTGGACTACGAGCCCTCCTTGTCTGTCCTGTAAGGCCTTAGAGCAGAGAGTTGGATGCTGGTTGCCAGGGGCTGGGAGCGGGAGCCAGTGGGGGGAGGCGTTGTTGTTCGGTGACGTGCAATGGCAGTTGTTCTAGAAATCTGCTGTGTGACATTGCGACTCTAGTTGCCAAGACAGGTATTGTGCATTGAAACCTTTGCTAGAGGGTAGATCTTGGGCTAGGATTTCTTGACACAATTTAAAAAGAAGTAGATAGAAGTTAGGAGCAAATAAGCCGATGAGAAATAGGCCACTCGTACCAAGATGTAAGGACCCAGGGAGAGAGCCAGTGTGCAGGGGACCCTGCCCATGTCCCGAGCACCTGCAGCCACCAGGCGGGTGGGCACAGTGAGCATCCTGTGCATAGCGATGAAAAGTAGAGGCCTAAGTCGATTCCTTGGTCTCACCCTTGCCTCCCCCCCCTGGCAATCCACAGTGCAAAAGGGGTCGTTCCCACACCATCTCTGCTTCCCCCACTCCCTAAGGAGGACACGTGGAGGCAGGGGACTTCATGCCCAGGGACCGAAGCTTGGACACCGTGGGAGCCAGGCACCTGCCTCCGAATAAACAGACCTTTCCGTTTTCAAGAGGCTGGTGTTGACTTCCAAGTTTGATCCCACCCTGAAGGCAAGTTGTGGGGTGCTGGGATGACATGGTTTCCCCTGCCCTTAACTTGCCTTTGCTGACTTTGGGGAGAGCAGACACTCAGTGGGCAGGGTAAGTAGGTCCAAAGCTTTCCAGGTGGAGAGCAGGTTTTCCGTCCTGGGGGAGACACCGTGGTCCAGCCCGTGGCGACCAGGGAGTCAGGGGTTCGGAGCTGGCCCCCAGGGGCTCTTACTCCCGTCGGTTACGCTTTTAATGCTTAAGCAAATCAAGGAAGATTTTTTTCTTTTCCTTTTTTACATTTTGCTTAGTGCGACCAGATACGTGCTATTTTTAAGAAGAATTTTTTATTTTTGAAAGTAGTTTTTGGATAGAACTATTTTAGATGTCTACTAATAAAATAAAACCAGCTTGGTAGTCAAGTACAGATTTGACCCATCTGTATCATCCACGGGTGTATCTGAATCTACCTGTATCAGCTGTATCTAGGTGTTCAATTATCGTTGGTGACCTTTGTACTTTCAAAGGTGTCCTGGTTTGGGAGATTAATTATGTGGTCACACTGTTTATAAAAGACAATGTAAAAAAATGGTTTCCCTCCTGAAAGTGTTAAAGAAAGGAAAGAGAAGAGAAACCCATGGAAAATGGTGGACTAATTAAAATACTCTCAAGAAAAGGGCTTTTAAACACCCAGTTTTCCTCCTTCTCCACGCTGGGCTCAGGTGAGGCGTCTCACTCCCCTTGGGGATGTCGACCCCGTGCTCATAACAGGTTCGCCCCGTGTTCGCGTTCGGTGGACGCCGAGGCTGAGAGATGAAGACACCGCCGGGAAGCCCGTTGCAGATGGGGATTCACTGGTGGAAGATTCGGGAAGAACGGGTGTCTCGGGGTCCCAGAGGCCGTGGGAAGGCCTCGGACCTTCCGATTTGATCCCGACCCTGCGCAGGTCCTCAGGACCTGGGAGACCCTAGGGACACCTCCGTCAGCAGTTCCTGGGGTCTGAATGCCTTATTAGTCCCCGTGGCCGCAGTACAGGGTCCTGAGGCTTAGGAGCTGACACGCCGGGTGCTAGACCAGCTCTGTCGCCGGAGAACTGGCATGACTTGCGGGGAGATCAGACTTTGTCCCAGTGGCCTGTGCTTCCTCGGTAAAATACAGTCGCTGAGGTTCACCGCCACTCCAACTCAAGGTGATTGATTGATGACCAACAATCAAGAAAACCGGTCTTCTCGCGTCTGTTCATCTTACCGACCACGAGGTGGCGCTGTTTGTCACACTATGACAGTGGGGCTCGGGTCCACAACTTGAACACACACTGTTCGACAGTGCCTTTAGACCTCTTGAGCCTGCTCTTCTGGGGACGTCCTTAAAGTCCTTTAGTCCTCTGCTGCCAAGACACAATCTTCTGCAACTCTTTCCTCCTGCCCTTTACACAGAAACATTCCTTAATGTTCTATCCGGGGCCCCTTTGGTCACAGAAACAGTTCCCTGGATTCACTTGCTAGCTCGTTAACGAGCGCTCTCAAATGAGCTCCCGAATCTCCCTCCGGCGACCCAGCTGCATCCCCACTGCCCCGTGGACACATACATGTGGCAGACACCCCAAGGTGACTTCACCTGCTCCTCTTTTCCGGTTCTCCTTCTTTGTACGCGGCCCCAGAGGTCCAAACGGGACTCTCATCCTTTCCCACCATAGTTTCCTCCTCCCCCGCACCCGACATCCTGAACCCCCACGAAGTCACCCCCTCGTCTGTTGCTGCTGTTCTGATCCAAACCGCAGGGTCTCTTCTGTGGGTGTAAAAACAGACCCCTAAATCGCCTCTGGTGTTTTCCCCCGTCTGTTCTCACACTGTGGACACACTCACACACATTACATGCATACATGTATAGCCTTGTACAGAGAGATCTTTAGAAGGAAAATATATAAATACAGTTCCTTGTTTCTCTCTATATTGTCTGCTCCTCACCCCGCTGTAAGAGCCACGAGGGCAGAAGCTGTGTGCGTTCTGTTGTGTGCTGTATCTTTCGTGCGTCCAGCCTGATACTCAATGCTCAGTCAGCTTGTGCAATGGATGGGTGCGCTGCGTCACTGAGGGCTGTGGCCAGAGGAATGCTGGGTTCTGGTTATGTCAATCTCGGGAGTGCTCCAACAGGCGAATTGAGGACAATCGGAGTGCGTTTATCTTCCAGATCTTTTCCTGGCACTGCGCCCTCCGTTCTGTAATCCTACCATTCCTCCTGGGGCTTCAGTACTGTATAGTTATTTTCCGGCGTTATCTGATGGGAGAGGTGGGTCAATATCTGATCGCTTTGTTATCATTCTCTGATATCTGGACCCTGTTCATTTGGGATGCGGGTGTGTGTATAATGAACTTGAAGAGGCTGCAGGCAGTGTGGGAAAGCTGGGCGTCTGGAAGCTTGTCAGGATCTTTGGAAATGAGAGAGTCATTCCCAAGAGGAGTCAGGACACAGTAGGTGGAGAAGAACGCCTCATATGTTGTAATTTTGCTTATTCTGTGCATAAGACAGCGTTTCCAGAATCCGTGGGCTCATGCATTTGATCAGTTCTGGGAATTTCTCAGCCACTATCTCTTTTCTCTCATCCATTTGCTTTATTTTCTGCTTTTGGGACTTAAAATATAACTTCTTGTTCTATCTTCCATATCTATGAATCTTCCGTTTATGCTTTCCACCTCTTTACACCATTATTCTTCATTCTCAGTTACTTTTTCATACCTATCTTTTATCTCCCTAATTCTTTCTTCAGCCGTGTCTAATATGTTTAATCCTCTATTCAATTTTTAATTTTAGTACTTATATATTTAATCTCTACAACTTCTGTGTGGTTCATTCTCAAATGTGCCTGGTCAGATATGATGGTCTTATTCATTTTTGGGAAACCCAAACTTTTTTTTACACATTTCACACACGGTTATTTTATATTCTGTATATGATGATTCCAATAGCTGAAAATCGTGGGTTCTAAAGCTGTTGGTTTGGTTTCTGCAGGCCTTCATTCATGATGGCTTATTTCCTTGTATGTCTGGCGATATTTTGTAGCTGTATTATTAACCTGGGGGAATACAGGAGGCGTTTCTTCTCAAGCGATTTGTGTTTTCCTTTGCTGAGAGCCAGGGGGCGCTACTGATCTGCACTTTGTCCACAACTCTTTCAGAGCCCAGGTCTTTAAGCAGATGAAGTCTAGTGATCAGATTTTCCACTTTTTGAGTTTGATTAGCTTATAAAGCTCAGATTTCAGCTCACAAGTTACTTTTTAAAATAGATTCTGAAACTGTGCGGTCCAATATGAGAACCACTAGCTGCACGCGCTTAGTAAAGAGAGCTTTTCCAGAGACCCACAGTTACCCGTAGCTCCCTGCAAGTGCCCTGGACCGCAGAGATGAGAACGCGATCATTGCAGCCATTTCCATTGGACGGCGCTGCTCTCGAACATCACTCTTCCATCATGGGAGTCCACCAGCAAAAAAGGGTCCTTTTGTGCAGGGAGGGACCTTCCTGCCAGAGGTGCGGGATCTCACGCAGCTCCCCGTGACACACCAACGCTGTAAACAATGCAGAAAGAGATAGCGGTTTTTAACAGGCGGTAGGGCACGAGCATCCTGCTTGTTAAGAAGAATTACTGAGACAGCGTCCTAGCAAATCTCTCCGCCGGGAGAAAGACCAGAAGCAGGACGGACGGCCAGGAGGGTATTGCAGGGTCCCTCGGAGGAATGTCAGGGATGGACTTGAACTACACCAGCGAGGGTGGAGGTGGGGAGGAGAGAAGAAACACAACGTTTGAACGAGGGATTGCACTGACGGGTGTCTGGGATAGAAGAGAGAGAGAAAGAGGGGAGGGAGGTTCCTCCACCATCTGAGTCGGCAGCCAGATGGTGACCATCAGCCAGGGCAGGCGCTGGTAGAGAAAGAACACACTGAGGGGAAGAGATGAGCTCCATCTGGGATGTTATGTGTTCAAGGTGCTCAGCTTCGCATGGTGGTTTTTGAGGTGCTCGCGTGCCACCTATGAAAACCTATAGGCCACCCTGGGCTGGGCCAAAGGCGCTCCGGCCAACAGGCAATGCACACCAGGAGGGGAGTGGAAATCTACTCTGATGCCGCCCCTGTGACCTCCAAGCCTCTCGGCTTGGAGGAAAGCTGGGAGACAGTGCCAGGGCCCATCCTGTGAGGAAGGCCATCCTCTCTTGCTTTCTAAGCACATTTATCTTGGATTTCACAGGCTCATCATTTCCTGTCTTTCTGGACCTCATGTTGCTTCCTGTGTTACTTGGGTTGACCCCTGCAGTTCAGGGCAGCGAGGCCAGAATATCTGGGAGAGTGGCTTGCGATGGCCAGGCCACTAGGCTTTAGTGAGCATGAGTGGCGCCCTGTCTGAGATGCCCATCAGCGTGAGCATCCTCTACAGGTTAGGCTGGTGGACTCTGCCCGCTTACCTGCCATAGCTCCCCCATGAGCACCAGATGTGTGTGTGGGTTGGGGATGGTGCCCATGCTGGTGGGGATGCCTTCGAACCTTCTCCAGGCTCACACAAATGCATGTGGAAGGAAAGCCCAGGGGAAACGGTCTCGAGACAGTTGGCATGTGTGGGGAGTTGGCTGTGTGGGGTGCTTTCTTCTTTCTGTGTTGGTCTGCAGAGCCCTATCCAGCAGGGACTTCTACCTTGACCCTCACCTTGCTTCTTGGACTCTTGTTGATTTCTCTTTGTCTCCTCCTCAACCACATCCCTGCCATCCCCTTCGGCTGGCCATAGCAAGTGACCGCCTTCCTAGCTTTGTTCCCGATCCCAGAACCGTTTGCAGCATTGCCACAATTCACTGATGACAGTCGAGTCTCTTTTGTGTTGCTAGATGGCGTCTCCTGGGTGGAATCCCATGGAAGCTGGTGGGAATCCCGTGTTTTGGGTGGGCTTGTCTTCCTGTGCTATCATGAGCCACCTTATCACTTGCCCTAGGAGTTCCAGGAGATTTTTTGTGCAGGAGATTCTCCTGAGAGCCTTGTTAAAATGCAGATGCTGCGGCCCCATCTCTGTGGGTTCTGATCGTTACACCAGGCAGGACTCAGGAACGAGCATTTTGGAACAGGCACTGCAGGTGACTCTGATGCAGGTTTCGAGGCTCCAATGTTGAGAAGCTCTGTCAGCTCCATGGGGTGGGGCGCCCTCACAGCCCCTGTCTCAGCCTCCTGCTTCCCTGGGCCTGGCTGGCCCCCATGAGAGGCAGGTACTCCACACAAGCCGACCACCTGGAGGCGGTCTCTTACCCCTGGGGACCTGCTGCTGTCCACACTAACGCCCTCCCACTTCAAGTCTGAGTTCAAGCTCCAGGCTCAAGCTCCTTTTCAGAGGCAGATGCCAGGAGACCCGCGCTTTTAGGGGAGACCTACCTGCTCCACATGGAGAGCTCAGCCTCACCCACCGCGCAGGCTCAGGAGTGGCAGAAACCTCACCTGTGGAGGGATCACAGCACCTAGGCCACGAGGATGGGGATGTAGTGGCAGAGGGTGCACCCTCCTGGCCCCGGATGGGGGGGGGGCTGGGCAGCTGCTCACTGGCAAGGGAGGTGTGTGAACAGACCAGCATGCTGAGAAAAGGGGGGAGACAGGCTGAAATCGAGGGGACACAGTGAGCGTTGACTGCAGGCTGTGGTAGGAGCAGGGAAGGAAGACCAGCTGGGAGGAAATGCGGGGACTCAGGGTCGGATGTGGAACGTTGTCCACTGGCCTGATGTCAGCTCTGTGACATACACTCATACACTGGAATATTTTTTTCAGAAGAGTAAACAATCAGTAAATATGGTCACACAAATACCCAAGGGCCATGGATGCCTGTGTGTGTGTGTGTGTGTGTGTGTGTGTGTTGGGGAGAGGGGGCTCGGGCTGGGAGGTGAAGTCCAAGTCAGTGAGGGCACAATTAAACCTTTCAAACACAGCATCATGTATCATTCAGCCACCTGCGTCTTGTTCATCAATTTGGGGCTCAAAATTAGGACACATTTCCCCTCTATCTTAATGCCTTGGTTATTTACTAGTCATCTAGCGTATTAGATGCAGGCCGTGCTCCCCTTCTTCAGGCACTCCCTCCCGTGGCAATGGCGCAACCTGCAGGGTGCTTAGGACCCACAGTGGTGGGTCTCTGTACTCATGAGGGGAAAAGATGAGAAGCCAGCCAGGTTTGGAGAGGAGTCCCGTTTGATCACGCTGGTCACTGGCCCTGCTGAAATACAGACGTCTTGGGGGCCTCTTGCTGTAGATGACCCGGGCATGGGGACTCTGCAGGATGGGCCGCCCCTGCCCACTGCAACAAAGCTCTCTAGTGACCTAAGGCGGCAGCCACCACTGCTGTGTGACAGTATTTTGGGGACAGGGTGCCAGAGGTCTTTGCTCCCTTATTATTCTCAGTTGTGTGGACCTGACCAGCATACATCTCCACTCTTCCCAGTTACTCTGCCATTCGTGGCTGTCGTGGTTGCCTGTTTGTTAATTTACACACACAGCCATTTTTCTCAGGGGTGCCACGGGACAGCCACGTCCGGACCTACCCTTTCCCTCAAACTTCCACGTTTCAGCCTTCGAAGCAGAAGATGACCCTCCCAGTCCCCTTGGATTTAGGGCTTGGTTTTGTGTCTTGTCCCAGGATGATGGATATGTCTCTACTTAACTTGTCAGACATCCATCAAGACAATGTTGGTGGAAATCAGAACACTGCCATCCTCAGCATATGTCTTTCCTCCAAAGAGTTGCCCTCAGTGCCTGGTACAGTCCGCAAGCACAGTGCTGGTCAGGTCACAGATTTCGTAACCCACGGTGCTCAGGGCCTCAGCCCTCCCCCAAGGAGTCACAGGTGATGGGTGTGTAATTAAGTGTGTCCTCAGAAGGGCAATAATTAGAAGGATATTTTTAAATGGGAGGAGAGGGTTGGAGAGTGGGTGAGTGAGTCAGCGAAGCTTTAGGGAGGGGGTAGATTCTGAACCATCCAGAAACTCAGATCACAAATGCAAGGAACATTTATTTACCTGTCAGCTGCTAAGAATTAGTCATGTCTGTATACATGATTTTTGTTGTAAGAAATCGAGTTCATGCTTAGGTACATGCTGCGTGGCCAGGAGAAACAGTCACTCTTTAACATTAACAGGGTCTCCCAAGGCACATCAACCTAAGTCTTCCATGTGGTCTTGTCCCCGGAAGAGCTCATGCGTGCCCAGACGTGGGGAGGTTTGCCTGGGTGGTAGCTAGGGTTGGCTAGACCCCAGTTCTTGGGAGAGTTCCACCAGCTATGGTTGGTAAATCCATGTACACAATGAGATCGAGTGTTTCCTTGAGGCCTTTAACTTTCTCTCGACCCCCTTCTGAATCCTGGGATCTTTAAGCTTGGATGCCTTTCTCCAACTCCAGTCCACAGATGGGTTAACGATCTGGGCCAAGTTCACAGGAGGGAGGAAAAGCTGCCCGAGATATAAGTCAAGTCTGTGGCTTTGAAACTTGTTCAGGGGTGGATCACCATACAGGTTTCACCATTCAATTAAAATAATTTAGGTTTTTTGGGGGGGAAGGTGGGGGGGCACAACACACAGGCATCTAGTTTTGGAGGCAGCACAGACTTCAGTGTTAGAAAGATGTGGGTTTGAGTCACATCGTGTGGAGTCCAGTGACCTTGGGCAATTCACTTAACCTCTCCAAGGTTCCATTTCCCGGCCTGTAACAAACATAAAATAGTCTCTATCTTCTGTTGAGGGTCAAATGAGATAAACCAATAAAATACTGACTTTAACGCCTCATTCCATATGTATTTGTTACCTCTGCTTTATTCATTCTCCTGAATTAACCACTCTCTCGTACCTGTTCCTAATATAACCACTTGCAACAAATGTCAAAGGCTTAAAAACCAAGTTGAAACAATCCTGGAACAAGTGAATCCGAACAGTGGCCCTCAGGACACTGAGGACCTCCAGCTGGCGTGACTCAGGAATGGTGCTCTCCCCCACGATGTGGCCGCCGTGGAATCACCTTTTAAATCACGGCCATTGATTTAAAAGGGTATTTCTGAGATCTTGGGAAGGGTATCCTGGTGATGAATGCAAATCGATCCTGTAGTCCCCAAGGCCAATGGGACTCTAGTCCCATTTTTGCCCTCGAATTCTCTGTGTTTTGCTGGGCGAGATGGAAGACCTATTTTTGGTGGCAGACCTCCTGCCCAGCTACCGGACTCCATTGTACATTTTGGTTAGAGACTCGGGGGTTGCTAGTGTCCAGCCTTTACTTACAAGTTTGCCAAGGCCCTGACAGCCTCTTGCACAGGTTCGAAAATATTCCCCGTGGTTGTTAGTATCGTCATCAAGGCGGGCGTATGGTGGCGTGAGGGAGGGGAGGTGGCACACATGTATTGTGGGGGAGATTCCATTCAGCAGCCCGTGGTCAACCCAGCTAGCTGATGCACCTTTCACTTCAGAGAGAGTGACGGAGAAGCCGGTTTCTCCCTGAGGCCTGAACGCTGGGCACTGGAAACATGGGAAGAAAGTGCTGGTGAAGGAAATGGGTATATCACCAGGCAGAGCCCTGGGCCGAGTGTCCCCAGGAGCGTGGGGATTCTGGAGGCGGCAATGCAAGTCTTGGATGAAGTTTGCCTGCTCTACAGTTTTATCCTTCACCCCTCCCTGTGCTCATCCTGAAGATCAGGGTTGTTTGAGATGCAAGAGATTGTCTCCACCGTAAATACAGATGGCTCCTAAAGCCCAGGATGGCAGGATTTGCTGAAGTGTTGCTACTACGATGAAGGCTGTGTACCTCGGAGGGTGTGTCTGCACGTTGGGCAGCGTGAAGGCGGCCCCTGGGCCATGTTTGGAAGGGAGGGTGGCGGAGAAGCCGGGAAAACAGCAACAGCAGCAGCAGCAGCAGCAGCGTGTCCATCACCGCTCTTGCTTGTTAGGGACCAGGTTCTATCTGTAGTTTTTCCATTAACCTTGAGCTTCACCAACTTGACTTTGGAGCAATAGAGCCTCCTTATAAATCCTTCGTCTACAGTAAGCACTCCGTACATGTTTATTAATTGCATGAATCAAAATCTACATCCTCACAGTTGGGAGTGTGTGTGCTTGCATCGTGAGTATGGCATTCAATGGGATCTTTGAGTCTCAACATTTTGGTAAAGTCACCACCAGTCAGTCCAGTTGTCCTCCCATTCAATTAGCATCGGAACAAATATGACACCCCATTATACCTCACACCAGATCTGAAATTGCAGAATATCAGACCTGAGAGCTCCTTTTGTTCAACCCTTAATTTTCAGACAATGAAACAGAGGTACAGTTGTAATCCTTGTGAAAACACGTTAGCCCAGATTTCCCTCGTGACTATAATAAATAGGTGCTGATCTTCATTGCTGACCCAGGGGTGGGGCTTAGGGATTAGTTTGCACAATTCCATCTACGATGGTGTATTTGTGACTTTGACAGCCTCCAACACCCTCTTTGGTGGACCCTCCCAACTTTTGAATTTCTGTGGCCAAACAAATATATCCAGGAGGGTAGAATTGTAAACACCTGTCTAAAAAGGCCCTAAAAAGATAAAATGTATGTATAAAAAGAAAAAGGGTGCACAAAATGTTCACACCTCTTCCACAGAGCTGAGTAAGCACCAGGAGGCACTGCCTGTCACAATGTTTTTTATCTCTGTCATCTCCAGAAATAGGGAGAGAGGCCTGCTAGGCTTGCAAAAATAGAGGGTCGAAGGAAGACATGTGGAGGGGTCACAGACACTTTGCTTTCTTGCCCGGCTGCATCAAGGAACTACCGTCTGTCTGCTTGTGGTGAGCAGGACCAATAAAATGGCATTGGTTCGATTGAGGTAGCACAAAGTATATCAAACAAAGTGGAGTCACTGATGTCAACTAAGATGGCTGTCAGTCAGCCATGACACTTTTGTTCAAGAGAAAAATTACCTGAGTTAGAGTAAACACCTCTGGCAAGGAGGCACAGTTAAGGTATCTGCACACGTGACCAGAACAGCCCTGTCTGCAGAGCAGGACCACCCATAGACAGGCTCCTGAGAAAAATTCAAACTTGGCATCAGAGGTGACAAGGCACTTTTTGAAAGGACCCAGAAGGGTGGAGTGCACCCCTCTCAAGGTATGGCTGAGGCAGGCTCCAGACCACTGCTGAGACCACTGAGCCCCACACCCCAGAGGGCTGTTCCACGCCACACTGATCTCCCTTGGCATGGGCCGCAGAGGCTCTGCCCTGCTGGACTGAAGATGGGTGGCAGGCTGCCCTGCTGCCCACCTGGCTCCGGAGATCCTTCCTTGTAAGATGCTGACAGCTCCTTTGCCCACCGTGCTGTCTCCAGGACCTGCAGACTGAGACTCTGGGACTCGGGTTCATTACCCCCCATTGATTGCTGTGTGTGTGTTAAATTTCTCTTAGATTGTCAGAGTGTGAGTAGGATATTAATGTATCTTGATGCTCTACTGTGAGTGAACCTGCATTCAATAATAGCTAAGTGAATAGCACGGTTACTGTGCGTGACTCCCGTCTCTTCCTTGGTGCCAGGCTGCTCAGCGGGCAGCTAGCCCAGCAGTTGCCCGGATGACTCATGGGAAAGACTGTATCACAAACGTAGGCTCCTGACCCAGCTCCGTCTTTTCCCTCCTCTCACCAGGCCCCCCTCCCTCAACTTCAAATCAATCACCACTAAGCTCCCATCCTTCTATTTGGGTACTCACACCAATGCCTGGTGCAGGGTGTTTCTAAAGCACAGTGCACCCTCCCAGCACCCTGGGAGGCAGATGGTGGTGGGGTGGCCACTGTCCCAGAAACCCCACTGGTAGAGGGGACGACCAGCAGGGCACTCACCAGGGGAACATGCCACATGGATGACCTCCCTGTGCACCCTTTTATTTGCATCTAATCCTGTTCGCTAGGATAACAGGCAAATGCAGTTCTTGGGGCTTGTCTTCTAAGTTTCCCAACGGCACATCCCATGTGAGTCGCTGCCGGGAGCTGCTGGAGAAACACAATGGCCAGATGCAGAGAATTGCGTCAGGTGAGAGAGCCACAGGGAAAGACACGAGGAAGGTAGGCTGCGACTTGTCCTTGGTGTTCCCTTAAGAAAACTCAGAAAATGAGGGGTGTCACACCCTGTCCCCACCCCAGGGTGAGAGGCTTCTTGAAGGACATCCAAAACCTGACTTGAGAAAAAAGATGGTTCAGCTTGTGCAGAGCAGTGATTTACGTTAAGGAGTTGCAAAGAGTGCTGATCTTTCATTTCTCTTTCTTCGGAGGGAGGGTTAGTGACCAGGCTTCAGGAGAGAAAAGGCTGTTGGGGGGGTAACTAAGGGAAGGCTGCCCCTCTGTGCACTGCTGTAGGGTGGCTCTGGGGTACGTCTGACATGATGTAGTCCAGCAAGAAACTGTCCATACACGTTATCCATTAACTCAGCACCCAGGTAAGGAGACCTCCTGACATTCAGGGAAAAAGGCTAAACGCAAAGATTTTTTAATAACACTATTATATAAATGAGAAACCACCTAAATGCTTAATTAAAAGGGAATAGATGAGTAACTTATGGCACATTCACATAGTCATTAAAAGTAGTTCTTTTTAAAAGATTACTTTATTGTTGTTCAATTACCGTTGTCTGCATTTTTCCCCACCGCTCCCCCTCAAACCCAGCCAAACCCACCTCCCTCCCTTGCCTCCATCCTCCCCCTTGGTTTTGTCCATGTGTCCTTTATGGTAGTTCCTGGAAACCCTTCTCCCTATTACCCTCATCCCTCTGGCTATTGTCAGATTGTTCTTCATTTCAATGTTTCTGGTTATTAAACAGAATTTTAAAACATGGGGAAATATTTAGGTTGAAGTACTAGATGAAAAGAAGCAGGACACAAAATCACAAATGTCGTGTGAGCTCCAGGATGTGAAAAGAGTGTGTAGCAAGAGAGAAAATGGTGAGTTTTGATGGGCTTACATTTATCTTTATTTTTTAGTTGTTACTAAGTACTTTTCATTTTTTCCAATGGCACGACATTATTTAAAATAGCCTACTACACCAAACTTCTAACCATCTCCCTACTCAAATCTTTATCACTTCTACAGTTAATTGCTTCTCGGCTTCACGGTTATTCTGTGGGTTAAATCTGACTTACGGAAAGTTAATCTCACAGTGGCAGGTTATGGGCTGCTTTCAGTTCCTTTGGATTTTCGGATTCTCTGTTTGTGGGTCAGGAGTTCACAGGTGTCACATCCCACAGAGCAGTCGGTTTCTTTCCTAGGGGGTTACCATCTCCGTTTCTGACAGGCTGGCCAGCAGCCTGTGCTCCTGGCTGGGTCCTCACCCAGTGGTGGCTGGGGCTCTGTTGCCTCCGACATCCAGTGAGCCGTCCTGAAATTACGGAAAGAGGACGAGACTCTCTATGCAAATTCGAGGCTGCAAAATGAACGAAATGGCCTCCAAGTACCTCCAAAATCCTCCAAGGATGTGTTATTCTCCCTAAGGACAAAATGTGAAGCGTGTTTTGAAAAGGAGCCAATTGCCTTTGATAAGGCAAATTTTGTGGGTTTTGCAGGTGAATGAATTCCTCGGAAACATCTGAGAGAGAGAGAGAGAGGCCGGGAAATGGGGAAACGGGTGGGGAGACAGGGATAAAGAGGAGGAACCAGGGAGACTGGGGAAGAGGGGACACGATTTGTCCATTTGTTAGGGTTTGTCTGAGAAGCCAGAAGGAAAAGGGGTAACTGGCGAGGACGCCCAGGGACTTGTCCTGGCAGTGGTGGAGCTGTGGTGGCGATTGGGCAACAGAAGCGTAGAGACAATAGTGCGCAATACCCGGTTCTTTGCTTCACCCTTGGCTCGACCGGAGAGTTCATCAGCGTTCAACCCATTTGCCGGGAGAGGATTGGGACATGCTATGAAAAGAACTCTTCTTGGGTTTTGTGCGTTTCACTTACAAACTGTGACTCATGGGGTTTCGTGGTGCTGGCGGGGACCTGTAAGCGGTTTAGGGGATCAGGGGCAGAGGCAGGGAATCAGGGCCTCTCCAGCAGCCCTTTATAAAGGCTTCCCCTGAGCTGCGGCTCAAGCAGTCTGCCGGGTAGGCTGTCCTCTGCAAAGAGAGGCTGTGCTCCAGGGCTCGGGTCTCAACCGGAGACGCGTAGAGACAATTAACTTCACGCGGACTGAGTCGGTGACCGTAACGTATGTCTTTCCCCGCCACCTTATCGGCTAATTTTCTGATCATGGTCATCATTTAAAAATCATATAATTTCTCGTTCAATCCCTGTTTTTACCAGTTTCCGCAGGTTGTGAGACTGGGCTGTTCCCTGCTCTGCGCAATACTGAATTGACTTCCACAGACCCCAGTCCGGGGTTGGGAACAGTCCCCAGCGGCTTCCAGGTATTGCTGGGAGGCGGACAGGTGTAGTTAGTTGGTGGAGGTGCCTGTGTGTGCGGGCGCGAAGCCCTCGGCGTTGCGGGTCTGCGTGCGCGGGGGCTGGGGAGCTGTGGTCCTGCGGCTCCTCCGCGTGGTGATTCTCACCGACTGGACTGTCCGAGTCGAGTTTTCTGCTTTGTCAGATTGGGACGATGGCGCGTCCCTCCCTGACTTGTTGGAAGGACTGAGGGAGATAATGGGTGCGGAAGGGCCTGAATGCAAGGACAGTCCCACCGTTGTTGACTGCATGGCCAGTGCCAGGCACGTAGTAGGTGTTCAACAGTCACCAAATGAATGTCGGGACTGTTAGTTCACTGCAGTGCTCAAGAAGCTTCGAGTTTTGTCTGGGGTTGAGATCAAACCAAAATGCGTATTTTTTAATTTATTAAGTGTATTTCAACATTTGTTGTATGACAAAAGTTCTATGTTTAAAGGCATAAACACTTCACAGGCTTTACGTAGTATTGTTTCTTCATTTAAAGCAAGAATAAGCGAACTTTTCAGTAAAGGGGGAAGGATTAAGAAGTGTAGCCCTGGCTGGTGTAGCTCAGTGGATTGAGCACAGGCCTGCGAAGGAAAGGATCGCAGTTCGATTCCCAGTCAGGGCACATGCCTGGGTTGTAGGCCGGTTTCCTGCAGGCCAGTTTCCAGCAGCAGGGGACTCATGAAAGGCAACCATACATTGATGTTTCTCTCCCGCTCTCCTTTCCCTCTAAAGATAAATAAATAAAGTCTGTAAAAAAAAAAAAGAAGTGTAAATACCCAGTTACAAGAACAGTAGCGGGATGTAAAGCCCAGCGTGGGGAATATGGTCAGTAACACTGCAGTAGCTGTGAGTGGTGTCAGATGGCTGCTAGACTTGGGGGGGGTGAGCACTGTAAGTTACATGAATGTCTAATCACTATGCTGTTCACCCCAAACTAATGTAATGTGTCAACTGCATTGAAAATTAAATTAAAAGATATTATTGTTTCAGCATTTAAAGCAAGGATCAGCAAACTTCTCACAAAAGAACCAGACAGTACCTGTTTTTGGTTTTGCAGGCCATATCATCTCTTCACAACCTCTCAGACTCTGCCGTTGTAGAGTAAAAGCAGCTAGAGATAGCAGTCAATGAATGGGCACGGCTGTGTGTCAATAAAACTTTCTTTACGGAAACAAACATTGGTCTAGGTTTGGCCTGCAGGCTATCATTTGCAAACCCCGGTTTCAAGGATGAAGCCCTGATTACAGTGATAGAAAAAATAGACTTGTCTAAGAAATGAAACAAGTTTATGCAGTAATAATTCTATGTAATTATAATAATAGCACAGACATTTGTATAACACATTGGAGCATGCAAAGCCATACTATTATTCCTATATTTTTTATAGGTGAGAAAGTTGAAGTTCAAGAGGAATTGAACTCCAGGTGTCAGCGTAGTAGGTTTCATAGCAGAATCGAGACCCTCTGATTGCAAAGGGACTGCCTTTTCTGCACTGTGTTCCCTGTGCCACCTCGTGACTCTGCCTATCTTGGGTCCCTGTGTCCTGGTCACACTGCAGTAGGCAGTTGGCATCGTTTGCAAGCCTGGAAGCTTCAGTTTCCTTTATGGAAAGGGTAATTGCAATCTTAAGGGTGATTGCAAGCTTTAAAACAAGTTTATTGTGTTATAGTCTTTATTATTGTTGCTTTTAGTTGTTTTAATGGAATTTTTTCCCTTTTGTATTTTATATGTTGTTACCCAGGCTTCTAAATTGGGAGGATAAAGTGGTGAGTGTTAGCTCAACTGTCTACTTTAGATAAAAGACACATTTTTCATTAGAACGAAAGTCTTTCTGCTGATGTTTTTCCCATCAACACATTTGGTTTCCTCAGTATTGTGATGTAAAAAGTTGGATGAACAGAGCCTGTTTACAAGAAGATTTGAATCGCATTATTTGGCAGTGCATTCTGGCATCCCTGAATTTCTAATTCCTGTCAGAAAAAGACTGGTAACTAATGGGTGAAATGATTAGCTCATCCTCATGCTGAGTTCTAACACATCTAGGGAGGGTCAGCCAACTCTGCGCTGGATGAACCCTATTTTCACAAACCCTATTTTCACTTTTTAGCATGCCTTGAAGGGCACTTTCAGGTTAGTGACCTTCAAACTTCCTTCCCACCCTGCTGTGATTCTCTGATGCTTTAAGTCCCTGTGCTAGAGAGAATGACGTGCTCCAGTCACGCAGATGAGGTTCTGTGCACAAAGTCTCAACTGCTGCTCCACGCACAGCAGGTGCTCCATGGAACCCCATGCCCTCTTTAGTGACTTGTCCAGTGGCTTTAATGTTTGGCTGCTCGTGGTGGTGGATTTCATCACCGCCGATGGGACAATCGCACCACACCAGGCTTCAGAGTTGCACGTTGTCAGATGGTTGTTGAATTATTTGGGAGGCTGAACAGATACAATCCTAGATTAGAGATATCCAAACAAGCTTTGCATCTGCTCAGGTATCCAGAAGCCCCAGGCAATGTGAATGTCACCAGCCAAGAACAAACAAACACGACAGCCAGAAATCCAGGGAGGTGACCGAAAATCCCTCCTGGTCTAAATGTGCTTGGTCCCCTTTCTCAAGGGGGTGCTGGGTGAAGTGCTTACTGACTGAGTAGTATGAAGTCTTGATTGACTCACATGTGAAAAAATTCCAGCCTCCTGTAAATCGCAAGCAATGACCAGATACAACTGAAAAAGGATGGTTTTTAGAAGCTGATGGGTAAACAAAAAAACCCATGAGCATTTTTCAAATGAAGAAGCGAGGTGAAGAACATCAACAGCTTATTTGTTTTCTACGTTCGTTATTGGGAATTGAAGAGTTCCTAATACTTTTGATTTCCAGTTACTGGTTTCCACTGGTCGATATCTTACCTTATAAAAATGGGTTTTACTTGATTCATTTCTACAGTAGCTGCATAAACAGCTTATATTCTCCATATATGTAAGCATACAGTGGACTATATTTAAGTGGATTATATTCTCTATAAAGGCAGTATCCCACTTCACAAAGTTTTCTTTGGAATTTCCTTATGTCTAACTTGATATTTGTGGGGTTGGGGCTGAGAAGATATTGTTGTCTGATGAGTTAGAAAAGGAGGGAAAGTGGTCAAACAGAGAACCCGGCCGAGAAGGAACCCTTATTTCGTCCCTAAGTCATGTTGATTCTCAACATTTCCCGATGTTTTTATTCTATCTGACGCTCATCCCGTCGCCTCTTGTGCCCTATTCACTCACTGCCTTGTTCAGCCTCATACAAAAATGAGGACCATAGAATGTTAGAACTACAAGGAAGCTCAGGACTTATTTGGATTAATTTTAAAACTTATTGTTTTCAGTTGTGGACTACATTTGTCCCATGCTATCTGTAACAGAAGCCCAATAAAAAAGAAAGTGAGAAAAAGAGGAAGGAAGTAAGGAAGGAAGGAAGGAAGGAAGGAAGGCAGGAGTCAGGTCGGAAAGATAAACAAAAAGGAAGAAAGTGGGAATGTTTAGGGCTCTAACAGCCTTTTGAGGAAATAAGTAGGATAAATAGATGAGCAGGCCACAGCACTGAAAGCTAAATTGGGCAGGTTTTCTGGAGGTATTGGTACGGAGTTCATTATTTTTCTAGTTCCTGGCAATTTAGTTCTCTTCTAGAAATTCCTAACCTCTCTCTCTGTTTGTCTTGATAATTTCTATCTTCTGATTGGCACCCAGCTGTTCTAGTCAATAAATTGAACAGTAATCCATACCCTCGAGACAAGGCTGCTGCAGGAAAACAAACCCCCAGCTTCGAAATTGGCTTCAAGCTCATTTTATAAACTGGAGGCGATCAGTTAAAAAAGTGTAGACTAACATAGAAATTCAGGTGTCAGAGAGTGTCCAAGATTTTGCACATGAAGCAAAATCATTCTCTGTCTNTCTTCTGATTGGCACCCAGCTGTTCTAGTCAATAAATTGAACAGTAATCCATACCCTCGAGACAAGGCTGCTGCAGGAAAACAAACCCCCAGCTTCGAAATTGGCTTCAAGCTCATTCTATAAACCGGAGGCGATCAGTTAAAAAAGTGTAGACTAACATAGAAATTCAGGTGTCAGAGAGTGTCCAAGATTTTGCACATGAAGCAAAATCATTCTCTGTCTCCCTTTATCTAGTGGGGGTGGTTTGGGAGGAAAGGTGTAGCTCAATATTATTATGAGGGCCCATAAAGACACTCAATTGGAAAGAGGAAAGAAAATATAAATGTGGTAAGTAAAATATTTAATTTAGTCAAAGGCATGGAGTGTATTTGTTTAAAAACATATATGCCACACATTCCTTTTCTTCTCTTTTCTTTTTTCTCCTTTAATCAATCAATGATAATTTGACCCTGGCTTCCAACATGGCAGATGGAATAGGGCCATTGTGGGAGGGGCAGAGTTCATATATTTCCATCCCTGACAGGGTGTGGATGGGAACTTACCTGGCCAGCTGTTTGCAGCACCTCTGAAGGCAAGAAGGTAAATGCTGGTGTTGCCTGATGTCATTCTTAACGATGAACACTGTGCTGGAAAATCATTTTAAATAATAGAAACCCAAAGTAGATCGGATTGAAAGCAAAAGCTATGCCGTTCTTATTTAGTCAAATGCTTTTTGGCAAATGAGTGATTTGTTTTATGATGTTTTGAATTTTTTGTAACCGTGGCAATTTCTTTTTGGTAAACGCGACAGTGGTGTCTGTCACCTCCCTCAGCTTCCAATGCCCGGTCAGCTGTCAGAGGCGTCTGATTTCTTAAAAATGTGGATGTTTGAAAAGATTTTTAAAATCTTTACATAGTTGGAAGATTATATGTTTCTACTAATTTCTGCAGTATAAAATGGTATAATAATGAGAATGTCTGTATTTTAGATAATGTGAGTTTACATTTCTTTCAGCAACGTAAGATGGAAATGCTTTGCTTGCCTCTTTCACAAGCATTTCTCTGTTTCTAGCTATTGTGTATCATTTAGTTTGTTATAACCAGGTTTGGAAATCAGTTCCAGCAGAATAGCATCTACTTGTGTGAAGTTGAAAGTTTATTCTCAGCTTATTAATAGCTTTGTAAAAATTATGGAGGTTATAAGGCATGAAATATTTTTGGGATATATTTTTTCCTACTATATTGAAGAGAACAGTTACTCTTGGAATAGTTTAGATTATTAGAAAATCTATGTAGTCTAAACTTTTATGTTGTCACAATAAAGGAAACTGTATTTTAGTAACTACATTATTTCTAATAGAGTAGAAAATTAATCCAAAGTTGAATTCTACTGTGTAATAGCTCTGTTCATAATGGCTCCCTGCAGAATGTATAAAGTTAATATGAAATAGAAATTATCATCTACTATTTCAAATATTAGAATTATTTACAACAAAAGAGGCAGATGATAGCAAACAAATCCATAAATACTTATTAATGCTCTTGTGTGCTACTGTTTATATTTATTAATGGGATACAAAGATGAATAAAAGTCGTGAAATCTACTATCAAAAGAATTGTGTTTTAGAAGGAACAACAGAAATGTCAAATCAATCACCTTATTGACAGAGTGATAAGGGGCATAGGAATATGAAGATTGTCTTTCATGTACAGACAAATGAGCATATCTATGAATATATATGCTATGACAGCAAGGTGAGAAGGCCCATGAAAAAATAAAGGCAATGGGTTTGTCCATACTGTGAAAGCAAAATTTAAATTTATTGTACTGGTGGCAGACCTCATTCCTTATATTTAGCCATTGGTACAATAAATTTACATTTGAGAATCAAAATCCTCATTTCATTTTTTTACAGGTTAAATGATAAATCACTTGGAAACATTACAGGCAAAAATATAACGTTTTTATTGCTCTCAAAGTGTTTTTCCTTTTTTTTTCCTGAATAAAATTCTTCCTCAGTGTCTCCCTCTATAGTTGCGGTGGGTGAGAGGTGATGCTGGGGACTGTGAACGTGAATTATGTGGGGGCGTGGTGCTCCAGGGCACCGTGCTGTTGCCTGGGATGGCAGCAGGCTGACGGAGGGGGCATGGCGGCTTGGAAATCAGACCGGACTGACTGATTTGCACACCAGCTGCACCGCTTCACGGTTGGATGTAGAATGAGGATAATTTCTGACTTACAGGATGGTTTGAAAATTGGAGACAGTATTTGTGAGGTGGCAGGAACATTGGAGGCTCAGGGTAAATGGTACTATTATTACCAAGTCATTTATAACTGGATTTTGTTGATTCCTTGAGCTAAATAGATTTCTGAGGGACCTGACTGTTTTAAAAGGTTATTGCAAGTCTGTTTGAAAATGACAAGTACTGAGGCCCATGGTATATATGTTTTTCAAGTTGTAGCCCTATTAAGAGAAAGCCTACATCAGCAATCAGAGTTTAGACGGGGCCAAATAGTGATTTCATGTTTGAAGGATGTTTCCCAGTGTAGATGTAAAGACATATGCAGCATGTTCTTAAAATTCCCTCAGGTGATGTTTTTGAATCATGTTGGAGAGACTAAAAACATCTATTAAAGTGGGAAGAAGGTGTTGAAACCATATACACCATTCAGTTCAAGGCAGTAACTATTTTTTAATGCTTGCTCTGTGCCATCTGTCTGCTGATAACGACACAAATAAGGGGCCTACATTTCCACCTTGGAAATACACAATATCCAAAAGCCAAAAGCCAAAAGAAAAAACATTTTATTTGAGAGGGATAGGTTCAGAGTGAGATCTAACCTAAGATTGTGTTGCCCCCCCCCCACCCCCGGAACTGATTTTTGGGGTCAGGGTTGGGGCAAGGGCCGTTCTGGGAAAGTCATCCCCTTACCTCAGTTCTATCGTTCCTACGGTTCTACCCCGTCAAGTGAAGATGCTCAACCTCATGACTTCCAAACCCTGAGCATCTTTCAAAACTTATTGTCTCCTGGACAATGTCAAGGACTGACGAAAGTGCCTCCAGTCCTACAGGGAATGAATCAAAAGGTGAGGATTTTAACCAAGGACATGACCTGTGACAATTTGAAGGGCATATATTCTGTCGCAGAACATTCGGGGAGAGCACAGACACCTTTCTGAAGTAGAGCCAGCAGAAGGGTTTCTTGGTTGGAACTTGACCGTGGGGACATGGTATCCTGCGATTTTATTTTACCTGAATAAAGGAAGTTCTCCCACGAACTGGGCAGAGCTTTTACCATGTGCACCACCGTGCCCCAAAGATGTGTTTCAGTCCTAATTCCTAGTAATGGTGAATGTGATCTTATTTGGAAATAGGGTCTTGGCAGATGCAGTCAGGTTAAGATGAGGTCAAACTACTGGATTAAAGTGGGTGTTAACCCAATGACTAGTGTGCTCACAGGAAGAGGGATAGTTGCGTGCACACACAGAGGACATGGGGAAGAGCGCGTGTGAAAATGGAAGCAAAGATGATGCCTCTACAAGCCAAGGAATGCCTGGCAATCACCAGAAGCTGGGAGAGAGCCATGAAACGTTTTCCCTGACAGCCTCCCAAATAAACCAATCCTGCCAACCCCTTGGTTTTGAACACCTGGCTTCTGTAACTGAGGGAGAATAAATTCCTGTAACTGAGGGAGAACAAATTCCTGTAACTGAGGGAGAATAAATTCCAATAAGCCACCTGGTTCATGGTAATTTGTTAAGGCAGCCCGAGCAAACTAATTCACACCACTGATGGAAATAGATTCCTCTCTGCATTATTATCAAAGTCATTATCTATACACCAGGATGACAAAGACCTGATTTTCCAGTTTTTAATAACATCCTGAATAACTGTTTGTGGTTATATCTTGGGTATTTAGAATGAGATCTGTCTATTTACCTGTTTTCCTCTGATCACCATTTTCTCTCTCCCTTGTCATTTGTTCTAGACCATCATCAGTTACACGATGGATTGTCTCATCGCAGCAAACTCCAAATTTTGCTTTGACTTTTTTCAAGAGATAAGCAAAAGCGATGGTTCTAAAAACATCTTCTTCTGTCCCCTGAGCCTCTCAGCTGCCCTTGGCATGGTCCGCCTGGGGGCCAGAAGTGACAGTGCACATCAGATTGACCAGGTGCAGACATGGCAACCCCAGGTCCACTGTCTAGGCTGGACCCTAATCCCTGTGTGTAGAATGAATGAATGAAAGTGACAAGAGCAACTCCCCCTTAAGCCACAGGCTCCTGAGGGTGGTCTTCCCCAGATCTAGCACACGGCACAGGGGTTATCTCTGAACCCAGCTGCTGTCTCTGATACACAGGAGTGACTTCCTGGATGAAGGCAGCATGCGTTTAGGGTTATTCTACGTTCTTGATTTACTTTGTTTTTGGTATATTATTCCTTTAGCAAAACTGAGCTTTAGAGTGTGATTGGCATCCTCCAGGTCAGGTTTGAGACATATTTTCCTCCAGGCACTGGGAGAAAACCTACCCTGAGCAGGGGTGGATGCCCCGCTGGCCTCCCACTTGTCTGTGAGGCTCTGGATAACGCGTCTCCTGGTGATCTCACTCTGTTGATGTGAAGCGCTAATCAGCACCATTGGATATGTGTAGGATTTGATCCATCTGTGTGTGAGATTTCAAACTCTTTTTTAAAAGATTTTATTTATTTATCTTTAGAGGGGAAGGGAAAGAGAGAGGGAGAGAAATATCAATGTATGGTTGCCTCTCGCGTGTCCCCTGCTGGGAACTGACCTGCAACCTAGACATGTGCCCTGACTGGGAATCGAACTGTGATCCTCTGGTTCTCAGGCCCGCGCTCAATCCACTGAGCTACACCAGCCAGGGATGATTTCAGACTCTTTAGTAGCCATATTAGGAAAGTAAGAAGAAGTAGGTGAGACTCATTTTAATAATCTATTTTATTTAACTCAATACATCTGAAATATTATCAGATCAACATGTATTCAATTAAAATTTACATGAGATGTTTTACATTCTTTTTTTTTTCCATGTTAAGCCTTCAAAATCTGACATGTATTTTCAAAGTGAATTCACACTGGTTCAGTGACCACACGTGGCTCAGGGACACCAAATGACCTTTCAGGCTGGTCACAGTGGTGGTTACGTGTCCCAAGAGGGTGGGGGTGGTGCTCAGTTGGCCTCTCCTCCATTCCACCTCACAACCCAAGTCAGAAGAAATATCCACTTTCCTTTAAACTGTGGCTGATTGTTTTGTTTGACTCCGTGGTCACTGTCGTTGTCACATCGTTAAAACGTCCCCGAAGCTCTCCAGACTTCGTGCTGTCCATGTTGTCTGAGACACCCTGTGCTATCCTCACGCAGGTCCTCCACTTCAACGAGGTTTCCCAGAGTGAAGGCGAAGCGGGGGACCCCTGTCTGAAAGACCAGGAGAGGGAGGTGCTGGCCCACAGCTCTCCGGAGGGGTCGAAAGGAGCCGCTCCGCAGGTGAGCCGGTCAGCCCCCGCCCTCACAGGTTGCTCACGCTGGCTGTCCTGTGGGCACCGAGGGCGCTTAGCTCCTGGCTATCATCGACTGCTCCGACAACAGCAATTACCCCGTGTGGCCCACAGTTCCTTTCTGTTTATGTGCCTTATTTGTTCTTGTCGTATGCTACTTTCCTAAAGAGTAGGGTCTAGCAGCTTCTGTTCATGGTAAAGAAGCTTAGCTCCAAGCCCCATTACGCACCTGCTTTTTCCAGGCCCGGCTGAGAATGAGAGGCAGGGGGGTGGTGGGCATCACCTGCGGGACTCCGACCATCTCCCCTCTACATTTGCCTGTTTCATTTCTTGCTGAAATCTGTACTGACACGCACACCTTTTATTGGTTGTCTCATACCAGGGACAGGAATGATATTCTCCAGGTTACTAATCCCTCAAACTTAAAAAGTTGAAGAGAAAGGCGGAGAGAAGATGATCTCTTTCTTGTATCTTTTGAATGCGGAGAAAAATGGGGAGGCTTACTGCGTAAGCCCCGCAGACGCAGTGTTCTTGGAGGACCTCCCACCAGGACCTCCTGCTCTCTTCCTTCTCTTCTTCCCATCTTGTCCTCACGTGGTAACAAAGCCAAATGATGACGTGCTTAGAGCTGATTAAGATCACAGTTTGTTTCTTCTTTTGTTAGGCGGGGTCTTCTGAGGATGGAAGTACCCGTCTCAGTTACTGCTTTGGGCAGCTTCTCTCCAGATTAGATAGAATCAAAGCTGATTACACCCTGAGCATCGCGAACCGGCTCTACGGAGAGCAGGAATTTCCAATCTGCCCGGTGAGTTGGGCAAGAACGACGTTTTGAGCTCTCTGGGACGAACTGGGCGAAAATCCCACGCCAGCCAGAAGGCAGACCTGTGACGGGATGCGTGCAGCGGGCTGGTGGGAGGTTCGGGACTCGCCTCTTCTCCCACACCTTCTGGGGCCCTCCTCCCAGTTTCCAGCTGGAACAGTTCATGAGGCTTCTTGTGAGTGGAAAGAGAGTCATGTGGCTCACGGCCTTCAGCCTGTCTGTGGGTTTGGTAATGCTGTTCTCTGCGGTGACCTCTTTCCCAGTCCAGGGACTTGGTAGAGGGACTTGGCAGCTCCCCTTCCAGTTGTCCCCACCCCATCCCCACCTTCCAAGGCACTCCCCGCCCCCCAGAGGAACGGCCCTCCCTTAAAAAGTGGGGTAGTGGAGCAGGAGGAGACTAGATTTGGAGTCAAAGGCAGGTTTCCTGCCTCTGTGGTCACAGCGCTTGGTCCCCAGAGCAAGCTTCATCCGAATCCGGGCTGTCGTCTCCTCTGTCACCACTAGAAGGAGCCACATCCATGGCAGTAAACTGGAGGGGCGTGGCAAGGGCGAAGGCGCGCCGCAGCTGGTTAGGGCTGGCCCAGTAAGGCAAGGGGCCGCCCACTTTGACCAAAATAACCAGTTTTCTTACAATGGAAGTGAGATTTTCTACATGCTGTTCTTTTAAAACTGGCTTTACTGAGATAGAAATGCATGTATCATACAATTCACTTAATAAAAAATGTACACATCAATGGTTTGGGCATACCATGTTATTCATTTTTGACAAATTTGTATAATATCTATAACATAAACATGTCTACTTTGACTATTTTTAAATCTACCACTCAGTGGCATTAATTACATTCACAACGTTGAGTCATCATGTCCGTATTTCTGAAACTTTTTTGACCCCTCAGTCAGAAACTCTGTAACCACTGAACTGTTTTAATATTTTAAAATAGAAACTATTTTTCAGTTAAGTCATCAAGTTACTTGATCTGTATCTTGGAATGTTTCCACAAATGGAATGCCCTCACGCAAGGACGCCTGGTGGGAAGGCCGTTATACCTGTGGACCGGCCCCTAAATAAGTTTGCTATATGCTTGGCTGTCACCATAGCAACCGCAGAGGTTCAGGCTAACCCTCTGAGAGTAGACAGAGGCCGACGTGCATCCGGTGTGAACGACGAGGCACATAACTGCGCAGCTGCCAACTATTAGCATAATTAAAGGATTCTACCCTATGATTTATGTCCCTTTTATTCTACTTTGACAGGAGTACTCAGATGGTGTGGTTCAATTTTATCACACAACCATCGAAAGTGTTGACTTCCGGAAGGACACTGAGAAGTCCAGACAAGAGATTAACTTCTGGGTGGAGTCCCAGTCCCAAGGTAAGAAAGATCCGATGCACGGTCCCGGCCTTCCTTCCCGTCTCCCAGTGGCCGGGTGGGCCCGCTTTCAGGTTCCTGTCAGGGACCAGACGCCCCCGTGTGCTTCGGGTCCAGTAACCGGGTCCAGGGCTTCTCGTGCGCCTTTCAAACAGTTAAAATGCTTAGCTACAACAGTTACTGATTGTTACTCCCTGCTCCATCATATAGGTGCCATGCCTTTCAGCCAAGCACCATGCCCATCAGGACGTTAACTACATCCATTTCTTTTGAAGGGTCAGTAAGGAGCTTGTGAGGAGAATCTAGTTATTCAGAGGGACGTGGAAATAATAAAAGCCACATTTGTATCAGCGTTTCACTAGAACACAGGTGTTCTGAGTGAAGGGGGATTTACCGATAAGGATGAGTGGTGAAATTGGAGTTCACCATAAATGCAATTATTTTTAAATATGAAACTCCCCTCCCACCTTTATCCAGATCCCAGCAAAATGGAAGTCTCTTAAATGGACTGTGTGAACATGAGCAACACCCCCCTCCCCCTGCCACGGGTCACAATGAAATAAAATCGGCCTTCTTGCTTAACTTGCTTGCAGCCCGTTCATCAAACACTCCTGCCTGTCTCCCAAAGTCCTTAGCCATGACCCCTCTGAGCGCTGAACTTCGTGTACCCTCTACTCTTCATTGTCTCCTTTCTGTTTTCTTCAGTGTCTCACTGCATGGCTATTCCAAAAAAGACATAAATTGTGCTACCTCAGAATAGTATCAGTCTCTATGTGTTGCCTATCTCTTGCCTCTGAACTTAACTTGGGGAAGTACAGGGTTCTTCACTGCTGTGATGTTTGCATTACAAACAAAACAGAAACTGCAGGAAACTGGGGCTGATGGAGGCTAAATTAGTTCAATGATCTTGGTTGAGCCACATCTGTAAAATGATGGAGTAAGATGTCTCCCTTCCATAAAATGCCATAATTCGTGTTTTCTTTAGTAAATGGAACCCATAGGTTCATGCTCTGGATATTTCCTTCTCATAGGTTCTGCTTCTTGTTTCAATATTTCTGACACTGTGCACGCTTTCGTTAGAGCTTAGTATGTCCTTTTGAGAGCATGATCACTCCCATTTTTTGAGCCACGCCAAGCTTTTCAGCACTGAAAACATAGAATAATAACTCATCTTTCCTCTAAAATATCCACTGGCATTGGGATTTTTCTGTCACATCAGAAATACTTGGGACCCCATGTCCTGGACTTACAATAACTAGCATACAATAAAAATAATTTAGCATGCTTAAAAACTATTCTTTAATTGAGGTGTAGGGAGCTTTAAATCTACAATATCTGTTTCAGTGTTTTATGTTTACTGATAATTAATACATAAAGTCACATTGTCCTAGTGAGAACCCACACAAGTGTAAAAGTTTTCAGAATTGATTTACGTGGTGAACAAAGAACAAAAGGAAGCCAGAGGAGGTTGAAGACAGGGAGCATGTCTTTTAAAAGACATCTCTGATCGTAGACTGGAGGACAGATTGGAGGTGGACAGGAGTGGATGGATGGATGTAGGTGCCAATGGCAGAGTGAGAGCATCACTGCAGAAGACCTGGAGGGAGGTGCTGGTGGCTTGGATCATGTGGTGGCCATGGCAGTGGTGAGAGGTGGATGGCTTGAGAGATATTAAGTGGTAGACAAAAGGATTTTACCAAATGCTTGTATAGAGTGTGGATTGTTTAATGAGAGTCTAAGAGTCATCAGGAATGACTCATAGCATTTTAACACGACACCTTAATTCTTTAAAACGAAAAGCAGCTTTGACCAATATGGCTCAGTTGGTTGGGTATCATCCCACAAAACTACGGGTCACTGGTTCAATGCCTGGTTGGGGCACATGCCTGGGTTGCAGGTTTGGTTCTCATTTGGAGCCTGTACGAGAGGCAACCAATTAATGTTTCTCTCTCACATCGATGTCTCTCTCTCTCTCTCTCCCTTGCCCTCTCTCTAAAAATAAAAAAACAAAATAAAATCTAAAGTGAAAAGCAGAGTCTATGAGCGCCAATAAAGAAATCACCTTTCTAGCATGCCATTCAAGTCTGTTTACAACAGAGGTCAAAGGTTTTAATGCACTTTTTCAAGCAAAGATTCTCCTGCGTGGTGAAATGCCCCATCTCCTCTCGTCCTAACACTGGCTTTGCGTTGGGCTGCCCCTGGCCTGGCCTTTCCTTGGGGGAGATACCCACACTCCAAAATTATGTTTCCTCACTTCTTTCCCAAGCCACAAAAACTTCCATACCTTCAGGGTTGCACTCAGTTGTCAAGAGGAAAGCCGGTTCACTAAAAAACTTTATATTAAAGTACGAATATTTAGTTTCTTCTTTGTTAACTCCCCCAGAGTAGATGATGACAAAATAAGGCGTTAGTATGAGATTTAAGTGGAAATCTTTTTGAGGTGGAAGGGTTTTCTCATCTTAAGGCCTAGGCACGCATTCAAGTGATGGCATTGGTGACTTGGTGTTTCGAGGCAGAAAAGGATGTGTGCTGAAAATGAACTATTGCCAGCTGGCCACGGGCTCTCCCAGTCTGCCTTCGGGAGGGGTTACTGTGGAAGGAGCCCAGAGCTGAGCCAAGAGTGGAAAGGACAGTCCCAGGATGGATCTCAGCCAGCTTTCCTGCTTTGTGGCTGTGTGGCCTCATCTCTCATGGGCTATAGTTTTTCCTCCAATAACAAAGAGATAATAATATCTATTTCTCATGATTGATGTCGGATGGAATGAGAGAGGCCATGGGAAAGTCCTTATAAAACAGGTTTTATATCCTTGCCTTGTACGTTTACAAGCAGTTTTGTTTATATGTAAGCATATGTATGCTGCTCTGATGAGTGTGTGAGACAGAAAGTTTACACAATGGTCCTTCTTCTCCAGGACATTAGAATGTGGTCAGGTGGCAGGATCGCTACTTGAAGGCTAAATCAGGGCATGTGACAGCTGAAGCCAAGTTCCACTCACAGCGATAGGGAGAAAGTCCCTCAGCGACCGGCCTCTGAACTGGATCCCGCCCCCTCCCCAGCTCCCAACCTAACCTCCACTCCTACCCACCCAGGAGTCTGGTGGTTTACTTTTCTGGGGTTAGCTCCTGAATGAGACACTCTCTAGCTTTGGGGATGTTAAGGGGCATTAAAAAAATCTGTGTACATAAATGCTTTTGGTGCGATTCATATTCAAGGTATTCTCTGGAAAAACAACTTTCTTAGGTAAAATCAAGGACCTCTTCAGCAAGGACACCATTAACAACTCAACTGTGCTTGTGCTGGTGAATGCCGTGTACTTCAAGGCCAAGTGGGAGAAATACTTCGAAAGTGAGAACACGGTTGATGCAACTTTCTCGCTGAAAGAGGTACTATGTCAGACCACGTGGCTTCCTAGAAGGTCCTCTGGCCATTTCCACTGAGAACAGTTTGCTGTTTGTACACACAAATCTGAGACTTAAGCCTCTGGGCGGCAGCTTACATTGATAACAAGAATACTTTTGCTATTACCAAAAATCAGTGTCTGAAGTTTATTGAGCATTTGTGTGCCAGGCATTACATGGAACATGTTCTGTTTGTTATTTCATTTGTTCCCTAAAATCACATTATGAAAATGGTTGTTATTATTATTACTCCCACTTAGGAGCTGAGGGGAAAAAATGCAAAGGCGAAATTACCTAGCCAGACCCATGCATTAGGGTTCACATCTGTGTGGGCCTAAAAAGACCCATGTTCTAAGCCTCCAGGCTGCAGAATAGAAGGAAATGGAGGTGTCAGACCCCAGGGACAGGTGTTGTCATTTACTGTGTAGATGATCCCATCCTCAGACAACACCCGTCTGAGGGACAGGTGTCATTTACTGTGTAGATGATCAGCATCTAACCCAGGGTCCTGTTGGCGCTGTGGGGGGATTTGGTCCAGTGGGGACAGTAGTCATATGAGGCCACCAGGTCGGGGTAGCTGAGGAATGAAAGACGGAGAGAGAGCTGCAGGGCTTGCTTCTGGCAACGAGGCTATGGGTAGGCGCCCCGACCGACAACCTACCAACAAATGGTCCTGAGAGCTGAGGGACCATTAAAAGCACAGGAAGAGGAGGGGTTGGCACAGTCAGGGCCAACTGACCACAGGCCCGTGACTCATAGGCTGGGTCCCTGGTGTGGCTCAGAACATCTGGCGAAGGCCCTGCTCATTTGGAGGGACCTCTGTTTTCAGGGAGGTCAAGGACCGGGTGAGTTTGTGAGTTTATCACGGCAGTCCTGTGACGTTCTTCCTTGTTCACTACAGAATGAAAAAAAGACTGTGAAGATGATGAACCAAAAGGGTGTATTTAGAATGGGCTTCATTGAGGAGGCGAGAGCACAGATCCTTGAAATGCAGTACATCCAGGGCAAGCTCAGCATGTTCGCCATCCTGCCGTCTCGCTCTGCGGATAACCTGGCGGGCCTGCAGGAGGTAAGCCTTCATTTTTCTGTCTCTCCAGCATGTCTCGTTGCAGATCTTCGGAGAGAACACCATCTACCACCTACCCTCCCGAGGCAGGCCGGTGCCCGAGCAGTCAGAGCTCAGCAAAGAATCCATGAGACTCTGAATCCGATGACCTAGTTACTCCTCATTTGCTAGAAAAGAGCAAATGCCAGACACCGAGGCCAAAGGCTTTCCACTCTAATCTCATTGCATTCTTTATGGATGGGGAGTAACTTGAGGATTGCTACAGATGAGAGCTTTTCCTTCCCCTGAATGTCCTGACTGCTGGCCTCTTGTGCAGACTGTCTTGCTGTAGCTCAGTTAAAGACTGTAGCCGAATTCTGCTTCAGGGTGCTTGTGACTTGAAGGCAGTGGGGGTTCTGATACTAGAATAGATTGCCTGTGATGTGGGAATTAATGAAGGCTGTGGAAGCTCAGCTACGTGTCCCGTGGGGTGAAAAGAGAGAGAGAGACGCAGGGAGGGAGAAAATGAGAGAGAAACACTGGATAGTAATTATAGTAATAACCATTATCCAAAATTTATTATGTGCCTGCACTAGGTTAAGTACTTTAACCACATTATTTTGTTTAATCCTTGAAGAGCCTAATGGTCTTATCTCTGTTTTGTAGAAGAGATTGAACTTCCAATGTCAAGGCTTGGTCATGCTCACCCAGCTTAATCAGCTAAGCTTTGCTGGGCTTTGAACGCTAGCCTGTCAGACCCAAAGAACACTGGAAGTCAAATTTTTTCTGCAACTCCTATAGAGAAAAGAGGTTTTCTTGGAGGAGATTTAAATGAAATCAGAGTAGGTTGAGGTGTAGGAGAAAAACTTGAAGGTTGTTACTGACTGTTGATGTCCTCTCAGGCCCTGAGAAGTAATTGGGGCTTTCTTTGCAGGCTGATAATCTGACCCTCAGCCATTCTTTTATTTCTCTTGCAGCTTGAAAGAAATATCACATATGAAAAAATAGTGGCCTGGAGCAGCTCTGAAAATATGTCAGAGAAAAGGGTAGCTGTTTCCTTCCCCCAGTTCACCCTGGAAGACAGCTACGATCTCAATTCTATTCTCCAAAACATGGGCATCACGGATGTCTTCGATGAAAAGAAGGCTGATCTCACTGGGATCTCTCCAAACCCCAGGTTGTACCTGTCGAAGGTCGTCCATAAGACCTTCGTGGAGGTGGATGAAAATGGCACCCAGGCCGTCGGAGCCAGTGGGGCTGTTGGCAGCGTAATGTCTGCACCGTCCTGGGAGACCTTTAACGCCGATCGCCCTTTTCTCTTTTTCATCAGACACAACAAAACCCAAACCATTCTCTTCTATGGCAGGTTCTGCGCCCCTTGAAAGGAACACACTGTCTAGTTCCGGGGAGCTGGGAGAACATGGCAGTGCACTTTGCCCCTGGCCCAACGTGGCCTCTTGTGCTTTTGCTACTATCTAAAGCTGGTGGAATTTCATCACAGCGCCATGCTCCCTTCCTCCAGCCACTGGCCTGGGCTTCATCCTGCTCTTTTTCTCACCCTGTAGCTGATTTTCATCTAAGTCCATTAGCATCGAAGGGCCCTTGCGCCCTCCCTCCCTCCCCTCTCACCACACTGAGCTTTCGAGCACATAAAAAATGTTCACCCTCTGTGACCTGAAGGTCAACATCATTGACAGTGATACTGACTTTAAGTTACCTACCTCCTCATGAGGGAACCCTGAAAGTTCAAATTATTAGACCACTTTTAGGAGATGGCAAACTCAGAAACCACTTTAACATGGGTAGCAAGGGAGAATGTTTAAATTGCATGTGTTTTGGAAACTTGGCTCTGTTTCTATGGCAATTAAAATGGTGGGGCAGAGCCCTGGCTGGTGTAGCTCAGTGGGTTGAGCACGGGCCTGTGAAGCAAAGGATTGCTGGTTCGATGCCCAGTCAGGGCACATGCCTGGGTTGCAGGCCCAGGTCCCCAATAGAGGACACATGAGAGGCAACCACACATTGATGTTTCTCTCCCACTCTTTCTCCTTCCCTTTCCCTCTCTCTAAAAATAAATAAATAACATATTTTAAAAAATTGTGGTGCGTCACTGGATAAGATGTGTTTTCCTCTTCTATCTTCTGCTGGCTGGAAGGGTCTTCTCCCTTGGGAGGAAGCAGGGGTTGGGGATGAATTTCAGCGAGAGCTCAAAGGTGTAAAACTGCACCAACTAGCACCTATTTTGCACAGAGAATATTTCCTGTGCATCTGGCCATGTTTGGGTTTGTATATTCATCTACTTTCTTTGTTTGGAGCATCAGAGTCAGGCCACAGGTGGAGAAATGCACTGTAACCCTCCAGCACAGCTACGCGAGATTGGGAGATCTTGATTCCTTGATCTTTTCCCACCGGCAAGACTGACCCTTCAATAAGGCAGGCAGAGGCGCTGCCGTAACTGCTAGAAAACCAACCAGAGTGTGAAACTCCAGGGCGAGAACTCGTCCTCGTTTAGCTCAGTTTCCTCCATCCAGCAATGTTGCAGGACAAGCACAGCAAAGGAGATGTCAAAACAGTTGATTCGTTTATGCTGACTAGCCAACTCTTTAATTCCCAGGCTCTGGACATTCTGTTTTACTCCAACCCAAGTCCTCCCTGTGATTCCATACACGATCTAATACATAACTCCCCTTCAAACTCCACCCACCCTTGCCAGTTTTTCCTGGAGCGGCCCAGAACACGTGTGGTTTCATCCCTGATGCTGTTTATTTCTCTTTATTACAGTGTCATTAACCTGCGGCACAGCTCCTGTACCTGGGGAGGCAGGGGGAAGGAGTATGTAGTTGTCTTAATGGATTCCTTTGTTCCACAGCTGAATGCCAACTTCATGCACGTTGCTCACATTGTACTCTTGTCTTCCCCAAGCCACTGTCTTGGTCTTTTCTTTTACTCAATAAAATAACACGAAACTTATCCCATATGTGCACAACTTTCACCGATGTATTCTCTATCCTTAATGTTGAATTTAAATATTCTCATGTTCTAATACACCATTTCCCTTCTAAATAATGTTATCCATAACATGCATCAGACAATGTTTCAGCTGGAGATGGGAAAGAAGGATTTAAGAAGCAATCAAATAAATGTACGATGGTGGGGTTGATAGAAACCTGCAGAACCTCCTGTTGGCATAAGTTCTGAATACCTCAACCCATGTCCAAGGTTAATAAATGGGCAAAATGGTATAGCATTATGAAAAAAATAGTGTCCAATAAGGACAGGATACATCATGGTACAGGCAAAAGATGAGACTTCAGAAAAAGATTTATGGCAAGAATTAGAAGATCAATAGGATTCAAAAAGCACAAAAAGAAGGCAGGCTGGCTGTGGAATTGGAAGGGAACTCTCTGAAGATAAACTGTGGTAAGATGTGAGAGAATGGGATGAAAAGCAAGAGGACTGGTAGGAAACGAAAAGTGCAACAGCAGAATTTAAATAGATTTTAGAGGCCATGGAGAAGCAAAACCGATGCACTGGAAAACGTAGTTAGTGATGAACAAGGTGTGGTTGTCTGTCTTAGAATGAATAGGAAATAACCGGAGGGGTGTTGGTGCATACAAAGAGAGAACAGAAAGTACACCCAAGAATTATGGTATTTCTGAGAAAGGAAGCAGAGTGATTGGCATGAAATCAATAACCAAAGATAGGATTGAAAAAACCTTTCTTAACTTGGATAGTCACCTGATTACACTGGTTTCCAAGAAAAATAGGCGAAGATGGACATCCTAAGAACCTTTAAAAATTAATTTTAAAAAAGTGAGAAAATAATTCTATTAGCATTTGAGCAAAAAAAGAAAATGTACTTATAAAGGATAAATAATCCATAGGCCTCAGAACTTTGTGTTAAGTTTCCAAAGAAAATAAAACCTAGTGTACAAGTTTGAGGGGAAAACATTTGGTTAAATAATTTCCCACTGAGCCAATTTGTGAATGTGATGGAAAGTCCTTCTCTGGGGTATTTTTGCACATGTGAGTGTAATATGTTTAATCCCACCGCCGAGCACGGGGCTGCAAAGATCACAGGGACTGGGGTTCAATTCTTGTTGCTTTGAGCAGAGTCCAACATTGTCAAAGATTCCAAAAAATTAGTAAGGAAATTCCACCAGAGGAAATATGACTTCAACTGACAATCAACAGGAGAAGGAAAATTCTTAATATGAATTCTAAGGATGTCCCCAAATAATTGTCAGCAGGTATGCATGTCTCTAGCAGTGATTTTTTTTTCTTTTTTTACATTTGGCCCAGGCATGCGGTGAGTTTCAGTATCCAGAATACGGTTCCAGCTTTGAAATCGCTGAATTGGAACATAATACCTCCTACTTCTCATACTTATTGCGAACTGGTATTGATAGAAGACCTTGATATAAATCAGCCCATTTGATTCTCTCAGTCACTCTGAGAGGTAATTAGTCACATTTAATGGGTGAGGAAACTGAGGCACAGAGAGATGAAGCCATTTATGTGAGATCTCTCAGGTGGCAAATGGTTGAAGAAGGATTTGAACCAGGCTGTTGACAGATATCATATTGTGGATTACTTACCATGGCTCTATCTATCCTTCCAAGTAGAAATAAAGAGTACCAGAGTTCATTTATACCCATTTCTTTATTTTGCATGTGTGAGCTTTGAGCAAAAAGAAAAATTTACTTATAAAGGATAAACTATGTAAAGGTCCCTCAAGATAAAGTTTTAGGTAGCCAACAGAGTTGAGAGTGCAGGAGTTCTTTCAGTTTGGAAGTGGACAATTCAGGAAGCAGGAAGAGGTATGAGGCAGGGAACCATTGTGAGGACAGGTTTGGGCAGCACTTCAGTGGGAGTAGCTGGGTCAGTAAGGCATGCGTCTTCCTCTCCCTGACTGATGCTAGGTGGCAGCGACAGAGGTCTTTGCCCCCACGCAGGAGCAGTAGGTGTGCCTGCTTGAGTCACAGAGGCCTAGCAGGGCCCCAGGTGACTGCCATTACCAAGTGGAGCCAAGTTCCCATTTAGTGGTTAGAAGCCACTGGTACCCTTGCCTGGAAGCACAGTGGGTCCTCCCACTTCTAAACTGCCCATGCAGGAGATGGCAACCACAAAACAGCGTTCAGAGACAGTCTAATGAGGAATCTCAGAGACAGAGAAGCGTATCACCTAGACTACCAAGTGTTTGAAGGAAACATTCGAAAGGAAGAAAGGAAGGAATCGGCCTCAACAGAGTTAATCGATCAAACAAGAGACAATAAAAAATACAACAAGAATAGGGAATTATGAAATATTTATTTAGGGTTTTTGGAAATAAACAATTGTTACAAAAAGTTGGTAACAATGTTCATTCTGACTGAATGGCAGAATGAACACAGCTGAAAGGTCTGCTGGAAGATGAATCGTGGAATTCTACCAAACACAGAAAAAAAGATAAAGTACTTAAAATTGTTCAGAGCCATGCAGGGTAGATTAAGACACCCCAACATTTATCAAGGAAGATTTCAGGGAGAGAGTTCTGAGGGGTTGGCAGGAAGTACTCAAAGATATAAGAAAAGAAAATTGTACAGAATTCAAAAAAGTCATGAAGACCAAGAGGGCTCATTAAAAACCCACACTTCCCCACTGTGGCAAGTTACAGATCTCGGAGAGAAGAAAGTGTTCGGGATGCTGTGTGGTGAAAACAGATAGACTTTCTGCAGTGGAATGAGAATGGGTTTAGACTTCCGTGTAAGCCGACAAGAAGATGGAGAAAAGTAGTTGCGGTTCTGAGGGGAAGAAAAAACTGTGAAACTAGAATGTGGATCCGCACAATCTATACTCAAGTGTGACGGCAGTACTGGTAATCAATAGCAGGTGTTACTGGTGACGCTGGCCCTTGTGTGAGTTTGGTGTGTGGTCCGAGGCAGTCGTCAGCATCTATTCTCACCTGCCTGGGCACCCCGCCCACTGAGCACGATGGGTGGGAACGACCACCTTTCCCCGCTGCTCTGCAGAAACGCTTCCCCAAACAGGCCGGCGTGCACATGGTGCAGGTGCGTGCCCCGGCCTCTCCTTTGCCGAAACCACACTTAGTCACTTAATGACAGCCCAAGCCACAGGCAGTCATTTAATGACCAGTCTTACTGCACGGCAGGAGCCCTTCCTTCTCTGTGTTTGTGGCCTGTTCTAGGCTCTCAGCTATTTCGCAGGCATTTGGAATTGGCTGGTCAGTTTTTTTGAAAAACAAAACAAAACGAAACCTCCTGGGATTTCATTAAAATTGTAGTGAACAATTCTGAGGGAACTGACATCTTTACAATGTGGAATCTTCCAAACTGCAAATAAAATATCCCCACCTGCTCAGGTCTTCTTCACTTCTCCGTGCTGTGTTCAGTCTTTTTCTAGTTAGGGACTTGCGCATCTTTCATTTTAAAATTTTCCGTTTTCTAGATGAATGTTGCTAGTATATAAAAAGTATTTGAATTTGTTCTATTGACCTTGTATTCATCAGTCTTGGCAAGCTTACTTTTAAATTCTCATAAAGTGCGTGTTGATTCCTTTGTGAAAGATAATTTTTTTCATTTGAGTCTTGACTTTTAACCAGTTAACTAATGGTCTGATGAATCAAGTGACTTATTGCCCTTGCTCAGGCCTCCGGTTCAGTTTGAATGGAGGCAGCGATAATGCTCTGCTTGCTTTGGTTTTTCAGCAAAAGAGAAGCCCCTCCATTTCTCTCCACCTGTAAACACTGTTGAGGGACTTGAAAGGTGAGCACGTTCCTGGCTCGATATGGAAAGTTGAAAATTTCCCCCCATTAATGTATCAATGATAAAGAGTCCCAATTGGAATCCCCCGAGGTTGTTTCATAGGCCTTGATAAACTGATTCAAAATTTTTCTAGAAAAGAATGAATATGTGCAAGAATTGTCTAGGAGTTTCTGGAGAGTACAGCCAGTGAAGGGGTTAGGTCAGCTACCCTAACCTGAAGCAGCAGAGCCGAGGACGGGGATTCTTGTTCAGGTATTTTGGGGCCGGGGAGCTGAGGGGTTGTCTTTGAGGAAGCAGGACAAGGCAGGGGAAATGTTAATCAGCCACCTGGGCTCAGCGAGAGATCAGTTTCCATCTGGTCCTATGGGGGAAGCGCTGGATGACAAATTGCAATTACAAAATGGGTCCTGTTTTGATGAAAGGGGACTGTCCTGTCCTGGAATAAATACCCTTGCACCAGTGAGTCACTCCTGAGGTGTGCCCTGGCGGGGTGGGGTGCTCTGTACTTCCCTAGTGGGTGGTTCCCAGTTGGCTGAGAGTCATTTCACAGACAGAGGACAGCTGTGAGTTATCAGCCGAATGAGTCACTGGGTGACAGAAACACTCTGGTTAAGGGTCTCTGGGTGGGACCCCACCAGCATCCACTACAACATTATAGGTTTGCAGATGAAAAATGTTACAAGCTGATATCAGTAACAGACACACAGAAGTTGTACCAAACCTGGGATGCAATGGGGAACTTCTCGGTCCTCTGATTGAGCTTCATTATTTTCTGTCCTCACTCATAAGCACAGAAACTATTTTTATGGTTTCTAATCATTAACATGTTTTCTACATTTGGGGCAGTTTTAATACCAGAAGACACAGATAAAATAGAAGAAAGGGGGAAAAAAGAGAAGAAGGAAGAAGAGTCCAATGACTGGAGGTTGTGATGACCTTTGAAAATTAGGCTTAGAAAGAACAAGGATGAGAAACCTGTAAGCAGATAGGGACATTTTGGTGTGCAGCAGACTGCCCCAGAGGCAGTTGTCCCCAGTGATGGTGACCCCCAGAGCACGGTTGTATATGTGGTCCTCTAGAGGAGAGGGGCAAGGGTTGGGGAATGGGCAGATGCCACTGACCTGGGCTGTGAAGATGTCCAGAGGGGTGGTTGTGGTTAGGGTGACAGGAAGACCATGTGCCAAGTTTGGGGTGGGGGGCTGTGGTTGGGGGAAGGGTGTCACTGTGAGATTTTGTAAACCTGCAAAGGGGACATTGGAAGTGACTAAAGGAAGAATGGCTTGGGAGAAACAAGAGCAGGAGAGAGACTTCAAATGGGCACTTTGCTTCCTGATCTCAAGACCTGAGTGGCTGTCCCCAGTGGAGACTGTGGGAGGTGGTGGTGTCAGGCATTTCTGGGAAAGCCAGTGGGAGAGAAAATGCTTCAGACAGAACCTGAGGGCATATGAACGTAACTGGGCAATGGAGTAGGGAGTCGAGGGTTCCAGAGAAAGGAATTAGAAGGCAAAGTGGTAGGGATATTAAAACATAGAGCATTATTGCCAGCTCAAGGATTTCATGTCATCTCTTTTCTTTTTAAAACAGTTTATTTATTGGGAGGCATTGATTTAAAAATATATATAGGTTTCAGCCCTGGCTGGTGTAGCTCATTGGATTGAGTGTGGGCCTGTGAACCAGAGGATCGTGGTTCGATTCCCAGTCAGGGCACATGCTTGGGTTGCAGGCCAGTTCCCAGCAGGGGATGCATGAGAGGCAACCATACATTGATATTTCTCTCCCTCTCTCCTTCCCTTCTCCTCTAAAGAGAAATAAATAAAATCTTTTAAAAATAAAAAAATTATATAGGTTTCAAGTGTACATTTCTATGATACCTGATCTGTATATTGCATTGTATGCCCATCTCCCAGAGTCAAATCTTCTTCACTCAGCATATATTTGACCCCCTTTACCCTTTACTCCCCCATCCCCTTCTCTCTGGTCACCTTCACACTGTTGTCTGTGTCTATGAGTTTTTGTTTGATCATTTTTTAATTTCATCAGCATCCAGGGTTAACTGCATAATGAAAGGCTAATTCTTTCCAAACCATCCTCAGTTTGTATATTTCTCAGTGACAGTTAGAAAGCAGACGTAATTAATACTGCTGTGAGTTTGCTTAAAGAGCAGAGATCAAAATACTTCTTCATTTTCTTTAAAGCAAACTGTGCGTGTGGAGATTGAGACAGACATCAGTCAGCCCTTGGAAGCCACATCACGGAGCCGCGCTGCTTCCTCAGGCAGACGTTCAGAGGGGAGAGCGGAGGTGTTCGTCTGGGACTTGGTGCTTGGTGGCAGAGATGAACCTTGATACCTGTGTCCAACTGCTGCTTCTGTTAATGAGCTAGCAGAGCCTGTAGGGGCGCCTTAAGGTTGGCAGGAAAAACTAGAATCAGGAGGTGGAACTTCCTGTTGAGGTTTTTTTTTTTTTAGTAGCGTTGTTTTCCTGAAATCAGAGAGCTGGTTGGATGTTTACGAATCATGGACGCTTAGCCCAATGTCTAGTATATGGAAGACTCTCATTGTTACTCAATGAATTAAAATGGGAGATTTCATAATTAATGGACAGGCTGCTTGAGAACCAGAGCTGGTGTGTGTGTGTGTCTGTGTGTGTGTGTGTGTGGAGCTGCCCACTCCAACTTTCCTTGTGACTTTTCCTCACCACTTTTCTAGCAAGATAGTTTTCTTTCATTTTCTCCTTTAGGCTTGGCATCCTCCACATGATATAACTGCAGAGGTAACATCATTACAGAGACTGGGCTTGTCCGGACGTGGCTCTGTACGTCTGTGGTAAGTATGCATTGATTGAGAGCTTCACGTGGCCATGAACCAGTGGTCCAGACCTGGGCTGCTAAAACTTCTGGTGGCAGGTCCCCATCCCAGAGACTCTGACTCAGTTTTGTGTGTGTGGAGGGGAGGGAAGTAGGCATTTTTCTTAAGTTCCCCAGGAAACTTTAATGTGCACCCAAGGTGGAGAACCAGTTCTCCTCAGAGGATTCCCAATACCATTATGGTCAAAGGACCTTTCAAGGTCTCCCTCCAACCTGGATCATACTTTATTCACCGTATTTTGCTGTGTATAATGCACACCCACGATTTTTAGCTCAAACTTTCAGGGAAAAAAATCTTCCATTTTAATTTTTTTAATTCAATTATTTATATTTAGAAACAAAATCAGTGATCATATTCTAGGTAATTATTTGCATACAGATACTGTCAGTGCTTTCCAGAGCTACACTTTTAAGGCATAAGCATAAATAAAAAAATTAAGAACATCTATATAGATATGGAATTAGTACTACCCAGGTATAATGCATATCCTTATTTTATCCTCAAAAATTTGGGCAATAATTTTTTTTTATACACAGCAGAACATGATAACTTGGCCATTCTATTGCTGCCAGTGGTCCTGGATTGAGCTCCTGCTTTTAGTCTTATTTTGTGCTTTGGTTAATTTAGATTTCTTTATACTTGGATCCCCAAAGGAATTTCTGAGGGATTTGGAGAAGTTAGAAGTTGCAACTCTCTTCCCCTCTGTCTAATATGTATACTGTTTGATGCGTTATAATACGTGTACTCTGTCTAATGTGTATGATGGGTATACTACAGCTCCCCATACAATTGCCAACAACTTTGAGGGCATAACTTTCATGGCCACACATGAATGAAGGAGGAAATTGCATCCTTAATTTTGTTGTAAAACTTGCATGAGGGATTTGTGAGGGAAATCATCATTGAGAAACCACAGGTTGTTTCACTGGAAATGCAAAAATGATAATGACTAGGGAGAGGCAGGGAGCCAGAGATAAATTAAAGAACTCAATTACTCATTTTACACATGCTTCCTCGGGCCACACTCAGCTACCTCCGTCTGTCCAAGAGCCAGGTACGTGCTTTCTTCTGCTCTGACCGAAGACATTTTGTGTTTTGAGAATGCTTGTTTGAAAGAAGAACTTCTATCGGGCATGACTTTCCTTGGGGGTGGTTTCATTTAATTCAGTGTCTACACTGACATGGTATTGGATCATCTTCATGTTGTTTGACAGTGAGTTGATTCATTGTATTTCTGAGTTAACCTGCAAGGAATCCATGCCAGGAAACCCAGGGGAAAATGGAAGTTTTAACAGCAGCTGTCAGATGCCTTAGTGGGGGCGGGCCCTTGATTGAAAAGATCCCCTAAAGTATGTAGGCTGTCAAAAATGTATTCTGCCTTCACCTCATTCTTGTTTTAAAACTGTTTCTTAAAGACTTTATCAACTAATTATAACATATCTATTTAGAGGTGAAGAAAATAGAAAATATATTTTGTTTATTTTCGGTAAATATGAATTGTTCTTAAATTTCGTTTTTGATGAGATAACAAAAGTAAGGTGAACTCCCTGTGCAAGCTTGAAATAACATAGATAGTCATTTAAAAAAAAGAAGCCCTTTCACTCTACTTACTAGTCTGTGGCTGCAGATGCATCACCGTCTTTTAGGAAAAGCAAGCCCAGGGGCAAGTGTTCACGTGGTCGGGGTGGGGTTGGGATCGCCGAGGAGGAATTTACCCAGCCGCCGTCTGCATTTTGAGTCCATTGCAAGTCTCAGAGCAGCAGACACTCTTGGCTGCGTCCTCCGCCTTCCCCTTGCCCGGCAGCAGGACCTGCACCTGGACAAGCCGAAGGCGGAGGACAAGCCCTGTGCCTGCCCGGGGAGCGTGCCTCAGGGAGGGGGCGGCGGGCAGGCAGGGGCAGGCAGGTTCTGAGAGCAAACAAGAGAAGAAAACCATATAAGGCAGTGACCTTGCCCCTCGGGGACAAGAGAGCTGAGAAGCGCTGGATGGTACCAGGCTGATGCTTGGCTCTGGCCAAGTGATGGTCATGTGAAGGCCGAGTGAAGCGGGGAGAAGCAGGCTGTGGGACCTTTCACCCAGAGGGTGGAAACCCCTCTTTTTTTGTTTTTCAAGAAAACACTCTACTGAGGTATAATTGACACGTACAAAGCTTACCTATTTAATGTACACAATTGAGTTTGGAGGTAGGTGTGCACCCTTGAAATCACTCGTGACCAATGCCGTTAACACATCCAGTACCTCCCAAATGGTTCGTGGTCGCTCTCGTGGTCAACAGAGGTGTCGTCTGAAATACTCTCTGAGAATTCTGCAGCTCAAATCCAGGCCTAGGTCAATGTCTGAACTTGATTCGTTTGCTGAAATAGTCTGAGACCCCTCTTTTGTGGACCAGTGCAGGAAGAGCAGGGGAAGGAGGAAAGGTCCCCTGGACCTAAAGCAACTCAGACAAGCGAAGAGTGCTCATTTGTTTTCTTCCTTTCCTTCTTTTCTTCTTTCCTTCTTTCCTCCCCTCTTTCCTTCTCTCTCTCTCTCTCTCTCCCCCCGCCCCCCCATGGTATCCTTCAATTACAGTTCACATTCAGTATTATTTCGTATGAGTTTTGATTGTCGCTGCTGTTTGGGATCTCGCTGGAATCGTCATGGAGTCACTAGGCACAGTGACCGCTCGGTTTGGGCTCCATCTTTTCAAAGAGCTGAACAAACTAAACAAGGGCAACGTCTTCTTCTCCCCGGTGAGCATCTCCACCGCCATCGGCATGCTCCTCCTGGGGGCCCGCGGGGCCACTGCCGCCCAGCTGCGGAAGGTGAGTAGGGTGGGCTGCCCAACTTTTTAAACACGGTCTCTTTTCTCGGGTGAGCCTTCTCGAGTTTACTCGAAAGCATGCTCCTCTCGGCCCGTGGGCCAGGAGAGGAAGGACGTGTGTGGACGTGGAGCAGTTTCAGGTCTATGGGTAAAGTCCTCTTCCCTCTGCACATTCCACCATGCTGTCTGCTCCCTGGTGCCCGAGATTCCTTTGGGTGAGGGCTGGGTGTGTGGCCCTGTCCAAAGCCATCAACCTCATAATTAAAGACAGAGCGTGAAGAACCATACCTACTGGGACAAGTTGCATAATCCCTAGGAGGGTATAAATGACACATCAAAGGTGAATATACGCACGGCCAAGCCAACGAGGCTCCTCTGAAGACAGCCAAAGCTTTTCATGATTTTGTAAGGAGACAGATGTGACCTGTGTGCCCCTGAGGTGTCTTTAGCAAAAGTCCACTTCCCCCAGACTGATACTGTGTGAGGTTTTCTCTGCTCTGACTGCCCCTACCATGATATTTTCTGTCCCTTCCAGGTTCTTTTCTCTGAACAAGACACAGAAAGCTCGAGAATCAAAGCTGAAGAACAAGAGGTGGGAGACATGTCTGGTTACCCTCACTAAGGTTGCTTTGTAGATGTGGGCTCCCTGGGGAAATGTGTGGGAGAGGTAATACTTGATTTTAAGCAGTAATGATCACACCAGTGACATAATGTTACTAGGGTTGTGCAATGATAATAAATCCTGAGTACTAAAAAGAGACCTTAACTTCAATTCATGCTAACCACTGTGATGGATGCTGGAAAGGCTAACAGACTGAAAAGTCCCTACAGCAGAGTAGATGGGTTTGGAGGTAAACAGATTAGGGGTTCGAATCCTGGCCCAGTGAGTTAACAGCTGTGCTGCTTTGGGCAAGTTATTCATCTTCTTTGGGCCTTTGGAAAGTGTTCAGCAAAGTGTCTGCAACACCCTGGTGACTTGCCTAGTGGTGGTGGTGGTAATAGTAGCCGGTACTGTTACTACATTGTAATTTTATTTTAAGACTCTCACCCCTGCTCTGAAGTTTTTTTTTTTTTTTTAAGATTTTATTTATTTATTTATCTTTAGAGAGGGAGAGAAACATCAATGTATGGTTGCCTTTCGTGCGTCCCCTGCTGGGAGTTAGCCTGCAAGGAACCAGCCTGCAACCCAGGCATGTGCCCTGACTGGGAATCGAACCGCGATCGTCTGGTTCGCAGGCCCGCGCTCAATCCACTGAGCTACGCCAGCCAGGGCCTGAAGTTTTATTTTTATTTATTAAATATTAGCACAGGACTAATAACTGCCTGGGGCCTCTTTCAGCTCTGGGGCTGAAACATTTGTCACTCGAAGGACAGAGTGCACACGCATGGGAGGGAGGTTAAGTTCATAGATCGGGGCTGGCATTTGGAGGTGGCCAGAGCTCTCAGGAAGGGCACATCTGTCCTGACCATTGTCACAGCCCAGTCCCAGACCCTCACAAAGCCAGGCGTCAAGTCACCCGGCCCCACAGGCTGTTCATCCCACCATCCCCCACGGCCAGGTTCTCTGGGGTCTTCAGGTGTGCACATGGAAAGTCAGGCTTCCTTCCAGGTTTTATCAGCAGAGTTGGGTTGGATAGGGCTTCGCTGTCCACCAGTCAATAAGCATAGTTGTTTGAGAGCACTTTTTGTGAGAGAAAAAAGACTATAGATACTAGAAATTTTAAGATAGTATGTGTGGCTCACATTTATGGCTTTCGTTTCATTTCTGTGAGACAGTGCTGGTCTGTAGTATATATCTGAGAGGTAGGGTGTAAGCATTTTCCACTTTATCAAATATCACCCCAACATTTGCTGAAAGGATGATACCAACATCTCTTCCTCTCAGCAGTGGATAAAGACCCATTTCATACGGTTGTACAGGGAGAGTCCCACCAGCCTTACAATCCCCAGCCATCCATTTTCATCCATCCATCCATCTTTTTATAGTGATATATATATATATTTTTTCTGTATCTATTGATGATCAATGCTTTTTTTCCTTGTCAACAGAGTGAATTACATTAAGAGTTTCTAACATTAAGTCCATTTTGCATCTGTGGGATAATCAACTGGATCATGATTTAAAATATATATATATATATACTCACATTATTTAATTGGATCAGGTTATACTTTGTTTAGTGGTTTTTAAAAATTTATGTTTTAAACATGATCGGTCTGTGATATTGTGCTTTGTCCTGTCCTTTTCCTAGTTTTGTTATCAAGATGTCACTAGACCATGGTGGGAAATGCTTCTTTTTGTTTTATTCTCTGGAAGAGTTTGTATAAATTCAGAAACACACCTAATATTCTGCTCAGAATTTGGATGTAAAACTGCCTGGGCCTTGTGATTGATTGATAATTTCTGTTTCTATAATTGTGGCTACTTTAGATACGTCATGAGTAGAAACTCATACCATTTGTTATTGTGTGTGTGTGCGTGCGACTACCTTGTTTTGTTTACCATAACGTCATTGAGATTCATCTATGTTGACGCATGTAACAGCCTTTCCTTCTTTTCAAAGACTGTATAATATTCCTTGGTATGTATAGACCGCATTTGCTTTATCCATTCACTTGTTGGTACTCATTTGGGTTGCTTCCAGCCCTTGGCTGTTGTGAATGATACTACAATTAACGTAGACGTGCAAATATCCCTTTGAGATGTTGCTTTGAATTCTTTTGGATATGTTCCCAGAAATATGTTTGCTGGACCATATGCTAATTCTATTTTTAAATTTTGAGAAACCTCCATACTGTTTTCTATAACAGCCACATCATTTGAAATTCACACTAACACTGCACAAGGGTTCTAACTTCTCTGCATCCTCATTAAACACTTGTTATTCCTTGTTCTTCGACAGCTGCTATCCTAATGGGTGTGAGGTGATATCTCATTATGGTTTTGAGATTTGCATGCTTGTGATTAGTGATGTTGGGCACCTTTTTATATGCTGTTGGCTCTTCATGTGTTTTCTTTGGAGCATTGTTTATTCAAGTCCATTTTCCCCCCATTGGGTTATTTTTGTTGTTGTTGAGTTATAGAAGTTCCTTATATATTTTGGATGTTATCCCCTTATCACATTTATGATTTGCAAGTATTTTCTTTCATTATGCAGCTTGCCTTTTCACTGTGTTGACTGTATCCTTTGAAGAGCATATGTTTAATTTGATATAATCCCACTTGTCTATCTTTGCTATTGTTGCCTGTGCTTTTGATGTCATACTCAAGAAATCATTACCCAACCCAGTCTCCTAAAGTTTTCCCCTTGTCTTCTTCCAATAGTTTTATAGTTGTAGGTCTTATTCTAGGTCTTTAACCTATTCCGAGTATTTGTGTGTGTGTGTATGTGGTGTGAGGTAAAGGTACAACTTCATTGTTTTGCATGTGGGTATTAGATTTTCCAAGCACCTTTTGTTGAATAGATTGTTTTTTTCTCATTGTGTGGTCTTAGCACCCTTGTTGGAAATTACCTGGTCATTTAAGTAAGGGTTTATTTCTGGGCTATGTATTATTTCCATTGGTCCTTATAGCTCTCTTTATGCCAGTACCACATCATTGTGCTTATTAATGCTTTGTAGTATGTATTGAAATCAAGAAATGTGGGACCTCCAACTTTGTTCTTCATTTCCCAGATTGCTCTGGCTACTTGGGGTCCCTAGAGATTTCATATGAATTTTAGAATTTTTCCCCCTATTTCTTTAAAAAATGCCATTGGGATTTTGATAGGGATTGCACTGTGACTACACATCACTTCTGGTAGTATAAATATTTTAACTATATGACATCCTTGAATCATTAGTATGGGTTATCTTTCCATTTATTTACATCTTTAATTTTTTAAAGCAATTTTTTATAGTTTTCAGTGTACAAATCTTTCACCTCCTTAGTTAAGTTATGCATAGGTATTTTATCCTTTTTGAAACTTTAGTAAATGGGATTATTTTTCTCTTTGGATTGGTCATTGTTAATGTATAGAGCTGTACCTAATTTTGAATGTAGATTTTGTATTCTGCAACTTTGCTGAATTAATTTACTAGTAGTAACATATTTTTGGGAATATTTAAGGCTTTTTACATATAAGATCATGTCTTTTGTGAATAAATGTTATTTTACTTCTTTTATTTTTGATTTGCATCTCTTTTTAAAAATTATATTTAATTGATTATGATATTACAGTTGTTCTAACTTTTCCTCTACAACCCCCCTCCACCCAGAATCCCCCACTCCCTCAGGAAATCCCCCCACCATTGTTCATGTTCATGGGTTGTGTGCATAAGTTCTTTGGCTACTCCATTTCCTATACAATACTTTACATCCTCATGGCCATTATGCATCTATCTATTTGTACTTCTTAATGCCCTCACCTCTTCACCTATTCTGCCCCACCTGCCTCCCATCTGGCAATCATCAAAATGCTTTCTGTACCCATGGTTCTGCCTCTGTTCTTGTTTGCTTAGTGTGTGTTTTTAGATTCAATTGTTGATAGATTTGTATTTTTTGCCATTTTGTTATTCATAGTTTTGATTTTCTTTTTCTTAAATAAGTCCCTTTAACATTTCATATAATAATAATTTGGTGAGGATGAACTTCTTTGGTTTTTTTCTTGTCTGGGAAGCTCTTTATCTGCCCTTTGATTCTAAATGATAGCTTTACTGGGTAGAGCAGTCTTGGCTGTAGGTCCCTGCTTTCCATGACTTTGAATATTTTTTACCAATCCCCTCTAGTCTACAGTTTCTTTTCAGAAATCAGCTGAAAGTCTTATGGGAACTCCCCTCTAGGTAACTAACTTCTTTTCTTTGCTGCTTTCACAATTCTCTCTTTCTCCTTAAACTTTGGCATTTTAATTATGATATGTCTTGAAGTGGGCCTCTTTGCATCCATCTTGTTTGGGACTCTGTGTTTCCTGGTCTTGCATGTTTATTTCCTTCACCAAGTTAGGTAAGTTTCCTTTCATTGTTTTTTTCAAATAGATTTCCAATTTCTTGCTCTTTTTCTTTTCCTTCTGGCACCTCTATCATGTGAATGTTGGACCTCTGGAAGTTGTCCCAAAGGCTGCTTATACTATCCTCATTTTTTTGGATTCTTTTTCCTTCTTGTTGTTCCTATTGGTTGTTTTTTTGTTTCCTTGTGTTCCAAATAATTGATTTGGTTCCCAGCTTCATCCACTCTACTGTTGTAAGTGAATTCTTTGTTTCTGACTAGATCTTTTTTGTGCAGCTGAGGTTCTCTCTAAGTTCTTTGAACATCCTTATAACCAGCGTTTTGAACTCTGCATTTGATAGATTGCTTATCTCCACTTCATTTAGCTCTTTTTCTGGAGCTTTAATCTGTTCTTTCACTTGGGACATGTTTCTTTATCTTCTTGTTTTGGCAGTCTCCCTGTGCTTGTTTTTATATATTAGGTAGAGCTGCTTTGACTCTGTGTTTTGGTAGTGTGCCCTAATGTAGGGTCCAGTGACATAACCTCCCCTATCACCCAAGCTGGGTACTCAAGGTGCACCCTTCATGTGGGATGAGTACACCCTCCTCTTGTAGATGAGCCTTGGTTACTGTTGGCAGATCAATGGGAGGAATTTACCCAGGCCAGTCAGCTGCAAGGACTAGCTGTGACCACTGACCACCAACCTCTGTCCTCTGTGGAGGATCAGCTATAGAGGGACAGGGTGGTGGTGCTCCGATGTGGTCTGTGCCAGTCCAGTGGGTGTGCTGGCCCTGGGGTTTCCCAGGTGGTGCAGGCCACGATCAGCCCCCATCTATGTTTTTCCCAGGGTCAGCTTGCCTGAGCTATAAAGCAATTTGAGATGGCTGCTACCTGTGCTGGGCTTGGAGGTTCCTAGGCAAAGGCAAGCTGTGAATCAAGGCTGGCTGCTGCTAGTGCTGGGCCTGGTACTCACTGAGGCCAGCTGTTGCTTGTTTGGTAGGATTTAGGAAGTTGTGAAACAAGCACCAGGACCAGCCATTCACATAGGAAAGCAGCTTGGGTGGGCTCGTAAGTTGGATGAGGCAGAGCCTCTGGGGATCTCCAAGACCAGTCAAACAGTGTTAGCCAGGTTGATGGAGTCTCAGAAATGGCACCAGCTTGATGTCTCTGTGAGGGGAGGGCTTAGAAAAGAGACAATGGCCTCTGCTCACCTTGATGCCAGACACTTCAGTGTCTCCCTGTGTACCACTGCTGCCTTTCAAGCTGCTACCCTAGTGATGGAGCTTAGAGGGAGTGAGTCTGAGTAGGTGAGTCTTTGCGGGTCCTTTACGAGGAACTGCTCAGAGTTCCAGTATTTTCTTCTACTGACCCAAATCCCTGCTGGTTTTTGCACCCAGAAGTTTTGGGTACTTACCTTCCTGGCGCTGGAATTGTGGGATGGGGGGCCTGATGTATGGCTGGTACTCTTTGCTCCCGAGATATCCCTCCTGAATTTTTACCCACCACATGTAGGTGAGGGACCAGCCCGTTCTGCATCTGGATGGATGTGGTTTCTTTAATTCAATAGTTGTCAGACTTCCATTCAACTCATTTCTGATGGTTCTGACTGATGGTTGTTCCACACTTCAGTTGTAATTTTGATGTGGTTGTACGAAGAGATGAGCTATATCTTCCTATGCTGCCATCTTGACTGCCTTTCTCTTATTTTATTTTCTTCTCTAGTTTCTATGGGCAGGACTTCCAGTATTAGGCTGAATATGTCAAACAGCAGTGGTGAGAGTCAACATCTTTGCCTGATCTTAGAAGAAAAGCTCTCCTTTCACCATTGAGTGTGATATTGTCTGCGGGCTTTACATACGTGGCTTTCACTATGTTGAGGTTGATTTCTTCTATTTCTAGTTTGTTAGGCGCTTTCATCAGGAAAGGGCGTTGAATTTTGTCAACAGCTTTTTCTACATCAGTTGAGATGATCGTGTGGGTTTTGTTTTTTAATGTTATTGTGTTGTATTACACTGGTTGAGTTCCATAAGTTAAACCATCTTTGCATTTCAGTTGAAAACCAACCTCCTTGGTTATGATGTATAATCCTCTTAATGTGCTGTTGAATTTGATTTGCTAGTATTTTTTTGAGGATTTTCAAATCAGTATCCATTGAGTATTGGTACCTAGTTTTGTCCTCTTATGTCTTTGTCTGGTTTTGGTGTTATGGTTATGCTGGTCACATGGAATAAGTTTTGCTGTGCTCCCTCTTCTTCAAGTCTTTGGAAGACTTTAAATATTTCATAAAATTCTCCAATGAAGCTATCTAGTTCTGGGCTTTTCTTTATTAGAAGTTTTTGATTATGGATTCAGTCTTTGTACTAGTTATATCTGTTCACTTTCCTCCATCATTCAGTCGTGGTCAGTTGTATATTTCTAGAAACTTGAGATGTACACTTAGGTTGTTGATCTAACTTGTTCCTTTGATCAAGTCATGTTTCCTCATTTCTTTGGCACTTCGGCATTTGGAAACTCAGCCATACAGGGAAACCTTCTTAGAATCAGTCTGACTAGAGATTTTGGAGATGTCTGTTTTTAAAAAAAGTTTTAAACTTTATTGCATTTCAAATCACCATTATATAACTTAATTCCGGCCTCGATGTCCAGTTTTGGAATGAGGAGCTGCAAGCAATTAGGGTTTGTCCACATATAGGGGAATGAGCCAACTAGGGACTTTATAGTAAAACTCAGTTGCCACTGTTAGAGAAACCCATTCAGAGCCGAACTGGTCCTTGGTTGTCAGCAGTCGCTACTTTTTAACCAGGAGAAATACCAGCAACAGGGTAGAAAATCTGGAGAGTGGATTGCAGGGCTGACCAACTCAGAGGCTGGAAACCTGGATGGTAGCTCAGTCCACATAGAGGATCTAGGGGAAAAACGGCGGGCTGGAAAAGTCTAGAGGCAGAATGGTTATTTTACTCCTTAACCCCCCTTTTCCCAAACCTCTTGGATGCTTTCCTGAAACCAGGGGGAGATGTCTTAAGCCTTTTCTGGGGATGCGTTTTCTTTGGGCTCCTGGGGGTGTAACCTAATTGAAGAAGTTTGTGGTTTCTACTCGGGATCGCCCGCCTGGTGTCTGTCTGTGGTACTGCAGATTCTGGAGTCACTTTTTAAAAAATGTATATATTTTTATCATACTGATTATACTTTTACAGTCACTTTTGCCCCAGTAACTTTTTAAAAATCCACTGTCTCGAACAGATACTGCTAAACTCAAATTGGATAAAAGCCATCTAAGGAATCATTTGTTTTTCTCAGGTGCTTAGTATTGTGAGAAGCTAAAAGGAAGCATATGAAATGTTTAGGGGCCAATTCCATGGGAAACAAAAAAAATGCAACCCGGACTAGAAGACCAGATCTGTGTTGGGGAGCGGAGGAGCAGGCTCCTATGTGGAGCTGGGATTGCTTGTGACTCACCTTATCATCTGATTTGCGTCAGAGCCACCTCACCTCAGGGGCCGCACCAAGCTCACTGGTCATCCTCAAGGCTGCACAAGCTGAGGGAGAGAGCCAGCAGCTATGTCCTCTTGAGGGAGAATTTAGGCTTGCTTTTGCTGAGTTTTGAACTCACAACTCAACTCATTGAGGTTTTGTTTTGATTTTGAAGATTGAGAAGACAGAAGAGATACACCACCAATTCCAAATGTTTCTGAGTGAACTAAGCAAACTCACTAATAATCATGAACTGAAAATAGCCAACAGGTTGTTTGGAGAAAAGACATACCTTTTCCTTCAAGTAAGTTTTGCTGTGTCCACCACCTCGGTGAGGTATCTGTGAGTGGCTGATGGCCCTGATGGGACTGTGGGGCCTGGAACCATGTGGCCTGTGTGGACTGCCTGGCTTGGCCTGGATCCCTTGGTGTCCCCACTGCCTGTTTTTCAGACATCCAGGCCCTTTGAGAGCTCCTTTTTAATCTTAGAAGTTGAATTCTGATTTTTGCTTTAATCCGACTGTACCTGCCTCAACATGTGCATGGAAACACTCAAAATTTGCCCTCATCCTCAAAATCCCTTCTTACCATGTTAGTGATCTTGATGTACTGCTAAACTTACTTCGACATGTTGGCAATGGATAAATTGAAATTCAACCTCTTTCTATTCCTTCCCTGTTTCTCCTAAAGAAATACTTAGATTATGTTGAAAAATATTACCATGCTTCTCTGGAACCTGTTGATTTTATAAATGCAGCAGATGAAAGTCGAAAGAAGATTAATTCCTGGGTTGAAAGCCAAACACATGGTAGAGTATGGATGGGTCGTTCATCATAAAAATGCTTCTTGAGCGCCCACTGTGAGTGAAGCCCTCTGCTTGGCGCTGCATGGGGTATTGGGCGGGGCGGGGGGGGGATGAGCTCTGGGAGGGGACTTGGTAGGGGGTTTTCAGGGTTGAAAAGGCAGCCTGGGCATGAGGAGTGGGAGAAGGCACTGCAAATAGTGGAGAGAACTGGAGAGGGGGTCCTAGAACGTGGAAACACTTGGTGGAGAATTATTAACTGGGGTTGTGGATCACAATATCTTGAGGCCCCTAAAACTGGGCTCACAACTAACTGTCTTGGATTCGCACCCTTTTCTTTATATCAGGCACTTTCTTTCTGAGTCTGGGTCCTTGAGTGGGAATGTCATAGAGGGTTTCCTTTATCAAGTGAGGAACACTCAGCTCTCCCATCAAGGCCTACTTTTGTTACCTACAGCTGGGGCTGCCTGGGGCTCATCTCTGTGTGAGCAGCATGTGGGATGGATAAATTTTCAGCCCCATCCACAGCAGAGAACTTCACAAACCCTCCCTGCATCTTCCCCACCCCTCCCCTCTCCTCCCCAGTATGAGCCAAACACACAAGAGATACCAGAGAAGAAAGGTAATAAGCAAATATACTCTGGGGGAGGGTGATAGCTGATACTTCAGTGTTAGAGTTTTGGGTTACATTTTTTATTCTAGTTACCCAGATCTGTTATTTCAGAATGCATTTTTATGATAGTTAGTCCAAAGGAAATGCAATGGGAAAAAGGCAGGAAAAAAAGTGTCTATCAAAAAGCTAGTTTAAAGCAGTGTTCTTTAGAATTTAGTGCGAGATGGGCTGAGCCCAGAGACTAAAAATGAGCTCCTTCTCCGATAAAATAAGAATCTGGAAATCTCAGGCGGTAACTCTGTGAAGTGGGTAAGGATAATAAGCGCTAACCTTTGCTAAGTGCTTATTGGGAGGCGGATAGCAATCTACGTGCTTGCTGTTCACGTATAAGATCACTTACTCCTTTCGACAACCCTATGGGCAAGTTTCATTCCTGTTCCACAGATGTGGAAACTGAGGCACTGAGAGCTTAAATAACTTGCCCAAGGTCCCTCAGCTGATTAGACGTGAAACTGGACCCTCACAGAGGCTGTTTGATCCCAGAGCCTGAGCTCTTGACCCTTCACTCCCCAAGCCATCCCATGGGATATGCAGGCAGTGGGCAGTGAGGACATTCCATCCCGTGAAGCCTTTGTGGGTGGGGCCTGCCAGTGCTGAGCTGGCTGAGGCTTTGGTGACCAGTGAAGGCCACCCACATTGTGTCTACCATGCATATCACGTGTAATTTCCAAGACGGGCCAACTTAGTGGTGGTGGTTGTTTGTTTGCAGAAAGAATCAAGGACCTGTTTCCAGATGCTACTCTGAGCAGCTCCATCAAGCTGGTGCTGGTCAACACTGTGTATTTTAAAGGGCAATGGGACAGAGAGTTTAAGAAAGAACACACCAAGGAGGAGGAATTTTGGCTGGATAAGGTACAGTCCCTTATACCTGGGACATGCTTATGCGTGGAATGCAAATTCTCACCGCGGACTTCAGTCCCTGCCCAGGGCGGACAGCAGATGCTGAGTGGGAGGCTCTGAGCATTAGCAGGGTTTAGGTTGAGCGCATGGTTTTGGTGAGCACGCCTGGGCGTCTTAGGCCGCTTTTGATATTCAGCGCTCTGCTAACTTGTTGCAGGACACCAGTACACCGGTGCTGATGATGACCCAGCTTCATACCTTTAGCTTCACTTTCCTGGAGGACCTGCAGGCCAAGATGCTGGGCATTCCATACAAGAACAGTGAACTGAGCCTGTTCGTGCTGTTGCCCAATGATATCGACGGCCTGGAGAGGGTAAGGCCTCCTATTCTTGCTCCCATTTTTGGAGGCTCTGCATCTCAGAGCTTGTTCTGGGTGAGCCTGGACAGGGGGCTTCTGATTTGGAGCAGGTGTCTGGCAGTGCCCTGTGGAAACGTTTCCGACGCTGTGCAGGATGTCTATTGAGGAGCCGTAAATGATGTCAGGTTTATGGGGGATGACCAGCACTAGGATATTTGGGAATGAACTAAAATGAACATTTCAGGTCATGTGGGGATAGGAAAGATTGCCCTGCATTCTGAGAAATGGTTGATTATCTAGGCACCATTTTTCCCAGAAAAAAAAATCACATGTGCACATATCCAGCAAATTCTGCCTGCTATTCAGACCTTCTGAAAGCTTTTAGACCTTCAATTTAAAAAAGTTTTAGGTTTATGGCAAAATTGAGAAGATGCAGAGATTTCCCATTCACCCTGTGCCCCACACAACATACCCCCCCACACAATCAACATCATTTATCAGAAAAGAATAGTATGTACATATTTAAAACCCAGATGACCCTACATCCACCCACAGTAATCAAACAAAGTCCATAGGACCCTTAATCTTGCACCCCTTGATTTAATTCTACCCACTTTTCTGTTAAAGCATTTAGGAGCCTTATGTCCTTTGAAGCTAATTAACGTCCTAGAACCTCGATATTTTCCCATCTATGAAATGGGCTTCACGGTTTTAGTGTGTAGTGGCATTATAATGACTAGTCACCATACTCTGTCTCTATAACACACAGACAGTACCACTATTATAATAATATAGCACCTATGATGTATGTTGTTATAATACCGGATGCTGTTCTGTTGCTATAACACGTAGCTGATAGCCTTCATTGTACATCAGAAAATACTGGAGGACAGCGAACTGGCAGTTTGTAGAAAAACTTAAAGAGTATTCCTCCCATGACTCAAAAACCCCAGTTGTGGGAATCATCCTAGGGAAATAATGCAGAAGAAAAACATGGCCTGTCTGAGCCAAATTAGTAATTTCTGCATTAAATATACTAGGACATGTAGTTTGAAATTCATCAAGATAAGTATTTTTATATCTACAGAATCTATCATCTATCACAATATGTGATACGTACTAGATGCTTGTAAACAAATGGGGTAATGTTGGGTAAAATTGATCAATTTGATGAAAATATCTATCAGTTTGAAGATATTTTGGAGAGATCTGCAGTGGTGTAAAAAGTTTACATTATAATAAGGAAAATAGATATTCACTGTGATTGCAACTAGGTAAATACGTATTTTTACATGTAAACATTATGATTTTATTGTCATACATTTATACAAGCATATTTTATTATCTTTAAAACTTATGTATAATATATTGCATACAAAGACATTGGGGAAATAGTAAACTGTAAAATAATATGTAGTAGAAGTTACATTTTTCATCTTTAAAAATTCTCAAAATGCTATTGACTTTTCATATATGCCCAGTTAATTTAAATAGAGAAATATAAAGCAAGTGCCTGCTATAGAAAGACAAGTCTAGTAAAATGAACTTTCTGCTTTTGTCACTAAAATTCATGATTTCTGACTGATGCAAATCTGTGTTACACTCTTTCAAACTTTTATTGGTCATCGTGCCATTCTCCCCCACCTTTTTCTTAACAGATTATAAACAAAATAAGTCCCGAGGAGTTGGAAGAGTGGACCAGGCCGGGGAAGATGAAGCAGAGGCCTGTGGATCTGCGCCTGCCCCGGTTTGAGCTGGAAGACAGTTACGACCTGCAGGCGCCGCTGGCCGCCTTGGGGATGGGGGATGCCTTCAACGAGCACAGGGCAGACTATTCAGGAATGTCCTCCCGCTCAGGGCTGAGCACCCAGAAGTTCCTGCACAGGTCCTTTGTGGTGGTGACGGAGGAAGGCACTGAGGCCACAGCAGCCACTGGGGTGAGCTACGGGGTCTCCTCAGGGCCCAGCTATGAAACTGTCCACTGCAATCATCCATTCCTGTTCCTCATCAGACACAGAGAGTCCGACAGCGTCCTCTTCTTCGGCCGATTTTCCTCTCCTTAGGCTCGTCGTTGGCTTGGCAGGAAACCAGCGTGGGAGTATTAGTACGACTATAAAAAAAGCCCAAGCTTTAACAAAAAAAGTTTTGCTTTTCTAGCTTGCATTCCAACATTATCATCAAAATGGACGACTTCATATTTGCACTGGGTGTGTGTGTGTGTGTGTTTATAATTTTCTTTCTAAGTGAAGCGTCCTTTTGTTTGTGTTATGTGTAAAATGAGTTAAATCAAGGCTCATTGTATTATGCTGTTGACTTCTTCTGAAAGGAAATTAATGACTTGTAGTTTTATGCACTAATGAAAGAAATAGCCTTGTCAGTAAAGGCTATGGAATAGTGATTTTGGGAGTCCCTCCAATTTTAATGTTTTGGCCAAAGATAATACGCAAGTAAAATAAAAAAATAATTTACTCAATTCGTGTGTTATTTTTGTTTTGCAGCAAATGGTATAGCAAACTGCACATAGGAAAGAGAATTTAGAAACACATTGGCAAAATGTAAATTAAAACTCAAAAGCCAGAATAAAGTGAAGCAATATAACAGGCAGAGAGGATGCCCATGTCTCTACCCCCTATTCTGACGGAGCGTATTATTAATTATCCATTGTATAAGCATCTTGACAATGTGAAATCAGTGTGATCATAAAATAAGATGCACTTACTTTAATCCTAGAACTTGATGAGTTTAAATTTTTTTTAAAATATTGATTCCAGAGAGAGGAGAAGGGAGGGAGAAAAGGAGGGAGGAAAACGTAGACCTGAGAATAAGTTTCCTTCCACACACGCCCTGACTGGGGATCGGGCCGCACCCCGGGCCGTGCCCTGACTGGGAGCGGAATCTTTGATGTTTTGGTTTGTGGGATGATGCCCAAGCAACTGAGCCACACAGGCTGGGGTGAACTTGATGAGGTTTGATAAATGTGTACATATGTGCAAACGCCACCACACCCAACACACAGAACATTTTCATCATCCTCCAGGGTGCCCTTGCTCTGTTCCCTGTCAACCACCCCACACAGCCCCAGCTCATACAACCAGTGACCTGCCTTCAATGACTACAGGATAGATCTGTCATTTGCAGGGTTGCATTCAAATGCATTTATATCCTATGTCCTCTTTTGTGTCTAGCTTCTTTGGCTGAGCACTGAGATCGTCAGTGTTGGGATATCAGTAGTTCGATACTTCCTATTGACAGACAGACAGTATTCCATTGAATGGATAAACCATATTTTGTTTGTCTATTTACTCATTGATGGGCATTGATGTTGCTTCCAGTGTTTGGCTACTACGCATAATGCTATGATGCATATGTGTGTGTGTACATCTTTGTGTAGACACGTGCTTTCATTTGTCTTGGGTAGGCACCCAGGAGTGAAGTTGCTGGGTCCTATGATACGGTGAAATTTATGCGGCGCTGCCAAACTGTTCTCCAACGTGGTTGTGCCATGTTCTACTCTCAAGAGCAACCGGGAGCATTCCAGTTGCTCGGCATCCTCACCAGTGGCTGGCGTGGCTGGCGTTCGGCATCCCACCCATTCTAGTGGGGGTGAAGGTGCCCTCCATTGTGGCTTTGATTTGTGCGTTTGCGTTATGACTGGTGGTGTTGAGAGTGTTCTCATGTGTGTGCATACCTTCTTTTTTGAAGTGTCTATTCACTACTTTTGCCCATTTTTATGAAATCGTTTTCTTATTATTGAATTGTAATTGTTTTTGATGTATTCTGAATAAATGTTCTGTGTTAGCTTTATGAATTTAATTTTGGTGTCATTAAGCCATTTTAAATTTTAACAGAGTCCGATTTGTCCATGTGTTTCCTGTCTTATTTGAAAATTTTTCGCATATGTCAAGTTTGCTAAGCCTGTCTTCTCGAACACTTATGGCATTAATGTTGACATTTAGACCTATGACTAATTTTAAAAAAATATTGTTAAGTAAGGCTTGGGGCTCATTGTTTCTCATGTGGTCATTCAGTTGTTCCAGCAGGACTACTCTTCCCTCGATGAATTAACTGCCCTGGCGACTTCGTGGCAGGTGTCTGTGTGGGTCTGTCTCTGGACCCTCCGTTCCTCTACTGATCTCTATGGCAACGTCTTCTCATCCCTGAATATGGTCCTTCCTGAAATTTGATTTGTCTAATAATATAGCTGTTCAGGCTTTTGTATGACTAGTGTTGGCATGGTATGTCTTCTTCCATCCTCTCATTCTAACCTGAGTGTGTCCTTATACTTACAGTGAGTTTTTGTTTTTTTAATTAAAGTTATTGGGGTGACATTGGTTAATATGATGCTATAGATTTCAAGGATACCTTCTACAATATGTCATGTGTTTATTGCATTAAAAACCGATGTCCTATAGTGGGATGTTGTGGGCGTCCCGTGGAGATGGAGTGGATAGACTGATGGTACCACATATGCACCAAAGAAGGAGGAAGAGGTTGATTAGCTACATAATGAGGCTTTCTGGGGAGAGAATGGCAGGGCGCCTGGCCTCAGAGCTCCAGGAGGCTTTTATTGTGATTAGGGTTTGGGTTCGGCTGAAGGGCGTTCTTGTGTCTGGTCAAGACTTTTTTGCTTGGTTTGTACTTCCCCGTAGGTGCCAAGGGGGGGAGCTCAAGGGCTTCCTTACCAGCCAGCCCAATGTAGCTCTCTTGCTTTGGCTCCAAATTCCCTGAGTCTCAGGCTCCTGGGGGTTATATACACCACCGCTACCCATACTTGGCCTTCAGCACTTGTCTGGGGCCCTGTCTTCCTCCTATGTCCTGCTCCAGACAAGTGAGTGTTGCAGTCCTGTCTCTTCTTGGGAACAATCGCCTTTCCTTAGATTTCAGGCTGGGTGGTGGCCTTGCACCCACAGCTTTCTGATGGGCTTAAGAATTTGTGTGTTATTCAGATTTTTCTGTCTTTTTCCCCCTGTACAGGTGGAATTAACACTCCTTCCAGTTTTCTCCATCACAGCAGAAGCTGGAAGGCTCTGTGATCAGGTGACTCATGTCCTCTGCACTCCTGAGCTTCCCAGTGCTTGCCCGGAGTGCCCAAGCCCCAGGCCAATTATTTCCAGAGAAACTGTGCTATTTTCTGTATTCCTGTGAGAAGTGTGTTTTTGCCGAGACCCTCTGAAATCTGCGGCTGCAGAGCTCTCTCTGGCCAACCCTTATGCTTTTCCCCTTACTGGCTCCAGGGCCTTCTGGGCAGCCTCAGCTGTCGGGGAGTGACAAGCTTTTCTCTGCTCTCAAGGTCTCTCAGCGGGGCTCACCATCGAATAGACCTGAGACAGAGCGGGGAATAACCAAATTTAATCCATACACACGTGTGGGAACCCTGCATACACGGGAGGGTCAGGGAGCCCACACACAAGACAGGTTCGGGACAGGAAGGACCCACGGGGCTCTAAGACATCCTGAGCTAGGGATGCGGTACGGTGAGCTGGGGGCTTCAAAGGGTCCATGCAGGATGATACGAAGAGCATGTGCTTAGTAAGTAGAAAATTGTCCTGTCCTACGGACAGTAAGCCGAAAGAAGTTGTCTCTGACAATATCCCATGACGGACAAGGCCCCCAATTCAAATTCTCCCAGGCAACTGAGGGACGAAGGAAGTTTCTCCAGAGCCCACGGTTACAGCTGCCTGTAGCTGGTAACAGTCCACACGCCACAGAAGACATATTTGGGTGACTAGCTCTGAACCCCACACAGCCTTTATATGAATTATGAGACCATGAATTACACCTGCCTTCTAACTTTTATGGAAAAGGGAATTTACAGGGATATTTTTCTTCTTCTCTTTCTCCTTCTTCTCTTCCTTCCCTCCTCCTCCTTCTCATCTTCTTCTTGCTTATTAGTATTTGTGAAAGAGAAGAGAAACGATCCTGATACACAGAGCCATTCTCATGCCCAAAGCTGTCCTCCCAGAGAGCTCGCTTCTAACTCTGTTGTATCTGTTTTCTGTCTGCACCGCTCACTGTGGCTATCTTTGCATCCTCGGCATCTAGATCAAAGTCTGAGAATGCAAGTGTCCCCAACAAAACCTGACTAGTTTAAGGTTCCTGCACATCTTGTAGACAACATTCTAACCACCAGCTTATTGAGGGGACATAGAGCCAGCACGTAATGACAAGTGGCTGATGGGGAGTATGAAAGTGGGAACGTTCTAATGCCTATAATCAGTTAGACATGAACTCCAGTGCCATCAGGACTGGGCTTGTTTCTACCAGCCAAGGGCAAGTGCATCTGGGAATGGGTACCCCCGGGCCTGTGTGGTCAGTGTACTTGGAGGACAACAGATCAGTGTCTGAGGGGCAACGGGACAGGTGACATTAAATATCAAGCTTTGTGGGGAAGGAAGCAAAGTAAAGAGCCACGGGTGTGCAGCCGAGAGGTGCCTGTCCCAGCTCTGCTCTGACCTAACTGTGACCTCAAGAATGGCAGTTATTTTCTTTGGAATTTTGTTGTTTATTGCTTAATGAAGAAAATTGTATAAATGACCTCTAATATCACTTCTGACATTATATGGGTGACTACTCCTTGAAATGGTCCACTATCTTGTTATAATGGAAAATAATTAATCCAGACATACAGAGGGAATTGCGGTCAACTACTTTAGCAACAACATAAAAAATGAATTGCTGCCCATTTCCAAATGTTCCTTCTGTGTGGCAACTTTAGGGTTGGACAAACTGAATACAAATCTGGGCTCTGGAAATAGATACATGACCTTGGTTAGTTTCATCTTCCTAAGCTTCCGTTTCTTTGGTTTTATAAGAGTTCCTATTTTACTGAGCTGTTGTGAGGATAAATAGAATGTGTATTTATTAAAGACACTGGAGCAGTGTATGCATCTGATAAATGCTGGCTGCCATTTTCTTTGCCATTGCCATCATATTGCTGCCAAGGTCATCACCACTGTCATCGTCCCCAACAGCAGCAGTAGCATCCTCTAACAAAAACCAAATCGTGGCCACCCTGTCCTTAGCCACCATATTGGAATCTGAGCTGTTATTTCATCAGCTCTAAACTGTGAGTGGATTCCTGGTGGGAGAGGCATTGTCCTCACTGTTGGGTTGACATTTTCACACCAGTATTTGGATGTGAGTGTGCACAGTGTGTCTGTTGAGCCCATCAAGGGTGCTCAAAAGCTCTGACTCACTAAACGCACTCCGACTAATCCCTGGGTTTTGAAAATATTTACTTTTGATCCTACATTTGTTATGCCTTCTGCTTCTCCTAGCAAATTGTATCTCATTGCCACACCCAACAGCTTTCACTGCAAGAGGTGTGGGCAGAATAATTGCTTCTAAAATGAACATCCTTTCCATGCCTTCCTCTGGGGATCAGCAGAACATTCCAGGACCTCTGAGCTCTGGTCTGACTGCCTTATTTGTGCAGATGTATATTTGGAGGGTGCGGTTTAGGGGTGGCAAAGATGACTTTCCCAGTGCCACCATTGGTGTGATCCGGAACATGCTCTGCAGAACAAGACCAGTGCTGTGACAGGCTTCATCAGTCCCGGGATGTGGAGCCCAGAATCCTCCGCAGCAGCTGCCTTGGCATTGCCTTCAAGGTCACTGATGCGCAGCCCCTGAAATAAACACTACTGCAGGGCGGTGAACATGCAGACAACCTTCATTTGTCACGTGCAATTCAGACCAAGGTGAACTTTGGTGGAATCACCATTGAACTTAGGGTGTACTAAAAAAATGCAAGCTTTGCTTTTCTTAAAATTATTGTTAGGCATGAAATACCAGTGAAAACTTCCTTCTTAGAAGGGAAGGAAGTGCATTCTTCATCCCAAATGAAACGTGAATCATCTTAGGTGCTATTTTGGAGCATGAGTGTTCCTGGTTTCTATCTACTAGGGCCATCATTAGCAGGGAGGGAGACAACAAACACAGCCTCGGATGTTGAGGGTCCAGAAGACGAGGGCCTGGCCCTGGGTTTCTATGCCCTGGGACAGCCCCCCCTCTGGGAAGAGCACCCACAGCCCCTTGGGAATGCAGAAACTTTAGTGAATCCTGGTCTATGGGTCTGTTGCAAAATGTCTCCCTGAATTTCTGAGTTTTTTACCTGTATAAAATACACATTTTATCTTTTTGTTTTTCCCATGTACTTATTTATTTTTGATTTAATCTTTATTGTATTTTTTCCCATTACCATTTAGTCCTTTTATACCCCACTCCCCCCAGCAATGGTTTATGGCAGGGTGTCCAACTCATTTTCACCGGGGGCCACATCAGCCTTCAAAGGGCCGAATGTAATTTCAACTCCTTAATAGTTAAGGAGTAGTTGCATTTATACAGTCCTAAAATTATTTTAGCCCTTTGAAGGCAACCTCGAGGCTGATATGGTTCCTGGTGAAAATGAGTTGGACACCCCTGGTTTATGGGATCCTTATGTTTTGCGGAGTTCTAGTTTTCTGACTGCTCACCAGCTATTTTCTGACCAATGTTAGGTGCTTACATGCATATGTTATATTCATATTGCTACTACAGTTCCAGACTTCGAACTCCGTCTTGATCATCAACATTAGGGCATTTTTTCTGAACTCTGGCCTGCTTGTGTGCTGAATTTGGTTTCCCTAGCCTGGCCTTTGGGAGCCTTCCTTCCTTCCTTCCTTCCTCTCTATATCTACAACCTACTGCCTAATCCAGCATGGTACATATTAGGTGCAGAATAATTGTTTATTAAGTGGCCTATACTACACTACCCAGAGTGAGGCAGATGATGAAGCTCTTGGATTTTATGTCTGTTATAGTAGAAATAGAAATGAGCCCCTGTAGAAGGAATAAGAGGCTCCCGGGTGACTTAAATGGAGTGACTGAGCATTCAGTCCTTCGTCATAAAGTGGCTGACCCTGTGTGTGCTGTGGGTACAAGGCACGTGTGATTCTGACAGAGCCCCCTTCTGATGGAGTGATGAGATTATACAGGGAGGGTTTCTCCCAGAAAAGGGTAGTATCTTTTCATGTTGTGTCCTTTCATTGGTACCAGTGGTCCCCAACCTTTGTTGCACCACAGGCAGGCCAGTTTCGTGGAAGATGGGAGCTGGGCAGGGGAGCCAGACCTCAGGTGAGCTTCCCTAGCTTCACTGAGAAATGGCGGCGCTGGGCGGGGGCGGGGGGGGGAGAGGGGACCATCGATGTGGAGACAGCAGGTGGAGCTCAGGTGAGCTTGGCTCACAGGCAGGTTCCTAGCAGGCCAGGGACCTGCAACGGTCTGCAGCCAGGGGTTGGGGACCCTGATTCGCACGACGAGACAATTCGTGGGGCTTGGCTTTCACCTTTGATGAAGATGAAGCAACAAATAACATGGATAAGTCATCCTTTTATTGGTGATGCATTTCATAAAATAAAAGAAGATTAAACATGCAAGGGTCCCAGGTATCGCCTGCATTTAAACCAATGTAGGTGTAAGGTTAATATATTTGAATAGCAGATATAATTTTTGTGGACAGCAGACATGCTATTTTAAATTTAGAAGCTAGTGTCTTGAAATATTCTCTTTGTCCCAGAGGTGGAATTATCATAGGGAAATAAAATACATTTACATGCCATGGGGTGGGGGGCGTGGAGAGAGAGAGAGAGATTATGTTTCCAGCATCCCATTCTCAGTGATGCCGGAGGTGGGAGAGGGAAACCGAAGAGGCTCGGTTCCCTGCACCTGGGGGCTGGGTTTACTCTGTGAACGTGCCTGCGAGGCCACAGCGGCTGCTCGGGTCTAAGGGGAAGCGACTCTGCCAAAGAAGAGGATGCTGTTGGTGGTGTTGTGCTTGATGAAGAACAGGAACGGGTGGTCGCAATGGAACGTTTCAACAAATAGTAATGCAGATTTACACATGATAATGGCGGAAGCGGCTGCGGCCTCTGTGCCCTCCTCCGTCACCTCCACAAAGGACTTGTGCTGGATTTTGGACACCACGAGCTCCTGGCTTCCTGTCATGCCAGAGAAGTCGGCGTCCCGCGGACTGAAGGCGGCCACCATGCCCAGGGCGCTCATCACCTCCTGCAGGTTGTAGCTCTCTTCCACCTTGAAGCGAGGGAGGCGCAAAGCCACCGTTGTCCTGCTCTTATTCTGTGAGCTCGTCCACTCTGTTAATTTCTCAGCGGTGAGTTTCTCTTCCAGCTGTAACGATAAAGAACTTAACAGATGACTTGACTGGGTTCTCAGTGGACACAACACCATTCAACATTGGATTGAAATGTTACAGCAAATATAAACACAGGCGATTCAGTTACATATTATATAATACACAGTAATCCATCAATATATATTATGTCTAATAAGCTGAACCCTCTGTATTTTATATATTTGCATATATGTACATGTATGTATCTACATATATGCATGTAGGTGTATATATATATATTTATATATATATATATAAATGCAACAGGACCATTAAATAAAATTATTTTGCAAAAGATGAACTATACATCTCCATTTCTTTACTGCCTGTGCACTGCCTGTTTCAATTTTAAATAGTCTTTTCTAGTTAATGGCCTTTTGTATGTTTTTTTTACAATTCATAACATATAACTTATTTTTATTCCTTATTTGTTGTTTGACTTATTTGTGAACACTTTCCATATAGCTATAGTTACATAATACTACCATTAAATTGACAGTCAACATATCTTCTTAGGGAATTAATATTTTTTACGCAATCACTATGCACCAGTCCTGAGCTAAACCGTTGGCAATGCAAAGCCACACCATTGTTTCTTGTTTTGATTTTTTCATTATTTTGAGCTACCTTGATCCCAAAGCTTTTGCCTTGTTTGGATTTGCCAGCACAGGGTGGACCCCAGGATGGGGGTTCCTGATGTCACTGGTGAGGAAGATTGTGAGTGGGGCGCCCGCGGTTGTTACGGCTGTTCACATGTCCCCCCCACGTGGCGGTTCCTGCGGGCTTCCCGGGGCCGGTGTCACCCCACGATATGTTGTATTTCGAGTGTGGCAAGTTCGCTGCCACGTCAGCAGCATCACTGGCTATTGCAGTAATTGCAGGCGGCCGCTTTTGGAATGTCCTCAACACGCCAGATAGTGTTACTGATATTTTTACACATTCTCTTAAATCATCCTAACAATGGTACCAGAAAAATGCCCTTTTTTCCCCCCACAAGAACGAGACTCCAAGTGACGTTGAGCTCCTCCTAGCGGTAGACCGCTTCCAAACTGAGAAGCGAACATCAAGGTAAATCTCCTTGTCTCCGGCCCAGGAACCCACTGTGGTTCAGGGTGAGAAACGGTACCTGCTGGCGCTTCGCTTTGCCTGCTTTTGTTTATGGGAACTTGTTATTCTCCATGCATCACCTACATCAAAGTCTTAGTTTCTGGGTCTTCACATGGACAAACTGGAACCAGTGCATAACCAGTGCTTCTCATGGTTATAAAATTGTCTGTGTGCCAAGGTGTGTATATATGTATTTTTCTGAACTAACACTAATGGTTTCATTGGAATATGAACAGGATCCGTGATGAGAAAGCTTTCTATTATCTTCCTCCATATCACATTGTGATACGTAAGATATGTATTCATTTGTTTTTTACTTTGGGACACGACAGAAGGCCAGGTCCTCCTTGGGCTGTATGCTGAGAAGACACAATGTAATAGTTCTTGAGCCCCACTGGACACCACCCACGAGCTGTGGGCGGGGCCTCCGCAAACAGCCCACACCAGTGCTGTCCTACCAGGACAGTGGGCGATGGAAGGAAGGATGGAGGGCATGAGATCTTACCTGCTGGAGACCATCTATTTCATTGGGCAGCAGCAGCACCATGCTCAGGTCATTGTCTTTGTATGGTATCTCCAGGATCTTCGCTGCCATGCCCTCTAGCTTGGAGAAGTTAAAGAGACCCTTTTTCTTCATCATCTGCACAGGCTTGCTTGTGTCCTGCGGTGAGTTAGTGTGGCAAGCAAATGCCAAGGGAGACGTCAATCAAAGAAGAAAAGATCATGTTATTGAGATACCCAAATCATCCTTTTTCTAAGAGATAACCTGGGACATTTGTGAATTGGAGAGGTGAGTTTTTTAAGTGTTTCTTACTAAAATAAAGTAAAAAGAAAAGCCAGCTGTGACAAATTCTATTTTCTCCCTGCAGCTGTACATTAATCAAAGATATGTTGAAACGGAGCATTCCATGTATAGCTATGTTTTGGTCTAGAAAGAAATAACAGGCAATACCTTGTTGAGCCAAAATTCACCCTGCTCTGTTAATTCTGGATTAAATTTTTCACTCCACTGCCCTTTGAAGTAGATGGCGTTCACCAGAGCCAGAACGGTGGCACTGTTAATAGAATCTTTAGGACAGAGGTTCTTGATTTTTTCTACAAAAGAAAGAAAAACAAAGGTCTGTCATGAAAGACACAGGTGATATATCTGGAAGATGTTTTGAAAGTTAGAGTGGTCATTAGTTATTCACACTAGTCACCACGTTGTTCAGGATTCCACGGCCAAAGACCACGAGGTACCGCTCTTCTCATGGCCCCAGCCTGACGGAGTCTTCCCCGTGGAGGAGACAACAACCCTTCTGATGATTTGGAAGGTGCTCAGGGTCTCTGTGGGCGCCTTCGATCCTCCAACACTGAATACCGGTGAGCTGGTTTGAGCTGCACTCCCAACACAGACACTGCCTCCCTCCCTTCCTCCCTCCTTTTCTTCCTCCGTCCTTCCCTGCGCCTTCCCACTCTATTCTTCTTCTTTTCTTCCTTCCCTCCTTTCTATTTTTTCAAATTTAGGCTCACCACTCAGAGGAAGTAGGGCCTGAATATTCTTTAGAGTGAGGGATGGGAGCTTGGTAATCTCCAACACGTGCTCTGGACAGTCAGCCACCATCCCCTGGGGGTCCCCTTCTTTTGCCACGTCGTACTGTTGTAGGTTTAGCCTAGACTGCAGGTGTCAGGGAGGACAGGGTTCGCAGGATGGAGCCCTTGTCAAGCTCTGTGCTGGGGTCGGGGGAGAAACAGTGGGGAAGGCCAAGTAGGCTGGGCGGGTGGCGACAGGGAATTTATAGGAGAGCCTTTTGTTTTCCAGTGAACAAAGGACAAGGGCTCCCTTTCCAATATTTTCCCTTAAGGATCACAATCCAGAAGTTGAGCCTCTGGCTTGAAATAATAGATATGGACCCAAGATGGGATCTGAGCAGAGACCTGGGGTCTGCAAAGATCTCCAGCTGTCAATCTCCAGCTGTGTTTCCACGTAGCTGGTCCTGTGTGCTCTCTTGGGTCCCTTCGTTTCTCTCCACATGAACTTGGACCATCCCAGCATCTGCAGTGTCCTCCTGCAGCCTCTCTGAGAGCTCACTGGACCCCCATCCTGGTACCCCATGTAGTGCCAGGCACACGGTTCATGCACCCTGAGTGGAGATGCAGAGTGGCTTTTCAGGGGTGACCCTCTCAGACTGTACCTTTTGTTTGGCTTTCCACCCAGGAATTGATCTTCTTTCGGCTTTCATCTGCAGCATTTACAAAGTCAACAGTTTCCATACCGGCTAGGTAAAATGTGTTAACATTGTCCATGTATTCCTTTGATGTGGGAAGGAAGAAAGGGGGGATTAATTTATCAGCTACTGTGTATCCCCAAAATGAATTATGTGTAATCACGACCAAACACAGTAGGTAAATTCACCCCCGAACCCACACTCTACTGGTGAGTTGTCAGGCTCTGGGACACTCTGGGGGACAGGGCTGTCTGTGGGGGGGGATCCAGACATACCCTGAGTAAATGATGCCCAGGGTGGGGCGGTCAGCCAAGCTCAAGGGACTAATTTTTTAAAATATATTTTATTGATTATACCATTACAGTTGTTCTATTCCCCCTCCTTCATTCCCCTCCACCCGCACACTCCCTCCCCTACCTTCTCCCCCCCTTAGTTTATAACCACGTGTCTCAAGTTCTTTAGATTCTGTATTTCCCCTACTATTTCTGCCCTCCCCCCTATCTATTTTCTACCTACTGTCTATGCTATTTTCTGTACCTTCTCCCCCCTTCTCCTCCTCCCACTCCCCTGTTGCTAACCCTCCATGTGTTCTTCATTTCTATAGTTCCACTCCTGATCTAGCTGTCCTCTTGATTTGCTTTTGTTTTAGGTGTGGTTAATAACTGTGAATTTGCTGTCCTTTCACTGTTAATATTTTTCATCTTCTTTTTCTTATGTAAGTCCTCAAGGGACTCTTGTCCCCAGTTTGGTCACTGGGGACAGAGGATCCAGGACGAAGATGGGAGGTGTGGCGGACCCATGAAACTCACCTGAAGAAACGAAAACTTCTTTTCTGCGAAGAGCCTGTTGGCCAGGTGTAGCTCATAGGCATTAGTGGGTTTGTTTAGTTCAGTCAGAAGCTTTTGAAATTGCTGGTGTACGTTCCCCAACTTTTTAACCTTCAAACATCAAAAAGTGAGCTTGCTGAATTCTCTGTCAACGCAAGTACTAAACCCACGTACTGAACTCTATTAGTGCCATAGCTAACGGGGTGACTAGAGTTGTTATCCTCTGATATTCAGCGTATGGCACCTCAAATATCCTTCCTAATCCTTCTATTTAATCATTTGGAATTTTTTTCTTTCGACTCTTTTCTCCCACAAACTACAGAGGAAGCACCATTTCACTATTGGGTTGTGTTTTGATGGATTCAGTGGTTAAGCTTAGCTTCCCAGCTAAACTTAGGCTCCTTAAGGACTAGACCGCATGCCATGTCTAACAGCCCTCAGTGGTATGAGAATGCTAACCTTGTATACTTTAATATGCTCTGACACGAAGCCCTATTACACTGCTTGGCAGTGTTAGCTCCTAAGACCACTGACTGTGGTCTAGGCTCTTGACTCGTAATGGTCATAGCCCAGGAGTAGGAACGGTGTGTGCCTGGGGCATTACTAAGAGCTGTAACATCTCTGTTTCTGAATCTTTAGTCTAATTCAGCTGAAAACAAGAAGCACAGAGAATTAAATAACTTCTCCAAGGAGACATAATGTCACAGAGCCAATTTTTGAAACTAGGCTCCTCTGAATCCAGAACCTTCCACTTGCTAGTTTAGAGCTTTGAACTATTAAGGTTATGAGCCATATTATCTCATACAGTCATTTTCTCCAAATACTCGGGTGTACCTTTATTTTCTTAATCCCGTTTATGAGTTAATTAAAATTGTTATTTTTAGCAATGTTATTGTGATTACTAGAACTATTGTTATTCTATAATAACACATTTCTAGCAAGGTTTCTTATAATTCAGGCATTGTTGCAATGTTTAGAATGTATTTTCATGAATAGAGGCAGATCTTTTATTGCTGCTAAATTCATGGCTCAGAGTAGTTGTATTTTGCCAACAGCCACCAGGTGTGAGGAGCAGCATTTTGGTTGCAGAACCTGTGCGCTTAATCACAATGCTGACCTCCCCTCAGGAAAACAAAAATATGAAATAAATTCATCCTGGCTGGTGTAACTCAGTGGATTGAGCGTGGGCCCGCGAACTGAGGGATCGAGGTTCGATTCCCAATCAGGGCACGTGCCTGGGCTGCAGGCCAGTTCCCAGCGCGGGACACACGAGAGGCAACCATACATTGATATTTCTCTCTTTCTCTCCTTCTCTTCCCCTCTAAAGATAAATGAATAAAACCTTTAAAAAAGAAATACATAAATATGTCATATGGAGTAAAAAGCAATGCTGCCCGTCCAGTCTATTTTCCCAAGATTACCGCTAAAAAATGGACTTTTGATAGTTTATGTGAAATTCCCAGTTTAAACAATGACTCTCTTGGACAGTTCGGGCTCCTTCTAGACCCAAGTGCTGAGTGACTCACAGGGACCGTCGTGGCTCCTCCTTTTGTTTTCTCTGTGACTTCATTAAAGTGAAGAGCCTGGAACAGAGAGCAAGTGGGACAATAAAACTTTACTCACACAATCCGTCTACATCAGAGGAGATGAAGAGAAGAAAACAAAAACTAAATTCTGAACTAACAAACAAAACAAACCCCCCAAACCAAACCAAGGCAAAGAAAAAAGAATAAAGAAAACATTTGTGTAAGAGTTTGCTCCTTGAGAAAACACAGCCAAGCTGGGCTATAACCAACCACTTCAAAGAATTCAATTCACATTCATTCATTGCTGAGGACACATGTGATGATGTTTCCCATGGATTCGAGTCAACGCATCCCTTCTACCCATAATTCTTCGTTTAAGCCTCACCTCTGGTTGTTGGGCGATGGTAGGGGTTTCATCCCAGCTCCCAGAGGAAGTCCGGGCATAAGGAAGCAGTTGGGCCAGTCATGGGAATACTTGCTGCTCTTGTGCTACCCGTGGGCACAGCCAGACCTGTGGCCATCTCTGTGCACAAGCCAACAGAGTGACCAGCCCCCGCTGGTCAGTGTGAAGAGAGCTGACACATACCTTCTGAATTTCTGATGCAGTGGTTCCTTGGGCCCCTAGGTAAGTCATGGCTATGGCTGCTGAGACACTGAGCGGAGAATAGAAGATATTTTTCTTCTCGGATTTTCTCAACTGTTGGAACAGATCATATGCGAAGCGGGTATTTGCTTCACTGAGGGATGTCATGGTGGTGTTGGTGTGAACCGACGCCCCTGGAAAAAAGCAGCAGATTTATTATAGAGTGACTTCACCAAACAGAGGGTTTCCATGTGTGATGAATTTTTCTTAAAGAAATGACTTCTATTTGGGTTTTAGGATTCTGGCAACTCAAGCTGCTCTTTTTACTTCCCACATTTTCTATAAGATAACATGTATTAATTCCATAATTAAAAGACTAGCAAAATGATTACTTTGAGCATTTTTGTGAGAAAGTAAGAAAACATCTCTCTCTTTCCTTTGTAATTGGCTGCACTGTGTCTGCATATAAAAGGCTTCATAACAGGAGCCAAGGTCACGGTCCACACGGACAAAGTCATGGTCCATGGGGACAACATCCAGCCATCTCTCCCGAGGCACCTCTCTGCCTTTTCCTTCAAGGCTATGTGGTAGCCACTCTCCACAAATGCTCCTAAGAGCATGCATGTTCATTTTACTGGTAAATACATTTGTTAAAGGACAAAGATGAAGAAGGTGTTGGCATTTTGCCCCGGCAGAAGTAAAATCCCCTCATCCAGAATAAAATATTTCAGTTCATGCAGAACAGAAAACACATGATTGCTATTATTTCCCCAAATGATCCATGGCGTTAAGCTGGAGCACTTACCCAAGTTCCTGGAGAAAGGAGGTGGGCAGGGAGTCTGTGCATGGTGAAGGGTAAGATCCTGAATATATACACGTCTCCTGCCCCGCCTTTAAATAGTTGTTATTGCAAATCATTCAACACTTGTCTCTCAGCCAGACCAGCTCTTGGCCATGAGCACGAAATTTTTATGAGTAAAGACACGATCATTGTTCTGTTTACTTCCTTTTTGTGGGTCTGCAGTCACGGATACTTCTGGATCAAAGGAGACGCATACAGATGCCTTGCTGATACCAAGGAGAATAAAGTCCAAGTCCCAGCTTCTTTCCCTTCCCCCAGCTACACCCACCCAGAACTAACCCTTAGAAAACCCCTTTCTCCTGTTGGTGGTGAGTTCTTTCAGGCCCATTTCGAACACCAAACAACCAAAAACTTACATTTGCAAGTCGGAGTTGTGAAAGGGCTTGCGCAACCCAGCCCTCTCCTTGGCGGTTGTTCTGCATAGCGGGGACCGCTCGACTTCTGACGAGATGTTGAGCAATGTGTGGAGGGCAGCAATGCTCTTCCTCCCCCTGAAGGCTTTAGCTTCCTGTGACCCCCAAATTTCACTCCAGGTTTCTTCTCTTTTCCCAGGTGAGTGGGAAACTCAGTGACCCCACAAGGTTAGCACGCTCACAATGACAACCACCATTGATACCAATGGGCCATTTTCTGTGCCATTTCTGGTACAGCCATGACAGGAAAACAAGTCGTTTCAGGCTCCAGGATCATGACACTTTTTTGTCACCTTGCCCTTTAGCATGCCGGCTTCAGACCCATGGGCTGGAGAGTGGAGTCCCCTGCCTGTCTAAGAAACTGAGGAAAACCTATTCATTGGATGACGTGGTTAATTTTGTTATCGCCGGAGCCTTATTCTCTTTGTGGGTATGGTGTTCCCAGAGGCAGGATCATATTAAAAATGTTGATGTGTATGAGCTGTGTTATGTATTTGCCCACTTAGGCCTTTAACAACCCATGGAGGCAGGTCTTTTTGTAATACCCATTTCACAGCTGATAGGACTGAGGCACAGAGCAGTTGAACAAAAGCTCAGGTTTTTATGGGTGGTGAACTGCCCAGGTGAGATACCTGGGCAGGTAACCTGGCTCAGGAATGGCATGTGTATCTACTATCCGCACTATGTCGAACAGACCTGGGGCTTCAAACGAGGTATTCTTTTGTGTTTCCATAAAGAAAACTCTTTTCTTTGGCACTCACAATGGAGAAAATGTCTTCATACCGAATCTGAAAAGGGCAGGCATGTGTCAAATACTAAGCCTCCACTTCTCCTTTGGGCCCCATAGTTACCAGGAGAGGTGGCCTAGTTTTCAGTCCCCCTTTTAGGGTTCCAGCTAGAGGCAACCACGAGCAATGTGTGCTGAATGGAATGGAGTGACCCCTCCGAGCTCAGACAGAGAATCAAATTGTGCTTAACCCTCCCATTCCCCACACAGCTCTGTCCAGCTGGGGTTCAGTAGGAATGAATGACTTTGAGAGGGAAGGGAATGAAAAAGGAAAATGTTTTTCCCCAGAGCACACTGTGTCTGAGGCCTGGCTGTGGCCAGGGGCTGCTGTTCCGGGCCTCCGGCTCACATCCCATGGGGGTAGTGACGTCTGTCCTGTGGACCGACTTTTCAACACATCGTTCATATAGCATAAGAAAAAATGTATGCCTTTAAAAAATGTACGACTCAGAACCCTGGCTGGTGTAGCTCAGTGGATGGAGCACGGGCCTGTGAACCAGACAATCACGGTTCAATTCCCAGTCAGGGCACATGCCTGGGTTGCAGGCCAGTTCCGGGGGGGGGCCAGTTCCCAGCAGGGGATGCACGAGAAGCAACCATACATTGATGTTGCTCTTCCTCTCTCCTTCCCTTCCCCTCTAAAGATAAATAAATAAAATTTTTTAAAAAAGTACGACTCACTGTTTTTTGCAAGCTTCTGCAAGCATCACCATGATCTAATTCCAGGACAGTTTTCTCACTCTTCCCAGAAACCCTGTGTGTAGTTATGTTCCCAAATCTATGAATACATATTTCATTTATTAAGCAGAAATAAATCATTCATTTATTCTGCTTATACGTCATAAGGCTGCCTGTAAATAAATGTATGACTCACTCTTTTGTTTTTCAAACTTGTGCAAGCATCACCATGATCTAATTCCAGGACAGTTTTGTCACTCTTCCCAGAAACCCCACACACGGTTCTCCCAAATCTATGAATTCATCTATACAAATTGCATAGTATGTGGCTTTTTTGGATCGGGCTGCTTTCCTGTAGTATATTTTCAAGGTTTACCATGTTGTAGCATGTATTAGTGCTTCTTTTCTTTTTCTGGCTAAATAATATTCCTTTGTAGGACATAACACAAGTTTTTTAACCATTCATGAATCAGTGGACATTTTTGCAGTGTCCACATTTTGGACATTGTGAATAATGCTCATGTGAGCTCTTGCATACAAGTTTCTTTGTTTATGTTCTTTTTTAAAATTGAGATATAACTGATGTATAACGTTGCGTTAGTTTTAGGTAACCACACACAAAAAGGTCTGCTGTATGCATACATTGCAAAAACGGTGGTTGTCACCAGAGGGGAAGGGCCAGCTCCAGTGTGTGGTTTCTCGACTTAGTGTAGGAAATATTTCACAACACGAGTCCAGGTGATCTTGAGAGTACGTTCTTTAAAGCTAAGGGCAGTGAGGGAAGGAAGGGCTTAGCATAGAAGAAACAGCAGGAGAGAGCCTAGGCGGGGCTGCTTTGCTCTCTAGAAATGTTCTACGAAAGAGGTGAGCCAAGGCAGGGCTGCCGCTAACTCGCTGGGACATCAGAGAAAAGGGGGACTTAGACAGGTTCAGGGGGATTAGCCCAGGATGAGCTGCAGCTTCCCACTGCTCCCCTTGTTGCAGGTGTCAAGTGTCAGAGAAGGAAAATTCACTCTAATAAGAGGTTGGAGTGGGTGTGCCCCCCAAAAGGGGGAAATGCCGGTTTCTTTGTCTTGAGGGGTTTTATGGGCTTTCCAAAGGTGGGGATTTTAGGGCAGGTCTCAGGGGAGATCGCAATAGAGTCTGCATCAGCTCTCTCAGGTGTGTCCTTTCAGGGTCATCGTCTCTGCTGACTGGTCAGCCAGGGGTTGGGGGGTGGTCACTAGTCATCACCCCTGGTCCTGGCATTGCGCACCTGATTTTGCTGCTTTTCTTCTCCTGGAGCTGAAGTAACAGCTGAGGCCTAAATGTTATCTCCAGGGAAGAAAGGTCAAGGGAGAGTCGGAACCGCACGACCCATGATATAAAAGGTCAGGGGCTCTATGCCAGGTGACCAGCAATATGCCAGGGAAGGACCGGCCACCCTGGGGGTGAGGTCAGACACCAATTTTGCCCCTTGCTAAGCACCTGGCGCCTTTCAACATGGTAACCTGTGTCTGGCTGTGAATTGCCTGACCAGTGCATTTAGCTGCCTGTCTCCCCATCCCCCTCGCCAAGGAATTTTTCCAGCTTCCTACTCCCCTGCCTCTATTGCCACAATAAATTGAGTTAACCTCCATTACCACAGAGTTATACCTTTTTCTTATAATGAGAACTTTGAAGATGTACTCTCTTAGCAACTTTCAAATATACCATGTAGTGTTATTATTAGCTGTACTAATCATGCTGTCCATTAAAATTTCAGGTTCTCTCTCTCTCTCTCCCTCTTCTTTTTTTTGAGACAAAGTGACTGTTCAATGAAATGTCAAGAGATGGTGGGGAGAAAAGAGTTGGGGACACTTCTGAGGTCAGACTACTGTGTTATGCAGAGTTGAAGAAGCTCTTTCATTATGGAGCTTCTCAGAGCCCTCCCAGCCTGATGTACCTTATACCTTTCCAAGAAGGAGGTAAGGCATGTGGAACTTGCCAAACGTTTCACCCTTTTTTACAAAATTTAATTTATTAGGATAGCTGTCCCTGGGACACATTCAGGAAACACTGATTTTGACAGGGTTTTATTTTTCTTATAACTAGGAGTTTATACCTTTGGCCACCTTCACCCTATGCCCCACCTCTGGCAAGTTCCAATTTGTTCTGCATTATCTCTGAGTTTGGGTTTTTACATTTTTATTTATTTAAAAAATTATCATTGTTATCTGATGACATCCAGGTGATCATAGTGCAAGACTGCCTCGCAGTCCCACTAGAGCGGGATGGGAATTTGTACGAGGGTCCCGATTTCTCTTTCTCCCCCCCACATTCGTGCCTGCTGTGGGTTCCTCAGGTGTCAGCCATTAGCAGGGTCTCTAGCCTCAGGGCAACAGGACTGCCGCCGTCGAGAAAGCATGGCTAGACCTCGAGAGTGTTAAGTGAAAAAAGGCACTCAGAGAAAGACAAGTACCATATGATCTCACTTATGTGTGGAATCTAAAGAAAAATATGAATGAACAAACAAAATGGAAACAGTTCATATAGATACAGAGGACGGATTGATGGCTACCAGAGAGGAGCAGGTTTAAGGAACTGGGTGAAAAAGTGAGGAACTGAGAAGTAGAGACTGGCAGTTAAAAACACGGGGATGTAAAGTACAGCATAGGGAATATAGTCAATAATATTGAAATAACTACGTATGGGGCCAGGTGGGTACTGAAAATACCAGGGGGAACACTTTGTAAAGTATATGATTGTCTAACCAATATGCTGTACACCTGAAACTAATACAAAATAATATTGAATGTAAGCTGTAATTGAAAAAAAATTTAAAACAAGTAAATGTAAAAATGAGAGAGAGAGAGAGAGAGAGACAGACAGACAGACACACAGACACACAGAGGAATTCATGGGAAGATTAACCTACAACAGGGTCCCAGAGGCAGAGAGGATGAAGGTAGGAGGCAGGGAGAGAAAAGGACCTTTGCAAAACTCCTTGATTTTCTACATCACTCCCCCCCGCCCCACCCCTTGCTGCTCTTAGGTGTCCTCGGTCCAGGTGGGCACAGTGATCCCTGAATGGCACCGTCACATGAATGATCCCTGAGTTGAGACTGGGTGGGGTGAGAGGGCCTTTGTAGAGGAGTGGAATTTCGATTAAGGAGGAAGTCCAAAGATAGAAGAAAATGACAAGAAATAAAAAATGTCACGCATGAAGAATATAAGTTTTCAGTCAATGTTGTATCATCGGCCACTGTCACCAGGATAGCACTGAAGTTCCTGGAGCAAGAGCAGGATGTGTTTATTTGGGCTCGGAAAGAGGGGGACCTGACTCCCATTGGACAGAATAGCTCGGCCTGGACACGCAGGAAGGAACAGTGTCACAAGGTAGGATAAACTGGCCTCCAAGGAAACCTCTGACTAGTGCTGGCTTCTCCTGACCCTCGGCTGTGAGGATTCCTCATGCAGAGGTCGGGTCTGAGGAAGGGGCGCCGGTGGATAAGGACCAGGTGTTTGTTTAACTGTGGAGTTGGGTTAGTGCCAATCAGCAGCCACTTCACACTTTTTTCCCTGCACTTGAAAAGTGCTTCTGGCCTGTAAGAGACTAGATTATGGCAACCTCACCTCAGAGTCACAGAAGACTCAGCAGTTCTCTGAAGTTTTTGCATGTGAATACTTGCCGACATATGTCTTTGGGTATTTTTGAAATATACACAGACAGGAATCCAGGAACCCAATAACACCCTAGAGGAAATTACAGCTTCAGGTGCTAACCTGCTATTTGGAGTATGTTTGTTGGTTGGTTAAGAAATACTTCCCAAAGTTGTGAAGGGCGTGAAGATATCTGAGAGCATTGTTAAGTTGTAAATTACAGGGGACAATTTATTTTCTCCTTTTTACTAAGAATGTGGTTGTGCCGGTCTGCAGGACAACCCATGAGTGGAGAAGATTCCTCAAGCACCAAATAATAGAATGTCTGCCAGTTACTGTGTTCTCTAGAATCTCTACGGACACTGATAGAGCTAGAGATATGGACGCGTTGAGTAACGTCGGGACAGGGTTAATTAACTTGCTTTAACTTTCCCTGAGGGAAACTGACTCCAGTAAGATGTAAAAAGGCGATAGGGAATTGGTCTCCAGTGTAGGTATGTAATGGAAGACTGAGACAGATTCACACTACCTCCACCACCACTCAAGACAGTCATCCTATTTCATATTTCAACTGAATCCAACCCTGCCTCTGGTGATCTTTTACAACTCGCTCTTCGAATCATCTTGGTATTCCTGTTCTGTTGTCCAGAAATGCCAGCGTAGGCTCTCCCATTTCCAAGGGCTGTCCTTCTTCCGCCTCGCTCTATCTGGAATATGGGTTTTCCCCAGGATGACATGTCCCTTCATTTTTTCTCAAGGGCAGCTTCTCTCTCTCTCTCATTTTCATACCATGAAGCCAGGATGCATGGTCTTCGCTTTCTTTCATCACCACTGCTTTGTCTAGCCACATTTCTTTTCCCCAAATAGGGCAAAACAGTGCCCTATTTTGTTTCCTGACATACAGGTGGACCACCATGGTACCACCAGCCCAACTATCTAACACAGTCACCTAACACGACTCCTGATTTCACTAAGCTTTCCATGGCTTCCTTACCCTTCTGTGGTTTTCCTCTTTATCCTAACTGCTTCCAGTATTCTAATAAAAAGTTTTATTTTTGGCAGGGCCAAAGTTCAAATCCATTCTTGCTTTATTTTATATCTGTATTCTAGTTGAATCTCTCCTTTTGTTAAAAAAAGACATTTTTTGCCCTTTTTTGGATCCATGACATTTCCTTATCTATTTGCATGTGCTTTTTATAGAATGGCAATGTAACTATTGTTGATTCCTGTCTGTGGAATAACAACAGAGATGCAAAGTTCCAGAGAGAAAAAGAAATCTGATCACAAGGGTGGTGGGTGTGCTGGGGATTTTATTTTGCTTCTCCATTTCTACCCTTCACTCTTCACAACCTCCTCTGGGCCCAGAGAGGCATGTCTTCTGTTAAGGAGCTCTGTCAATGTTCCACCTGTGCATCTTTGGAATAGAAAGAGATTTTTCTCTGTGCACCAAATCCAGCAGTAAGCAGGAATAACTGATTGTTAGCTGCCTACATTTCATGAACGCTTCTTGAAGATTCGTTCTGAATTATGAGATAGTTGTGTGTTTTCACATCACGTTGTTAAGGCTTCTTCAGTAATCCATTCTCTGTGCAGTGGGCTCTGGGTTATTTTCCAGGACTTAGTGGTAGGCTGAGCGGGTGGTCTCTGGCACAGGGTCAGAGCAGGGACTTATTGACAACGGAGGTTTGCCAGGTTCCTTTACTTCTGGGGAGAGATGATTTGCTGAGATTGAGTCTCTGAGCCAGACTGCTGAGCCCATGTGATCGCCACACACTTCCCATCAGATCACTTCTGAAACCAGCCTCTCTGTTCCTGGAAATAATCCTGCCCTTATTTTGCATTGCCCAGACTTTCAGGAGAAGTTGTCATCACTTCCTTAAGTCTTCCCCTGACCCAAGCCTAATAAAAGCCACCCCTGCACATGTCAGTCATTAGCCGTTACTGCAGGACAAAATCCTATTTTGAAACTGCCTCGGTGATGTTTCATCTACCCCGGGAGGATCACTTAAGAAACCATGTGCATGAATTGTACTTCATACAAGAGAATTGTTTTTGAAATCCAGGGCATTAAACTGAATGGTCAACATTCATTTTGATTTACAATGTTATTCTTATCATGCTCATCTTTACTTTTGGAAAAGTATTCTAAGTTGCTGAAGAACTAGATTCCTTCTGTAGTCATAATTCGGAAATGTAGACAGGAGAGTGTAAGAGAGGACTCATCTTCCACTCGCAAATAGGATGGTTGTCGCAAGGTACCCAAACTGCAGCCTACAATGAATGAAATGTATTACTTCATGCTTCTGGAAGCTAGACATCTAAATCAAGGTATCCTCGGGCCCATGCTCCCTCTGACGGCCCTAGGAGAGGGTCTCTTCTTGCGTCTTCCAGCTTCTGGGGGTCCCTAGTACTCCTTGGCTTGTGCGTTCAAGTTCTGTCAGTGTTTTTACACGACCGTCCTGGGTGTCTCTTCTTATACTGGCAGCAGCCACTGCACCGGGACCCACCCAAAACCAGTGTCACCGTATCTCACCTGATTAGGAGTCCGTCCACATGCAATGTAATTTCCATGTAAAAAGGAATGATGTAAAATAAAAGGGATTGTCCATGCACTTTAAAAATGGATGATATCATTTCACAGTCTCTGTAAAGCAAACCATCATGCCGGATGCTTTAAATGTATACAGTGATGTGTGTCAATTATTTTTCAATAAAACTGGAAAAGATTTTTTTTAAATGGATGATAGTGGGTCTCATATGGTTAGATTCCAATGGATGCATTTCAAAGAGTAGCAGTTTTATTTTAAAATTGCATTATTCATGACATGAAGTAAATTGCATCCTTTTAACTATTGATATTACTGATAAAAGTTTTAGATGTCAGCCAAAGATTGTGCAAGGCTTTACTAAGGAGTTGTCAGCTGTTCTTGAGCAGGGCGCAGACAGGCTGTGCAGGCACCACGCACTGCCAAGTTCAGCACATTCCAGGCCATATCGCCAGTGACACTATGTGGCAATGGCCCAAACAGTGACTCAGTAGTACCTTTCCTAGAGATAGAATAAATTTCTGGCATTTCTTCTTTAAAACAGAGCGAGGCTGACCACCTCTCACCATACCCCAACTGGGCAAACAGCCTGGGTTCTGAAAGTTATTGAGAGAGGGCGGATCCAGGCAGAGAGTCTGACATCGTGCCCACAGGACCGGGATGGGTCCCATTCACCTGATGACGGACAGGACTGTGGTCTTTCTCCCAACAAACACATGGGCCACGTGGCCTTACTGGTGAACTCTGCCAGAGCGTGAAGAGCTTGACACCTGCCCTGAAACTCTTCCCAGAAATTGAAGAGGAGGAAGCATTTTGGGGTTCATTCTCTGGGGGCAGCATTATCATGTTATCAAAGGCAGGTAGACGCTATAAAAAGAAAACCACAGACCAATGCCCCCTATAAAATTGATACAAACATCCTCATAAAACACTAGTGAACTAAATTTTGCAGCATTTGAGAGGATTGTACATCATAACCAATTAAGATTTACTACGGGAGTGCAAGGATAGATCAACATGAAAATCAACCAAGGTGCTAAGAAATTAAGTAATGAAGAGTGATTTGTCAGTAACTACACATTACTGAGTTAAATTATTTTCAGCCATAACCAAAAGTAGTACAGGAGTTCAGATCCTAAAGAAACTGACTTTTTCTTGCCCACTTGTGTTTCTGTATGAGGGTCAAGGTTGGGGTCAAGGCAGTTCTTATTATGATCGAATGGTGCACTTCGGGAAAATGGATCAGTGAGCCACCAGTGAGAGATGCTGCGGGAAGGAAAGGGGTGAAAAGACTCTTGCTGGTGGGCCAGGAGAAGGGGCCGCACGGGTTTGGATTAAGACCTGGAGATCCCGGCGACACAGATAATGGTGCTGGGAACCATCGAAGGCCTGCCAGCTGAGCACAGACTGGTGGCAAGAACTGGGGCTACTTGAACCATGGACTTCTATTTCTTTTCCTGAGATATGGTACCCCAGACCAGGCAAAGGGGGATGGAAGGACTGTGTGCATTTGTGGGGATTCTAAGGAACTTTGGGATTTTAACGAAGACATTAAGTCATTACTTTTAAGTCTGTAAAACTTTTGAATGAATAATTCCTTTCTTTTTCACCAATCTTTGGCACTGAGAACTGTAATTCCCTGGTGGCAGGCAGGGCAAACTTAGTACAGGGGGACTCTGGGAGAAGGTGGGGGTCCATTTAGTAATAGTGTCTCGTCCGCCCCCACCCCCTCCCTTTGGTAACAAGAGGCCTAGTAATTTGATGTCAGTCCGAGGGACCTAAGGGACATGGTCCCTCCCTCTCAGAACCCTCCTGCAGCTGTGGGCACCTGCTGCTCTCCTCTTCTCTAGCTCTAGAGCTGCTTCCTTCTCCCCCGCCACCCCTTTCATCCCTCCACATAGCTCCCCCCACACTGAACTGAGCTCCTACGCCCTTTCCTTGTCTGGTATGCTGTAGAATTTTTAGTGTCCTTATACTTATTCAATCAGATACTCTGCTTTGAACCTTACTTTATTTTACAAGTGGGTAGGTCAAATACTTTATATTTATCTCTAACAAGCAGTGCATCCATTAAACTGCTGAGTGACCCTGCATTTACTCTGTGATTTGCATACTGCCCCCCCTCAAAGGACCTCTTTCCTTCCCTACTTCAGAAGCTCCCTTTGGGATCCTTGCCCTAGAAAACCTTTTCTTTCAACTCTCCAAATGAGACTCAGTGATATCCATTTACCTCAGATAATAGGGCTTATGATATTTACTATTTTCTGCTCTCAGCATTACTCAGGTTGAAAACCAACCCCTAACAAGGCAACCACACAGTAACTCCTCACATCTATCTGTGCGTTCTCTGAGTAAGCCTTCCTTTGGGAAGCTGAACTTTGCCTCCCCACCCCACCAACACGGACACTGTGGAATGCGGTCTCCAAGTAGCCTGGAAACGGAGAGGGTGGGGCCAGCCTGGGGTGCAGGCCTGAGGATTTTTTTTTTTGAGAGATCGAGAAACCCAGAGAGCAGATCAACCTGTTCTAAAATTCGGGCTTCTGGCTATAAGAGAAGGGGTTTAATGGGATTTCCTAGACACCAAGGTTTGGCCACATGGACGTTCCATGTTATTTTGGAACCAGTCACCCAGGGCTCTCACCAAGACATAGGCAGAAAGGCGGCTGAAGGAGAGACTGCAGTTCCATACTCTACTGTACCGTGTGTGACAGTTTTGCAAGGCATTGTCATGGCGAGGAACTAGGTAAAGGATACATGGGATCCCTCTGCTTTACCTCTTGCAACTGCATGTGAATGAACCTGGGATTGTCTCCACATCCGAGGTTTATTTTAAAACAAAGCACTATTGTTGATGTATACTTTACATAGAGTGAAATGCTCAAATCAGTGACTTTAATCCGTTCTGACCAATGTAACTGATAACCCGATCAAGAAGCGAAACATTTCTAGTGCTCCAGAAAGTTTTTCCCCGCGAGAGGAACAGCCGCTATTTTGATTTTTGTTACTGCATGCACTAGCCTGTGTAGTTATCGGCCTGTTTTGGGGGGCGGGGTCTGGCTTCATTGACTCAACGTAGTGCTTTCCAGATTGACCCCGTGTCGTCAGGTGCGTTGGCGGTTGGCTCCTTTTCAATTCTGTGTAACATTCTGTGGATGCGCCATAGTTTTTTCCACTTTCTCCTGTCGATGGACGTCCAGTGGTTAGCTCTTACGTTTCACAGCACTCTCAGCACTCTTGTACAAGGCTTCTTGTGGGTACGTTTTCACTTCTCCTGGATACACACTTTGGAGAGGACTTGTTAGATCACCGGGTAGATACACATTTAACTTTTTATGGGTCTGGCACTTTCCCCAAAGTGGTTGTGGCATTTTGCATTCCCACCAGCAGCGTAGGAGGGTCCTGGTGGCTCCTCGTCTCGGTCAACATTTGGTGTGGTCAGTCTTTTGTATTTACTCACCCTAGTGGGTGTGAAGTGGTACGTCTTTGTGTTTTAATTCGCATTTCTCTGATGACTAATGATGTTGAGCACTTTGTTATGTGCTCCTTGGCCATTTACAAATCGTCTTCAGTGAGGTGCCTACACAAATATTTTGCCCATCTATTTAACTCTCGCTTTGGGCTGTGGTTCTTTGTGTGTTCTGCATACAAACGCTTTGTCAGGTATAGGCATTGCGAATATTTCCCCCAAACTGTGGCTTGCCTAGTTTCTTAATAGTGGCTTTTGATGAGACTTACAGGATTCTGAAAAAGACCAGTTCTCTTTTAGTTTATGTCTCAGGTAATGAAGTCCTCTTGACTTAGTTGAGGAAATATTGCAAGGGTGCAGACTAAAGACTAAAGGACTGAGGTCTGTCCAAGGCTTGAAGTATCCATCTCTGTAGTCCTTAGAACTGCTTATCATACTGGAAAGACTTTCTCTGTGCCTTCTGGGAAATAAAACAGAGCCGATTATTTTTTGTCGGTCTGTGCTTCATACTCCCTGTCTTCACAACTGGGTCACTGTCAAGTGCTAACTAAGTAGAAAGTTCCCTCAGTGTTGTTTTCAAAACGCTTGATTGCCACATGGTGTGACTTCTTTTGGAAGAACTGCTTTCAGAGATGGAACACGGGAGTTACAGGGATTCATTTGGAAAGGTCCCACCTTTTTGAAAACATCCTGTCAGAGAATGAAAACTTTCGCAAGTTGGTGGTAGGAAATACACTCCCAGGATTTGGGAAGCCTGGGAGGTACACACCACAGCGGAGTGCACTTGTCACAACAGCGTTGTCACTTCCTATGACCGGTCACGTGTGAGGCAGAGCGGAAGCCTTTGGTGTGTTCTCAGCTGGGCCGCTCTCCAGTTTCCCCAGCTGGCAACTCCCAGCTGTCATCTCTTGCCTCGTCCCAACCTGAAGTGCACCCCTTTCCCCTCCACTCAGAGAAAAGATGGCCAGCTTAGATTAGCACGTGGTTACTGAGTGCTGACTAAATGTCGGGCATTTGGCGAAAAACACAGCCTCTGCCCATGAGGAATTAACGATCTAGACCAAACTTTTAACCATTGTGTGTGCAAATTTATTTAAGTGTCTATCCATCCTTCCCTGCTCTTGTGTTCGGGAAGGGCCGGCTGCCACGTGTGTGGAGCTGGTCCTTCCTCCCGCACTGGGGCTCGCCCCCTCCCCGAGCAGCTTCCCATCCCCCCGCGTCGTCTCCCTTTTCTCCGAGGACACCCACTTGGGGTCCATTTCATTCTCCCCTCACTACAGAAACTCAGTGTCCGGCTTCACATCAAGCTGCCTTGTGGACTTTTCTTAATTTTGTATCTACTTCAAACAAGTGTGTAGTTCAAACAAATAAATATAAATATATATATATATACACACACACATACATATATAGATAAATATATATATATATTTACCACATTCTTTTAAGAAAATGACAAATAAGTGGGGCTTCCAGGTGAAATACAGAATGCCCAACTCAATGTCAATTTCAGATAAACAACAAATACTATTTTTAGTGTATATTTGCTGTAGACATAGTATAAATATACCCCTTACAATATCTTGGATATACTTATATATAACATTACTCATTGCTTATCAGAAATTCAACTTCAACCAGGCAGCCTATAGTTTTACATGCTAAATCTTGCCACCCCACAGAGGGGATGACATATACAAGGCCCATGAAAACCTGAGAAAGTCAGCCCCCTCTGTCCCTGTCTCCCACAAGGAGCGGGTGCTCCATGTGAATGCCTTTCACCCTGACTCCCATCCAAGCAGGTGACTTGGAAGTACTCTCCACCCTGACTCCCATTCAAGCTCCCAAGAGCAGCCACCTCAGTCTAAATAGGCTCCCTTGGTCCAGTTCTGTCTTTCTCCCTCCCATCAGAGGTTCTCCATTCCACAGTGAATCTTCCGTTTCTCCGTTGTGTACCCACCCCTCCCCCACCCCCACCATTTCCATGGAAACCATAGAGGTGGTCTTGACTCAGCTGGTCTTATCACATCCTTTCTCTGGAAAAGCCAGGAGGGAAAAAGGTTGTATATACATATTACTCATTGTTTTCCTCTAAGGTCGCTGATGAAATAATTCTTCAACTTTGCTTTCTTTAGCCTTGTCTTATGGCACAAACTCACTTAAATGGTGTGTTAATGTAATATGTTAGTTAGCCTGGGGTCTCAGAACACCACCACGCAATGCCTGCTGTGGTCACTGGTGCCGTTGTGGTTCTGTAAGTTACCTGCAGGCTCTTTCTCTTCCCTTCGCTTCTGATGCAGGCCATCAAGTACCGGTGGTGCTCCTCATGCCCTGGCCAAGCAGAGGCCGTGGCTGGGGGCAGACACCCAGCCTGTACAACCCTCTCCAGCCCATGCTCACTGTCCTCTCACTGTCCTATGCTCACTTCCTTTATTGTGAGGCCCAATAAAGAACTTAAAAAAATCTTCACCAAGGACATGTTTATTGGTTTTAGAGAGAGAAGAGGGGGGCTGGGAGAGAGAGAGAAACATCCATTTGAGAAACATCAGCTGACTGCCCCCACACATATCCTGACTGGGGATGGAACAGACAACCCAGGTGTGTAACCTGACTGGGGATCGAACTCACAAACTTTTGGAGCATGGGATGCTGCTGCAACCAACTGAGCCACTCGGCCAAAGCAAGAGCACTTCTTACTTCCCCTGAATCCTAAAACAATTTGAGAGAAATTTGATGAATTCAAGCTGATGAAGAATGAAATATTTATGAGGGACAAAGATAGGTTGAAAGATGGGATTAGGTAGGAGCCAACAATGGGTTTTCTCATTCTGGCTCCCAGAGTTAGACATCTAACCTAGCCACAGGGATCACTGGGCTATCAGTGAGGCTGCTGCCCGGGAAAACCTAGGGCAGAAGGAATGGACCGGAATGGGTGCGTCCTTTGCACAGCGAGCACCCACATCCGGATACTGGCGGGCAGCTCCTCTCCCAGGCCCACCAGCAGGCCCTGGTGTGGATGAGTTGTAGTGGCCACCTCCTCTGAGCCACGTCAATTTCTGTCACCCCCACCTCCTAATCTAGCTGCTAGCAAGGCCACCAGGTCTGCACAAGCTCAGAATAATTTTGGGCACTTCAACTTGCCAGTACCGCCCCTCACACCTTGCTTCCAGCTCCAGAGGTTTTCTGATGCCTTGGTGTTGGTTGCACATGCACTCAGGTGCAACCTGAGCTAATACCTGTGGGGTCCCCCTGGACCAGTGGGATGAAAGCCAACTAGCAAAGGCTTCCTTCAGTTTCCCCTGGGAGGACAGTTCTAAGAGATGTTTTATAAGCTTCTTCTGAAGGTCTATGGGATCATGCACCAGGGGACAATTTACAACCCTCATTGCCTAGCTTTCCCTGCTTCCCTGTTCTACTCCTCTTCTTCTACTACTTCTATTTCCTGAGACAATTTGCCAAATAAATTGTCTTTGTGCAGAACTTTGGGTAAGGCTTAAACAGAAGGCAGGGGTTGGGTGGCTGTAAGGGTGAGTGAATGAGAGAGATTAAAGAGAAGCAAACAGTGTTATACAACGGGTGTCATCTATCTGGAAAGAAAAATCAAACAGGCCCAAGAGCTCCCCTTCTGACAGGGGAAGTAATAGGGGTGCACCCTAGGCCAAGGATGAATAAGACTTCTTTTGATCAGCCCAGTCCCTAGATGGTGAGAAAGCTAAGAAAATCAGTTTCTTTCTCATTGGACCTCAAGGGAGGTGAAAACAACATGAAGAGGCGAGGACTGGCCCTCAGCAGGGATCTGAGGCCTCTGGGCCGTGGGAACTGCCCACAAGAAGTGGCCCACGTCAGAGAACACTCGCTCTGAGCAGAAAAAGACTGGACAGCTTAGGGCTCCTTTCAGTTCCGTGTGGTTGGCTGTATGCAGCTGTTCTGTTGAGAACCTTATGGGCAGAGTGGGTCTCAGGGCCATCATTTTTAACCTAACTTTCCTAGCTCCTGTGTCTTATGGACTGGCTGCATTTGTCTAAGGGAGGACCCACGGCACACTCAAGATGAAAAGAAAAACTGCTCCATAAAGGGCTCCGTGATACCCTACGAGCAGTCAGCTGCTATAGCTCACACTGGGGCAGTGGGATCAAACCGGGAGTCTGGGCAGGGTGGACGTGCATGAGAGTGGTCACCGGGAAGCGAGGCTCGCCCCATGGTGCCGATCCTGGCCACTGCACACCCCAGATATTTGTAGTCTCCAGCTTTCATTACTGACACCTAGTCTCTAATCTTATTCACCCAGTCCTGAATCATACCTCTGAACTCCCTTCAGGGAGGCAGGGGTAGCTTGTTGCTTTCACCAAGCTTTTAAACTGAAACCACAGAATCACTCCTGCCAGAGCTCATTCTTGTGCTTTTTTTATAGGACAGGAATTACCTGCCAGCAGATTGCTGAAACTGCACATAGAAACATGCTCCACTCAGGGGAGCTCAGAAGCCCTTGGGACGAACGTGCCTCAGGTCGGGAAGCACCTGTCATGGCCGGACCCCTTCCTGCTGGGGAGCTCTGGGCCAGGTGCTCAGACACATGCCGTCCCCGGAAACTGGCATATGGCACTGCCAACTCGAACACTTTGTTACTCTTTTTAGAAAAATAGAGTATTGTCTGGAATAGAGGTTAGGCTTGTCAGTGTTTCTCCTTTAGCAGAGCAGAAAAAGTTTAAGAACTGGGTGCTTCCCCGAACGTACTGGCCATTCTGAGAGTCTCGGGGACTCAAAGCAGCTCTGGTGACATTTAGAGAGACCTCCTCTCTGGGCTGAACGTACCGCCCAGAGCTGAATCACTAAGACACAAATGGAAAGGGAGGGGCGCTAAGTAAAGGCTTTATAGTTCCTGTCCCAGGACACGGCTCCAAGCTCGCCTACCAAACTGTCCACTCCACCACCGGACAGCGACCAAGGTAAAGAGAAGTATCTGTTTGCTTTGTGGCTACAGCTGAGTTTGTTGTCAAAGGGCAATAGAGAAGAGCAGTAAGACAGAGAGAGCATCTGGATGGGGTAAAATGAGCCAAACAAGGGGCAGCTTATTCTTTAATGTAGTATGGCTTTGCTGAATCCTTATAATACCTGTGTATTTTAGTGCCAATTGGATTAAAATGTCTTCCTTCATCTCTTCCTTCCACAGGTACTCAGTGAGGGGCAAGCCAGGGCTGGTCTTGATGTTGAAATAAAGCATAAAAAGAAAATCCTTGCTTTAATGGAGGTTGTAGTCTAGAGGGAGGGGGAAATCAGACAATAAATACATGTATAGCTTGTAACATACACTATAACATATATATCGTTTCTATTTATATAAATACATGTCTATAATGTATAAGGCAAATAAATGAGTAAATACATACAATACATAGGGCAAATAAGTAAATATAAAATTATATTTATATGGAATACGTGTGTACATATGTAATATATATAAACAGGGTAATGGAATGAAGTATAACTGGAGAGATATAGTCAGTGAAATCTTTATTGATGGGATGTTAATTGAGAAGAGAACTCAATGAACTGCGGGAGCGAATCATTTGGATATCTTTGGGAAGAGCGTCCCAGGGGAGAGCGAGGACATGCAAAGGCCCTGAGGTGGAATCTGCTTGGCAAGTTGAAGTGCAGGGAGGTGGCACAGCTAGAACAGAGGGAGCCTGGGGGAGACTCGATGGAGACGAGGCCGAGAGATTGTGGGGCCAGAGCGTGAAGGACCTTGGTCTCAGAAAGGAGCCTGGCTTCTGCTCCGAGAGAAAGGGAAGCCACTGGATTGTTGAGCAGAGCCCATAAGCAGTTCTTTAGTTAGTGCATAACTAACTGATATTTTAAAATATCACGCTGTCTTTTCTAGAAAATACAATGGAGGAGGGAAGGACTAAAGTAGGAAACGAGTGAGGAGACTATTTCAATAATTCACAAGAGGGATGATGGGAGCTTTGACCAGGGTGGTAATTGGAGAGGGGAAAATGGGTAGATGGTGAGTATTTCTGAAGACATTGAAAAGAGGACTTTTTGGTGGATGGAATGTGATGTGAATGAGAAGTGTTTAAGGACGATCCCACGGTTTTTGGACTGAGCACAGGGGTGAGTGGAGCTGTCATTTACAAAGATCAAGACGACTGCTAGGGGTGCAGACTGGAGACAGGGTCCGAAGTCAAGAGTCTGCTTTTGGCCTTGTCAAATTGGACACCCATATTAGGCACTCAAGTAGAGATGTTGAGTAGGCAGTTACATCCACGAATCTGTGATTCAGGGGAAATATAAACTTGAGAGCTACCAGCCAATCAGTGAGCCTTAAAGCTAGGAGTCGAATGAGATCATCGAGTGTAAACAAAGGAGAGGCCCAAGATTTAAGATCTTGCATAGGAGACCGAGAGGCCCGATGAGGCAGGTGGTGAACCAAGAAAGAAGGATGACCCGGAAGTTAAAAGAGGAAAGTGTTTGATGGTGATGAGGGCTTCTGGAGAATGAATGACAACTCCCTGAGGGCAAAAATGCACCCAACAAGTTTGTCTAGCCTACCCTGTGGTTAGGGGTGCCTAGTTAGTGTTTGTGGGACAGAATAAAACTGACTCTTCCTTCCTGACAAGCCATCATCCATAGGTGACCCATGATCCAGCACCATGGCTTTCTCTCTCCCAGTTTCATCTTCTGGTCCTGCATTTCCATGGACGTCTTGGCTGTGGCCCAGGGCAGAGGGCATGGGCCCCTTCTCATGGCCCATTCACTAGTCCGGCCTTACTTCCAAGGAGGGCGAGGAAACGAGCAGAGAACGCTGCCCAGGTTGGCTTTATGGATTCTCACCTCGTTTGCTCCTGAGTGGCCAGAATGCAAGTGTCCTTTCCTTGGAAGGTGGGCGTTCTAGCAGGGAAGCGTGACACAGGCGGAGCCTTTGTAGCTCAAGAATTTTCCTGTTCGGATTCCAGGATGAGGCGTGTCATAAAACATGACATTCAGAATGCAAAGACTTAATTCCTTCCGCTCTTTTGCTCCAGAACAATCGTGGGTCACTTTTAAATGTACGCGAACGCTTGCTTGGAAGGAATCGGTTGAGAGGAATAGGAAATCTTTTATTCATGAGACTCGGAAACTACTGCCAATTCCTCTCTCAAGCATTTACTAATACCCTTTTTTCTACTTTATTTTTATTGTTGACACTGTAACAGGGTTTCCCCTGGTCCCCCCTTTGCCCATCTCCACCCGTCACTGAAAGTAGTGCGAGTGCTCCGCATCTTTAATTCATGAACCATAGTAATGGCCTTCCATGGTTGGTCTGTACCTCCGCGGGATATGCAGAGTTATTTTTCCTTCTGTTCTCAGGTAGTGCTGGGCGTAAAATGGATTCCCTCAGGGCAGCAAATGTTGAATTTTGCCTTGATATGTTCAAAGAGCTGAATAATAACAACGTGGGAGACAACATCTTCTTTTCCCCACTGAGCTTGCTTTACGCTCTAAGTATGGTCCTTCTTGGAGCCAGAGGACACAGTGCAGAGCAGATGGAGAAGGTATGGAATGCCCAGTGAAGTCCGGAGCCTGGAAGTCTCTCCGACGCCCCCTATGGGTCAACCTGCATGTTTACACCGAGAAAACTGCCATCTTGTGAAAGAATATGCTTGGGCCAATCATTTTTCTTCTAAGTGGATAATGGCTTAAGTAATGTGATATATGTCAATGAAAATAACACAATACGTGCAATACCCAGTCTCTTCCCTACCATTGGGTTTTTTTACCCACACGTTTCCATGATTATTTTCAGAGTCCACCCTTTCAATGGTTTATTTAAACATGACAGAGAGCACGTGTATGGCGTTATTCCTGCTCTCTAGAAGTTTGATGTATAATAAAATCTAGTTACACTTTCAACATTATCAGGCTTTAAAAATATTTATTAGGTTTTTGGACGTCATACCCACTTTGTGTCGTAAGTAGTTATTGTTCTCCCTGTTTCACAGTGAGGGAAACTGAGACTAAGAGAGGAAGGGTGACTTTTCAGGTTACATGGGCTGACCAGTGACTTTTTCACAATATACGTATTTTATTGATGTGGAAACTCTAGAAGAGTATTACTTAACAGCTCCCAGGATACCTGCACACCCTATTACTGTTTGTCCTTTACTGCTTTATTCCACATTTTGATGCACTTTCATGATTTTTTTGCATTTAAAGTGGGTGATGTGCTGGGAAGCCACATAATGTTCTCAGCAGCCCTGGGCGAGTTCTGTCATAGGGAGTGAGTAGTCTGAGAAAGGTCAGAGAGGGGAGAAGGGTCAAGTGTGTGGCAGCGCCACCCCTGGACCCTCACGGACGGTGGTCCGGGACACGTAACTTAATCTCTTTTTGACTCAGTTACCCTAGTAGAAGGTGGGGATAATAGTATCTACTGATAAAGTTGTTGGGAGGGTTAAGTAAGATATGTAAAGGCTTAGTTCAGGGCGTGGAATACAGCATCATTAATGCTAGCTATGATATGACATGGGTCCCCATCTGAAATGGAAAAACAGTCACTGAGAACCTTTATAGATGGTGTGTTGCTGTTGATGCCAGTAGATTCTTCTTTCTCTTTTTTTAGGTGCTTCACTTTAATCACGTTGCAGAATCATTAAAGCCCCAGTCTGAGGACTCAGCTAAGGTACGATAACATTACTGCTGAGCTGTCAAAGGTTCTTGAATGTAAGAGCACCGAGAAATAATGGTGCAAGGCTTAAGGAGCAGAGCCCCTCCTTGTCCCTTAATAGGGCTCACAATGTCCCTATAGAGTTATCGATGACAGTGATAAAGTCCCCAGATTTTACCATGTAATTGGTTGTCATCCTTATGCAAACTTTTCTGTTCTTCTACAAACTTTGTGCTGTGTTGGTGTCGAGCCTGCCAGCCTCCTCAGTGGAGTGTCGCACTTTTCACATCAGTGAGGGGACTGAGAAAGGACACGGAGGCTTTGCCTCATAATTAGACACCAGGAAAACAGGGCTTGGTGCTGCCCAGCCCACCCATTCACTGTTCCTTCTGGTCAGAGGATTTTTTTTTGACATGAGATTTATGCAGAATGCCCAAGTGTATGTAGATTCATAAGACACTTGCTTCACAGAACTCAGTTTATTGTTAGGAGGTTAAAGGTGATAGTGTGGGAATTTTTGCTTTAGGGAATATAGGCACAGCCCCTCTAATGGCCATGCATTTAGATGCATCAGAACTTCATGCTTAGCCAGATCGCTCCTGTGAGGGACAGGTGGGCGTGGAAGGCCCGTTCGGCGAAGAGCTGAGCAGTTTGATTACATGGATGCAGAAAATGGAGACGTTAAAAGGAGCGCGACAGGGAAGAAAAATGGTTCCATAGGTACAGAGGCAGCAAAACAAAACAAACAGACAAAAAATACTTGGATTATTACTCTGAGATTAAGATCTCCTTATTTATGATAACTTCTGCTTTTGAATGAGAACATCAGGGCTGACAAGGGCATGTGTGTGTTGTAATAGCTCACAGTACTCGGCTCACACTCTGTAACCAGAGTCACAGGGTGTGGAGACTATTGTGCTAGAGGAAATTAAAGAAGGAAAATGCTTTCAACCCTTCAGCTCCTTATTGTTTTCATGCTATTTATAACTCTCTAATGGCAGGAAATCAAGCAACTTAATGGTCCATTCTTTGTTTACTGTACTTCAGTGCAGCCAAGCTGGAAGGATTCACTCAGAGTTTAGAGTCTTACTCTCTCAAATCAACCAGCCACACTCTAACTATATGCTCAGCATTGCCAACAGACTCTACGGGACGCAGGCAGTAGCATTCCAGCAGGTAAGTCCACCAGGAATGGTGGTCAACAGTTTTCTTGGCATCCTCTCAATTTCACACCATAAGGTCATTCAAGAGTGCCAAGAGTCACATGACATTTATGTTTAAGAGCTTAAATTTGAGCCGAGTTAGAGTTTCAATGAAATGGTTTCACCAAACCCCCATTAAAGTTGTAGAATATCACATAGAAATTTTACTTCCGCAAAATCACCCAAGTTTTCCAAGAACCAAGGTCAAAGATGAAGCACAAAACAAAACCACTAAGAATAATCTCTTCTGGGTCAGAAGAAAAACAAAAGCTGTTTTTCATCTCCTCTTCAAAAAGGTCCTAAATGGCAGAGTGTCGGGAATTAGTGAAAAGGATTCTGGGCTGGAAGCCAAGGGATCTGAGTTCTGTTCTCATTCAGACACATGACTTTGGGCAAGCCACATGTGTCTTTGAAATGAGAGGATTAGACCAAGTTTCCTCTAACTACAAAATTCTAACACTGTTTATGCCATTTCCTAACTGCATTGGAATATAGTTTTATTGAGTGCCTACTATGTGTGTGTCAATCACTCTACTACATACATTATATACATTAGCTTATGTAATCCTTACTTAGTATTAAGATATAGGTACAAAACTGTCATTGTTCCACAATCGTGAAGTAGATTCTGAGAAGTCAGTTTGACACAGGTCACAGAGATGATTAGGTGGCAAAGCCAGAATTTGATCCCTGTCTAAATTCACTTTCCTGTTTCCATTGCTACAACATCCTGCTGTGATAGAAGGGAACGCCAGCTTCAGTGACATGACTGTTGTGTGACCAGTGTTGTTTGAATGCCAGCTGGGGGAAGCAGCCTTGAATTTCTAATGTTCTTCTTCAGCCCAGAGGTGTCTTACACTTGACAAATTTTTTGCAATTATATTTTTTTGATTGTGCTCTTAGAGTTGTCCTGATTTTTCCTCCTTTGCCCTCCTCCACCCAGTACCCCCACTTCCTCAGCCAGTCCCCCCACTGTTGTTTATGTCCATGCGTCATGCATATAAGTTCTCTGGCTATTCCACTTCCCATACTGTACTTTATATCCCCATGGCTATTCTGTAACTACCTATTTGTACTTCTTAATCCCCTCACCTCTTCACCCATTCTCCCCCACCTGCCTTTTATCTGGCAGCCATCAAAACATTCTCTGTATCCATGATTCCATCTTTGTTCTTCTTGTTTGTTTGATTTGTTTTTCAGAGTCAGTTGTTGATAGCTATGTATTTTTTTGCCATTTTATTGTTCATTGTTTTGGTCTTCTTTCTTTTCTTACATAAAGTACCTTTAACACACCGTATAATTATAAACTCCTTTAGTTTTTTTCTTGTCTGGGAAGCTCCTTAATTGTCCTTTGATTCTAAATGATAGCTTTGCTGGGTAGAGCAATCTTGGCTGTAGGTCTCTGCTTTTCACAACCTTGAATATTGAATAAGTTTTCGATTGTCACATTTTTTCCAGCTTGGAGTAGCCCGCCCTGGCACTATAGGTATTTTGGAGGTATTTCCTTCTACTGTCCCAGAAGCGCATGGAGAATGTTTTACAGAGAGCACTGGAAGTGGTGGGGGTTAACCCTCGTGGCCCTTGGGGCTGGACTACTCTCATTCCTTTGTCCCCCCAAACAGAGGTCCAGGGGTAGTCGTCGACAAACGTTGGTTTGGGATAATGACAAACGTTGGTTTGGGATAATTGCATCCATTCCTGAAGCAATTGTCATGATCTATGTCATAAGATACTACTAACCCAGGGTTTTATCTGGAAAAACTCTCATCTCGTGGGCCCTGGGAGGTCACTTAAGCGTGATCCAGCCACAGTGTGGCCCAGCTCAGGACAAGAATCATGTCGAGGCCCAGATTTTGCTCTAAGTTAAACTCTCCTTTTGTTCTATACTTCATTTAGGCAAGAGAGAACCCAGTTAAGCCAATGACAAGCCCGATGCCAAGCAGTCACTTTCATAACTGCTGTAGTTCTAAGTCTCACATCACCCTAGATGTTCATGGGGGGTACTGGGTCCTGCTGGACCAGAGAGGCCTGTCCCCAAGGTTTCAAGAATGGAATTGCGAGCAGCTCCATTCAGGTCCATGTAGATTTGGCAATGGACCATTTCTGGTTCTAAGAATGAAGGGCCGTGGTAGTGATGAGTAGTCATTCCAGAGGTCAGTCTGGGAGTGGGGATTGGCTGAAAAGACAGGACCAGGATCTTTACACTGAAGTTGTACATTGCTTTTTGTTGGGTGATGTATGTGAGAAAACTACCTTAAGGTAGTTTTTGTTCACACTTGACATGTGGTTGAAAAAATATCAGTGTGCATCAGAGAATATCATCACCATCATTATCATCATTATTACTTTACCCTCGCCTGAGGACATGCTCATTAATTTTAAAGAGAGGGGAAGAGAGGGAGAGAAAGGGAGAGAAGCCTCAGTGTGAGAAGAAACATTGATTGGTTACCTCTTGTAAGCATCCCAGCTGGGGATGAACCCACAACAGAGGCGTGTGCCCTGACTGGGAATCAAACCCATGACCTTTCAGTTTATGGGACGATGTTCCAACTGACTGAGCCACACTGGCGAGGGCAGAGAATATTATTATTAGTTTTATCTGTAGTGGCTTGGGAGGAGGCAGAAATATACCAGGTGGAAACCTAACTTTCTGTTTGACCTGAGACAAGGAAGCCATTTAATCACTCTTGGCCTCAATTTTCCTCTCTGGAACCTGAAGCAGGAAGTCTCATTTGTTCGTGTCCTTTAAAGAGGAAAAAGGAGGGACAGAGTGAGAAGGCAGGTGCTCTACTGCAGCTGGTCACTTTGCTTGGAATCCTTTACAATGAAGCATGCCCACGATAGGACAGAAGTAGCAACCAAATGCTTCTGGACACTCCTTTGGGGAAGTTCTTCGATCTGACTGCGTGTCTTCGCATGGATTCTGCTTCCCTTCAGGAGAACGCATGAGTTGCTTTTGTCTGTTGTGGTTTTAGACCACACCGACCTGGGTGTGTTTGTTTTCCTTACATGATTTTTGTTTTGTTATGCAGTAGTTCTTTTCTTTTACAGCAATATTTAAACTGCTCGGAGAAGTTGTATCAAGCCAGGCCGCAAGCAGTTGATTTTCAACAGGCTCCGGAAGAAACGAGGCAAACCATTAATGCTTGGGTTGAAAGCAAAACTAATGGTAAGGCTAAGTCACATACGTATCTCCAAACTTGATTCGTGCCATCTTGTTGAACTCCCCAAGTCAGTACTAACGAGGCAGGCTGCAGTCGGGGAGCAGACGCACCGATTAACAATGGAGGAAATGGGGAATATGGTGGGATATCCCTTATGACCACTTGTCCTAAATGATCTAGCCAAGTGACCCTGACAATGGGAACACTGTGTCTATGCTACAGAGGTGTTATCGTACAGTCTAACATTGAATTGAATTCAATTGAAGTCTACCTTCTCCAGTTTTAAAATGAGCCCTATGTATTGTTAAACATTTTTAAATGGAGCATTAAAGAGTCATACCAAAGATATATTCATTTCTTTTTAAAAAATCTAGTCAAGGAAAAAATTAAAGAAAAAGGAGGGTAATACAATGAATTTATATTTACACAGCAGTCTCACTATTCCTTAAGGCCAATATTATTTCCTAAACCCACACCCTTTCCCCACCACCCCTTTCAGAGTATTTGAAGGCTCATTCCTGATAGCGTGTCTGTTTTTCTGTGTAAGTTTTAGTTTGTGCCTCTCAAAAATATAAGCTTTTTAAAAATATGACCACTACACCATCAGTACACCTAGAAAATTTAAAAAATCATTTAATATTAAGAAATATTTTGAGAGTTTTTGTACTCCCCCAATTGACTCTTTGTTCAAATCAGACCCAAAATATGTTTCTACATTGCAACCGACGAATGTGTTCCTTCAAGCTTGATTTTAAAAATAAACTTGCAAATGTATTTCTTGATTGACATATATGTAGATTTAGAAAGGTCTATACATGTCCACTGTTCGGTGACTTGTCCCCAAAAAGAATATCCTGCTGCGCCACCAGCCAGGTCAGGAAGAGGAAACACTTGTTCCTGGGAAGGGCACGCCATGGCCGCCCTCAGGTGTCGTCCCAGAGACAAACCCACCCTATCCCGTTAACACTTCTCTGACTTCGATTGCTATGTAGTAGCTCTGCCTATTTTCAAACTTCATCTAATTGGAATTGATGCGCAGGCCCATTATTTCAGTGGGGGTTCTAAAGTTGCCATACGCCAGTTTTGTATTCCTTCCTTCTTATACGCTGGAACATTTCTACATGAGAAACTTCTCATAAAATATTTGGTTACCCCAAGTACATGTGAGAAAAACAAAAGGAAACAAAAAAGGATGCTGGATTCTTTTTCTTCAACACAAGTTTTTAAGATAATGTTCCCCCCGCCCCAGTATCCTACAACATAGCCAATGAGTTTTCTGTTTAAAGTATCATCATAAATCCATACATTTAAACACTGCTGAGGTGTTTCAAGCTATCAAAGGTCAAATTTTTTCCTTTAGCTAGGGGATACATCTTCCTGTGGCTACTGAGTCTGTTTGGCATGGCCCCTGTAGAATACGATAGTGTCTTTGCTTTCTGAATTGACTAGTTGTTCCAGGCTCATCCTGGTCACTTTCTGTCCTGGACGTAGACTTACCTACTTCTCCAAGAAACCCTGGATCCTTTTAATGCAAAATGATCTTTAGAGACCATAATCCGGGTCAAAGAGTGCTCATTGTTCCTGGTTTGATCATCATTTTTAGGCTTCTTCAATGGATAGAACAAGGAGCTACATATATTTAGATGAAATATATTTAGCAATTTTAATTTCTCAATAATATCCCCAACTCAAATTCAAGTTCATGGGATTGTTACTTAACATGCTCCTCCATTGTACATCTACTTCTCTTTTACCACATGTCAAAAATTCCAGTTTTCGATGTCACCAATATTCTTGCACAGTGACCTCAACCAACAATATACAGTCTCAGAAACAGCAACGCTAACTCCTAAAACAATCAACCCTAGTAGCTGAAGATGTTTCTGCAGTTCTTTTTGTCCTTAGGGCATATCCTGTTAAACATGGGCAGCCAAATGACCACGTTGGAATAATCTCTCTGCGAGTTTGCCACTAACTCATCGTACCATTAATTTCTGAAGTCTCAGAACATAGATAATCACATTTTCTGATGTGGGAGAGAATCAACTAACTTAGAATGAAAATCAGAATGAAATAAAAGCAAAGCATTAGAGGTAATTGCATCTTGAAGAATATGTTAGTAACATAAAATACTAGTAGAAGATAATTACTTCTCTGAGCATAAAGACTATATTTCTAGCATACTTGTATCTATTATATCAGTTAACAGTGGTGAGCTCTCAAAAGTGTCTTGTCAATTGGTGGATGTTATTCGAACTATGTAATAGGTGATCAGATTAAAATATGTATCCATTCAATTCTTCGTGCTGTTAAAAAATGCATGGACAGTTCTGACATTTTTAGATCTGTTGATTTACTCAGAACAGTAGGGGAAAATGTGTTTTACCCCACAGGCCAACCCTGATCCAGGGGCTGCCTGGCAACTAACTCATGTTGAGAAAGAGTCTGAGGCTTACACTAAGGTGACCTGGGAAAGCGCACAGTGGACTCACTGAGATGGGAAGTCCACAGTGGTAGGGATTTTTGTCTCTTTAGTTTAGTGTTCAGCCTCAGTTTAGTGTCCTGGTGCCTAGAACAGTATGTGCACATAGAAGTATCTTAAAAATATTTAGCTTAAATGAATAGATTGATTAGTGTTTTCTGCTGTGGGTGTGCATTAGGGACCCACATGCTGTGTGCTTATTTAGAGTGTTCTTTTTAAAAATAATTTATTTATACATTTATTTATCAATTATATATGTATATATATAGAGAGAGAAAGAGAGAGCACTTAATGTTAGCTATCATGACTATCTAACTGTCTATCATTAATAAGTTCAAATCCAAATATATTATCTATTCTTTTTTATTACAAGGAAAAATTACAAACCTCTTTGGAAAGGGCACAATTGACCCTTCCTCTGTGATGGTTTTGGTGAATGCCATCTATTTCAAAGGACAATGGCAAAGTAAATTTCAGGAGCGAGAGACAACGAAAGCCCCCTTTCAGCTAAGTGAGGTATGTGTCTCATTTTCTGACTGATGATCAGTTTTGGAGACTTCAGTAACTGGTTAAGGACAATTAGAAGGTCTTAGTGAAAATCCTGCCTTGATTTCCCTAGCTTCCTCTAACTGTGTATTCTATGTATGCATTTTATGCTCATTTCTCCTTAGGAAGTGACAGTGACCTTTCTCACAGGGCCGCTGAGTGGCACCTTGGCACCAGGGCGCCCTGCAAGACAAGAAAGACTGTTTGTTCCTGACTGTTCTCCTGTCTGTGTGTTTTTTCAGTAGGCGCTGTGGTTATTTGCTCTGGTAGCACAACACAACTCTACATTCTTTTTTCCTTAAAAGGTCTCTAAGTGACTTAAAAAACGATCCTATGATATCATTTTTTTCACAGAACTCATATTATTGGGAATCCCTGGCTTCGTTTTGGGGGAGGCACATGTATTATTGTTTTTATTGCTATTGTTATTATTCAAACTATTCAGGCTCTAACCAGGACTCGTGTTGAAATACAAGCTCATCGCCTTTGAGGAGGAAAGTTATACGGGTCTATTTTGTAGTTTATACTTTACCCAGGAGTTTCGGCTGTCAATGCAGATATGTGATGCAAGGAAATCAGCACACACGCCCGTGCCCACACACCCGCGACTACTCTCTAACTACAATCTTGAAAAAAACAGGGTAAGAGCGTCTCGGTGGACATGATGTATCAGACGGGGACGTTCAAACTGGCCTTCGTGCGGGAGCCGAGGATGCAAGTGTTGGAGCTGCCCTACGTGGACAACACGCTGAGCCTGACCATCCTGCTGCCGGTGGGCACGGCCACGCTGGGACAGGTGACGTTCAGGAATGCCAGCGGCTGAGGAAGCACGTGTGGGTGCACCCACGCGTGCACATGCTCCCCCACCCTGTGTGTGTCCCGTGAGGTCAGTCCAGCCCCTCCCCCAGCCCATCAGACTCCAGGTTCAGTGGCACCGCCCCAGGGACTGTGAGGGGCCCTCCTGGTCCCTGCCTTCAGGGTAATGTATTTAGGGAAAACCATTTATTTTTTATATTAAAAAAACGGTGTACACACACACATTCACCTATTGGTCCTTGGACTTTTGGGAAACTCTTTGTAATGAAATTATGGTGCTCCCAGGTCCTGGAAAACTGACGACACCAGCTTCCTTTCAGCTTCAGATCCCAAACCAACAAGCTTTTGTGGGCTGACCTCCGTTTTCAGCATCCTGGTTTTGTGGGGAAATGAGAGCCTCAGGCACAGAGGAGAGGTCCCAGCGGTGGTGGGAGCCTAACCTCTCTCCCTGGCTGCAGTCCAAGCTGCCCAGCACCACAGGCCAGGCAAGCCGCTGGTGTGGCTGGTGTGGCCTCTCAGGGCTCTGCTGGCCCAGCATTTGCCAGGAGACCAGCCGGGCTTCTGGGCTCTAGTGGAAGTGGGCCACACACACAGAAGATGTTCTCCCCAGAGTAAAGGGCAGGTGCAAAGGCCCTAGAAGGACGAGGCAGTGAGATGGCTTCGTGTCCCGAAGTCATGGTGACTTGGCTCAGGGCCCAGAAAGATGGAAGGAAAAGGTAGGAAGAGAAACCTAGCTGCTGATCTGCTATTGTCAGGGTAGCGGGAAGGGGACAGAAATGTCTTCAACTCTTGTAGGAGAATGACGGTTTGACTCACCAGTTTGGGGCTGAGGGGAGGGCTGCAGGGAGTTTCAAATGCACAAGGACAGCAGTGTAAAGGGTTTACAGAAACTTCTGGAACTGGGTGGAGAAGGAGAACTCAGAGCTGTGAGGCCACTGTGGGAACTCAGCAGGGGTGTGGGAGCTGACTGGCTAGGTGGAGGCACCCAGAGGGCAGCTTCAAGAGTAGGGACAGGAGGAGATTAAAGCCAGTGGAACAGGGGGTCCTGGCACCAGAGAAACCAAATGACCAATGTGTGTGTGATGGAGGTTGCTGTTAAATGTGTCAGATGTGAGAGCCAAGGAGAGGTGCTTGAGTTTGTTGAGAAAATGGGAACACAATTGCAGAGACGTTAGAGAGAGTTGAGATCAAGTCTACACACTGAGAGAGTAAATTAAGGTAAAGACAGTGGCACGGATGTACATTGGACACATTTAATTATGAAATATTAATGAGAATTAGACAACAGAAAAGGAAAGGTGTAGAGGAATGCAAGAATGAAAGATTTTTTTTCAGATAAAACCTGAGCACAGTTTAAAGGTAGAAAGGAAGTTAGTGGAACTGAACCATTCACACCGAGACTTATACAATGAACAGCAATTAGTGCAGAGGCCTGTGCTTGGCTCATGCAGGTCCATCTGCATTTTGTCTTTTAGGTAGAGAAGCAGCTGAATGTGAAGACATTTGACCAGTGGACCAGCTCTTCCAACATGATGCAAAGAGATGTTGAAGTTCACTTGCCCCGATTCAAACTGGAGATCACGTATGAGATGAATTCTCTGCTAAAATCCCTCGGGATGACAGATGTCTTCAACCAGGTCAAAGCTGATCTGTCTGGAATATCACCAGCCAAGGGCCTGCATTTATCAAAGGTCATCCACAAGTCCTATGTGGATGTCAATGAAGAGGGCACCGAGGCAGCATCGGCCACTGGGGACAACCTCACGGTGAAAAGACTCCCCATCCGAGCCCAGTTCATGGCAAACCGCCCTTTCCTGTTCTTCATAAGGCACAGAGACACCAACACCATTCTCTTCTGTGGGAAGCTTGCCTCTCCCTAAGCGCAGGGGTGTGAGCGAGGCTCAGCATTGCAGAGGAGGTCCAGGGACGAGCCTGTGACTCAGAGCAGCTCACACCTCTCACGCATCTGCACCTCAGGTTGCTTGTCTGCAAAATGGGTCCGGGGTCTCTCCCAACTTATTCCATGAGTTGGTGAACCTTAAGATCATGGTAAATGGGGAAGAAGGTATATTTACAAAAAAAAGCTTTTCTAGCTCTCTTATTTTGGGGGCCTCCTCTGAGTGCTGTCTGGGTGACATAATCACGTCACTGAGGAAAAGCATAGAGAATTACAATCTCTTGACTTGTGTGTATCTATCTATCTTGAGCTCCCGAGTAAGGGGCTGCTCAGCCTTTGGACAACCAACCGAAGGACTTCCGCTTCGGTTGGATGTTTCAACGGTATGATTTGCCTTGCATGGGTAAATGTACCATTATGAATTTCAGTTCAAAATTCTGTACTGACTCTAATAAACGCATGAAATGCCTTAAGTTCTTTGAAGCCATTTTAGTGGAGTTTTTGGCCAAATTTCTGCCAAGCCCTAAATTGAATAATAGACTCCCCTTTTATCTCTTTCCACTGGTGGCACACGCTTCTCCTTGGTGTCAGCAGAGACAGCAGAGTACCTTTCCAGGGTGACTGACTTTAAAAGATTCTGGCCATTTCAGTAGTCACTGATGCTCTGGTTCATTTCTCGCAGAAATATTTCTGGAGCACCTACTAAGTTCCAACATCATGCTAACCCATAGGTATACACAGTGAATAACAAAGGGCCTCAGCCTTTGTCTTCCTAAGCTTGTACGTCAGCAGAGAAGGCAGACTTGGGAACAGCCTTGACCATGGCTGCTGTGCTAAGTCTGTCATCAGCAAGGAGCCACAAGGATAGAGTGATGGGCATGGGGTGGTTCCTCTCAGGGATGAGCCCTGTTCGCCATTTCAGAGCGTGAGGGCTCTGTTCTGAGGAAGGTGACTTGATTAGATTTGTATTCTAGAAAGATCACTTGGGCTTCCAAATGGCCATCGTTATGGGAAGGATGCATTATAAACTTTATGCAATAAATCACCGACGAGCATTTTCCATGTCAGTAATCACTTCGGTGGGCCTGGAGCAGTTTGGCAGTGGGGGTACGACGCCCGTTCATGGTTTATTTTGGTTACACGTAGATAGCATCTTTGACAGTTTAGGTGTGATCGCGGAAGGCGCCATTAGGATGTTTAATTGGGTGATGGAATTGTTCGGTAATGTGGACATGAGTCAGTCACCCTCAGCAGCTCTGATGCATTTATGCCAAGAATTTCCCAGTCCGGTCCCCGAGCACCTTTGACCATCCATGTTGAAAAGATCCTTTGTTAAGACGTAATAAGGCTGTTGGCTGACATTTACCAGACTGGGATTTGGCAGGGTTTCCAAATTCTCTATGCAATCTACAGATTTATTTTTACAATAGTGCTTTCTGTTAATAAAAATCTTTGCATGACTTTGTATAGTCTATGTCTCCCAGACTGCATGGAACTAGCAGTCTGCCTGTTGGATCTCACTGGTTATTGTGGGTCCTTCCGAGTCCCATGCTTCACTCCCCTAGTTCCACAAATTCTGTCTGGGGCTCCCCACCCTTCCCCAGCTCGGGGCTGGCTTGGTGTGGAATCTGCGGCCGCCCCCTGGTGCCACAGAGGGGTGCTAAAGCCTGTGACTTTGCCACCAGGTGCATGCAAGTATCACCCTCTGTGGGTGCTGCGCCCAGAACTGCGTTGGGCCAAGATGCCCTGGGTCCCTGGAGTTTGCTCTTCCTGCCCAGAGGGCCCACGGATTTGGTGTGGGAGGCCGTTCAGTGCTGGAAGTGGAGGCGGGGATGGGAAATCTCCCCCCGCCTGTTGGCTATATCCTATCCCATCGTTCTCAGGCAGGCCTCCAGTCTTGTTCAAGGTTGAGGGAGCAGCGAGCTGAACTGTCCCAGGAAGGCTTTCCTCTCTCGGGCCCAGGCTTGAACACGCAGGTGGGCTGTGTGCACAGATGTCCTTTGTCTCCAAACCTGAATCCTAATCCTTCGGTCATGGACACGCTGAATCCCCTCTTGCTGAACTCTTACCGGGATGGTCCTTGGTTCCGCACGCAGACAGGCTCCAATGGGCTTCCTTCCTACCCCTTCACACTCGCCACGCCACCCACATTTCTGCATGACTCCGCCCTGTTTCTTCTCCTTAGTGCTTGGTGCTCTCATTATGCATTTTGTTTATTTTGTTTATGGGGAATCTCTCCCCATCAGCATGTGAACTTGATGAGGTGAGGACTCAAAAAAATCTCTTTTTGCTGCTGTTGCCCCAGTGCCAAAAGTGCCTGGAGCATGATATATACTCAATAGATATCATAATAAATAAATAATTAAGAAATTAATTCCTTCAATACTTCAATGTTTTGAGTGCCTACTATGTTCTAGAGTTGGAAAGTGAAGATCATTGGTCTGAATAAGACATGCTGGAGGTAAAGCAGTGAACTTGACCCATGCCAGAGTTCAGCTGACAACTCTTTTTTTCTTTTTAAATATATTTTATTGATTATGCTATTACAATTATCCCATTTCCCCTGTTTATTCCACTCCACCCTGCATGCTTCCTCCCACCAGCATTCCCCCCACTTAGTTCATGTTCACGGGTTGTTCATATAAGTTCTTTGGCTTCTACATTTCCCATACTATTCTTAACCTCCCCCTGTCTATACCTACCATTTATATTTCTTATACCCTGTACCTTTTCCCCCATTCTCCCCGCTCCAACTCCCCACTGATAACCCTCCATGTGATCTCCATTTCTGTGATTCTGTTCCTGTTGTACTTGTTTCCTTAGTTAGGTTTTTTTTTAGGTTTGGTTGTTGATAGTTGTGAGTTTGTTGTCATTTTACTATTTTTTTATCTTTTTCTTAGATAAGTCCTTTTAATATTCCATATAATAAGGATTTGATGATGATGAACTCCTTTAACTTGACCTTATCACAGAAGCACTTTATCTGCCTTTCCATTCTAAATGAAAGCTTTGCTGGATAGAGCAATCTTGGATGTAGGTCCTCACTTTTCATGAGTTAGAATACTTCTTTCTAGCCATTTATTGCCTGCAAGGTTCCTTTTTAAGAAATCAGCTGATATTCTTATGGGAATTCCTTTGTAGGTAACTCTCTGATTTTCCCTTGCTGCTTTTAATATTCTCTCCTTATGTTTACTCTTAGGTAATGTAATTCTGATATGCCTTGCTGTGTGCTTCCTGGGACTTCTTTGGGTCCAACTTCCTTGGGACTCTCTGAGCTTCCTGGACTTCCTAGAAATCTATTTCCTTTACTAGATCAGGGAAGTTCTCCTTCATTATTTTGTCAGATGAGTTTTCAATTTCTTGCTCTTCCTCTCCTCTTTCTAGCACCCTTATGATTTGGATGTTGGAACATTTAAAGTTTTCCAGGCAGTTCCTAGGCCTCCCCTCATTTTTTTGAATTCTTATTTCTTTATTCTGTTCTGGTTGAATATTCATTTCTCCCTTCTGGTCCAAACCATTGATTTGAGTCCTGGTTTCCTTTCCATTGTTCTTGGTTCCCTGTGCATTTTCCTTTATTTTACTTTTCATAGCCTTCACTTTTTCCTCTATTTTGTGACCATACTCAACCAATTCTGTGAGTATCCTGATTACCAGTGTTTTGAACTGTATATCAGATAGGTTGTCTATCTCTCCATCACTTAGTTGAATATTTTCGGAAACTTTGATCTGTTCTTCTATTTGGGCCATTTTTTTTTGTCTCAGTGAACCTGTTAGTAGTAAGGGGCAGAGCCTTAGATATTCACCAGGGTGGGGCAACCCACGTCACTGTGTCGTGATGCTGTGTGGTGGGGGAGGGGTACCAGAGGAAATGATGCTGCTTGCTCTGCTCTTTGCCAGTTTTCAGTCACTTCCCCTACTACCCACAAGCAAATTGGGCCCCTTGGGTGCTGATTCCCAGGTGGGTGGGTTTGTATACATTCTTACACCCTGTGGGTCTCTCCAGCGAACTTTCCTGTGAGGCTGTGAGTTTCTCCTGGTGCCACCTCAACCCCTGCAGGTGTTTTCAGTCAGAGATTTTGAGGCTTTATTTCCCCACTTGGAACCCTGGGTTGTGTGGTCTGTCTCACTCCCCAGTTGTTCCTCCTGGTTCATCCACATGCAAATGTGGGGCTTCCCGCTCTGCCAACTGCCGCTCATCCTGGTCCTCCAGCTACCACCTCGCTGTGGGTCTTCCCTGTCCCGGTTTCCCATCCTCGCCCCTCCTTCCAGTCCGGATGAAGGTTTCTTCTTTAACGCCTTGGTTGTCAGACTCCATACAGTTTGACTTTCTGGCAGTTCTGGTTGTTTTTATTTTTAAATTTATTGTTGTTGTTTTTGTTGTCCTTCTTTTGGTTATGCAAGAAGGCACAGTGTATCTACCTACGCCTCCATCTTGGCCAGAAGTCCTCACTGGCTACTCTAATGGGATCATTCCATAATTAAATTAAGATGGTCTCAGGCTGTGCTGTTGAAAACAATGTTTTATTTCTACATACATAGTCTTTTCTGATGAAGGAGATGAGTGAATCCATATACTCCCACATACATCAGATGACTTATGATCTACCTTGTATGGAGCTAGGTTCCCAGGACATCTAAGCTACAGTTTAGGAGAGTCAGTGACCACTGTGGTCAGATGGCCCATTGCCATGATGGTCACAAGAGCAAGCGGAATTCCACGCTGTCTAACAGACTGCAAGGTGTTGATAACAAGGAGCTGAGCTGTTCAGTGTTTGCTGGTTTGTTTGGACACCATCAAATCAAGTACAATTGTTAGGGATGGTCAAGGGATTTTGGCATCTCCAAATCAAAGCTTCGTTGCATTAAATAAGGTAACCAATTTGGCCAGTTATTCAGTTAAATCTTATTCCAGTTTTTCACTGATGTTACCACCTCTGTGTTGATCAGTGTGTCTTGAGCTCCCCCTAGTGGGTGAGACGGTAACAGAGATGTTTGTAATAAGGTAATCTGGGCTGTGGGAGACTGTGACCCCCTTAGCAATTAGAAGTACCAGCGCTTGAGGTATTACCACACGCCACAAACCATGTTAAGCATTTTACCAATTTGATCCCCATGACTGTATGTGATGCCACCTGGTCGCTGCGACTGAGACTTAGAGAATGTCAGTAACTTCCCCAAGGCCACACTGTTAGCTGCAGAGCCAGACAAGATTTGAGCCCAAGCAGCTCGGCTTTGGAGTCCATGATTAATCCTCTGCGGTGTTGCTATAATGCTACTTCGCACATTTGTGGACCTCGGAGGGCAGATTCGAGTGGCAATTTAGAGACTTGGGCTCTAACTCTGCTTCTGCCACAGCTGCTTTTAAAATCCTATGGTAAACATTTTGAGCTGATTGAACGCTAGTTTGGAGCCTGATATATTACTGCAGTTCCTTATCCTATCACTAGATGGCAGGCTTGATGGCAGGCGGCGGATGGAGGGTATGTAATTTGTAAATCTCATCTGGAATCTTACTGGTAAAATCTGTATTTTCTTCCTTGTATAATGCGCACTCACGTTTTTGGCACAAACTTCCAGGAAAAAAATCTTTTAATTTTTTAATTGAATTTTAATTTATTTACATTTAGATTCTTGCTTTTTGTATTATAAAGGAATTTCAGCATTTATTTTTTAACATATTATGGTACAAGAAATGTTATGGAACAAGTAATTACAAAGCACAAGAACAGGTACAGGATATTTCAGGTACTACCCTGGTATGATGCACACCCTTATGTTTCCCTCAAAAATCTGGGAAAAAAATGTGCATTATACACTGCCAAATATCGTAGTTCATGGGCTATTTCAATCGGGCATTATAAATATCTATTAAATTTATACTCATTAAAGTACTTCTACTTTGTACTTAACAGCTCAGTTTTGTCTTTTTTATTTGTTCAATGTATACATGCAATATTTGCAAAAAGAGTGTAAGTCAGACAGTGGGGAATTTGCTTCATTCATGATTACGTCTAGAACAGTATCTGGCCAATAGGGACTCAAAAAATATTCGATAATTGCTTTTCTTTCATGTTCTAAGCACCTACTTTTGAAAATTCCTTATATTTTGAACAAATTTTGGTCTTACAGAAAATTCACACAGTGAAATTTCCTTTCTGTCTTTCACCCCATTTCCAGTAATGTTAACATCTTACATAAACACAATACAGATGTCAAGAATAAAAAACAAACATTGGCAGAGTCTTACTAGTGAAATTACGGACTGGTTGTTTTTAATTTCTACCCATTTTTTCTTATTAATATCCTCTTTCTGTTCTGGGGTCAGACCCAGGGGTTCATGTTGCCTTTAGTTATTATTTCTACTTGGTCTGTGAAAGTCCCTTGGTCTTTCCTAGTCTTTCATGACCTTGACAGCTGTGAGGAGGCTGACCCATTATTTACAGAGCACCCACTGCTCTGGCTCTGGGCGATGCATTCCAGGTGCAGGGGGTGATGACCTTTGGGCAAGAAAACCAGACGTGTGACGTGGTGTTTTCAGTTTGCCATGTCAGCGACATTCACCTCACTTGGATAATTCAGTGATTGCCAGCTTTCTCCACTATCAGTTGCTTTTTCCCCCTTTGTAGTAAATAAATACACTTAAGGAAATTTTTTTAGATTTTATTTATTTATTTATTTATCTTTAGAGGGGAAGGGAAGGAGAGAAGGAGAGAAACATCAATGTATGGTTGCCTCTCGTGAGTCCCCTGCTAGGAACTGGCCTGCAAACCAGGCATGTGCCTTGACTGGGAATCGAACTGCGATCGTGTGGTTCTCAGGCCCGCGCTCAATCCACTGAGCTACATCAGCCAGGGCTTAAGGAGATTTTTAAGGTTATGCAAATCCTGTACCCCCTCAAACTTTTATCCACAAACTTTAGCATATATTGTACATCTATCACCTGTTGACTGTTTTCCAATAAATATTTTTTTACTGACATGTAATTGTATCTCTTGACTGGATATTTCATCACATATTTTTAAAGTGAGAAGCTATATTCTAAAAATAAATTGGAAACAAAATGTCAACAATAGTCAATGGAATAGGACCTACATTCTTGAATCTGCTGAAAATATAAAGAGACTTGGTATTTACAAAAATTTACCCAATGGTATAATCATTACAAATTATAAAGCATAAATCATAAAAAAATAACTCATTACTAATTTTCCCCTTAAATGTTATCTTGTTAAAATTATGCCAATATCCTTCCATAATTTTTCTATGTATATATTTTGCATATATTTAAATTTCTATTTTAGAAAAGGTCATATTACATATACCAGGTTAAGCTTGATTTTTGGTCTTAACATATTTCGGACATATTTTTGTGTGCATAACTATTCTCTACAAAATAATTCTTAAAAGTCACACAGTATTCATTTGCAGGATACAGCGGGATTTATTTAAATAATTTTCATTATATATTTTTCCAGTTAGTTTATTTTTAAAGTTTTAAATGCATGAGATGATAGTTTGAGGTAATAGTCACGGGGTTACTCTCCCCCTCGGTTCCTCCCCCCAACCCTTGGGACTTTCTATTCACCTGCCTTCCTGAGAGAAGTCTACACTTGTGGGACAAAGACATTGATGAGGGGTTTCGAGGAATTTCCTAGACCACATCCCTGAGATTCAAACTTGAACTTGCATATACCTGAATTTGAAAGAGAGTAGGGTCTTTGAATTTACCCAGTGTGGCACTGAATAGGCAGGGGTGAGCGGTCAGAGGAGCAGAGTTTGTGGTCAGCTTGGTACGTGTTTCTGTTGAGCACATATACGGAAGGGTGACGCACTTTCAGAATGGTCTGGGAATCAGCGTTAGTAGACACAGCCAGAAAGTGTCATTCCGAACTGGGCTTTCCAATGGATGCTTCACGAGCAACACAGGAGAATTTCCTGTCCAGATTCTTTGCACACCTTTCTATTGGGTTGTCTTTCCTTTTGCTACTGATGTGTAGAATTCCTTTACACATTCAGATGATGGATCTTTGTCAAACATTTATTGCAATATGTTCTACCAGTCCATGGACTGTCTTTCCACTTTCTCGAAGGTGTCTCTTTGATGACTAGAAGTTCTTAATTTTAAATGAAGTCAGTCTATCCATCCTTTTCTTTATAACTCGTGTTTTTTGTGATCGGTCAAGAAATTTTTGTCTATGTCAACTTAACGGAGATATTCTACTTTGTTATCTTCTAGAAGTTTTAGTGTTTGTTTTCCATAAGATCTGCAATCCATCTGGAATACGTTTATATAAATGCTGTGAATTATGGTTTAAACTTCATTTTGAAAGAAAAGTATGGATATTCAGTTGGTCCAGAGCCATTTGTTAAAAAGATTCTTTCTCTCCTCTTCCCCCGCAAAATGGTGCCTTTGTTTTAAGTCAAGATCAGATCGATTGATCTGTTCCTGGCTTTTCTCCTCTGTTTTACTGGTCTATTTGTCTATCCTGCCGTCTTCTCATTCTGTTAATTTAGATTTTGGCATCTGCTAATGTGAGGCTGCAGCTTTATTTTTATGCTTCAATATTTTTCTCTTCCCTTTCATATAAATTTTAGAATTGACTTGTCAATTTACAAATACACACATATAAAAACTTGCTGGATTTTGTTTGGCATAACAAAAAGATCTGTGGAAAAAACTTGGGGCAATTGACATATTTAAAATAGTTTTTCAATGCATAGACATAATACATCTTGCCATGTAAGTTTTCTTTTATTTCTCTCAATTATATTCCTCAGTCTTCTATGAGGAGGCCTTACATGTACTCTGATTTTTGGATCCCTTTATAAATATCATCAATACTGACATTTGCTAAGTTAGCAGTACAAATGTCAGGGCTGGAGATGCGATTCGGAGTCATGGACAGAGCTGGTGGGGAGAACTCACGCCTGTGTTTTGATTGTGTGTGTGTGTGTGTGTGTGTGTGTTTGTCTTGTGGCATTGGTCGTTTTCCAAATCCTTGAGCTGATTCAGAATACTAGGTGGCCAGGCACCAAATCCACTTTTAACTAGAATAACTGTTTTATTCACCAATTTATAACACAGACTCTTTGGGAAATGGAGTCTTCTAAAATGTTGCCAATGGTGTATGTATCTTGGAATAAGTTCTAGTACCTTTGGTTTTCAAGACCATTTTGTCAGGCAACTACTGACTCGAAAGATGTGTTTCATCGTCTCTGGAAATCCGCCTTCAGGGCTTTCTGTCCTGATTGTCCAAGTGAGTTTCTAGGTCCCGCTCTGCTAGGGGTCTGCAGCCACAGTGGAGCATCGTAGAGAGGCACCCTTGGGCAGTCTTGCTGCTTCCCTCCGTTTCCGCCCTCTTTTTCATGTCTAGGAGTGAAGAGTAGGGTCACCATGCCTCCCACCCTCAAGGTCACTGCTCATGTGATTGATGGATTGGTGGATCTTTGTAAGTAAACTATTAGTAGTTAAGTTTTGGGGTTATCAAAAGCTATAGGAGGATTTTTGACTGCAGGAGTGAGTGCCCTAATCCTGTCAATGTTCAGAGGTCAACCGTGTATCCTGAGTGCTTTCCACAGATTGCCCATGACCCTCTCAACCACAAATGCACTGACATTCTCTCCATTTTTCAAACGAGGAGAGTAAGTCAGGGAGAGGCTGAGCGGCTTGCCTCGGGTCAGCCGGGTGACAAGGCGAGGAGCTGGGATTTCCCACCACCCCACACCTGCTGTGTTATGCAAGCAAAATGCACTTCCCAGAAGACATGTCCTGATGTTTGGTTCAGGGGACGTGGCCTGCGTACCTGTGTACCTGGCCTGTCAGCCCTTCTCCAAGCAGCACACTGCCATGTGTTATGGACAAAACCATCCTTATGTCACCAGCTCATTGTGAGATCTGGAACTGGAGTCACTTCATCTTTCAGGGACACTCTTTGAACCCTAACGGCAGCCTGGGAAGGGATAAGACCCAGGCATGGACCTCTGTTCTGGACGGAGGACAGGACCGGCTGACTTCTCCACCTGCCCCTTGGCCTCTCCTGGCTCTGGCTCACCCTCAGGGTTGCCTTCTCCCTGCATTCTGTTCTGCTGGCTCTGATTTCCGACTCTTAACCTATAATTGCCCCTTTGTCCAGATACACACAGTGTAGATGGGCGTGTGAAAGGAGAGTCTTTCGAATGCTTGGCTTCTGTGGGCTATTGGGTTTGCTTCTTCATGAACTGGTAGCAGGACGACTAACACCCACCACGGCACTGCTGTCTGCTTGCGGCTGAGCAGGGAGGCACCACGAGCCCCCCACAGCTGGACACTGAAGCCACCTGGTGCCTCTTCCCTGATTTGCCTCTGAGTGCCGTCTAGGAGAGGGGCGGAACTTCCACGGGTTGCTGTCACTGCTGCTGCTGTGGCTGCGGCCAACCTCTCCCTTGGGGTTGAGCCAATGGGACGCCTGGGACATTTTTCCTGAACCTTGGCAGGGGTGAGATGGGAGGGGTGAGGAGTCTTAGGAGGGAGGAGGCAGAACCCCTGAAGTCAGCAGTGAAGGCCTCCGAAGCGCTGTGGGAAGAGGTAAGTGGCATTCTCGCACAGGCTGGGTTATTCTTACATCTTCTAGGCTTCTGAGTGTTCTCAGGCTCCCCAGGGTTACTGAGCAGCCCCTGGAGCTGTCTGAGGGAGCATTCAGCTGCCTTCAGTAACAGCGTTGCCCCTAATGGCATGGCTACAGCCCCCACCTCGCTGTCAGTCTCTGCCCCTCTTCTCTCCTGGTGGCTCCTGGGTGGGGAGGAGCCGGCTCTTGACGGTCAGATACCCCCTTGCTTGGTGAGACCACAGCCTCCTGCACTTCCCAATCCCACTGCTCTTCTCTACACACTTGTTGTAGAGTGATCTTCGAGGCCAGAGAGAAAGTGGGTGGCAGCATCTATCACGACGGGCAACACATCGGATATGGGAAACCAGCACTGTTCTTTGCCTTAGGTGAAATACGCCTGCCAAGTGCTGAACAAATCCTGATGCTGATGAAAGATAACTTGCACGCTGAACACATTCAGGGCTTCTGTCTGAGGTTTCTATTGCTGGGAGTCACAGCAATGCTGAATCAACATGCATGGATGAATGAAATGAATGGAATTTTACAAGCGAGTCTTTTCTATTTTTTTAAATAGTAAATGAGACCTAAAACCCTGGTGACAAGTTATATGTCAACTCCTAGGTCAAAAACAAAACCAGAGACCACAATGGAATGATGGTAATAGTGCCCCCCAAAGTCTGCCACCTGTGAGACATTCCCTGTTGATTCTATTTTCATTACTATCAATGCAATTTGGCAACTTTAGCAGCAATGGTGAGAGGTCTGAGTTGGTAGTTGTTTTTTTCAGTAATATTAGACACTTTTGAGTACTTGATAAACTTATTCAGAATCAAAGGTTCTCCAAAATAAAAAGGGCAAAGCTGGGCACAACTGAGCTTTGGACTGTCTCTGTGCTGCGATTGTCTTCTTCCACAATAATCCACTCCCTGGATGCCTCTGCTGGTGTTCTGCACTCAGTAGCCGTGACCGGGACAGTGGGCTTCTCACGGGACCCTGTTATGGGGCAAGACACAGAGGAGAGGGAGGTGGACTGTGTCTATTTGTGAGGCCCTAACACCTGTGGGGGTTAGAACAGAAACAGTAACAACAGGAAGCCTTGCCTTTCATCACAGTTTTATCTGGAATTTTTTGATTCAAAGTCTGTGGCAGGATTTCCAACGCTAACATATTATTAGAGAAAGTTATACTCATACTGGCAAAATTGCCCTGATTGCTCGGTAGGAATTAAGTAAAACTATTCGGGATTATTTTCTCATAAAAAGGTGTCAAGTCTCCTGTTGGTCTGGAAAGTGCTCTAGAGATGTGTATGGGGCCACGTGAAAACCCGAGTCTCGCCCAGGGAAGGGTGCTGTTGTCTCCCATTCAACAAGTGAGCGGAGAAGGCTGGGTTCAGGTTGGCGGCAGCGCAAATCCAGGTTTCCTCCTTGTTCTTTGAGAACTAATCTGCTTGTGTCCCTGTCTGAACCTGGTTGTGTTGCCTCAGGTCATGCTGACCAGAACAGCAGTAAAGCTGTCAAAGTTTTGCAAGTGACACTTTGTGGGCACCAGTCCTGTGGTCTTAGAGGCCCCTGGGAGGAGTGAGGTCAGGGGTCAAGGTTAATGCTGGTCAGGGAGCAGTTCAGAGAGAAGCCTGAGCCAGGAGAACAGCAGTGCTGGTGACTGTCTGCTCCTGAGCCTTCCCTCTGGCCCAGGGGACCGCCCTGAATTGTGTCCTTCCTTCTGCCCAAGGAGTTGGAGCATCATCCTCACTCCAACACCCCCAGGACCCTCCACCTCCCAGAAGCACTTCCGGAGTACCTCCAGCCATCACTTTGTAGTCCAGTTTTCAAATTTACTTGTAAGTCATGGAATCCGGTGGGGGAAGGGAGCAGAGACAATGGCTTAGTAATTTCCTTGTGACCCAGTGTTTAAAGCAAGGCATTGAATTGAAGGTGGTGTTTAGAGGTTTCCATTCCCACCCCCCCCCCACTTCTTGTGAAATGAAGAAACACACTCTCTTCACTTTTCACTGTTTTTCCCCTTCTCATTTCCCACTTGTTTCCAAATTTTCTTTTTTTAAATTTTTTAAAAAGATTTTATTTATTTATTTATCTTTAGAGGGGAAGGAGAGAGAAAGAAATATCAATGTCTGGTTGCCTTTTGTGCGGCCCCTGCTGGGAGTTGGCCTGCGGGGAACTGGTCTGCAACCCAGGCATGTGCCCTGACTGGGAATGTTTCCACATTTTCTTTTCCTGGGAGAAGTCATGAGAAATTTTTGGACTGGAGGAGACATGAATAGGGACAAAAATGAGGGATAAAATGAGGCGGATCCTAGAATCTTCCATCCCTTTGGTATGTAATTAGGCCCCTTTAAAGGCGGACGCTGGAATTTGCAGGGTAGCTGAGTGAACTTCACCTGCAACAACATGACACTGAAAGGGGAGTTAGAGAGGCAAACGCTGCTCCGTGGGTCTTCACTTTGAAGTACTTTAACCGTCCTTGTTTGGGTATTGAGAAGAATTGCATCACTTCATAAATGAAGAAGCACCCAGTTCTCTCCATAAGGTTGTTATTAGGGCCTGCCAATACGTTCTCACCCAAGGTGGAAACACAGGGTAACAGATTTAGTGAGATAAATGTTAGAGACCTACACACGAACTTTTGGAGTTGAAAAGTAGAGGGATGCCTTTTTGTTTTTATAACCCAGTACACAGGGATCTTATGCAATGAGCGTGTGCTGGAAGGGGTGCAAAGGGCAGACCAGAGATGTTTTCTCACGCGTGTTGTTACCTGCTTCAGTGTCAAGTATGAACTCCGCTGTGTACCAGGTCACATAACATCACCATGCTATCGCGCTGTGTGGGTGTGTGGGATGTTGCAGCACGCTGTTTAGGGATGCATTGGTGTGTGTGTGTGTGTGTGTGTGTGTGTGTGCGTAGCCTATAGTGACTAGACAGCATTAAGTGAGCGCCGGTTGGTGAGTGGTTTGTCCCCAGACTCGCCTGTGGGACCCATAGAGGTATCCAGTGACAACACTCAGATGTGACAAAAAACTCAACCCAGTCTCTTGTTTAAGGTTTTTAAAGCCACGCAGCCATTCATTCCTTTATGACAGGGTGGGCTGGGGCCTCCTCTTGGTCCCATTTGAAGTCAGGGTGGGGGATGAGCAGTGGTTCCTGCCTCCACGCTGTGCATCCTTTGAGGGGCTGGCAAGGGGATTCTGGGAGATGAGAAGGCATCGAATGTCCAGGTCCGTTAGACCCACCCTGAGGCTTCCTCCTGGATTCCTGTTCTACATTTCGGACTTTGCCAGTTGTTTCCAGAGTCCTGGGGTAGAGTGTGGGTGTGCATGTGTGAAAAAGAAAGAAAAACTTACAAGGACCCTCTTTGTAGCTGGCATTATTGTAGGGTAAAAGCTTTCTCCTTAAATTCTCTCTCTCTTCCCACATTACTCCCCACCACCATCTGGGAAGTTTCTGTTCCAGGTTCAGAGTCAGTAAACACCAAAGGTCCGTGTGCCTTTTGTAGGAAGATCAGTTGGTCATCAGCTACACGGCGATCTAGATTGTGGATTTCCTGGTTCTTATAAAACCAAATGACTCTCTATCAAATCCATGTCATCCGTTAGAAGTGTGTACCTTTGCATAAATAATCAATAAGCTTGAAATCTTAATTTTCATCTGCAAAATAGTAATATTGGTGCTGATGAGGGTCAAAAGAGAGACTAATTTGCTATTACTTTTTTCTAGATTTTGTTGGTGCAATGGTTTTAAGATGTAGGGTCAGATACAGAACTTTCAGGAATCAGCTGTGTGGTTTGTCAAAGCCAAACATATTTGACCCCATATTTGACCTCCAGGGTGCCATGGAGGGTAGGGGTTGGCAAACTTTACCTCTTGGTCTAAACTGGCTTGCCATTTGGTTTTATAAGAAGTGTTTTATTGGAACACAGCTATGTCCTTTGTTTAATTTTTTTTTTTTTGCTATGCCTGCTTTCAGGGTACGACTGAAAAATTGAATCACAGCAGATGGCTACATAGCCCGTAGCCCCCAAATCGTTTGTTACCTGTAAGCAGAAAGCATCTGGCAACCTCTGCTCTCGAGAGCTCCTGATGAAACACATTCTTGAAACTGCAACGTGTTGCTTTAACTTTCACATAATCGTAAGCACTGGGCACTGCACTGGGCAAAATAGCAATAGGGCTTGCTTTCAAGTTCACAGTCTAGTTTGCCTTCTTGATAGGTTTCAGTCTCTGAGAGATCCTGTCTTGTTTGCTTGTCCACCCCTAACTGGCTCCCTCAACTACGAGTGGCTTTACCAGGAGGGTGTGTCGCTCTCATGTTCTAATAATTGTTTCTTCATACCTGGGGTCACAATGCCACATTCTCACAGCATTCTTTCTCTCTCCTTCTCTCTCTGCTCTTACACACACATACACATGCTTCGTACAAACGGCCACCATCGACTTCAGCATACAGAGCCGACAACAAAGAAAGGCATGACCTATGTGACCTCCACATGTTCACCAATATAAAACCCTGGAAATCTTTAATCATATCATGGCCGCGACTTAGCCCAACAGAATAGCCACGCCCACGACAGAACACCACCCACAGGGATTAGCTCTTTCCCTCACACGTGTGTGCACTTCCTGGCTGGTGAAAGTGGCAGGTGGGACTTCCGTTTCACAGTGAACAAATGCTTTGCTGTCTGGAACAGATTGGTTAATACAAAGCGAAGCAAAAAGTCATGACCTTCTTTCTTAAAGATGCTCCCTGGTTCACTGTCACACTGAAAGCTCTAACCGCCGTCTAGAAACTGGTTGTCACGGGCCGTGACTCATCACCAGTCTCAATTCTTCTTGTCTGACCCTTGGAGAGGTGGCAGTTGACCATGGAAGGATGCATGGGGGACAGTTCTCTGGGGCCTGGCCCCCCCCCCATAACCAGATCCTCCTTGTCTGGGTTTCTAATGTACGCAATATAAAGCTGGAAAGAAAATAGTCCCAGGGGTCCCAGTGCCTGTGTGGGATGGGCCCACTCCTTTCCAGCACCCCTCCCTCTCACCAGGAAGACGAACACTAGAGGATTTGGCAGAAAGCCACGTCTTCAAAGGCATCTTCCCAGGGTCCACATGCATTTAGTGCAAAGAGCAAGCACCTTGCTGAGGTCCGGGTCTGAGAGCGTGTGTATGAAGCCTTCAATATTTAAAAGAGATTTCAAAGGTATGCCAAAACTGGAGTGGAATCAACATTAGATGTGGACCCACTTCTTGGTCAGTGGGTAATCAAAAGTAATTTTGATCGTGCCCCCCAATACCATTGTCACTGATCACATGCATGCGCACCCATGAGACAGTGCTTGCCCCTCCTGTGAGCCGTGCCTGCATCCTGTTTTAGTCTCTGCATCTGCTCTGCTATATCCTATTTCGTGCTATGTTATCATGTCTTACTGTATTTCACTTGAGAAATGCTAGCATCCATCCGCTGAATTTATTTCATTTCTCCCAATGGCTTGTGACCTGAAGTTTGAAGAATCATGTTCTTCATGATAATGCACAGTAATGACTCCTGCCTCTTAACACTGACAGGTGCGCAACAGTACGTATTTTCCTTCACACAGAAACACGACTCAGGGACATAAGTGGGAGCAGCGGGCTCTCTGGGTATACTCACTTTTTTTTCTTCCACAGCTGATTATTTTCAAATCTTGATTTCCTTTTTATTTCATTACCCAGCTCACCTCTTTCCTTATTTTTCCCCCATTCGGACTCTTTAACTTTATTTTTCCTGCCTTTGACCACTAGCTCCATTGGTCATTTGAGGGGCAACCCTGTTCTCTGCCCCGAAAGGCTGCCTGTGCGGCCCTGGCTGCTGTCTGCCCCTCCAGGCCCGACCACGTCCAGGTTATCTCATGGGTCTAGGTTTCTCGGTGATCTCTGTTCCTTGGTTGTTCAGACATTACCCCCCTGGGGCACATTTCGTGCTGCCTTGTACTTGCTCATCAGTTGTCTCCTAGCCCAGACTCTGGGGGTCCACTGAAGAAGATATTGTATCTTCCTTACCGTGGTATCCCTAAGGGATGGCATCGGGCCCATCACCTTGTCGGCCCTCGATGTAAATCTGTTGAGTCAGTGAGTGGATGAATGTTGAATCAATGGTGGTGGAAAGATGCAGGATTTGCATGGGCAACTTTGTTAAAATAAGTTTTAGTATAGTTAACACTCTTCTTTGGCTTTGTGTGCAATGCTAAAATGTCCGTGGAATTTCCCCCTGAAATAAGGCTGTGACGTTTTCCTCTTCTCTCTGGTGATACAGGTTTTGTATCCTGACTCAGGTCTCACCTGCCCAAGGCACGCCTCTGTTACTGAGTCCAAGTTTCTGATGGTTACGTGTACCAGTGGGGTCAGGCCAAGGAGACACGGCAGCCTCTTTGGTGTGTTTACAGGCAGAAGGGCACTGGGAAGAGATCATGTTTATTAAGGATTTTCACTTTAGGCACATTCCTGTGTCAGGAGTCTGATCTTCATGCTTTCCTTGGCATGGTTTGGACCTGTGTATTATGGCTGTCTTGGCCTGTTCCTGTGATTAGTAGGTGCATGCAAGCAAAAATTTGCCTTGTTCTCCAGTGTATCAAACATCAAAGAAGAGGTGTGCTTCCTAATAATGGCATTTTAATTTCAAATGTTATATTGATTTACTTGGATTAATCCTCTATCACTGGGAAGTAATTTAGCAACATTTTGTAAATTTAACTTTTCCACAGTTGATGAAATTCAGCTAACTCATCATGGGACATGACACTTCTCAGAATAGTCACCAACAAAAGGAGATCCTTTTGTCCCCTTTCGTCTCTGTAATTATATTTATTGAAGAACCATTCTTAGTGTCTATCATGCTAGGATAGAAGTTCTCTTAGCGACACAACAGATCCAGACATTGCCTTCATGGAGCCTGGATTGTAACAAACATTCAACAGATAAGTAGATACAATTAAGATCATATTCACATGTCCTTGTGGGGTAAGAGTTAGATACATACTGTAGGGGGTACAATTCAACTCATTCCAAGAGTTAGGAGGGAGGAAACCATAGCAAGAGTTGAGAGATGACAAATGGAAAGACCTGAGATATGTTTTGGAGGAGGAATCTGTAGCATTTGGCAATGGATTGAATAAGAAGCAGTGGGGATGGAGATGTCAAAGGTCACTCTCAGATTTCACACTTGCACAGCTGAACTGATGCGAGTTCTGTTTCCTGAGAAAGGCAAGTCTGGGGGGAATAGCAGGTTTGGGGAAAGATCGTGGGGGCAGGTGGGCAGGTGGGACATTTGAGATGTCTCTGAAATGTCACGTGGGCAATGGAATAGAGGAGATAAAGGAGAGGTTGTGTCTGGAGAGGCAGAGGTGGGGTCCTCGGTGAGGGGTGGTCTGGAAGTGATGGGAATGGGTGAGGTCTTTTGGAGCGAGAGTGGGAGGAGAAAAGGAAGCAACAGTTGGAGCATAGAGGGAACAGAAGGAGCCAGTGGTGGAGGCTAAGAGGACGTGGTATGGGCTCTGTCTGATGTCCATCCCCCTCTGGAGAAGACGTCGTGGCCTTTGGCAAGTGCAGGAGACTAAGTACCAGGAGGCCTGAGTGTTGCTGATACATCGCACGTTCACTTGTTCTCTGGTTTTGAGCATTTGCTCTCTTTCCAACCAAGTGCTATGAACACTTTTCTTTTTAAACAGGCATGTACAATAGCAGTTTCATTAATCTTTGCCTTTTCATGTACCAACACATAGGGAAAAAGTCCTTTAATGTGATGGCATATTTCACGACATTCAGCAACATATACTATATAGAGTGGTCTTTATGTCTCAATGATCAGGTCTTTGGTCAAAACCAAGAGTTATATAAATATAACAAGAGGATGTTTTTAATTAGACATTGAATTAGTCCTAGACCCGTAATATAAGCAGATAATTGTAAACTAAGAATTTGATGAGATTTGTTGGAGGTTAGGTTGTATCCTTATTTTTAGATTATATCAGAAAACCGTGGAGGGTGTTGGGATTCAGCAACTGTGGTCTGTTGTTAAAATTATCCCATCGCCTTGGGGTCTGGCCATGGTTAGTCCCAGACTCACTTTGCCGTCATTAGTGGAAAGGACTGGAGAAGCGGATGGAAACCCTGCTCTAGGAGGAGACTGCGTGGCCTCGCCTCTGCTTTCCACATCGCAATGCTAACGTAATTTTTTCTGAGACCCTCCAGAGAATTGTTGAAAATTTTGCCACCTTTATGCAACTTTGTGCTTCAAACTTTTCTGCCACTAGTTCATTTTTGAGCAAAGACAGATACTATGCTAACAAGTGGAAGCAACCAAGACATCTCTCAGACGGAACTTGGGTCACTGGAATAAACTGTTGGTAGGGTTTCTGTTGTTACGACTTAAATATTTAAAAATTTTCAACTGAAAGTTGCTTTATATTTGAGCTGGTCTAACATTTAACATTTAAAAAATTGGAAAATAATACCCTTTAAATTGCTGAAGGGGTCTAACATAGGCTTTTATTATTTTAAAAGCATCCTGGTGGAGTCCCAGTCAGAAGCTGAATCTGGTGATACTCAGATTTCATCAGATGCTTGATCTAATGCATGATTACTGGCCCCGAATTTAAGTAGTTGGTGTGAAGGCATTATGGAACTATAACGCATTTATGAAGAGTACTTTAAATCACAGAAAGTCAGGGAAGGAGATGAGGGGCTAACACACTTGAACGAGGTGAGTTTTGGCCTTCACACTGATTTTGGTTGAGTGGCAGCAGAAATGACCGGCAACTGGGCAAAAACTACTGAAGCTGCCTTCCTTTGGTAACGATCATGTCCTTTGAATGTCCACTCACTAATTCCTAGACCAAGGACTCATTTTTGATGACTTCGATTCCAACACCTCCCTGTGCTGTGCTTTGAGAATTCCATGACTCGGGAACGTATTCCAGGCCAAGGGAGCCAGACAGGAACAAGTCGGACCTGTGTGCCTAAGTGGGTCACTGTAAACAACCGCCGTGTAGTACAATTACAATTGTGTGGTGTTCCCCAGTTATGAAAACAGAAACTCTGCATGCCATTTATGTGGCATGATGTAGATTGAAGGCAGGTCCGAGAGTGAAACTTACCCAACCTTCGGCGTAGAAAGAAAAGGATTCTCCCAAGACTTCGAGTCCAGATTGGTGGGGTTTAGACTAATTTTCCTCAATGACCTATGGACTCCATTAACTAATCTAAGAAGATGCTCAATCTCTATTCTTTTCTAGCTTGTACCTTTATTTCTCTACATTTGGGGTGTCAAAGCCAAATTTACTTTCTCTCTGATTCATATTCAAGTAACCATTGAGTGACTGAATGGTTTGGTTCTTTCCTTGAGGAAGTCGGGCTGTGCTTGTTTGAGTGCTGGATGTCTCTTTCCATCTTTCCATCCTACACTCTTGGTTTCCTGCCCCTCCCAAGCTGCGGGCTGAAGTGCCCGGAGGACCCTTTGTACCAGTCTTCCAGGAGGTGCTGTACCGCTCCCCAGAGGCTCTGCTCCTTAAAGTAATGCGTGACTCCGCGTGGCTTTAAGTCACAGAAATTGATGCCACTGTACATTTTATTGGGAGTTTTTTCTTGAAACATAAGTGTAAAAATTGCTGTGGAAAATTTAAATAAGTGAAAATAGTCAAGAATGTTTTGAAAACATGAAGCCATTTTGAGGGACTTGTCCTATCAAATGCTGAAATAATTTCTATTAAATAGTTTTAATTGATTAAAAAATGGACCAATTAATGGAACAGAATATAGCTCAGAAATTTATTTATGTAGTTACAATTTAGCTTGTGATGAATGGGAAGCATGCATAGTTGGGGGAAAGAGTTCAAAGAAATAATAGTAGAATAATTGATTATTACTCTAATTAAATATGTAGATTTTTACTTCATACAAAAAATTACAGAAGGAAATAAAAACAAACCAAATTAGCAGAAGACATGGTCCGTTAGGCAATGGATCTCAGAGAAGAGGAGTTTCTAAGCATACGCGCAGAAGAAATCATATTTTGAACTGCACATAAATTTGAAATAGGAGTGGGGAGGAGGGAGGAATGACTGTGTGGAGCACAGGAGGTGGACATTCAGGGCACTGAAACCACTCTGTATGGTATTAGTTTGGTGGCTACGTGTCATGCATTTGTCCAGACCCGTGGAACGTACAACACCAAGAATGAACCCTAAGGCAAACCATGGACTCCGGGTGATGATGGTGTGTCAGCGCAGGCTCATCAGCCATGACAGATGGAACGCTCTGCTGGGGGATGTTTGTTACGTGGGGGGGCTAGTGCATGTATGGGGCAGGGGCTGTCAGGGAAACCTCTGTACTGCCTGCCGAGTTTTGCTAGGAACCTAAAATTGGTCCAAAAAATGAAGTTTATCAAAAGCTAAGCATTTTTATTCTGTGAATTGCCTATTCATGTCTTTTCTACATTTTTTTCTGCTAAGGTTTGGTACTTTGGGGTTCCTCATGCTTAAGAGTTTTTACATAATAGAGATATAAGCCTTTGTGGTGAGTGTTGTGAATATTTTCTCTAGTTGGGCTTGGTTTTGGTGTTTTCTGACATACACAAGTTTTATTTTTTTATTTTACATTGTTTTTAACTTTTCTCAATTACAGTTTACATTTAACATTATTTTGTATTAGTTTCAGGTGTACAGTATGGAGGTTAGACAGTCATATACTTTAGTGTATGATATTTCCAGTGGCCACCTGGCCCCATCCATAGCTATGACAACATTATTGACTGTACTCCCTGTGCTGTACTTACATCCCCATGACTGTCCTGTAACTACCAATCTGTACTTCTCAGTCCCTTCACCTCCTTCTTCCAGTCCCCCAAATGCCTTCCCCTCTGGCAACCGTCAGTCTGTTCTCTGAATCTATGAGTCTGTTTCTGTTTTGTTTATTTATTTATATTGTTCTTTACATTCCACAGATAAGTGAAATCACATGGTATTTGTCTGACAAACACAACTTCTCATTTTTATTTTGTAGCAAAATGTATCAGTCTTTCTTTTTCTTTCTCTGGATTTTGAGCCCCAGTTAGGAAGCCTTTTCCTTCACAGACGTTAAAGAGTAATTGACATACATATTTTTTTTTTCTAGTACATCCACCACGATTTTGTTTGCTGCATTGGATCCCTAATTCATTGGGAGTTTGTTCCTAGGTATGGGTGAGATGTGGCTACAACTTTATCTTTTCTAAATGGCCACCTAGTTCTCCCAGAGTTTTTTACTTAAATATCCATCTTTATTCTATTGATTTGAGATGTTGCCTTTCTCACCTCCTGACTTTCCATAGGCATTTTGGGGTGTAACTCTGGGCTTTCTACTGATTTTTGTATGTTAGTTTTATACCTGTTACTTCACTGAATTCTTTTATTGTTTGACTTGCTTCTATCATTAATTACTATGGTTTCCCACGTATACTCTTACATCTACAAATACAGATAATTTCATTTATTATTTTGATTCCCTCATTTTTTCTGATTGACTTGCTAACATAGTCACTGCAATGCTCAGTAGTGACAGATATCAGGTGTCTTTTTATTTTCTTGTGTTTTTAAAATTTCAAAATTATGAATGGGGTATTGAATTGTGTCAATGGCTTTGTCATCTTCTATTCATATAATCATAAGAAGCAGTTCCAACTGCTTCTCGTTTGAAAAAAGCACAGACTTTCCGAGTCCTTTGGGGATGTGCCCTTCATGACTCTGGTGACCCTGTCAAAAGGGGGAAGCGACATGGCACAAATACGTGGGAGTCAGTCGGGCCCCCAGGATTTAGAATTCTGGTGGAAAGATGTTCTAGGAAGTGCCAGTGATTGCCTTCCTTTAAGTGTGTGAGGAGAGTACTGTGTCATAGTATTCATTGCCAAGTGAAAGCCAAGTTTATCCATTTCAAAACGAAAAGAGAAGGAGGAGTGCAGAAGGCAGAAAGAAAAGAAAGAGAGGATAAATAGGGACATGTAAATAAGTGCTGTAGACTGACTGAATTCCTTTATGCCCTACCCATCATGAAACAACAGAGAAAATGGCAAGAAGTAAAAATAGACCTAACATTCAGAGTATTTAGAATGAATTAACCATGACACAACATGTAATTAAGTCATGGAACTTGCTAGTACGAGATTTTATTCAAATAAATGACGTAGATGAGAAGGATTAGATCTCATAAATACAGTTTATATCCAAATTTCAATCTCTGCAATTCAGAACAAACAAATAGACACCAAGCAAATACTTAAAACACGAATGACTTTAGCTTTCAGGGGGTATTCTGATATATTTTAGGATGTGAAGGGAATTCCTCTTGACTGATGTTTTATTGCTATTCTTATTGCTGGATTTTAATAATTACCTCCAACAACAGTGCTTCTGAGTAAAGGACAGTCATGAGGGAATACAAGTTTGTTGCTTTTCAAAGATGAAACTCAAGGAAGTAGTCATGTGTGTATTTTAACAATTAGTTTTCCTCATCTTAATCATGCAAAGAGAAACTTCGGGGTGGGGGAAAGCTGAAAAAAATCTTACATCAGTGCACAGAAGACAGTTTTCAGCCCATCTTTATTGCAGTTCCCCCACTCCTCTCACACTCTTGCTTCTGCCTCTCCATACCCTTCTGATGCCTTTAACTGTAGGAATTTCCCCAGGAGTCTTCCCAATGAGTGTTTCTCCTTCTTGCTCTGGACTCTTTGTCTGGGAATCCCATTTATGGTTTTAATGATAACCTATGTGTGAAAGGCCCTCAAATTAACATCTCTGTCACCAACGACTTTTATATAGGGGCCTGAATTTCCAGCTAGACATCCCGTGGGCATCTCAAATTCAATAAATCCAAAGCGGAGCTTATTATTTCTCCTCTCTCTGCCATGCGGACTTTGACTGATGAATTCTCTGTCCTTGTTAACCCCATCCTCATGCATTCAGGCAACAGAGCCTGATGTACCATCACCCCATGACACTGTGTTACTGGGTGTTTGCTAGCTACACCCAGGACACAACACATACGTGAATTCCCACAGGTTGTTACGGATGCTGTTCTCCTTGGAACGCTTCTCGTCTTTATTTTCCAAGTTCCAGATCAAATGCTCACTCATCAGGGAGGCCCACTTCCAACTAATTGTGATGTCCTCAGTGCTTTCATTGGCTTGCCTTTGTGCTGTGACACTTATTTTACTCTGGGTCCTTTTATTCATTGAATAACTTTGATTAAGGCTGACATTATCATATACACAGGAGAAGAAAGGGAAATAAGTCTTGGTTTCTGGCTTAAAGGCGTCTCCTAGTATCTAGAATATATAGCATCTAGTAGTTACACACACACACACACACACACACACACACACGGAACTCCCTTGTGAAATTTAATGAAATATTTTTTAATTTCTAAAAAATGAAAAAAATGTTCAGGTAGCTGCAGAACTACCACAAAAAATAAATAAAAATAAGGATGCTTTCCGAGATTGGCAGTCATGACATTGAAACTCTGTGGGAAAAACACCCCTCTCCTTGTCGTGTGAATGTGACCACGAGAAAGCAGTGCTGGCACCAAGCACCAGGGTTTCCCCTCCTTACTTAGAAACTCACCCCCTGGGGTGTGGGACACCCGCCGTCTGGAGCAGAGAATGACTTCGGGTCTAGGTGGATGATTTTGCTTTATTTCCTGGCCTTTTTGGGGGAAGGGTGAACATTTTAATTCACTTTATATTATGCCTTTAAAAAGAAGATATGGCTAGTGGTTCATGTGAAGATAATAACAGTAAAATACATTTCAAATGAAACCTTTATAGAAACTGTTAAAGATGGAAAATTCATTAATAGTAGAGAAAATGGGTCATCAGATGGCTTGGCAGTGCCCCAAAGTGCCTATTTACAGTAATAGTTCACTTCCTTGAGGCGAGGAACCTACAAGAAAGATGTGAACGCATGGGTCTTGGTGGGTACAGTGGGCAAATGAAGGACCACAAAGGAATCTCTGTTATCTGCCTGGTCTCAAGGAGGAGCAGCAGCCAAAGAAACCATATAGATGTTAAGCTCTGGAGGATGTAGGTGCAGCAAGCATCTCTGCTAGATCCTGGCAGTGAGGTGTAAGGACGGGGAAGGGACCTTCTTCCCATTTCTTCATGGGACCAGATGAGGGTGCTGACACCCTGCTTGGAGTCTGTGATGGCACTAGGAAATAGTACTCTTTGTGGGCACACTGGTGTGCTCTCAGTGGGCACCAGCAGCAGGGACAAAGGTGAGGGAGCCCTCCAAATCCTGGGGATGAGGATGCTGATAAGGGCCTCTGCATGGGAGAGAGACACTGAAGGCCTATGTGGCGGCCACAGGGGATGAGCAAACTCCACAGCAAGCATCAGTTCTGGGTAAGGGAGGGCAGGAGATGGTCAGATGAGCTTATTACAGCTCATGTGGCCCTATCTGTACTCATGAACTGGTAAGGGCCTTGGAAATTGGGGTTATCATTGTACGGCAAAGGAGAAGAATGTGTGTGACATACTAGTTCCCATGGCTGAGTTTCCTTCTCAGACTCATGCCATTTGGGGATGGGTTAGTTGGGAGTAAACTATAGTAAACACGGCGGTGGGAGGGTTGTCTGGATTTAAGTGGAGGGAAAAACGAAAGGTGACAGGGGCCTTAATTACAGCTGGCCCTGGTTGTTCCAGGAGGATTTTCCGGTGTGTACGTCACTCTGGCCCCTTGCCTTTTACCTACCGGTCACTTCACCACTTGGAAGTCCTTGGCCCCTACCGTAGGGAGTCTGTGGAAAGGTTGTAGATTTAAAAATCTTGCAGTTCCCTCTAGTCAGTGATAAGTACAATCAGAATCCAGAGAAGAGGAAGTCCATTGGTAAGCTTACATTTTTCAACAGAAAATTGACTGCCACCGCTAAGTCAAGATTAATTTTCAGACATTATTTGTGACTTTATTTTCCTCAAACATTATATTACTCATAAACCACCATGGAATGAGCAATAACTGCTCCATTGGGTTTTGGGTGAGGTCTAGGGTCCTGTCTGCCCTGCCAAAGGGGCCCAACTAGACCAAATTGAGAAGCAACTATAAGATGATGGTGCCTTCAGATTCCGATGGCTTTTCCGAATAGAGTGAGTGTTGGCTACGCTTTAGAAAACATTCCGCTGGAAGAACCGGGCCTGCTCTTCCTTCTGTGCACGGCAGATGCAGGTGGGTGCAACTCCTAGCACAGCGATGTGATGCTCGAGCCAAGACTGGAAGGCATGCCCCTGTGTGGCCTGTTCTCACGGCAGTGACTGATTGGTCCTAACCTACCTTTGCCTACACCTGGCCACTTACAAGGGGAAAACCCTTCTGAGTGAACTCTGGTCCGTACCATCCAGCAGGGAGGGTCTGGGTGTTGCAGATGCGACTTGCAACTACCAGGTCAGAAGGGTGGGGAAGAGGCTGGCAGGGTAACAAGAATGAACTAACATCTCAAGTTTCAGCTCCTATCTGAAGCTGCTTCGTGCAGGTAAGCATCCAGGTGAGATTACTAACCCGACAGGTAAGGCTTTGGAAAATTCCAAGTTCGAGAAAACAGGGAACAAGATGGAGCTGGGGAAGGATGGCGAACAGTTAAAAAGAGAAGTCACAGTCCAAATAGTTCAGGGTCCAGATGAACATCTGAGTTTGAGGAATGATGAAGATCCCATATTCAATTCTATTTTAGGTCCCTGTGCCAAGCCCTGGTGCACAGGGTAGGGCTGGAAGGAATTAGAGCCCAAGAGCTCAGTGATATGATGCAGTAAAATTTCACACCAAGCTCAAAGTCACTGCTGTCTTGCTTTGGTCTGAGGATGCTCCCTCTCACAGAGGGTATGTGCTTAGACAAACTGACAGACACTAAGGACCCTGATGTCTGTTTGTTTGGCTATATTAACCCATGAGCATCATAAAGAACAGAGATGGGCAGATTGCCTCTTCAAATCTGGTTCATACAAAGAAAATGGACCTCATAACGACCTTCTTAGATACCAGTTTGAAACCCGGTGCAAAGGCAAAATGCTCATAAGCTCCTTTAGGGGCAACCCTTGCTCTGAGTTGCAGTGAAACCATCCCAGAAGCTGGGTCTACACATCAATAAGCAGGTATCCAGGCAGGGTGTTGGCTGTACCTAGAGACAGCCTTTAAGACTTTGTTCTAAGGATTTTAGAAAAAAAATCGGTTTAGAAATGCTTGCTTGGTTTCATTAGATGGTGGCTAATCTGACTACCACCTGGCTTTTCATTGTTGACTTCCCAAGCACGTGGGCAAAACATTTCTTTTGTGAGTGAGGAGGGATCACTTTGGGAAAGCAGATCAGATTTGCATCATTGCTTCTACCAGATGCGGTGTGACTACATTATTGATTTCCATGTTCATACAGACTTCTCCCATGTCTCCTGCCTTAGGCGAGAGATAAGCTCACTACCGAATCTGGAGAAAACCAGAAAACGGCCAGTGACCACAGGCAGAAGCCTGAAATCTCTCCAGGGGCTTCT